>NC_047015.1:56539259-57929938 GCF_902652985.1 Pecten maximus | reverse complement strand
TGACATCTTAAGTTTGATTTTAAAAATCATTCCAGCCACGTGGACAGGTTGGTCGAGTAGCCCGAATGATTCTGGTCGTTTTACTATGGCCAATCGCAGGGAATACATTCCTTAGCTAGTAGTAACAACGAAGGTTTGAAATACTTTCAAGCAAGGGTAATATGTAAAAATTCGACTATGGACGGAACGACGATGGCCGTAACGACTCGGGGGCCGGAACGACCTGTAGGCTCTCAGCACGCAGGCCTCTGCGGGCAGTCAGTGCCAATATATGCATACTATTCAACAGTCATTTCAAACCGACAAATCTAACAAAGTATTTTTTACATCAATGAATCCTAAGGAAAAATATTACACGAACTAAATACACGGTATGACATCTTAAGTTTGATTTTAAAAATCATTCCAGCCACGTGGACAGGTGGTCGAGTAGCCCGAATGATTCTGGTCGTTTTACTATGGCCAGATCGCAGGGAATACATTCCTTAGCTAGTAGTAACAACGAAGGTTGAAATACTTTCAATGCAAAGGTGTAATATGTAAAAAAAATTCTTGATAGGGGTACTTACTTGTACTTTCAGAAGTTGAAGCCATCTTGTAAAGGCGTGCGGTGAAGCATCCCGATCCTCCAGACGCTTTGAGTTAAACACGCATGTGAAATTATGGGAACTTCCTTACGCGAGGGAGCGAGAGTGCGAGGACGGCCGTTAATGACTAATCTCGCGTTCTCGCGTTCTCGACTTTAGGTCGAGAACGCGAGAACGCGAAAACGCGACGGCGAGGGAGCGAAATCGCGACGGCGTTTTCGCATTCTCGCGTTTTCGACCTAAGGTCGAGAACGCGAGATTGCGAGATTAGTCATTAACGGCCGCCCTCGCACTCTCGCTCTCTCGCGTAAGGAAGTTTAACCCCAAGCGTCTGGAGGATCGGGATGCTTCACCGCGCGCCAAATTTACAAGATGGCTTCAACTTCTGAAAGTACAAGTAAGTACCCCTATCAAGAATTTGTTACATATTACACCTTTGCATTGAAAGTGTTTCATCCTTCGTTGTTACTACTAGCTAAGGAATGTATTCCCTGCGATCTGGCCATAGTAAAACGACCAGAATCATTCGGGCTACTCGACCACCTGTCCACGTGGCTGGACTGATTTCTAAAATCAAACTTAAGATGTCATAGTCTACCGTGTATATAGTTCGTGTAATATTTTTCCTTGGGATTTATTGATTTAAAAAAATACTTTGTTAGATTTGTCGGTTTGAAATGACTGTTGAATAGTATGCATATATTGGCACTGACTGCCCGCAGAGGCCTGCGTGCTGAGAGGCGAGGCCAAAAAAGTCAAATTAGCATTTCAAAAATCTTCTCTGCTACCAAACATTGGATTCAAATACGGTACAGTACTCTTCATAGATTGAAAGATCTTATAGGCCTATTAGGTCTTTTACCAAATTGTGAACTTCATGACCCTGTCCCTGGGGTCTCGGGTTTCCCCCGGGTAGGAGCAAATTTTACTGTAGTTTATATAGGGAACATATAATATTTAGCATTATTTATTCAATTGCCATAGAAAATAATATAGTCTAAACCATACTAGAACTATCAGTATGGGATGGCTGTTGAATAGTACATACATATTGGCACAGGGCCTTGGCACGATTTTCCAAATGATGGTCCATATATAAATATGTATTATAGTGACACTATAATACATATATATATATGGACCATCATTTGGAAAAATGTGCCAAGCTCCTGTGCATATTGGCATTGTCTGACCCCCAGAGACTTGAGGGGAGGGGCGAAAAGTGCTCAAATTGAGTAAAATTTGAAAAATCTACCTTTGGTACAGTATATGGTGGATTCAACTTCCATACATAGAAGGGTCTGAAGGTCTTTTACCAAAATTATGAATCATGGCATGGGTCTCACATTTCTCCCTAGAGAGGGGATAAGGTATAATTAGTTCATATCAGAATTCAGGTGACCTGTCCGACCATAATAAGGCCCCTGGGCCACTTCCTTGGCAAAAACTGAAATCCGGGTTTTTTAACAGTTTGTGATCTAGGCCTAATATTAAGTATTACCCGCTCTCTTCAATATGGCGGTTCTTACAAAGTTGACAGCTACGTTTCAGACTCCTACTTCATGAATTGTCTTACAAATATGTGAGTAACTAATTGAGAGCTGTATTCAGTATTTGTTTAAGTATTAATTGTCCATTATCTGTAATAACAAATTTTGTTTACAATGCCAAATGAATCTCAAAGGACTGGTAGCTCATCACTACCGTACAGTACCTTACAGACTAACCTACCACAGGGTGTATAATGTTAACACTTAAACAGGTGATGTTTGGCCTTCGATCATTGATGTACATTATCAAGCAAGTGTCCAAATATCTGGACCTGACAATTATTTACACAGATCCTCTGTGATTTATGAACTAAAATGTATAACTTAGTCAGAGCATGATAAATCTGATGAAATGTTTCAAAAAGGGTCAACATTTAGGGGATAGTACGTTGTTTTGAGTGGCTATACTGGCAAATAGAATATGAAATTTGGTTTGAACTCGAGACCGATTGGATCAGCATTAAAAAGAATAGTGATAGTCTGGAAAGAGGAATCACAACTATAATTTTGCTTGACCTTAGATTGTATATATTTATGTTTGTCTGAAGATTGTATTTACTGCACTTTTAAGAAATTTGTTCACAGTTGAAGTTGATCCAATTGAAGCCATCCTGGAGAAGATTGGATGTGGCCATCTCACGCAATCGTTCAAGGATGACATGGTAAGAGAGTTGAGTGGATTTGATAGTACATGTATATAAGAAAATGTAATATGTCCTCGAAAGGTAGATTATAAAAAGATAATGAAAAACATTGCTGCAAGGCCTTTCTGCTCTCCCAGGCTAGAATACTTCAGGCGGACTAATAAACATGCAATAATTTTGTGCAATATGTGTTAAATATGTAAATATCCATTGTATGAATTAGATTAATAAAAACAAAAACATGTATTAGAATAGTAATTAATGCCAAAAGAAAAAATGTGTTTGAAGTTGATATTTTTTATTCATTTTAATTGATTTGATTGAAAAGTACATACACAAAAAAAATAAATATGGAATGCATCAATTTCTATCTAGGAAAATGAAATCATAAAACTGTTTTCGACGTTAATTAACTGAAAATGCCATTTTGTATTGGCTGTTCTATTGACATGGAGTCATGGTTACATGTACTGTTATAAAAAACTTATATCCATCTGTCCGAACTACATTGTACACTTGCATCAATAATATAGCTACAAGGATGTGATTGGAGATTGGAGAAAAAAAGAAGGAAAGCAAAATGAAATCATTCCTCACATTTGAAGGAGTTGGCTTAATGTTTCAGTGAATCATTGTCTACTTGAATGGAGAATAGAGTTTAAAATGTATTTAGGGTTTCTGTTGACAAACAGTTGTTTCACTTTTTGAAAATGGATGTGTCATGTTACAGTAATGATATTGAGTATAGTTGAATAAACAAGGTTAATGGTATAGTGAAGGGTATATATACTGTAATGGTAAAGTGTAGTGTAAATACTGTAATGGTAAAGTGTAAATACTGTAATGGTAAAGTGTAAATACTGTAATGGTAAAGTGTAAATACTGTAATGGTAAAGTGTAAATACTGTAATGGTAAAGTGTAAATACTGTACTGGTAAAGGTAGGTAAATACTGTAATGGTAAGGTGTAATACTTGTAATGGTAAGGTGGTAAATACTGTACATGGTAAAGGTGTAAATACTGTAATGGTAAAGTGTAAATACTGGTAATGGGTAAAGTGTAGATAAATACTGTATGGTAAAGTGTAAATACTGTAATGGTAAAGTGTAAATACTGTAATGGTAAAGTGTAATACTGTAATGGTAAAGTGTAATACGTAATGGTAAAGTGTAAATACTGTATGGTAAAGTGCTAAATACTGTAATGGTAAAGTGTAATTAACTGTTATGGTAAGTGTAAATACTGTAATGGTAAAGTGTAAATACTGTAATGGTAAGGTGTAAATACTGTAATGGTAAAGTGTAAATACTGTAATGGTAAGGTGTAGGGTAAATACTGTAATGGTAAAGTGTAAATACTGTAATGGTAAAGTGTAAATACTGTAATGGTAAGGTGTAAATACTGTAATGGTAAAGTGTAGGGTAAATACTGTAATGGTAAGGTGTAGGGTAAATACTGTAATGGTAAGGTGTAAATACTGTAATGGTAAAGTGTAAATACTGTAATGGTAAGGTGTAAATACTGTAATGGTAAAGTGTAGAGTAAATACTGTAATGGTAAAGTGAAGCTGCCATTTATTGCTTGGTCAGGTTCTACTTGAGGAAATATGAAAATCACTTTACCAATTAGCTATGGAAAAATGAAGCTTGTAGTTTTTAGCTCCCTTCCTCCGAGAAGGGAAACTGATCTAAATTATGAATGCCATGATGCAGAATCTGTTGTCCATCTGTCATCCATTAGGCGTCAATATTTTACTTCAAATAACTTATGCTATACTGTAGGGCTTATCAAGTTTGATCAACTTTCAAAGTAAAGATGTCATAATTGTAACAAATTCTTGCAATACAGCTAAAGTTGTTTTTTTCCTTCAGCTGTATGTCAAATTATTACCAGTTGTTTACCTTTATTGGTTGACTTTACCATGCTGGTCTTCATGATTTAAATTCAACACACTAGTTGGTTACATTTGATGGAAACTGTTAGTCAGTTTGTCAGTGCCACATTGACTTAAAATCTCCATCTTTAATTCAACTTCATGCAAAAGCAATTCTAATTTGAGGTAGGGGATTAAAATAAAATGTCTTTGTTTTGAATTTTTACTGAAATAAATTGCTTTTGATGTTTCAAATTATTTTATTTTAATTATTATTTTTCCAGATTACAGTAGATCAAGTGGAACATTTGACTGTTGAAGACTTTCAACATCTTGGAGTCATCTCAATGGGGATCCGGATAAGAATTTCCCAAGCATGCCGCAACTATTTGAAAGGTAAATGGTACTAAGCATTTCGTGTAAACAAATTCTATTCAATAATCTTGATGAATTAATTAAATCTGTGTTAACATTTGTGCATATCAAAAATTGACGTATAACAAATAGTGAAGAACATCAATATGGCCACCAGCAGCCGTATGGAAGGACATTGAATTATACAATCCCAAATGGATGACACTGCCTTAGATAGGCTGGGAATTTAGGAGCATTACATCTGAACACGTATTGTCATTATGGTTTTTGTGTCCCCAGCATAAGCAGGAGACATAGGTATCACTATGTTGGCTATTGCGTCCAGACAGATGTTTCTGTGCGATAATTCATGTTTCCTGAGGCTGTTCAAACCCAAACTTCATACAGACCTTCATTACCAAAAGAGCTTGTATGGGATTGCTGTTTATGCCAGAAAAAAAATAGAAAATTAGTTTCCGTGCAACTTACTGCTCAGGCGACACATCTACTTCCATGGAATTCTTGTTTTCAGCTTACATGGCTAAGTAATGATTTATGACTTCTATTTCAAATTTTAAGCTGATATCTGATCATACTAAAGCTAAAATTTGGAAGGTATTATTTGAGGATTTATTTTTTAAATTCATATCAATTTGAATATTTCAGCACAGAAAGGTGACATATCTCCTTGCATAAAGAAATTCATGGATATTCAAAACAGGAGAAAGGTCAGGAGGAAATCCCCAAAAAAAGATGTGAAGACGAAACTGACCCGTAGGTTATATGTTGGGTGGAAACACGAGGTCCGCCAGGGGATTTACAAGCTTGTCTCTGCAAGCAAGGGTGGGGGCCAGCAAGTGCTGGACCTTCATCGAGATACAAGCAAAGCAGAGCTTATGAGAGAGGTTCTGACACTTTTCTTTCCTGGAGGTCAGTCATTGGCCCAAAACGTAACTTCTGATGAAGTTAACTATCACTTGGCCTCGTTCTCTGGCGCCCCTATTCCAGACATGGATGGAGAGGGAGGGTTTACTGTTGGCAAATATGTTAGTCATATTAAGACCAGTCCCATCAGGATTTATTTGCATACTCAAAAGGTATATTTAGTGTGATCTATCATGATAATGAACAAATGCATTTATTAACTTAAGAATATTCAATTGTCATAATTAGCAATTTGAAACAAAAATACAAACATAATTTGCTTCCATGTAACACTTTGGTCTTTTCTTATTTCATATATTGTTTGGAGATGGGGAACAACTACATGTATTAGTGAAAATTCATTTGTTGATTGATAGGTTTTGTAAATTCATATAAAGTGTATATGGTTGGAGGATCAACGTTTGAATAAAAGTGATTGATAGTAATACTAATTCATTATTACAATTTTTCTTTTTGCAGAAAACTGATGACTTGAGTGATCTAGATCTACCTTCATTGTCACGAACGAGACCAAGTCAATCAAACTCAAGGGAATCCACATCCAGTGAGCTCCAACAAGATGCCGAACATTTTGTACGTCTTTATCCATGTTTGCAAGATAAATGATGTACCGTAAACACACTTGTTTCGGCTCACTCAAATTTTAGTGCATAAAACAACTTCAACATTTTAGCGCATTATGATGAATTAGCACACAGACAATACTTACATTATAAACAATATACAGAAATTGCAATTAGCGCAATCATAATGCAGCGGAATGTCTTCAGCGCAAAAAATACTTAAAAAAGATTACCGCTAAAATATGTACGTTTACAGCATAAAGAAATAACTGAAAGTATGATCTTGTCAACTTCTGTTAGGTGCGAGGGTCGTAATCTCTAGGAACAGTTGTAAATGTTAAAATATTTATCATAAAAGTGATTTGATGAGAAACTGTTTTGAGACACGTATATTTTATTAAGATGATGTCAGTCTCTGAGATTCCATACTGGATGATAAATTTAAACTAATCCAAACTAGGGACCATTACACTGCCAAAACGGATGTAAATGATTGTGTTATTATATGACATGCACTCTTACTTGTATCTGCAGGAATCAAGTGCGAAGGAGGAAACAACAGAGGGAAATGAATTCCTTATTATTCCGCCTCTACCTGACATAAAATCTGACAGTTCCAGCGATTTTGAGGACAGTGGCACTCCAACAGTGTCTTTCAACAGAAGGCCTGGGGTAAATCCTTACATTCATATATATGTATATACTGTGTAAATATATAGATATGAATGAAAATGCTTCATTCCTGTACAAAAAATGTCTATCAACTTAATATTCCAAACCAGGATCTGTTGCACATTTGAAAACACTTTTGTTTTTATTAAATTTGATCCTTGTTGTCTTGTCAACACCATTATTTTGGCCACTTAAATGAAACATCTTTTAAGATAGTTTTTGAGATTCATGTATCTTTCATTTCACAGAGAACCACGAGGCTGATAGACAGTGAAAACTTGTGTAATAGCCAATCAGAACAACTGCCAACAGTATATGGACTGTCACCTACATGTATGTAACGATAACAATATCTTTTATTTATTTGGAGTTACATATTAAGAGGTGTAATTGGAATTAAAATATTGCCATGCAATAGCAAATATATGAGTCATTATAGACTAGACTGGGATGGTGTGCAATCAACTGCGTTCAAGTGGAGGATCTTGACCTTCCTTCAAGGTCACAAGGGTCAAAAATGCTAAAATCCTTAAACTACTTTTTTTCAATAACCAAGTTTGAGGCCCAGAGATGTGATATATTGAGTCTAGCATGCTGGGATCAAAGGCTACTTAATTTGTTGAAGTGTATGACCTTGACCTTCATTCAAGATCATATGGGTTAAATTATTCAATGTCAATTTGTCTTGTATATATATATATCTGAACTCAAGTGACCGTTGACGCTCATGGGCTTACTTTCTCAACATTTGATTGGTTACTGAAAGTGATCAGAAGGGTAATAAGAGCATATCTTACATTAAGTAAGGTTCATGCTGCCTTTCCTGAACTTTTATAGGTGTTACTGATTTATCACTTTCTAATTCACATGTAGCTACCTGTAGTACCACCATGCCACTATCCTCTACTGATATACAGAGAGTCAGCCATTCGTCCACATCTGCAGCTACATCTACCTTCATCGGTACAGAACTTGAAAAAGAAATGGAACTTGCCATGGAAACAAGTTTAGGAACACCGTAAGTGATTGTGCATGTGGTTGCTTGTATATCTTATGCCCCATGACCTCTGCTGATGGTACTGCTCTTCAGTTTCTCCTTCAATGTGTATGGTTTCTATAACTTAAGGCTTGCTTCCTATTCAAGTGTCTTCATGACAATTCATTGGAGTGCCATGTTTCCAAATACTTTAGTATTAATGGTCTATTTCTAAGACTCTATCTACATGTCAATGTTTTCTCTCTTACTCTATCACCTCTAAACAACTAACACAGTGTGTAGCATGCAAATTAACTTTAACTAACATTATATTTCTCAGGGATCACTTTGGGCAGAGATTTGGGGATTTTTACCCATGTTTTTAAAAAAAATCTCATTAAAAATTCAAAATTGTACCTCTTTATACAGACAAATCTCATAGGAATTTTGCTAATCTCATAAAATCTCCCATAGGTTTTAAGAGCCAGAGTTATCCCTGATTTCTATTTGTAAACTGTTAGATTAATCTTGTTCTGACAACTACTCCTAAACTGGTGGGCTGATTCTAATGAAATTTCACACCAATAAAATGGGCCGTGTTTATATGTGAATTCTACTCCGTTCTCAGAATCAGGTCATTATTAACAGTTTTTCTGATAAAGAGCTTTATCTTTTCAGTTGTTTGGCTGATTTTATATTCATCAAAAATGAATTCTAAATTTGTAAAAAATCAAAAATACTATATATAAAACTGTACTTTACAAATAACAGAGGGGGGAGCGGGGATCAGTCAGCCATCAATCAGCTTACAGTTCTAGTTTTTTGTTGAAAAACAAAGTACATGTACATGTATCAGCCATTTCCTGGTCTTTGATTAGTCACAATTTAAATATTGTCCAAGTTTCAGAAAATTTTGCATAACTTATTTCATTTGGAAGGTAGGGGCATTAATGTTTGAAGACATTTTGAATGTTTAATTTTACCAAGAAGTTGTAATACTATATTACTATTATATTTATCAGCATAGAATTATAGATTGAGCATGGCATGCAATCTTTCTTTGAATTAATGTATATTATGAGATGCATTTTTTCTAAATGCTTTTAGGACTGATCTGACTATGGAAGGTATTTTATCATGGTGGAAGAAACAATCCCTCGTTTTAGTTGAAAATCCATGTGAAATAGTCATCATGAGGTCAGATTTGTTAAAGTCTGCCCTAAGAGTCATGAGAAGGGAATCCTTCAACTTTTGTGAGCCATTTAAAGTAACTTATAGTGGCGAAGATGGTGATGATCTTGGAGGACCAAGAAGAGAATTTTTGAGGTAGGTCTGCAGAAAACGAATGATTACCGATGAAAAAGTTGGTACATTTTTAGCTCACCTGGACCGAAGGTCCGGTGAGCTTATGTCATGGCGCAGCGTCCGTCCGTCGTCCGTCAACATTTGCTTCAAATCGCTACCAGTCTATAATTTTGACCAAATTTGGCCAGAAACATCCTTGGCAGAAGGGGAACAGATTTTGCACAAATGGTGACTCTGACCCCCGTTGGCCTCTTGTTAATAAAGTGTCAAATAGGAAAATTTTCTCCCACACTCCACAGGTTCTTTACTCTAGAGTCTAGGTAAGAGATGAAATTGGTTTTGCTTTACCTATAAAATGTATAGAAAATCATTGACTGATTCAGTATCGTCACTCTAGGTTCTGCATTTCTTAATAATATTTTGATGAAGGTACATCAATATACACAGAATATCTCAGACATGTTCTTTTTTTGTATCAGCCAGGTCCCAAGGTCAATGTTGAGGTCACAGTTGCTCCTGTATAACCTTATAAAATCCTCAATCATCAGTTTTTCATACAATTCATGTTTTAATATTTCAGCGACACTTTCAAATTGGTGGAAGGGTATTCATGCATATTAAAAGCTATTTTCTAGCCGCAGATCAGATTCTTTTTCTTTTAAAAGTTCAGTTTGTAATCATTTCATTGGTCCACCAATCCATCAATAGATATTTTTTTCATGTTTCAGAGGTCTTATGGCAGAGATATGTGGGAAAATTTTTCAGGGTCAGGAAGGGCAGAAATTTTTTCGGCATGACCTTGAAAAATTATCTCAAGGATTCTATGAACTGGCAGGCAAACTGGTTGCCTTTTCCCTCCTCCATGGTGGGCCAGGTATACCAGTTCTCCATCCAGCTGTTGCAAATGTTGTGTTAGATGGAGAGGTTGCTATGGAGACAGAAACATTGCCCTTGTTGGAGGATTGTATCTTCGACTGGGAAACCAGAGAGAAATTAATTCTGGTGAGTTGATATGATCTACATAATAAATCAGTAAACTTGGCTCATTTAACAATGTAGTATGCTGGGTTGAGCAACACTTTCTTCTTTTTTAAGCAAATAAATGTACAAATTGGGATAAGTCAATTTTCGTCAAAAAATCATCTAATTCTCTTATAATTTGAATAACCTTCATCCTCATCAATATCTTCTTCATGCTGGCAGGGGACTTCAAATTTACTTTATGTGCATATTCATTCCACCTGAACATGTGAATATTGTAGTATGATTACCTTAAAATAAATTTGAACTTAGTTGAACGTCATCCTTGAAATTCATTTCTAGAACACTGATACTGGAGTATAATGAATATAAAAATATGATTTTGCCAGTATAGGTACATTGAGTGGTGTGCTATAAAACGTTCTTACATAAATAATGTTTGTTTCTTTCTTTTTAGCTGCAGAATACACTTGATGAAAAGCAGTACCACAATCAACTGGATACAATCAGTGACTGGTGCTTGGAACAGAGTTTGTCTATCTCTAATTTTAGACATTTTGAGAAAAAACAACAACTAATGGACATCCTCAAAAAAAATGAAATTTTCTACCGGTAAGTCAGAGCCAAATGTTTTCCAGCTAAAATTAAAAAAAAAAATGCAAAATAATTCTGATGATTCAAATATTATAAAGTCCATGGTAAACAGTGAAGCTGCGGAAGGGGGGAGACTATGGTTTTCCTCATCAGCTCTCTGTACGTACATAACGCCAAAAGTTGACAGTGCTTCAACCCTTGAGTGATATTGATCAAACTGAACACTTTTCAAAAAGGAAGATAATTTTTCACACATGAAGTTTCAGGGATGTCGGGTTACTCACGTGCGGTTAGTTCAATTCATTTTGAAAGTCAGTGTGTATAGAGTCCTTGATAAGATCTTGTGTCAGGCATGGTCAACTGTAGACAAGAGAGGCAATTATAATTTTCCTAAAATTCAACACAATTTCTATCAAAATTCAGACGCTATAAGTTCTTGAATTTTTAGCTCACCTGGTCTAAAGGACCAAGGTGACCTTATGCCATAGAGTGGCTTTCAGCGTTGGTCTGTGTGTCAACAATAACCTTTGTATGTTGATATATATTGACAAGATCTTCGAGTTTGAAAATGGAAATGATTCAAAAGTAATCTAAAGAGTTATTGCCCTTGGTAATACTATTAATATTAGCTCACTGGTTATGAGTAACCCTGAGCTAATGCTGTACCCCCTGCCTGCGTCCCACTCCAAAGTGAATATAATCCACCATAGTTTCCTTACATGGATAGTAACATACATATATTGACCTTGTATAGGCATACAGGCCTCAGACCACAATTAATTTCCCTCTTTGTTCTACCAAAGAAAAATCGAAATTAAAATATTTCAGAAGTTTGCAAAAAATCTGGCTTTCACATCACGTGTAGA
Organism: Pecten maximus; assembly: GCF_902652985.1. Lineage (NCBI taxonomy): Eukaryota > Metazoa > Mollusca > Bivalvia > Pectinida > Pectinidae > Pecten > Pecten maximus. The sequence goes on along the minus strand of NC_047015.1, from coordinate 57,918,028 downwards.
ACTATTCAAGCTGAACATACAGTGAGCTGGAAAGTACCTCATGACCGGCATTTAACAAAGTTATTTTTATTTAAGTGTAACCACCCTACTATATTGTAGGAAAATCCGGAAAATCACAAAATATTACTACTCAAGCCTTATAACTCCCCGTGTCCTGCCTCACAAACAAACATGGAAATGGTGTCAAAATAAAATTCTGCCACTAGATTACATATTGCACTATAAATCTATGCTAAAATTATGTCCATATCTGTAGCAGCTAAGTCAGGAAAAAATATTTAGCAACAGTCCTGAAATTTCAATATGTACTACATTCGTGTACAACGACCCGGAAGTATTATTGTGGTCCGAGGCCATACAACAGAAATATGCACATGTATCAATGTGTCTATTACATTTCAGAGTCCAGTCAGAATTTGTTCAGTTCAGGAATGGATTGAACAAAGTGGGAAGACTGCTAGATGCAGTCCAACTGGCCCCAAAGTCTTTTCTTCAACTCTTCACCCAGACCAGCAAAGCTCTACGGTTCAGAGACATCAGGGAGCTTTACAAGGTGAATTGGAGTCCTGATGGATCCAACAATAAGAGGCAGGAGGAAAAGGCTTTGTATTGTCTAGAAGCTTTTCTTGCCGATTCAGAAGGTTATTTACATTATTAACACATACCATTTGCATCTATAATGGCATATAGATTTTAGTGTAGAATATTCTGCCAGACCAAAATGTGTTTCAGAATACAAACTTTTACCAGCTTTAAAATTCAAGCTATAAATTGAAAACTTAATCCGAGCTGCTCAATATTTAAATGGTTATATTGCATTACAGCGTATAGTTGATCTGTATGTTCAGCTGCAAAACATGAATTTGTTTAATGAACCGATGATCTTTAAGGAATGAAACATTGAGGGTATGTTTGTATTGTTTGAAAGATTTCTATACAAGTATCACATGCCCTGTATTCTGCAAAATGTTTTTTATGATATTTATGTAGCCATTGATACATGTATTAGAAAATTAGATCTGTGACAATAGTATCTTTAATTTTTTCTCTCAGGGGGATCCACAGGGATTTCATTAGACGAGGTGTTATCCTTTTGGACTGGAGCAGCAAGCATTCCTCCACTAGGATTTGAAAAATCTCTGGAAGTGTCCTTTGGAAGCACTAAACAATTTCCAACAGCCCACACCTGTGCCCTTATATTAACAATATGGCGTGGTTTCGATGATCCTGACGAGTTTCAGGATACAATTACAAAAGCAATAAAATGGGCAGGAGGTTTTAATCTTGTTTGACAATCAAAACGTTTTCATGACAGCAAAGTTTCTTGGATTTTAAAATTGTGTTCAAGGCTTTCATTGCATGTTGTGCCAATTTCTTTAGATGTATAGCAGCTATCCTCAAGTGAAGAACATTTATTTAGACCCCTGCCAGTGAAACTGGAGATCAATGTATTTGACTCCGTCGTCTGTCTGTTTGTCCGGAAGTTGGCTTCCTGGCAAAACTTGAGTGAGAAGTGATGAATGATACAAAGTGGGATTGAATCTGGTCAAAATGTCAACTATGAGATCACTGTTACTGAATAGACTTACTACTTAATAGTTATGTATGGTCAAATTGATAACTTCAATATTAGTCGACTGATCAATATTTTGTAATGGCATTAAGGGAATTATGAAGCAAAGTTTATAAAAAACAAATTGAGAATCAACTGACCTGTGGTCATGTAAAGGTGAAGGTCACTAGTTCAAGATTAGATTTCGCATTTTGTGGAAGATAAGATTTTAAGACATGAAAAAAAAATGTAAGAATGACACAATAAGTCAACTAACCTAGGGTAAACAAGTGTTATAACCTGTTGGTTGAATCCCTCTACCCAACATTAAATTAGGAGACAAATGTGTATAGTTTGCAATCTGATTTCGCATGTTGTCATTTTCCATAAGCTTTTCCTTTAAAAATAGCTTTTAAATGCTGGACTCATTTCAATTTAATCAAATGCGATTAGGTTCAACGTGGTAAGACTGGATATAATTTCAATTACATGCTATTTTCAATGATTTAGAGAGTGTCTTCAGTTGTTTACAAGAAAGGATGAACATTAATATTCTGAGTGTTAGCTTCTTTCTTTGATTGATGTTCAAATCAAATAAAAAATAAAGATTTAGCTCATGTTATTTCTTTATTAAGTCATCTGACATATTGGGCCTGTACCATGCTGATGCAAAGCCCCACCATGTTGTTTAATTGAATGACTTTGACCCACTTTCAAGGTGACTGGGGTCAAAAAGGCTATGATATTTAAAAAAAAACTTCTCAATAACCTAGATACATATATATAGAGACCTGATGTTGGGCCTGTAGCTTGCTGGGACGGAGGAATACCAATTTTATTCAAATGAATGAGCTTGACCTACTTTTAATGTCACATGTATCCAACATTTCAACCATTATGGGTTATACTACTTTTTGAAGTTTGACATACCGGTACTCAATGTTAAGTCTGATAACCATTTAAGGTCCTTTTGGCCTCTTGTTTTTGTTAATCTTTAAAGTTTTTGAGGATAAACTATTATTGTCACAATCCTCATCACATTGTCAACTTATCCAATCTATATCTTTTGTAACATCCATTGGAACAGTTCCTTTGCATCTTCAGAATTTATAGGCTCACTTCTTCTACCTTCAAGCAAAATAGACGTGAAGTGTTCCTTCATCTCCTCTATGCATCCATAGCAGCTTGGATAACTACAGAAACTCTTCAAGGACTCCACATCACTTAATTTCACTGAAAATTTGTAATCCACTGTCCCTAAAACATAACATTATGATATACATGTAATATATGGTAATCAAAATTTTAAAATTAAGATTGGCATTGAAAGCAAAAGCGGGAGGCTTGTGTACCTTGCCAAGTATATATTCATCTGACAATGCAGAGTTGAAATGAAATAATACAAATTGATAAAATCATAATTATAGGCAATAAACTATAAACAATGTTGGTGTCCTAGGTAAGAATTGAAAATTTCAAATAAAGTATCAATGATCTAATTGTAAAAATGATCATATTGTATCTTCCTGGGGTAAAATGGGGACCATGGGTATACCAACAACTTTTATTTCGTAACTTAAAATAATCTTCAGCGATTCTAAAACTGGACATAATTTTATATACAAGATCATTATTTCATTTATATGTAATCACTTTTCCTGCCACATCACCTAGTCCAACTCATTGGGATTAAGTTCCCCATTTCACATCACAGAATTCAGTATTGCCAAGACACAATGCATTACACACCTTCATATTATGTGAATAAAGATGCAAGACATTTATTTCCTTATATATGGTAAACTGATTCCTCCCTGTGGACAAATGGGGAGTCCCATGGGCTCAGCCTGAACATTTTTTAGAGATGGCATTTCTAGAACTTTTAGATTTTAAAGATCGAGAAGTTTAACCCTTTGGAACTTTTAGGCCACAACACCATGTCTGGCTATTAGGAACCTTATTTTAACAAAGATGAATTCCTTCTGGTTCTAGCAAAGTTTCATTAAAATTCATTATTAAATTAGTTAATGTACCACCAGTAAAGTGTTATTATTTATGAAACACTTATATATGAAGGCTTGGAATGGTAGACGAACAATGTCGATGACCCTTTGGGTTAAGATTACCTAAATTAAATTTTTAAAAAATTGTAACAAAAAATTTAACAATACCGTATAGCTCAGGGTGTAGATACATCATCTCTGGTTTTCCAGAAGGACACTCCTCTGGTTGTCTGGATGTCATCCTGATGTTGTGATGATTCCAGTCATGTCGTATTTGATTCAACTCTTGCTGAATTATTTTTGTAAAACAGAACCTAAGGCATTCTCTGTTGAACAAATAAACAAAAAATGTATATAAAATTAAAATCTGAAAAATCAAAACATTTCCATAATCAATGCGACTTATAAACAAAAGAAATTGGAGATTTCACACCTTAATAATTGATATACAATTCTGAAACAATTGTTAAAAAGAAAACCAATATTAACCTGGCAGCATTAATGTTATTGGAAGAAAGGTCTAGTGGTATGTAAGAGATAATTCTAAATGGTCTTTTTAGGTGATCTCATTTTAGTGCAGGACAAATCTGCTGACTAGGATGTACATGTACCTGCATTACCAAGTCTGGGGTACATTTACATTGGTAGACTGAAGAGTTCTAGACAAAGTAAAAAAAGCTATATAGTATTGCCTTTTTATCAAAATAGTTTTCTTCATTCACATTTGAAATGCCAGTAGATGAACGTCAAATATGCATCCTATTGCTGTACAGGAAGTAAATGGGTCTTGTTAGTCACCACTGTTTTGGTGAAGATGCGAATATCACCACTGTTTTGGTGAAGATGCGAAGTAGGATATCGTGTGTAAATTTAATTGTGCTTGGCTATGGTCGTTGTAAATTTAAATGTGCTTGGCTATGGTCGTTGTATAATGATGCAAGAGTCTCAGAGTAAATGCTATTTACATGTGCATCTCAATTGCATTGGAGAAAAGGCCTTGATATTCTAAATCCTTGAAAAAGTCGATCCAAAACCCAATCCCCATCTGCCGCATTGACCTCCACCAGCGTTCAATCCTCTGCAACAATGAATGATTGAATATAGTGATTTATTGCCCAATTTCAGCATAAAATTCTTTGATAGCTTCTCATATCTTGTCGGGGTACGGGCAAGTGGTCATGAAACATGGCAGGACACTCGATGAACGTTTGTGGTGGCATTATAAATTCAGATATTTCATGGGTGTGTCTTTTTCACAAGCAAATAATATCTTACCTGATTTGAAGTAGAGCTACCAATTATTACACTTTTTTCTCCACTCATATCATCATCGTCATACCATCTCAAGGCCTTTTGCATATCTTCCACACTACCATTTTCTGTCCCACCATCTGCCCGAATACACCTTGGAACTCCTAAATCATTTTGATAAAGAAACAAAACTGAAAGTAAATTATACCAATGCTAATGAGGAAGGAATCTATTTTTGTGTCACCTGAGACATATAGGTATCACTTTGGCGGCAAGGGTGTTGGCTTTTGCATTACTTTAAATTGTTAAAATACATGATGAATGTTCACCTTAAAGTTTTGCTTTACATACCATTTATCTCTTCTACAAACTCTAGAAAGTATGAGGCAACCACTCTTGGGTCATTGTTGGTTCTGGCAACTTTTAACCATAAGACACGTCGTGAAAATCTGTAATATTAAATATTTACAACTTTTACAATTAAAACAAGAGCAATTTCAAATACAATTCATGAAACTTAGGTTTCATTCCAAATTAATATCAAATAACCTATGGCAATATTTTATGATTTTTTTCCTGTTATATGCAGTTTGATCTTGAATTAAAAGAAGACTTAGTCAAGAATTTGATTATATAGGAATACTCAGATACTAACTCATTATTACTATGCATTAAAACTTCAAAGTTACTATATAAACCATAATGATACTTATTTCAAACTAGATAAGAAAGATATTGATGCACACCATTAAATGAACTTTAATTGAGTATGGTATGATATTTTCCCTGCTTTTCTCTCTCTCCCATTTCTATGTTAAGTCATGCCAATAGGAATAACATCATATTGTGACATAATAACTAGATTAATAGAACGATTGAATCAAGATGGTCTGTCTATTGGTCACTTTTATCACAATCAGTCTAAAAACTATCATACATACATGTATCTTCATTTCTTGGTACAGATCACAAAAAGAAACCAAGGGAGTTCCTATATATACATGTTATGCAACTAGAGAAAGATACATGCTGCCCTCCAAGAGAAAAAATTAACTTACCACTTGTTTGCCTTTTCAAATCACGCAGTGAATAACAATAACTGTTTAGGGTTAAACAAGAGATCAAGAGCAAAGGGGGATTTGAACAGTCATATTAAAAGAAGTTTAATTAAGATACTGAAATGTTCACAGACTTTGTCAAACTCACCCACAGATGGCTCCATGTATGGCTAATCCAAAAGGCTTCAATTTGTCATACCCATCTATATGGACCAGGAAGTTGGGCCCCTTGTTGTAGTATGTCCTCCTGATCAGGCAGTGATGTGTCCTAAGCTCCACACCTTTTGGGTCAATTTGCCTAAGAATGCTAGATACTGATTTTCTGTAAAAATAAATTCAACAACAGGATTAGTGTAAAATATGAGTCTACAACATTTAGCAATATCATACAATATATGTACTATATCAAAGTCAGATAACATTAACACTTTTTTGGAAGCTAATACGGGCCAGTCGGATAGTAAAAACATGGATACTCTAAGAGGCTAATGAACAAGATCCTGCAACATAGAAGTGATTCTGAGGCATATTTACTTACATGGTACAGTCAAACAACCTTAATCATTACTCAAGATGTTATGGTAATAAAAAAGTGTGAGTAATCAAGAAAGTTGTATGCGACACAGAAGTGTTATCTCACTGAATTTGTAGGATTAAATTATAATCAATGAAAAAGGTTAAATGATTTTAGTATTTACCTTCCAACTGCCATGCCATGCTTTGTCAAAAGTCTCTTAGTCAGGCTGCGGTATCCCAGGTTTTGACCACTGCCTTTTATTTCTTCCTTAAATTAACAATATATTGATAATATCATCATACACTGTTGCCATGAATTGGAAGATACATTATTCAAAATTACAAACGTTTATCAAAACATGTACCTTCATGAATATACCATTGTATGGCAATGCTGCTATAGTAGTATACTATTGCATCACCAAAGTCAGTTTTCTATAGTGAAGAATTTTTTTTCGTAATCTTTATTCTTTTTTTATCAAGTTTATAACAATGCAAACATGTCATACATAGACAATTTAACTTTCACACATTTTCATTCACCAATGAATCTTCATTCATAATTAATTTCAGAATTGCCTGTGATTGTGTCGAATTGACCTACAGACACAGAGAGAGAGAAAGTTGTGCCAACAAGTTCAAGGGAGTAAACATTGTATGCATTTAAAAGTAAAAGTTTCAAAAAAAGGGTTTAAGAATTATTAATTAAATTTTCCCATTTTTTTCATTCAATATTAAATTTTGATAAAAATAATTCACCTTTTTTACCGCAATATATTTCTGAGTATAATATGTAAATAGAAAATTGATTGGAAACAGTATCATTTGTTAAACAGACCATTATAGTCTAAACTGTCAGTGATATATTGACCAGGTACATGTACATGCTTATATTATCTTTACATATATCTAAGTACATGATTATAACAGGTGGGTGTATTGGCATGGTACACATAGAAAGAATCATGATCTTGACTTACATGTACAAATGATCTGACATATTAAAAATAAGGGACAAATATTATATAGTAATTGATCTGAAGGTCTAGGTGTCAACTGAACTACCTGAATTGCCGTAACAATTTCTTGTGTACTCCATCTTCCACGTTGCCTCAAACCCAGTCTCCTCAAGTGTCTTTTTATTGAACGACTACTACAAGGCGTATCAGAATACATATCATTTTAAAAGTGTAAAATAATATAAGAAACACAACAAATCTGTATTGCAGATATATGTCGATCGGGGCTACAACTACATGCATAAACAAAGCAGTGACCAGATCCTAGTACAGATTATTTATTTGAATATGTTTATAACTTATATATGATAAACTTATTTTGGGGGTCCCAAACTTAATAAAACTAAGTTAATAATTAACTAAATTATTATACTTTAAAGGTTTTTTATTCTTACTTAAAATAATTACATTGCTAACTTTTTTAAGAACTGAAACATGCAATATCTCTTGAAATCAGCAATAGAAATTTATGCAAATATTAAGCCTATCAGAGGAAAGAGCAAATTATTCTTTACATGTATGTGAAATTTCAATAAATCCGAATTCCATTGAAGTCAAAAAAAAATTAATTAAAAATTAGGGGCCTATACTATATTTTTCATAAAGATTAATTTTCATTAAATTCTAAAATCTTACATGTTCAACATGCTTTGTGTGACACACATACACGTACCTTTTATTTCTATATTCTGTTCTATATCCTTAAACATAATACATGTATACATTACAAGCTAGTGCATATTAGGCCCACTTACCTCATACTAATTCCTTTATAGTGCAGCTTTGTTTGCATTTCCAAATTGGTGTAATCTTTGAAGAACAAATCCCTCAATATATCATCCCAGGTATCTATATTTCCATAACAAATAAATATCATTAATTAAATCCATTAAAACAAAACCAATGTTGATTTGAAAAGAAAGTTTATTGATATGATTTTTGACATAGGTTTTGTTGCCCCTTTCGGGCTTTCCGCCGCCCATACGTGGGATCGAAATAAAAAAAAAGTTTAATTAGAGTCTAGTCTAGCCCTCGGTCTGATACAGTCACATGCCTCAATGTACACCTCAATTATCTGAAGTAATAACGTTGTCTATAAGCATGTAACCTACCGTACCTTTCCGCCGCCCATACCCACGCATCTCCATCACCCACCGACATATATAGTAGTCTATATATATACACAGCAGACCTGTCATGATTAGGTTCTATCTATTACCGTATACGTTTGTCATCAAACAACGACGATTTATTCATGAAAACAACAGTATAAAGTCTAACACTTACCTTCGAAACTCGAAGCCATTTTATTTGCCGAATCGAATTCGGAAAAGGACCCGATCCTCCAGACGCTTTGAGTTAAACACGCATGTGAAATTATGGGAACTTCCTTACGCGAGGGAGCGAGAGTGCGAGGACGGCCGTTCATGACTAATCTCGCGTTCTCGCGTTCTCGACTTTAGGTCGAGAACGCGAGAACGCGAAAACGCGACGGCGAGGGAGCGAAATCGCGACGGCGAGAGTGCGAGATTAATCTCGCGTTTTCGCCGTCGCGTTTTCGCATTCTCGCCGTCGAGTTTTCGCATTCTCGCGTTTTCGCTCTTTCGCAATCTCGCGTTTTCGCTCCCTCTCCGTCGCGTTTTCGCATTCTCGCGTTCTCGACCTAAGGTCGAGAGTGCGAGAATGCGAGATTTGATACTTGGCCCTAACGAGCCACCATAGGAAAGGCCTGATGCGTGTCTGTCTTCTATTTTACGTCTGTTTTACTATGGAGAGTGTAAGGCTGATCTTTTCTCTGCTTTTCTCACCTTTCCTGTCTTTCTCCTAAGCAGTTGCAAGTGGAACCTACATATGTAATCTGAGATAAATTCACCAAGAACTTCCGGAGAAATAATAATGTCAATAAACTCAAGATGGCTACCTGTCAGCCTTTCGGCGATTTTTATTTCCTTAATAACTCTCAAAATTGAATGAACACAACTTGGAATGTAGGGGAGCCTACAAATGAAGTTTTAGAAAAAATCTTAAGACAAGGATTGTTTGTGGACGGACGACGGACGGAAAACGGACCACAGACGGAGGACGATTTGAATAGTCAACCATCTGATGATGGTGGAATAAAAACAGGAAACAGTTGTACACTTGATTTATAGTTCGGAGAAAATGGAGAAAGGCCTAAACGGAACACAGCGATGATGACACCTGTGTAGCAGGTACTTGAGTTTATTAAAGTGCTTTATGTCCATGTACATGGTCACGGCTTCATATTCATATCGTATTAACAGATATATAATGACCACATGGCCAAAAATATATATACCTTCCCGTGGTATGGCCCTGCATTTTTTGAACAGTATTATATTAGATAATGTAGACTTAGTATCGCCATCAAATAATATAGTGTACCTACCCGTGGTATAACCATACTTTTTTGTACAGTATTATATAGATAATGTAGACTTAATATCGCCATCAAATCCTGACCGGATTTAAAAAAAATATTGCACAATTCTAATTCCTTGAGTAGTTTGATGGCAATATATATATATACAAACATACCTACTGGCCTACCAAGATTAGTTGACAAAATGGTAATAAGTTTTCATCTTTTAACACATTTATCTTTTTTCCAAATTATCGGTATGCATTTCATTAACCTTTTCACATAAAGGGCATTTATAGAAGATACTGGATTTCGTTTTCAACAACATTACGAACTTTAGAGTCTCGTGTCTTTGGATGGTATATATAGGACAATGGGCCTGTTTCTAGTCATGTTCACAGAGTCTAAACTTAGTTTATCGTCGTCTTATATTCACGTCGCTAATTATAATGTAAATATGACTCCAGTTGAAATTCCCACTTTAATTTCTTATTAGCAGATTAGCATGTTCATTAAAGGGACTAAATGGTTAGATTTCAATAGTTTCTTCATGCATTTGATTTCCGGAAAGCGCTGTGATCCTTAACGTATTTCTTAAATTTACTTCTTATTATAGGTTATTTATACATATTGTCTTTTTCCAAATCCTCTTTTAGTCCCTACCTGACCTAGCGGCTTCATTCATTGAGGGGTTTTAATCTTCACAGAATCACAAGGACCATAATATCTCGGACGAGCTCGAGCTTTTGGGTTGCTGGGTTAATATCAAGGTCACTGGTATTATTTTATATAAAAAAAGGTTGTCCGAGATAAATCGGCTTAATTGATTGAAGGATTTTTTTTCAAACATCACACACTTATCAAGGACCATAATATCCCGGACAAGAGTGGAAACCTCATCATTGTTCGGGCAAGGTCCCGTTACTGTTTTTAAAAAAAAATAATTGTCAACGTTCCAGCTTTGAGGGACTCTAAATAAATCCTAATTCACCTCAAATTTTACTTTTTTTCTCTTCTTACTCCCACTTGCACTTCCACAAAGGGCGATTTTACGTATTGACTTTATTGACTGTAAATCTAATGTTGTTCAGCTGGACAAGAAATCTACAAGCCACATTTAGGGGATTTACATTACATTTGTGTGTCCACGTCGGTGGTATGTATATCATGGCAGGGAATTCACACTTACATTTAGTGTATATGATACACTCACAGGAAGAACTCTCTACAGTCTATTTTGATTTTCCCTATTGTGTATAGCACATTTTTGAACGTTTTGGGGGGCTAGATTAAATTTAGGTAAAATTGAAACATCGGGAGCGTGAGTTTTGATATAATCCTTCAAAACGCCTCAATTCGGTGTCATTTTTACCGAATTTTAATTTCGCCCCTAAAACGTCTGAAAACGTCCTATACACGCTACGGAAGGTCCAAATACATGTAGACTACAACATATTACCAGGTCCCTGTGCTGTACACACTAGTGAAGGTCCAAATACATGTAGACTGTAACAAATTGCCAGGTCCCTGTGTTACACACTAGTGAAGGTCCAAATACATGTAGACTGTAACAAATTGCCAGGTCCCTGTGTTACACACTAGTGAGAGTCCAAATACATGTAGACTACAACATATTACCAGGTCCCTGTACTGTACACACTAGGGAAGGTCCAAATACATGTAGACTGTAACAAATTACCAGGTCATTGTGACACACACTAGGGAAGGTCCAAATACATGTAGACTGTAACAAATTGCCAGGTCCCTGTGTTACACACTAGTGAAGGTCCAAATACATGTAGACTGTAATAAATTACCAGGTCCCTGTTGATAAACTGTGTTTGACCATAAGTGATATACATGTAGTAATAACTACTTCGATTACTCAAAAAAAAAAGTATATCGTAATTATATGATACATATTTCGCTTTCATTTAAATTTTCAAATTCTCAGAAACCACAGAACCGATTTCAATAAAAATTTGCAGAAACCTCCCACGGCCAAAGGTCAACCAAAATTGTGAATGATATGGTCCCCACTACCCAGGGGACTGAGGGGCGTGGGGCCAAAATGGGTCAAATTGACTGAAATCTAAAAAAAAAAATCTTTTCAAGACCCAAATAAGATAGAATCAAATAATTTTAATAGTTGGAAGGGTCTTTAGGTGCTGTACCAAAATAATAAACAACATGACCCTGGGGTATCATGTTTGCCCTGGAGAGGGGGCAAACTTTACAATAGATTATATAAGGAAAACGCCATTTTGACTATCATTTGTTTGATTTCCATTAGACTTCATTCTAACTTGGTTAACATTATTAGCATGGGATGACAGTTTGATGGTATGCACATTTTGGTCTTGACTGACCCCCAAAGGCTGATGGGTGAAACGAAAAAAGGTCAAATTATCCAGCACCGAGTAACTGCTGTAAGTTGGTTGTTTTCTGGATATACCTGCACTGAGTAAATGTCAGAAGTTGTTGGGTTTCTGGGTATACCCGCACTATTAAACTATTACAAGCCGGTATTTTTCTGGGTATACCCGCACTGAGTAACTGTTATAAGTTGGTAGGTTTCCAGGTATACTCGCACTGAGTAACTGTTATAAGTTGGTAGGTTTCCGGGTATACCCGCACGAGTAACTGTTATAAGTTGGTAGGTTTCCGGGTATACCGCACTGAATAACTGTTACAAGTTGGTAGGTTTCTGGGTATACCCGCACTGAGTAACTGTTATAAGTTGGTAGGTTTCCGGGTATACCCGCACTGAGTAACTGTTATAAGTTGGTAGGTTTCCAGGTATACTCGCACTGAGTAACTGTTATAAGTTGGTAGGTTTCCGGGTATACCCGCACTGAGTAACTGTTATAAGTTGGTAGGTTTCTGGGTATACCCGCACTGAGTAACTGTTATAAGTTGGTAGGTTTCCAGGTATACTCGCACTGAGTAACTGTTATAAGTTGGTAGGTTTCCGGGTATACCCGCACTGAGTAACTGTTATAAGTTGGTAGGTTTCCGGGTATACCTGCACTGTGTAACTGTTGTAGGTTGGGCTGGTTTCCGTGAATACCTGCACCGTTAAACTATTATAAGCCGGTATTTTTCTGGGTATACCCAAACTGTTGAACTGTTTTAAGTTGGTGGGTTTCCGGGTATACCCGCACCGAGTAACTTTTATAAGTTGGTAGGTTTCTGGGTATACCCGCACTGAGTAACTGTTATACGTTGGTAGGTTTCCGGGTATACCCGCACTGAGTAACTATTATAGGTTGGTTGGTTTCTGGATATACCCGCACTGAGTAACAGTTATAAGTTGGTAGGTTTCTGGATATACCCGCACTGAGTAACTATTATAAGTTGGTAGTTTTCCGAGTATACCCGCACTGAGTAACTGTTATAAGTTGGTAGGTTTTCGGGTATACCTGCACTGAGTTACTGTTATAAGTAGTTGGTAGTTTTCCGAGTATACCCGCACTGAATAACTGTTATAAGTTGGAAGGTTTCTGGATATACCCGCACTGAGTTACTGTTTTAAGTTGGTAGTTTTCCGAGTATACCCGCACTGAGTAACTGTTATAAGTTGGTTAGTTTCTGGGTATACCCGCACTGAGTAACTGTTATAAGTGGGTAGGTTTATGGGTATACCCGCACTGAGTAACTATTATAGGTTGGTTGGTTTCTGGATATACCCGCACTGAGTAACAGTTATAATTTGGTAGGTTTCTGGGTATACCCGCACTGAGTAACTGTTATACGTTGGTAGGTTTCCGGGTATACCCGCACTGAGTAACTATTATAGGTTGGTTGGTTTCTGGATATACCCGCACTGAGTAACAGTTATAAGTTGGTAGGTTTCTGGGTATACCCGCACTGAGTAACTATTATAAGTTGGTAGTTTTCCGAGTATACCCGCACTGAATAACTGTTATAAGTTGGTTAGTTTCTGGATATACCCGCACAGAGTAACAGTTATAAGTTGGTAGTTTTCCGAGTATACCCGCACTGAGTAACTGTTATAAGTTGGTAGGTTTTCGGGTATACCTGCACTGAGTTACTGTTATAAGTAGTTGGTAGTTTTCCGAGTATACCCGCACTGAATAACTGTTATAAGTTGGAAGGTTTCTGGATATACCCGCACTGAGTTACTGTTATAAGTTGGTAGTTTTCCGAATATACCCGCACTGAGTCACTGTTATAAGTTGGTTGTTTTCTGGGTATACCCGCACTGAGTAACAGTTATAAGTTGGTTGTTTTCTGGATATACCCGCACTGAGTAACTGCTGTAAGTTGGTCGTTTTCTGGGTATACCCACACTGAGTAACTGTTATAATTTGGTTGTTTTCTGGATATACCCGCACTGAGTTACTGTTATAGGTTGGTAGGTTTCTGGGTATACCGCACTGAGTTACTGTTATAGGTTGGTAGGTTTCTGGGTATACCCGCACTGAGTAACTGTTATAAGTGGGTAGGTTTCTGGGTATACCCGCACCGAGTAACTGTTATAAGTTGGTTGTTTTCCGAGTATACCCGCACTGAGTAACTGTTATAAGTGGGTAGGTTTCTGGGTATACCCGCACCGAGTAACTGTTATAAGTTGGTTAGTTTCTGGATATACCCACACTGAGTAACTGTTATAAGTTGGTTGGTTTCTGGATATACCCGCACTGAGTAACTGTTATAAGTTGGAAGGTTTCTGGATATACCCGCACTGAGTAACTGTTATAAGTTGGTTGTTTTCTGGATATCCCCGCACTGAGTTACTGTTATAAGTTAGTTGGTTTCTGGATATACCTGCACTGTGTAACTGTTGTAGGTTGGGCTGGTTTCCGTGAATACCTGCACCGTTAAACTATTATAAGCCGGTATTTTTCTGGGTATACCCAAACTGTTGAACTGTTTTAAGTTGGTGGGTTTCCGGGTATACCCGCACCGAGTAACTTTTATAAGTTGGTAGGTTTCTGGGTATACCCGCACTGAGTAACTGTTATACGTTGGTAGGTTTCCGGGTATACCCGCACTGAGTAACTATTATAGGTTGGTTGGTTTCTGGATATACCCGCACTGAGTAACAGTTATAAGTTGGTAGGTTTCTGGATATACCCGCACTGAGTAACTATTATAAGTTGGTAGTTTTCCGAGTATACCCGCACTGAGTAACTGTTATAAGTTGGTAGGTTTTCGGGTATACCTGCACTGAGTTACTGTTATAAGTAGTTGGTAGTTTTCCGAGTATACCCGCACTGAATAACTGTTATAAGTTGGAAGGTTTCTGGATATACCCGCACTGAGTTACTGTTTTAAGTTGGTAGTTTTCCGAGTATACCCGCACTGAGTAACTGTTATAAGTTGGTTAGTTTCTGGGTATACCCGCACTGAGTAACTGTTATAAGTGGGTAGGTTTATGGGTATACCCGCACTGAGTAACTATTATAGGTTGGTTGGTTTCTGGATATACCCGCACTGAGTAACAGTTATAATTTGGTAGGTTTCTGGGTATACCCGCACTGAGTAACTGTTATACGTTGGTAGGTTTCCGGGTATACCCGCACTGAGTAACTATTATAGGTTGGTTGGTTTCTGGATATACCCGCACTGAGTAACAGTTATAAGTTGGTAGGTTTCTGGGTATACCCGCACTGAGTAACTATTATAAGTTGGTAGTTTTCCGAGTATACCCGCACTGAATAACTGTTATAAGTTGGTTAGTTTCTGGATATACCCGCACAGAGTAACAGTTATAAGTTGGTAGGTTTCCAGGTATACTCGCACTGAGTAACTGTTATAAGTTGGTAGGTTTCCGGGTATACCCGCACTGAGTAACTGTTATAAGTTGGTAGGTTTCCGGGTATACCTGCACTGTGTAACTGTTGTAGGTTGGGCTGGTTTCCGTGAATACCTGCACCGTTAAACTATTATAAGCCGGTATTTTTCTGGGTATACCCAAACTGTTGAACTGTTTTAAGTTGGTGGGTTTCCGGGTATACCCGCACCGAGTAACTTTTATAAGTTGGTAGGTTTCTGGGTATACCCGCACTGAGTAACTGTTATACGTTGGTAGGTTTCCGGGTATACCCGCACTGAGTAACTATTATAGGTTGGTTGGTTTCTGGATATACCCGCACTGAGTAACAGTTATAAGTTGGTAGGTTTCTGGATATACCCGCACTGAGTAACTATTATAAGTTGGTAGTTTTCCGAGTATACCCGCACTGAGTAACTGTTATAAGTTGGTAGGTTTTCGGGTATACCTGCACTGAGTTACTGTTATAAGTAGTTGGTAGTTTTCCGAGTATACCCGCACTGAATAACTGTTATATGTTGGAAGGTTTCTGGATATACCCGCACTGAGTTACTGTTTTAAGTTGGTAGTTTTCCGAGTATACCCGCACTGAGTAACTGTTATAAGTTGGTTAGTTTCTGGGTATACCCGCACTGAGTAACTGTTATAAGTGGGTAGGTTTATGGGTATACCCGCACTGAGTAACTATTATAGGTTGGTTGGTTTCTGGATATACCCGCACTGAGTAACAGTTATAATTTGGTAGGTTTCTGGGTATACCCGCACTGAGTAACTGTTATACGTTGGTAGGTTTCCGGGTATACCCGCACTGAGTAACTATTATAGGTTGGTTGGTTTCTGGATATACCCGCACTGAGTAACAGTTATAAGTTGGTAGGTTTCTGGGTATACCCGCACTGAGTAACTATTATAAGTTGGTAGTTTTCCGAGTATACCCGCACTGAATAACTGTTATAAGTTGGTTAGTTTCTGGATATACCCGCACAGAGTAACAGTTTTAAGTTGGTAGTTTTCCGAGTATACCCGCACTGAGTAACTGTTATAAGTTGGTAGGTTTTCGGGTATACCTGCACTGAGTTACTGTTATAAGTAGTTGGTAGTTTTCCGAGTATACCCGCACTGAATAACTGTTATAAGTTGGAAGGTTTCTGGATATACCCGCACTGAGTTACTGTTATAAGTTGGTAGTTTTCCGAATATACCCGCACTGAGTCACTGTTATAAGTTGGTTGTTTTCTGGGTATACCCGCACTGAGTAACAGTTATAAGTTGGTTGTTTTCTGGATATACCCGCACTGAGTAACTGCTGTAAGTTGGTCGTTTTCTGGGTATACCCACACTGAGTAACTGTTATAATTTGGTTGTTTTCTGGATATACCCGCACTGAGTTACTGTTATAGGTTGGTAGGTTTCTGGGTATACCGCACTGAGTTACTGTTATAGGTTGGTAGGTTTCTGGGTATACCCGCACTGAGTAACTGTTATAAGTGGGTAGGTTTCTGGGTATACCCGCACCGAGTAACTGTTATAAGTTGGTTGTTTTCCGAGTATACCCGCACTGAGTAACTGTTATAAGTGGGTAGGTTTCTGGGTATACCCGCACCGAGTAACTGTTATAAGTTGGTTAGTTTCTGGATATACCCGCACTGAGTAACTGTTATAAGTTGGTTGGTTTCTGGATATACCCGCACTGAGTAACTGTTATAAGTTGGAAGGTTTCTGGATATACCCGCACTGAGTAACTGTTATAAGTTGGTTGTTTTCTGGATATCCCCGCACTGAGTTACTTTTATAAGTTAGTTGGTTTCTGGATATACCTGCACTGTGTAACTGTTGTAGGTTGGGCTGGTTTCCGTGAATACCTGCACCGTTAAACTATTATAAGCCGGTATTTTTCTGGGTATACCCAAACTGTTGAACTGTTTTAAGTTGGTGGGTTTCCGGGTATACCCGCACCGAGTAACTTTTATAAGTTGGTAGGTTTCTGGGTATACCCGCACTGAGTAACTGTTATACGTTGGTAGGTTTCCGGGTATACCCGCACTGAGTAACTATTATAGGTTGGTTGGTTTCTGGATATACCCGCACTGAGTAACAGTTATAAGTTGGTAGGTTTCTGGATATACCCGCACTGAGTAACTATTATAAGTTGGTAGTTTTCCGAGTATACCCGCACTGAGTAACTGTTATAAGTTGGTAGGTTTTCGGGTATACCTGCACTGAGTTACTGTTATAAGTAGTTGGTAGTTTTCCGAGTATACCCGCACTGAATAACTGTTATAAGTTGGAAGGTTTCTGGATATACCCGCACTGAGTTACTGTTTTAAGTTGGTAGTTTTCCGAGTATACCCGCACTGAGTAACTGTTATAAGTTGGTTAGTTTCTGGGTATACCCGCACTGAGTAACAGTTATAAGTGGGTAGGTTTATGGGTATACCCGCACTGAGTAACTATTATAGGTTGGTTGGTTTCTGGATATACCCGCACTGAGTAACAGTTATAATTTGGTAGGTTTCTGGGTATACCCGCACTGAGTAACTGTTATACGTTGGTAGGTTTCCGGGTATACCCGCACTGAGTAACTATTATAGGTTGGTTGGTTTCTGGATGTACCCGCACTGAGTAACAGTTATAAGTTGGTAGGTTTCTGGGTATACCCGCACTGAGTAACTATTATAAGTTGGTAGTTTTCCGAGTATACCCGCACTGAATAACTGTTATAAGTTGGTTAGTTTCTGGATATACCCGCACAGAGTAACAGTTATAAGTTGGTAGTTTTCCGAGTATACCCGCACTGAGTAACTGTTATAAGTTGGTAGGTGTTCGGGTATACCTGCACTGAGTTACTGTTATAAGTAGTTGGTAGTTTTCCGAGTATACCCGCACTGAATAACTGTTATAAGTTGGTTAGTTTCTGGATATACCCGCACAGAGTAACAGTTATAAGTTGGTAGTTTTCCGAGTATACCCGCACTGAGTAACTGTTATAAGTTGGTAGGTTTTCGGGTATACCTGCACTGAGTTACTGTTATAAGTAGTTGGTAGTTTTCCGAGTATACCCGCACTGAATAACTGTTATAAGTTGGAAGGTTTCTGGATATACCCGCACTGAGTTACTGTTATAAGTTGGTAGTTTTCCGAATATACCCGCACTGAGTCACTGTTATAAGTTGGTTGTTTTCTGGGTATACCCGCACTGAGTAACAGTTATAAGTTGGTTGTTTTCTGGATATACCCGCACTGAGTAACTGCTGTAAGTTGGCCGTTTTCTGGGTATACCCACACTGAGTAACTGTTATAATTTGGTTGTTTTCTGGATATACCCGCACTGAGTTACTGTTATAGGTTGGTAGGTTTCTGGGTATACCGCACTGAGTTACTGTTATAGGTTGGTAGGTTTCTGGGTATACCCGCACTGAGTAACTGTTATAAGTGGGTAGGTTTCTGGGTATACCCGCACCGAGTAACTGTTATAAGTTGGTTGTTTTCCGAGTATACCCGCACTGAGTAACTGTTATAAGTGGGTAGGTTTCTGGGTATACCCGCACCGAGTAACTGTTATAAGTTGGTTAGTTTCTGGATATACCCGCACTGAGTAACTGTTATAAGTTGGTTGGTTTCTGGATATACCCGCACTGAGTAACTGTTATAAGTTGGAAGGTTTCTGGATATACCCGCACTGAGTAACTGTTATAAGTTGGTTGTTTTCTGGATATCCCCGCACTGAGTTACTGTTATAAGTTAGTTGGTTTCTGGATATACCCGCACTGAGTAACTGCTGTAAGTTGGTTGGTTTCTAGGTATACCCGCACTGAGTAACTATTATAGGTTGGTTGGTTTCTGGATATACCCGCACTGAGTAACAGTTATAAGTTGGTAGGTTTCTGGGTATACCCGCACTGAGTAACTGTTATAAGTTGGTAGTTTTCCGAGTATACCCGCACTGAGTAACTGTTATAAGTTGGTTGTTTTCTGGATATACCCGCACTGAGTTACTGTTATAAGTTAGTTGGTTTCTGGATATACCCGCACTGAGTAACTGCTGTAAGTTGGTTGGTTTCTAGGTATACCCGCACTGAGTAACTATTATTGGTTGGTAGGTTTCTGGGTATACCCGCACTGAGTAACTATTATAAGTTGGTAGGTTTCTGGGTATACCCGCACTGAGTAACTGTTATAAGTTGGTAGGTTTCCGGGTATACCCGCACTGAGTAACTATTATAGGTTGGTTGGTTTCTGGATATGACCGCACTGAGTAACAGTTATAAGTTGGTAGGTTTCTGGGTATACCCGCACTGAGTAACTATTATAAGTTGGTAGTTTTCCGAGTATACCCGCACTTAGTAACTGTTATAAGTTGGTAGTTTTCTGGGTATACCCGCACTGAATAACTGTTATAAGTTCGTTAGTTTCTGGATATACCCGCACAGAGTAACAGTTACAAGTTGGTAGTTTTCCGAGTATACCCGCACTGAGTAACTGTTATAAGTTGGTAGGTTTTCGGGTATACCTGCACTGAGTTACTGTTATAAGTAGTTGGTAGTTTTCCGAGTATACCCGCACTGAATAACTGTTATAAGTTGGAAGGTTTCTGGATATACCCGCACTGAGTTACTGTTATAAGTTGGTAGTTTTCCGAGTATACCCGCACTGAGTCACTGTTATAAGTTGGTTGTTTTCTGGGTATACCCGCACTGAGTAACAGTTATAAGTTGGTTGTTTTCTGGATATACCCGCACTGAGTAACTGCTGTAAGTTGGTCGTTTTCTGGGTATACCCACACTGAGTAACTGTTATAAGTTGGCTGTTTTCTGGATATACCCGCACTGAGTTACTGTTATAGGTTGGAAGGTTTCTGGGTATACCGCACTGAGTTACTGTTATAGGTTGGTAGGTTTCTGGGTATACCCGCACTGAGTAACTGTTATAAGTGGGTAGGTTTCTGGGTATACCCGCACTGAGTAACTGTTATAAGTTGGTTAGTTTCTGGGTATACCCGCACCGAGTAACTGTTATAAGTTGGTTGTTTTCCGAGTATACCCGCACTGAGTAACTGTTATAAGTGGGTAGGTTTCTGGGTATACCCGCACCGAGTAACTGTTATAAGTTGGTTAGTTTCTGGATATACCCGCACTGAGTAACTGTTATAAGTTGGTTGGTTTCTGGATATACCCGCACTGAGTAACTGTTATAAGTTGGAAGGTTTCTGGATATACCTGCACTGAGTAACTGTTATAAGTTGGTTGTTTTCTGGATATACCCGCACTGAGTTACTGTTATAAGTTAGTTGGTTTCTGGATATACCCGCACTGAGTAACAGTTACAAGTTGGTAGTTTTCCGAGTATACCCGCACTGAGTAACTGTTATAAGTTGGTAGGTTTTCGGGTATACCTGCACTGAGTTACTGTTATAAGTAGTTGGTAGTTTTCCGAGTATACCCGCACTGAATAACTGTTATAAGTTGGAAGGTTTCTGGATATACCCGCACTGAGTTACTGTTATAAGTTGGTAGTTTTCCGAGTATACCCGCACTGAGTCACTGTTATAAGTTGGTTGTTTTCTGGGTATACCCGCACCGAGTAACAGTTATAAGTTGGTTGTTTTCTGGATATACCCGCACTGAGTAACTGCTGTAAGTTGGTCGTTTTCTGGGTATACCCACACTGAGTAACTGTTATAAGTTGGCTGTTTTCTGGATATACCCGCACTGAGTTACTGTTATAGGTTGGAAGGTTTCTGGGTATACCGCACTGAGTTACTGTTATAGGTTGGTAGGTTTCTGGGTATACCCGCACTGAGTAACTGTTATAAGTGGGTAGGTTTCTGGGTATACCCGCACTGAGTAACTGTTATAAGTTGGTTAGTTTCTGGGTATACCCGCACCGAGTAACTGTTATAAGTTGGTTGTTTTCCGAGTATACCCGCACTGAGTAACTGTTATAAGTGGGTAGGTTTCTGGGTATACCCGCACCGAGTAACTGTTATAAGTTGGTTAGTTTCTGGATATACCCGCACTGAGTAACTGTTATAAGTTGGTTGGTTTCTGGATATACCCGCACTGAGTAACTGTTATAAGTTGGAAGGTTTCTGGATATACCCGCACTGAGTAACTGCTGTAAGTTGGTTGGTTTCTAGGTATACCCGCACTGAGTAGCTATTATAGGTTGGTTGGTTTCTGGATATACCCGCACTGAGTAACAGTTATAAGTTGGTAGGTTTCTGGGTATACCCGCACTGAGTAACTGTTATAAGTTGGTAGTTTTCCGACTATACCCGCACCGAGTAACTGTTATAAGTTGGTAGGTTTCCGGGTATACCCGCACTGAGTAACTGTTATAAGTTGGTAGATTTCCGGTTATACCTGCACTGAGTAGCTGTTTTTAGTTGGTAGGTTTCCGGGTATACCCGCACTGAGTAACTGTTATAAGTTGGTCGGTTTCCGGGTACACCCGCACTGTGTAACTGTTGTAGGTTGGGCTGGTTTCCGTGAATACCTGCACCGTTAAACTATTATAAGCCGGTATTTTTCTGGGTATACCCAAACTGTTGAACTGTTTTAAGTTGGTGGGTTTCCGGGTATACCCGCACCGAGTAACTGTTAAAAGTTGGTTAGTTACTGGATATACCCGCACTGAGTAACTGTTTTAAGTTGGTAGTTTTCCGACTATACCCGCACCGAGTAACTGTTATAAGTTGGTAGGTTTCCGGGTATACCCGCACCGAGTAACTGTTATAAGTTGGTAGGTTTCCGGGTATACCCGCACTGAGTAACTGTTACAAGTTGGTAGTTTTCTGGGTATACCCGCACTGAGTAACTGTTATAAGTTGGTAGGTTTCCGGGTATACCCGCACTGAGTAACTGTTATAAGTGGTTAGTTTCTGGGTATACCCGCATTGAGTAACTGTTATAAGTTGGTTAGTTTCTGGGTATACCCGCACTGAGTAACTGTTATAAGTTGGTAGTTTTCTGGGTATACCCGCAATGAATAACTGTTACAAGTTGGTAGTTTTCTGGGTATACCCGCACTGAGTTACTGTTACAAGTTGTTAGTTTTCTGGGTATACCCGCACTGAGTTACTGTTATAAGTTGGTAGGTTTCCGGGTATACCCGCACTGAGTTACTGTTATAAGTTGGTAGTTTTCTGGATATACCCGCACTGAGTAACTGTTATAAGTTGGTAGTTTTCCGAGTATACCCGCCCTGAGTAACTGTTATAAGTTGGTAGTTTTCCGAGTATACCCGCACTGAGTAACTGTTATAAGTTGGTTAGTTTCTGGGTATACCCACACTGAGTAACTGTTTTAGTTGGTAGATTTCCGGTTATACCTGCACTGAGTAACTGTTATCAGTTGGTAGGTTTCCAGATAACATTTTACTGATTTTTTTCTCTCACTATTTTGCATTAATTACAGGAAGTAGAGGTTCGGTATTAAGGTCGGTAGGAGTGGGTTAAACTAGGAGTTCATCTGTCTTAAAAATAGGTGTTATAAGTGATTATTTATCAAATCTAGCACACTTTCTGAATACACAACATGGTGAAAGCATGATTTGAGTTTGTCTGTTGATATGTTATGAGTATCCGTGCCCGGGGCCTTTTGTCCGAGTCATAGCTACGGTAAACTTTTAAAATCTAAATGATGATATCTTTATTACAGAGTAAAGGTTTCTCTGACTAAAGAATACATTTCTCTGTTTTTGTGATACTTATTCTTTTGTATTGTTGTCTTAGAGTGCTGGGGTTCGTTTATAGGTTTAATACCTTTTCATGATAATTACCAACTTCCAGATTTTGTCATATCTTATATGTTTGTAATATTTTACTTTAATTTGTAACTAATAATATTTTCTTGGACAAATTTCTTTTCCCAGGTGTGGTCCTGTATATAATTAGCTCGGTGTTAGTCACGCACCAAACTATATGTATATATATATATATATCGCACTCAGCACTGCTCGGCTCGTATAGACAGTTACGTCGAGGATTGTCCGAGTTATCTCCCTTACAAAGGTAGATTTTTATACTATCGTGTTTAAGATACAGTATGTAATTAAGGGGCGGACATCGCTATCAAAGGAATCATGATGGATACGTAATATGTATATTCAGTTATTTTAATTGTATGTGTAGTAATGCCTCTTGTGATGTGTGACGTATCGTTTCATCAAAACAACAGGATCGATAGCTAACACACATAACAAAGCATATTAAACATATGTACAAACAATAACAAACTTACGTTTATATGTTATATATACAAATGTACATCCAATACATAAGCCTGCCTTCCTCCGATCTGTTGACTTTATAATAAAAGGGTCAATGTCCTGTAGAGGCCAGGGGTCATTATGACACAAAAATTTACTCAATTCTGGGTTTATTTTATATTTTGCTAGAAAAACTGTCCATGCAGATAAAATAGCGTCATCTTCCAATCTTTTACATAATTTATTAAGACGGAGTTGTTGAAGAATCTCTAATGTACAATTGCTTTGTCTTCGATCTACCTAATTCCTGTATCTCATATACTGTCAACTCAGGCTACCGAATTCCTGTATCTCATACACTGTAAACTCTGACTACCGAATTCCTGTATCTCATATACTGTCAACTCGGGCTACCGAATTCCTGTATCTTATATACTGTTAACTCGGACTACCGAATTCCTGTATCTCATACACTGTCGACTCGGACTACAGAATTCCTGTATCTCATATACTGTTAACTCGGACTACCGAATTCCTGTATCTCATATACTGTCAACTCGGGCTACCGAATCCCTGTATCTAATATAATGTGACTCGGGCTACCGAATTCCTGTATCTCATAAACTGTCAACTCGGGCTACCGAATTCCTGTATCTTATATACTGTTAACTCGGACTACCGAATTCCTGTATCTCATAAACTGTCAACTCGGACTACCGAATTCCTGTATCTTATATACTGTTAACTCGGACTACCGAATTCCTGTATCTCATATACTGTTAACTCGGACTACCGAATTCATGTATTGTTGTCACGCTGTGAGAGGGGTGAATTGAGGCCTATGGGGAAAAACATAAGGTCAGCTTCAATATGTGTCGACCATGTTTATTTTCTTCATCTCCATTCTAAAAAACAAAAATAGGCCGGACGGACTAATTTCGGAATCATACATACAACTTTCATACAAAATAGCAAATAATGAAAATATCTCTACAAGTTATAGAATGAAAAGACTGATTGTGGGAATAAGCATATTAAGAAAACATGGAAGTTTGTTTTCTGCATTATAAATGGTATGCATCATTAATATAGCCCACTTGTTCAATCAACATATACCTGAAACCATGCTAAACAATGTTCTGACACAGAGTAAAAATAATTATGCATTACATCATTACTTATACTAAGGCATTATATTATCAATTCAAATATGAACCTCACTAAATTACAATTTGTTACCAGCTCAGAATATCAGAGAGATTAGTTATATTTGGTAACTTCCTATCAAATTCCAGATTTAATACATGTCAATAAACAACAATGGTAAATGTGTTCAGGTAATACTCAACTTATAGTGCTTATAAAATGAACCGTATCATCATGCTGTGTCAATATGACCATGTGATTGCAATTTATACATGTTGAGTATTTAAACCTTCACTTAACTTAGATATAGCTTTGCAATGCCAAAAGTTACTGCATTTGGATCTCCAAAAATAAAATCTTCATTGTAAGAGAAAAAAAATGAAATTATTCATTACAAAATTACAAATCAATTACCATTTGGCAACACTATTCAATGTTCATTACTTGCTTATCCTTAAATCAACAGAAACATCAGCAGAGATTGCGCTCTTCATTTTTAGTGTATTTCTGACATATTACTCTGAAAAACCTTCTTAAGATTTGGAAAACACTGATGTTTTGCAATGTAACAAGTATAGTCAACCAAAAACATAACTGGAGGATTATAAACAAAGTGCATAAAATATACAATAGTCAACCTCAATACAAAGATTATGCTAAAATATTCCTTATGGGAAAACAGATCAATTCCACAATTGTATAAAATTGTAGACACAAACATTCATGGTAATGCCGAGTTACTTAAAAGTACCATCATAGAAAAACATAAATGAAGTTATTGATCAAATGAATGCATGGCAAGTCCGTAACCCCTATGGTAGAACAAGTTATGTATTTGAATACATGTTACGAGATGAAAGATGGCGGCTTGCGTTTGATAACCAACTTGGTCTTTGCATCTATTTTCGAGTGTCCTTTCCATTCTTGGGATCCCAAACAGAAGAGTCATCAGTTTTGGTGATGACATCAAAACATCAGATTCCTCATAATTATTCTGGTCAGAGCTTAATATTTGTGGTGGTTTAATTGTAAATGTAGGGTTCTTGAACGGTGCCTGATCAGCTTTCAATGTGTTGTCCTCATTGAAACATGGACAATGTTGGTGTCTTCAATGTGAGCGTCTTTTTCGCACTAGCTTTGGTAGTGTTCCGAACATGTCTTCGGAATCACCATCATATCCGTCATCATGATTGTCCAAACGTAACATAGAATTTGGAGATAGATCAGGCAACAAAGAAATAGCAGGAAGTCGAAACTGGACATTATTGACTTCCTTAAGAGCAACACAGTCGGATGAAGAGTCTGCAAACACATTTTGTAATGTTTGTCCATCTGGAAGTTTTATAGTGACAGGTTCCTCCTTTGTGTATGGGAAGTAAATGTCGTCTTCATCTGGGCTGTGGAAAGTTGTCTTGGAGTTGTCAAGGTTACATCTCGACAAAGCATCTGGTACTACCATTTGTGTCGCTGGTTTATAACGCAGTTCAAAATTAAACTGTTGCAAAATTGCGATCCATCGTTCATAAATTGCACCCTTAAGTTGCTTTTGAAAGAGTGATCACACTCAACTACAAATAGTCGTCCTTTGTAGGTATGTCTTGCAATCTAAAATGGCTGTTACCATACCTAAAAGCTCAAGTTTTGTTGGTCCATAGTACCTCTGGTATCTGCTGAGTGATTTGGACCCGAACCGGACAACTCGTGCAACAGCGTCGATGTTACCGTCGTCAGTTTGATGTTTCTGATAACATATATCCGATCCCATGAGATGATGTATCAACAGCCAAATAAAATGTTTGTTGATAGTTCGGGAGTGCCAGTACATCTGAATGCATTAAGAGTTTTTTGAAAGAATCTCCCTGATGTTTTGTCCAATGAAAACGTTCACCTTTCCGTGTTAGTCTTATTAACGCTCGGCAACCGTGCTGACATTGGAATAAATTTTCTGAACCATTAAACATTCCAAGTGTCCGTCTCAGTGATTTGAGATATATAGGAGCAGACATTTCCTCAATAGCTTGAACTCTGTCAGGAGGACGGGGCGATCCCATATTTGGATATGTGATGGCCTAAGAAAATGCAGGAAGTTTGGGCAAATGTACACTTCTTCGGGCCAAGTACAGACCGGATTTCTCGAGTCATATGTTGCTGAAATCTACTTGAAAATACTAAAATGTCATCAAGGTAACACAAACATGATGCAAATGTGAGGCCGTTGAGTATCATGTCCATCAGGAGCTGGAATGTGCTGAGTGAACTACTCAAACCCATAGGTAGTCGATGAAATTTGTAAGTCCCAAAACAGCTGTATGTCTTGCTGATTCTGGGTCAATTTTCATTTAAAAAAATCCTGAGCTCAAATCAATAGATGTTAAGTATTTTGGAGTAGATTCCGAAAATGATTCTGTAAGTTTCTGCAAACGAATCTCATATTGGAAATGCTGTGTCTGCGTGTTGAGGTATCTGAAATCAACGCAGAAACGGAATTGTGATAAACTGGACTCCTTGGTTATAGGCTGGCTAGGTGTACTACTTTGTGACCGCTTTGTTACAAGTACCACAGGGCTAGTAATCAGAATTTCTTCTGCTTCACTAACCGGCGCAATAATTCCTAGACGAAGCAACTCATCAAGTTGGTGACGTAGTACCTCACGTTTATCCGGTGGCATGCAGTATGGGCGTTGATACTTGGGCTTAGCATCATGCTTCAGCAAGATCTTGTACTGTACTAGATCTGTAAAACCAAGATCAGGATTGTCTTTTGTCACAAAAAAATTGCATGTTGAAGTAGAAAAGATTTCAGTGAACCTTGTTCCTCCTCAGTCAAATGGTTTGGGATACTAATGTTTGCAAAGAAAGACTTGTTAGAACAAGAATCAGCTGACTTGTATTGACCAGTATTACCATATACACAACAGTATCTCATATACTGTTACTCGGACTACTGAATACCTGTATCTCATATACTGTCAACACGGACTACCGAATTCCTGTATCTCATATACTGTCAACTCGGACTACCGAATTCCTGTATCTAATATACTGTCAACTCAGGTTACCGAATTCCTGTATCTCATATACTGTCAACTCGGGCTACCGAATTCCTGTATCTCATATACTGTCAACTCGGACTACCGAATTCCTGTATCTAATATACTGTCAACTCAGGTTACCGAATTCCTGTATCTCATATACTGTCAACTCGGACTACCGAATTCCTGTATCTAATATACTGTCAACACGGACTACCGAATTCCTGTATCTCATATACTGTCAACTCAGGTTACCGAAGTCCTGTATCTCATATACTGTCAACTCGTGCTACCGAATTCCTGTATCTCATATACTGTCAACTCGGACTACCGAATTCCTGTATCTCCTATACTGTCAACTCGGACTACCGATTTCCTGTATCTCATATACTGTCAACTCGGACTACCGAGTTCCTGTATCTCATACACTGTCGACTCGGACTACAGAATTCCTGTATCTCATATACTGTCAACTCGGGCTACCGTGTGTACGTCCCTGATTAATTAAAATAATATAAAACAAAAATTCAGTATTAATTTAGAAACTTTTATTACAACAAAACCATAAATATTTACAAATGATTGATACACAAAAGGACTAGACTGTGGTCATCACCTACTCACAGTAGATTGGATACACATTATATACAGTGACAACGGTGGTACTACTGATAATATCACGTGACATGTACATAGTAACTTTTTCGGCACAGTTGTATAATATTCTTTTGGCCCGGATGTGACGCGACAGGTAACGTTACTTGTCAAGATGAAGTATGTGATTGATCAATGTAGCGGTCAATGCAAAATGCAGATATGCAGTTAAAACGAAACAAAGTTAAGATTGAATGCAAGCTGAATAAGTGGATGTATCTTTTCAAATGACACACTGATAAAATTATATACCTGATTCAAATGCAGTCTTATTATCACCAAAAATGATTCAAACTGAAATAATTTTGTTATCCGTGCTGAAAACGAATTAGTTCGTTCATTTATTTCACCAGCAGTTTTACATTATAACCACCAGCATTAAAACTATGCCATTTATCTCTATATTTCTTGTTTTCAATATTTCTGGGGCAATCAAATCCAAAGTATTTGTGGGTAACACATGCTTGGGACGACCGACTAGAGGTGGTAGGGGAGTCAGGTTAAACACCTTAAACAGATACAGGGATGCTGATTTCAGATTCCATGACAGTATTTGAAATGTATCTCATTGACGTGGTTACAAGATCCAAACCCAATCAATACACATGTATAAAGTCAACTAAGATTACACACATTCCAAAACAAACGCGTTTTGTTAAAATACAAGTACATTTTTATATCAGTTTGGTGTATAACATCCCTAATAAAACTGTGGTGTTTGAATAAGTGTGAAAAGATAACAATACATTCCAACATTAATTACATGTCTTATGTAATGTGTAGATAAATGTTGATAAAAGTAAGATGATATCGAAATAAAAAGTTAATGTTGTTTAAGTCCACTGATATAAATTGTCTGTATCCTCACTCAAGGTTGAGTCACTCAGTTACTATAATACTTGAGGAGTTTGAGTCCCCACTCTCCTGTATCTAACTTTGAGTATGACCACAACACATCACCCTTCTGTATACCTACTGCCCACTGGTGTCCTTTGTTTGTGTGAAGTGTTTTTATGTACTTCCCTGCTCCATTTATCAGTTATATTGTGTTCCTTTCCCTGTCGGCAATAACATTATTACTCTTACTATCATATACAACTTTACAGGAATTAAACTGTACCTGTATTCCCCTCCCCAGGCCCACCACCCGCCCACCCACCCACACCCCAACCCAGAACCCCCATCCCCCCGGTAGTGGACCAGGGGCTGGAGTGTTGGGATGTACACAATGATACGTTTATAATTCACTACTACAGCAATGTTACCTCTAACATCACATAGTACTCCACCCACCCCCCCCCCCCCCCCCCAACGTGTTTATGTAACACCTGACCGTCCACTGTATACATCACCACCTTGTACTCCTGTCTACCCCCTGTGCCCACCACTACCCGACCCTGCCTGGTCACACACAGACTGGCTGGGTAATTCTTAGTAGAAAACCTTGTGGCTGGTGTAGATGTAGACATTTCACATATAGACCTCTCATCATAACAACAGAACCACAGACGACCTGTGGTGGGGTCCAGACTGATGTCCCAGATGTTACTGTGTCCCAGTCACACAGCCACGCATGTCCATCAGATGTAGAACAGATGGATGTGATGTCATCCGGGTATGAGAACTGGGACATGACGGTTGGACGGTCACGAAGTTTGTACCGGACTTCTCCAGTGGACGTTTGACCAGTCTCTGTAGACTGTTTTGGTCGGACTACTGGACGTTGGTCGGAGTGACCACTAGTAGCTGATCATGTCTAGAGATAGCGACTAGGAACTATTATGTTCCCAATGGCCTGTTTCAGGTGACTTTGTCCATACCTGGAGCAAACCCTGCTATATCTATATTAGGTGTCGGTGGGATGTCTGGATCTATTTCCGGGATTTCTGATACCGAGTCGTACATGAGTACAACAGCTCCTGTCTGAAGAGTCTGTTTATATTCTGTTGAGAATTCCTTCAAAGTATTCAACCTCCTCTCCAGGTCTGTGATGTGTGTCTGGATGAGGTCCGTGTCCCGCCACTTCCATCTTATCACACAAAGTAATGTACTCATCGGTAATTTTGTCCATTTCTAATTTGCACTCGTTATTATTGTCGATGAGGTTTTTGCGAAGTTTATCGTACATAGGTTTACATGAAGACATTTTTGTTCGAGAAGAAATAATTTCCTGGTTTAGTTTTGGAATTTTTACGTTGTATGTTTCATCCAAAAAGTCTTGAATTAGTTGATTTTGCTCTGTTTTAATTTTTGTTAGTTCCTTAAAGCTATCTATGTGTTGTTTATGACTGCGTATAGAACACGTTATACAGATTAGCATCTTACAGTCCTGATATAATAATATAACATCATGTTGTTTATGGACCTGACACTTAGGCCTGATAGGATCTTTTGCTTTGATAATTGAGCGGCCGAGTTTTGAAGCCATGACTGTTAGTAATTTAGCGTGACAAGATGGAGTTTAGCGACACTCGGGATCCTCTTGTTGTATCTCTATAACAAAGAAATGACGGTATAAGCAACACACATCTACACTGTTATAGGTACAGTTATATATAGGATTCCTAAAAATCTCAAATCGTTGTCCGTATAGAACAGAACTGAGCTCAAATGTACGTCAGACAAAACTGAACAAACCCCGTACCATTGCTAAACACCAGAGACTTTGGTATCACAGGTATCTCTTAATAATGATAATGTCTCTGTCACAAAATGAGTCTTTATGAACTTTATGAAAAGTAGGGAACACTTATTCCAGCGACACATTTGGTGCAATTTGATACAATATTTTACATATCGATATTACGGATGAAAAAAAAACCCGAAATGTCCGTGCGCTTTGAATCTAAAACTTACATACAAGTATACATGGTATTGCTAACGCAATACATGTATCCTACTGGCTACCCCTAAAATGTATCAGTGACCTTGACCCAAAAACCCCGAACTGCCTCTCCGGTTTCACCAATAGGGGACTGGTGACCCTAACATACAGACATAGAACATATTAGTTGATACATAATCTGCGGTAATTTGATCTAATTGTTGTTTACATTTGTTATTATTATCGACGACGTTTTACGAATTTTTTCATACCGAGTTTTACATGAAGATAATTTTGTTCGGGATGAAGAAATTTTGTGGTTCAATTTAGGAATATTTATGTTTTCTGAGTCATTAATAAAATACAGATATAGAGCATATTGTGTGTACAAGTAAATCCATCGTACTTGTATATAGGGTAGGTTTAGGGAAATTGGGACATATGTGGACTTACAATATAAATATGTTACAGTTACAGCAGGCCAGTGTCTGGGTAAACCGACGGTTACAGTGAAAATGAACCTTAATAGTTTGGTTTGGTTTGGTTTATTTTGTTTAACGTCCTATTAACAGCTAAGGTCATTTAAGGACGGCCTCCCGTGTGTGACATGTATGCGTGTGGTGAGTGCGTATGTGTGTTTTGGGAGGCTGAACCTTAATAGAAATGGTTGGGTATCTATCCCTAAGAAGGGTGCTATGGCGGCGACAACAATTGACGTTTTCCTGACCAGCTATGTTATTAATAGCTAGAACACATCAGTAGCTCACTAACAAGAGGCCCATGGGCCTAAACGGTCATCTGATAAAAACTCGTAGCATGGACACACCCCTCAATCCAGCATCGCATTTATACCATAAATTGTCTATTTGCAGTCAGTTATGTTTCAGATCAAATTTGGTTTTTATCCATTTTGGCTTAAAGGAGGAGCAGCATCTTAAAGCAAACTTTCAGCCATGTTCTCATGTTTGGGCCATGCCCCTCTGTCCCCATTGGTCGGAAAAGTCTCATTTATATAAATTAGGATTGCCCTTCCCCAATGATGTTTCATACTAAATATGGTTGTAATCCATGAAGACATTAAGGAGGAAAGCATTTTAAAGCAAAATTATAGCGAAGTTCCCATGGGCCACATTAGCCTCATTTGTATAAAATAATATCGCAAACCCCCAATGATGCTTCACAACATTTGGATGTAATCCCCCAATGTTTAAGGAGGAGTAGGGTTTTAAAGCAAAATTTTAGCAAAGTTCTCCTTCTTGGGCCCCGCCCCTCTGTCCCCAGGATTCAGGCCAGCCTCAATTATTTTAATATAATTGCCATCCCCCATTGATGTTTCACACCGAATTTGGTAGTAATCCGCTCATTGGGTTTAACAGCGGACGGAGAACGATGAATGAAGGTCATCCTGACTCTTTGGGTCAGATGACCTAAGAATATGACAGCCCTACCCCAATGACGTTTCACATCATGTTTGGATGTAATCCACCCAAGGGTTAAGGAGGAGTAGGGGTTTAAAGCAAAAAACCACCATAGTACCCCTTTTGGGGCCTCGCCCCTCTGTCCTCAGGGTTCGGACCAGCTTCATTTATATAAGATATGGTCGTTCTCACCCAATGATGTTTCAAACCAAATTTGGCTTGGGGTTAAGAAGTAGTAGCGTTTTGAAATAAAAAAAAGTCTTACAGACGGCGCACAACGCACGACGACAGACGATGGCTATACGTCATCCTGACCTTTTGGGCTCAAATGACCTAAAAATGGACCAAGGACGCTTAGTTGGTAGAGCTATATGACGTGCTTGATTTGATCCCTTCTCGGAGATAAGTTTGTGTCTCAGGAACCTTGAGATAATGGAACCTCTTGTGCAGTCTTGGTAGCGTCCTTGGTCAAGACATTTTACCATCAGTGCTCTGAATATCACCGCCTCCCGTACGGTGTTCAGTGAGGTAGCCACCATCTACTACACTGATATATATCGTTTTTAAAATGACAATGACTGTTCACGGGATGATCAACCCAGTAATTTATCAAACCTATAAAATTATCACATGGATACCTTATATGGATCAAATGGGAGATTAAGCCAGAAAAAGAGATAAAATAAGGAAAAATACAAAACAATTTCGACACCGTATACTCACAGACTAGGCCAAGTCCAGTTTATATTTTATGTGCTTGGTTCCCAGCTTTTTGATGAAATATGATGTCCTCTGTGACAGGGGGGTACTGCCTCTGGTTGAATAAAAATTACAAAGCACAATTAAGATAATTATTCAGGCTTAAGGAAGACATTACATCTACACATGTAAGATTCACTTTTTATCATAAAACTGGCCTTTTCTGCTATGTATTAGAGCTTTGTGTAATAACACTAATGGCATGTGATGTGTATAATAACACTAGTGTGATGTGTGTAATAACACTAGAGTGATGTGTGTAATATTACTAGTCCAATGTGTGTAATAACACTAGTGTGATGTGTGTAATAACACTAGTGTGATGTGTGTAATAACACTAGTGTGATGTGTGTAATAACACTAGTTTGATGTGTGTAATAACACTAGTGTAATGTGTGTAATAACACTAGTATGATGTGTGTAATAACACGAATATGATTTGTGTAATAACACTAATGTGATGTGTGTAATAACACTAGTGTGATGTGTGTAATATCACTAGTGTGACGTGTGTAATAACACTAGTGTGATGTGTCTAATAACACTAGTGTGATGTGTGTAATAACATTAGCTTGATGTGTGTAATAACACTAGTGTGATGTGTGTAATAACACTAGTGTGATGTGTGTAATAACACTAGTGTGATGTGTGTAATAACACTAGTGTGGTATGTATAATAACACTAGTGTGATGTGTGTAATAACACATGTGTGATGTGTTTAATATCACTAGTCCAATGTGTGTGATAACACTAGTGTGATATGTGTAATAACACTAGTGTGACGTGTGTAATAACACTAGTGTGATGTGTGTAATAACACTAGTGTGATGTGTTTAATATCACTAGTGTGATGTGTGTAATAACACTAGTGTGATGTGTGATATAACACTAGTGTGATGTGTGTAATAACACTAGTGTTATGTGTGAAATAACATTAGTGTGATGTGTTTAATATCACTAGTGTGATGTGTGTAATAACACTAGTGTGATGTGTAATAACATTGATGTAATGTGTGTAATAACACTAGTGTGGTGTGTGTTATAACACTAGTGTGATGTGTTTAATATCACTAGTCCAATGTGTGAAATAACACAAGTGTGATGTGTGTTATAACACTAGTGTGATGTGTGTAATAACACGAATATGATTTGTGTAATAACACTAGTGTGATGTGTGTAATAACATTAGTATGATGTGTGTAATAACATTAGTATGATGTGTGTAATAACACTAGTGTGATGTGTGTAATAACACTAGTGTGATGTGTGTAATAACACCAGTGTGATGTGTGTAGTAACACTAGTGTGATGTGTGTAATAACACTAATGTGATGTGTGTAATAACACTAGTGTGATGTGTGTAATAACACTAGTGTTATGTGTGTAATAACACTAGTGTTATGTGTGTAATAACATTAGTGTGATGTGTGTAATAACACTAGTGTGATGTGTGTAATAACACTAGTGTGATGTGTGTAATAACACTAGTGTGATGTGTGTAATAACACCAGTGTGATGTGTGTAATAACACTAGTGTGATGTGTGTAATAACACTAGTGTGATGTGTGTAATAACACTAGTGTGATGTGTGTAATAACACTAGTGTGATGTGTGTAATAACACTAATGTGATGTGTTTAATATCACTAGTCCAATGTGTGTAATAACATTAGTTTGATGTGTGTAATAACACTAGTGTGATGTGTAATAACACTAGTGTGATGTGTGTAATAACACTAGTGTGATGTGTGTAATAAAACTAGTGTGATGTGTGTAATAACATTAGTGTGACGTGTGTAATAACACTAGTGTGGTGTGTGTAATATCACTAGTGTGATGTGTGTAATAACACTAGTGTGATGTGTGTAATAACACTAATGTGATGTGTGTAATAACACTAGTGTGATGTGTGTAATAACACTAGTGTGATGTGTGTAATAACACTAGTGTGATGTGTGTAATAACACTAGTGTGATGTGTGTAATAACATTAGTGTGACGTGTGTAATAACACTAGTGTGACGTGTGTAATATCACTAGTGTGATGTGTGTAATAACACTAGTGTGATATGTGTAATAACACTAGTGTGATGTGTGTAATAACACTAGTGTGACGTGTGTAATAAAACTAGTGTGATGTGTGTAATAACACTAGTTTGATGTGTGTAATAACACGATTATGATTTGTGTAATAACACTAATGTGATGTGTGTAATAACACTAGTGTGATGTGTGTAATAACACTAGTTTGATGTGTGTAATAACATTAGTGTGATGTGTGTAATAACACTAGTGTGATGTGTGTAATAACACTAATGTGATGTGTTTAATATCACTAGTCCAATGTGTGTAATAACATTAGTTTGCTGTGTGTAATAACACTAGTGTGATGTGTGTAATAACACTAGTGTGATGTGTGTAATAACACTAGTGTGATGTGTGTAATAACACTAGTGTGATGTGTTTAATATCACTAGTCCAATGTGTGTAATAACATTAGTTTGCTGTGTGTAATAACACTAGTGTGATGTGTGTAATAACACTAGTGTGATGTGTGTAATAACACTAGTGTGATGTGTGTAATAACACTAGTGTGATGTGTGTAATAACATTAGTGTGACGTGTGTAATAACACTAGTGTGATGTGTGTAATAACATTAGTGTGATGTGTGTAATAACACTAGTGTGACGTGTGTAATAACACTAGTGTGATGTGTGTAATAACACTAGTGTGATGTGTGTAATAACACTAGTGTGATGTGTGTAATAACACTAGTGCGGTGTGTATAATAACACTAGTGTGACGTGTGTAATAACACTAGTGTGATGTGTGTAATAACACTAGTGTGATGTGTGTATTAACACTAGTACAATGTGTGTAATATCACTAGTGTTATGTGTGTAATAACACTAGTGTGATGTGTGTAATAACACTAGTGTGATGTGTGTAATAACATTAGTGTGATGTGTGTAATAACACTAGTTTGGTGTGTGTAATAACACTAGTTTGATGTGTGTAATAACACTAGTTTGATGTGTGTAATAACACTAGTGCGATGTGTGTAATAACATTAGTGTGATGTGTGTAATAACACTAGTGTGATGAGTGTAATAACACTAGTGTGTTGTGTGTAATAACACTACTGTGATGTGTGTAATAACATTAGTGTGATGTGTGTAATAACACTAGTGTGATGTGTGTAATAACACTAGTGTGATGTGTGTAATAACACTAGTGTGACGTGTGTAATAACACTAGTGTGATGTGTGTAATAACACTAGTGTGATGTGTGTAATAACACTAGTGTTATGTGTGTAATAACACTAGTTTGATGTGTGTAATAACATTAGTGTGACGTGTGTAATAACACTAGTGTGATGTGTGCAATAACATTAGTGTGATGTGTGTAATAACACTAGTGTGATGTGTGTAATAACACTAGTGTGATGTGTGTAATAACACTAGTGTGATGTGTGTTATAACACTAGTGTGACGTGTGTAATAACACTAGTGCGGTGTGTATAATAACACTAGTGTGACGTGTGTAATAACACTAGTGTGATGTGTGTAATAACACTAGTGTGATGTGTGTAATAACACTAGTACAATGTGTGTAATATCACTAGTGTGATGTGTGTAATAACACTAGTGTGATGTGTGTAATAACACTAGTTTGATGTGTGTAATAACACTAGTGTGATGTGTGTAATAAAACTAGTGTGATGTGTGTAATAACACTAGTGTGACGTGTGTAATAACACTAGTGTGATGTGTGTAATAATACTAGTGTGATGTATGTAATAACACTAGTGTGATGTGTGTAATAACACTAAAGTGATGTGTGTAATAACACTAGTGTGATGTGTGTAATAACACTAGTGTGACGTGTGTAATAACACTAGTGTGACGTGTGTAATAACACTAGTGTGGTGTGTGTAATAACACTAGTGTGATGTGTGTAATAACACTAGTGTGATGTGTGTAATAACACTAGTGTGATGTGTGTAATAACACTAGTACAATGTGTGTAATATCACTAGTGTGATGTGTGTAATAACACTAGTGTGATGTGTGTAATAACACTAGTTTGATGTGTGTAATAACACTAGTGTGATGTGTGTAATATCACTAGTGTGATGTGTATAATAAAACTAGTGTGATGTGTGTAATAACACTAGTGTGATGTGTGTAATAACATTAGTGTGATGTGTGTAATAACATTAGTGTGATGTGTGTAATAACACTAGTACAATGTGTGTAATATCACTAGTGTGATGTGTGTAATAACACTAGTGTGATGTGTGTAATAACACTAGTTTGGTGTGTGTAATAACACTAGTTTGATGTGTGTAATAACGCTAGGGCGATGTGTGTAATAACATTAGTGTGATGATACCATGAGTAAACAAATTGATAATTTTCTGATTGCCACACCTCGTCAAAGAATGAAATGGGGGGGGGGGGGGGGGGGCGTCGGTCAGCCATCCATGAGCTTTCATGAGTTGAAAGGTGCTTAGCACGTTTATAACTCCATATAAGTCTATAATCTGTCTTGGAATTATAGACGTGCTAAGCACCTATTATAGACGTGCTAAGCACCTATTATAGACGTGCTAAGCACCTATGAGATATAACCATAACCTCGATACGCAGACACGACACTCAACCAACACTCAACCACACACATGTAGCCGCAAAAGCTAACTAGACCCAAACCATTACATTATCACCTTTATTCACCTTTATTAGTGTATGCACGTGACATTTGGGGAAACTGATAGAGATTACTGCATTTAAGTAATGTAACAATGCATTTACAAATATTCTTTTGAATTGACCCGTTTTGTATATTGTTGGTTTGAGGTATAACATGCCTGGCATATATTTGTATGTACGTTCACATACTCCTATATTTGTACCTATATCGACCTCATTTATACAGGTGAACGAAATGTTGAGTAAAATCTTACCTGTTTTGTCAGGCGTTAGATAAATGTCTAGTTAGGTTGACCTGCGGTCATCAATTGTGGTAAATCTCTCAAATAGCCTGTTGTCAGATAAAATGTTTGTGGTGCAATTGTAAAATATGCATACCCGTTACCTTATCTACCTGGACACGTGAATGAATCATATCGCCTCCTCTCGTTTGATTGGATAATACTCATCTAGTTGTCAACATAGGGGTTAACAACGCGTGGATCAAGTTTCAAGTTTTTTTGTATTTGTTTGTTTTTGTTTTGTTTTTGTTTGTTTGTTTGTTTCGGCATAGCCGTCTAATTTTGTTTTGGCCCCGGATATGACGCGACAGGTGGCGTTACTGGTCAAGATGAAATATGTGATTGGTCAATGTAGCGGTCAATGCAAAATGCAGATATACAGTTAAAAACGAAACAAAGTTAAAGGAACCTCACGGTAAACCAACATTTATTTTGTATTTTTTATCATATTATTGGGTATATCTTTTAAAAAAATAACCTTCTGAACAATAACCATTCGAATTCGATGATGTATGTACATAAAAACATCAATTATCAATTATTAAAAGGTTATCACAATTCGCTGATCAACAATCTGAATATGCAAAAATTTTGTGACATATACGATAAACGCATGCGCACAACAAACTAAAACACATGGAAACAAAAATGGCTTCCAATGTGAATCGACTGCGGTTGAAAACGATAACAGCTTCCGCAATGAAGAGAATAGGAAAATGGGTCAAACACAATCCTAGAATTAAACTTGGGAAGCAGTACAATAGACTGTAACAGTTCAAACATGAAAACAGCAGTAATACGGACGCCGCTCGTATTCTGCTTGATTGTTTGAAAGTACAAATGTAGGTCATGACAATCTCGGTAATATTTACACAAACTCAGTAAGATTTCCACAATCTTGGTAATATTTACAAAAACTCGGTAATATTAACACAAACTCGGTAATATTTACACAAACTCGGTAATATTTATACAGTCTGTACCAGTACATCGCTACATGTACTGTCACTATACTATATGAACAATGTTTACACTTATATATTTCAATTTCTACTCAAGTTGGACTCAATGAAACTACCAAACTTAATCTGTTTCATTTGCTCATGAATTTGACCAGATTAACACTGATCAGTGCGTATGAATACATGGTTAAAATCCTTCCGTGAAACGATTTCACTTTTTCTACATTGTTGTTATAAACATGGAATAATTATTAAAATTATCAAATTTATAATGCATTCTTGTATTTCATGAAAGACCAGATATGCTAAATACTTCTATTTTGACAAATTAATGCTGTTTTTAATCCTAGTAATGCGGACTATTTTACTCGACCGACTAGACATGCACAATCCGGAACTCCTCGGGCTTTTCCGCAATTGGACTTGCACAAGCTTCCAGACATTAATATCTAGACCGACTTTTTATTCGAAAAAAAAAAACAATTGAAATATAAGGGATTGAATCTTGATTTGGTCGATTTCATGGGATCATGAATTGAGTTGCTCTTGAGACAAATTCAACATGAACTGCTTCGCAGTTCATTAAATTTGTCTCAAGAGCAACTCAATTCCTGACCCCATGAAATCGACCAAATCAAGATTCTATCCTTAAATACACATAAATATGTGTGCCGTAATATATACAGAACGTGTTATTTAACATTTAAACCATTGTATAATATCGTTATCCAACTAACCCAGATGGAATATAGATATCGCCTTGTAAACTATCGTGTGTTTGTGCTGCCACGATTTCAAAACAGTCACGTAATGATTTAAAAATAATTTCCGCGCTAAATTTAGAGGGGGATTCCCAACTAAATCGAGTGGTCAAGCTGGACATAGGGATTGACTGTGAACATTGGGACAGCACAGAAACATAACTGGAAAGGAACAAAACGCGTACATTCAGTGAAAATTGCAACGTTTTTACCGTGATGTCCCTTTTAAATTGAAAGCAAGCTGAATAAGTGGATGCATCTATTCAAATGACACATTTGCAGTCGTATTATCACCAAAAATGATTCAAACTGATATAATTTTGTTATCCGTGCTGAAACTGCGCATTAATTAATTACAATGTAGTTCGTTAACTTATTTCACCAGTAGTTTTTACATTAAAAAGGTTTCATTACATGTTCGTGTTCTTATTTTTCCATAATGTAATATTTATCATAATCTGTGCCTGCAAACTAAGGTACTATGATTTCATTCTCAACCATGACAATTTTTTATTGAAATTTCCATATTTAGGCGAAATAAAAATTAACACTCTCCACCCCGCCCCCCTCCCCCACCCAACCACCACCACCACCAACAACAACAACAATATTCTTACATTTATCCTGCAACTGCCACCGCATTGTTGGAATACACCCACCGTATATATTTTTGCTGTAAATTCGATTGACCTACTTCAAAGCGAAACAACGTGTAAAAGGCGAACATATTTCTGTTATTTTTGACACCGTTTCACTTCAAAATGATTATTTTTGATGATTATGTTTATGATTGTTGCAGGATAAATAGAATACATGGTCAGTGTCTTAAATATAAGCTGTATTTTTGGCTCGGGACAGAAAGACAAAAGTGGCTCGCCAAGGCTCACCACTTTTGTCTTTCTTTACCCTCGCAGAAATACAGCTTATATTTTAAGACACTGACCATGTATTCTCTATTTATTGGTAAAGTTTGTCTAATTTTCAGGTCGATAAGGTTCAGTATATGCTGCATGGACGTTTAACTTCTAAATACAGTCAATATAAACCAGTCACGGATCATTGCACGCTAGCTTCAATTCTCGCTAGACTATACATGTAGTATGTAGGTTAAAGATTACTTTGAAACGATGAGCTGAAATATTTACATTGCGTATATAGAGTAATTTAAATGTATTGAAAGGTTTGGATGTATTCTTTTAACAAAAGTCGTCCTTGACCTTAAAACAAACGTTACTGTGTGTATATGATCTAATCACTTCAGTGGGCACACAAAGGCAATCCTCGATCGACCGGCATTGATGTCCCACAAGTGGCGTATATAGAGTAATTTAAATGTATTGAAAGGTTTGGATGTATTCTTTTAACAAAGTCGTCCTTGACCTTAAAACAAACGTTACTGTGTGTATATGATCTAATCACTTCAGTGGGCACACAAAGGCAATCCTCGATCGACCGGCATTGATGTCCCACAAGTGGCTGTAGAGATCTATACCTAACGATTTAAAAAGCCGTACCATTTGTGTATTCGACTTTACATTCCGTACTCATTTGTATTCTTTGTGAGTGTGTGTTTAGGGGGTGGGGATGAGGGACGGGGGGGGGGGGGGGGGGGGGGGGGGGGGGGGTAATCGATCGGCTTGAGATGATACAAGTATTTGTATTTCCTATGTGATCCCTTATAACAGTTATGGGTATCAAAATGAAATTCGAATAAAAATGGGAAAAGAAATCAGAAATCGTTTTACACAGACCAAAATGAGCAAGGTTGATATACATTTATATATATATATGTAGAAACTTCCGTGATAGACATAGAAATATTTCACTAATCAGACACCTTCATCGATAATCCGTAAACTCGAATTTCAGAAATGTTTTCTTTGTACAAAATAAAAAAAATATTAAAATACCATTGCTTCTTGTTTCGTTAAATTCGTCATCGTTATTGTTTCGTTGAATTCGTCATACTTCTTGTTTCATACTTCTTGTTTCGTTAAATTCGTCATATTTATTGTTTCGTTGAATTCATCATATCTATTGTTTCGTTGAGTTCGTCATATCTATTGTTTCGTTGAATTCGTCATATTTCTTGTTTCGTTGAATTCGTCATATTTCTTGTTTCGTTGGATTCGTCATATAGAGGGGGTATATAGAGGGGTATATAGAGGGGGTATATAGAGGGGGTATATAGAGGAGGTATATAGAGGGGTATATAGAGGGGTATATAGAGGGGGTATATAGAGGGGTATATAGAGGGGGGTATATAGGGGTATTATTGGGGGTCTTTGCGGTGTATCTGGGGGTTATAGGGGGCTGGGTTCTCTCGGGGGGTCTCTCGGCGGGGTTCTCGCGGGGTCTTCCGGGGTCATATTGGGGTTCTAAGGGGGTTTCTCCTGGGGTTCTCCGGGGGTTCATCTCTCGGGTCTTCGCGGGGCTCTCGCGGGGTTTTCTCGCGGCGGCTCCCCTCGGGGTCTTGCGGGGGTCTTCGCGGGGGTCTTCCCGGTTCCTCTCGCGGGGTCTCTCGC
This sequence comes from Pecten maximus, assembly GCF_902652985.1. Taxonomy (NCBI): domain Eukaryota; kingdom Metazoa; phylum Mollusca; class Bivalvia; order Pectinida; family Pectinidae; genus Pecten; species Pecten maximus. Next base: position 57,875,160 of record NC_047015.1, on the reverse strand, counting down.
TGGTTCTCGCGGGGTCTTCTCGCGGGTCTCTCGCGGGGTTTCGCGGGTCCTTCTCCCGGGGGGTCTCGGGGGGTTATTGAGGGGGGTTTCCGTTTGAGGGGATATAGGGGGTTCTAGGGGGTATATAGAGGGGTTTCGCGGGGTTAATAAGGGGGTCTCATGGGTTTCGGGGGGTTCTAGAGGGGTCTTCGGGGTTTTTGCGGGGTTTTCTCGCGGGGTTTCGGGGTTTCGCGGGGGTCTCTGGGGGTTTGCGGGGTTTTCGAAAGGGGTTCTACCGGGTCTCTCCGGGTCTCTCGCGGGGGGTTCTCGGGGGTCTTCCCCCTGTTCTCGAGGGGGTATATCGCGGGGTTTTCCTCTCGGGGTCTCTCGGGGGGTTCTTCTCTCCTTTTATCGGGTTCTCTCGGGGGGCTCTCCGGGGGGTCTCTCGCGGGGTCTTCGGGGGTCTCTCCCCGCGGGGGCTCTCGCGGGGGTCTTAGCGGGGTCTCTGCGGCGGTCTCTGCGGTCTCCGCGGGGGTCTCTCGCCGGGGGTCTCTCGCGGCGGTCTCTCGCGGTCTCTCGCGGGTCTCTCGCGGGTCTCCTCGGCGGGGGTCTCTCGCGGGGTCTCTCGCGGCGGTCTCTCGCGGGGTCTTCCTCCGGGGGTCTCTGCGGGGGGGTATAGCGGGTCTCTCGCGGGTTCTCTCGGGGTCTCTCGCGGGGGTCTCTCGCGGGGTCTTGCCGGTCTCTCGAGGGTTCTCCGCGGGGGTCTCTCCCTCTCGCGGGGTCTCTCGCGGGGGTCTTCTCCGGGGGGGCTCTCGCCGGTCTCTCGCGGCGGTCTCTCGCGGGTGTTCCTCGCGGGGGCTCTGCCGGCGGTTTTCCCGCTCGGGGTCTCTCGCGGGGGTCTCGCGGGTCTCTCGCGGGGTCTTTGCGGGGTCCCCCTCCGGGGTCTCTCCGCGGGGGTCTTCGCGCGGTCTCTCCGGGTCTCTTCGGGGGTTTATCGCGATTGGGGTCTCTCGCGGGGGTCTTCGGGGTTTCTCGCGGGGTCTCTCTCGCGGGGTCCTCGCGGGGTTCTTCACGGGTCTTCGCGTTCCTCGCCGGGGTCTCTCGCCGGGGTTCCTCTCGCGGGGGTCTCTCCGGGTGTCTCTCGCGGGGTCTCTCCGGGGGTCTCTCGCGGGTCTCTCGCGGCCGGTTTTCTCGGGGGTCTCTCGCGTGGGGTCTCTCGCGGGGGTCTCTCGCGGGGTCCCTCCTCCCCCGGGGGTTCTCTCGGGGTCTCTCGCGGGGTCTCTCGCGGGTCTTCGCGGGGTCTTCTCGCGGGTCTCCTCGCGGGGGCTCTCGCGGGGGTTCCGCGGGGTCCTCTCGCGGGGTCTCTCGCGGGGTCTCTCGCGGGTTCTCGCGGGGGTCCTCGCGGGTCTCTCGCGGGGGTCTCCTCGCGGGGTCTCTCGCGGGGTCTCCCCCCGGGGCTCTCGCCGGGGGTCTCTCGCGGGGGTCTCTCGCGGGGTCTCTCGCGGGGGGTTTTCGCGGGGTCTCTCGCCGGGTCTCTCGCGGGGTCTCTCGCCGGGGGGCTCTCGCGGGTCTCGCGGGGTCTCTCGCGGGGTCTCTCGCGGGGTCTCCCCCGGGGTCTCTCGCGGGGTCTCTCGCGGGGTCTCTCGCGGGGGTCTCTCGCGGGGTCCTTCGCGGGGGTCTCTGCGGGGTCTCTCGCGGGGTCCCTTCGCGGGTCTCGCCGGGTCGCTCGCGGGCTTCGCCGGGGGTCTCCGGTCCTGCGTCTTCCCCGGGTCTCCTCGGGGTTTCGCGGTGTCTCTCGGGTTCTCGCCGGGGGGTTTTGCGGGTCTCTCGCGGCGTCCCGCGTCTTCGGGGTCATGGGGGGGTCTCGGGTTTTCTCGGTAGTCCTTAACGGGGATATTGGGTGTTATATGAGGGGTCTATCAGGGGTTCCACGGTTTTGGGGTTTACGGGCCTGTATTTATGGAGGGCTTATAGGGGTTCCTTATCGGGGGTCACGGTTATTGAGGTAATTATAGGGTGGTCCCGGATATATAAGGAATGTATATAGAGGGTACGTATTTTAGAGGGATGTATTAGGGGTCACGGTATATAAGAAGGATGTCCGTATAGGGGTTTACGGGGTATATTAAGGAATTATTAGAGGGGTCAGGGGTTTTTAAAAGAGTGGGTCCGGTTATATAGAGGAATGTATATAGGTGTGCCACGGGATATATAGGAATTATTATGGGTCCTAATAAAATATATAAGGGTCACGGTATATATAAGGGAGGAATGTAATTTTAGAGGGTCACGGTAAAATAGAGGAATGTATATAGAGGGGCACGGTATATATAGAGGAATGTAATAGAGGGGTCACTGGTTATAGGAGGGTCACGGTTATTTTAGATGAATTTTATTAGAGGGTCACGGGATTATAGAGGAATGTATATAGAGGGGTCACGTATATATAGAGGATGTATATAGAGGGGTCACGTATTATAGAGGAATGTATATAAGGGGTCACGGGATATATAGAGGATGTATATAGAGGGGTTAAAGGGGTATTATAATAAAGTATATAGAGGGTCCACGGTAAATGATATAGAGGGGTCACGGTTATATAGAATGTATAAAATATAGAGGGCACGGTAATATAAGGAATGTATATAGGGGTCCGGGTTTTATAAGAGGAATGTAAAAAGGGCACGGTATTATAGAGGAAGTATAAGAGGGGTCACGGTATAAGAGGAATGTATATAAGGGGGCACGGTAATATAAGAAGGTTAATAATGAGGAATTGATAAAGGGTCACGGTATAATAATAGAGATGTATATAGAGGGGTCCGGGATATAATAGGGAAAGTATTTTAAGGGTCACGGAAAATAGGGATTGTAATATAAGGGGCACGTAAATTAAAGAATAAGAGGGGTTACGGGTATATAGAGGAGTAAAATAGAGGGTTCACGTTATTAGAGGGGCACGGTTTTTAGATAGAATGTATATAGGGGGCACGTAAAAATATAGAGGGAAAGTAAAATAAGGGGTTTCCGGTATATATAGGGAATGTTATAGAGGGGTCAACGGTATTATAGAGGAATTATCGGGGACGGTATAATAGATGGATGTATATAGAAAGGGTAAAGTCACGGGATATATAGAGGGGTCACGTATTATAGATGAATGTATAAGGGACGTATATAAGGGTGTAACAAAAAAAAGGGGGTCACGGTTAATATTTGAGATTTTAAAAGAGGGTCACGGTATATATAAGAGGAGATATATAGAGGTGTCCGGGATATATAGAGGAATGTATATAAAGGGTCACGGTTTTAATATAGGGCACGGTATATTTAAGAATGTATAAAAGGGGTCACGGTATATATTGAATGTATATAAGGGTCACGGTTATATATAGGGGGCACGTTATATAAGAATGTATATAAAAGGGGTCACGGTTAAAGAGAATTATATAGAGGGCACGGTATATATAGATGAATGTTATAGGGGTTACGGTATATATAGAGGAATTATAGAGGGGTTCACGTATATAAGGGAAGTTAAAGGGTCACGGGATTAAGAGTAAATGTATATAGAGGGGTCACGGTATATATAGGGGTCACGTATTAGAGAATGTATATGAGGGGTCACGGTATTTTATAGAGAATGTATATAAGGGGTCACGGTATTATAAGGAGGGGGTCCCTGTATATATAGAGGAATGTAGAGGGTTACGGTATATATAGAGGAATGTATATAGAGGGGCACGGTATATATAGAGGAATGTATATAGAGGGGTCACGGTATATATAGAGGAATGTATATGGAGGGGGTCAGGAATAATATGAGGGTCACGGTATATATAGAGAATGTATATGAGTGGTACGTATATAGAGGAATGTTTATAGAGGGGTCACGGTATATATAGAGGAATGTATATAGAGGGGTCACGGTATATATAGAGGAATGTATATAGAGGGGCACGGTATATATAGAGGGGGCATGGTATATATAGAGGAATGTATATAGAGGGGACACGGTATATATAGAGGAATGTATATAGAGGGGTCACGTTATATATAGAGGAATGTATATAGAGGGGTCACGGTATATATAGAGGATCGTATATAGAGGGACACGGTATATATAGAGGAATGTATATATAGAGGTCAGCGGTATATTAGAGAATGTATATATAGGTGGTCATCGGTATATATGAGAAATGTATATAGAGGGGTCACGGTATATATAGAGGAATGTATATAGAGGGGTCACGGTTCATTTAGATGAATGTATATAGAGGGGTCACGGTATATATAGAGAACTGTATATAGAGGGGTCACGGTTTATATAGAGGAATGTTTATAGAGGGGTCACGGTATATATAGAGGAATGTATATAGATGGGTCACGGTATATATAGAGGGGCCATGGTATATATAGAGGAATGTATATAGAGGGATCACGGTATATATAGAGGAATGTATATAGAGGGGTCACGGTTTATATAGATGAATGTATATAGAGGGGTCACGGTATATATAGAGGAATGTATATAGAGGGGTCACGGTATATATAGAGGAATGTATATAGAGTGGTTACGGTATACAGTATATAGAGGAATGTATATAGAGGGGTCACGGTATATATAGAGGAATGTATATAGAGGGGTCACGGTATATATAGAGGAATGTATATAGAGGGGTCACGGTATATATAGATGAATGTATATAGAGGGGTCACGGTATATATAGAGGAATGTATATAGAGGGGTCACGGTATATAGAGAACTGTATATAGAGGGGTCACGGTTTATATAGAGGAATGTATATAGAGGGGTCACGGTATATATAGAGGGGTCACGGTATACAGTATATAGAGGAATGTATATAGAGTGGTTACGGTATACAGTATATAGAGGAATGTATATAGAGGGGTCACGGTATATATAGAGGGATGTATATAGAGGGGTCACGGTATATATAGAGGAATGTATATAGAGGGGTCACGGTATATATAGTTTGATGTTTTATCACTTTTTATAAATTTCGTTCAGCTGGGTAACAGGAAACGAACACTGTTTTGTTTGGCCTGATACATACAATATTAGAACCTGGAGTATATTATGTCGTCATCCAATGTTCGCGCATCAACCTGGAATACATTTATATATCGTGTGGGTAGGTATACATCAACAGCAGTGGATGTAAACACTATCTGACACCATTTCTCAGCATCCTGACTGATAACACAGACGTTGGTCGCGTGCCATATGCACGTGTATTGACGGTAATTACTAACATACCGACGCACACCAGGAAACAATGAAGAGTGATTAGGCGAAAAAGTAAACAACGCGGTACAGATTTGTGTAACAAAGATGTTATTAAGGTCAATGAAAGACAACGGCAGACATATGTGTATTACAAGGTATAAGTTTGTGTAGAAACAATCTTGTTGTACATAATCTCCCATGCACATGCGTCATGAAACATCACAACAATTGTGTAATTGGCATACGCCCCTTACTGGACATAATTAGCATACCCCAATACTGGACTCATGCCCTCTCTCTATTCGCTCTTGGTTCGGTGAATACTGGCACGTCCATACACTTATATAGATATGCAAATGCATTTGTGTATATAAAGTATAGAATTTCTATTGAATCTTACACACGTGCACATCTTATACCGACATACGTGCAGGGTTACAGAGCCATCAACGTTCGTAGTTGCGCTACACATCCACACACACGTGCATACATACACACACCCACGCACGGCGGACACATGTGCAATAACACAAATCTATACATTGTAGGTCACCGCCTAGCATAACTTATTTCAGTCTTTTTTGAGATTATACAAACATTTCATGACTAGCAAAATACTCAAACTGTTTCTACATCAACTCAACACAAAATATAAAACTCTAGAAAATATGAAACGACCTCAACATCAAAAAAAAATGAAAATAATATAAATGACAATCTAATCTCGAAAGTGTAGGCCCTCGTCAAGAGGTATAGCAATGTCATTGATGATAAAATCGTCGTCAAAGTTCAAACATTGAGATAAAATAACAGTCGCCTTTACCGTAATGTCCCCAAATATCGCATGAGATTGTTTCACAAGTCTGTCTTTTAAAGCTCGTTTCGTTTCCTCTGCATCTTCTTGACAAATTGGTTTGGAAACAAATGTGTGCATCTTGCGTCCACCCTCTATATACCGCCAGCGAATGCTGCCAAGCTGGTCCCGGGCCATGAGTCCAGCCCCCAGTGGAATGCCATTCACCAGGCGGGGCAGTTTTTTTATGACACTGTTTGGTATATCTGCATCACTATACACTGTTTGGAATGATATTTGAAGTAGAAAGCAATGTTGTTCGTCATCTGACTTCCGGTGAGATTGCACGAGGCGACCGGCATCCCGGGGGGAGATGGTGAAGTGAGAATTTGACATTTGGCGGGAGGGACTGTGAGGGGAGGTAATCCAATCAAAAGAAGTGTCCAATGCAGGTGCAGGTCTGTTCACAACACTTATATTCAGACTTTCCAATTCACGACCAAAAAGTCTTTCAAGGTCGCCTAGGGAAGCCACTGTTATTCCGTAAGATACCCCCACAAGGAAATTCCTTCCACCGAAAGTCTCGTTAAACCGAACACATCAAAACGGGAATCCCCTTCGAATTTCCAGCACACCGCTATATTCCAAATATAGAAACTTAACGGCACTTTTCATTGGTAACCTTCGGTTTCAATTCAAGGACATTTGGAAGTGTTTGACAAATGTTCTTTTTAATTCACACAAATGCGATGGGATGAATCATACTGCGGCAGCACGACTTTTATGAAATATTCATGCAAAGTATTTAACGTTGATCCAATTAATGCCGTATATCGTTGTTATTATCCATTCAAACACAAGTTTCGTTCACACCGTCCCTCGTTTTGTTTAGTACCTTATCAACAGATAACCACAGTGCTTCTCTGTGCAGAGTCTCCAAGTCCGCGTAGCATGTGAGTTGTGTAGCACATAATCGTTGTTTCGCACAGACTGCTACTTTTAGTTGGTCGACACGTCCACACGCATACTCGCCAGGTAGGGGGTACACATATGTGTATTATAAGGTGGCATATCGCTTACATCATGTACATACACGTGTATATACTCGCCCCATACTGACACCATCGGTCTCTGGCGCTGTGAAGTGGTAGGGGGCAATATGATCCTTTTATGTATGACGTCAGCCCGACAATGCCAGTTAATCAATTTATGTTTCAAAACACCATTGACTTATAGCCGTACATACGTGTGTATATAAGTCCGTGAAAGGACCAACAACGTATCTGTATATAAATAATTCTCCCTCACATATTTTAAATCTTTGTTGAAACATGACATTAGTGTGGATTATCAAGATTGAATAATAACAACTGTTCTGCACGAGACCTGCCCATGAATTGTGTCCTGTTAAATCCTGGCTATACCGACCCGCCAGTACTAAACTGATCAATAAACTACCCAGCCAAACTTTGTCCAAGATTTACCTGACAGACAGGTATTCAATAGCCTTTTAAAGCGTCTAGTAATTATATCAAACTTTTATAGTTTTCTAAACAGCAAGCGATATCATGTTCGAGGATAACTAGGATTATGCGAATTTAAATGATAAATGGTTTTATCAAAGATAATTATATACAAATTATATACCAAATAGCATTTTAAACTCTCGGTGACTTAAAATGCTTTAAATGCAGGCTTTGATATATCTACATGTATTGTATACATACGAAGGCCGATACCGTGTCGGTCACTTATATACATGTATGAACACCCTATCACTTTAAAGTGAAACGGCTGGTTCCGACATGTACATATTAAACTTTGAAATAAATTTCACATTAGCGATTCTCAAATCGGTCCAACAGTAGCGTTCTTAATGTATTGTAGGTAGAGACTTTCTCTGATTACGAAGAGATATTTTGGCTGTGTACATGTACACCTGCTATTTTGTGATTTGATACATATTGTATTTTGATATCAATTCTGCATTACCTGGCTATCATTAAATGAATTTTACATATGTGAACAGCTGTTGCTAGTGTGCTGTAATCTATATATGTACTTATATATGTACTTACAGGCGTTTCCAGTAGGAAAGTATCGGGTCGACCGCCATAGGAAACATGAGGAAACTTACGTCCGTGCCGTGGTTATTTTAGAGAAATATATCAAGCAATTAATGTTCTTTGCCTGTCTTTGCCCCCTTCCTGCCCCACCACCTCTCCTGATCGTCTCTCTCCGCCCCCCCCCCCCCAACCCCCAACCCCAACCCCAAACCCCCAAACCCCAACCCCAACCCCCTCTCCCCACCCCACCCCTTAACCCCCACCCCCACCCCAACTTGGACATGTCAGCCGAAGTTTCACTTCACCAGCACTGAGAGCACAGCTCCAAATCCAGCTCAAACCGTAGTCTATCGGGAAATTGAGAATCTGAAAATTCAATAGCCTTTATCTATATACTGACAAGGTTTTTATAGTCGATACCAGCCCGTGATACCATGAAAAGGTGTTTTTTTCTGTAATAGAACCTACATTCATAAACCTTAGTCTCCGACATTGCACAGTTGTATTTAGTTGGATTATACTGTAATTGTGTGCTGTCCATTGTTAGCGCTAAAACATTTGTTTTAGCCTCTTATGGTCACGTTTACACTCCCTGCTACAACGTTTGAACAATAGCCAACATACTTTGTATGTGATACATATACTTATGATCGCACATTTGCAAGGAATGATTGTTTATAATTTGTCAATATGTTATACTGTAAACAATCTATAATTAGAAATATCACAATTTTACATCATACGGTTTACTTCGTAGTAGGTTAGTTTCGTAGCAAAGCGATAGACACCCACAATCCACCAGACAAAAAACACACACAAAAAACCTCGGAAAATAATTACGTTAATTGCACAGAAAGGCTAGCACAGTTGCTTGATATAAGTGTCATTAAACACATTTGGTTGAGACACATTGCTATCTGTGCGACACATTGCTATCTGTGCGACACATTGCTACCCGTGAGACGCATTGCTACCCGTGAGACACATTGCTACCCGTGAGACACATTGCTACCCATGAGACACATTGCTACCTGTGATACACATTGCTACCCGTGAGACACATTGCTACCCGTGAGACACCATGCTCCATGTGATGCACATTGCTCTCTTTGAGACACATTGCCACCCGTGAGACACATTGCTACCCGTGACACACATTGCTACCCGTGACACACATTGCCACCCGTGATACACATTGGTACCTGTGAGACACATTGGTACCCGTGATACACATTGGTACCTGTGAGACACATTGCTAACCGTGAGACACATTTGCTACCTGTAATACACATTGCTACCCGTGAGACACATTGCCACCCGTGAGACACATTGCTAACCGTGAGACACATTGGTACCCGTGATACACATTGGTACCTGTGAGACACATTGGTACCCGTGAGACACATTTGCTACCCTCGACACATATTGCTACCCGTGATACACATTGGTACCCGTGATACACATTGATACCTCTGATACACATTGATACCTCTGATACACATTTGTACCCGTGAGACACATTGCTAACCGTGAGACACATTTGCTACCCGTGACACATATTGCTACCCGTGATACACATTGCTACCCGTGAGACACATTGCTAACCGTGAGACACATTTGCTACCTGTAATACACATTACCTGTAACCTGAGCAGAAAGATGGCAGTGTCTCTCAATTATCTTTCAAATCTTGATCAAAATAAAGTCTCCAAATAAATGCTGAAAAATGCATAACGAATTAATCCCAGATACTCTATCCGTTTTCTCACGTGTTTTTCGTGGTTGCAGCCAGTTTGATAACAAGTAAACAAACTGGGAGAGTCAGAGGAGTTCTGATTTTTACTCGCGTCTACACTAGCACTCGGCACTCCTCGGATGTATTCATATTGTCTACACTAGGGCTGTTGTAATATTGTTATGATCTTCATCTTTATCACGCTTTAATTGCGTTATGACACGTGCACAACTGATATGAAGACACGGAAAATATTTCGATGGAAACTATTGATATAATACTGTAACAGTTGTAAAGTTATTCTTGCTGCATATCCCACTGGAAAGACTGAGGGAGGAATTTACTCATATTTACTCTGTTTATAATTTTATTAGGTGCATGTTTTGTTGAGACCCAAATACTTTGTATTGTCAATATTGTCTCTTCTTTTTTTATTGTAAAATAAAATATACATGTATATATATAATTACCTCTTCAAATTATATATTCAAGTTCTGCAATTGCGTACAATGAAAACAAAATCCCGTTGGTGTGTGTATTGAGAACGTATACTATATAATGGAGAGATGTGTCACTTTGCACATGTATCGATAGACTGATACCTGTGCGTAGTTTATTTCCAACCCCATGCGCACACGACAGGGATGTCTACTAAGTTCACTATCTTCTTACTAAACGGTAGCTCACTTAAAACGCCTCAAAAGAAACTTTGCACATTTAAAGGTTTTTTTCGGTGGCATTGGTTTCATATATGAAGCTCAAAGGACCATATTTGAGGTTTTAATTCCACCTTTCAAATAGTGAGAAAGAACAGGGAAAAAATTGTAATTATTTCGTCTTCGGCTGGATATCTTAGTTTTATTCTTTGATTGCTTAATTAATTAATCAGGCAAATTGATCATCATTTAATTTAATATATGACCGAAGGTATGGACTTCGAAAATACAAAGCAAAGAGTTGATCACGTGTATCAAAAGACGAGATCCCTATTGGGACTTTACATAGATGGAAACTCTTATCATTTTGTCTCGGAAACAATGGGTACGTCGACAGCTAATAACTTTATCATGAGACCTGTCAACTCTCGTATGTAAATGAGCAATCACGCCCCTGGCTTTTCCATAGAAATGCATTGCTGGACTCAAGGAACAAATCTTAGGTAAGGAAATTTCCGTGAAGTATATAATACTTTCCTACGGGAAAAAGGAGTTTGCAAGTTTCCTTTAGTTCAGAACAATTCATGAAACTGGGTACAGGAGAAGTTCACTGGCTATTGCGTTTTCGCGTCAATCTTTTATTTACTGACAAGGTTGTTTAAAGATAATCTTATACCGGTCGCACTTATTTAAAGGTACGTGCCGTATCAGTTTAAATAAAAAAGGTGTTTTAGTGGGTTATTGAGAGATAGGGTATCACGTGACACGAAACAAAGATGTCATTATAAGAGTACCCAGACTTTGTATAGCATTATGATATTATAACTTAGACTCCCCGCCATAGTATAGCATTATGATATTATAACTTAGACTCCCGCCATAGTATAGCATTATGATATTATAACTTAGACCCCCGCCATAGTATAGCATTATCATATTATAACTTAGACTCCCCGCCATAGTATAACATTATGATATTATAACTTAGACCCCCACCATAGTATAGCATTATGATATTATAACTTAGACCCCCGCCATAGTATAGCATTATGATATTATAACTTAGACCCCGCCATAGTATAACATTATGATATTATAACTTAGACCCCCGACCATAGTATAGCATTATGATATTATAACTTAGACCCCCACCATAGTATAACATTATGATATTATAACTTAGACCCCCGCCATAGTATAGCATTATGATATTATAACTTAGACTCCCGTCATAGTATAGCATTATAATATTATAACTTAGACTCCCCGACATAGTATAGCATTATGATATTATAACTTAGACTCACGCCGGAGTATAACATTATGATATTATAACTTAGACTCCCGACATAGTATAACATTATGATATTATAACTTAGACTCCCCGCCATAGTATAGCATTATGATATTATAACTTAGACTCCCGCCGGAGTTTTAGCATTATGATATCAACTAAGACTTAATTGTTTAAGTCAATGGAGTTCCATGTCGGAAACTAGCATATCAGAATGAACACAAAACTCAAACATGTATAAATGGATATGTGTGTAATATATATAACATATATGTAACAATGACCATAACCATTTAATGGCACATGTAATTATCACGTAAGATATATACACTATAGTGACCGCCACGACGTCACACAAAGTCTTGACACTGAACACCGTTCCCGCCACAAGTTAAAACGTTCATGTGACTAGTATAAAAATCCCATACCCCAAAAACTAAACATGAAATATATATATATAAATATAGATTAATACGTCATTGATCACGTGCAGATATCCAGGGCACTATAACAGCTCCCTGATGGGTAGCCCTAACAAATCAGCAAGCGTCCAGTTGAACAAGAATACAGTTGACCAATTAGACTGGTCACCAGTCTCCAAGGTTTTTGTTAGAACTGCTCCACTAAATTTTAATACTAGATTGTCCTAGTGACCAAAATCATAAAGGTCAATTTTATTTATAATTTTAATATTGTAGAGACAGGGAGCCAGTCTATTGTCCAATAGTCGGTTTTGGTTCGTCCGTTTTTAATTTGGCCAAGATTTTGAAAGTAAATCGTAGCGGAAATGAACAGTTTAGCAAATTTATTTCATACCTTGGTAAATGGAATCTAACTAGACCACCAGTCTGAATTAAAGAACAATTTTGCACGGATAAGCTAGTTTTGTCATGTCATCATTGAAGCCATTTTGCAAAGAGTCGTAATAAAGCACAGTATGACCTGGTAAAACAAATGTGTAACCTTTGTAACGAACGATGAAACTTTCCTGGGAAGGGATTGTAATTATCATTTAAGAATCACCTCAATCCGAAATTCAGAAAACCGGACAACGGTATTCCGTGAGTCTGAGTGTTTTCAATCCGAAATCCAGGAAACCGGAAAACGCTATTCCGTAAGTCTGGGTGTTTTCAATCCGAAATCCAGGAAACCGGAAAACGCTATTCCGTAAGTCTGAATGTTTTAAATCCGAAATCCAGGAAACCGGACAATGTTATTCCGTAAGTCTATGCTCATTATGAGAAATATACTGTTGGCGTTTCTTCCCAAGGCCAAACAAGATATCCTTAAGACGTCGCTCCTCCATGACGTTTCCCGTCGGAAGACCCGGAACTTTGATCATGTCCGTCTTGGAACTGAAGGATTTCTCTTCACTGCTGACCCATTGCTGGATTTTTCTGAGTGCCCTGTCCTTTCTGGCCTGAGAGCGTATGGCGGCCAGGTCATTTTCACAAGCCTGGGCCATATCCCGTGTATTGTAACACTTTATAGCATTGTCTACAAATATTATTTTTGTCGATAAAGAGTGCTTCAATCCGAAATTCAGGAAACCGGACAACGCTATCCGTAAGTCTGAGTATTTTCAATTGTTCACATTCATCAAAGATTATTTTGTCAATCTAAAGTCTACATTTTCAGTATCATCATCACAAAAACATACATTATACGTGAAAGTTACTCCGAATACCTCTTATTTAGGATGTAATATTTACTTGCTTCGGTCTAATCCAGATCCATGGGTGACTGAGTATAGCATATCAAATAATTCACAAATTTAATCCGTCTTCAGAATAGACGTTATGGTTCCTTTCAGCCTTGGTAAATTAAGACCTAAAATATCAATATGGCGTCATGCCCTTACAAAACAACACTAATCAACGAAATAGCAAATGTTTTAAATCCGCTGCGAAATTCAACATTAGAAAATGATTCCCTGATCTTTGAGAAGCTGACGTATTCGTTGTCCAATAACTGTTCGGGATTCTCGTTTCATTTTAGATGGTATATGAAGTGCGTCTAACCCATCTATAACATCACCCAAGTCCTTCTTCTTCCGCCTTCCATGGAAAATTGGACTGAGTTTCTTTTCTAGGAGACTGAACCTGGGATCTTCCATAAGAGGCGGAAGATGAGTTCCGGGTTGAATGGACGTGGACTTCATCTTCGACCAGGGAACAAGCGGGGCAGTAATTGGGTCCAACGACCTTGACTTACTTCTCTGCCGGAAGTTGTCTGCGGGCCTCTGAGGCTTTTTAAAGTCACTGACAAATGACACCATCTTGCCATGGGTTTGGGGCTGTCTCTCGTGGTCCGCGGCGGTTATAAACACTTCTTGCTGTGAAGAAGAGTTCATTTTATCTAACTGATCAATGCGCGTGTTTTCCGTTGTTACATTAGAAGAGGCTTCACGGGTCAGAAGATTCCTGTTGCTCACTGACCATCCACGTGATAATGCGTCATCGGACAGCGCCTTTCTGAGCTCGTACGACTTCCGCCTCTGACCTTCAAGGAATCTCTGCTGCTCGTACTCATTATGAGAAATATACTGTTGGCGTTTCTTCCCAAGGTCAAACAAGATTTCCTTAAGACGTCGCTCCTCTATGACGTTTCCCGTCGGAAGACCCGGAACTTTGATCATGTCCGTCTTGGAACCGAAGGATTTCTCATCACTGCTGACCCATTGTTGTATTTTTCTGAGTGCCCTGTCCTTTTCTGGCCTGAGACCGTATGGCGGCCAGATCATTTTCACTAGCCTGGGCCATATCCCGTGTATTGTAACCTTAACACTTTATATCATTTTCTGTAAATATTATTTTGGCCGATAATGATTGCGTGGATAGTTGTTACAGCCAACAGTTTATCCGATTGTCAGCTATTGACCATTGGTCAACGGGTTTTAAGTCCATAAAATCATTATCGATAGTAAATGTAATCCAATTGTTCACACCTAATACTTTCTGGACATCTCAATCTTTAAAGACAACGTGTTCAACGGCGATCAACGGAGATTCCAGTCATATCGACTTCTAATGCCCACTGCTTGTTTCGAATTAAAAAATATATATATAAAAAACTTTAAAACATTTCAACACACGTATATATAAAGACATACGTATACTCGAACACGTATTTGTGACGTATTATCGCGATGATCACCTATACGGACTGGTATTTTGGTAAATAGGAGATCTGTACGAGTATCATTTTATTTCTTTTTAACTTGAATGAAATCCTTGCATCTATATTCCGCCGGCTGGTTACTGCCTAGAGCTTCAGTCAGAAGACAATGGCTGTGTTTTGGTGTCAGTACACAGCCGGGACCCCATACGAATACATAGCGTTTAACATTCAGTGAACATCTTGATTTACATAAGTTATCTGATTGAAGCGCGGTGACACGTGACATTAGCTTTGGTGTTGAGTTTGTCTTTAACGTTTAATGATATCATGTACCATGTATCATGTCAACGGTTTAAAACTGTTCTGCAAAAATCTTTTCTTTCGTTTTTTGACGATTTTTTATCTTTATATACCAAAAACTTTATTTACTATGTCGACCGGATTTACTTTGTGGAACTTGAAATCAAGGACACTACAGAATCTTCAACATCAGCAGCTTTTCTCGATCATAATCTACAACGTAACCTACAGGATCGGCTTTTAGCTAAGCTGTGTGCTAAGCGTGTTGACTTCAATTTCAAAATTGTTTGATTTTCCATTTCTAGATAGCAACATCCCTGCTTCCCCTATATACGCTGGTTACATGTCGCAGTTGATTTGATATTCAAGGGCTTGTTCCCATTATCACGATTCCCGTGAGAGGTGTCGAATACTGACGTAAAAATTAACTGTAATATATCAGCCGAATTCTCGGACTGCATACATAGACAACTTAACTCCATCAATGGCTGCTCACGTTCTGCTTTTTATTCGGAACACTCGTATAACAATATACAAAAGGTAGATGAAAGAAAAGGTGTTCCGGGAGGTACTAAACCATCAAAAGTGCTGACCTCACTATATGTAGATGAACTGAATTAACTACAGTAACAGCACAAGGTTTCGAGAGATACATGTGGATAAAGACAATGGAAAGTTGTATTGTCGACAAGTTGAGCTCATTTGGAAATATTCTATTTCCGCATGCGATATGACGTCAGACGTCTTTGATGATTGTTAATATGACTACTGGTTCTGTTGTCATCACCCTAACTCGTATTTGTCCTAGATTTGTACGGCGGATGTCGTCGTGACCTTTATTTGTATGGCGGGTGTCGTGGTGACCTAGATTTGTATGGCGGGTGTCGTCGTGACCTAGATTTGTATGGCGAGTGTCGTCGTGACCTATATTTGTATGGCGAGTGTCGTCGTGACCTATATTTGTATGGCGAGTGTCGTCGTGACCTATATTTGTATGGCGAGTGTCGTCGACGAAGCAGAAGACGCATACTATTCCTGAGTCCCTGGTTTTTTTCCCCTTGTGTTTTTTTTTCAGGAGTCCCCGTGACAATCTGTATTTTCGTTCATATTTTGCCTCATTTGGTCGTGTTCCTTTTAATGCTGTTTTATAAGGTATTTAGAATTAAGATACCTATGTACATTGGTATTTTTTATCAGCTCACCGCATGACATCATTTCATTATACGATACACTCTCGCTTTCTTACGGTGGCTGATTTGTGCCATTTCAATTATCTTAATTCTCGTCCTTAACAAAACTTTAATTACGTCTTTTCGCCCCGAAAAGACGAAATGTCATCCGCGAAAAGACGAAATAAATGCACGCAAATCAGCGACTTTATATCTCGTCTTTTTGGATTCATTATTTTCGTCTTTTCGACCCAAAATGACGAAAATTACCAAACCTTAATTTTCGTCTTTTCGACTTTTCGCCCAGAAAAGACGAAAATTAACAAATCTTAATAAAAGACGAAATGCCACTAATTATATTAGCCACCGTACTTTCTAGCTCTACTGGTTTTCTTTTATAATAGAGTAAAAAGACCTCACCGCTTCGATGACCTATGGTGATTTGGTTTCATCTGGTCCGGGTTGATTAATAAACAATTTAATCATACTGCTCCTCTAGCAGTAGGTGTAATGTACTACTACATAGTAATATACCTACTATACGCTCACGCCAAAAGACAAAGCTTACCACAAAACATTGTCACAGGTGTTGATTTCACGGTCCTTTGGCCGGGCACCTGTCATGTTCGATCAGGTAAGATCGGTTTACAGAAATAATTTTGGGTATATTATATTATAACCATTCTGGCCACAAACTCGGTTCGGTATTCGGAATTTCGGTATTGGAAGGTTTTTTATAACTGTAATAAAGAAGGATCAGTCTCGAGAGGTGATCGGTTTTGAGCAGGATTTGTTTGTTCGGAGTTGAACTGTATAAAGGAAATAACGAGTTATTTGTTTTTATTGTTTTTTGTTGTTTTTTTTTTTTATTTATTTTTATTTGTTTTCCCTACATTTTCCTTAGGGTTAGTGCACAAACAAAGTTTAACTGCACGCACAAACTAATGTGTCTGGACTAACGGAGTTTAATGCTACATTGTACATACAAGCCAATTTGTTTCGATAAACGTGTGTAGCCGGACCAAGAGTTTTACTGAAATATAATGTGTCCGGACTAACGAACTTCCAACCTGTCTGGATAAACGTGTGTGACCAGACTAAGAGCTTTCACTGCAACATAATATGATAATACAGTATGTCCGGACTAATGAAGTTCCACTGTAATACAATGTGTCCTGAATAATGAAACTCCACTGTAATACAATATGTCCGGACCAACGAAGTTCCACTGTTATATAATATGTCCGGAGTAATGAAGCTCCACTGTAATACAATATGTCCGAACTAACGAAGTTTCACTGTAATACAATGTGTCCGGACTAATGAAGTTTCACTGTTATACAATGTGTCCGGAGTAATGAAGCTCCACTGTAATACAATATGTCCGAACTAACGAAGTTTCACTGTAATACAATGTGTCCGGACTAATGAAGTTCCACTGTAATACATTTTGTTCGGACTAATGAAGTTTCACTGTAATACAATGTGTCCGGGCTAATGAAGTTTCACTGTTATACAATGTGTCCGGAGTAATGAAGCTCAACTGTAATACAATGTGTCCGGACCAACGAAGTTCGACTGTTATATAATATGTCCGGACTAACGAAGTTCTACTGTAATACAAAGTGTCCGGACTAATGAAGTTCCAATGTAATACAATGTTTCCGGACTAACGAAGTTCTACTGTAATACAAAGTGTCCGGACTAATGAAGTTCCAATGTAATACAATGTTTCCGGACTAACGAAGTTCGACTGTTATATAATATGTCCGGACTAACGAAGTTCTACTGTAATACAAAGTGTCCGGACTAATGAAGTTCCAATGTAATACAATGTGTCCGGACCAACGAAGTTCGACTGTTATATAATATGTCCGGACTAACGAAGTTCTACTGTAATACAAAGTGTCCGGACTAATGAAGTTCCAATGTAATACAATGTGTCCGGACCAACGAAGTTCGACTGTTATATAATATGTCCGGACTAACGAAGTTCCAATGTAATACAATGTTTCCGGACTAACGAAGTTCCACTGTAATACAATATGTCCGTACAAACAGATGAAGCAGGTGATACTGTTATTAGATACGTGTTGTCAATATCGAGTTACAGCCCATCATAGATTAATTAGGACCTGTGGTTTTGTTGATTACAGATCATTACATCTGGGTCACGCCAACCAATACATACAGGTATTACAAGATATGGATCACAAACATATGTGTGTGTGAACGCATGTATTTGTTATCATACGGACGACCAGATAGGTCAGCCGTATAGAGGATTCCGCCGTGGGGAGACCCATCGGAATCATGTGTTATTTGTAACATCCAGATTCATTAGCAAGTCATAGAGTACAGCACTCAAGGTCATTCAAAGGTCAAGTGTTACACTACACTGTAGGTCATACTCTAACGCCCCATGGTACCTAGTGGTATACTGGACACTGGTCA
The DNA here is from genome assembly GCF_902652985.1 of Pecten maximus. Taxonomy (NCBI): domain Eukaryota; kingdom Metazoa; phylum Mollusca; class Bivalvia; order Pectinida; family Pectinidae; genus Pecten; species Pecten maximus. Next base: position 57,856,343 of record NC_047015.1, on the reverse strand, counting down.
CTCTAAAGTCCAGTTGTACCTAGTGGTATACTGGACACTGGTCACTCTAAAGTCCAGTTGTACCTAGTGGTATACTGGACACTGGGCACTCTAGAGTCCATGATACCTAGTTGTATACTGGACACTGGTCACTCTGAAGTCTGTGGTACCTAGTTGTATACTGGACACTGGTCACTCTGAAGTCCGTGATACCTAGTGGTATACTGGACACTGGTCACTCTAAAGTCCGTGGTACCTAGTGGTATACTTGACACTGGTCACTCTAAAGTCTGTGGTACCTAGTGGTATACTGGACACTGTCACTCTGAGGTCCGTGGTACCTAGTGGTATAGTGGACACTGGTCACTCTAAAGTCCGTGGTACCTAGTGGTACATATCACACTGCTCAATGTTAAGTTTGTGGTACCTTGTGGTATACTGGACACTAGTCACTCTGAAGTCCGTGGTACCTTGTGGTATACTGGACACTGGTCACTCTGAGGTCCGTGGTACCTAGTGGTATAGTGGACACTGGTCACTCTAAAGTCCGTGGTACCTAGTGGTACATATCACACTGCTCACTGTAAAGTCTGTGATACCTTGTGGTATACTGGACACTTGTCACTCTAAAGTCCGTGGTACCTAGTTGTATACTGGACACTGGTCACTCTAAAGTTCAGTAGTACCTAGTGGTATACTGGGCACTGGTCACTCTTAAGTTCAGTGGTACCTTGTGGTATACTGGACACTGGTCACTCTAAAGTTCAGTAGTACCTAGTGGTATACTGGACACTGGTCACTCTTAAGTTCAGTGGTACCTTGTGGTATAGTGGACACTGGTCACTCTAAAGTCCAGTGGTACTAAGTATTTAGTGGTGTACTGGACACTGGTCACTCTAAAGTCCAGTGGTACCTAGTGGTATACTGGACACTGGTCACTCTAAAGTCCAGTGGTACCTTGTGGTATACTGGACACTGGCCACTCTAAAGTCCAGTAGTACTAAGTATTTAGTGGTGTACTGGACACTGGTCACTCTAAAGTCCAATATTTTAGCAGGCCATCACCCGTATCAGTTCCAATTATTGTTTTACTTCCTCCAATCGGGAAGGGAAGAAACTCTTACTCGGTTCTATAGCCAAATAAACGTTAAAATGTAAAACTTTGTCCGAATACACATGTAACATATGAAGGAATAGATGCTCATAACATATACCATGTAGTCCAATTTGTACTATGGCCGATACCGTACAATTAAACACGGATTGTACACAAGAAAACCTAATGCTTTAAGTCAGTGAAGAGAAAAAAACAGCTTTGTACTGGTGACTGATGACGTAATTTATATCATTACGAGAGCTACCGTGCCACGTCATACCAAATACTCCGTTTGTTGCTATATATAGACGGTATCCGTTACTTTGGTCCGCCCAACTACAGATCTGTAAGAATTGAAAATTTCTGGAATGACGGTTATTATTTACAGTTAAGACGAAAACAAAATGACGCTTAGGAATTTATTTGCTTCCGGTCGCATTTCAAATCTGCACTGATTCAAGCATCTCTTGTTAACGGTTTTAAATGAATATAAATATTTAGTTATATAAACTGTTAACAGAAGGTAAGCCAAATTAATCAGACAGTTTAAATGACCAGTCAAAAGCACATCATAAACAATAATGTTTATTCAACGGAAGTCAATATAAATTATTATAATTTCTTCAGTTATAGGTATAAGTCAATTCTACCAATTCCGCCATTTATACAGTTTATGCTGTCGGACATGATAATCCTCGACGACAAATTGATCCACAATCAGAGATAAATTCCATATCCAATCACAAGTCAGTGGTAGTAAAATATAATTTCCAGGTTTTTTTTCGAAACTTCAAGTCTACAATCATGAATTTAGGCTAAACTTTCACTCAAAATAAAATAAGATGAATTTCGAGTTGAGCCCAGATATAAATGAAATCTATATATTTAGACTTTGTGTGTTCTGTCAATGCACATTTGGTGTGGCGATATTATGGAAGATCCGATGAAGTGCTAAACAACTTGTACAGTTCAGACGCTTTAGGAGTTTCAATCTAGAGTCTAGAAAATTGTGTATATTTGTAAATGTAACATAAAAAAAATATATTCCAAAAGAAGACACGCATTTTGTCTTTAGGTACGTAATGGCGATAGAATGACACGTGCAACCTTGTGTCACGGATCACCAAGGAAAGAATACAAATCGTATCCTATCACGCGAAACAATGGGTAATTGTTCTCACTCAATCCAGCCGATATCAATAAACAATAGCTAAAGTTTACCCATTAAAACACTATTCCACGTTCCTTCATGAATGCTTGTAGTTTCAGCGTAAGTTTTGGTCTAACTTCTTTGATGTTCCTTGACGGCTTATGCAATGACCCAATGCTGTTGACGATTTGCTTGACATCCGGTTGTGACTCCAGCGAGCCTGGTTTCCCCTGATAGAAATGCGACAAGGATCCTTCCAGTTGGGCATATCTGGGGTCTTCTGTCACTCCCGGAACTTTCCCGCCATATTTGGAGAATTTATTCCTTTTTACCCAAGATTTGCTAGAGGAGTCATCGTCTGACCTTGGTGTTTGATTAAAGGACGTCCCACGTGACAGTGGCCGGGAATTAAACTGGGATTTCTCTCTCAAAGCTTTAAACAATGCCTGTTGACTGTTAGCGCGTGCTGGAGTGCTTGTCCGCGGCTGTGAAAGGTCAGATTGTTGTTTATTTAATGTGGATGGTAAGAAGGACACGGTTTTGGACCTGGTCAGGGTTGGTGTTGTACCCTCCTCCATGTCATGATTTGTGTCCTGTGTTCTACGTAACATCCGGGGATCAAGGCTGAGTCTGGCCCTGTCGATGTCCGATTTTGCCGGACGTGTTACGTCATTCGCAGATAGACTTCGATGATGAGACTGCAACTGTTGGCGCGCTAGTGCCATTTTCTTTTTATATTTGTCGGAAAACATCTTCATCTCGTAAGCATTCTTACTCAGATATTTATATCTTTCTTTCCCAATATCAAAAAGTCTCGATTTAAACATCCGTTCTTCCGTGACGTTTTCTGGTAGTTTGCCGATCCGTGAAGCGGCGTCATTTAGAGAAACATCCTTCATAACCCACTCTTCAATTTCTTTCATGGCGTTTGACTTCTTTGCCAGAAGCCTAGAGGCCACCACCTTTGACTTCACCGGTTTCGGATGCATGGCGCTAGTTATAGTCTGCCAAACCAGATTACACGGGTATCAACCTTAAGTCGGCCATTGAAATCGGGATCATCACTACCAGATGTCTGGAAAAGAAAGCAAAAAGTCAGTCATTTTTGATCTGAAGAAAAAAAGCATTTTGATTATTTTGTTTTTATAAACAACGTTTGTTTACAAGAGGAACTCTACCATAGAGTTCTACATCAGGCAGATAAACAGCGGAAATGGTCATAATATATAAGTTACCAATTATACGGGCGGATTTTGTACTTTAATCTCAAAACCTTATTTCAAAATGATAATCCAGTGTAAAAATGTATATATAGAGGTTACACAACGAGTTGTTGTTGGATATGGAATTTATTTCACACGAGTAAGTTATTTTTTAAAAGTTACAAAAGACACGAGCTTTAGCGAGTGTTTTTTGCAACTTTTAAAAAATAACTTACGAGTGTGAAATAAATTCTATATCCAACAATTTCGAGTCGTGTGACCTGTTTCTACCACAATAATATCGGCTTGAATCAAAGGGAAACGTGGCCAAGTATAATTTCGCGTATGCAAATAAAGTGTACCGGTGACGTCCGGGACCCTGTGATGTGACGTCATTAGATTATTGATGACGTCGATAACAATTGCAGCTTGGGTCAAAGTTCACCGTGTTAGCCAATCGAAATGCGTACAGAGTTTATACCACGTGTGGTATAAACAGATTGTTAATCAACGGCTGTAATGATTAACTGATGGTCTGAGAGTTGAATAACACGGGGTATTGTGGTAGAAATTTTAATAATAAATGTTGCCTTACACATCACATTTTGAGTTGAAATATCTTCCAAGTGTTGAGAGCCGTTCAAATGTATCTTTAAGACTTTAAGTACCATTTTCATATGTGGCATAATTTTTTTTTTTTTTTTTTTTTTTTTTTTTTGCAAATGTGACACAGATATTTATACATTGGTCAAATGTATCATTATTAAATATGTATGTATTGTTAAGTCAATCAAATCTGTCATACATCCAAATATATGATTTCTTTTTAAAATTTATATTTAGTGGTCAAATTCTTCTCGTGGTACTCCTTAAGATAGGAAAGACGAGCCAAAAATATTTGAAAACACATCACCACCCCCACCCAACTCCCATCTACCCAATTATCTCGGTATGCTGATGAATTTTAATGGTAAATTTAGACAAACCCATGGGAAAATGCGGATAAAGACATGCTATAACTTCTGTCTTTGACACATTCGTAAGCAGTGATGTAAATTATGCTACTAAAATTTGGTGATTCCATCGAGGGCCCGATGTCGAAAACATGCAAATCAGTTTTTTTGTAAAATGATGATAATTTTTTTTTAAATGTTACAAAATACATGCAACAAACTTTATCTATGAAATTAGGACGATAACCTTTAAGTATTATAAGAAATTTTGAATCTTTAGATATTGGATAAAATTGAGAAATGCAAACAAATGTAATCTAAAATCATATTATAATGGTATATCGGAGAACGACGATACGTGGTTAATGAATGTTAAACAAGAATTATATAATATTGGCCTTGGATATATCTGGGAGTCAGATGAAGTCGACAACACCTCATTTTATATGATTAAAATAGATTATGTGATATTTTTTCAAAAAAAATGTCAAGAAACCATAATGTCATCTCCAAAAGGTCATATTTTTTCAATACTTAACAAATGTTTCACTTTACAAAATCATATAATGAAAGTAAATGATAGTAAGTTTCAAAAAGAACTCGCAAGAATTAGAATGGCTTCACATAAACTTAATATAGAAGGTGGCCGATTCAGAAACATTGAACGAAATGAAAGAAAATTTACGAAGTTTAACCTCGAGGAGACTGAAGACGAATACCATTTTGGAATTGTTTGTCCATAATCTAGATATTCGACAAAGAAAATAATCAAACCATGCTATAGAAGAAGCCAAATGTATACAAATTTATGCAGCTCCTATGTTCTAATGATGTATCTGAATTGAACAGCTTGTGGAAATATGTGCGCATATATGTGTGTATATACATGTATGTGTGTGTTTATATATTTGACCAGAAAGGTCTGCTGTTGAGATTTTTCGGTTGACAGTTGTGAGAGAAGAAGTTAAATGTTTCCATTAATAATGATCAATTGCTTGAAAATCAAAATCATACATCTTCTTATTACTGTATAGATATAAATGGATGGATGGATGGATGGATGGATGGATGGATGTGGGATGATGGATGGATGGATGGATGGATGGATGGATGTGGGAGGATTGATGGATGGATGGATGGATACATCCATGTACATGCATGCATGAAGCAAGTATATACATAACCTGCTGTTCACGATAACAATGGAATTATATATTTGTAAGTTTTACCGTATATCGTACTTTATATTATATAATATATGTAATATTCAATACCCAAGGGTGTATCATTCTCCAATGTTATATTACTGATATATATATATCTATGTCTTACATATGATGTAAAATCTGATTGGCCGAAAGGCCAAACAACAAATTAATTGAAATTTGAATTTAGAGTATCGACAGCGACGGCTTTTTAAGGACGGCATACATTATGCAGTTGTATCAAATATAAAATACCTCTCTGCTGGTTTATGGATTGCAATGGCACAACGCGACACAATTTATCAATCAATATATACATACATTTTTTGTTATGGATTCAAAATAATCCCTGTCACACAAATAACTCAAAAATATTCCCCGTGAAGAAAAAAATCAATAACTTTGATCGATGGATATTGAAAACCAGATACTTTTGTAACAGTCCGTGTATGGTCTAATGATTCGCCCATACTTAGGAGATATTCGTGATGAGATGTACTGTTATAGGTAGGGTATATGGCTGTTATGTATATTTTGTATACCTATATGTAACTAGAGTTTCTAATGGGGATCGAAGTGGGGCAACTTAAGTATACTAAACATCTATCACGGTCGATTAAAATTCTGTTAAAAAAACATAAAACAAAAATAAAAACAAAAAAAAACCATAATATACGTCATCTCAGCATAATGAACACTTAGGATTCTAACTGATGTAGAATTCATAGTTAAAGTGATTTCTTTCATCGAAAATTGTGAATGAATTTCAAAACAACAGAAGAAAAAACAATTGATATGTTTTTGTACATTCTAATTGCCGTATTGTTTAATACAAACGCTAAAAATGGTTTTGTCAGTAAGAGGTAGGATGTCGGTATTGGAGTCTTGACATATGAAAGAGTTTTGATAACAAATAAACATATTGATATAATTGACTTACCTGTAGCTGCTGTTGCCAGGTATTCCCTCGCGTAACTGTCTCTTGTCGTGATTCCTACCTATAAAATGGCAGCGATTTAATATGTCTTGATTAGTCCAAACTGATCTAAAGTCGGTAATGAATCACGCGTACACTTCATATCAAACAGATATTAAATTCGAAACTCGAATCATCGTCCATGTGTGACCTCCACCAGCCTACCTTCCGATGCCTCTAAACGAGAGACAACAAAGCTAACGACGAACCCATTGTCACAAATTAAACAAAGCATTGCGCTCGAGCGCGCAAGAACATTCAATCCTAAAGAACAATGAAGCAATATGACTTACTATAACATGTCCCGAGTATAAACGAGCAGTTAAACAATTAATATTAGTACATAGGCAGCTCTAGACGCAGTGGGTCATTTGACATTTTGAATTAAGATACATTTATCTAGATTTGGATTTTAAAGGATATTTTTAATGAACGGCATTATCTGATGATATGTCATGATTTAGAAGTTTAGGAATTCAAAAACAAACTGTGTGGCTTCTTTTGGTTAAATTGTCAGGCAAAAACAAACACCATTTATATAGAAATTTATAGAACGCAACTGACTTGAACATTCTGAACAGCTTTCAGGTTTCAACAGGTGTTCAGAGTGTTTAAATCAGATAACCCAGTATTATAGGCTGTCGTCCGATGATGGCGTAATCTCTACACATGTTTATACAGTAACTGACGGTTTGACCTACTGTTCTGTTATAATATTATTTTACAAACTCTTAAACATTAACCAAAGGTAGGGTCCAACGTCTATAGAGAATTAACATTAGCATCGGATCCGGCTTAGAATTTCAAAATATGATCAATACAAAACGATAAGGGTATATATAAGAAGCTTCAATCCGGAAAAGTTAGTTTCATAATTAATTTGATGAAAAATGTTGACCCCACATTTGAATTTATCACATGATGGTGCAAATATCCTACCAAAAATAAGGCAACTGATTGTATTAAGTATAAAATCAGGATGATTTTCTATCATTTACACTATTTTCAACATTATACCATACAAAGAACTACCAGCTATGATTTACCGTCGAAGAAAAAAAAAACACCTTTGCCTACTTTAACCAAATTCTACTTCCTCATATCCTGTACCATTTCCATCAAGTTGAGAAGGAAAAGAGACCATTTGCCATAATGGTGGAAGAACTATTTTCAATATTTGTACTTTATTTGTGTTCATCGAAATCGATATGGTATAAGGTATACACCAGATAAAGTAAGATAGCTGAACGCATTTGACATTAAATCAGGATGTTTTTCTGTCATTCACACAACATGTAATTTTCATCATAATGTTGTACAAGAAACAAGCAGCCATGACTCACTGTCAAAGGTAAAAGAAACCAACCTCCTGCCTACTTTTGACCCAACTCTACTCCCTCCTATCCTGTACAATTTCCACCAAGTTGAGAGGGAAAAGAGACCACTTGCCACACTTGCTATATTTGTCAATATAAATTGTTATATTTGTCAATATTAATTGTTATATTTGTCAATATAAATTGTTATATTTGTCAATATTAATTGTTATATTTGTCAATATAAATTGTTATATTTGTCAATATAAATTGTTATATTTGTCAATATAAATTGTTATATTTGTCAATATTAATTATTATATTTGTCAATATCAATTGTTATATCTGTCAATAATAATTGTTATATTTGTCAAAATTCAATATTTGAGTTTCTGTTTTTTGATGATTTACTTCAACGTTGATATGCATCAGGAAAAAATCCATTTGTGTTTACATTTATGCAAATGAAATATTTAAAACAATAAATGAAACCAGAAAAAAACATATACATGTTCTGTACATTGTGTAACACTAGAAATAAAATGTATTATTATATCATATTACGTGAAGCGCATTCAAGTGATTTCATAAATTAGATAGTGCGCTATTTACAGTCGTTACCTGTATTAAGCGGCCACCAAAGGAACGGACTGATATTGGCTGCTTAAGACAGGTGGCTGCTTAAACCAGGTTGGCCAGAAACGGCCCGTTGCCCATTTCTTTTTTCAACAGTTTATTGAATTTATCATATTATAATTATAAATCCTGTTTTCAAAGCTTGACCAGCGTGAAGGGTTCTATGCGGGGATTATCGTAAACAAAAACAAATCACGTGACGATCGATAAAAATACCTGGTCATGTGATCACCGCGGATGTCTACTTCCGGACAAAATGGCCGCTTAATATAGGACGATACGACGACTCGGGGCAGATTTTTTGGGCGTTGGCCGCGTTAGACAGGTGACCGCTTATTTAAGGTTCATTATATAGTGTTTTCCACCTGTATTAGATCTCTTATGTCACCCCTATATGGTTGATGCCAAGCATTTATACACCTTTAGATTGCATTACTCGACCGATCATTTCTGTCAAGTCAATTCTTACTTGGTTCAATGGTCTAAAAGAAGAAGTCAAATATGAACACCAGACAAACGACAGACAAAGAAAGACTAATAATTATCAGGGCTGTGATAACTATACGCTAGATAGCAAATGAGAGGCGGCAAGCCCAGGTCTGTGTTAAAGTGGTCGAAGGACACTTTATTGGTTAAGTGGTATTCTCGGCATTGTGTGTTCTCGCAGTGATTTTTTATGTCCATATTTAATGAAGTTCTTATAATTCTGTTATGTATTTAACCATTTCAGCATTATGCAAAAATGTTTTAAAGAACTTGTATAATCATTAGTATCTGTATTGCCACCAAAGATGAAGAGTAGAATGAAATGAAGAACATGTAAATCAATTCAAATCATTCGGTACAATTACATAATACACATCATATATATATAGAATAAAGTTAAAATGTCCATGTGACGGTGAATAATTATAAAATATAAAGTCAAACACTGATCTGCTGTCTCCCTAGTACTTTCGCGGCTACAACGTGCCGCTCTTCAGGGGATTATGAATTGTATTCGGTACATCATTTTATGACGTCATATATATATATTTATATACATGTATACACTTTACAATATATATTTATGAGTTGGTATATAAAGTGTAAAATCAGTTTTAGAGTATACCTGAAAGATTCACACGTAATTATAATATATTCATACGTGATACATAGTATTAATGCATAACTATGTATAAACATTCAATACATCGGTGTATTTGTAAATGCATTCTATAGATAAATATATATATTGTAATGTTCCGACCTTAAACGGGGGATACAATTATGGGCTTGGATCAAATAAAATGGGGGATATCCCCACCTGCGAAATGCTACCTACCCACACAGGTATACTCCCATACGTTGAATCTGTATTACTGGTATATCTTGTTAACATCAATATTATTTATTCAAACTTATCAATAATTCTGCTTGCGAATAAAAATGAAAGAGAAAATCTAGTGAAAATAAAGCGCATATGTAGGAGCTCGAACAAAATTTGAAAAAAAAAAAAAAAAAAAATATCGTGCTCGATACACAGATATATGTTATCATCTTATATTGTACATTGAACTAAGTAATTTTATAACGAGGTCCCAAACTTCTTAAGCCTTGTTAGCTTTTTGGAAAATTGGGGGAATCATAATTTGAAAGATATATTTTATTGTTTTTACGCATGTGAATGTTTTTGATAAATGCAGGGTTGATGGAAACAACAAATATTAACTGTTTTAGCCAGTAGAAGCGTGCGTAATAATGCGTAAACAATTATTCGTATTGTTATGTTTGTTGACGACTTTTCTGTAACGGTAAGTTTGACCTACAATGACAACGAAGATCTATATACGCCTTAGTCGTGGAATCACACAGTAACATAGCCCGAGTTTCCTCTGACCCTGACACCATGTCTGGTGTAGGGGCCCTACCCCAGTTTCCTCTGGCCCTGACACCATGTCTGGTGTAGGGGCCCTACCCCAGTTTCCTCTGGCCCTGACACCATGTCTGGTGTAGGGGCCCTACCCCAGTTTCCTCTGGCCCTGACACCATGTCTGGTGTAGGGGCCCTACCCCAGTTTCCTCTGGCCCTGACACCATGTCTGGTGTAGGGGCCCTACCCCAGTTTCCTCTGGCCCTGACACCATGTCTGGTGTAGGGGCCCTACCCCAGTTTCCTCTGACCCTGACACCATGTCTGGTGTAGGACCCCCAACCCGAGTTTCCTCTGGCCCTGACACCATGTCTGGTGTAGGGGTCCTACCCCAGTTTCCTCTGGCCCTGACACCATGTCTGGTGTAGGGGCCCTACCCCAGTTTCCTCTGGCCCTGACACCATGTCTGGTGTAGGGGCCCTACCCCAGTTTCCTCTGACCCTGACACCATGTCTGGTGTAGGGGCCCTACCCCAGTTTCCTCTGGCCCTGACACCATGTCTGGTGTAGGGGCCCTACCCCAGTTTCCTCTGGCCCTGACACCATGTCTGGTGTAGGGGCCCTACCCCAGTTTCCTCTGGCCCTGACACCATGTCTGGTGTAGGGGCCCTACCCCAGTTTCCTCTGACCCTGACACCATGTCTGGTGTAGGGGCCCTACCCCAGTTTCCTCTGACCCTGACACCATGTCTGGTGTAGGGGCCCTACCCCAGACACGGTGTCAGGGCCAGAGGAAACTCGGGCTAACAGGAACAAAGCCAGTATATCTAGTTAGATATTAATACCGGGTAATATTTCAATATCTAAACAAGAATTAATCACATATATATCGTCTTCGTTTAATTACATTATTAACTAGATCTGACCAAGATCAAAACATAGGATTTCCATTCAAGAAATGATCGAAGACATGTTATCGTTCTTAGGGTCGCCTTGATACGTTTTACCTACGTTTTACCTACATTTACCTACGTTTTACTTACGTTTACCTACGTTTTACCTGCGTTTTACCTACGTTTTACCTACGTTTCCTCTTAGCTTCTTTTCCCTGACTGGCCATTTGACTATCGTTACCTTGAACTTATAGAAGGTCATGGTCACCGATTTGCATACTTTTGTAGCCAGTCATTTGTGTTATAGATGTGCTATATATATATATATAGCACATCTATAAATATAGATGTTATAGATGTGCTATATATATATATATATATATATATAGTAATAATAATAAAAAACACAAACCAGAAATTCACACTAGCGCTTTCAACATGCTTTGAGAGCAAGCTCTTCAGGTGTAATGAAAGGATTTATTTGTGACGTCATCACTGTGTGTCATGGTTACGTCAAAACAACATAGATTGATGACGTCATAAAAGACAATGATCATCAATTTTGTATTTATGTGTACTTTTGATCATTGTCTTTTATGACGTCATCAATCTATGTTGTTTTGACGTAACCATGACACACAGTGATGACGTCACAAATAAATCCTTTCATTACACCTGAAGAGCTTGCTCTCAAAGCATGTTGAAAGCGCTAGTGTGAATTTCTGGTTTGTGTTTTTTATTATTATTACTATGTATACCCATCACAAGGACATTATATATTTTTAATTATATATATATATATATATATATAATTATCAAGTCTGTATGTGTCAGAGTATTGAAAGAACAAGAGGCCAAATGAGCCTGCATCGCTGACATGATTCAACAGCAACTTTGAAGTTGATCTAGGTCATGTCTGCAGATACTCAGCTGATAACCACTTTATTGAAATATCAGAGTAGAATAGATTTATTCAAGTCATTACATTTTATAAACCTTCATACCAGCATACTATTGGCCTAATATCAAGTCTCTGAGTCTCTTGGCTATTGAGAAATCATTGTTTCAAGATTTAAGCCTGTGATCTTGATTGTAGGTCAAGGTCATTCATTTGAACAAACTTGGTAGCCCTTCATCCAATCATGCTACAGACACAATATCAACTCCATGGGCCTTTTGGTTATTGAGAAGTCATTTTAAGATTTGAACACATTTGACCCGCGTGACATTGAATGTAGTCCAAGGTCATTCATATGAACAAATTCAGTATGCTACTGGCCAATGTCAAGTCCCTTGACCTCTTGGTCATTGTCGTTTAAAGATTTTAGCAATGATTGTGCAATCATAATTTTTTTTAATTTGGCGTACTACCTGAAGCAGAAGTGCTATCGAAAATAAAAGAAATTAGGCTTCATCGACAGATGGACTTAATAGACATGTGGACTTCGTAGACAGGTTGAATTCATAGACAGGTAAACTTGATAGGAAGGTGGACTTCATAGACAGGTGGACTTCATAGACAGTTGGACTTCATAGACAGGTGGACTTCACAGGGGTTGCCTGTATATAAAGGTTTTTGTTACACAGAAGTGGCCTGTATATAAAGGTTTTTGTTACACAGAGGTGGCCTGTATATACAGGTTTTTGTTACACAGAGGTGGCCTGTATATAAAGGTTTTTGTTACACAGAAGTGGCCTGTATATAAAGGTTTTTGTTACACAGAGGTGGCCTGTATATAAAGGTTTTTGTTACACAGAGGTGGCCTGTATATGAAGGTTTTTGTTACACAGAGGTGGCCTGTATATACAGGTTTTTGTAACACAGAGGTGGCCTGTATATACAGGTTTTTGTAACACAGAGGTGGCCTGTATATACAGGTTTTTGTAACACAGAGGTGGCCTGTATATACAGGTTTTTGTAACAGAAAAAAAATGGTCTACATAGACAGTTTGTTGTAACATACATGCCTATATAGTCAGGTTCAGGTTTCTGTAACCCAGAGGTGGTCTGTATATACAGGTTTTTGTACCATACTGGTGACCTGTAATGAGAGCCACAATAACTCAATTTGTGAATTCATATAAAACATGGAAATCTATAAAACTCAACAAAATATATGTGAGATAAATATGACAGTATTCCAAGGATCGAATATACTTTTTTTAGTTTCATTGGGGTATGAAAAAAAAGCTTGTTTACAAACTGTATGAATCCGTGTAGCGGATGCTTACAAAAGTTCGTAAACCTTCTTACCCCTATGCAACTAAAATGATTAACATCAAAGCTTATAATATTTAATTTTTGAATACGGCGTACAAACGACGGAAAAATAAGTATATAGAAATGATTATACAGTGAGTAGTAAAGACATTTTACAATTACATCACCTTAAAATGTAAGAAATTGTAAGTTAAAATGTCGAATTATGGTTTTTGTTATAGATATTTACTGTTGTAAAATAATGCACTGTGAAGAAATTAAGTGAAAATATTTTCTAACAGCTTGAGAAATACTAATTATCAGAAGTTATTACTGAAGTAGTCTCCAACTCGTTAAAGACAACTTGATGTCATGATTATAAAGCCTTTCAAGTTTCAAAGAAATCAGTTGAAAAATGTAGGAGATCTCCAGACAAAAATAAGAATGCTAAAATAAACAAAAGACATTAACTTTTGCAAAGACGATTCAAATGCTGTTTAGGGAAACACATATCATGACTATAATGTATACCAAGTTTCAAAAAGATTGGTTGAAAAAATATGACGGACAATGCCATACCATATATAATCTTATCAAATTTGACGGGCACAATAAAATCATTCAGGGTACACTTTAAACATTTTAACATTACATACAGTGTATAATTTCTATATAGATATAACAATTTACCTGGTATTCATGAATGTAAATACATGTATATTCATTCAAATGATCAAAGTTGTCTTTCATATATGTACATGTATAATCAAAACGAATGCCAAGTAGACTAAAGCAAACTCAAAATGAAACAGATACAAGTGAAATATCAATTCTTATATCCGAAATACGTATATATTTGAATTTCTAAATATTTTTATTCCATGGAAAATTTTAATTTATTCATCAAAATGTAGCATTTAGGTTAAAGTTTACGTTGCGCATGTACTTTTTTCATCATCGACGGGGAGTATGTTTTCTTCAGCAATATAAGACACGTACTGCAGGATGTCAGTATGATAATCGTGGCACTCATATCCGACAATGAATGCCATCTGATTTCTTTCTATTGATGCAAGCGTAGGCAAAACCAGAAAGCCCTGGAGTAGAAAATACAATGCAATATGCCCAGTGTGAAATTTACATAAGATGTACATTACTAGAAAATGTAGAGTGGTATTGATTGAACATAAATGGAAATTATAATATCCATGACAACAATATGTAAATATGGTAGAGATCTAGGAATTATTGTACAGGTTTAACATTGTATATTATCACACAGAAAATCTAGCTTCATCAGGGCTATTTAACAGAAAACAAAATCATAAGTATAAAATGTTCTTAGTAATGTAAAACTGATGTGAAGTTTTTTTTATTAATATTGTTTCTTATCATTCCCGACACTTTATCATTAGCCCTCCACCTCTGGGTTGAGAGTTCGAAACCTACGTGGGGCAGTTGCCAGGTACTGACTGTAGGCCAGTGGTTTTTATCCGGGTACTCCGGCTTTCTTCCCACCTCTAAAACCCGGCACGTCCTTAAATGACCCTGGCTGTTAATAGGATGTTAAACAAAAACAAACATATTCATAGTCCTCATTGTATAGCATAACTTGGAAGTTCATATCAAAAATTTTTTTTTTTTAATCTTGTGTATTCAGATTAAGCTCAGGTTAAGAGGCACACGCATGTATTAAGGGGTTATCTATGTCTTGTAAGTACTCTAGTTTTAAGGTGTGAATGCGCCTTCAATTAAAAAACAAAGCACCAAAGAGAGATGACCAGTCACATTCCCTAAGGTTTTTAAATCTTAAAAATACAAGTTGAATATTTCTTAAGTTTTAGAATTTTTATTTATTTATTTACTTTTCATTTATTTATTTATTTTTTATTATTATTATTATTAATTAGGATTTTTGCAGAAAATTTGGAAAGTGTAGTAAGGGAAAACAGGTCGGAACCGGGAATAACGTACAAGAATTCGCCCCGATTATCAAGACGCAACACAAATTCCGGTGAAGAAAGACAACTCGCGGTTTTTAACTAAAACTAGTTCAGAGACATACATGTATAACAGACATGGGTATCTCAGGTTATATAGGATTTTAAAAGACACATAGCACATCTTTTTATAATTAAACAGAAATAATGAATCTTGAATACTCTAGAGATTGATCAACCGTGACGTACAAATAAATTATGATCAATTATGTAATATAACCAGGTATATCAAATTATCAATATTCCTGCCGTCGGTCAGTCTCGGAAAAGGAAGCTGAAAGCGAGTGATTATCTCTTTTGCCTGATTGATTGTTTCTATATTTTTCCTTCAAAGTCTTATTATCGGTAATTTTGTAAAAAATTTTATATTTCAGAGACTAAAACTTAAATCTAACATAAATAAAAAGAACGTTGAAATATATTTTGATACTCATATACGTATTCAAAGAAATCATCGTCCCATCCTTACAAGCCCAGCCTAATACTAATTATCTAAAACTGTAAATGAACAAAAGTTACTCAAAAGTTTGATTTTCCTATTATATAAATTATAGTAAATGTCAACTCTACTACGGGCGAACGTGAAGCCCAGGGGAAATGGAATTCACAAATTGATGGAGTAACTCACGAGCCGTCCATCATTAAAAAGAAGAATGAGGAAAGTTAAGCCGATATGTCCGGTTCATCCTTCAGAGCCCCTACGACAGGGGGAAAATATTTCTCACTTTTGGCGCATGTCTCCACGGAAGGTTCCTACAGTATTTCATTCAATCTGATTCATGAGTGTTTGAGTAGAAGTCAAACATTTTATTTTTATGGACGGACATCAAACGGACGAATATGCACAACAAGAGATTTTAATAGGTCACGTGAGGCTTTGTCGCAGAAAATCTTTCTCGGACTCAGGGAAAAACCAAGAGGAGGAATATATCTTTAAGTTAGCACAAGTTAAGTACTTGTACCATAAACTAACATATTTCAGCGGTAATCTTATTTGGCAGCGTTTTCGGCGCCGAGAGCATCTCGCTAAATTATGATTGAGCTAATTATAGTCTATATACATTGGTTTCTATGGCAACCATTGTTGGTAAGGTAAATGAGTCAAATTTAGTACGTTAACAGTATTACGCGTAATGATCTGTCCTTCAGGACGTGTCTGTACCCCGAGTCAAAACCTGAATGAGATGGAAATTAAAAAAAAAAATTGTGTGAGAAAATCATGAGACATTCTTGTGTACTCCATCGGCTATTCAATAGTCTTGAAGAGTTCATGTTTTAGAAATTTATAGAAGTTGCAAGACTCGGCAGAAAATGACAACAAAAACAGGATGAAAACGGTATGTCTATTTCTTCAGAGGAATGATGACAAAAACAGGTTAAAACATTATTTCTAAGCTTAAAGTTCAACAAGCCTGGTAATTTGAAAGTTCTTTATACAATAATGATATGTAAAAATATCGATCATCATATATCAGTAGATTTTCAGTAGTTTCCAATAAAGGTACTTAATTCTGTAAATAGTATTGTTATAATTTATATTGAATCTTAAAATAGTATTATTTTTTTTTTACATGTGCCCTATTCTCAAAAGACTACTTTTATTCCTAATAACACGCAAATGGAGGTCCCCTCATATCTAAACATAACAAATTGGTTCTATTCATCCACAATATAGTGATTTATGTGTAGCAGAGCGCGTGCTTTATTAAATTTAAATCACTACCTCCGCTAGGGATCGAACCCGGGACCTCTGGCATACTAGTCTTACGCTCAACCGAACGATATTTACTGTACAATTTGTAAGCTGATGGTTCAAATAAATAGATTGATATGTTAAACTGTTAGGGAAGCAATCCCTGGATATGTATGATTTTGGCGTGACATTATGACTATCTGCTGTTGTCTATAGGTTTTGGATTTTATTTTTTTCGGCATAGCCGTATAATATTCTTTTGGACCCGGATATGACGCGACAGTTGGCGTTACTGGTCAAGATGAAGTATGTGATTGGTCAATGTAGCGGTAAACAAAGTATGCAGTAATGCAGTTAAACACGAAACAAAATTAAGATTGAATGCAAGCTGAATACGTGGATGTATCTTTTCAATTGACACATTGATAAAATTATATTCCTGATTCAAATACAATCTTATTATCACCAAAAATTATTCAAACTGATATCATTTTGTTATCCGTGCTGAAACGCATTAGTTCGTTGATTTATTTCACCAGCAGTTTTACATTATAATTAACCACCAGCATTAAAACTATGCCGTTTATCTTTTGTAAAGATATTTCTTGTTATTTTTGTTTTTGTTTGTTTTGTTTTGTTGGGGTTTTCTTGCGGGGGGGGGGGGGGGGGGGGGGGGATCATGTGGATATTATGTTAATCATTACTGAATCCATGGTATCCCATTCCATCTTCATAGGGGGCTTACAATCGCAATTGGGGGCTTGTTGAGCCGTAAGTACTGTTGATAATGGATTATATCTCCGGTAAGTCAGTATGAGTAGCCTCCCTTGTCTCTGTGGACCGTCACTCCTATAACATAATACAATGATGTAACATGGTGGGATTATATTTCACTTAGTGACACAGTATACGTCATAGATAATCTAGATTGGGATAATCCAGAGTAATCCCGTCATGTAATTTTATGTAACGATCTGGTTAAGCCCTTCTTTATTAAATAGTTACATATGTACAGTAGTATTGTTTATCATGACTGGGGCTGTATATCTGAAAACAACGTAAAAATGTTTATACTTAGACCACCACGTCACGAAATAATGTCATAACAATTCAAATACGTTTATTTATTTATTTGTTTATTATCTTTTTTGATTTACTTATTTTAATTATTTTTTTCATTTATTTATTTATTTATCTTTTTATTTATTTATTTTATTTTTACTTTTAATAATTTCTTACAAAAATGCATATAAAACGTTTCTATATCAAGGTTTTTACATACACCCTAAACTTCACAAGCAAAAAAAGGGTATACAACCAAATATATATCAAAAAGATGTAGCATAGTTTTGATATTTAGATTTAAATTTGAACATTTTGAAAATAATGAAAACATGGCTTTCAGTGCTCGGGCATGCAGAAAGTTGTTTTGGATATTAGTACAATTATTATTGTAACTTAACATTACTCCTAAGTATGAAAAAGTATCCACGCATTTAACGAGTCTATCCTTATAATACCATTTCTCATTGTTTCTTACTCTACCTGCTTGACGAAAGATAACTATTTCAGTTTTTTCAACATTAACTGTTAAATTCCACTGCCTGCAATATACCTCCAAGTTATTCAGCATTTCTTGAAGACCTTCAACAGACTCGGAGAATAAAATCATATCGTCAGCATATAGTAATAAATATAAACCGAGTTCTTAAAATTGTAATAACTATTACAGTTGTTTATGAAAAATTATTCAAAATCATTATAGTTTAGTTTAAACTTATTTTATTGTCATTTGAACAAAAGGATAGGGCACAAGTTTTTACAACTTATAAAAACCCTCTACCAATATACAATTAAATAATACATCATTCAATGGCCTAGACAATATTAATACATTTACATAACAACACATTCTTTATATATTTATAGATATGTAAATATGTATAGCTTAAAATCTTTTGCTGGACTCGATATAATGACGAACCTGCCTGAAAATACTTAAGTTTATATTTTCGACATACAGTTTATTGCCATACAATAAAGCATTCAAAGTTATATTAATATTCAAGTTTTCTTAAATTATCAAATAAAACATCCCTGCAATTTACATAGTTATCACATTCAAATAAAAAACAATAGACACTCTCACAACGATTTACACAGCTACTTTCGGGACTGTTTATTAGGTTTGTACGGAACAAATCATACTTCAATTGACAAAATCTATGTCGTAATTTAGTATGTATCACATTAGTCTTTCTGTCACCAATTTTTTTTTTAAAAAGTTGGATATTTATCTTCAGAAGATCTGGATATAGTTTTCTTAAAAGTTGCCAATGAAGGTGATGATCTAGTAGTTACGTCGAGGTCATTCCACATCTGAAGAGAGGAAGGTATAGAGGAGGAACAAGTATGTAGTGGGGAATTCTATATTTATTGTTAGTTCGTAGTGTGTAGTTGTTAGAAATCATTAATATACATCGAAAAAAGTATCGGCGATAATATTTCGCCTTGTAATAAACATCATAATCACAATCGAAAAAGCCAGAAAACTTTTTCCATTCAATTTTACGCATGATTTCACTTGTACATACATATATATATATATATATAGGGTCTAGTAAGTAATAACGACGGTATAAACCAATATAGGTACTGGATCCTAACAAACAAATGTTGGATGCGTATTACTAGAAATAGATATGTAAATATATATATAAATATATATATATATATATTATTACTCTGAGGATTTTTCTTCTTATTGGAGTTTTTGAGCCTATCAATTCTGTCGAACGCTTTTCTGAAATCAAAAATACAACAGTTAAGTCGTTGATTTCTACTAAAAAACTTTTTTATAACAAAATGTAAACAAAAAATTGCATCAACTGTGCAAAGTCCTGGGCCCAGTTGTTCAAAAGGTGATTAAGCTACATGACAGTTGAACAACAATTTTAAAATCCTGATAAAATCATTGCTGGTAAAACTAACTTGACAAAATTTAATAAAACTATAACACTCCTCAGTTTCTTCCTACCTGCCTGTTTTAATGAATATACCGGTACACACTCGGGTTTTGAAGTAAAGGCGAAATGGGATTTTCGCTAAGCTAATCAACTTTTGAACAACTGGGCCCTGGTCTGAACCAGAACTATTTAACACTGAAGTGAACAATTTTCCTTAACAACTTACAATACTTATTCCCCTGAAATTATTAGGATCTGATATATCACTCTTCTTATGTACAGGGGTTATAACAGACGCCGACCAATCTGATGGAAAATATTCAGAGTTAAAATGCTATTTATTAGCATTTATTAGCATAAATAATGGACGCAGGCTTGTAGCCTCTATATCCATATCAATATCAATACATAGTATAATATAAATATTTCCGTATGCAATTAATGGCTTTATATTAGTTCCTGTACATTCATGAATAAAAACGGTTATTTTTCCAATGATCATCTAACATTATTTCAAATTTTATGACAGAATCAGCATTGACAACAATTTGTGGCAAACTATTCCATAAATCAATAACTCGGTAACTGAAAAAATGTTTCCTTCCATCAAGACGACATCGCTTTTTGAATATTTTCTTATCGTGACCTCTGGTTCTACTCATCTTGTCCATTATAAACAAGTTGATAATGTAGGTAACAAAATATCTTTGCCATGTAAAAATCATTCTTTCAAAATACCATCTATACCATGTGATTTTCCCCGTTTCAATTTTTTATAGAATTATTAATTTCTTCAATGGTAATTGACTTCATCTAGCTTCCGGTATAATGCTACAAGCTCTGTTCACTATCAGTCCCAACAGAGTTGTCGTTCTTGGCCAATTTTTCGGCATAGCATAATATTCTTTTGTCCCCGGATATGACGCGACAGGTGGCGTTACTGGTCAAGATGAAGTATGCGATTGGTCAATGTAGCGGTCAATGCAAAATGCAGATATGCAGTTAAAAAGTGGATGCATCTTTTCAAATGACACATTAATAAAATCATATTCCTGATTGAAATGCAGTCGTATTCAAGCGCGTAGCTGCCTATACGCAAATACGCAAATGCGTACACATCAGTTTTCAACAACAACAACAACAGCAAAAAAACCCACAAAAATCAACAACAACAAAAAAAACGCAAAACAAAGAAAGAAAAAACTCTGTTATTTATATGAGCTTATCTATACACAAACTATGAATGCTGTCCCTAGGTGATGGTTCTAGTCAAACCCACTAATTGATATAACTAGTCATTACGTGGTAGGGAACGCAATCAACCGTTGGTTAAAGTGGGACAAAGAAAAATCCGAAGACCTGTTTCTTTGGAAGAAATTTCAGCTCGCCCCGCAGGAACCATCAACATCAGAAACAAGTCAAAATGGTGCACCTGATGTGACAAAGCTCCCTGCTGGTTGTCAGAATTGCAAAATGCTTACGCTAACATTTTAGAGCATGCAGGACATAAAAGATCAATGCCAAATTTACAGCAATACCGCATATTATTTAGCAAAAGAACTAACGGTAAATAGTTTGTAACCCTTTGATGTCCCACACAATTCGGCGACTCTCAGAAGCCAAACGTTTCTGATTGGTTGACCAATCAGTGAAACACTACAAGTTCGAATACAAACGTTCGATTGACGTACAATGTACTTGCAGTTTTGCAAGTAGGCGGGGCTAAAATAGTCGGTCAAAAATTCCGAATCATTTTTTTCAAAATTTATTTTTTATGCAAGCACCTAGATTTTTTTTAACATGTAGTTTTAAAATGGTGTATTCATCAAGTGTTCAACATATCACAATCACATTTTAAGTAGCGAGTAGCTTAAAAGTACGCGTTGATTTGCAGAATTTTAAAAAGAATACGAGGGAAAGAGTGTTAGATAGGCTTTTATAACCATATAAAAAAAATAAATATTCTTTTAATAGATAAGCCTACACAATAAGTTAAAAATCTTATATCACAGAACGAAACATAGATGAATATAAAAAAGACTTGAGTTATGACACTTGCCTGTATGGTATTTTGGCCAAAAACTTGGATAGTCTATTAGAACTATTTTAAATGTAACCTGTTTTTGTTACTGAAAACGTTTCGGAATATCAAAATATGTATATTAGAAAAATTAACTACAATAATCCGTTTACTTTGTATTATTCATTAACTGCGTTGAACTTGAGGTCCAATTTAAACATTTAAATATCCAATATTTCGATAATACTGGTGGATGTCAGCCAATGATATTTCACGCAGTGCTTCGGAGATGATGGTCATTACTATTTAGTTATTGGCATATTGTGGTGAAAAATCACATTATTGTTGATTTTATTATTATTCAAGATTTCATTAAAAAATTATCATGTTAATTGTAGAAACACTTCTACAATAAACTGCATTGAAGTATCCCGATCCACGGTTCAGAATAGAAATTAGGAACGGGCACAGCAACCCTCCGTCATAACGACATCAAAGAAACACGTGTATTGCACGTGATACCAGGAACACATTCCCTCTTAAAAGAAAACATTGTTGTAGCAGCTTGATCATGATTAAAAAATCTTGTTTCGATCGGCGTCAGAGATATCCTCGACTATAACCTACAGTAATATTGTAAGTGAAGAATCGAGGATTTGCATTCCATTATAAATATAAAATAAAGTTGTCAAAAGTTACACGCAAGACAAATTAAAGTGAAAAAAAGTTTATCTGTGATATAGTGTGTAAGGTTTACATTTTGTAAGATGGGTAGGACTTCGCGTATTTAAAAAAATCCTGTAGGAGAACACAAGTACTAAAAGTTTTCCTATGGCACACTCTAGGATAATAGTCTTGTCTATAATGATATTTACCGAGAAAATAAATCACAATATAATTCTTAATTTACGAACAAAAAATCATAAGTTGACTTATATCCAGTACTTATATTGGACCTTACCGTCGTTATGAAAGCGTATTGTGATCGTAACCCCGCCAGTATCGATGATGATACCACTTAATATTTGTACCTCTAAACCAGAAAGAGTCATGGTTTGATTAAAGAAGAACACGAATCTTAGTCATAGACGTTGTGTAAATTATTTTAATTGCCTATCGACTGTGCTGTTACGTGTTGGCTTGGCGTCGATATTTGTACACGTATTCTTGACCGTCGATGTGAAGCAATATTCAATTCAGTTAATTCCATCCAAAATGGGGCAACACTGAATACAATACAAACACATGAAAATAGAGTGACCAACAGACAGGTAACTGACATGAGATTACATATACCTGAACATATGGGATACATTTTTTAATTGCATGTATGATACTCGATATACAGTCAAACCTCGATGATTCGAACTTCGATGATTCAAATTTCTCGCTGTATCGAACTTTTTGCTTGGTCCCGAATTTCCTTACTATATAACGCTACTAACGAACCTATGCATGATTCGAATTTTTATAAATCGAAGTTTTCGATGTATCGAACTTTTTTCATGGCCCGTTAGCTATGATGTCATAGGTAACTGACATCTCATGATTCGAACAAAAGTTTACCTGTACTGACCACTGGACAGGTGTTGGTCGTGACCCCCGCGGCAAGATTTAACACTTCTCCCCTAGATGCCCTGACTGACAATAGGGATAACGATAGCGTGTGTTGTCACTCCCGATCATGGGGTTAATTAATAATCAGACCAAATTGATAGATAAAAGGTGTATTTAGAAGCCATGACATTTAATCACTCCGGTAAAACATTTCGGTAGTCGTCTCTGATAATCTTCGCCGCCATAGAAATCAGCGGTCGGTGAGTAAATTTTACGGAACTATAAAACAAGCGGACCGATTTTAAACACAAACAATTAGCGATGTCTTCACTCATAAGTGTCACATTGCAAACTTATACATAAATATCCAAGTAAATCGATTATTTGTCATTCAATCATGCATTCTCCAACCGATCGGCATTCCGTATTTTATATGCACATAACGTAACCGCGCGTGTCTTTAGCAGAAAAGCCTAACGACTTACGTAAGTGTGCATTGTACTTCTTTTGCTTTATCTGTTAAACCAGGGACGTATAATAAGACGCGATATAAGTGTTTTGTAACCGATACATAGTTTGTTTAATTAATAAAATGCTTAGGTATAATTAATGAAAAGTATTTTTATTTTGTTGTGTTTGAGGTATAAATTAACTTTTGAGCCTGACAGGCGACGATCATCACGAAGACACAGAGGACATGTAACGTACGTACGTTAACATATATGGTCATTATCAAGAAAACATCGATCTATTGTCAACCATGAATAATTCGAAGTCCCGCTGTTTCGAAGTTTTTCTGTTAGTCCCTTGAACTTCGAAACATCGAAGTTTGACTGTATATACACGGTTTGTGACTTCGCTAAATTGACAGTGCTTCAATAATATCGTTACAAGACCCTGAACAGGAACTAATGCACGATGAAACAAATAGCCTTACGCCAAAACCGTCAGGTGGAAGAATTCGATGTGATACGCGTGTAACACTGACGAGTCCTTTGTAGTCGACTCCGAGGGGTAGGATGTTGCGATTCGTTAGTGAGCTCGTCTCTGGAATTTAACGTGATTTAGGTAACTTTTCCTATTAATGGACCGATGAATCGGTACCCTTGAATGCACTTGAATGTAAATAACCAAAATTTTAAAAGTGATTTTTAACTTTTGGGTAAAACTGTCAAATTCATGATAATTGGTCCTTTATGTAAAAAGACAAAATCCGGTTAAATACCAAATAATTTCAAACTTGTGTTTCATCGATGAATTTCGCGGGTAAACCCCGCCTACTCGAAACACTACACCGATATCGTACCCCAATCGGACGTTTGTATTCGAACTGGCGATGTACACTGATTGGTCAACCAATCAGAAACGTTTTGCCTGCTGAGAGTCGCCGAGTTGTGTGGGACATCAAAGGGATCCAAACTATTTACCGTTAGTTCTTTTGCTAAATAATATGCGGTATTGCTGTATGCATTTCATATACAAAATTTGCAAGATATATGTATACATGAGAGGTTAAAGCAAATTCTAAATAGCACACAAAGCTTAGCTTTGATATCCAACGGTTTACACAAAATATGGGGAAAATGAAAATAAATCCAAATAATTTCAAAATTGGTTGTCAAATAAAAAAGATGCCAGATATATATACTAATATAGACTTAAAAACTTAATATAGACTTAAAAGTGTTTCGATAAGTTTAAAATGAGCTTTGATACAATAACGTTAAGTCCTAAACATAGGAAACTTAAATTAAAATAAAAAATAGAATAATTCAATAATATTTTTTTGTAACTTTACTCTACTAAATGATTATTAAGTTTATTCTGGTTTGGCGTCCTCCACCTCTCTTGTCTTGATCAATCAGTCTATTTGGTATTGTACCTTCAAAATAGAGCAAATTATTTTCTAAATTTTCCTTATTTTCTTCTGTTTATCCCTCCTACCATTCCCTTTTACAATACATATTTACCGTTTTTAACTGCATATCTGGTAGTTAAGCTTCTTAACTCTGACCCCTATCTGAGAGAGTGTCCTAGGCTCGGCTATAACCGGAACAAGAACATTAATCCTCGTCAATCAACCTCCATCTGAGAATAATAATAATCGTTATGATTCCAACTTTTAACTTAACTCTAGAACACATGTCGTGCTATGTTATGACCACCGGTACAGTTGAAAGATTCATTTATATTAAATTAAATTCGAATTTACTGGAATTTTTGTAACTACAACTGTTTTTTTTATATATAAATGTATTTTACCTACACATACCGTCATGAAAACATCGCCCATTGTCGCAATGATCATCCCAAAACGTCGTGTTACGGTAACGTGACTTAAATACAAGGTTGATCTCAGGTTTTTGGTTTTGATTTCTTTCTTTTACAGCCCTTCCCACAGGAAAGGTATTGCTTTGCCCAATGGACTATGGTTATGTACGTATGGTTATTGAACACATATTTGGACATTATGTAAACGTGTTCCAAGCGTGCAAAATAAGGTAAAGCACACACAAATTATCATTCTAAATGCTGTACAAGGCTCGTCGTTTCAAGAAAACAGGACAACGTAACTATTCGGACATCGTTAATTGACGGACTTAAATTGTCCAAACACTTAACTGTATATCATAATACGGTACTCATTCACCCCTCATTTCATTTCTCTGCATACACATACAAAATAACTTGGCTACGCGCATGGTATTATCACCAAAATGATTCAAACTGATATCATTTTTTATCTGTGCTGAAACACATTAGTTCGTTCATTTATTTCACCAGCAGTTTTATATTATAAACATCAGCATTTAAACTATGCCGTTTATCTTTTTAAAGATATTTCTTGTTTAAAAGTAATCTTGAAGAGTATTTAAATTTATATTTGGTTTCAACACTCGAGCACCTTCATTTACACTGATTAGAATTTCAGAAAACTATAACAATAAGATTGAATCATATCCGGAAGCAGTTGTTTATTTATCTTTTTTATCGTCAGAGAATTGATCTTTCTACTGTATCACAAATACGTTTCTATCTGACAGTCTTTTGTGAATCGACGACACTTTAAAGGAGCATTCCTTTGTTTTCATTAAGTTTAAGTCGTCAAGATGGAACTTAATGGAAAATATGTATTTTCCCCAAGTAGTAAAAGTTATAATCTTTACTTTAATACGAGATTTTTACTTGCAAGGTAAACCGAAGTTCTTCGAGTATTAAGTCCTAAAAATTCTGAATTCGCCTCCGAAGTTTCACTAATTACCACAAAGACAGGCGATATTTGAGTTCGATTCGTCATTTTTCTGTACATTTCGGTGTTAATTTTATTACTAGTAGACACAAACACTCATATAATCCTTGTTCGGACATAGATTTCATCAATAGAAATTGTGCATGTTTCTGCTGTCCGGACGAAGGAATGCCCCTTTAACGTGGTTTTAATGTTCATGGCAGTTATAAACGCCATAGCTGTATGTAGCACTTCATTATTATGAAATCATAATCAATAAGTGTTATTAACAAATTGCAATGATCTGACCATTTAACTGGACGTTTGTAATAACTTTTCAAATTCCATAACAAATAATAGCTTAATATTGGAATATTCAAATTAGGTCCAAATGTGTAAAAGAATGATTAATTTTCCTTGTCTGGAAAAAAACATCGACATGTGTTATTACATATTGCGTGGTGATAGGCTAGGCTTCCAACTAGGATTATCAGAAAGTGCACTAAATGGTAATGTTAACTTTTTTTTCTGGTGACTATTTCAAAGTTTTCTTTGAAGAATGTGATTAAATGGAAAGATCATGTTTTCTTGACTTGTTTATATAATTGTTGTTATTCTTAACAACTGTCGCACTTAGATTGGAATACCGTAAGTGACAGCCAGTTAATTTTGCTTGTTATATTTTTTACCTCCTTATGTCTACTGGTTACTGAAAAATGTGTGAAAACTTAAAAAAAAAAAAATATATATATTTATTTAATTTATTTATTTATTTTTTTTATTATTTTTTTTTTTTTATTTTGTGTTTTATGAAAAAAAAATAGCGAAATAATTGAATAAGTTGTCAGAAAACTGTAAGCATTTGGCATGAATTAATACGCAGTAAGTGGTATAGACAGTATGTAATTTTAAAAGCAGTTGGCAGAAAGCGGTAAGCAGCAAGCAGGACGCAGTCGCCTATGGAGTTCCATAGCTTACAAGGCTTTGATTAGTCTGGGACTGTCTGTGTAGACATAGTACACAATCACTGACCGGGTATAATACGACTTAAACAGATTATTGGACAACATTGCGATGTGTATGTGTGTAATATATTCCACACGTGTAAACCACCGGGTTCTTACTATAGGTGTATATATACAATATAAGTAATTACCTAAAGCCTTGTCAGTTTGAGCAGTTAGGTATTCAAATACATATTCAGCCATCCAGTCGTACATTTAAACGGGGAAAACTATAAAAGCATAAACTCAATATATAGCAGTATACTTAGATGGTAGACATGAATAATTTGCGGCTTGAAATGAAAATTTTAAATATATATTTTTTTGAGTATGTGTGTTGATGTTGTGTATACATTTTGGACGATATGCTGCCTAGTTCGGGCCTGACAACCAGTACTTCCGGTTGACTATACGGGTACTAACGTCGAGATTACCTATCGATTTCGCCCTCAGAAGATAAGTTTTGTTTGTCGTGTTAAATATTTCATGAGCAAAACTGACGATGTGAAACCTACACTATACCAACCTGTTCTCTCTACCGACTGTGCTATAGGCAGTTAACTCCAGGACTTTAAATCTGAACGTGATTATCTGTTTAAAGTGTTGCGTGAAGAGTTGAACGCTTTGTTTGGCTGTCATCAATAGCATAAAGTGATTCGTGTCTCGTATCGCTGTAATCGTAAACTTCCAATTCAAAATGGCGACCGGAAGGGTTGACAACAATCAGAATTCCGACACCGGGAGTAACGTGGATATGCCGGCTGTCCATGGCCTTAATAAAAACGCCCCTGTACCAGAGCAGTGGACTCTACCGCACGAATGGAACATGGAGAAAAGAGAAATGTTTGAGGTAGGTTAGAGTGTGTGATGTTGGTTTAAAAATCTCATACAGCCTTAGTGATACTTGACCTTGTGATGAGTTAATGAAATCACCCATTTTGACACTTATTAGTGATTTGAGATCATAATTACAAATACCCTTTTCATGTGTTTGTGGTGATATATATTATCATTTGACTGGTTCATGTGTTTGTGGTGATTTGTGTTATCATTTGACTGGTTCACGTGTTGGTGATGATTTGTGTTATCATTTGACTGGTTCATGTGTTGGTGGTGATTTGTGTTATCATTTGACTGGTTCATGTGTTGGTGGTGATATGTGTTATTATTCGACTGGTTCATGTGTTGGTGGTGATATGTGTTATTATTCGACTGGTTCATGTGTTGGTGGTGATATATGTTATCATTTGAATGGTTCATGTGTTGGTGGTGATTTGTGTTATCATTTGACTGGTTCATGTGTTGGTGGTGATTTGTGTTATCATTTGACTGGTTCATGTGTTGGTGGTGATTTGTGTTATCATTTGACTGGTTCATGTGTTTGTGGTGATTTGTGCTATCATTTGACTGGTTGACGTGTTGGTGATGATTTGTGTTATCATTTGACTGGTTCATGTGTTGGTGGTGATTTGTGTTATCATTTGACTGGTTGACGTGTTGATGGTGATATATGTTATCATTTGACTGGTTCATGTGTTGGTCGTGATATGTGTTATTATTTAACTGGTTCATGTGTTTGTGGTGATTTGTGCTATCATTTGACTGGTTGACGTGTTGATGGTGATATATGTTATCATTTGACTGGTTCATGTGTTGGTGGTGATTTGTGTTATCATTTGACTGGTTGACGTGTTGATGGTGATATATGTTATCATTTGACTGGTTCATGTGTTGGTGGTGATATATGTTATCATTTGACTGGCTCATGTGTTGGTGGTGATTTGTGTTATCATTTGACTGGTTGACGTGTTGATGGTGATATATGTTATCATTTGACTGGTTCATGTGTTGGTGGTGATATGTGTTATTATTTAACTGGTTCATGTGTTTGTGGTGATATGTGCTATCATTTGACTGGTTTGTATTCCAAAATGCAAACGACAGTGTGTTTTTTTTATTGTATGCATGAACTTAATCTTTATAAATTGTCCATAATTTGTCTCGCATAATATACATACACGGTTCACAGACACATACTATGACTGGTTCACCGTCAATGTTTGAATGGTTCACCGTCAATGTCCGAATGGTTGATTATCATCAATGTCTGAATGGTTGACTATCAATGTCTGAATTGTTCATTGTCAATGTCTGAATGGTTGACTATCAATGTGTGAATGGTTCACTGTCAATGTGTGAATGGTTCATTATCAATGTGTGAATGGTTCATTATCAATGTCAGAATGGTTCACCGTCAATGTGTGAATGGTTCACTGTCAATGTCAGAAAGGTTCACCGTCAATGTGTGAATGTTTCACTGTCAATGTCAGAAAGGTTCACTGTCAATGTGTGAATGGTTCACTGTCAATGTGTGAATGGTTCATTATCAATGTCAGAATGGTTCACCGTCAATGTGTGAATGGTTCACTGTCAATGTCAGAAAGGTTCACTGTCAATGTGTGAATGGTTCACCGTCAATGTGTGAATGGTTCACGGTCAATGTCAGAAAAGGTTCACTATCAATGTGTGAATGGTTCACCGTCAATGTGTGAATGGTTCACCGTCAATGTGTGAATGGTTCACCGTCAATGTGTGAATGGTTCATTATCAATGTGTGAATGGTTCACTGTCAATGTCAGAATGGTTCACTGTCAGTGTCAGAAAGGTTCACTATCAATGTGAATGGTTCACCGTCAATGTGTGAATGGTTCACTGTCAATGTGTGAATGGTTCACTGTCAATGTGTGAATGGTTCACTGTCGTCAGTGTGTGAATGGTTCACTGTCAATGTGTGAATGGTTCACGGTCAATGTCAGAATGGTTCACGGTCAATATCAGAAAGGTTCACTGTCAATGTGTGAATGGTTCACTGTCAATGTGTGAATGGTTCACTGTCAATGTCAGAATGGTTCACGATCAATGTCAGAAAAGGTTCACTGTCAATGTATGAATGGTTCACTGTCAATGTGTGAATGGTTCACTGTCAATGTCAGAATGGTTCACGATCAATGTCAGAAAGGTTAACTGTCAATGTGTGAATGGTTCACCGTCAATGTCAGAAAGGTTCACTGTCAATGTGTGAATGGTTCACCGTCAATGTGTGAATGGTTCACGGTCAATGTCAGAAAGGTTCACTGTCAATGTCTGAATGGTTCACTGTCAATGTGTGAATGGTTCACCGTCAATGTCAGAAAGGTTCACTGGCAATGTGTGAATGGTTCACCGTCAATGTCAGAAAGCTTCACTGTCAATGTGTGAATGGTTCACTGTCAAGGTGTGAATGGTTCACCGTCAATGTGTGAATGGTTCGCTGTCAATGTCAGAAAGGTTCACTGTCAATGTGTGAATGGTTCACTGTCAATGTGTGAATGGTTCACTGTCAATGTATGAATGGGACACCGTCAATGTGTGAATGGTTCACTGTCAATGTGTGAATGGTTCACTGTCAATGTGTGAATTGTTCACTATCAATGTGTGAATGGTTCACTGTCAATGTATGAATGGGTCACTGTCAATGTGTGAATGATTCACTGTCAATGTGTGAATGGTTCGCTATCAATGTGTGAGTGGTTCACAATCAATGTGTGAATGGTTCACTGTCAATGTGTGAATGGTTCACTATCAATGTTTGAATGGTTCACTGTCAATGTATGAATGGGTCACTGTCAATGTGTGAATGATTCACTGTCAATGTATGAATGGTTCACTGTCAATGTGTGAATGGTTCACTATCAATGTCTGAATGGTTCACTATCAATGTGTGAATGGTTCACTGTCAATGTATGAATGGTTCACTATCAATGTGTTAATGGTTCACTATCAACGTCTGAATGGTTCACGACCAATGTCTGAATGGTTCACTATGAATGTATTAATGGTTCAATGTTTAGATGGTCCAACATCATTGGTTATCTGTTTTGTCTCGTGTTTCAAGCACAAGTTATAACCCCGAAAATTTTATTTCATCATTTAAATTGGAGTTACCTCCCCTATAATAATATAATTCGGTATGTATGTGTTTGTGTATATGTTTGAGTGCGTCCGTCGGTTCATTGATTGTGTACATGGTATCTCGTTAACAGATTTAGTTCATACTCACACCGGAACATCTCACCTTGAAGGTCTACATCTGATAAGTATTTGGCAGTCATCGGTTAATGTCAAAGGTCAAAGGTCGCATAAAGAAAGAGAATTTTTCCTAATACGACTCTCATGTCGACCATTAAATTTTCCCGGTCAGAAGCCGAGATCCGTCACGAAATTCTTGATAATGGGAACGATCTCTTGAATATCGAATCAGCTGGGATACGTAAACATCATAAATAAATATACACATTAAGTCTTCTCTTAACATGGAGTAGTGTAAGATCATGCAGGAGAATATATGCCATATCAAATTAAACATGTAAATTCAATATTCTGATATATCAAATTATCAACGAATTTGATCAATTTTGAAGAAGAGTGATTCCTGAGACTACCAGAGGACACATCACATTACACATAGTTCAAGCGCCTACCAACTGTATCGAAACAATACGAACGAAAATTTGATTTGTAATCTTTTATATACAAGCGATATAGTCTCTGCATCTTAAAATGGCATACTATTTTGATCAACCATCTGAGATTTTAAAGTTGAAAGGTTTCCGTTGAAATCTATGCATTAAAATGTGGTTTTATAACATTTTGTACGGCTGCATACCAAATCGAAAGAGGATTTAGTTTAATACCTTTCTCTATGATAGAATTAATATCCTATTTGTAGAAGCCGAACTATAGCAATTGTGTCTACAAAAATATCTTTAATGTTAGATTCATATATTAGATGAAGAGGAAGTGTTAAAGGCGTATGGGTCAGTATCTGTGTCCTTCAGGAACAAAAAAAAACTTGATTTGAATTAAAAAGATGTAAGTTTATAATATACAATTATAACCCTGGGTGAGGTCGACACCTGGATTTATCGACCCAAGAAAAGATAATATTGATAATATTGTGTAAATATCTCTGCATCCATGATAATGCCTCATATACAAATAGATAATGTTGTATCTCCGCCTACAATACCATTATACATCAGTAAATTCCTTTATTTTCCTCTAAACACTCTTTGTGTTAAAAATCTGCGTTTCCTTATTTACATTAATTTACATTGACATCCAAATATGGTTTTAAATCTTATTTTGATTATGCAATTATCACCACATGTTCACATTTGAAATATTTTTTTTCGTTTATTTCATTCTAATATCCCTTTAATCTGGGAACCGGTATCTATGTTCTGTATGCATACCCAATGCCCAAGGAAAAAGGCATTGATTTGTAGGCCTATATAAAGGGGCCGCGGTGGCCGAGTGGTTAAGATGTCCCGACACTTAATCACTAGCCCTCCACCTCTGGGTTGCGAGTTCGAAACCTACGTGGGGCAGTTGCGAGTTACTGACCATAGGCCGGTGTTTTTTCTCCCGGTACTCCGGCTTTGCTCCACCTCCAAACCTGGCACGTCCTTAATGACTCTGGCTGTTAATAGGACGTTAAACAAACAAACAAACAAATATAGATAAGTTCAAAGATTTTTTTAAGCATTCTGTATTTTTTTCTTATCAGGACATGGCGTAAAAAAAACCTGTCGTTTACATACCTTAGCAGTCCAAGGCGCTGGCATTTACACTGTATTGTATCTCATGTCACATGCAATTCTGTCCCGACACATGCTCGGCAGTCAATTTATACACATGGTCCAAATAATTGTCAGAGACAAGGGATGCGCTGTTGTTTTCCACGCTAGCACACGTCACGTTAAATATCGTCAAACGTGAAACCATATTTTTAAAGAGGTATTATTGGTATTTCTTCTCAAGAAAATTGATGTAATGCTTTTC
Organism: Pecten maximus; assembly: GCF_902652985.1. NCBI lineage: Eukaryota > Metazoa > Mollusca > Bivalvia > Pectinida > Pectinidae > Pecten > Pecten maximus. The sequence continues at coordinate 57,822,537 of NC_047015.1, read as the reverse complement.
TGTTTAAAAGCACCATACATCAGTCAAAAAGGTCGAAACCACATGCTAGTATATTTTGTTTGGCAGTCCAGATATTTCTTCTTCTTTTTTTTTTTAGATTTTCGTTGCTAAATTTTGATGGTACGTTCCTTTTGTCTGGGAAAACATTGCTTGAGATTGATAACAGAGGTATCCTTTTGTGTTTTCATACTTGTTTGATTGTATTGACACCAACAGACATTTCTACATGAATTTATCATCAGATGTCATATAAAGGGAGATGTTACACAAGGAAAATGTATCTGCTGGTGTTGTTTCAATGTCTAAAAGTGCGATTAAGTTATAAATTGGATTTCGAAATAGACTTACAGCGAGAATAAAAGCTAGGGAATGTATTTTATCAAACAGACGTATTTTGATTCGTGTTGAAAATACATCCGCTGCAATTTTTCTCTCCGTGACATTTCAATAAAAATATTTTGAAGGCATAACAATAGATTTTGTCACAGATAATGAATTCACCTCGCATTGTCATATAGATCTCGTTATTCTCGGGCATTGAAGCGTGACAGACTTGTAAACATCATAGTATACCACCCTATAATTGTTCGTTTACAGCGATGGACCGAATACATTTGCGTGCTGTTAAATTATTCGGGCAGTTTAAATATTGTTGTTTTTTTTAATCAAGTATTTTAATGTGAAAATATGTTAACCGGCTGAACATGATTTTAAACGTACGTTTATTAGATTTAAAATCCCAACTTAGATTTCGAACCTCCGAAATCTCCAATTTACACTTTAGTAAATGTTATCGGGAAATTGTAGTTTGCTTCATCAGTAACATATTAATGTCTAAAGTTGTGATGCCATATATTCTCCAAACTTTGCAATACAAATCCGGGATCAAGATTACTACACCATCCTATTTTTTTTTTTATTCTTGATTTATGATTTATTTACCTTTATTTTTTTTTTATTCTATTTTTCTTTTCTCCACCCCCCCACCCCCCCCCCCCCCCCCCCCACCCCCCCTACCATTGTTATCTCTTTCATCACGAATCAATACCATTTACATTAAACATATAATTTATTATCATAATGTATATAACACTTTTTGACATCTTTGTTTATTTGTTTACAGAACTGGAAAATGGATGTTCAAAACCAGGTGGCCAATATCGCTACCAATTTGGTGAGTTATACAGAATTAAATATATTGGTAATCAGGAAAATAAATGTAATCAAATTTCCGTGTGAATTAATCTTACAATCTACATAGCAAATTATGCTCATCGTACAGTTAAATAGTGTAACACTGTAGCTCTATGAAATATTTGAATATTCGATACCTCCAGTCAACATAATCAGACGGTTGAAGTCCATGTTTCTTTTTTGAGGTATACAAAATTGATCAAAGCCATGTGGCAGTATATATACGTTTATCAAAGTAGTTATAACGACAGTAGTCATACGTTTATCAAAGTCGTAATAACGACAGTAGTTATACGTTTATCAAAGCAGTAATAACGACAGTAGTTATACGTTTATCAAAGTCGTAATAACGACAGTAGTTATACGTTTATCAAAGTAGTAATAACGACAGTAGTTATACGTTTATCAAAGCAGTAATAACGACAGTAGTTATACGTTTATCAAAGTAGTTATAACGACAGTAGTTATACGTTTATCAAAGAGTAATAACGACAGTAGTTATACGTTTATCAAAGTAGTAATAACGACAGTAGTTATATGTTTATCAAACAGTAATAACGACAGTAGTTATACGTTTATCAAAGTAGTAATAACGACAGTAGTTATAGTTTATCAAAGTAGTAATAACGACAGTAGTTATACGTTTATCAAAGTAGTAATAACGACAGTAGTTATAGTTTATCAAAGTAGTAATAACGACAGTAGTATACGTTTATCAAAGTAGTAATAACGACAGTAGTTATACGTTTATCAAAGTAGTAATAACGACAGTAGTTATAGTTTATCAAAGTAGTAATAACGACAGTAGTTATACGTTTATCAAAGTAGTAATAACGACAGTAGTTATACGTTTATCAAAGTAGTAATAACGACAGTAGTTATACGTTTATCAAAGAGTAATAACGACAGTAGTTATACGTTTATCAAAGTAGTTATAACGACAGTAGTTATACGTTTATCAAAGTAGTAATAACGACAGTAGTTATACGTTTATCAAAGTAGTAATAACGACAGTAGTTATACGTTTATCAAAGTAGTAATAACGACAGTAGTTATAGTTTATCAAAGAGTAATAACGACAGTAGTTATACGTTTATCAAAGCAGTAATAACGACAGTAGTTATACGTTTATCAAAGAGTAATAACGACAGTAGTTATACGTTTATCAAAGCAGTAATAACGACAGTAGTTATACGTTTATCAAAGCAGTAATAACGACAGTAGTTATAGTTTATCAAAGCAGTAATAACGACAGTAGTTATAGTTTATCAAAGTAGTAATAACGACAGTAGTTATACGTTTATCAAAGTAGTTATAACGACAGTAGTTATACGTTTATCAAAGTAGTTATAACGACAGTAGTTATACGTTTATCAAAGTAGTAATAACGACAGTAGTTATACGTTTATCAAAGCAGTAATAACGACAGTAGTTATACGTTTATCAAAGTAGTAATAACGACAGTAGTTATACGTTTATCAAAGTAGTTATAACGACAGTAGTTATAGTTTATCAAAGTAGTAATAACGACAGTAGTTATACGTTTATCAAAGTAGTAATAACGACAGTAGTTATACGTTTATCAAAGTAGTAATAACGACAGTAGTTATACGTTTATCAAAGTAGTAATAACGACAGTAGTTATACGTTTATCAAAGAGTAATAACGACAGTAGTTATACGTTTATCAAAGTAGTTATAACGACAGTAGTTATACGTTTATCAAAGCAGTAATAACGACAGTAGTTATACGTTTATCAAAGCAGTAATAACGACAGTAGTTATACGTTTATCAAAGAGTAATAACGACAGTAGTTATACATTTATCAAAGTAGTAATAACGACAGTAGTTATACGTTTATCAAAGTAGTAATAACGACAGTAGTTATACGTTTATCAAAGTAGTAATAACGACAGTAGTTATACGTTTATCAAAGTAGTAATAACGACAGTAGTTATACGTTTATCAAAGTAGTTATAACGACAGTAGTTATACGTTTATCAAAGTAGTAATAACGACAGTAGTTATACGTTTATCAAAGTAGTTATAACGACAGTAGTTATACGTTTATCAAAGTAGTAATAACGACAGTAGTTATACGTTTATCAAAGTAGTAATAACGACAGTAGTTATACGTTTATCAAAGTAGTAATAACGACAGTAGTTATACGTTTATCAAAGTAGTAATAACGACAGTAGTTATACGTTTATCAAAGTAGTAATAACGACAGTAGTTATACGTTTATCAAAGTAGTAATAACGACAGTAGTTATACGTTTATCAAAGTAGTAATAACGACAGTAGTTATACGTTTATCAAAGTAGTTATAACGACAGTAGTTATACGTTTATCAAAGTAGTAATAACGACAGTAGTTATACGTTTATCAAAGTAGTAATAACGACAGTAGTTATACGTTTATCAAAGTAGTAATAACGACAGTAGTTATACGTTTATCAAAGTAGTAATAACGACAGTAGTTATACGTTTATCAAAGTAGTATAACGACAGTAGTTATACGTTTATCAAAGTAGTAATAACGACAGTAGTTATACGTTTATCAAAGTAGTAATAACGACAGTAGTTATACGTTTATCAAAGTAGTAATAACGACAGTAGTTATACGTTTATCAAAGTAGTAATAACGACAGTAGTTATACGTTTATCAAAGTAGTAATAACGACAGTAGTTATACGTTTATCAAAGTAGTAATAACGACAGTAGTTATACGTTTATCAAAGTAGTAATAACGACAGTAGTTATACGTTTATCAAAGTAGTAATAACGACAGTAGTTATACGTTTATCAAAGTAGTAATAACGACAGTAGTTATACGTTTATCAAAGTAGTAATAACGACAGTAGTTATACGTTTATCAAAGAGTAATAACGACAGTAGTTATACGTTTATCAAAGTAGTAATAACGACAGTAGTTATACGTTTATCAAAGTAGTAATAACGACAGTAGTTATACGTTTATCAAAGTAGTAATAACGACAGTAGTTATACGTTTATCAAAGTAGTAATAACGACAGTAGTTATAGTTTATCAAAGTAGTAATAACGACAGTAGTTATACGTTTATCAAAGTAGTAATAACGACAGTAGTTATAGTTTATCAAAGTAGTAATAACGACAGTAGTTATACGTTTATCAAAGTAGTAATAACGACAGTAGTTATACGTTTATCAAAGTAGTTATAACGACAGTAGTTATACGTTTATCAAAGTAGTAATAACGACAGTAGTTATACGTTTATCAAAGTAGTTATAACGACAGTAGTTATAGTTTATCAAAGTAGTAATAACGACAGTAGTTATACGTTTATCAAAGAGTAATAACGACAGTAGTTATACGTTTATCAAAGTAGTAATAACGACAGTAGTTATACGTTTATCAAAGAGTAATAACGACAGTAGTTATACGTTTATCAAAGTAGTTATAACGACAGTAGTTATACGTTTATCAAAGTAGTTATAACGACAGTAGTTATACGTTTATCAAAGTAGTTATAACGACAGTAGTTATACGTTTATCAAAGTAGTTATAACGACAGTAGTTATACGTTTATCAAAGTAGTAATAACGACAGTAGTTATACGTTTATCAAAGCAGTAATAACGACAGTAGTTATAGTTTATCAAAGTAGTAATAACGACAGTAGTTATAGTTTATCAAAGTAGTAATAACGACAGTAGTTATAGTTTATCAAAGTAGTTATAACGACAGTAGTTATAGTTTATCAAAGTAGTAATAACGACAGTAGTTATACGTTTATCAAAGAGTAATAACGACAGTAGTTATACGTTTATCAAAGTAGTAATAACGACAGTAGTTATACGTTTATCAAAGTAGTTATAACGACAGTAGTTATAGTTTATCAAAGTAGTTATAACGACAGTAGTTATACGTTTATCAAAGTAGTAATAACGACAGTAGTTATACGTTTATCAAAGTAGTAATAACGACAGTAGTTATACGTTTATCAAAGCAGTAATAACGACAGTAGTTATACGTTTATCAAAGTAGTAATAACGACAGTAGTTATACGTTTATCAAAGTCGTAATAACGACAGTAGTTATACGTTTATCAAAGAGTAATAACGACAGTAGTTATACGTTTATCAAAGTAGTAATAACGACAGTAGTTATACGTTTATCAAAGTAGTAATAACGACAGTAGTTATACGTTTATCAAAGACGTAATAACGACAGTAGTTATACGTTTATCAAAGTAGTAATAACGACAGTAGTTATACGTTTATCAAAGCAGTAATAACGACATTAGCTATTCAAAACTCAATAATAGTTTGCAAACAAAATAACATATCACGGACGCAGAACACATTTACATAACGTGTCACAGTGTACATCTGTTTGGCCGATAATTCCTTTTTCTAGATTTACACAGTAAGAGTTTTGATCTTTAGGTGATCTTTTACAATTGGTTGTGTGTGTTGCTTTCAAAAGGACATGTTGTTTTTTTACTGGAATGCTTCAGTTATTCCAATTTGTTAAATTACAAATTATATGGAATTTATTTAAGCATTGAACTGTTTTTGTGTGGTATTTATGATCTATTTGAATGCCAGAGCTTTGCAAGCAAACATCATAATGTGTGTTAGCAAATTATGATTTGTTTGCTTGCAAAACTCTGGAATTCAAATAGATCATAGATACTATACAAAAACAGTTCAACGCTTATATTTACATTCCTTTTACTTTTTTAGATTTTGTTAAATGCTATAATTCATGTTTAAAATTCATAATTCCCGCCTTACCGACAGTCAGCAGATTTTTTGTCCGTCGTTGGAACAGCCGGAACATGGTCGCGTGCTTTTTGGCAAACAAAATAGTATACGGAAAATTAAAAAAAAACTCAATGTTGTTAAACATTCTATTATCAACGTAATGCGCAAATGGCATATTTTCATAACAAATAATGTAGACAAAATAATTAGTCGTTAAACTTAATTATCCTGGATATTGTAGTTCCGGTTTGTGTTGTATTAATACGCCGATAAGTGTAGCGCATGATGGATGGCATTTAAACGTACATCAATGCCAGAGCTCTCAAACAGACTACTTTATAGTGACAATGCCAGACAAATGTAAATATTACGTTGTTATTAGCCCCTTCAGATTTCACAGACTTGGCTTTTTATTTGCTTCGCTCTTAGAATTGGATAATGTTATCATTTCTTATTAGAAAAAATCAAACAACCACTTGTCCAATTTCCCCTACAACCGTCATTAACTTGAAGGCTAGACCAATAAATAAACAAACAACGAAGCACTTATAGCTGCAGTTCTTAACCAACAACTTCTCGCTTTTTTACAAGTCTGTATGTTTTCGTGTGTCAATATTTAGTTCACTCACTAGGGCATCCAGTTGACCTTTGACTTTTAGCAATTCCAGAAGTCAAATCACTATTTCTGAGAAATCTGAAGAGTCAAAACATATGTCAAATAGACATGTCCCTTTAAACCCAAAAGCCAGATCTCAATTTGTGGAGTCAAAAACATATTATCAATGGTCTACTGGATGCCCTCACTCATAATCACTATCGTAGAAATCCCAACGTTCTCTTTCCGTTTGATTCACTGGAAAATATGTATTTTATCAGAGTAGTAAAAGTTATAATCTTTCTATTGATACGGCAGTTTTACTCTCAAGACAAACCGAAGTTCTTCGAGTAGTAAGTCCGGAAAATTCTTAATTCGACCCGAAGTATCACTAATTACTGTAAAAACATACAGTATTTGTATCCGAAACGCCTTTTTTCCTGTATATTTCGGCGTTATTATCATTACATGTAGGCACAAACACTAATATAATCATCGTTCGGACATAGATTTCATCAATAGAAATTGTACATGTTTCTGATGTCCGAACGAAGGAATGTCCCTTTAAGTCAGTACATCTATTAGCAGAACTGCGCAGAAGAATCAGTATGTATAGCTATCAGACCTATTGCTCAGGTTACCATAGTTACCAATAGAATTACCAAGCTGTTATAAACATAGGAATAATTTCAACATATGTTTGCATTATACATCAAGTATAGATACAACAAAACATTAAGTAAACTTTAAACGTCTAGCATAACCAAATGAAATTGCAAATAATTTTGACTTAACTCCATTTTTCATGACGTAACACCTTCAAGGCCTACACTTGTTTAGAATTTGATGGTCATCTGTCAAGTTTAAACGTCAACGGTCACGCATAACACCACAAAATCATTTCTACATATGATTTTATTTTGGGGATTATCAATCAAGTATAAAGGTCACACACAATCACATTAATAAAAAAATTATATCAAATAAAAATGCTGTGTACCATATATCCCATGATTCCCTGGATAATGTATTTCATTGATGGCGGGGGGGGGGGGGGGGGGGTGTCTATATGAGCCAACGCTCACTTAACCTATATTTCTAATTTCTTATTCATTTCGGTATATTTTAAAGATGTTAATAGTTGTGATACAAAGGAATGCATTCTTTCTTGGAGATAAAACTGGCCACAAATTACGACTTTCCCTTCAGATTTTTTTTGTTAAGCAAATTGAAATAATCAATTCCGGCCGCACCTTGTAAATGTGACAGCAACAGCTTAAATCATTTTTTTAGAATTTCTATTTTTCTGCTGCGATTGAGTAATCAAAACAAGATTGCATGCGTGTACCGTTTACCATCACAATAACTGTGGAAGGAAATGCATTTCCATTGGGATCAAATTTAGAAAGCGTCTCGCTGACCGTCCCATACATCTATTGATGAAATTGACCAGGGGGATCCATTTCCATCTTGTCGTGGAATGAAATTGACCTTGACAGGTGTAGATTTCTATGTCAATTACAACTGATAATTCAGGCATGACTGCTACACATAGATGTATCATGATGCGAATTGATTGTGTTCTTTCAGGAGAGATCTCTAAAAGAGTACCCTAACCCAGACGCAGGCAGGAAGTTTGATTACACAGACGAAATTGAAAAAGCCGAGATGGAAAAAGAAAAGAGGATTTATGCACGATTTACAGGCGATACTTTGAATTACGGATTACAACGTCTACCATCACGTGCCATTCCAGATAAATATTGATTGACAGACTTTCCGGGAAATAGCAATTACCAGAACAAATAAACAATAACACGGGACATTAAATGGTTTACATGATGTAGCTGTGCTAGTCTATGGTGTTACGGGATTGTGTGGTGAATCATTTGACAAAGTTACTGGCGTATCAGAAGATGGGTAGCACGAGCTGTAATATTGCCGGACACTGGTCATTATATACGGAAAGTAAAGCATGGAACCAAGCTGAGTGTATGTAAGAAAAGAAATGTATAGTCGGACGGTGATATGGACAAGATCGACTTATGGGGTGAATTGTTTTGTCTGAGAACTTGTGCGATGCAAGTCACAAGTTTTAATTTGATATGGACATCACATTTAATTATCGTTCATTCCGTCGCTAAAAATGAGATTTAATGATGAATTATGGGAAAAAAACACAAATTTACATTAAATTTCCTCTCCTATAGGCGACGAAGATTTTTGCACGGAATGAATCTTTAATTCACCCCACAAGTATATCTGAGTGAGTGTGGACGGACGGACGGACGGCCTTTTTATTTAAAAAGGATCTACTATATTTCATTGAAAAAAATATCGTCCGTTTTTATTTATATTTCTTTATAATATGGAAGAAAATTTATCCATGGAGCTTTTACTAGAAAATGCGAACTTGTTGATAATCGGTAGGTTATATGTGTCGTTACGACGAAAAGATGCAGGTCACATCCGAGAAGCATCGTTTTACAGTATGAAATTTATCAGAAATATCCGTTCGGTTTACTTTATATTTTTCGTGTGAAGTGCGTGTAAGTCTAACTGAAAGCAATACAAATTTTCGCGGAAACAACCTCATCGCGAAATTCCGGTCTAACAAACAAATTAACACCAAATTATGAATTAAAGCGACATTTTCTTCGCCAATATTTGAACTTGTTAAAATGTTTTAGACTCCAATTGTAAACACAACACAATCAGTTTTCATATTTACAATCTAATCAAAATCTAGATATTCATTCTCACTACGTGACATGACATGAACACCTTACGACATCGCTTAAGGGGTGACGTCAGGATGACTTTGGTTATCTCAATATTTCACTTTCAGGGCGAATTGTCAATTTTTCGATGTCACCAATCTCACACATTCGTCACATCATGCATCTGAAGCTAACTATTTCGGTACAGCATGTATATAGATATATGCTTCGTTGGACGAAATGACTTGAAACAAATTGACATATTAAGCAAGCATGCACTCTAGTCATACTATTTCGCACATACGAAATTCACTTCCAAGATTCTGTAAGCAGTGTCATTTGATTGGTTAATCCAAATGGTCATCAAGACGTGACCCCTTATGCGATGTCGTCAGATGTTCATGTAACGTAGTGAGAATGGCCATCTAGATTCTAATTAGATTGCCATATTAAGTTTGTCGGATATGTATTTTTCGTTAACATTGGGGCCTTTTTGTTGGCCTATAGCCATGCATAGTACGGTGTATCTCTATGCCTAAGTGAATTTTCATCGCGAGATATGCTGCTTGCTCGTAAAAACCAAATATTTTGTATCTAAGTTATGCAGTGTGGTCCCCCTTTATGTTTTCCCTAAATCCCTGGTTTGCTCTCTAAGAAAATGACACGTGTGTCACTCAAGAATGCTCGGAGTTTGTTTACGTAAAGACATTAAGTTTCTCCCAAAATTTTGGTTTTAATATATTTTGAAAATAAATGTTGAATTTATGCGCGAAAGTTTCGCACAAATCCCATCTATTTTTACATGTAAATCTGAACATGAAGCAGATTTGATTTTAATTACTGGTACACCTGTAGGTATTGCTGAGAAATAGACATGGATTTTTGTCCGGTTGAACTCATTGTCGATATATGATTTTTCTATACTGGGCGTTTCCTAGTTGTTGCTATGGGCGGTAAAAAAAAACTGTCTGATTGATCTTGTTACGTTGTTCGATTACAAAGGTGCCCGATGGGTGCTGGTTAATCGTTTAAGGATGCTGCTAATCTGTCCAGTATGCTGTTGATATTCTGGTTTTGGATTTTGGAACCTGTTCAAAATACAATTAATCAGTTGGATGGCGTTGCTTTCAATCTCGTGGGCGTGGCCATCTTTTGAAGGGCGTGGCTATGCTACTTTTGGGGCGTAACATGATAATTGATTGATGTAAATTGGTTGCTATAACTTGTTCATTGTACAATTTTATACTTTTTTGTCTTTGTAAGATTTTTACGATACAGTATTCGTATACAACATGCACTTGTTTTTATATATTTATTCCCTGTTTTGAAATTATATGTTATAAACGTATTTATCTTTTTATGTTGTTGCTGAACAATAAACATATATTTTTGTTGTGAATGATATCTGTTTATCGACTTGTTATTAAAGACTGCAGCAACATCAACCACAGAAATGACTGCTGTACATATACATTTTCGCGAGGTAAAAATTTTTTGCGAGATAAAACATTTCCTATTACTCATGTTATGTTTTGTGATAAGTTTTCAAAACTCTGTTTGTCTTTTTTGGACATTTTTTGCAAATTTCTTTTTCGAGAATACTAGTAAGTCACTTTCGAAAATGTATTTAGTTTACCTATAATAACAGTCTACGTCTTAGAATGCGCAATCATTCAATATTTCTGTTTTTTAGTTATCATTATTACATTCTGAACGACCCATTAACACTGAAAATGCCATTAGAGCCAAAAATGGCGAGTAAAAATGGTTATGAAACGAAACAACAGCAGACAAACGAAACATGTAGAATCTTTCCATTGATCCTCGGGTAATTAGTTTTAGAAACAGCCTTCGATCTCCTTCTTTTGATATTATAATTTATGGTCAGATCTTCAATGCAAGAGTAAAACTTTTGCTAAGTTGTCCGATATTGGCAACACAACACAAAACACATGCCAATTTCGTTGGCGAGTCTTTGAAGTTTCAATTAGTTAAATAACTTGCTACATACAAGTGGTTTATGATATCAGCCGAAGGTCTCTGCGGGGTTTTACGTCATCGTTTATTTGTGGATCTCAGATGAATTTATAGTCTCAAGCAGACAGCACAAGTTGTTCTATATTTTCCATGTTCGAAGCTTCCTATTTATAATGACTTATCTGTTTTTCGGAGACAATGGTCGCAGACAAACACCATCCATTATAGAGTTTTGTACAAGACGTAAGAGGCGGTGGACGTGTAGCCATAAACTACTACCCTACACTCCCGTGAACACCAACAATAATTCTTTCATTATAACTGCCCTACTTGTTTGATCGACCTGTCAAAATACACACAAGAACAAATACGATTTATATCTATTCCAGGAAGTTTCTTTTCAGAAATGTTTACATTCCAATGGGTCCCGTCCAGGTCAATTTTTCTTCTTGTTTTAAACGTCTTCCTAAATCGCCGCATGTAATTACGGCACTTCGACCTACAGTGGTTCTTCAACATCTGGTGTGGTTACGTAGACTGGTGTGATGAATTCATTTCGTATCTTTATGACAGGAGCCATTTTACAGGGAGTAAAAAAACTCCCTACATCTCAGTTAATAGTCAACTGTTCAACCAAATACGGGTTTTATAATTTCGAGGTGTTTTATGTTGTCAATGATTTTTCTGACGTAGAGCGAAACTGAATTGTCTGTTCCCATTGATACACATGTACAGGCAGAAAACTACATGAAAGTTGAATGTAACACTTAAAGAGTCTTACCCGCAGACGGACTGGTAAACGGCACATCTCCGATCACTAAATAAACTTCAGTACATGTTTCTATGTGACAAAATTAGAGGCTTTCCGACTTTATTTCTTGAAAACAATTACAGAATATGTATTTAAAAGACGTTTTCAAACTCAACCTGAGAGGGAAATGTATGGAATATAACGGCAAATCTTCTTTGTAAATCGCCGCTGCCTTTGAAGTTATCACTGTGCGGCACTGTGCACGTGCTTGTTTCTTTGATATGTCAATCAAATTAGACTTATTGCGGGTTGCGATTAAATAAATAATATTTAAAAATGAGGTTTTAATATCACTTTTCAGCGTTTTATAAGGAAAATAAAATGAAAAACTCAACAATTCCAACAATCTGTCATGTGTAAAAAATCTTTTTCTATTAGCCAATTTTTCTGATCTCTCTGCGGGCAAGCCTCTTTAAGGTTTTGAATACGTCAAATGAGCGACTTCCTATTTTGAATATTTGTTTTCCTTTCTCCATATTTAGTTTCAGTTACCAATTAATCTGATGATGTCACATCTTCAGAAGACATTGTATTAATTAATCTAATGACGTCCCATCTTCAGACGATAGTATTAATTAATCGAATGACGTCACATCTTCAGAAGACAGTATTAATCAATCTGATGACGTATATCATCAGCAAACAGTAAGAGGACGTCAAATCTTCATTATTGCTATATTTGATGACTTCACATCTTCAAAAGACAGTAAACACATTGTATACAGAGAAGTAGACCAGTTATAAATTGTAATATCTAGATACAATCATTGTGTGTTATTCATTGTTCTCTTAAAACAATGCAATGCCCGGGACACAGACTTATCAGCCAATCAGCAATCAGAAATCAGAATGCGTGTCCTAATCTGTCAATGCTGACCACTCTACAAAATGAGTCTAGAATCCTGATTTTGCAGTTATGCATTCCGTTAAATTTTGAAGATCAAAATCTATATCGTCATCCTTAATATCCTGTAAACAGTAAGGTTTCAACAAATCCACGTTGTATTCTCTAGATATAATCTTGTGTCGCCAGATAAACAAAACATCTCCAAGGGAATTCAACAATTATAATTTGCAATCGAAGTCCAAAAAAGAACTTAATATTTATCATGCGTATCATATTATCAGGGATATTAAAATCCTTTAATATTTCAATTATCAGAAAGGTTCCAATTAGATTTCCGAACAGATTAACAATACAATTTACAGGACAAATAGTTAAAACTGTGTAGTTTTGCCCTTTTTCATTGTTTTACTAAAATCAAGTCTGATCGCTTTGAGGAGGGTTTTTGATGATTAAAATAGTTCTCCTTGTACTTTTTTGGGTCAAATTAATCTTAACCATCATTTGGATTTTTAAGGTCAAAACAGAAACAAGGAATACTCTTTTATAATCATGTTCGGTCAAATAAATGCTCCGATTGTATGCTATAAACGCCATGTTTATTTTGGTCGATACGTGTATATGACCATACGGCAAGTTATGTTCCCTGAAAACCTGTGTTTTTCGCACATTTTCTCAAAATTACCAAACAGCTATGAAAATTACATGATGAATTCAAGGTTCGCGATAAGGCATGTTAGTCATTAATAAGTGGGTTTTTTTCTGTGAAATTTGACCCGAGTAGCGGTATTAGGCCTATAGTTTCTAGCCGTTCTTCGATTCAGATAACCCTTCAACAGCCCCACGGCTTGTTCCTTTTTAGGCATACAATCTTTAGGAGTTATTCCGCAATGGGCTAGACTTAAATAAAATATTAGAAATTACAACCCAAAACAACCCAATGGCATTTTCTCAGTGTTCCGGCGAAATTACCTCAAATCAAACTTCCTTTTCAGGTATACGGTCAAATTCTTTCGATTATCTCTTCTTAAGATCAATTCTTAATGCTTGCAGTTTTTGTTGAATTGTGTTGTTTTTTTTTTTTTGTTTTTTTTTTATTTTGTTTGTTTGTTTGTTTTTTTTACTGTTTGTTTGTTTGTTTTTTTGGGTTTTTTTTTTTGCCGAACAAAAACAAAGCCATGACCAGCACGCATTTTTATTGATTTCACACACACGTCAGCTATAAGCTACTATTAAAACACTATTAAAACATTCCACTCGATTATACTAGTTTACAACCCGCCGTAAACTCTTCCATGAAAACCATTAATGAATTTGAATAATCGGAGTTATACTTAAATGTGCTACACTTAATAGAACATTTGAAATTACAACCCATATTAAAATACAGAAAACAATAAGTAATTTACAACAATGACCGTAACGACAAGGAAAACGACTAAATGAACGGAATTATTTTTTTACTTTCCAATGACGTCATGAAACCGCTGACAGAGAGGGGTGTACAGATGACACTGCTATGGAATGTAGTTTAACTAGTATTTACCCGATTTTCATACAAAATGGGCTTCTTATATTCGAAATACAAAGTTTGATTTTGGCATAGGTTCTCTGCATTGTAGGTGGGTATTGCAATTGTATGCACCTGATGCGCCCATTGCATGATCGTAAATTGCGACCAAAATATTTCCTTTTCTTTCTAAACAATTTTCGTTTTCAAAATGTCTCCATTGACACTGTCTCGTGGCCTTTAGTTGACATTCGCACCTGTGAGTTGGGTGGTCTGTCATGTGACCGCAACATATAATAGTTTCTAAAACGGTAGTTCCTACTCTGTCATGTGATTGGTTTGTTTTGTTTAATGTCCTATAAACAGCCAGGGTCATTTAAGGACGTGCCAGGTTTTGGAGGTGGAGGAAAGCCGGAGTACCCGGAGAAAAACCACCGGCCTACGGTCAGTACCTGGCAACTGCCCCACGTAGGTTTCGAACTCGCAACCCAGTGGTGGAGGGCTAGTGATAAAGTGTCGGGACACCTTAACCACTCGGCCACCGCGGCCCCTCTGTCATGTGATAACGACTGGTTCGCTCGTTGGCAGTATAATGTGATCGGGCTGGGTGTTGTGATGGGTATATTCGGCAGTATGATTCAGTGAGGTAGCACTATATTATCGGCTTCACTATGAGACAAACACATGCATACCACAACCTCCAAAACACAAATTCACCACCGTTTATAAATGTCGCGTGGAAAGGGCGTCTAGCGCCATCTAGTGGATGTGTTGATAGTGTCCAAAAACTTTCTTGATAAAAAATGTTGTTATTTATGTATCGACATTGTCACATTCCAACTAATTCTTGTTACGTGATAAAACGCTAATTACATTGTATCAATAGTTAACGTCTGTTCGCCAACAACCTTCCTAATTAGGAAACTTGATAATCTTGATGACAAGACTGAGAAGATTATACAACTTAATTTATTATTCAAATGCCTTTTAAATGATGAAACGAAACCATGCAGTCGTTTTCACAAATTCCTTAACCCAAGAAGTACGATTTTATGGCAATAATAACAATTGATGGATATAAGAGGAAATTCCATGACGTCACGAACGGTTTGAGCCAGTTACTATATTGCTACTACACAACGGAAAACATTTAAAGCATTCTTGTTCACAAAACGTGATGTATGATTGTATGTGATAATATACAAGTATAGCCTCTTGATCAGGTTGATATATGGTTTTATGAACCTGAGAACAAATTGATAGTGGACGAAGTCCGAGGTTGATAATTTTAACGTCAATGACACCATTTTCTAACCGAATACAAAAGGCTACACATTGTTTTATGAAAAAATCTATGAATGCAAGCAACATTTCTAAATATTAAAATACATCTGTAAACTGATGTACCAAAATACATTCAATACACTAATTCATAAATAATGTATTATTACAATCATTACGTACTGAAGTCGCAATTGCGTCCAAGATATTGAACATTGTTTGACAATCAAAAGGGGAAACAATTCAAATTTCATGTTTTCACGGTTGATCAATATGACTTTTCATATGGACTCAAGCAGGGAATGTGAAAAGTACAATTTGAAGAAAAGAAAAAAAATTAAAATAAAAAATAAAATAGAAAATAAATCAAAAATATCACACAGTCAAGCTAGTTTCAAATTTTTGATTGACTTTTTCTTTTCATCCGGACATGTTTGAATATGAACTAACCGACGGATGGAACGATTGTGAGTAACTAAGCTAGATACTACAGTATATACATTCAGTAATATCCGGATTTTTGATTTATGATTCCAGGAAATTAAAAATTATACTAATATTTTTCTTTGATTAATCTGCCGGCGTGTCTTTGGCCGACAGTATCGCATTTAAAGAAAAATAAAACGTAATCTGATTGGAAGACACTGGAATGTTGAAATGATTAGATGTACTCACTCAATCATATGTTTAATGAGCATATATATTTCATAAACATTGTGGCACCATACAAGCCACAGTCCATACTGATAATTTGTTTAATATCACATCATCATACTAGCAGTGTCCAATGAAAAGGCGCGAGAGAATTGACATCATCAGGATAGCAACGGAAGTGATGGTGACTGAGTTGCCATGGTTACAACCGTCGGTGTCACACGTCGAGTAGCAGGCGGTGATGTTGGTGACAGGCCGAATCACACATTCTTGTGTCATCACTGTCGTACATCCACGATGAAGAGTCACCGATTCACCTGTAAACAAGTTCTAGATAAATCCTTTTTCAACAGACAAAATTTCAATAAAATACAACCATGAATGAAGGCGGACAAGTGATTGAAAAAAGTTGAACATACAAACAAATTGTAGGAGAATTAGGTTGGGTGGAAATACTTTTGACCCGAAACTGTATATCTAGGTAAGTAAAAGAGGAGATAAGAATGTACAAGTTAGTTCACAAGGACCTCCGTTTTTTTAAATTAAGTGAAACATACATACCGTTCATAGATTTCTCTCGAATGATTGAGCAGAATGAAGCGCCCTCTGGACATGGTTCTGGCGTTGGCGGCTCCGTGGCACACTCGGCTTGATGGTCTGATCGACATTGAGAGCACAAACGAGTCTCGGACAGAACTAAAATGAAAAGATAGGTAATATAAGTATGAGTCCATTGTCAAGCCGAATACATTGTCCACTGTTTAAGACCTTGCATGAAAGCTAGTACCGACTAAATACCTGCGACTACGTACCCAGAACTAAGTAACTGACACTAAGTGCCCGGGGTTAAGTACCCGGAACTAAGTAACTGACACTAAGTACCCGGGGTTAAGTACCCGGAACTAAGTAACTGACACTAAGTACCCGGAACTAAGTAACTGACACTAAGTACCCGGGACTAATTACCCGCGACTAAGAACCACCGACTAATTAATCGGAATTAAGTACCGAGAACTATGTGCCCAGAACTAAGTACCCGGTGCTAGGTACCCGCGACTAATTACCCGCGACTTATTACTCGGAACTAAGTACCCGGGACTATTGGATTTGTGTAGATAATCCCCATCAGAATTAACAAACAAAACAAAAGAAACGTTGGATTTAGATAAAAGTTTCCCCTCAAAAGGTAAGCGAATGAGGAAAGAATACAATTTCTTTAATCCACTGCATGTACGTTAGAGACGAATAGTGCGGCAATCCCTAGGGGGAAATAAGGGATTCATTTCTGCTCCAAAACAAAAACACAACCAAAATGAAATATGTTGCCCCAGTTACAACATTTGGATTATATGTTTTCTCTTGATTCTTACATATATTTTCTTCTCAATTTCGAATGTCATATGTCCTGTCCCCAGACGACGAATGTCATATGTCCTGTCCCCAGACGACGAATGTCATATGTCCTGTCCCCAGACGACGAATGTCATATGTCCTGTCCCCAGACGACGAATGTCATATGCATTGTCCCCAGACGACGAATGTCATATGTCCTGTCCCCAGACGACGAATGTCATATGTCCTGTCCCCAGACGACTAATGTCATATGTCCTGTCCCCAGACGACGAATGTCATATGCATTGTCCCCAGACGACTAATGTCATATGTCCTGTCCCCAGACGACGAATGTCATATGCATTGTCCCCAGACGACTAATGTCATATGTCCTGTCCCCAGACGACTAATGTCATATGTCCTGTCCCCAGACGACGAATGTCATATGTCCTGTCCCCAGACGACGAATGTCATATGTCCTGTCCCCAGACGACGAATGTCATATGTCCTGTCCCCAGACGACGAATGTCATATGCATTGTCCCCAGACGACTAATGTCATATGTCCTGTCCCCAGACGACGAATGTCATATGTCCTGTCCCCAGACGACGAATGTCATATGCATTGTCCCCAGACGACTAATGTCATATGTCCTGTCCCCAGACGACTAATGTCATATGTCCTGTCCCCAGACGACTAATGTCATATGTCCTGTCCCCAGACGATGAATGTCATATGCATTGTCCCCAGACGACTAATGTCATATGTCCTGTCCCCAGACGACGAATGTCATATGCATTGTCCCCAGACGACTAATGTCATATGTCCTGTCCCCAGACGACTAATGTCATATGTCCTGTCCCCAGACGACGAATGTCATATGTCCTGTCCCCAGACGACGAATGTCATATGTCCTGTCCCCAGACGACGAATGTCATATGTCCTGTCCCCAGACGACGAATGTCATATGCATTGTCCCCAGACGACTAATGTCATATGTCCTGTCCCCAGACGACGAATGTCATATGTCCTGTCCCCAGACGACGAATGTCATATGCATTGTCCCCAGACGACTAATGTCATATGTCCTGTCCCCAGACGACTAATGTCATATGTCCTGTCCCCAGACGACTAATGTCATATGTCCTGTCCCCAGACGACGAATGTCATATGTACTGTCCCCAGACGACTAATGTAAAATGCTCTGTCTATAGGCAATATACGTCACATGCCCTGTCCCCAGACGACGAATATCATATGTCCAGAGCCCCACTCGATTTGTATTCTTTTCAGAAGAGAAGCCTTCTAAGAAGATCACATTCAGTTATATGTAAATTGAATATACCGGTAGAATACAACCCAAAACAAACAAGTTTTTAAGTTTTCTCAAACACTATGACACAAACATGTTGATGTATGTGTCATAAATCCTTCTCTAGTGAAACTCATCACTCGCACACTTAAAACATGGTCGCCGCCATCTTGGAAGATAAATCTTCCAGCTTCGAGACGGAAGAGGTAGAAGATCTTCCAGAAGCAGAAGAGCTACAAATCGAGTGACCGGAAGATATATTCTAGAAGGAGAAGAGTGCAAATCGAGTGGGGCTCTGTCCCCAGACGACGAATAGCATATGCCCTGTCTACAGGCAATACATGTCATAAGCCCTCTCCCTCGATCCAGACTTATATAAAATGGTATATGTTACTCTATGCTTAACATTCCACATTAAAATTGATAGTAAGAACTAGTTAATCCGTTGTCGGTATGATTTGACTAACTTTAAATCACCTTGTCCAGTCCTCCTTTTCAGTGTGGTGGGAACATGTACTTAGATAGTCCTTAAAAGGCCTCAGCTATTACGTGGACGTTGTACAATACCAGACACCCCGCAAGTCTACAGCTACTTTTGATATATAAAGAAAATTATTTCCTCATTTACATGCAATATATCATAAAGTATATGTTGTCGCCAACGACCAACGTTTCTTCTAACGACAATACCAGAACGTCCCAGATAGCCACAGGGCGAACTTTTATCATCTTTCCTCTTTTAATGTGGTCTTATATTCCATTTTCAATTATTATTTATTTCTTTTCACATTTGAGTTTTTTTGTTTTTTTTTTTTTACATTTGAGTTGATTTATTTTATTTTTTATTTTGATTTTTTTTTTTACATTTGAGGTTGTCATTAAGGTTTATACATCAATAATGAATTGTGATCATGTTACGTGCAAAGGAAGTTAATGCTGATGTTGATAGTTTTTTTTTTTTTTTTTTTTTACATTTGAGGTTGCCATTAATGTTTATACATCAATAATGAACTGTGATCATGTTACGTGCAAAGGAAGTTGATGCTGATGTTGATAATCAGTCCATGCATCAACTGTTTCTACATTTACATAGAACATACATGTAAGTGGAATAGAAAGACAACAGAGAATCCGGGCATTAAAACGAAACCGTAGCGACATCTCGGACTCGATCAGATTGTCCCGGAAGGGTAGACATTTTCTACTTTATAGACGACACCTGCCATACAAATCTGGAAACAATCAACAACTTCCAAATGAACCACTCATCAAATCAACAAGCGCCAGACACGTCTGACTTCATATCGCAAAAGAAAAAGAATATTTGCAAATTAAGGCATGATATCGACCACGAAGCCTTTCCATTGTCTGCATCAGTCTGCATCTTTCGGAACCCTGTGTTATTAGTTTTAGTCGACATCTGTCATGGAAATCTTGATAATTGGATCCAGTCCCTGAATCTCAAACCAACTGGGATATATACACAACGTAGGTAGGGGAAGCTGGGATGTTACTATCTAGAAATGGAAAATGGCATTATATGAATAATCTATGTGAATTTTAATACTGCCGTCTACTAACAACTGCGTAGTGAAATTTTGTCACAGTCGGAAGTGTGTCTTCAGGCCGTGAAATAAAATCCTGAAAATTTTTTCCCCGAGCACAACTTTGTTGTAGTATCGTCTGCCATTTTGCTGTGACACCATATCAGATCTCAATACTCAGTATTGAAATCTACATTTAGGTGACATTTAAAACGATACGTCTGGATACAATCATCAGAAATTTAGATAGAAATCAGGCTCCATACGTCATAAACAATGTACATTTCACTCCTAGATTTTATCAACCATGCGAACACCTAATGCCTGGGGTGTTATCGAGATCCTCGAGCAGACAGATCTTGTCATGTCTCAGAAATATTTCAGATTTACCAATTACCTATTTACCTGAATTACATTGATTTATGGAGCTTTAGAGATTCAATGTAACCATCTGTCGGTGGTATTATCAGCAGTGGGAAGGTCAAGGTCATTCCTATTTGAGAGCGATAGAAATAGGCATTAGGTTGGTTTTTCTGAGCTCGAATCTGCATTTCCGGATTTTTGTATAATTACTGTTCGCTTTAGGATGTTAGATTATACCTTAGGCGCTGTCTTTTCAATTGCTATATCAGAATTAATTGTACGACAACGGTATTGATGACGTTCATTGACGTTATTGATGACGCGGCCGTAATAGGACGTAAATAGATTTCTCTGTCTTACACCAAAAATCATTCTTTAACTGACAGATTTCGGCGTGACCTACTGTATATGTATTTATTGCCATAGTAACACTTTTTGTTTTTTGTTGTTTTTTGTTGTTTCTGTTTAATGGCGTTACCTATTCTGATGTTATCGTAGTTCTCATGATTTTTTTTCTTGTGTCGATTATAACTTGATATTTGACATAACTCATTCAGACATTAGCGACGACAACTAGGTAAATATTTGACAAGTATTTGTACGAATCTTGAATGATCATATCCAATCATTATTAGCCCTAGTTTGTTTCTCTGTAATGCCTGACTCATAGACTCTATAGACAAATGGGGCATGCCTGAATCGTAGACTCCATGGGCAAATGGGGCATGCCTGAATCGTAGACTGCATGGGCAAATGGGGCATGCCTGAATCGTAGGCTCAATGGGCAAATGGGGCATGCCCGAATCGTAGACTGCATGGGCAAATGGGGCATGCCTGAATCGTAGGCTCAATGGGCAAATGGGGGGCATGCCTGAATCATAGGCTTCATGGGCAAATGAGGGCATGCCTGAATCATAGGCTCAATTGGCAAATGGGGGGCATGCCTGAATCATAGGTTCAATTGGCAAATGGGGGCATGTCTGAATCGTAGGCTCCATGGGCAAATGAGGGCATGCCTGAATCGTAGGCTTCATGAGCAAATGAGGGCATGCCTGAACCGTAGGCTCCATGGGCAAATTGGGGCATGTCTGAATCGTAGGCTCAATGGGCAAATGGGGGGGCATGCCTGAATCATAGGCTTCATGGGCAAATGAGGGCATGCCTGAACCATAGGCTCAATTGGCAAATGGGGGGCATGCCTGAATCATAGGTTCAATTGGCAAATGGGGGCATGTCTGAATCGTAGGCTCAATGGGCAAATGGGGGCATGTCTGAATCATAGGCTCAATGGGCAAATACAGATACTCCAAATGGACTCCACATACAATGGATGACAGGCCTGACTCAGACTCTATATACAAATCGGGGCATACCTGACGCATATACCTGGTATATGATACGATAAAAAGAGATGAAATATGCAACGACCAGACTGGGGTTCTAACCCGGGACCTATGAGCTCTAGACGGATGTTCTAATCATTTAAACTACATGGCCACCGGCGCTCAGTCCAATCCGGTTTTAAGACAAAGACAAGACCCTCTAAAATTCCCATGGGTATTTAGTTTGGCACAACACGTAACAGGAGAGGGGAAAATAGAACGGCCAGACTAGGACTCGAACCCGGGATCTCCGAACTCTAGACGGACGCTCTATCCAGTTGAGCTACATATATGTAGTTGGTAACCGGCGCTTAGACCAGTCCAAAAACTTACTCAAAGCTTTATCTTATGATTGCATAATTAATTTTCCGTTGTTAGCACGCAGAATGCCGCTTACTGATTGGTTGAGATTTTTTTTTCATACCTCTGTAAAAAAAAAAAAAAAATGTCGCTAAACCAACGTTGTTCACAAATCCTCCATGAACCAACACCTACCCGATGTAGCTGCACACTGCTCTCACATGAAGACACGTCTACACGATTTTTTCCCGTTAGACATAGCTATTGTTGTTTACATGTAGTCTATCCAATGTTTACTATTTTTGCCACGCTTACCCGATTTTGTAATTTAATAGGAAATCAGTGTCTAGTTAATTTGGTAAACCCATCTGCTTAATTTCCGGACGCCCTGGTCATCAAATCACATTTATTATACGGACTGATGCTACATATAGTGAACAGGCGTCGCCTTTTGTTACAGGAAAATTGGATCTGATTTACTGTTAACGTATATCCATTACAAGCTCAATGTATTCTACAGTCACCAAAGAAAGATTTGAAACTAAGGTCTGATAAAAGCCAGATGACATTTCAGGCAGTAATCATGTTGAGAGTCCGAAATTAACCTCTGTGGAACCTCTGTGGTGGCAACGGAACCTATATTTCCAAAAGCCATTTTAATCTACCGGTGAACCTTTAATTGCGTCAAGTTAGACAGGACATATAGCAGTATCCCGTTTAAGAACCCTCTACCTTTCCACGAAAATAAATATTTCTGTGCTTATTTGGTCAAGATCTCGCGAGAACGCCGGCCCTGAGGCTAGGAATACTGTATAACATGAAATATTCGTGGGCATTTTAAAATCATTTCGTGGGTAAAAATTTTCGTGGTTAGCCCATGCAATAATAATATAACAATAATACAAAATATTCGTTATATCTATTTTCGTGGTTCCATAGCAACCACGAAAAAAAACGAAAGTTTATACACAGCTAATGTTTCATACTATGCAGTAAGCAACTCTTAGGAAATATATGTTAGGAAGGTTTAGATATCAAAACTATAGACTACACCAAATTGAATAAATAAGGTGGAGTCATGTAGGCGGTAAAAAATCAGTTACTTACTAACTGACCAAGGCCGTAATACGATACAGGGATCATTTGCTGTTTTATTTCATCGTTGAAATAGACATCAGCGTGCTCGCCTTTCACCAAGACGGCCAGGATTCGACCTCCTGGGCCCAGTTGTTCAAAAAGTGATTAGCTTAATCACTTGATTAGTAAAAATTTCATTTCTCATTTGTTGCGAAAATGGAGTGTATCGCCTTTAAATTGTGCCAGTTGGAAGATAATTATACGGCGGAACAGAGGTGACATGAAAAGTATACGAAAGCCGGGCGGGACCATTTTCGTAGAAGAAAATAAAAAAAATTCGCGTTATTACGCGAAACTAACGCGTTATATCGCGAAACTTTCGCGTAATATCGCGAAACTAACGCGTTATATCGCGAAACTAACGCGTTATATCGCGAAACTAACGCGTAATTACGCGAAACTAACGTGTTTTGTCACGAATATATATAGATAGCTATAAGAAGTATCGGCTACTTTTGAAGAGTATCGACATGAGGCACGACAGTTTAGTGAGATTTTATTTTGAGCTTGGCCAATCCCAAGCTGAAATTTTGAGGTTTTTTTAACAATAGTGGATAGTGTTGTTTTCAGCAATTCAACACTTAAACGAATTTGAAACGATAGTGTTTAACAATAAGGAAATTAGTTCTCGGATATATCCGATGTTGCATTATTCATTCTCAATGAATTACAAAATTCTGGACAGAAAAACAACTTCGTTCTCGCCCTCCATCTTTAGAGCCAGAATCTGGTACTCTGAAACCATTTCATCGTCTTATATAACCTGCTGCGCATAATAAAGCAAACGTTTCGTGATATTATACAATTATCGACCTGTTTTCAGGTGAATATTATGATTTATAAACTCGAGAAAATGATATTTCCCGAGGCCGAAGGTCATCGTGTTCACCTGAAAACAGGTCGATAACTGCTTTATTATATGACAAAACTGATACATTTTCATATTACAGAATGATTATCATTACCTGTCATAGGATTGAAAAAATAATAGTGATCGACCGGAGAAAAGTTCAAAATGACAATTAATAAGTCAAAGTCAACAATGAATTTTAACTATATTATTTATTATTGCTTAAAATTCAACAAAATGAAAAAGCTAAAACATTTAACAATTCAGTCTATTAAACTCTGTCCGGGAGCACATACATGTACATGTAAGCTTACAATCGATAAACCCGACGTACTGTTTATCTCGAATAGAAATGAAATAGATGTAATATTAGAGCTTGAATTTGACGGAAACATTTTAGACTTTACAGATAGCCATAAGCATTTGGCTGTTACTTTAAACTCTAGTGTAAAATGGGGGGATCATGTAGAAGCTATATACACTTCTGTTATGAAGAAAATAAATGCTCTGAGAAAATTGAAATTTATACTAAGACGAGACGCTCTATTGAGAATTTACCTAACTTTTATTTTACCAATCTTAGAGTATGCTTGTGAATTGTGGGATGGATGTACTAATTTAGAATCTGAAAAGTTAGAAAAAGCCCAACGCGAAGCGGCAAGAATTATCACGGGTCTTCCATCATATACAAGTGTTTACACCTTACAATTTGAAACTGGTTTAGAAACTTTGTCTGCTAGAAGAAAGAGAAGAAAACTTCAACTTTTGTATAAGATGCATAACAATCAAACTCCAGAGTATCTTTCTTCTTTACTTCCCTCTACTGTTCAAGATAATGTTAGAAATGTAAATGATTATAGAATCCCATATTGTAGATTATCGTCAACTTCCTCTTCATTCTTACCGTCTACGCTTCGTTGTTGCCGAACTCCCTTGAAAATTCTGTCAGATCGTCGGCTTCTCTTAGCATTTTCAAAAATTCTTTGAAACCTAGAAATCCTCCCTTCTTTGGTATCGGTGACCGCAAAATTAACATTAGTCACACGAAGCTTAGGCACCAGTGTAGTTCTTTAAATTATGATTTATTTCAAGTGAACCTTGCGGAAACTCCGAGCTGCTCGTGTGGACATTTGTGTGAGAATGCTTATCAATTCTTCTTTGAGTGTGGCCGTTACATTATACAAAGAAACATTCTCTTTCAGAAGTTAAATGATTTAAATTTACATGTACCCATAGATTTAGACTTTCTGTTATATGGTAATCAAGAAGTGTCTTTTAATATTAATTCTGAAGTATTCTTATGTGTTCAACATTTCATAAAGGACAGTAACAGGTTTTAAGAAGTCAATCGATTTATATTTTAAAGTAAAACGTGTATCCATTGTGTCTTAAATGAGAATGTTTATCCTTACAACTTGTTTGTTATATGCGTTATACGTTATTGAATGTATACAATTGTTGCTTGTGTTATTTTGTACATTTTTTTTATTGCCCATCCATTAATGATCTCTATCTCTCTCTCTCTCTCTCTCTCTCTCTCTCTCTCTCTCTCTCTCTCTCTCTCTCTCTCTATAACAATATATATCTATTATTCAATACTAAATATGTATTTTATAGCATTTTGTAATTATTTATATGTCATTGTGTTAGGAGAGGGCGTTTATAAGTTGTAATAACTTGTGCCCAATCCTGCTGTAAATTTGTCACCAGTGGCTTCTGCAATATAAACAACCGCTTCAAACAACAACTAATTGACCTGTTACATTGTCATTGATGTTGTATTCTCCTGAAAAGAAATTAATGTCTTCGTGTGTATCAACAGTGAAATGTCAATATTTGCACAGGTATAAATTTGTTTTTATATTATTTCTATGATTTCCTAAAATTACAATAACTACAACACAGAGCAACATGTTTGGTAAGGCAGTCATTATATTATAATTTGAGACACAGATACTGGGAGATGTTTTAGGAACCTGATGGCACCATGTAATCGACGATTATTGATGAAACACTACTTGTATTATAACATAACTATTTACTATTAAAAAATGCAGATTTACTAATAGTATATAAAGTATACCAACTAAATTTATATTGACGGGGCTTTTGTCCGGGGTGGGGGCTAAAGTCCGCGGTGGGGGTGGGGGTCGGGGGTTTTGTCCTACACTGTAGCACGGCTTCGGGGTTGATAATAATATATGAGCAAAGTGAGAATGTTTAGAATTGGCCAATTCAGGAAAGGGGCAATATCACAGTAATATCATAGCCTAATACGCGTAATTACGCGAAAGTTTCGCGATATAACGCGTTAGTTCCGCGTAATAACGCGTTAGTTTCGCGTAATTACGCGGACGTTTCGCGATATTACGAGTTAGTTTCGCGTAATAACGCGTTAGTTTCGCGTAATTACGCGGACGTTTCGCGATATAACGCGTTAGTTTCGCGTAATAACGCGAAAGTTTCGCGATATAACGTGTTAGTTTCGCGATATAACGCGTTAGTTCCGCGTAATAACGCGTTAGTTTCGCGTAATAACGCGAAAGTTTCGCGATATAACGCGTTAGTTTCGCGTAATCACGCGAAAGTTTCGCGATATAACGCGTTAGTTTCGCGTAATTACGCGAAAGTTTCGCGATATAACGAGTTCGTTTCGCGTAATAACGTAATTCCGCCGTAGAATTAAGAATTACAGAATTTCATTAAGTTTTGACAAGTTAGTTCTACCAAAAATTATTATATCAGGATTTGAAAAATGTTGTTAAATTGTGATTAGCCTAATCACCCTTTGAACAACAGGGCCCTGGTGATATATATTAAAACTGATGGTCAATACACATTAAGTGAGCTTTTTATGGGATTTCAAGTTTTCTCACGCGTGTTTTACACATGCTTACCGTGACCTCGACCTGGCCATCCTTATTTGGGGTGATCTCATGACTCTTACGAATAATGAAAAAGGAGTGATGTGTAGCGTGGCAATTTGTTACAACGTCCCGATTTGTAACAACTATTTTTGTGATAAATTTGGACCTTGTAACAAATTGGGACGTATTTGACAGGATGTATCGTGCCAAACTGTTAAAGCTATTTTTGTAACAAATTGTGACCTTGTAACAAATTGGAACCTTGTAACTTATTGTGACCTTGTAACTAATTGGAACCTTGTAACTTATTGTGACCTTGTAACAAATTGGAACCTTGTAACTTATTGTGACCTTGTAACTAATTGGAACCTTGTAACTTATTGTGACCTTGTAACAAATTGGAACCTTGTAACTTATTGTGACATTGTAACAAATTGGAACCTTGTAACTTATTGTGACCTTGTAACAAATTGGAACCTTGTAACTTATTGTGACCTTGTAACAAATTGGAACCTTGTAACTTATTGTGACCTTGTAACTAATTGGGACATTGTACTTTACAAGATGTAGCGTACCAATTTGTAACAGATACATTTATAACCGATTGGGACGTTGTAACAAAGCGGTGGGGTTGAGCAGGTACATACTTTTAGTGACGTTAACCATAAAGAGAGAAAAAAAAGCATCCTACAACAGCGAGTAGACCACTTAGAAATCAGATCAGTAGATTAAACTACCACTTTGTGAAAACAAACAAATATATGCAACTCTTCATCGGTCCACAACACTAAGAGCCATGAGTAACAAAAGGCACTAGCTAATGGATTCACACGGACCTTCAGATGTTTTACCCAGAAAGATATAAAATATTCATTAAGACATTATATGCAAAGGGTATACGAGGCGAAAACACCAAGAGTGTCAGCACACAGGAATATCGGTAAAAGGCAACATAACCTACCGAGCTAGTCTGGAAACACGCAGGGATCAATGGCTGGCTGTACTTTGTAATCAACATTAAGTCATTTCGTGTGTTCCTTAGTCAATAGCTGCAGTATCTCGATGCAAGTTTCCTTTTATAGAAGTATGTCGTTTTTTTCAATCAAATGGCGGGTTTATACTTCGCCATGATGTCGACGATCTCAATGATTTGAGTGAAGGGTGGTGAGTTGAGGGTTCGTGGGTTAGAATCGTCGTGATTTGAGTGAAGGGTGGTGAGTTGAGGGTTCGTGGGTTAGAATCGTCGTGATTTGAGTGAAGGGTGGTTAGCCGAGGCCTCGTGGGTTAGAATCGCCATGATTTGAGTGAAGGGTGGTGAGCTGAGGGTTCGTGGGTTAGAATCGCCATGATTTGAGTGAAGGGTGGTGAGCTGAGGGTTCGTGGGTTAGAATCGTGGTGATTTGAGTGAAGGGTGGTTAGCTGAGGGCTTGTAGGTTAGAGTCGTAGTGATTTGAGTGAAGGGTGGTTAGCCGAGGGCTCGTGGGTTAGAATCGTCGTGATTTGAGTGAAGGGTGGTGAGCTGAGGGCTCGTGGGTTAGAATCGTCGTGATTTGAGTGAAGGGTGGTGAGCTGGGGGCTCGTGGGTTGCAATCGTCTTGATTTGAGTGACGGGTGGTGAGCTGGGGGCTCGTGGGTTAGAATCGAGGTGATTTGAGTGAAGGGTTGTGATTGTAAGGATGACGGACGCTTGGCTGTCAAAACATTTGCAACAATTATCCCGATTAGATGACAAATTGTGCGAGAGCGTGATAGGACGTGTAAATCGATGAAGAACGTAATCGGGCTGAACAGACCTGAAAATAGCGTACCGAGGAAATAGAATTTGGACCATTGTTTTTCCAAATCAGATCAGGATGTCGACCATTAAACTGTTCATGTTCTTCATCAACCTGCATCTCTCCAAACCTACCATTGTTAATCGTCATGTGACGCAAAAACCGCGGGTTGGGGATGCAGGAATATCACTATCTAGGAATGGGAAGTTAACAATTAGGAAATTCAAATCACCACTCTTATCATACAGCTTACTTGTGATCTGCCCCTGTTGGTTGTGTTTTAATTAAATATCGATAACAGTGACTGATGTTGAAGAGACTGCGGTGTCCTGGATTTCAAGGTCTACAGAGCAAATTCGATCGGCATGCTACAAATGTAACGAAGCCTTTTTTTATTTAAATATAACACAGCTTCACATTCGGTATATCTAAAGATGAAATTGAAAGGACTTTGAAAGATCTTTATTACCTGTTCTGATAAACCAATCAATCGGCAAAGAGTATGCTACAATTTTTTATATTTTTTTTTTTTTCTTTTTTTTTATTATTATTTATTTTATTTTTTTTTTATTTGGAAATCCTCAGTCTATTTAAGTATAGCCATTGTCTATACCTACATGTCTGTACTTTTAATGCCGTTCACCTTTCTTTAGAAAGAGCGCTCGTCATTAAATAACGAAGGCTTACCATAAATTTTGAATGGGGAACGGTAGTGTAAAGAGCAGAGAATTCCCGAAGGACGATCGGTCTCGTATTCTGATAATCGGAACTCCTCGTCATTTTCTACGTTCGCAGACGGAAGCGAGGTGTTCCGATTGGTATTCTGGTAGCGAGAATTGTTATTACGTCACAGTCACGTGTGTATTATCAGTATTAAAGCGAAAGTATTCTTCTACTATTGAAATGTTTGAAAACTTATTAATAACCGTCATTTAGTAAAATAAATAGGCGTTCCATATATCTAAAAGATACATAGTACAGTGTCTTTGCCATATTAAGACAAATTTTCGACAATTAGATACTATCTTTGAATTTAAAAAAATAAACGAATCAATTGTGTTTACTGTACACACAGTAAATTAAAAAGGATTTAAATAACTGAATTTAAAAATGAATTTAAATTCGAGCCGATTTGAAGCGTTTCAAGGTGGGGAATGATCTGTAATGTCTTCATGGTCGCCTGTGACGATTTCGATTTGTACTATTTCATTTAAGTATCTCCTTCTGTAAGTTAACGCTCAATAATTACGGATCAGTTACATTTGTCTTCGGAACGACTAAATTACATAATCGAATTGGCCTGGCAGTCCACGACTCGCGTTGCCAAGTAGTATAACCAGATTAGGCAAGCCACAGAGACATGCGATGAACAATAAGCAGATTGTTACTTACGTTCTCGTTTTTTTTGTGTGTGAAATATTAAACCTCTAGCATGCAGTGCCTTAAAAAAGAAAACCAGGTGGTGGTTATTTGTAGCGATAGGTAGTTGTTTTCTTGCTCAGGCATCGGAAACAAACTACGAACACAAGAAAATGAAAAATAAGTGTTGAACGTATTTTTAGGCCACCTGAGACGAAGTCTCAATGGACCTTTTCTAATCGCCTTTTGTCCGTCGTCGTCCGTCGTCCGTCGTGCGTCCGTCATAAACAATTTACATTTTCGTTTTCTTCTCCAAAACCTCTGAACCAAATTCAATGAAATTTGGCTAAAGGTCAACCAAAATTATGAATTATATGCTCCCGGCCACAAGGGCCTGAGGTGCGGGCCCAAAAAGGATCAAGTTGACTAAAACTTCAAAAATCTTCTCTACTCTCAGATATGGCGGAATCAAACACTCTTCATAGATGGAAGGGTGTTATTGTGTTTTTTTACCAAAATTGTGAATTTCATGATCCTCAGGTCTCACGTTTTGCCCCTGGTGAGGGGGTAAATTTTGTGATAGTTTATAGAGGGGTTTATAGAGAGTTCATACCCCCACACTTTTGGCGGGGAAATATCTTCGGTTCGGAGGTCAGACGTAGTTAAGGTAGTTACACCGACATGATTTAAACCGCTACAGGCCCAAAGTACCCGTTATATTTGCACTGTTCTTTGACCAAACAGTCCAGTTTTCTTCCGCTTTAGTTTTTTTCATGATCCTCAGGGGTTTTTTTTTCAAAAATAATTGACGTCACGCCAGTGGAGAACATATTTATGTGTTTTTCCGTCAAGTATCGCTATATGATACGAATTGAAAGTACATTTAGAAACAAACTTCCTTTTTGGGTTTTATCAAATACTCCCACAGAAGTGTGATAAAATATTGAAAAATCAAACCTACTTACCACATGGATTTTTTAGTTACATGTTATATTTATTGTTATGCAAATGCAAGTGCCGTTTTGCAGGTGGCTGCTTTGTTCCATTTCGTCCTTTCGCCCCGAAAAGACGAAAATCAAATGTCTTAATTCTCGCCCTTAGTTAACAAAATTTAGATTTTGTCTTTTCGCCCCGAAAAGACGGGACACCATACGCGAAAAGACGAAATAAATGCACGCAAATAAGCGACTTTATTTCGAAGCGAAAAGACGAAAGGACGAGAATTCAGATATTTGATTTTAGGACGAAATGGCACAAATCAGCCACCGTAGTTTTGATATGGCTCATCGTGTTGCGAATGAAGTAATTCTTAGAAAGCTCCGTCACGTGGCACAACATTTTCTCATGTTTCTAATTTCCAAAACAAACAAGGTAGTTCCGCTCTGATGGACAACTTTAAATGACATAACACATTGTAAAATTTCGCCTGTTAATCAGGAAAGATTGTGAACTAGATTTCTATGAAACGAGTTATAGAGGAAGAGGGATGGAGTTCCTCTAGAGGACGTCAAGGTTGTTTACTTAATAAGGCTAAACGCTTTTCAACCGAACCAGAAAGGCAAACGCTAATAGTTGAAGGAAACTTCCTTGAATGGCACTTAAAGCCGGCTCCAAATACATGTATGTTTAAAATATTTGTAATATAACTTAAAATGAAAGTGCTTTTATTTGATTATCAATAGATCTATATACAATGTACAAATGTATGTGAGCGACGCAGGCCCTTATGGTAAAGAGAGATAGAATTTAAACGTATATTAATTCAACTAGGCATGCAACAAGCGGGTTCTAATTTAAAATCGGCAGGTTTTGTGAAATAAAGACAACGGAGAGAATTAACAGCGGTGGTTGCTTTTAATACATTCACTAGAAATCGAGCCCGGACCTTGGTTTACTAGACCGGCGCTCCACCCAGTGAGCCAAGAGACATTCCTGTCGGTCCTTAAAGAGACTATCAGATCAGATAACAGAGAGCCAATTAAGGTCAGAGAACATGTTGGATTTTCATTATTTCCCCTGTGATTGTGAAGGTGTTTGTCACATAAATATACTAAAAGAAACATGTAAATCAAACCAGAAAAAAAGAACTCGTTAGTGTTTAATTATATTAACTAATGTTATTTTGTTATAGAATGGTATCGTGTATTAAGACAAAAGCAATATTTTATCTTAGGGAAAACATGTTTAATGAACACACACAACGCCAAGTAAACTCCACATTAATCTGTCCATGTTACAGAAGCCATTGTTTTACTATAATAAAGAATGACACTTGAAGAAGATGTCTATATTTTAAGGTGCTGATAGAATGAGCACGTGACGGGTTGTAATAAAGTAATTTGACGTGACATTCAGTAATTGGTTAATTAAGTTCTGGTAATTATCGCGTGTTGTGCTGAATTTGCAAAAGAAGCCTTCAACTACGACATCCATCTTCATACTGTTAGTACAATGTATATCCTCGGTCATATGGAGGCCATATAGACGCTGAACACGCATTGATAGTAATGAACTTGAGGGGGCACCCATGGGTTATTCGAATATTTGTAACAAAGAGGTCTTAGCAATGAGAAATCAACACCATGTATGTCGTTCGGAACGTACCTTTTAAAAGAGACTTGTAAACCTGAGTCAATCATTTGTACGGTAAAGATGTAGTATCAAATACACAAACATTAAAAAAATAATAATGGCTGTCGATTGTTAGATTCATAACACGATTTGGATTGCATTGGGAAACACTAGTGTCAACTAAGACGTAAGTGGAAAGTAGGTAATGTCAAGTAGGTAAAACCTTCCTAGTCAGAATACTACTTACCAATATATTTGTCACTTGATCTGAAAATCATTAGAATAGAGATTTAGTCCAACGTTGAAATGATTACACGGTCATTGTAGGTGACCGCATTGTACAATGATAATGAGCCCAGATGTTTCAGAGTGATGTGCTTCTTCAGTTTATCGATGGCATTAAACATGTTTATCTGTCATATTAAGGATGGATTACGGTGTACTTATACTCGTGACGTCATCATGAAATTTATGCGAAATGAAAGTACTCTGTCGTGACGTCATCATGAAATATACCGGAACTGAAAGTACTCTGTCGTGACGTCATCATAAAATATACCGGAACTGAAAGTACTATGTCGTGACGTCATCATGAAATATACCGGAAGTGAAAGTACTCTGTCGTGAGGTCATCATAAAATATACCGGAACTGAAATTACTCTGTCGTGACGTCATCATAAAATATACCGGACCTGAAAGTACTCTGTCGTGACGTCATCATGAAATATACCGGAACTAAAAGTACTCTGTCGTGACGTCATCATAAAATATACCGGAACTGAAAGTACTCTGTCGCGACGTCATCATGAAATATACCGGAACTGAAAGTACTCTGTCGTGACGTCATCATAAAATATACCGGACCTGAAAGAACTCTGTCGCGACGTCAGCCTAAAATATACTGGACCTGAAAGTACTCTGTCATGACCTCAACCTAAAATAAAACTCTGTCGTGACGTCATCATAAAATATACCGGAACAGAAGGTTTGTATAATCACTGCCGATATAAGCAAACATTATAACGCTTGATTTAGTTGGGTTTTGTATTGCTAAACGTCCTATCAACAGTCATGGTCATTTTAATCTATATAAATTGTAAATAATGTTCGCTAGACAAAATACTCGGAATCTTATTATACAACAAGGTGACACCAGTGACCTTTCAGTTACATTTATAATTACAGGAAACCTGGTAAGAGGAAAATAAATTATTATCGATTTTTGATGCCGGATGTTGAGAAATGTGCTATAATCTATAAAGAACAGTTAGCCTGAATCGTTGGTAAAACAGGTTATTTTCTATGTCGAAGTGTTCCCACAATACAATGTAACAAAATTTTCAGAGAAATCGATGGAAAATACGACTTTTGTCTTTTCAAATGATAAAGCCCATATTTAGCCATTACGTGCCACGATACATCGACCTGAAATAAGACACGTGCGCGGAAACTAAATTACAGCGCGGTATCGTCAAAAGATATCGGGTCATTGAGATCCCGCGTGATGTTATAAGGTCTCGCGAGACGTCCCCTTACAGAATGAACTGCTTTCTACGCCCAATCATGTGTTTTAATTAGATTTCAGTGCTTTATCGTAGTGTAAGAGGTACATAGTTATGGTTTTAACCCATAATATCAATCATATATATATATATTGTATTTATTTCCAAAGCTCTGACAACAGCTTTCACGATGATATACCAAATACATTAAGAGACATTGACGAGGATGGCCAAAGGCAAAACGTGTCATAGTTATGCACAGACAAGACAACGTGCCATTTAAGCTTGTGGGTTTGACAAAAGGAAGATAAATTTGCGATATTGAATTGGGGGGGTAATCTAAATTTGACAAGATAAGAACTTTGAGAAGCATGAAAGATATTGATAAGCCCGTTCCCTGATGATATTAAGAAAGTAGCTAATTGGACTGGCCCAATAAAAACGCCATAGCCTCTGGCAATTTTCATAAACGCATAAAAGTCGACATACATGTATGCTATTTTTTTCGTGGCATCTGTGGGGATTGAAATAAAAACATATCCTTAATTCAGCGATAACAAAGGAAGATAGCTTTGAGATATTGACAGTGAAGACATATGTTCCTTAACGAGATTTCTGAAAGTAGCTAATTGCTTTATACAAACGAACGTTTCGAGCCATTAAGAAGTTAAGCCAGAACGATGTCAAGAACTGCTCAAAGTAAAGGGTCGTAGCCAAGACTCTATAAATATATCTGACTACACCAGTCAAAGAAAGGAATGGTGTTCTTGACTGTTGACAAATGGCCACAAAATTGAGGAAAAAATGAATTTGTCTCGATTAAATGATAAACCATAGGATTACTCGGTACAAATCTTAAACTGTAATATCAACGTTCTATGAAAGCTAGAACGTGCTGCATTTGGCATAAAAATGGTTATTTTGTAGAAATTATGTACTTTATGGCGATTTAGAAGCATTCCGTGACTATGCGGGATTATCTTAATTTAGATTAACATTACTTTTTCAATATGCTGGAGTGGGTTCTGATTTTATTAAAAATTTGCTGAATATGTCTTTTCGTAACTATCCTTGACGCATGCAGGCAATAACAAAATAAAAATGTAGAAAAGTATAAAATATACATATATGTAGCGTCGGCAGATATCATGGACAGAGATTGTGGTAAAACAAGTATTTATTCTGGCAATTGCCTTTGCTATCATACGCCTATAACACCCAGTGGGTGTTGGAATACAGACAGCTGTTTTACGTAAACAAACAATATGGCCGCCAACGGCGAGGTATAGCTTGATGGAGATTTACACAAACACTTTGTGGTATCTGTTTAGAATTGCACTTAGATTGAAGGAATGTCCGTTTAAATACCATTTTTCATTTGTTTTGTTACTTTTTTATTTGAAAAAAACCCTCATTACTAACAACTTGTTCACGGACAAGTTGTAAGTAAATTGTTGGTCATTTCTGCTCATATTTGTTTATCTTTTTTTTTTTTTTTTTTTTCCTTTTTATAAGATTACGACTCCTTAAAAGACAAATTCAATGAAAAGTTTTTAATTTTTAAAATGTGATACTTCGACACAGACATGGGTTTTTTTCATTTTGTAATAAGGTGTTTAAAATTATTTTCTTACGCACGTATCAAAAGAAAGGCATCACAATATGTTTATCTTGAAGTAAACACCAAACAATTATTTGATTCATTTATTTATTTATTTATTTTAGGTAAGCCTGGTCGCCTTTCACGTGCGCTTTGTTTAAATGTACTGCCTTTACAAAAGGGGTCATTGGTGTTAAACATGTCATAACGTAATTTATACTATTCATGAACAATCTCCACTTCAGAGCTTACTTTGCAGCATTTTCCTTTGTGAAAAAAAAGCAATTTACACAATCAAACTGATATTTTATTTAGATCTTATCCGCCAGCTGTAACACATGTGGCATTTGTTTGAATATGTCCACAGGTTCGTGCAAAGAATACCAGCTTTTGTTAAAACATCGACACTTCTCGTCGGTTTTGTTGCTCAAAAATACTTCAATTTTAAATATTTGGCCTTGCGGTAACCCAAGCTATACAATACTTTCTTTAGAGACTCATAAATTACTGCCTGCTTCTCGCTGGCTCTATACTTACTTGATATTAGCGTCAGACTTACGGATTATAAAACATAGATATACCGTTATATATATAACATTTTACTGTTAGCAAATCTAAGAAAAGCTATTTTGGTAAAGTATTTTGTTGGCAAGTATTATAACGTGTGATTTTTGTCAGGTAATTTCGATATAAAGCAATGAAACAGAACCACGTGATCTGGTGCAGGTGGCGAAGCTTGGTCCGATATCCGTCTCGAGACACGCATGAAGGTGACCATGGGGATACATAACGGAGTTTTATAGTGTTTTTAACGCCAAAACTTATCTCTCGTGGACAATGAAGTGCGCCTTTCTCCTGCCCTAACTTCCAGCTAGCATTAAAATTTAAAAAATAAAAAAAAATAAGTGTGATTTCTCTTCAAATTCCTGTTTTCGTTATTGCAATGAGCTTATCGATTCAAGCATTTATGTTCATGATTTTAATACAATGTAATTCGTAAATTAGTTCCAAATCAAAACCAAAAGTACAAAGAGCTGTTCTGAAAGAAATTGGTCGTTTTAGAGCAAGTCATTTCGTAAAACAGTCAAATGCCACATGTCACCTGAACGTTTGCTTCACACGATCTTTTGCGAAGAAGCGTCAAATTGATTTTCAGCAAGCTGTGTAAAAGTTCACAGCCGTTTAAAAATTTCGTTTGGAAGTCCATAAGGAATTCTAGTGGAAATCTAAGTAAATAAAACAGGACTTGAGAGAATGAAGTTCAAAGTATGATCTATTAACTCCATTTTGTCTTTTTGTTGTTGTTTTTTCCCAAACGAGATTTAGACGAAAAAAGACGACTTTATCTGAAAGAAAGGCCAAGTTTTGGTGACCTCCCTTCACGATTTGAAAAAAAACTTTACTAGCATATGCTAGCTTAGATCACGGAATACCATTTCTAGGGTCAAGCCATAGAAAAATAAATACGTTTTTAACATTATCTAGTGATCTCGACCAGGGTTGGGTCATTTGTCTTCGAGATATGCTTCATAGCTGATCGTAATTATTGACTGAATACTTATGTAAGCTATGATCATAATGTCCATTCAATACGTATCGCAACCGTAACTAGATGTATATACCATTCCTATGGTTGGTGGGGCTAGGTAGTTGTTATGATTGACTCGGATCTTTGGGTTGGTGGGGTATGTAGTTAGTATTATTGACTCGGATCTTTGAGTTTGTTGGGATACGTAGTTGTTATTATTGACTCGGATCTTTGGGTTGGTGGGGTATGTAGTTGTTATTATTGACTCGGATCTTTGTGTTGGTGGGGTACGTAGTTGTTGTTATTGACTCGGATCTTTGAGTTTGTTGGGATACGTAGTTAGTATTGACTCGGATCTTTGGGTTGGTGGGGTACGTAGTTGTTATTGACTCGGATCTTTGGGTTGGTGGGGTACGTTGTTGTTATTATTGACTCGGATCTTTGGGTTGGTGGGGTACGTAGTTGTTGTTATTGACTCGGATCTTTGGGTTGGTGGGGTACGTAGTTAGTATTGACTCGGATCTTTGGGTTGGTGGGGTACGTAGTTAGTATTGACTCGGATCTTTGGGTTGGTGGGGTACGTAGTTAGTATTGACTCAGATCTTTGGGTTGATGGGATACGTAGTTAGTATTGACTCGGATCTTTGGGTTGGTGGGGTACGTAGTTAGTATTGACTCGGATCTTTGTGTTGGTGGGGTACGTAGTTATTATTGACTCGGATCTTTGGGTTGGTGGGGTACGTAGTTGTTATTATTGACTCGGATCTTTGATTTGGTGGGGTACGTAGTTGTTATTGACTCAGATCTTTGAGTTTGTTGGGATACGTAGTTAGTATTATTGACTCAGATCTTTTGAGTTTGTTGGGATACGTAGTTGTTATTGACTCAGATCTTTTGAGTTTGTTGGGATACGTAGTTAGTATTGACTCAGATCTTTGTGTTGATGGGATACGTAGTTGTTATTGACTCAGATCTTTTGAGTTTGTTGGGATACGTAGTTAGTATTGACCATTAATGTACAGGATTCGTTCCTGGTTTGGAGTGTAGAGATATCGTTATGACTCGAAGTGCTCCACCAATGTCCCAATAATAAAACAAACCAATGGAAATACCTATTATCGATATACTGTCACTCTAGTAGAGTCAGAAATGATTTAAATAATCTTGGTATTCTACATTAATGATAGTGGCTAGTCGTCCCGGTAATATCATAAGTCTCTTAGGACAGTTTTATACCGCAGAGTTTCGGCCTTCCGCCCGTTTAAGATAAGGCTTCCCTAGAGAGAAGCGCCAGTAGCTTGCTTATCGCTCTAGGTAATGCATAAAGAATATAACTCATCCATTCCCATAGAAACAATGGCAGTGAAGCGGCAGACGTGTTTGTTGGCGTTAACATCAACAACAACAAATTATTCAAACACAGAAAGTTTCGGACTCCATAGCAAAACTAACATAATAACTACCTCACGATCAAAACAACATAGTGATATTGTAAATCACCAATCTGACGTCATAGTGATATTGTAAATCACCAATCTGACGTCTTAGTGATATTGTAAATCACCAATCTGACGTCATAGTGATATTGTAAATCACCAATCTGACGTCTTAGTGATATTGTAAATCACCAATCTGACGTCTTAGTGATATTGTAAATCACCAATCTGACGTCATAGTAATGTAGTTAATCACCTATCTGGGGTCACATTGATGTTGAATTTCGGTAAACTGACGTCATTCTGGCGTTGTACAGCACCTTTACATCATAGGAAAATCTCACCACAATGACGTCATCGTTGCACATTGCTATTCTTTGACGTCATGGACGTAACATTTTTTATTTGCCATGTTTAACTACTATACAACCTGTAAACGAAGTCTATGCCTGTACCGATGACCGTTGTTTTTGTACCAGCATGTACTTGTACTCATTTGGTGGACAGAGGCTATCTGTTCCTCGGTCATATTCTAAATCTAACCTCAGTCAGGCAAGATTTCACACCCAAATCACACATT
This sequence comes from Pecten maximus, assembly GCF_902652985.1. Classification (NCBI taxonomy): domain Eukaryota; kingdom Metazoa; phylum Mollusca; class Bivalvia; order Pectinida; family Pectinidae; genus Pecten; species Pecten maximus. The sequence goes on along the minus strand of NC_047015.1, from coordinate 57,782,764 downwards.
TAAATTGCAAATTGCGACCACCAGGTTATGGACACTGGTCAAACCAATTACTATCGTTGGCCATTTTGATATTATTACAATGAGACCGTCGTGGTCAAATTTAGCGATCGGGGCACATCGGCCGGCACTCGACAGTCCCCACAAGGGAATGTCATGCGATATCACACAGGGATCAGTATTCATCTATTCGCACTCTGACATATAACTGAACGTTCGTACGTGTGTGATGTCCACCAATTTGGTTAACATCTCCTCGCCGTCAGCCTCGATATTGTACCTCGGCGTGAAATTTTTATTTGTATGTGTGGACATTCTGATTGAAAAGCTATCCATTGGAAAACGTTATTGCTTTCTTATCACCAATACTTCCTCGGGGCGATAAACCATAATGATAATGATAACAATCAAATACCCAACAGATCCCTTCCTTTGTCTCCTGTTTGCATTTTATGCAACATATCACTTTGTAAATGACGGTAATTAGGCAACAGTGAGTGAGGTTAGGACTAGTCTACGTATGGATATCTACCGTAATTATGTACAAAGAAGTGAGGCTAGGATTAGTTTTTATGGATATCTACCGTAATTATGCACAAGGAAATGATGCTAGGATTAGATTTTTTATGGATATCTACCGTAATTACGTGCATAGAACTGAAGCTACGTATGGATATCTACCGTAATTATGTACAAGGAAATGATGCTAGGATTAGTTTTTATGGATATCTACCGTAATTACGTGCATAGAACTGAAGCTACGTATGGATATCTACCGTAATTATGTACAAAGAAGTGAGGCTAGGACTACTCTACATATGGACATTTACCGTAATTACATGTATGTACAAGGAAATGATGCTAGGCTTAGTGTGGTGTGAATATTACCGTAATTATGTACAAAGAAGTGGGGCTAGGACTAGTCTACGTATGGATATCTACCGTAATGCTAGGATTAGTTTAGAATGGATATCTACCGTAATTATGTACAAAGAAATGAGGCTAGGGTTGATCTACATATAGGTATCTACCGTAATTCTGTACAAAGAAATGATGCTAGGATAATTATATCATGGACATCTACCGTAATTGAAGAGCAAAAAGCTAGGGTAATTCTGCATGTGGTTATCAGCCATAATTATATACAAAACGTGAACGTTGACTATTTTACATATGGATATCTACCGTAATTAGGTACAAAGACTTGAAAGTGACTATCCTATATATGGATATCTACCGTAATTAGGTACAACGACGTGAAAGTGCCTATCCTATATGTAGATACCTACCGTAATTAGGTAAATATATGTGAACATTGACTATCCTATATATGGATATCTACCGTAATTAGGTACAAAGACGTGAACGTTGACTATCCTATATATGGATATCTACCGTAATTAGGAACAAAGACGTGAACGTTGACTATCCTATATATGGATATCTACCGTAATTAGGTAAATATATGTGAACATTGACTATCCTATATATGGATATCTACCGTAATTAGGTAAATATATGTGAACATTGACTATCCTATATGTAGATACCGACTATCCTATATATGGATATCTACCGTAATTAGTTACAAAGACGTGAACGTTGACTATCCTATATATAGTAAGCTGCCGTAATTAGTTACAAAAAAGTGAGGCCAAGATTTTTTTCAGTAAATTAATAAAAATAAATTTCATGGATAAAACTTCTCCACAATCCAAATAAAACCTTTTTATCGACCACTATCCCAAAAATATCCCTGAGCAATTTCCCTGGGTGCAGTTACAAAAGACTTTTGGTTTTGATTAGCAATTCTAGAACATTTTAATGTGAACTTTACAGTGTCGGGCCTTGAGAATGATAACATTGGTAAAAGCAGGCTTGTTCAGAAGGTCGATATATAAATATATTGAAATAAAATTCGACATGATCTCAAGAATGTCAGAAACGTCGATGGGCTTGGAGAATTATTGGTGAAATCAGGCTTGTACAAAAGCAGGGTACATCACTAACTAAATATAAATTCTGTATGACAGGTTTGACAAATTAGTTCCATAGAAGTAAGGTACAGAGAGGTAGACGTAAGGTACAGAGAGGTAGACGTGAGGTATAGAGAGGTAGACGTAAGGTACAGAGAGGTAGACGTAAGGTACAGAGAGGTAGACGTAAGGTTCAGAGAGGTAGACGTAAGGTACAGAGAGGTAGACGTTAGGAATAGAGAGGTAGATGTAAGGTATAGAGAGGTAGACGTAAGGTACAGAGAGGTAGACGTAAGGTATAGAGAGGTAGACGTAAGGTATAGAGAGGTAGACGTAAGGTACAGAGAGGTAGACGTAAGGTACAGAGAGGTAGACGTAAGGTAAGGTATAGACAGGTAGACGTAAGGTACAGAGAGGTAGACGTAAGGTATAGACAGGTAGACGTAAGGTATAGAGAGGTAGACGTAAGGTACAGAGAGGTAGACGTAAGGTATAGAGAGGTAGACGTAAGGTACAGAGAGGTAGACGTAAGGTATAGAGAGGTAGACGTAAGGTACAGAGAGGTAGACGTAAGGTATAGAGAGGTAGACGTAAGGTATAGAGAGGTAGACGTAAGGTACAGAGAGGTAGACGTAAGGTATAGAGAGGTAGACGTAAGGTATAGAGAGGTAGACGTAAGGTACAGAGAGGTAGACGTAAGGTATAGAGAGGTAGACGTAAGGTACAGAGAGGTAGACGTAAGGTACAGAGAGGTAGACGTAAGGTATAGAGAGGTAGACGTAAGGTATAGAGAGGTAGACATAAGGTATAGAGAGGTAGACGTAAGGTATAGAGAGGTAGACGTAAGGTATAGACAGGTAGACGTAAGGTATAGACAGGTAGACGTAAGATACAGAGAGGTAGACGTAAGGTATAGAGAGGTAAACGTAAGGTACAGAGAGGTAGATGTAAGGTATAGACAGGTAGATGTAAGGTATAGAGAGGTAGACGTAAGGTACAGAGAGGTAGATGTAAGGTATAGAGAGGTAGACGTAAGGTATAGAGAGGTAGACGTAAGGTACAGAGAGGTAGACGTAAGGTACAGAGAGGTAGACGTAAAGTATAGACAGGTAGATGTAAGGTATAGACAGGTAGACGTAAGGTATAGAGAGGTAGACGTAAGGTATACAGAGGTAGACGTAAGGTACAGAGAGGCAGACGTAAAGTATAGACAGGTAGACGTGAGTTATAGAGAGGTAGACGTAAGGTACAGAGACGTAGCCGTAAGGTATAGAGAGGTAGACGTAAGGTACAGAGAGGTAGACGTAAGGTACAGAGAGGTAGACGTTAGGTATAGAGAGGTAGACGTAAGGTACAGAGAGGTAGACGTAAGGTACAGAGAGGTAGACGTAAGGTACAGAGAGGTAGACGTTAGGTATAGAGAGGTAGATGTAAGGTATAGAGAGATAGACGTAAGGTACAGAGAGGTAGACGTAAGGTATAGAGAGGTAGACGTAAGGTATAGAGAGGTAGACGTAAGGTACAGAGAGGTAGACGTAAGGTACAGAGAGGTAGACGTAAGGTAAGGTATAGACAGGTAGACGTAAGGTACAGAGAGGTAGACGTAAGGTATAGACAGGTAGACGTAAGGTATAGAGAGGTAGACGTAAGGTACAGAGAGGTAGACGTAAGGTACAGAGAGGTAGACGTAAGGTATAGAGAGGTAGACGTAAGGTACAGAGAGGTAGACGTAAGGTATAGAGAGGTAGACGTAAGGTACAGAGAGGTAGACGTAAGGTATAGAGAGGTAGACGTAAGGTATAGAGAGGTAGACGTAAGGTACAGAGAGGTAGACGTAAGGTATAGAGAGGTAGACGTAAGGTATAGAGAGGTAGACGTAAGGTACAGAGAGGTAGACGTAAGGTATAGACAGGTAGACGTAAGGTACAGAGAGGTAGAAGTAAGGTACAGAGAGGTAGACGTAAGGTATAGAGAGGTAGACGTAAGGTATAGAGAGGTAGTAAGGTATAGAGAGGTAGATGTAAGGTATAGAGAGGTAGACGTAAGGTATAGAGAGGTAGACGTAAGGTATAGACAGGTAGACGTAAGGTATAGACAGGTAGACGTAAGGTACAGAGAGGTAGACGTAAGGTACAGAGAGGTAGATGTAAGGTATAGAGAGGTAGACGTAAGATATAGAGAGGTAGACGTAAGGTACAGAGAGGTAGACGTAAGGTACAGAGAGGTAGACGTAAAGTATAGACAGGTAGATGTAAGGTATAGAGAGGTAGACGTAGGGTATAGAGAGGTAGACGTAAGGTATAGACAGGTAGACGTAAGGTACAGAGAGGTAGACGTAAGGTATAGAGAGGTAGACGTAAGGTACAGAGAGGCAGACGTAATGTATAGAGAGGTAGACGTAAGGTATAGAGAGGTAGATGTAAGGTATAGAGAGGTAGACGTAAGGTAAGGTATAGAGAGGTAGACGTAAGGTAAGGTATAGAGAGGCAGACGTAAGGTACAGAGAGGCAGACGTAAAGTATAGACAGGTAGACGTAAGGTATAGAGAGGTAGACGTAAGGTACAGAGACGTAGACGTAAGGTATAGAGAGGTAGACGTAAGGTACAGAGAGGTAGACGTAAGGTACAGAGAGGTAGACGTTAGGTATAGAGAGGTAGACGTAAGGTACAGAGAGGTAGATGTAAGGTATAGAGAGGTAGACGTAAGGTAAGGTATAGACAGGTAGACGTAAGGTATAGACAGGTAGACGTAAGGTATAGAGAGGTAGACGTAAGGTAAGGTATAGACAGGTAGACGTAAGGTATAGACAGGTAGACGTAAGGTATAGACAGGTAGACGTAAGGTATAGACAGGTAGACGTAATGTAAGGTATAGGCAGGTGTACGTAAGGTATAGAGAGGTAGACGTAAGGTATAGAGAGGTAGAAGTAAGGTATAGAGAGGTAGACGTAAGGTATAGAGAGGTAGACGTAAGGTACAGAGAGGTAGACGTAAGGTATAGAGAGGTAGACGTAAGGTATAGAGAGGTAGACGTAAGGTACAGAGAGGTAGACGTAAGGTACAGAGAGGTAGACGTAAGGTATAGAGAGGTAGACGTAAGGTATAGAGAGGTAGACGTAAGGTAAGGTATAGAGAGGTAGACGTAAGGTACAGAGAGGTAGATGTAAGGTATAGAGAGGTAGGCGTAAGGTATAGAGAGGTAGACGTAAAGTATAGAGAGGTAGACGTAAGGTACAGAGAGGTAGACGTAAGGTAAAGAGAGGTAGACGTAAGGTACAGAGAGGTAGATGTAAGGTACAGAGAGGTAGACGTAAGGTATAGAGAGGTAGACGTAGGGTATAGAGAGGTCGACGTAAGGTATAGAGAGGTAGACGTAAGGTATAGAGAGATACACGTAATGTATAGAAAGGTAGACGTAAGGTACAGAGAGGAAGACGTAAGGTACAGAGAGGAAGACGTAAGGTATAGAGAGGTAGACGTAGGATACAGAGAGGTAGACGTAAGGTACAGAGAGGAAGACGTAAGGTATAGAGAGGTAGACGTAAGGTACAGAGAGGTAGACGTAAGGTATAGAGAGGTAGACGTAAGGTATAGAGAGGTAGACGTAAGGTACAGAGAGGTAGACGTAAGGTATAGAGAGGTAGACGTAAGGTATAGAGAGGTAGACGTAAGGTACAGAGAGGTAGACGTAAGGTATAGACAGGTAGACGTAAGGTACAGAGAGGTAGACGTAAGGTACAGAGAGGTAGACGTAAGGTATAGAGAGGTAGACGTAAGGTATAGAGAGGTAGTAAGGTATAGAGAGGTAGATGTAAGGTATAGAGAGGTAGACGTAAGGTATAGAGAGGTAGACGTAAGGTATAGACAGGTAGACGTAAGGTATAGACAGGTAGACGTAAGGTACAGAGAGGTAGACGTAAGGTACAGAGAGGTAGATGTAAGGTATAGAGAGGTAGACGTAAGGTATAGAGAGGTAGACGTAAGGTACAGAGAGGAAGACGTAAGGTACAGAGAGGTAGACGTAAAGTATAGACAGGTAGATGTAAGGTATAGAGAGGTAGACGTAAGGTATAGAGAGGTAGACGTAAGGTATAGACAGGTAGACGTAAGGTACAGAGAGGTAGACGTAAGGTATAGAGAGGTAGAGGTAATGTACAGAGAGGTAGACGTAAGGTATAGAGAGGTAGACGTAAGGTATAGACAGGTAGACGTAAGGTACAGAGAGGTAGACGTAAGGTATAGACAGGTAGACGTAAGGTACAGAGAGGTAGACGTAAGGTACAGAGAGGTAGACGTAAGGTATAGAGAGGTAGACGTAAGGTATAGAGAGGTAGTAAGGTATAGAGAGGTAGATGTAAGGTATAGAGAGGTAGACGTAAGGTATAGAGAGGTAGACGTAAGGTATAGAAAGGTAGACGTAAGGTATAGACAGGTAGACGTAAGGTACAGAGAGGAAGACGTAAGGTACAGAGAGGTAGATGTAAGGTATAGAGAGGTAGACGTAAGGTATAGAGAGGTAGACGTAAGGTACAGAGAGGTAGACGTAAGGTACAGAGAGGTAGACGTAAACTATAGACAGGTAGATGTAAGGTATAGAGAGGTAGACGTAAGGTATAGAGAGGTAGACGTAAGGTATAGACAGGTAGACGTAAGGTACAGAGAGGTAGACGTAAGGTATAGAGAGGTAGACGTAAGGTACAGAGAGGCAGACGTAATGTATAGAGAGGTAGACGTAAGGTATAGAGAGGTAGATGTAAGGTATAGAGAGGTAGACGTAAGGTAAGGTATAGAGAGGTAGACGTAAGGTAAGGTATAGAGAGGCAGACGTAAGGTACAGAGAGGCAGACGTAAAGTATAGACAGGTAGACGTAAGGTATAGAGAGGTAGACGTAAGGTACAGAGACGTAGACGTAAGGTATAGAGAGGTAGACGTAAGGTACAGAGAGGTAGACGTAAGGTACAGAGAGGTAGACGTTAGGTATAGAGAGGTAGACGTAAGGTACAGAGAGGTAGATGTAAGGTATAGAGAGGTAGACGTAAGGTAAGGTATAGACAGGTAGACGTAAGGTATAGACAGGTAGACGTAAGGTATAGACAGGTAGACGTAAGGTAAGGTATAGACAGGTAGACGTAAGGTATAGACAGGTAGACGTAAGGTATAGACAGGTAGACGTAAGGTATAGACAGGTAGACGTAAGGTATAGACAGGTAGACGTAATGTAAGGTATAGGCAGGTGTACGTAAGGTATAGAGAGGTAGACGTAAGGTATAGAGAGGTAGAAGTAAGGTATAGAGAGGTAGACGTAAGGTATAGAGAGGTAGACGTAAGGTACAGAGAGGTAGACGTAAGGTATAGAGAGGTAGACGTAAGGTATAGAGAGGTAGACGTAAGGTACAGAGAGGTAGACGTAAGGTACAGAGAGGTAGACGTAAGGTATAGAAAGGTAGACGTAAGGTATAGAGAGGTAGACGTAAGGTAAGGTATAGAGAGGTAGACGTAAGGTACAGAGAGGTAGATGTAAGGTATAGAGAGGTAGGCGTAAGGTATAGAGAGGTAGACGTAAAGTATAGAGAGGTAGACGTAAGGTACAGAGAGGTAGACGTAAGGTAAAGAGAGGTAGACGTAAGGTACAGAGAGGTAGATGTAAGGTACAGAGAGGTAGACGTAAGGTATAGAGAGGTAGACGTAGGGTATAGACAGGTAGACGTAAGGTATAGAGAGGTAGACGTAAGGTATAGAGAGATACACGTAATGTATAGAAAGGTAGACGTAAGGTACAGAGAGGAAGACGTAAGGTACAGAGAGGAAGACGTAAGGTATAGCGAGGTAGACGTAAGGTACAGAGAGGAAGACGTAAGGTATAGAGAGGTAGACGTAAGGTATAGAGAGGTAGACGTAAGGTGTAGAGAGGTAGACGTAAGGTATAGAGAGGTAGACGTAAGGTACAGAGAGGTAGACGTAAGGTACAGAGAAGTAGACGTAAGGTATAAAGAGATACACGTAATGTATAGAGAGGTAGACGTAAGGTACAGAGAGGTAGACGTAAGGTACAGAGAGGTAGACGTAAGGTACAGAGAGGTAGACGTAAGGTACAGAGAGGAAAACGTAAGGTATAGAGTGGTAGACGTAAGGTACAGAGAAGTAGACGTTAGGTACAGAGAGGTAGACGTAAGGTACAGAGAGGTAGACGTAAGGTACAGAGAGGTAGACGTAAGGTACAGAGAGGTAGACGTAAGGTACAGAGAAGTAGACGTAAGGTATAGAGAGGTAGACGTAAGGTACAGAGAAGTAGACGTAAGGTACAGAGAAGTAGACGTAAGGTATAGAGAGGTAGACGTAAGGTACAGAGAGGTAGACGTAAAGTATAGAGAGGTAGACGTAAGGTACAGAGAGGTAGACGTAAGGTATAGAGAGGTAGACGTAAGGTACAGAGAGGTAGACGTAAGGTATAGAGAGGTAGACGTAAGGTACAGAGAGGTAGACGTAAAGTACAGAGAGGTAGACGTAAGGTACAGAGAGGTAGACGTAAGGTACACAGAGGTAGAATACAGAGGTACCAGGATGTAGACGTAAGGTTATTAGAGAGGTAGACGTAAGGTACAGAGAGGTAGACGTAAGGTACAGAGAGGTAGACGTAAGGTATAGAGAGGTAGACGTAAGGTACAGAGAGGTAGACGTAAGGTATAGACAGGTAGACGTAAGGTATAGACAGGTAGACGTAAGGTACAGAGAGGTAGATGTAAGGTATAGAGAGGTAGACGTAAAGTATAGAGAGGTAGACGTAAGGTACAGAGAGGTAGACGTAAGGTACAGAGATGTAGACGTAAGGTATAGAGAGGTAGACGTAAGGTACAGAGAGGTAGGAGACGTAAGGTATAGAGAGGTAGATGTAAGGTATAGAGAGGTAGACGTATAAGGTATAGAGAGGTAGACGTAAGGTATAGAGAGGTAGACGTTAGCTATAGACAGGTAGACGTAAGGTATAGACAGGTAGACGTAGGGTACAGAGGGGAAGACGTAAGGTATAGAGAGGTAGACGTAAGGTATAGAGAGGTAGACGTAAGGTGTAGAGAGGTAGACGTAAGGTATAGAGAGGTAGACGTAGGGTACATAGAGGTAGACGTAAGGTACAGAGAAGTAGACGTAAGGTATAGAGAGATACACGTAATGTATAGAGAGGTAGACGTATGGTACAGAAAGGTAGACGTAAGGTACAGAGAGGAAGACGTAAGGTACAGAGAGGTAGACGTAAGGTATAGAGAGGTAGACGTAAGGTACAGAGAGAAAGACGTAAGGTATAGAGTGGTAGACGTAAGGTACAGAGAAGTAGACGTTAGGTACAGAGAGGTAGAGGTAAGGTACAGAGAGGTAGACGTAAGGAACAGAGAGGTAGACGTAAGGTATAGAGAGGTAGACGTAAGGTAAGGTATAGAGAGGTAGACGTGAGGTATAGAGAGGTAGACGTAAGGTACAGAGAGGTAGACGTAAGGTACGAGAGGTAGACGTAAGGTACAGAGAAGTAGACGTAAGGTATAGACAGGTAGACGTAAGGTATAGACAGGTAGACGTAAGGTACAGAGAGGTAGACGTAAGGTAAGGTTTAGAGAGGTAGACGTAAGGTACAGAGAGGTAGACGTAAAGTATAGAGAGGTAGACGTAAGGTACAGAGAGGTAGACGTAAAGTACAGAGAGGTAGACGTAAGGCACAGAGAGGTAGATGTAAGGTACAGAGAGGTAGACGTAAGGTACAGAGAGGTAGACGTAAGGTATAGAGAGGTAGACGTAAGGTATAGAGAGGTAGACGTAAGGTACAGAGAGGTAGACGTAAGGTATAGAGAGGTAGACGTAAGGTATAGACAGGTAGACGTAAGGTACAGAGAGGTAGACGTAAGGTATAGACAGGTAGACGTAAGGTATAGAGAGGTAGACGTAAGGTATAGAGAGGTAGACGTAAGGTGTAGAGAGGTAGACGTAAGGTAAGGTATAGAGAGGTAGACGTAAGGTATAGACAGGTAGACGTAAGGTAAGGTACAGAGAGGTAGACGTAAGGTATAGACAGGTAGACGTAATGTATAGAGAGGTAGACGTAAGGTACAGAGAGGTAGACGTAAGGTACAGAGAGGAAGACGTAAGGTACAGAGAGGTAGACGTAAGGTATAGAGAGGTAGACGTAAGGTATAGAGAGGTAGACGTAGGGTATAGAGAGGTAGACGTAAGGTATAGAGAGGTAGACGTAAGGTATAGAGAGATACACGTAATGTATAGAAAGGTAGACGTAAGGTACAGAGAGGTAGACGTAAGGTACAGAGAGGAAGACGTAAGGTATAGAGAGGTAGACGTAGGGTACAGAGAGGTAGACGTAAGGTACAGAGAGGAAGACGTAAGGTATAGAGAGGTAGACGTAAGGTACAGAGAGGAAGACGTAAGGTATAGAGAGGTAGACGTAAGGTATAGAGAGGTAGACGTAAGGTGTAGAGAGGTAGACGTAAGGTATAGAGAGGTAGACGTAAGGTACAGAGAGGTAGACGTAAGGTACAGAGAAGTAGACGTAAGGTATAAAGAGATACACGTAATGTATAGAGAGGTAGACGTAAGGTACAGAGAGGTAGACGTAAGGTACAGAGAGGAAGACGTAAGGTACAGAGAGGTAGACGTAAGGTACAGAGAGGTAGACGTAAGGTACAGAGAGGAAGACGTAAGGTATAGAGTGGTAGACGTAAGGTACACAGAAGTAGACGTTAGGTACAGAGAGGTAGACGAAGGTACAGAGAGGTAGACGTAAGGTACGGAGAGGTAGACGTAAGGTACAGAGAGGTAGACGTAAGGTACAGAGAAGTAGACGTAAGGTATAGAGAGGTAGACGTAAGGTACAGAGAAGTAGACGTAAGGTACAGAGAAGTAGACGTAAGGTATAGAGAGGTAGACGTAAGGTACAGAGAGGTAGACGTAAAGTATAGAGAGGTAGACGTAAGGTACAGAGAGGTAGACGTAAGGTATAGAGAGGTAGACGTAAGGTACAGAGAGGTAGACGTAAGGTATAGAGAGGTAGACGTAAGGTACAGAGAGGTAGACGTAAGTACAGAGAGGTAGACGTAAGGTACAGAGAGGTAGACGTAAGGTATAGAGAGGTAGACGTAAGGTATAGAGAGGTAGACGTAAGGTATAGACAGGTAGACGTAAGGTACAGAGAGGTAGACGTAAGGTACAGAGAGGTAGACGTAAGGTACAGAGAGGTAGACGTAAGGTACACAGAGGTAGACGTAAGGTACAGAGAGGTAGACGTAAGGTATAGAGAGATAGACGTAAGGTACAGAGAGGTAGACGTAAGGTACAGAGAGGTAGACGTAAGGTATAGAGAGGTAGACGTAAGGTACAGAGAGGTAGACGTAAGGTATAGAGAGGTAGACGTAAGGTATAGAGAGGTAGACGTAAGGTACAGAGAGGTAGACGTAAGGTACAGAGAGGTAGACGTAAGGTATAGAGAGGTAGACGTAAGGTACAGAGAGGTAGACGTAAGGTATAGAGAGGTAGACGTAAGGTATAGAGAGGTAGGCGTAAGGTCTAGAGAGGTAGACGTAAGGTACAGGGAGGTAGACGTAAGGTACAGAGAGGTAGACGTAAGGTATAGAGAGGTAGACGTAAGGTACAGGGAGGTAGACGTAAGGTATAGAGAGGTAGACGTAAGGTACAGAGAGGTAGACGTAAGGTACAGAGAGGTAGACGTAAGGTATAGAGAGGTAGACGTAAGGTACAGAGAGGTAGACGTAAGGTATAGGCAGGTACACGTAAGGTACAGAGAGGTAGACGTTAGGTATAGACAGGTAGATGTAAGGTATAGAGAGGTAGACGTAAGGTATAGAGAGGTAGACGTAAGGTACAGAGAGGTAGACGTAAGGTACAGAGAGGTAGACGTAAGGTATAGAGAGGTAGACGTAAGGTACAGAGAGGTAGACGTAAGGTACAGAGAGGTAGACGTAAGGTACAGAGAGGTAGACGTAAGGTACAGACAGGTAGACGTAAGGTATAGAGAGGTAGACGTTAGGTACAGAGAGGTACACGTAAGGTACAGAGAGGTAGACGTAAGATAAGGTATAGTTTATAATGTACTTGTCCGACATTTTAAAAAGTTTTGATAAACTCACCAGAAATATATTGTTCTGAAAGTGTGCTTATTCTAGAACTAGACTTCATTTTACAAAATAAAAAATATACACACAGTTTACATGGTAAACCGCAAGTTTTAAATTTTACCAAAACAAAACAAAAAAAAGGTGTTTCCGTAAATGCGAGTTTTTTTTTACGTTTTGCAAACAATCATCCCGAACATGTCCTAATGTCGAACCAAACGACAATAAAATAGGTTTGTAACTTACAAAAAAATCTGAATGCGTCTTAAATTTTCCATCGAAATGTAAACAAATTCTCCGTTATTATCAAAATAGCATGCAACCACATTGCAGTTCTATATCCGGGCAAGCAGCTCTTGATTGTGAGCACCAAAACAGCCGAGAACTAATTGCATAGCAATGTCATAGGTGGACAATACGTACTCGATCTGTAGAGAAATAAATTATAAATATGCGTCGTGCTTATAAAGTGCCCGATGACGTATTGTTTTGTTAGTTACTGATAACAACGGTGCTATTTCCGTATGCTTGATTGTATCGTTCGACTGAGGAAGGAGAATGAAAATATATCAATGCTTTCGAACCCAATAATATCATCTCCGATGTATTTCCCATTCGCTAAAACCAAAAACATCAAAATGTATCAACTATATAATATATTATAAATATATATATAAATTTTATATATTTCTCTCGATAAAACCACGACAGGAAATTCAAATCTATATCTTCGAATCACCAACGCATAGTGTATGATACATTGTATATATATTTTTTTTTTTTTTTTTTGTATTTTCCCATTTGCTAAAATCAAAAATATGAAAAAATTAACGTTTTCAAACAGAATAATCTTCGCTGTATTTTCCCATTCACTGAAATATGTGATTTGTAAAAACAAATTCAAATCAGATTTCATGAAATTGATGACATGAATAAACACGATTATTCAGAATGCCGTAAAGAGATTTAACGGGCTACATCTCGTAACACCGTACCATCAGATTTCTAACCAAGGGCGCTATCAAATCGTTGATCGCTAAATTAAGCTTCGACGCGGAAACTGTGCTATTCATTGAATGATATTACGAAAATGTATCGAGCACAATAACTAATACGGCATCGTGGATTAATTATCCCGGGGATCTAAATTATTGAACCCAATATCAACTCGGAATATTTGATTAAACATCATTTAACATCCGACAAGAAATAATCAAACGCTAATGTAAAGAGGCATGCTTAACCTAGATCGAGATTGTGGTTTCGACATTCGATTGGTGAATTTGTTTTAAATGTAGATATTTCTAGTGATAGACCAATCGAGTTCTATTGGGTTTAGGAATCAGTTTTGATAAAGATTTACTGTTCCGTACGAATTTGAGTTCGTCTTTATGTCCTCTGGTCGCCAGACAAAGAAAAAATTATCTTTGGATTTCCCAAGGCATGTCAATGTTATTTTCACTAAGTTTGAGTACATACATTTCGAATTGAACGTGTGGAATGAAGAAACGTGTTATAGCTATAACATAGAATTCCAGACATGCTGTAAATGTAGACATACGTGTATGATAGAGAGTTTCAGACATGCTACTTAGTCATATGTGTGTAGACGAAAATTTCAGACATGATGTTGAAGGCATGTGTGTATAGACAGAAATTCAGACATGCTTTTGAAGACATATGTGCATAGACAGAAATTCAGACATGCTTTTGAAGACATATGACTATGTGTATAGACGAAAATTCCAAACATGCTGTTGAAGACATATATGTATAGATAGAAATTCAGACATGCTTTTGAAGACATATGTGTATAGATGATAATTTCAGACATGTTTTTGAAGACATATGTGTATAGACGAAAATTCAGACATGCTTTTGAAGTCATTTGTTTATAGATGATAATTTTAGACATGCTTTTGAAGTCATATGTGTATAGATGATAATTTCAGACATGCTTTTGAAGTCATATGTGTATAGATGATCATTTCAGATATGCTTTTGAAGACATGTGCTAAATTGTAGACATTTGTGTATCAATCTAATTAAAATCTAGATGGTCATTCTCACTACGTTACATCTAACAACATCTCATAAGGGGTCACGTCGGGGTGACCTTTCGGATTAGCCAATCAAATGATTACTTCCAGAATCTTGGAAGTGAATGCTATATGTCCGAATTAGCAAGACTAAGTGCATAACTTGTCTAATCTGTCAATTTGTTTCAAGTCATTTCGTCCTACATATCATATACCTATATACATGTTGTGCCGAAATGGTTTTCTTCAGATGCATGTTGTGACGAAATGGTTTTCTTCTAAGACATCGACAAATTGGCAATTCGCACTGAAAGTGAAATACACACATCGCAAAGGTCACCAGAACGTGACCCCTTATGGAATGTTGTTAGATGTTCATGTAACGTAGTGAGAATAACCATCTATATTTTAATTAGACTGTTTGTGTATTGAAATATAACTTCAGACAGACATTTTTTGACGTGTTTGTACAAAGGCAGATGCCCGAGGACCGACACGGACAGAATTTGATGATGAACTACTGTTTGTATATCTTGTATTTAAGTGTGCTTTGCTATGATTATTTTAGAGAGCTGTTGGAAATAATAACTCATAACAAAGCAGAACAATTACTTCAACATCAATTGTACTTTCTCACGTCATACATGCATTAAGATTTGAATCTCAAGGCGTTCAAATCCTCAGGGTGCAGCTAATGGTCAGAACGCTAAGTCTAGAAAACAAAACATGGAGCATGTCGAGCCACAAGGTCGGCGTCCTTTATATCAGTTTTAAGGTATCAGGCATTAAATCGCGTTCGCTGTAGTTTTCAGTTCGCCATCACAATAGAAATCAAATGTAATAGCATCGCATTGCAAGAAGGTAGTAAACCTTAATTCTGTTATGGGGGTGACTGTTCCTGTAGTCCTACCAATTACGGTCGAAACCATTGGTAACAGTGTTCATTTTGTCAAAAAACAGCTACAATGCCAAGCGATCTCCAGCGGGTCGAAGAGGATATATTACTTAGATAAGATTACAGTAGGAGAGGTAGTCGGTAGGTTATGGCCATGCTAACTCTACAGAGTAATAGTAGTTTTAGTCACCAATGGGATGGACGATGAAATAAGAGTTTAATTACTAATAGAAGTCGCATCACAACAACATGCCTAGATATTTTTAGTTTTGTGCAAAGTCTGGTAATTAAATTGCCAACGCAATCAAATTCCATTTTATTAACCCGCAATTCTTTCTCAAAGGCGATGGAACCAAGTCCGATTATGTTCACGTGTTAGATTTTTTATTTTTTTTGCATTCCAACGAAGACTTTATCTTATATATATCTAGGTCAAACCCAAGCAACGATGAAATTCACCATAAACATGTTTATCTAGGTCAAACCCAGGAATCGAGGATATCACCATATCAAATCAATCTGGATAAAACTCAGCCCAAGCCAAGAAAATCGAAATCGTCAGGCCAAGCATACAACTTAGTGGTATATAAAGTCGTCAGACATAACATACAACTTAGTGGTATATAAAGTCGTCAGACATAACATACAACTTAGTGGTATATAAAGTCGTCAGACATAACATACAACTTAGTGGTATAGAGTCGTCAGACATAACATACAACTTAGTGGTATAAAGTCGTCAGACATAAAATACAACTTAGTGGTATAGAGTCGTCAGACATAACATACAACTAAGTGGTATAGAGTCGTCAGACATAACATACAACTTAGTGGTATAGAGTCGTCAGACATAACATACAACTAAGTGGTATAGAGTCGTCAGACATAACATACAACTTAGTGGTATATAAAGTCGTCAGACATAACATACAACTTAGTGGTATATAAAGTCGTCAGACATAACATACAACTTAGTGGTATATAAAGTCGTCAGATATAACACACAACTTAGTGGTATAGAGTCGTCAGACATAACATACAACTTCGTGGTATAGAGTCGTCAGACATAACATACAACTTAGTGGTATATAAAGTCGTCAGACATAACATACAACTTAGTGGTATAGAGTCGTCAGACATAACATACAACCTAGTGGTATATAAAGTCGTCAGACATAACATACAACTTAGTGGTATATAAAGTCGTCAGACATAACATACAACTTAGTGGTATATAGTCGTCAGACATAACATACAACTTAGTGGTATATAAAGTCGTCAGACATAACATACAACTTAGTGGTATAGAGTCGTCATACATAACATACAACTTAGTGGGATAGAGTCGTCAGACATAACATACAACCTAGTGGTATATAAAGTCGTCAGACATAACATACAACTAAGTGGTATATAAAGTCGTCAGACATTACATACAACTTAGTGGTACATAAAGTCGTCAGACATAACAAACAACTTAGTGGTATAAAGTCGTCAGACATAACATACAACTTAGTGGTATATAAAGTCGTCAGACGTAACATACAACTTAGTGGTATATAAAGTCGTCAGACATAACATACAACTTAGTGGTATATAAAGTCGTCAGACATAACATACAACTTAGTGGTATAGAGTCGTCAGACATAACAAACAACTTAGTGGTATAAAGTCGTCAGACATAACATACAACTTAGTGGTATATAAAGTCGTCAGACATAACATACAACTTAGTGGTACATAAAGTCGTCAGACATAACAAACAACTTAGTGGTATAAAGTCGTCAGACATAACATACAACTTAGTGGTATAAAGTCGTCAGACATAACATACAACTTAGTGGTATAAAGTCGTCAGACATAACAAACAACTTAGTGGTATAGAGTCGTCAGACATAACATACACCTTAGTGGTATAGAGTCATCAGACATAACATACAACTTAGTGGTATAGAGTCGTCAGACATAACATACAACTTAGTGGTATAAAGTCGTCATACATAACATACAACTTAGTGGTATAAAGTCGTCAGACATAACATACAACTTACTGGTATAGAGTCGTCCAGGTTTGTGTTAACAGTAAGCGTCTAACGTAGAAGAATCTGCAGTGTTGTTGACTCACGTAGCGAATTGTTAAATGCATGTAGGTGCGTTATCAATGTATATTAACTGATAAAATAGAATCAACGATAGAGTGAAATGGAAGGTGAAATTAAAGTGCGTCAGCGTGACAGCCCCCCCCCCCCCCCCCCCCCCCAAAAAAAAAAAAAAAGCAATCTAGATTTCTCGCAGATACTGCAACTGTCGCTAGTCTAGTCTATGATTTTGGGCACATCTTTCATTCCATTGATTGGTTGTCTGACGATAATTTGATTGACCTGAGAAAAACAATGTGTAAACAATACCTAATCACTTAAGGGACGTGGCTTCCTGCTGTCCGTGAACCTAAATCATTAAATAATGGACAGCGGAAGCAGAAACATCCCTTGGGTCTTTCTCAGAACGCCAACATTTAAAAAAAAATTCTGTGTGGCGTAGGTTGTTTTCAAAGGAATTGCTTTTAATAAAAGAGTGGTTAAGGTGTCCCGTCACTTTATCGCAAGCCCTCCACTAGTTACACAGAAAATTCCCGACGATATAAAATATCTGTTACTCCGACTAGTTACACAGAATGCTCGCGGCGATATGACAATATTTGTTACTCCGACTAGTTACACAGAAAGTTCGCGACGCTATAAAATATTTGTTACTCCGACTAGTTACACAGAAAGCTCGCGACGATATGAAATATCTGTAACTCCGACTAGTTACAAAGAAAGCTCGCGACGATATGAAATATCTGTAACTCCGACTAGTTACACAGAAAATTCCCGACGATATAAAATATGTGTTACTCCGACTAGTTACACAGAAAATTCCCGACGATATAAAATATCTGTTACTCCGACTAGTTACACAGAAAGCTCGCGACGATATGACAATATTTGTTACTCCGACTAGTTACACAGAAAATTCCCGACGATATGTCGAGGTTCGTTACTCCGACTAGTTACACAGAAAGCTCGCGACGATATAAAATATTTGTTACTCCGACTAGTTACACAGAAAGCTCGCGACGATATGTCGAGGTTCGTTACTCCGACTAGTTACACAGAAAGCTCGCGACGATATAAAATATTTGTTACTCCGACTAGTTACACAGAAAGCTCGCGACGATATGACAATATTTGTTACTCCGACTAGTTACACAGAAAGCTCGCGACGATATGTCGAGGTTCGTTACTCCGACTAGTTACACAGAAAGCTCGCGACGATATAAAATATTTGTTACTCCGACTAGTTACACAGAAAGCTCGCGGCGATATGACAATATTTGTTACTCCGACTAGTTACACAGAAAGTTCGCGACGCTATAAAATATTTGTTACTCCGACTAGTTACACAGAAAATTCCCGACGATATGTCGAGGTTCGTTACTCCGACTAGTTACACAGAAAGCTCGCGACGATATAAAATATCTGTTACTCCGACTAGTTACACAGAAAATTCCCGACGATATGTCGAGGTTCGTTACTCCGACTAGTTACACAGAAAGTTCGCGACGATATAAAATATCTGTTACTCCGACTAGTTACACAGATAATTCCCGACGATATGACAATATTTGTTACTCCGACTAGTTACACAGAAAGCTCGCGACGATATAAAATATTTGTTACTCCGACTAGTTACACAGAAAGCTCGTGACGATATGACAATATTTGTTACTCCGACTAGTTACACAGAAAGCTCGTGACGATATGACAATATTTGTTACTCCGACTAGTTACACAGAAAGCTCGCGACGATATAAAATATTTGTTACTCCGACTAGTTACACAGAAAGCTCGCGACGATATGAAATATTTGTTACTCCGACTAGTTACACAGAAAGCTCGCGACGATATAAAATATTTGTTACTCCGACTAGTTACACAGAAAGCTCGCGACGATATGAAATATTTGTTACTCCGACTAGTTACACAGAAAGCTCGTGACGATATGACAATATTTGTTACTCCGACTAGTTACACAGAAAGCTCGCGACGATATAAAATATTTGTTACTCCGACAAGTTACACAGAAAGCTCGCGGCGATATGACGACCTTCGTTACTCCGGCGGTTCTCCGTCGCTCTGTTAATCATTAACTGATCTGTATCAACCTGTAGTTCGCTGCAAAAAATACTGAAATGCACTTTTTCGCATGTCATTACAATTACAGTGACCGGGACTTTAATCGTTCGTCTGACGATGTAAACACGACAAAGTTAATATCATCTTTTACATGAACGTCGTCAGGCATGTAATTTACTTGCAATTTCGTTTAAAATTCGGTAGTAGGGGTTTAATTAAGATGACAGTTAGGCCGGTTACGCCATTATGATTGGCGCCATATTACCTGGAATTTGATAGATGCACAGCATTTTAAAGAAAGATTTTCATTGAAGAGAATCAATCATGACACGGTTTATGTTCGATTATCATTTCGAAGTATGATTAGAATTTCCTATTTCGGTTAAAAGCACGTCTGCTCACGACACAATTAGTTGGCTTCAAACTGGGAAGGTTCATGTTTCGGACTGGTAGAAATTTAATAAATTTGATGTAATTTTTAAACACATTTGCAAAACAGCACGATTTTGTTACAGACTTCTCCGCGAACTATTCGTTTTATTAAGAAATATTCCTTGAAAAAAAGCATTTTCTCGGTATACTGTATATCAATTATCGAAGACGGACAGTTCGACTCCAGTCTTTTTAGACCCCTATTACAATTGATGTTCTACGACGCCATGAAGTTGTGATGTGACAATTGCTGAAGAGCTCAGGCCCAATTATAGCAGAGATTTAATTTAACGAAGAAGTAATTCTAACTCAAAATCGATGAAACTAGTAGTAATTAGGAACAAAATATATAGTAATGTATGAGACCCTTGAAAAGTACAAGGATAAAAAGACCACGTGTTCACGAGCATGACCGTCTTCTGTTTACGGTTGCGTAATGTACCAAAATGATAACCAAGATGGCGTCGACGGAACCACAAGATGTTCTGAATAGAACCAAACATGTCGGACCACTAGACATTCTAACCAGAATCAAACACGTCGGACCACCAGACATTCTAACCAGTATCACACACGTTGGACCACCAGACATTCTAACCAGTATCAAACACGTCGGACCACAAGACATTCCAAACAGTATCACACACGTCGGACCACCAGACATTCCAACCAGTATTAAACGCGTCGGACCACAAGACATTCCAACCAGTATTACACATGTCGGACCACGAGACATTCTAACCAGTATCACACACGTCGGACCACTAGACATTCCAACCAGTATCACACACGTCGGACCACTAAACATTCCAACCAGTATCAAACATGTCGGACCACTAGACATTCTAACCAGTATTAAACACGTCGGACCACCAGACATTCCAACCAGTATTACACACGTCGGACCACCAGACATTCCAACCAGTATTACACACGTCGGACCACGAGACATTCCAAACAGTATCACACACGTCGGACCACGAGACATTCCAACCAGTATTACACACGTCGGACCACTAGACATTCCAACCAGTATCACACACGTCGGACCACTAGACATTCCAAACAGTATCACACACGTCGGACCACCAGACATTCCAACCAGTATCAAACATGTCGGACCACTAGACATTCCAACCAGTATCACACACGTCGGACCACTAGACATTCCAAACAGTATCACACACGTCGGACCACCAGACATTCCAACCAGTATTAAACACGTCGGACCACCAGACATTCCAAACAGTATCACACACGTCGGACCACTAGACATTCCAACCAGTATCAAACACGTCGGACCACCAGACATTCCAAACAGTATCACACACGTCGGACCACCAGACATTCCAACCAGTATTAAACACGTCGGACCACCAGACATTCCAACCAGTATCAAACATGTCGGACCACTAGACATTCCAACCAGTATCACACACGTCGGACCACTAGACATTCCAAACAGTATCACACACGTCGGACCACCAGACATTCCAACCAGTATTAAACACGTCGGACCACCAGACATTCCAAACAGTATCACACACGTCGGACCACTAGACATTCCAACCAGTATTACACATGTCGGACCACGAGACATTCCAACCAGTATTAAACGCGTCGGACCACTAGACATTCCAACCAGTATCAAACATTTCCGTGTTTATTACATCCCAATGGAGATGCACACGAAAGTACTCTAGAAATGATGACAGAACCACCTTTTGACCCGACACCATTCCGTTAGAAGGTAACTATGCAGTTGCGAACATTGTCCACCATTAAAATGGTTACCGGAATGAACACATTTCCTTCTCTACGTCCCACTCCAGGTTCAAACGAATTCTTATCAAGATCCCACTGTTATAAGTACTTAGGATTTGCCATTACTCTTGTATGTAATATGTTCTTGCTGTTATAGGATTTGCTCTCACTAATTTAGGATTTGCTCTCGCTATTGTAGCATTCGCTCTCACAACTGTACGATTTGCTGTCACTGTTGTAGGATTTGCTGTCGCTATTGTAGGATTTGCTCTCGCTATTGTAAGATTTGCTCTAGCTAATGTAGGATTTGCCATCACTCATGTAGATTTGTTATTGCTACTTTAGGATTTGCTCTCACTAATTTAGGATTTGCTCTCACTAATTTAGGATTTGCTCTCACTAATTTAGGATTTGCTCTCGCTATTGTAGCATTCGCTCTCACTACTGTACGATTTGCTGTCACTAATATAAGGATTTGCCATCACTAATGTAGGATTTACTCTCACTAATATAAGATTTGCTCTCGCTATTGTAGGATTCGCTCACATTACTGTACGATTTGCCATCACTAATATAGGATTTGCTCTCGCTATTATAGCATTTGCCCTCACTTTTACGATTTGCTCTCAGTAATACAACCAGAAAATATGTGTACATATTCAGCACCAATCCATTGACCCACGACGGCAGTAAGTTGAAATCAAGAAAGTACAGTATAACGGTGATATTGGACTTAAATGTGTTATCTGTTGAGTCAGACCTACGTAGTTTCTATAGATATTACATTGTACATGTAATAAAGAGTTCAGGCTTGTCACTCTTCCATACACATGTATACACCACCATAACGCTATAAAGATGTTCTTGAATCTGGGGTTTCAATGGATTTAAAACGTCATCACAGGAATAAATTACAGTAAAATTCAAATTAATACACGCATAAATTTGTGGACAATCAGATAGCTTGATTGAATTCAAAAAAATGTAAAAAAAAAAAAAAAAAAGGCGGACAATATGAACAACGAAAATTTGTCACAATTCAACTTACAGTATGCTAATTTGGTTTCTTTAATAAATTACTTTTAAAGACGCATAGTCTTATAGGCAAAAAGTGTCCGGTATTTATACCATCTTGCGGGTAGGCGATACGATAAAACTCTGGATTATTAATACTTGCAGTATTTAATAATAAAAAAACAAGAGTTAAAGCTGATTTCGTCCTGAAGAGTGAAAACAAATGTCAGGGAATACTTGTTGATTAAAATTGGAACGCCACCGTATGGTCTATAGATATCTATTTTTACAGTTTTCTTTATAAAATTATGAAATATCGTAATTTTCATTTATTTAAACGTTAAACGCATGGTATTTGTAATAAATTGCATTTGTTTTGAGGTAGAGCTCATCGTTACGCATCTGTTGCTGTGGATTTTAAAAACGATGACGTTTCGTTTTCAATAATACGTTTTTCTTCAACAGGAAGTAATTTATTACCTGTAATCAATTATTAGTCTAATTGTTTCTTTATGAGTTCGCTATTAATTAAACCTAGACCTTCGTTTTGTTTGCATTGCCGTAATTAATAGCATAGACAGTAATTGTTTATTTTTTTTAAGAATAAACATAAATATTTCGAAAATATACAATACAGAACGTTTCTATAATGTGTATGTTTATGTCGTTAACTTACCTGCGCGCTGCAGATATACAGCCATGAACCCCCAAATCAACACGACCGTGATGTGACACACCATGACGTCAGAGCACGTCTCCCTCCTTAAGAGTACGCCCTAATATCCCCTTTCGTTTGTTCACCGGTCCAAGAGAACGTCCAGTGAAAGTGAGTTGAAATTTGTGAAGTCCTAAAGAAGATGATAATGGATATCCTATATGTACCTGATCAATCCAGTCGGTGTCTGACAAGTATATGCTACCCATGTGACTAAGTATGTTGCGCCTTCTTTCACGTGAACGTGACGGAATACACTAAGTCAATAAACAGGCCTAACATAGGGCGTGTGCTCTGGCAGCGGTAAAGACGCATCATGTCAAAGGTACAGCACACAGCGAGTACTTCACAATCACTAGTAATACAGAGCAAAATATCCGTTCACTATCACTAGTAATACACAGTAAACCCTACACTCACTATCACTAGTAATACACAGTAAACCCTACACCCACTATCACTAGTAATACACAGTAAACCCTACACCCACTATCACTAGTAATACACAGTAAACCCTACACTCACTATCACTAGTAATATACAGTAAACCCTACACTCACTATCACTAGTAATACACAGTAAACCCTACACTCACTAGTAATACACAGTAAACCCTACACTCACTATCACTCGTAATACACAGTAAACCCTACACTCACTATCACTAGTAATACACAGTAAACCCTACACTCACTATCACTAGTAATACACAGTAAACCCTACACTCACTATCACCAGTAATACACAGTAAACCCTACACTCACTATCACTAGTAATACACAGTAAACCCTACACTCACTATCACTAGTAATACACAGTAAACCTACACTCACTATCACTAGTAATACACAGTAAACCCTACACTCACTATCACTAGTAATACACAGTAAACCCTACACTCACTATCACTAGTAATACACAGTAAACCCTACACTCACTATCACCAGTATACACAGTAAACCCTACACTCACTATCACCAGTAATACACAGTAAACACTACACTCACTAGTAATACACAGTAAACCCTACACTCACTATCACTAGTAATACACAGTAAACCCTACACTCACTATCACTAGTAATACACAGTAAATCCTACACTCACTATCACTAGTAATACACAGTAAACCCTACACTCACTAGTAATACACAGTAACTTACACTCACTATCACTAGTAATACACAGTAAACCCTACACTCACTATCACTAGTAATACACAGTAACTTACACTCACTATCACTAGTAATACACAGTAAACCCTACACTCACTATCACTAGTAATACACAGTAAACCCTACACTCACTAGTAATACACAGTAAACCCTACACTCACTAGTAATACACAGTAAACCCTACACTCGCTAGTAATACACAGTAAACCCTACACTCACTATCACTAGTAATACACAGTAAACCCTACACTCACTATCACTAGTAATACACTGTAAACCCTACACTCACTATCACTAGTAATACACAGTAAACCCTACACTCACTATCACTAGTAATACACAGTAAACCCTACACTCACTAGTAATACACAGTAAACCCTACACTCACTAGTAATACACAGTAAACCCTACACTCACTATCACCAGTAATACACAGTAAACCCTACACTCACTATCACCAGTAATACACAGTAAACCCTACACTCACTAGTAATACACAGTAAACCTACACTCGCTATCACTAGTAATACACAGTAAACCCTACACTCACTATCACTAGTAATATACAGTAAACCCTACACTCACTAGTAATACACAGTAAACCCTACACTCACTATCACTAGTAATACACAGTAAACCCTACACTCACTATCACTAGTAATACACAGTAAACCCTACACTCACTATCACCAGTAATATACAGTAAACCCTACACTCACTATCACTAGTAATACACAGTAAACCTACACTCACTATCACTAGTAATACACAGTAAACCCTACACTCACTATCACCAGTAATACACAGTAAACCCTACACTCACTATCACTAGTAATACACAGTAAACCCTACACTCACTATCACTAGTAATACACAGTAAACCCTACACTTACTATGACACAGCAAAAATAACACTATCACCCGTTATAGACAGCAAAGACTATGAACATGTACTATCGTGATAAAAATTTACACATATCAAAGTTATATGAGTTAAAGGAACTGCGCAATCAGAATGATGAGGATGGCTTCCAAACACACCACTTCACCTATCTGCCATTCAACCGGAAACAATTTTTTTTCAATATTTCAATTCAATTAATTTATTACCTTAAACCTTACGGTTTATCAGTAAAAATGTATACAGCATGTACATGACAAATAATTACATACAATATAGAAAAAGGTAGCTTATAAACACACATAAATAAAAACATCATCATCATCATCATCATCATCATCATCATCATCGTCGTCGCCGTCGTCATCATCATCATCATCATCATCATCATCATCATCATCATCATCGTCGTCGTCGTCGTCGTCATCATCATCATCATCATCATCATTGGTGTCTAAACATTTTGCCTGCAAAAATATTTCACTTGCGATC
This sequence comes from Pecten maximus, assembly GCF_902652985.1. NCBI lineage: Eukaryota > Metazoa > Mollusca > Bivalvia > Pectinida > Pectinidae > Pecten > Pecten maximus. The sequence continues at coordinate 57,757,059 of NC_047015.1, read as the reverse complement.
ACCGACCAATAATTGTTAGCTTGGGTAGACTGTACATAAGATTTTAAAGGATATGTGAACAAGTCTGACGATGATAGGGAGCGTGCTGGATATTTTAATGGTTCCGGCTGTGAATTAATAGTAGAAGGTATAAACCGGAGTTTGTAAGAGCAAGTCTAAGTTGAGGAAGTCTGTACTCGTAATTGTTTCACAATACGGAGGCCGCGGTGGTAGAGTGGTTAAGGTGTTCCAACACTTTATTACATGATACAAGTTTGCAATATGTATGATGGAAAACCTTTTAAAATACGACCAACTTCTCTTTGTGCCTTCTCGAATTTTCAGATTCAAATCGGTTGATTAATCAATAATTAGTTTTGTTATTGGTCCAAGCTGACGAATTTCGGACTCAATATTCGTGAGATTTTGCTCATTTTTTGGGTGCCTGAATAACACTGATATAGACCTTTTTCATCAATCTTAAAGTGATATTTTGGGTGCATAAATTACTTTGCTGCTTGAATTAAACGGATTTTTACGGTATTCTCAGAAGAGCGACTAAGAGAGAGTAGTAGTTTCCGTAAAACTTTTTGTTTGTTTGTTATAACCGAAATATTATAATAATATAAACTATAAAAACAAATAAATAAATAAATAAAAAAAGCATCAACATGAAAACCCATTTTTTTTAAGAACTTTACCCTTTGTGTTAAAATTAAGTTTTAGATATATACCCAGTTATATAATAATAATTATACAAACATAACCAACATCTGAAATAAGCTGATTATGCATATAACCAGCCCGATCCTGCAAACCATGTCTCAGTTCTACGTTAACCAGTTAAATATGTTGTTTTTTTATTTATCACTTTTTTTTTTAAATTTAAAGCATCATATTGTTTGAATATGTTACATTTAATACAGAAACAACATTACTTTCTGTATTTATTATTTCGAGTGCTCGACATGTTTTCTCCAACACTCGACATTTTATCTCGACAACTCGACATACAATAATTTGTATATAAATGTCAATACAATGTATATCTCCTTTCACTGATTACGTCAGTGAAAACAAAACCATGTAAATTCGTTTACCCTAGAAACTGGAGATATTGAAGATCCTATATATTTAAGAGGCGATCCATTTAGTAATTCCAAATTGTTACAACAAAACAGTCACAAGTTATCTTTCTTTTAGCACAAATTCATGACAAACACATATCTGTCTTCTTCTTTTTTTTAAATGGCGAGATCAAGACGATGAAATATATATTTCAGTTATGAAAAAAATGTTTTACGGAAATAAGCAATATGCCTATTTTCAATTAAAAAAAGATACATTATCGTCCTACAGCTGCTTGATTCTACTCCTATTCGCCCTGATCGTCAGTCGATCCTGTCCGATCCTGTCAATTGTCTTACCCCAAGCCAAAAAAAGAGGCAGCAATCCTAGCGGCAAGGGGAGATAATAATTATTAGTGCAAGACGCCATTTTGAGCCGGTGCGTGTATTCTGAAAAGATGGGCGACGAATTCGACGATTTCGAGCGTCAGCTTGCTGAAAACAAAAATGGTAACGTTGATTTTTGTTACTTTATTTCATAATTTCTTTCAATTCGTGCCATAAAACTATCTAATCCATCGTGGATCGTATATTAGAATCATTTTTTTGTTTGATTGATTGTTCTTCGACTCCTGTTTGTGTGTTACGGTAGCTACTGTCTGCATGTTGGCCAAAAAATGCTGAATATCACATGGACTGCACTAAAAGCAGACTTCGGAACTCTGATAGGAATATGATTATGAAATAATGTGAAATAATGCATTTGTGACCTCAAGTGTCGTGTTTCAAATTTACGATAATGCCGATCGATTCGGACCACAGGTAGCATTTGTATGTCTTCTGGACTGCAGTGCTTTGGTAATGAGTCTAATGACCACATATCGTAGTCTAACAAAATATGCCACAAATATCCAACTTTATATAACGGTATTTCTGGCTAATTTTATCATGTAAAACTAGACTTGTGCCTACGGAAATGAACCTGTATAGGCTTAGCCTGTTGTCCAATCCATTTTGATATCTAGATTTTATCTTTGTTATGAAATATTGTATGTAAATTAATTCAAATGTTTGATTGAATAAAATATTTTGGAATGAAATGTTCCTTTGGTCGGACACCCTAGGTCTGGTACTGTATGCACTGAAAATTAATTATCTTTAATTTTCCTTTTTTTTAAACTCCTGACCTACAAACACCGACTTCCATGGATGACACACTCCCTTCGTTGCCTCATAAAGCAGTCCAAACGCGTACGTCTACACTCCAAAAGCTGCACTAACCACCATCTCACACAAAAATACAAAACCATAAAAGCAGAAGTACAGAAACAAACACGCAACACATACCTAAACTACATAGAAAAAATGATCAAAGACATACCCATAAACGAACCAGACTCCCCACACTCCAACCGAAAATACAACCCCAACAAACTATTCTCTTACATCAAAACCACAAGAAAAGAAAAACACCGACATCACATCCCTTCGCAAAGACGGACATCTCACTACAGACCCAACCATAAAACATAAACAGCTCAAAGACCCCATATCGCCCATACTCACAAAAATCTTCAACGCTTCACTCAGCACAGGAACACTACCACACGACTGGAAACACGCAAATGTAAACCCAATATACAAGAAAGGAGACAAACACAGCCCCACTAACTACCGCCCAATCTCACTCACCTGCATCGCATGCAAAATCATGGAACACATCATCACAAGCGCCACAATGAAACATCTAGAGGACAATAACATACTCTACAACCTCCAACACGGCTTCCGCTCCTTTAGATCATGCGAAACACAACTCGCCACATTCATACACGACCTAACACTAAATAACAATACAAACAAACAGACAGACATTGTCATAATGGACTTTGACAAAGTCCCACACAAACGCCTCCAGTACAAACTCAAATACTACGGGATTACAGGGAACACACTTACATGGATTACAGACTTTCTAACACAGCACCCAAACAGTATTACTTGAAGGGAAACAATCGGACAAAGTCCAAGTCACTTCAGGAGTACCTCAAGGAACCTGTTTGGGCCCCATACTCTTCCTCATATACATTAACGACCTACCAGACTACATCAAACACAGCACTCTCAGACTCTTCGCCGACGATAGCATCATCTACAAGACAATCCACAACACAGACGACGCACACAAATTACAACAAGACATAAACGCAGCAGGACAGTGGGAACAAGACTGGCTCATGAAATTTCACCCAAACAAATGCAATATCATATCCACTTCAAACAAACGCACACAAAACAACATACAATTACAAACTGCACGACCACACACTGCAACAAGTCGTCGCCAGCAAATATCTAGGACTCACATTACAGAAAAATCTCAAATGGGACACACACATCAACAACATCACTGCAAACGCCAACAGATCACTAGGCTTCCTAAAATGCAACCTGAAAATAAACTCACAACATATAAAAGAACACGCATACAAAGCCCTAGTGAGATCCAAACTAGAATACTGCTCTTCCATTGGACCCGCACAACACAAACCAAATCAACCAGATAGAAAAAATACAACGCAGAGCAGCACGATACGTACAAAACAGATACCACAACACAAGTTCAGTACAAGACATGATGGATAAACTCAACTGGCCCACACTTCAAACACGCAGACTCAAGACCAAACTTATACTAATATACAAAATCATTCACCATCATGTCGCAATAGACCCACACGGCATCATGCACCCAGCAGACCCTAGGACAAGGCAAACACACCCAGACACCTATCTGCCACCAATGACACATACAAATACTCCTTTTACAATAACAATGGAACCTCCTCCCGGTGGCAGCAGTACAATGCACTACACTAGAGATCTTCAAGGCACATATACACAATGCAGCCCTTGATGATCTCAAGCATACACCGTAAACACACCCTCATGTTTTTATCTTATAGTTTCCACTAAAAAAAACTTAATAAAAAAAACCCTCTCACTGTAACTAAATTCCCTCACTTTTTTAACATCATCCAACCTACAAACTGACCGTAATAGTCATTTTTGACGGAGGTTGCACAAAGATGAAGAAGAATGGAAAATAATATTTTCCTATCAAGAATATATATAGTCAGATTTCAAACAAAGGGATATTTCCATTAATTTAATTAAATGTATTATTTTAATAAGCGTGTGAAAAGTAGACTTTAATTGTAATTATCACATTTCAGAATTTGAAAAGGAAAAGACAACTACAACCAATAGGAGACGCTCACGATCGGGTTCAAGGCCAAGGGCTAGCTCAAACAAAAAACCCAGTGACAGAAAAAGATCCAGATCCCGTGAGAGAAAGAAGCGATCTCGCAGGTATACCAAGACAGAAAAATTTAGTGTGATTTGTTTGCAGCAGTAATTTCAGTAGGATTTAAAACTGCATAATTACTCTCCTTCAGGGCATCAAGTTAAACACTTCAGAGTATGTTTTCGATACTCCAAAATCATATTTGAATCATGGGTTTAAAAGCACATGACTAAAGTCTATTCGACATGTTTCGACCCTTCATATTTCTGAGAAATATTGATTTGACTCCTGCAATTGCTAAATCTCCAGGCTTTTCGAGGACGTTGATGGGCCCCATTACCAATTGAAATTATTTCATATTTAAGCCAAATTCCCAAAATTTGCGGTTTACTCCTGAAAAAATCTTTCCCAATTCACCAATGTTCTTCCCAAAATGAGACAAAAAGGCTCTTTCCCAAACCAGTAAGAAAAAGTCCTGAATCTCAAGGGTCAATTGCATTGAATGCTCTGTCCTTGTCTTTTTTTTTTTAAATTTGCGCACGATCAAAAGTGTCAAAAATTTACAGCGTGTACTATGCCCCTCATTCTGACAAACTAAACCACAATCCAAACTTTTTTGATATCCAACACATTAACCGATTCAGAAAAAAAATGGGACAACAAAAAATAATTCCTAGATATGGAATCATGCTAAAGAGCGAATGTTATCCAAAGGTTTATACCATTAATTCAGCTTCCATGAGTAGTTGTCGATTCTGCTACAATTTTTTTTATGACCTGCCAGGTCATAAAAAAAATTGTAGCAGAATCGACTACCCAGGTCCTGGTCATTAGAGATATGCGAGAGTATATGAGCCCCCTCATCCACGTTTAGAACAAACCTGCTGTGGCATGTCCAGTGTAGGCAAAGCGTTGCCTAATCAGCTTCTTGTTTCCTCTGACCTTGGCACCATTTCTGGTGTATGGTCAGAGCACACTTCTATATGAAATCGTGGAATTCTCCGACACATTTGTTGTCGCTCAGATTTTGATGCAAAGACAATAAAATCAGGCGTGACATATCACATACTTGACATATATATATTACCCCAAAACACCTATTTAGTTCTACATCAATGTTCTATTCCATCCATATAGACCCTCGCTTTACGCTGGTCAAAATTTCACACTTCACGCTAAGATTGAAAATAGTTAATTGGACATACATAAACTTTGTAAAAAAAAAAGCATAACCTCTAAGAAAATATATTTAAAAGGGAATATGTAGAAAATTAGTATATGGTTCCATGCTAATGAGGCTTTTGGGAAACAGTAATGTTTATACAAATTTATCCTTAACACTCCAGACAGTAGGTTCTGTAAATTGTTTATCTGAGACAGATCCCTAATCAATGTTGATAATTTGTATCTTGATAATTCTTCATGAAGTAAAATTAAAATAGTACAATTGTACATAACGAAAGTGAAAATCAAGTTTCTTACTGAGATGTCAAGTATATGATTGACATGTGGTGCCAGTTGTCAGCAGTTTCTCTTTTTCTTTATACAGTCGCTCACCGAAGGAAAGGCCCATACGTCGGAGAAAGAAACCTTACAAGTATTGGGATGTTCCCCCTGCGGGATTTGAACACATGACCCCAATGCAGTACAAAAGCATGCAAGGTAGTAGTGCGTATCATATCAGGGATTTTTCTATTAATGTATTTGAAAGAGGCTGAAAGGTATGCAGTCTCTTTCTTTGTCAAATGTATGCCTTTTTTCCAAACTTTCTGCACATTTTCTTTACTTTTATTCACGTGCTTGCAATTCAAAATCAATATCAATAAGGAATTTCTATGTGATATAATTTTGATTTAAATGAATGATTTTCAAAGATTCTTTTAATCCCACCCATAATTTTGATTTAAATGAATGATTTTCAAAGATTCTTTTAATCCCACCTTGAACATGTTGGTTGACCTCCTTTCTGGAAGTTAAAATAAATCTCAAAAATAACAATAGAAAAGTCCCTGAAGGATGAATTTGTAGATTATTGAATTTTCCTTTTGATGTTAAAGAAAGGGAAACAAAATGCAGATTTCAGTTTGAAGAGAATATTGTCTGCAATATTGAATGATAAATTTTTCAACAAAAATATGTTAAGGTAGTATCTATATTAAAATAGAGAGAATTCTTGACTTTGATTTCCTATCAAAATGGCAAAAATAAATTCTTCAGAGTAGTCATACGGTTAATTGATTTTTTTTACCCAATTATAATGCATAACAAATTAAAGGAGTGAACCAATTGAAAAAGTCCAAAAACTTCCTGAAAATTTCATGTATCAAAGAATTGTCTTTTGATTTTGAATTTTGATATAACAGCATGTGCATGGTTCTGTTAAAAGTTTTGAAGTGAAGTAGGTCTTGTCCTCAGTAAATGTAGTTGATGTCATTCTCTTTGTAGGTAACGGACAGATTCCCCAGACGATCACCGTCCCAAATGTAGCACTCACTAATACCACAGTACCCTTTGCTGGAAGTGCAATCAGCCGTCAAGCCCGGCGTCTGTATGTTGGCAATATACCATTCGGTGTGACAGAGGAAGCCATGATGGACTTCTTTAATCACCAGATGAAGATGACAGGACTTGCACAGGCAGATGGCAGTCCAGTCATTGCAGTCCAAATTAATCTAGACAAGAATTTTGCGTTTTTGGAGGTAAAGATAATATATATGTATATTTTTTGCCCCCTGCTATGAAAAGGGGGGTGGGGGGGTATAGTGTTACCCATGTCCGTCTCGTCCCGTCCCGATGTAATGTAACAAGCTGATCAATTATGAGTATGCTTCTGACATGTTGTGTTTTGGGGTGTCATGTGGCAGCGGAGGCATGTCTTACAGACATTTTCTGGTTTTTTTTTATCATATTTCAATAGTCTTTTTGATTCCATGCATCTGTTTTACTTACAGTGGCATATCTTGTGTATATCAGTCAGGAATGGTTAAAACATAATTAAGATTTCTTCTGTAATCTATCCTTGCCCCAAAGTGAATATGATACATAGTCTGGCCAGCCAACCATGATACGTACACCGGCGACAACCCTTGTTGAAAACTTCATGTCTAAAGCCATGCCAATGTGTTAGATAAATTTGTATGCAATGCCTACCACTTGAATATGAAGTACAATTTAGTTGTGTACCTGTATGATTGCTACACCATGATCAAGATGATACCATGCTTCATCAAAGCAGTATGATTTGGAAGTGGAACTAGAAAGCAAAAAGTTTCGTATCTTATTTTGGACAAGGCACACTTAATGGTGGGGCTGTTTTTGCAGTGGACAATGACTTATAAAAATCAATCAAAAAGTCAATATCGGGTGTAATTGTAAAAGACCATGTTAATTTCTGGAATCTCACCAATATCAAACGATTCAGTGTTGAAAATAATGGTATTTGCTTTGTTATTAAGACTATTGTACATTGAAATTTATATCCCTTATCGAGCCCCATAAGCAAAGAATTAGCGACAGACTCTTTTAGGTGTGTCAGTGCCAATGACAACACAGTAAACTAATAGGTGAAAAGATGCACAGCATACCATGCAATTGCAATAAATATAACTTAAGTTAAAAATAACTTTTTTTTGATTCTGCATTCCATGTATTTATTAACTTCCATAATATACAAACTGTCATCTAGTCAGCCATGTCCAGATCCTGACTGGTCAAATATTTATCACTTTTCCAAACTGAACCCTCTCTAAACCGGCCAAATATTTATCACTTCTCCAACTGAACCCTCTCTAAACCGGCCAAATATTCATGTCCTGATCGGTTTAGAGAAGTTCCTTTATAAACATACCTATTAAATCATTATCGTGGTCATTCTATTCTGTGGGAGACTGAGAACAGGAGCCCAAAGTTTTCTGTAAAGTGACTCTTATATAAACCAAATCTGAAGTGAAATGTCCGACCAGGAAGTCTTGGTGAATTATTTTGTGTGACAGAACTGATATGGACCATCTTAGCCATTTGAGTAGCAACACTAAAATCTTTCCATTCTACAGGCATAATATATCGGGGTCTGACTATCCCATAATTTCATTGTTCTGACACCGGATTTGATATCTCTCGCCATTGTATACTATGTCTGAAATGGGGAATGTATTCTTGAATTTTTCAGTTCCGTTCAGTAGACGAGACAACACAAGCTATGGCGTTTGATGGAATAAATTTCCAAGGCCAATCATTAAAGATAAGGAGACCCCGGGATTATCAGCCCCTACCTGGCATGGCAGAAACGCCCACAGTAAATGTTCCAGGTAAAACACATTTCCTCAAAGTATTTACAGTTAGTCAGTGTGGTATATTCAGGGATTTTCCTGCAGCAGAATATGGGTCCGTTAGAAGGACCCATTCCCCTTAAGAAAACCTTGTGAAAATTCCCAAAATAAAGGTAATTTTTTCAAGATTAAATTTGTCTGATGTGAAAAGACCACAGGTAATTTTGAATAAATAACACAATGATGTAAATAGCAAATGAAATAAAAATAAAGGTAATGTCTATTGAAAAGAACCTGAATTTCACTTTCCTCTGTTTTCCCAATTTCACATTTTGATGCGAAAAAGTTCCTAACTCAGTGGACTCTGGACCCGGACGAAAATTTGTAGGAAAATCCCTGATATTGTCGGTATTGTATAATTTTAGAAGAAATCCAATGTGTTCATAGCGCTTAATAATGTGTCTCTTTTGTCCACAGGAGTGGTGTCAACGGTCGTGCAGGACTCCCCTCACAAGATCTTCATTGGTGGCCTACCAAATTACCTTAATGAAGACCAGGTATACAGTGATTTTAATAGACAGCAAGTCACAGTCATCAAAAGAAAAGAGAGAAATCATTGTTAGTCGTCAGGCCAGATGCTTGTGATTACAGGGTGTCTGTGTGGTACAGTGACCAGGCAGCATTGTCATTGCAGATCGCTGTGGGTTTTATCAGGCCAGAGTCTGAGGCAGATGTGCAGGCAACAATACCAGTGGTTGTCTCCCCTTCATATTATGGGGGACAAAGCCTTTTTTTGCATTTTACAGCTGTCAGAATGTTTTCCGAGTTTTTCTTTCTTGTTTTCGCCCATTCCCCCTCATTTCTTGATATTGAAAGTCATAAATTGTCACTTATTTTTCCAATTAGGATGTGTATTAATTCAAATCGATAGGTCTTTTCCAGATAGAAACCATTGATTCTAGTTGTAAAAATTTTTAAAGTTTTTTTTTTTCTAAACAAAAATAAAATGTAATGTCAAACTATTTCGGTATGTTCTGTTTTACAGGCGATTTTCTTACAGAGCCAAGATACAAATTGTGCAATTTTTTACAGGCTTCTTTTGCAGTTGTTTCTGTTTCAGCTATTTTTTATTCTGGTTTTAAAAATTGTAATGTTTGGTAATTTTTTGATTAGATAGATATGACTAAATGCTACATTTCAAAGTAAGATGTGTTTTGTTCACAAATCATTTAAAAGAAATAAAAAAAAAAAAAAAACGAAAAAAAAATACAGTCAATATGATAAAATCTCTAAAACTTCTGACAGTAGGCAATAATCACTGATGAATGCTTTGTTACCACAGTATCAACATTACTCATCTTTTTTCTTGTTTCTTCCCCCATTTGTTCCTCAGCATAGGGGAAGAGCTTGACCCCCCACGGTAATTGTTAAACTAGCATCCAAGCATCAAAAGGCAAGTCTACGATTCATTAGGTGAGAGTATCATCTCAGATTTCAGCCTCAGCCTTCAAACTCTCGCACTGTGAGAACTGTGTCATTAAATCGCCAATGTATTGATGATACAGTGTGGGTCAGTGTTGACTGGTGTATACATTGTTAAAAGGGACACTTGCATGACTAGTATCTCTTCTCTCGTGAAAACCGATAGATGTTCTTTCTTGGCTAGGTGGACCTAGCAAGATTCAGCTGCAGGGAAATTATGAACACAGAAAACTTTGAAAAAAAAATGAAATTAAAGTAATTTGGTTATGATGGTAAATATAGGTTACAGAAAAGCTCGCTGTTTATTTGTGTCCAGCCAATCGATCAGCTCTCATTTTTAGTCGGGAATCGGGGGTTCAGAATTAAAAATGTTTTAATGATTAGAAGTCTTGTCAATACTAAATTACCTAAATGTAAGTATTACATTTCGAAAATGACTTTTTTTCAGGTTTAAAAATTCAGTTGCATTACTGGTTTTGGTTTTTATTATAAATTTTCAAATTCCTTAATGAAAATGAAATTTCAATATTTTTTTTTTTTAATTTCCCAAGATTAAAAGCAAATAAAAGAAAGAACATGAAAAAAATAATGGTATTTGAAATTTTATACACTTTGTGTATATTTCTATATATTCATAATGCAACTGATTTTTTTTCAAAGGCACATAGGAAATCATGACTGATTGGGAATTTTGTTTCTTTTATCAAGGTCAAAGAACTACTCACATCATTTGGACCTCTCAAAGCTTTCAACTTGGTGAAGGATAGTGCTACCGGATTGTCCAAGGGCTACGCATTCTGTGAATATGTGGATGTCACCATCACAGACCAGGTAAAAAGCAATTTTGAGCTATCTAGGTATGAAGTGCCTGTAGCAAGGCTCGGGATGACCAGTAAATTTTTATCTATTGGCACATGTTTTGGCCGTCCATCATGCATTAACTTTGGATATTTTAAATTTCTCAAATTCTTATACAGTGCATTCCACTTAATCGGGTAACGCTTAATCGGGTATTTCGTTTAATTGGGTAAAATTTCAAAAACCAAAACCATTTTCTCTTAAATCATATTAAAAAAATTCGTTTAATTGGGTTGGAAAAGTCGTATTTTTCGGTTATTCGAATAGAACAATCGGGACAAAAAATTGAAATGCTCCGATTTTCACGAAAGTCATCGCATATTTCTTTAAGTTTTAGACTTTTATCAACAAATAGTGTAATTTTGATGGTTAAATTGTCAAAAAACGGTTAAATATTACCTTAAAAGGTAATGTTATGTCGGGGTTTTGTCATGTTCGGAACTGTGTTGTTGTTGATTCTGCCTCGTGTGGTTTTTCCCCAACAGGAAGTCGACTAAGAATTGTGGGTAAAATTAAATGTTATTTTTAGAGTCAGCAGCAGGCAAAACGTAATGGGGTTTTAAAAGCATAATTAAGCGAATAGACAATTAAACTTTTACGTCTGGGATGTAAAATCTTCGAAGCAGAAACCAAAAAAATAGGTTTTGACCTGGGTCTGATATTGCTACAGATCGATTGATATCACCGCTTACTGTATGTGGCGAATCCAAAGTGAGGGGTTCGCCACGGGGAAATGTGACGACACCGGTACACAGGTGAGTTAAAAATCAGTAGCGAGCAGTAAAAGTACAGACGCCCGACGTTAGCTCATATTTCCTATTCAGGTAAGGATTAGAACTGGTTAATAAAAAACATCACATTGGATTTCGTGTTGTTTTATCAGTGACTGCCAGTGTCAAGTTCGTATAAATTTATACCACAGGAAACGACCTAAATAAACTCGGTTTCTCCACTATATTATATAGGTCTCTGGTTTCTCCGATCTCTGTGCTTTGGTAATTGGAAATAATATGGAATATTTTAAACTTCAAAGCGAACATAAGAATGTCTCTATGATAAACATCAATGATTTTAGCTGTAATTGTCGGCGAGTCCTTAGATCGTATGTCAAATTAGGAACACATGGATGAAATAGGGATGTATGACCCCCTGATTTGAGGTGCTACGATTGTACTGTGCCGCGAATAAGAAAATCATTAAGGTTTTGTTATTTTAATACACACATTTTTATATAGTTAGTAATAGTAATCTGACAATTTGACATCAGTAAAAGCACAACAAAAACACCGTTTATTAACAATAATAATGCAAATATTTTCATCCAAAATCGACCCAAGTCTGACAACCATTACGGACCAAATCCAAAATGGCGACGTGCATTTCGGCTTATCGGGTAAGTCGGTTAATCGGGTAAAAAGCCCCCGCAAATAGGCAACCCGATTAAGCGGAATGCACTGTATTGGAATTAGGATATTTTAAATTTCTCAAATTCTTATATTGGAATTAAGATGAAAATTTGTCCTGAAATTATTCTGACCATGTGTAGTTATTTTTTGGGTTTTTCGGAAACCGTTATTGCACCATACTATAAGATATGTATCCCTAAGCGAAGAAAGTTTAATGTAACCTCTGTAATGTTTGATAGCATTTGTGAAGATAATCTGTGTTTTCGCATCTGGGATCACTTTCAACATCTTGGATGTGTATGTGATTTATATATATATATATATAAGTTAACTTTAATATCTTTGGCTTTCTCCGGATACTCCGGCTTTCCTCCACCTCCAAAACCTGGCATGTCCTTAAATGACCATGGCTGTTAGGACGTTAAGCAAAAAGCAAACAAAAATCTTTGGCTTAGATAACATCAGGACATTTATGTGAAAAATGCAATTCTTCTGGAATGAAATTTGATTTCAAGTTGGTTAAATGTTAATAGTCTGTTACAGTATTTATTCTTGCTATTCATTAACATTTTTACGTTGATTTTTCTGCAGGCATGTGCAGGGTTGAATGGTATGCAACTTGGAGACAAGAAACTTATTGTCCAGCGAGCTAGTGTTGGTGCCAAGAATGCTCAAGCTGTAAGTAGCTACATTTAAAGGTGTCCTGAGACAAGTCTCGGTTGACCTATTTATTCAAATCAGGGGCCGCGTTGGCCGAGTGGTTAGGGTGTCCCGACACTTTAACACTAGCCCTCCACCTCTAGGTGGCAAGTTCGAAACCCAAGTGGGGCAGTTGCCAGGTACTGACCGTAGGCCAGTGGTTTTTCTCTGGGTACTTCGGCTTTCCTCAACTTCCAAAACCTGACACGTCCTTAAATGACCATGGCTGTTAATAGGACGTTAAACAAAAACAAACAAACAATTATTCAAATCTCATTTTGTCTGTTCTCATCTGTTGGCATAATAAAAAAAAACCGCAATATTTTCAACTTCTCAGATCCCATTTCAATGAAATTGGCTGAAATCTTTCATGACAAAAGAGGCACAAAATTGGTGACTGAATTGTATGGCCTCTACCCCTGGGTATCTGAGGAACTGGGGCAAAGAGGTCGAATTGACTTTAATTTCAACAATCCTGTATTTTTAGGGCCAAGATATACTTTAAAAAGATTCAGGTGAATTAAAATTATGAATTTCATTACCCCTGTTTTTTCCAGGAAAGTGGTTTATATGTGGAAATGATATTTCTGGGTACTGTTTGTTCATTTTCAATTTGAAATAAATCAGACTTCATCCCTATGTTAACCCTGTGATAAAAGTCCTGTATTGTAAAACAAAGAGGCTGAGAGAGAGTTCAGGGAATTTGGAAACCTGAGAATTTTGGTTGGGAACAAAGTGGGTTAAATTAACAAAAGAATCCATTTTTCACGGCTAGATTCCTTTGACCTTAATGAAACATTCATGATAGTTTAAAAAAAGATATTAAAGTAGGCAGATCAGAGGCCAATTTATATCGTATCAAAAGGTAATGAAATTTTATCGAATAACCCCTCTGCCAAATGACCAATTGGCAATTTTTGCAATGTTGTCATTCACCGGATCATATCTGGCTATAATTCTTTGAGAATCTAACACCGCCTGCTTTTCTTGATGGATTAGGATGAAAGTTAGTAGAAAGACATTTAGAGGTAGATCTAAATGAAGGAAGAAATTTTACAGCCTGAAATATTTCTTAAGTGACCCTTTGTAGACTCAAATTTGATGTTGGCCAAACATTTTGTGTATTGCACAACTATTTTGAATATGGCAACCTGTCATTGATCATACTTTGACCCTTTGTGGTGACCCTGGGATCGAGTATGGATCCTATTATAACTCTAGCTTGTATAATGATATGTATTATAGGTAAAGTGTGGTATTTTCGGAATATTCGAGTCCTTTGTCTACATTCATTACAAAAAAAAACATATGTTTTGTCTGTTTCCCACAAAGCGTTCTTGAATTTAGATAATTTCGATTTGAAAAAACCCAAAAGGCAGCTTTATAAGCCTCTGGAACAGCCTTGTCAGCCATGCTGTTTACTACAAGGGAGATAACTACATATTTTCAAGTATCGTGATACAAATCAAGGATAGACGATACATCGATGCACCACACTGTGATTCAATACACCGATGCATCAGTGAATCGTTACACCACTAATTATAGTGTCAATATTCCAACGATACTGATATTGTGTTCATTGTTCTGTTCTCTCATGATTGGTTTTCTCATTACAGCCAGTACAGTTACAGATCCCTGGCCTGAATATGACCCAGGGATCGGGGCCAGCTACGGAGGTTTTGTGTCTCATGAACATGGTCGCACCAGAGGAGTTGGAAGACGAAGAGGAGTATGAAGGTAAAGACAGTTATCATTTGGAAACTGAACTTAAAATGTTAGGGCTATTTCAGTTAAACATCTATCCCACCCCAGGAGTCCAGGTTTAGTTAAGGGGTACCTCTCATAGAATTTAATTAATGAATTACATAGAAGTAATAGGATGGAAATCCAACCATGGATAGAAGTGATTTATTTTGGAGTCCTGGGGTCAGGTAGATATTTTAATGGAATAGCCCTTATATGTTTAGCTCAAAATGTCAAAAAGAAGAAATTGTTATTCATTCAAATCAAGGTTATTAGAATCTTACATGGGTCTGTCCTTTGGACAGCGATATCTAGACCTGAGTATAAGAGTTTGGCTGGTCAGATTTTGATCAATTGTTATAAGATCATTATTTCTTCTCCAATATTGATGAAAAAATAATCTATTTTCATATCTCAGGAAGAGTGATAACGATGTCATTTAGGTGAATTTTGAGAATTTGAATTTGTTTTGCCACATATATGTCACATGACTTATTTACGGAGTGCTTGCATGTCATTACTTTATTAACGTGAAAGTTTTGTGGAAAAATACAAAAAATTTATTTAAAGCATATTTAATATTAAAGGAAGAACAGGCAAGACATTTCGTGTAATTCTTGTTTATTTATGTTTTTGTTCTGAATTTGTCAGATATCTTGGAAGATGTAAAGGAGGAGTGTGGAAAGTATGGCATTGTGAGAAGTATAGAAATCCCCAGGCCTATCAAGGGCGTGGAAGTTCCAGGCTGTGGAAAGGTAACAATTACATTACTGTGTTGAAATTTCGATCATGAAAACTGTGATGTTCATTTATCAAGGGTCTTATCATAAGTTGGTGTAGAAGATAGGTATACCTTCCCAACAATCTGGATTCTTTTCTACTTATTTTTCACATTCTACACAATTTTGATGGAACGCTCTATGTCTATCCTTGCACCAACATTGTGAATCATATGGTCCCAGCCCAAAGGGGTCAAAAATGGCCAAGTTGGCTTAACTTAAATTCCACAATCTTCCTCTTCAGACCCTTATACAGTGGAAACTGAAAACTCTTCATAGATGGAAGGGTCTTGAGTTTTTTTTTTTATCAAAATTGTGAATTTTATTGCCCATGGCTCCCAAGTTTGCCCCTTGCTAGGGAGGGGTTAAAGTTTACTATAGGTCATGAAAGCCAGATTATGGTTTTTAAAGTTTTGCGTTCAGATCCATTGCTAAAGCTGTATCAGTCTATAATTAAACAAAATTGTGTAAAGTTTGTTCACATAGTAGACATCTATAAATATCCATCATATATATCGAAGTTGTGGTCCCCCAGTGACTCTCGAAATGAGGGAGTTTGGACTTTAAAAGATTATGTTTGGCTCAGTTTCTCAAAAAGTATCAAATTAATTTTAATCATCCTGGAGTTTAGTTAGTGTTACATTGCATTAAGTACATCTCAACACAAGGCAAGTCATGATCACCCAAATGTAGAATTTTTTTGGGATAAAATCCTTTCTGATAATAATATACTCTCTGTATTGCTTCCCCAAATTAACTCAGAGATAGGACAATTGCTGTTCATCAGATGTTCATACTTTTCAAGAAAGAGTGTTTTTTTGGCTATAAATGTCTAAGTAGATGAATGTGGAAGTGATTTTATAAAATTTGCTAATTCTCTAGAAGTGACTCAATATTTTGTTTACACATATCTATGACACAAACACAATGTTTTCATACCATCAATTTATAAATGATCTTGTTTGTTTGGATGTTTTATAACGAAATAGATTGGTATTTGAAAATGAAGCTGATCAAGTATTTCAATTTGCTTTGAAATTTATGAATATTTTGTTTTCTTTCGTTTCAGATATTTGTGGAGTTCAATTCTATCATCGACTGCCAGAAAGCGCAACAAGCTCTTACAGGGAGGAAGTTCTCTAATCGTGTGGTGGTCACTTCGTACTTTGACCCAGACCAATATCACCGAAGGGAATTCTGAATTTCATCCATTTAACATTCAATAATTAGTTACATGAACTCTAAAATGTCTGCCCATTTGTTTGAAGACGACTGAGGCAGTTATTGATTACTTCACACGAAATGTGTCGGACCTGTTAATATTGCAATTGTGTCATATGTGGCATACTAGGTATAGATTTAATATTGCATCACATTACACATTATCAATTCCATCTTTGTCATACTTATGTCCAATTTTTTCACTACAAAATACCAATGCCGATTTTCAGTTTTGAAAGGGCAAAGCTATCCTGTATTGAAATTAAAAGAAATTTTTGGTGAATATTATTAATGATGATACAAAGAAGTTTTTCTATTTTGTTTCTTAAAATCATCATGAATAAAATATCAATTTGAAACATATTTTTTAACGGTTGTGCGTTTTCTTTACTGTTCTGTACGTATACAAGCTCCATCTATGCACACGTCGCATAATAATTTTTCACACTTACATATCTAAATTTGTTGTCATTTAGTGTTTCTTGTATGGCAGATGTCTTGTCCAAGCCTAAATTTCTTCATTGCTTAAAATACATAAGGTTTAACCTAGACATATAGGCAAGGGGGAAATTTATGCTAAATATGCAAAGATCATTTGGTTACAGAAATTTCCTAGCACTTATTATTTTGTGACGTACATGTATACATATGTATGTATCTATGAACAGGTGCGAAAGAAAAAAATGTGGAAATTACCCCAGAGCATATAGTTTAGAACTCGCAAAGTTAAAGCCCTGCGGAAATACCCATGTTTACAGTATTGTAATACAAATTATGAAAGAAGACATCTGGAGTCATGGTCATTCCAGACCTTGTTGCTAACAGCAAAGCAATGTTGTTGGAATGATGGCTGTAACCCACTGATTCACTTGTCTTTTACAACAAAGATGAGAAAAATCCCCAATATACAAGTGTTTTAGTGACAAAGATTGCAGATTTATTTGCAAGTGTTTATGTTTCCAAGATGGAAAAGAAAGTCATATTGGTTGGATAACTTCCTTTAGTACCATATCGCCTTGATACTGTATTCACATTCAAATCAAATTCGGGTAGGAAATGGAAACACAGGCCATCCAACCAGTATAAAGAATATTCAAATTTTGATAAACAACACAATAGCATAAAGTAATGACCTTTGACATAACTTCACATTGTTAAAAATATATTTAAATTATGTTGAAGTTATCAAAATGAAATGTATATTAACTGGATAAGATTTGGTTAAGACTCGCCACTTTTGTCTTTCTTTACCCTCGCAAAAATACAGCTTATATTTTAAGACACTGACCATGTATTCTATTTATCCTGCAACAATAAAAATAATCATTTTGAAGTGAAACGGTGTCGAAAATGACAGAAATATATTCGTTGTTTCACTTTGAAGTAGGTCAATCGAATTGGTGCACGTGCTAAGATTCCAAAATACAGCTGTTTTCCGTCACTGCCGTATACAGCAAAAATATATACGGTGGGTGTATAGCGCCAATGCGGTGGCAGTTGCAGGATAAAAGATTTGATGACCGATTTGACTTTTGACAAAACTAAATATTGTAATAAGTATATTTCGTTGATAATATTTGGTGACTTATTTGACCTGTGACCTTTGACCTTTAGCATAACTTCACATTGTTATAAGATATTTACATGAAATATATATTACATGAATAAGAGTTGATGACCGATTTGACCTGTAGCCTTTATGATATATACAGCTGCATACCTATTTGGTTGCAAGATTTTTATTTCTTTGTATTAGCCACTGCTGGGTGTCAGAAGATATCAAGACTTATATTTTTACCAGACAGAATAGCAAGAATTAATTGACCCACAATCTTAGATAGATTTATGGTAATAATAACTACGTAAGTAATAGAAATCAGCAAGTTTTCGTTGGGAATAGTAAATCTACTGTTAAATATATAAATGCTGGTGTTCCACAAGGATCTGTATTAGGTCCCTTACGAGCATGGATTAACTAAGGAAAAATGCTAAGTTTCAAGGTCATAGTATCAAAAATGGCGTAGATATAGCACTCTGAAAAAATGTGATTTTGATCAATTTCCCACAAAAAGTCAAGTTTCTGCGCCTTTAATATTTCACATACAGGCTTCATTTTTCACTCGAATGTAGTATGGGATGACGGGTACAAAATAGATTGGTTTGGTTGACTTTGACCGACTTTCAATGTCACTGTGGAGTATCAAAACATTGTTGATTTTCCCGCCAAAAGTTAAAGCCCCATTCCGGGAAGCAATGTTCATAAATAAAAATTTCTGTGTGCATATAATGCTTATTTACATGTTGTTTCGTCGTATTTTTAGAGTTGCATACTAATTAATTAGTTAATTAATCGCGGGAAATTCCGAGCGTACATATCTATTTATAAACTCCCAAAATAGTATGGTAATGAAGAGAAATCGAAAACGAGGCTGTATGATACCCAAAACAAACGTGTGCAGCAAAACGTTTCAGTTCCTTTCATATTTCACACAGACTTGAAATTTCCTACGAATATAGCATGGTATAATGGCTACAGAAGTTATGCCTGGTCATTGACCTTGATTTTCATTCAAGGTCACACGCTTCACATAACTATGTTAAGGCATTAAAACAGCACTTTTCTCTATAACCAGAAAGCGCGGAAATTCCTTAAAGGGTCTATGGCATGTTATAAGGTCATAAGGTCAATGTTCTAATAAGTTCTGATGATTGGTTTCAATAAAACATGATTACATCACCAAATAAGGCCTGGTCACCATTTCCCGTGCCGTGATCTCCTCTTACGATACGAGGAGTACCACCACATCCTCTCACGGCTCCCAGAAAATATCCCCAAAATATCTGTGGATCATTACTTGTCTGATATACATTCAGCCATACCAACTTTCTAGAAAATCCCTCTATGTACCGTGAATACTCATTCCAAAACGGTTTAATTTTGTTATATCCATCAATATGCAAAATGAAATTAGGTCCATGTGCAATATATGCTCGGGAAACGAGACGACGGGAAATCCTCGTAGCCACTCCTACAGGGTCTGTTTCTTTTAGAATTAGCCCATTGTCCTTCTTTCTGATGCTCAAACCTTTCTCTTTGCACTTTTCATACATTATTCGATATCCATGAAGCTGGCCTGATTTTCGGACTTCCTCTTGAACGGTTGACATGACATCGGCCAAATTAGAATACAGAAATGTGTAGCCTTCGTCGCAAATTCATTGAAACCAGCCGTCTTTTCAAGTGCCTCTTACTAATATCAACATTATGTCTCTCAACATATTGGTAACCATATCCTTGTACATTAAAACCAACGTCAAAATAAAGTTTGATAAGGAAATCTCGATCAGTTAAGTCAACCATACCTTATGAAGTAGGAACATCAGCGAATTAGTATATTCGTGCGTAGATTGGAAATTCGTGCTCACAGACTACTAAAACGCGCACACGGGTTGACAATCCGTGCGCATAGATTACTAAACGAGCGCACATATTACTAAAACGACCGGACAGATTACTAAAACGTGCTCACGGATTACTAAAACGAGCGCACAGATTACTAAAACGACCGGGCAGATTACTAAAACGTGCGCACAGATTACGAAAACGTGCGCACAGATTACTAAAACGTGCGCACAAATTACTAAAACAATCGCACAGATTACTAAAACGTGCACAAAGATTAATAAAACGTGCGCACAGATTACTAAAACAATCGCACAGATTACTAAAACGTGCACAAAGATTAATAAAACGTGCGCACAGATTACTAAAACAATCGCACAGTTTGAGAAAACGTGCGAACAGAGTGATAATCCGTGCACACAAATTACTAAAACGAGCGCACGGATTAATAAAACGTGCGCACAGATTACTAAAACGAGCGCACTGATTACTAAAACGAGCACACAGATTACGAAAACGTGTGTACAGATTGGTAAATATATTATCATGTCCCTTCGGGGCTATTTTTGAAAGATATACTGTACATATGCACAATCGAAAGAAGTTGAATTGATACAGCTGAAAAACTGGGCGTGCCTTTTATTTGTTGTGATAAATGATAATGAATCTATTCTCAGAAATGAAGCTTCCTGAAATATGAGGCATGTCTATAGTTTTAAGTACTGAGGGCAAGTCTAAAAATAAGACGTGATCACTATAAATATAGAAAATCAAATACATGTAATCATCTTCAACTGCCGAGCTGTATCTCATCATTCTTTTTATTGCATGTTGATAAAGATAAAAGTTGAACAGCAAATGTTGAGAAAGAAATGTATGAAAAGTCCGTCTATCAGGGCTATAGAAGGCCCGTTGTCAGTATAATGTGACCGGGTGGGGTGTCCTACTGGGTGTCTTCGGCAGTATGCTTCAGTGAGGTAGCACTTTAAATCGGCAAAAGTTCCGGTCTATCACAAGGAGACTTAACACGAACATACCACAGCCTCCCAAAGCACACATACACGCATGCATGTCGCACGCACGGGAGGCCGTCCTTAAATGACCTTAGCTGTTAATAGGACGTTAAACAAAATAAACCAAACCAAACTGGTGGGAGATGGTGAAAAACAATGCAAATACTTTTCCAATCTAGAAAAGAAGCATTACATTAATTAAACTAACTAGAACAAGCATTCTGTGAATATTGCTAAACCAATACATGTCCCCTACCGGTGCCCTATAGTTAAAACTTTAGCCAAATTTGAGTAAAAAACAAATGGCCAAAACTGAAACATAATCATTTTATGAAAATAAGTTCATTCCAAACAATGTGTAAACTCAACTCTATTGTTTATATGTAAACGTTAACCTCAAGAATACAGAGAAAACAGTTAAGTCCATAATATGGAAAAAAAATTAACTGTACAAAAGTAATGCCACACACCCAAAAAAACTCTGTGCAAAGAATCAGCATACTTATACAATTATTAACTGAATGGTGTGCCATTATAAACCTTAAACCAAAACTTTAACCTGAAGAATACAGGGGGAAAAGTTAAGTTTATAATATGCCAAAAAATTCAAAAAATGAAAATAATGGTGTGCCATTTTAAAAATTTAACTGGACGGACGAACGCAGCTTATTTTATAAAAAAAAATATTTTGGTTATTGAGCAGAATCTATATCGGCAAATCTAATGGACCATATGATAATTCCATAAACAATTAACAAATAAAGTGGGATGGTAGTAAACTTTTCTATAAAGTTTTGAATTAATCTATTACAACTTATCACGGTACTCAAGCTAGGGGACAGATGAGTGTTGAATTACACAAGCTTTCACATCATCAGAGGATGGGAGAGAATGGCAGGAGTTGTTGGACAAGAAATAAAATCACTAACTCCAGAACAACAAGATGGATTGTGTTTAATGTAATTCATGTTGAAACATAAATGTATTTATCATATGACTACTGTTATATACGGTGTCATAAACCCATCACATAAATTTTCTTTATGACACTAGTGTAATAACACCTTTCGCTACGCTGATTGGCTGGTTCCGTGAGAACTGTATTGATACGCGTGGGAACGACCTACTTCTTTTTACTACGACTCGTAAAAATGGCGACTAGTGCTTGTAAACTTTGAAAAAAAATCAACTGAACGACAAATTGGTCTATTAACATAACATATTGTACAATCAAAGATAAAATCCAAGATGTAAACATCCTAAGTTTTTTAATTATATTTATACTATAAGATGTTAAATTAGGCCTGGCAAACATCTATTTTATGACCCCTAGTCTAGTAACATATTTCAACTCCGATAGAAAATTGCGGTTGCGTTGTCCGATGAGACATATCTAGTCTATATTCTTTTCAAATAAACAAATAATAACATTATTTAATAAAATCCTCATGAAAAACGGCAATGTAGTTTGTTACAACTTGCCTTCAACGGTTACTCAGAATAACATGCTGACACTGTCGTCGACAAACACGTGTAATGTCAAAACAAACAACACTGCCAACAAATCGGCATCCAAAGTCGCTTTTCACGGCAGTCTGAACACAATGTTCAGTGGGAATATTCACGGTGGAACATTTCACATCTCCATAAACTCCCGCGAGGACGAGGATAAACACAAAGCAGTGAAAAGGCGCCGTACAATGGTTCTGTACGACAGCGACAGCGAATAGACATTTGTACAACGAAGCCTCCATTATCGCGCCAAGTGACGTCACGGCTTCGTCACATCAAAAACAGTCGCTCATGAACTTTCAAACTAAAATATTTTCCTCATTGTTTCAAACACCAAGGACAATTTATCTATTATAGATTAAATGAAAAAATGCTGAAATTTTGTTTTGAGACGTGTATTTAATAAAATGAATCCTTTTCAAGAGTCAGTTGTGTTAGAACTATTTCTTCTCTCGTCGGTATAATTGACCTATTTCGAAGGTTCGGGTGATTTGGTTGAGATGTGACGATTCAAGGCAAAAGAGAAAATCAGTTTTTGATGGGGAACGATGAAAGAAAACGTCATATGATAAAAAGAATCTGTCATTCGTTTCCCTTCATATTAGATTTATGATACTCGTTTAGAATTTTTTATTTTTGCTCGCCAGAGGCTCGCAAAAATAAAAAAATTCAAAACTCGTATCATAAATCTAATATGAAGGGAAACTCATGACAGATCCTCTATACATGTTCAATGTACAAGGTATGAAGTCATCATTTTACAGTATTTGACGAGTAGTTTTTGAAATATGTGGAATATCGAAGTATACTAACAAGATTAATCTTTGATGTACCAGGTATTTTATATTATTTATTGCATTCCTCTAGTACTGTACAATGATTATTTATGGATTGAACAATTATATATGGAACAATCAATTGATTAGATGTTACTCTAAATAAATACAAGAGGCCCAATGGACCTGCAGCACTCCCCAGGTATATATTTCATTTTCTAAAAAAAATCAAAAAGTCGGTATAAAATTCAGATGAGCAAAATACAACATAAACTGACCTTAATGGAAATCGGAGATTAAAGAAAGCTATGTTACTGCTGAACATCATTTGATAGAAATAATTATTGAACATACCTGCCAAATATGCTTCTAGAAAATGTTTTACCAAATTTTGACATGTGACCTTGAATATAGGTCAAGGTCATTTCTTTCCAATTTTGTCTAGCTTTATCCTTTGACAAACCATCAAAAAATATCATGCCTGTAGGCCTTCTAGTTAATGGGAGTTGTTCAAAAATTTCAAACAAATTAATCCGTCCCCGGTGACCTTGAAAATACATCAAGGTCATTTTTTTGCAAACTTTATCAAGCTTTATCCTATGAGCATATATAACAGCCAAATTTCAGAAAATTTTGTCCATTGGTTATTGAGAATTTGTTTAAAGTAAAAATTTGCCGCCAGATGTGGACGACGTGCAAAGGCATAAGCTCTGAACGCTGATAAAGGAGATGGACATGTTCTTTGGACTAAAAAAAAAAAAACTTATAATTAAATTAATTACATTGGTAGAGTTATCAATGTAATGGTAATTTAATTAAGCAAAATCTGTGTGAAATTTTAATTAATTACATCACCCTGTGATTGCAGTATAGTAAAACAACAGTTATGACTAATTTCTTGTGTATAGGTAAAAAAGAAAACAGTGAAAAAACAAATTATCTTTAGATGCATCATATACCTGTATTGATGCATATAATTCGTGACAAGTTCAATTCAAAACAGATATTAGGACATATTTCATAGCCCAAAACAGATATTAGGACATATTTCATAGCCCAAAACAGATATTATTGAAACAAGCACATTCTTCGGATTTAAATAGCTATCCCCTTAGCTTCCGTTAGTTCATACTTGTCAATCTGATCTGATGACAAGATATTCTCTTCCTTTTCCTATATCATTGTGAAATCCACCATATCAATATGTACATTCAAGTTAATATTGATTGTGTATGATATGTAAGTTTAGCAAGTAATTGAGTTATCAGTAGCAAATCTTGGGGGTTAAAACGTAAACATACCACAAAAGGCTGGCAATTAGAAAAAAACCTCTTCAAAACTCTTCAAAAATGAGAATTTATGAACAGACGTGCATGCATAGGTGCGGTTGGCCGCGGGCCGAGTGATTAAGGTGTCCCGACACTTTAACACTAGCCCTCCCTACTGGGTTGCGAGTTCGAAACCTACGTAGGGCAGTTGCCAGGTACTGACCGTAGGCCGGTGGTTTTTTCCCGGGTACTCCGGAAATTAAAAAGTGGCACTATGGCCCTTTTACGTTCTGGGGCACATCAATGCGCATTAAACCCTTTAACTATTGCTAAAATTGTAAAAATTAAAGTATACCCATCTGCACTCTACGGATGTGAACTGTGGGTACTTTCAAATACTGAATTATTAATGCTAGAAAGAGCTCAACACTTTATTGTAAAGTCAATTCAAGGTTTTGGAAAAAAAACAAGAACTGATATGTGTACTTCCTTGATTGGATGGCTCTCTATAGAAGCGTACATTGATATTAAAACACTTTTGTATTTAGGTAGAATCTGCAGAATGAATAGAAATAATTTAATCTGCAGAGTATTCATTTCGAGATTTTTTATGTACATAGTGAACAACTGTAGTCAAAAAGGTTTTATACCCGATATCGTTAGAATACTTAAGAAGTATAACTTATATGAATATATTGTACTTTTTCTTGATGATGGTAGCTTTCCAAACAAAATACACTGGAAGTAATTGATTTATAAATCTGTATCAAATTATGAAACTAATGCTTGGTTGCATAGAATGTCTAATGACGCTGACTTCACAAGATTTTTCTTGCTGCATGACGATCTTAAACCTCATTATTTATGGCAATTAGCTTTGCGTCATCCAAATTGTCTTTATAATATTGGAAACATAATGAAATTGATTGTAACTGTTCGGGTAAGTAATGTTCAGCTTTTATGTCACCACTGTGGCCTTTTCTACACAGATTGTGTAACTCATGTTATTTTGGAGTGTTCTGTAACGGATAATATCCGTGATAATCTATGGTGTATTATAGCATCCATTTCAAGTATATAACTAAGTACATATCTGCATTCACTACCTGATTATTCATTAATACATATTTTACTAGGTGGTCCAATGAACCATCAGGTGAATAAATCTGATCATGAAGAATTTAGATTAGAGTCCATATATGCCATAAAACGAATGTTTGATCTGTACACATAATTAATACATGTAGTATCATATATTTTTTTTATGTACATGGAATATAAGACATAAATACTACTGAACTTATATCTATGATACTTAACTATTTAAGCATTGAACTGCTTTCAATTGGAAGTTATGGGCTGATGACAGCCCATAACTTCCAACTAAAAGCAGTTCAATGCTTATATTTACATTTGACAACGATTTTTAAAGACTATATCCAGGAATTTTGCTCCGACGATGAATGAACAAATTGTTATCGTCAAAGACGGAACAGCCTTTTCAACAGCCATCTTTCGTTATCGCCGACGTTACAATATGACGTCACTATAATAATGACGTCATAATAAAGATTTGGAAGTTATGGACTCATAACTTCCAAGTGAGCTTGGTAAAGTTATATAGTGCGGCTGCTGTGTAAATGTAAATATTTAAGCATTGAACTGCTTTCATTTGGAAGTTATGGGCTGATGAATGCCAACTGGACAAAGGCAAATTCAACATGAAGCGCGCATATGAATGCCAACTGGACAAAGGCAAATTTAATGAAGCATGTTGAATTTGCCTTTGTCCAGTTGGAATTCATCAGCCCATAACTTCCAACTAAAAGCAGTTCAATGCTTATATTTACATTTGACAACGATTTTTTAAAGACTATATCCAGGAATTTTGCTCCGACGATGAATGAACAAATTGTTATCGTCAAAGACGGACCAGCCTTTTCAACAGCCATCTTTCGTTATCGCCGACGTGACAATTATGACGTCACTATATTAATGACGTCATAATAAAGATTTGGAAGTTATGGACTCATAACTTCCAAGTGAGCTTAGTAAAGTTATATAGTGGGGCTGCAGTGTAAATGTAAATATTTAAGCATTGAACGGCTTTCAGTTGGCAGCGCGCTTCATGTTGAATTTGCCTCTGTCCAGTTGGCATTCATATTGACTATGAATGCCAACTGAAAGCCGTTCAATTCTTATATTTACCATCTGCGATTTTTTATTTGTCATGCGATTTTTGTTTTGAAATTTTCAAATTCAAATTTCCCGCGCTTACCAATAACAGAGATCACTTCCTGTTGGCAGTTCATAGGCTGGTGAACTCGCAACTGAATTGGTAGGGTTATATAGTGGCAGTGCCATACAATGGTAAATATAATACAATAATTCACTCGTCTAGATCTACATTATGTATATCGTAACAATTTGATTAATGTCCACAAGTATCCGTGCTATCAAGCAGTAGCTACATTTGTAGGCAGCTGCATCATTATATTAGAAAATAACTTCCGACATTTAAAATACACTAAAAGATAAATCCGTTCGTATGAATAAACATTTTGCATGCGACGTCCTTCGTCAGTTATCTCAGTTCCGGATCAATGATCACCGGCCTGTTTAATTTTAGAAGTCTGTCGGCGGCGTGACTTCGACACACAGGCTGGTTAGAGTTGACAGAATTCGACAAAAAAGGTGAGCTAATCTTTGTTTTGATACATGTCATTCGGTACTATAGTAGTAAAACTAACTAACATACTATATCCATATCGAAACATTCATGAAAATGACAAGATTGTAAGAGCCATGCAATATACTCGAACAACCTTCGAGTCGGCTGCATTGGACCACTGTAGGGGACCGTTGCGACACACGTCGAATTTCTACGAGCACTGCGTACGGCTATCACTGCCAAATTGTTACAATATATTTCTAATTTTCTGTTAGAACTCTATTTTCTAATTTTTCTTTTCCTATTTTTTTTTTAATTTCTCTTCCTTTTTCTCTACATTAACTCTAGGTTCTATTTTCTTTTCCTATTTTTACCTTTTTTTTAAATAATTTTTCTTCTCTTTTCTCTACATTTTTATGTTTAGACTATAAGCTCTACACTTGATTTATTTTCCATTTTTCTTATAAATTTGTTATTTTTTTTTATGTGTTTTATTTTCCAATAACTAAGTAGTTACGTTATCCTGCATTGTATCACAGGTGCTTGTGGACATAATTATGATGTTTTTAATTAAAATGTTACGTTATAGAAACGAGTAAATCATTATTGTATTATAATCGCAAGCTTAATATTTATAAAACCAAATGGTATATTTTTTAAGAATTAAGCAAGCGATCGTAATACAATAATTTACTCGTCTATAACATGACATTTTGATTAAAAACATCATAATCATGTTCTCAAGTACCTGTGCATTGTATATTGTACAATGTATGTGTCCAGCTCAATTCTTGTCACCTCTCTATCTAATCAGTAATCACATCATCTTTAAATGGATTTTAATAAAACTTTATATATTGGATAGATAGGAACAACTCCTTGTTTGAGGGTGCAAAGATGACATTGACAGTTACTACTTGTAGAAAAAGACTTTAATCATGGAATAAAAAAACAGAACTTTTTTACATGTGGTAATTTTTACTGTTCACCGGTTTGTTTTAATAAGGTTGTTATTTGGTGGAGGTTGGGGTGGGTTTTTTAGGTCGGTGTTTAAATGGGGTTGTTCTTTTGGTTTTTTTATTTGTTTTTTGTGTTTTGGTTGAGTTTGTTTTGTTTTTTTTTGTGTTTGTGTTGTTGTTTTTGTTTATTTTTTGTTGTTGTTTTTTTGTTTTTTCTGTTGATTTTTATCTTTTGTTTTTTTTGTATTTTTTTTTTTTGTTTTTTTTATTTGTTTTTTTTGGTTTTTTTTTGGTGGGGGGGGGGGGGGCTTGATGTAATTTTTGTTCATAAATTTGCTTTTGCTTTTTCTATCGAAAGTCATGATCAGATACACCATTGCTGCTCCAATGCTTCAGGGCATTTGAGGACAGAACGTCTGTGAGCTGGCATGACTTTAGTTTCAAACGGATTTTAATCAGACTTCAATTAGTGTTTCAAAGTGCAAAGGTCAAGGTCACAATTACTTTTTATAGAAAATCTTGTCATCTGATCTGTAGCAACTTCATTTTAAAACAAATTTTGATCAAACTTAACATATTGGATATATGAAATTGTTTTGTGATGTCATGCAGGTAGATTTTTATCATTTGTAATTACTAATTAGCCTTAGATATTTCAGTTTGACATGTTAAATTTGAAAGCTAAAGTTTAATGTACATTACATGCACAACTTCCAGAAGCCGATCCTTTTCAAAACTGATTACCTCTGGATACCAAATGAAATGGCAATGTACAGATTTGTTTCTCAATCTTTATCATAGTAATAAAAAAAAAACTTCCTAATACTGATTCTTCTGAACTCTTCAACAAATTATGTGGCAGGATTCGTTAAAACGATATACTATTTATTTCTTCTGTAAACGGGCATTACCTGCTGACCATAAAAGCAGCACTTGTGACAACAATTGTCGTAAACTTCGCGTCCGGAGCAGACACTTGTCATAGGTAAATTTGTACATGGTCCGAATTATTTCTGATGCTTTTACAACTTTTATATTGGTCTGGTGTCAATTTATGTTGTGAATTGACGCCAGAACGATATAAAAAAAAATGTGATGACATTTCACTAGAAATAATAATTTACCAAAATCATAATTAAGGTAATTACAGTTGTTGAACATGAGAGCATGCCTAATACCTGCTTCAATGAAGCCGTAAAAACAGGTAAAGCAAGGAAACCCGAAACTCTCTAATCTATGTTGGATGAGGCACTGAATGGGCTAGTTTTGAAGGAGAATATATATATGATTTGGAAACCAATATCAGGTGTAAACCGTGTTATATTTTTAAAAAGTTTACATGGGTTGTACTTTTGAGAAGGAAGTATACATAGTAACAGGCCAGATGCAGGTCAGTGTCGATGATAGCATTGAAGTATGATGTTTCATCATACCAATGACCTTGACCTATTGTCAAGGTCACAGGAGTTAGATTTTCCATTCTAGTTTCAGAGATTATAATCATGCCAGAAATATTACAGCTGTTTTTAACAACTGTGTAGATTTGTTACAAGTTTATTTGAGTTTTATGTATCATCATACCAATGACCTTGACCTATTTTCTAGGTCATAGGAGTCAAATCTTCCATTCAAGTTCCAGAGATAATCATTATTATAATTATGCCAGAAATACTTCAGCTGTGTTTATACTGATGTGTAGATTAGTTACAGGTTTATTTGAGCATGATGTCTATTCAAATAGGTGTATTTAGATAGATATAGCATTTACTTGTTGTACCAGTTTTTAGTTTTTTAACCTCATTATTGCAGGACCTTTAAATATGCAGTCGTTTTTATTGTATACATTTGTATGCGTTGAATGTCTTCAGACAATTTATTGAAGTGATTTGTTGGTGCATTGAGATCAATAACGGTTGGTAATGATCCATTACAAACATCTATAAGCAGAAATATTAAAGCGATATACAGTAAATTCTTGTGCTGCAAAGAAAAGGACAGATATCTTTCAGGCATTTTCCGATCACTAGCACTTTGAATGGGTTAGTTATGATGAACAATATATTCAATATCTTAAAGTTTAGATATATAGACGTTATATTGAAGTTTGAGATCTTGTAGGACAAACAAATCATTGGAAGAGGTAATTTTGATTGAAAATAAGTTTACGAAGTCAACAAGACAATATATGTTTGATGAAATTAATTTTTTGCTTATCTGTATAAATCTTCTGACCTCACCATCATACTTTAAATTGATATTTATACCATCTTAGTTCACTCGAGCAGTTCTTCATTAATTTTGATGACAAATTTACTGTATCATGTATAATGTATAAGTGTTTGACAAATAAATGTCATGGTCATTGCTTATACAATTTCACAACCACATGCACTCACCTAGCACCTCATTACCCCCCTCCCCCTCCTCCCCCTCCTCCCCCATCCCCTGCCCTGAAATTTAGGGGAAATGAAAGGCCCACATTGTCATGAATTATTCTTTAAATTTTAACATTTTACAGCTATTCTTTGCTATAATTCTTACATATTTCATCAAAATTTTGGGGATTTTCCCTTGTTTTGGTGAATTTTCCCCTGTTTTTTAACAGATTTTTTCTTGGTGGGGAATTTGTTTTTATTCAAAGGGGAAAACTCTATCAGTGGGAAATACTACCTCATTTCGGGTAGTAAAATCAGTCTAGATTAACCTTAGATAACAAACACTATCTGTAGGTTGTCAGTCGGTGGTTAATGACAAAGTCCATGTAAGTCCTTTATACTCTCATATACGACAAAGTACTATCAATGGTCTACACACCACACAAGGTGGCCGAGTGGTTAAGGTGTCACGACACTTTGTCACTAGCCCTCCACCTCTGGGTTGCGAGTTTGAAACCTACGTGGGGCAGTTGCCAGGTACTGACTGTAGGCCGATGGTTTTTCTCTGGATACTCCGGCTTTCCTCCACCTCCAAAACCTGGCACGTCCTTAAATGACCCTGGCTGTTAATAGGATGTAAAACAAAATAAACCCAACCAAACCACACGAGATATATGTTTCATTATTCACGTGATACTTATCAAAGTTATTTTCATTAATCGTATTGTTTGAAATGCCTTATTCTGTCTTAAGATCCACATTTATAAACAACAACTAGGTTTATAATTGCCCTGTGAGCAGCCAGTGTCATTTTGAGGCAGGTTCTCCTTGTAGTAGCTGGTGACTACCTCACTGAACAACATACAAGAGGCCCGTCACATGCCATTCATAGCAATTAGGGTAAAGTACCTTGCCCAAAGACATAACCACGACAGCAGACTGACCAGCTTGTGAAGTTCTAGAATTTACAGATATAAATTACAACTCTTGTAACCTAGATACATAATGTACAGTATAGAAGTTACATTTAATACATCCAAGGACTTTTTCTCACTGGTTTAGGAAGGGGCCTTTTTGTCTCATTTTGGGAAAACAATTGGTGAATTGGGAAAGTTTTTTTTCTGGAGTAAACTGCAAGTTTTGGGAATTTGGCTTAAATATGAAATAATTTCAATTGGGAATGGGGCCCATTAACGGCCCCCAAAAAGCCCTAAAAAAAACAACCCTGCATACAGTTGAAAATACAAAGTTTTGACTGAAAATTCACATATGGTATGTTACATTTTGCTTTGTAATTTGTAACATAATCACAATTAAGACAACTTAAATTTGGACTGACCATCCTTGAACTCCTTGAACAATTTATACAGCACCAAATTGCCTAATAAGAAATATGTATAAAGTAAATACACTATTTCATCATGAAAAAAGTATTTTTTGAGGTACACTGCTCTAGGTAGACAGATATTTTTGTCTCCAGGTTGTGTACTGAATATGTAAACATTTGCCAATATGTTTGATTTCTACTGTGACCCTGGTTGAGCAATGATGTCGTGCTGACTAAAGTATTGACACACTGTCCACAATATAAAACTCTGATGATAGACTTTACGAGATAGTGTTAGATCCCTGGCCATGAGTATGAACGGGTCATTTGTGGGGGTGGCACTTTACAAGGTGGTAACAGTGATAACAGATTGGCGAATATCATTCATTGATTTAAGCTGTTGTTGATCGGCAACATTTCCTGTGTTGTACGTGAGTCACCATTAAATCATCTAATAATTGTTTGTCATTCAACTCCAGAAAGATGTGTGGCAGGAAGATGTGTGGCTGTGTGACCAAGTAGGCGGCTATGTTGTAATCGTACGGGCTTGAGTGTGACAAGTGTTGGACTGGTACAGGGTTAATAATTATCAAGTGTATGGAGTGAACTAACTGTACATATCTCTGGTGTTACGTCAATCAAAGAACGAAAACATTTTCAACAGAATTAATTGACAAAGTATTTTTGTCTTTCAAAAATTGTTTATTGTATGGAAGTGTTTAAACATTTTCTATAAAAAACCAAGATTATATATCAATCCGATTGTGAAGATCGTTGATGCCTCATTATGGGGCTTTCGAGTGCAACAGTTACTTTGCTTGTGGCGTTGTCAGCAGGGCTGTACATTTACGGGCCTGACAGGATTCTAGAAATGGTAAGGTATCCAATTTACTTCAGATGAATTTTTGATATCTAAAACCACTGAAGCTGTTTAGAAACCGAAACATAGTTCGAAAAAAACTGAATCTGGAACGAACAGCATTTTCTAGGTATATAATATAGAGATTTAAAATCTGTGTCAATTACTAGTAGAGCATTATATATTATATGCTAACCTCGCACCCTAGGGACGATTTCGTAATAACTTATTGATTTTCGAAATAAGACGTGGGGTGTGACGTTGATTATATGCGTATAACTAGTGAATCTAATATGTTAGGTTGCAGTTACATGATGTTCATATTGGACCTTTAGAATCTAGCCGTTTATTGTTTGAAATGTGCGCCAAAATAAAAACAAAAATGCTACTGCAACAAATCATACACCACAAACAGGGGCTAATACAATATGTTTGAAGCCTGTTTAAAACATGTTTATGTTGCTTGTTGCTCGTAAATTTATGTAATATTATGAGGAAGGAATATCCTGCTGTGTTATATCTTTCCGACGGTTGAGTAATATATTTCGATTTCATTCTATTTTGGCGGTGGGGCAGAATTTCGGTAACTTTAAAAAAGAAATTCCACCTATGTAGTGTTTCTTAATTATTTTCTTAATAAAGATACATAATTATTTTGCTACATGATCCCATTTTTTTTTTGACCAAAAGTGGCCTATAAGGGGACTAAGCAAGGGTTACTGCAAAAAAAAAATTGTTCTTCAGATTTTTTTTACACAAATAAATGAGCACTATTTTACCCTTCCCTTCCTCTTTCTCTCTTTCTACCTCTTCTTCAATAACTTCTCTAGCATTTGATACCATCTGTGTATCTGTATCTTAAAAATGACCCTTACAATGACAGTTCCCTGGGTGCATTTAAAATTTTGGGACAGTACCTTTTAAAATGATTTGTGAAGTCACTAACTGAATGATCTGTTTGATAGTTATAAACCTGGAAGCAGCCTATGTCCCCTTTCCACCAATACCATATTTTGATAATTTCAGGTTTCAATTGGGCTCATGATGGGGGCATAACTTGGCCGATTTAACCATCGATTATGATGTCATATGTTAATGGACAATGGCGTTATATCATTAGTTAAAAATTGCAAGAAAGAATCATGCTGGTCTGTTTAATTTTCTCCTTTAAATTTATTTTTTAAAGTTTTTTAAAGTTTTAAAAATTTTTTAAAAACTTTTCTTTGAACAAGGTTCGTAAAAATGATAATTTCCGAAAATCATTTTCTTAAAATCTTGTTTGAAATCAAAATACATATATACATATATATATAGGGTCTAGTAAGTAAAAACGATGGTATAATCCAATATAGGTACTGGATCCTAACAAACAAATGTTATACATGTATATTACTAGAAATAGATAATTGTCAAGTAGTAATAACGACAGTACAGACAAGTAAATTGTCGAATAAATTAATATATAGCCTTCATGAAACAAGCTTACTGTATTATATCATTTATTGCTTCAATTACTAAAGTAAATGGCACTTTAAAGAAAATGAATAACACTTTTTTTTAGTAGAAATTCCTCCACTTGTTACTGTTAGGGGAAAACGGGATGAAAATCTATGATATCATACATATACATATTTGCATCATAATAACCTGTTGCTGTGGCGACGGTTGATATAACGAGAGAAACGAGGTGAAAATCTTTGATAAATGCTTTAACTGGTGCTCTGACGACGATGGTTGCTATGTCGTTATCGGAGAAAATTTCTCAAACAAGTGAAAATTACCCCATTCAATGATACAACACATGAACTGAGTCTAAATTACCTCTTTTACTTGTGTGGCTTGCCTAATAGCAAATCTCTGTAATCTCCAAACAAACACGAAGGTGGTTTGAAATTCCTAGAGTCTAGTTACCATTAGATAGCTGAATTTAATACAAGTCTGTGATTCTGAATTTTATAGCCTCGCCTAGCAGCTGATGCCTGGCACTGTTTGTCTGTAGACAATTCAGATTTTCAATTTCTTTGCAGAAACATCTCAACCATTTTCAATGAAATTCTTCAGAAACCATGCAACTTTGGCCAAAAAGTCAACCATGCATAGTTGTGAAAGATATGATTGATCCTCAGCCCAAAGGTCTGAGGGATCTCCCCAAGGGTCTGAGGGATCACCCCAAAGGTCTGAGGGATCTCCCCAAGGGTCTGAGGGATCACCCCAAGGGTCTGAGGGATCACCCCAAGGGTCTGACGGATCACCCCAAGGGCCTGAGGGATCACCCCAAGGGCCTGAGGGATCACCCCAAGGGTCTGAAGGATCACCCCAAGGGCCTGAGGGATCACCCCAAGGGTCTGAGGGATCACCTCAAGGGCCTAAGGGATCACCCCAAGGGTCTGAGGGATCACCCCAAGGGTCTGAGGGATCACCCCAAGGGTCTGAGGGATCACCTCAAGGGTCTGAGGGTTCACCCCAAGGGCCTGAGGGATCACCCCAAGGGTCTGAAGGATCACCCCAAGGGCCTGAGGGATCACCCCAAGGGTCTGAGGGATCACCTCAAGGGCCTAAGGGATCACCCCAAGGGTCTGAGGGATCACCCCAAGGGTCTGAAGGATCACCCCAAGGGTCTGAGGGATCACCCCAAGGGTCTGGGGGATCTCCCCAAGGGTCTGAAGGATCACCCCAAGGGTCTGAGGGATCACCCCAAGGGTCTGAGGGATCACGCCAAGGGTCTGGGGGAGTTGGCAAAAATGGGTCAAATTAACTCAAATTCTAAAAATAATTGAATATTTTGGAAGCTAGATCTAAGATTGCGAATTTCATGACCTCAGGTGTTGGGGAAGGCTTGTGTGGACTGGGTCCTGTCATTTTGATAGCAATGGAGTCAAACGCAATCAGAGTGAATTGAAATATATATGGTTTTGGGGTAAAGAGTGAATCGATATATACATGGTTTGGGGTAAACTTAACTGAAGTGTTTATATAGAGAGTTTACATTTTTCAGCATCATTTTTTAAAAATTTACTTTGAATTAATCTAAACTTGGTTAAAATTTGATGTATAGGATGACAAGTTTTGATCCATATTGGCCCTGACTGACTCCCCAGGGGCTTATAGTTGGGGCCAAAATTTATGGGATAGAATTCTACTACCTCTCCTGTGCCCTTTTCTCTGTTTAGTTGTATCACTTCCTCTCAAATTTATGCTTTATAGCTGTTCCAGGCATTGGATTTCCGCCCCATACATTTATCTAGTTGTTATTACATATGTACATGTACATCTTTTATGGCTGTTTCAGGCAGTGGATTCCTCCCCATAAGTCTGTTTCGTTGTTACTAATTGTATACATCTCTAACTTACCGTTGTTTCAGGTAGTAAACTTTCAGCCTACGCTGATGGGGGTGACGAAGGCCCTGCTTGGAATGGCAGGGGTGACGGCAATGGCCGCCACCCTCTGTAACGTTCCTGTGTCATGGTTCATGTCATCAGAGAGAGCCACGCTGAATTACTTAGAAAATGCCAGGGTACAAACTTTGGATTCTCAGCCGAAGAACATCACAGTAAGTTCTGTCTGTCCAGTTAGTAGTGATACATAATTCAGTCTTTGATATAAAATACCAGATATTTTTACAAGAAAATATTAAAAAAGAAGGAATGAAAGGTCTTTTCAGTTTGTTTCTAAATTATCCTGGTTACTTTTGGATTCCTAACATAAATATCCTGGTTTCCTTTGGATTCCCAACATAAATATCCTGGTTACTTTTGGATTCCCAACATAAACAGCCTGGTTTCCTTTGGATTCCCAACATAAATATCCTGGTTACTTTTGGATTCCCAATATAAATATCCTGGTTACTTTTGGATTCCCAATATAAATATCCTGGTTACCTTTGGATTCCCAACATAAATATCCTGGTTACCTTTGGATTCCCAACATAAATATCCTGGTTACTTTTGGATTCCCAATATAAATATCCTGGTTACTTTTGGATTCCAATATAAATATCCTGGTTACTTTTTGGATTCCCAACATAAACAGCCTGGTTTCCTTTGGATTCCCAACATAAATATCCTGGTTACTTTTGGATTCCCAACATAAATATCCTGGTTACTTTTGGATTCCCAAAATAAATATCCTTGTTACTTTTGGATTCCCAATATAAATATCCTGGTTACTTTTTGGATTCCCAACATAAACAGCCTGGTTACCTTTGGATTCCCAACATAAACAGCCTGGTTTCCTTTTGGATTCCAATATAAATATCCTGGTTACTTTTTGGATTCCCAACATAAATATCCTGGTTACTTTTGGATTCCCAACATAAATATCCTGGTTACTTTTGGATTCCCAATATAAATATCCTGGTTACTTTTTGGATTCCCAACATAAACAGCCTGGTTACCTTTGGATTCCCAATATAAACAGCCTGGTTTCCTTTTGGATTCCCAATATAAATATCCTGGTTACTTTTTGGATTCCCAACATAAATATCCTGGTTACTTTTGGATTCCCAATATAAATATCCTGGTTACTTTTGGATTCCCAACATAAACAGCCTGGTTACTTTTGGATTCCCAATATAAATATCCTGGTTACCTTTGGATTCCCAAAATAAATATCCTGGTTACTTTTGGATTCCCAACATAAATATCCTGGTTACTTTTTGAATTCCCAACATAAATATCCTGGTTATTTTTTGATTCCTATATTTTCCTGCCCAGTGTTTCCCTATGAATTAAGGCTAGGCAGATAATTGGTATTCTGTATCTCTAAGTTATTGTAACTATAAGCTATTATAGGGGATGAGAATGCCTGTATTTATATATATATACTTTTTGTTTTAAAGTTTGTGTTGGCATTCTG
This sequence comes from Pecten maximus, assembly GCF_902652985.1. NCBI lineage: Eukaryota > Metazoa > Mollusca > Bivalvia > Pectinida > Pectinidae > Pecten > Pecten maximus. The sequence goes on along the minus strand of NC_047015.1, from coordinate 57,719,229 downwards.
TATTTTGATTATATAATGCTATCATAGTTGGTTTTACTGAATATAAAAACAAAACATAATTTTTCATCTTTTTTTTTTTTTTGTTTCACAAAAATGGATTTTAATCATTGAAATCATAATTAACCTCTGTGGGTTCTTATTTTTGACAAACTTTATTGACCTGAACAGAGACTGGAGAAGAAGTGTTAGAATTCTGGCTTCGCATGGAGTGTTTCCCTTCAAACAGTTGTTAAGATACATGTTCACAATGTTTGATTTGTGTTTGTAGGCTTCAGAGTTATGGAAAAAGAACGGAGTGGTCATGATGGCGGTCAGACGGCCTGGATGATCCATGTGCAGGGAGGTAAGTCTTTGAAGGACCAAATTAATCTCCAAGGAAACTTACAGCTTCAATTCAGTGAATCCTGATAGTAACCCTAATGTCATTGTATAGGCAAGTTAGATAATATCAATGGTACAGGGCTTGTTACTGTATCAGATGGGTTTATTGGTGGGTAAACATATATATCTGTTACAGACAATGGTACAGGGCTTGTTACTGTATCAGACGGGCTTATTGGTGGGTAAATATATATATCTGTTACAGACAATGGTACAGGGCTTGTTACTGTATCAGACGGGCTTATTGGTGGGTAAACATCTATATCTGTTACAGAAAATGGTACAGGGCTTGTTACTGTATCAGACGGGCTTATTGGTGGGTAAACATCTATATCTGTTACAGACAATGGTACAGGGCTTGTTACAGTATCAGACAGGCTTGTTGGTGGGTATACATATATATCTGTTACAGACAATGGTACAGGGCTTGTTACTGTATCAGACCGACTTATTGGTGGGTAAACATATATATCTATTACAGACAATGGTACAGGGCTTGTTACTGTATCAGACGGGCTTATTGGTGGGTAAACATATATATCTGTTACAGACAATGGTACAGGGCTTGTTACTGTATCAGATGGGCTTATTGGTGGGTAAACATATATATCTGTTACAGACAATGGTACAGGGCTTGTTACTGTATCAGACCGACTTATTGGTGGGTAAACATATATATCTGTTACAGACAATGGTACAGGGCTTGTTACTGTATCAGACAGACTTATTGGTGGGTAAACATCTATATCTGTTACACTGACAATGGTACAGGGCTTGTTACTGTATCAGACCGACTTATTGGTGGGTAAACATTTATATCTGTTACAGACAATGGTACAGGGCTTGTTACTGTATCAGACAGGCTTATTGGTGGGTAAACATATATATCTGTTACAGACAATGATACAGGGCTTGTTACTGTATCAGACAGGCTTATTGGTGGGTAAACATATATATCTGTTACAGACAATGATACAGGGCTTGTTACTGTATCAGACGGGTGTATTGGTGGGTAAACATATATATCTGTTACAGACAATGGTACAGGGCTTGTTACTGTATCAGACGGGCTTATTGGTGGGTAAACATATATATCTGTTACAGACAATGGTACAGGGCTTGTTACTGTATCAGACCGACTTATTGATGGGTAAACATATATATCTGTTACAGACAATGGTACAGGGCTTGTTACTGTATCAGACAGGCTTATTGGTGGGTAAACATATATATCTGTTACTGACAATGGTACAGGGCTTGTTACTGTATCAGATGGGCTTATTGGTGGGTAAACATTTATATCTGTTACTGACAATGGTACAGGGCTTGTTACTGTATCAGATGGGCTCATTGGTGGGTAAACATCTATATCTGTTACTGACAATGGTACAGGGCTTGTTACTGTATCAGATGGGCTTATTGGTGGGTAAACATTTATATTTGTTACTGACAATGGTACAGGGCTTGTTACTGTATCAGATGGGCTCATTGGTGGGTAAACATCTATATCTGTTACTGACAATGGTACAGGGCTTGTTACTGTATCAGATGGGCTTATTGGTGGGTAAACATTTATATTTGTTACTGACAATGGTACAGGGCTTGTTACTGTATCAGATGGGCTCATTGGTGGGTAAACATCTATATCTGTTACAGACAATGGTACAGGGCTTGTTACTGTATCAGACGAGCTTATTGGTAGGTAAACATATATATCTGTTACAGACAATGATACAGGGCTTGTTACTGTATCAGACGGGCTTATTGGTGGGTAAACATATATATCTGTTACAGACAATGGTACAGGGCTTGTTACTGTATCAGACGGGCTTATTGGTGGGTAAACATCTATATCTGTTACAGACAATGATACAGGGCTTGTTACTGTATATATATCTGTTACAGACAATGGTACAGGGCTTGTTACTGTATCAGAATGGCTTATTGGTGGGTAAACATATATACCTGCTACAGACAATGGTACAGGGCTTGTTACTGTATCAGACTGGATTATTGGTGGGTAAACATATACATCTGTCACAGACAATGGTACAGGGCTTGTTACTGTATCAGACAGGCTTATTGGTAAACATATATATCTGTCACAGACAATGATACAGGGCTTGTTACTGTATCAGACGGGTGTATTGGTGGGTAAACATATATATCTGTTACAGACAATGGTACAGGGCTTGTTACTGTATCAGACCGACTTATTGGTGGGTAAACATCTATATCTGTTACAGACAATGGTACAGGGCTTGTTACTGTATCAGACCGACTTATTGGTGGGTAAACATCTATATCTGTTACAGACAATGGTACAGGGCTTGTTACTGTATCAGATGGGCTTATTGGTGGGTAAACATTTACATGTATATCTGTTACAGACAATGATACAGGGCTTGTTACTGTATCAGACAGGCTTATTGGTGGGTAAACATCTATATCTGTTACAGACAATGGTACAGGGCTTGTTACTGTATCAGACGGGCTTATTGGTAGGTAAATATATATCTGTTACAGACAATGGTACAGGGCTCAAAACTTAGACTTTGGCTTACTGAAAGATAGATATCATTGTATAGTCTACATGAATATCTGCTGTATATATTTATACAGACAATGGTTCAAGGCTCAAGACTTTTACCTGGGCTTATTGACAGATAAATATGTGGGTGTGTCTACAGTATATATCCGTACAGGTGTATCTACCTGGTTTCTCATTAAATCGTAGATTGGTTATCTGTGTCAATAAATGGTCGTCTAAATAGGTAATAAAGATTCTGTCAGAGATGTTCCCTGTCGTGAAAATCTTATAAATCGACAATTTTATTATTATTCTTATTATCTGTGTTACACTTTATTGCTCAAATAAACCCTGCCATAAATACCTAGTGTTTGCTCTGTATAAACATTGTTTGTAGTTAAATATTTCCTCTAGTTTTAAGTATATATGAGTTCAGACATTAGAATTTTAGGCTTGAAGAGACCTGAACATACTAATTGTTTCAATGTTTGCAAACTCAAATATTGTTTTCTATTTGATCTGAAAAGCAAAACACTTAGGATTGTTTGATAACCTACTTAGCACATTCTTCAGCTGTCAAAGGTTTACATATGATCGGCAAGATTTGAAAGTTTACATTCATTATGAAAGGGCAGCGGTGGCCCGAGTGGTTAAGGTGTCCCAACACTTTATCACTAGCCCTCCACCTCTGGGTCACGAGTTCGAAACCCACATGGGGCATTTGCCAGTTACTGACTGTAGGCCGGTGGTTACTCTGGCTTTCCTTCACCTCCAAAACCTGGCACGTCCTTAAATGACCCTAGCTGATAATAGGACATTAAACGAAATAAACCAAAATTTATGTTTGAAATACAATTGTTGTCATAATGCGGTAACCATGTATAGTATATCGCATAAAACACATATGTAATGGTGTTTTATCAAAATGTGTCTGATGTTATAGAGCCTATCTAAACAAAAATACAGACAGTTTCATATTATTATGGTTGTACATGTATAAGTGAACAATCCGCTGGGGACTATCACAAACCATTACTGTCAGCCATGAAATCTGTGTTACACAAAGAAATCATTGTTTGTTTGTAGAAAGGTTGAAGTTGACAAAATGTTATGTAATAAATTGATATGTGTAGATTGATGGCCTATAGCTGTTCTGTGTAGATTTTACAGATCGTCAGATGATGGGCTATTCAGTATAGATTTTACAGTTCATCAGGTGATGGGCTATTCAGTGTAGAGTTTACAGATCGGCAGATGATGGGCTATTTAGGGTAGATTTTACAGATCATCAGATGATGGGCTATTCAGTGTAGATTTTACAGATGATGGGCTATTCAATGTAGATTTACAGACGATGGGCTATTCAGTGTAGATTTTACAGATCATCAGATGATGGGCTATTCAGTGTAGATTTTACAGATCATCAGATGATGGGCTATTCAGTGAAGATTTTACAGATCATCAGATGATGGGCTATTTAGTGTAGATTTTACAGATCATCAGGTGATGTGCTATTCAGTGTAGATTTTACAGGTCGCCAGATGATGGGCTATTCAGTGTAGATTTTACAGATCATCAGATGATGGGCTAAATATTCGGTGTAGATTTTACAGATCGTCAGATGATGGGCTATTCAGTGTAGATTTTACAGATCGTCAGATGATGGGCTATTCAGTGTAGATTTTACAGATCGTCAGATGATGGGCTAAATATTCGGTGTAGATTTTACAGATCGTCAGATGATCTGCTATTCAGTGTAGATTTTACAGATCGTCAGATGATGGGCTATTCAGTGTAGATTTTACAGATCGTCAGATGATGGGCTAAATATTCGGTGTAGATTTTACAGATCGTCAGATGATGGGCTATTCAGTGTAGATTTTACAGATCGTCAGATGATGGGCTATTCAGTGTAGATTTTACAGATCGTCAGATGATGGGCTAAATATTCGGTGTAGATTTTACAGATCGTCAGATGATCTGCTATTTAGTGTAGATTTTACAGATCATCATGTGATGGGCTATTCAGTGTAGATTTTACAGATCATGAGATGATGGGCTATTCAGTATAGATTTTACAGATCGTCAGATGATGGGCTATTTAGTGTAGATTTTACAGATCATCAGATGATGGGCTATTTAGTGTAGATTTTACAGATCATCAGATGATGGGCTATTCAGTGTAGATTTTACAGATCATCAGATGATGGGCTATTTAGTGTAGATTTTACAGATGATGGGCTTTTCGATTCTCCTATGTCCTTGGTCTGTGGTCCATCCATAAACAATTCCTTAAGTTGTTATCGCCATTTGTTCACATGTAGGGTCCTCTTGATCCCCAGTTGTTTTCATTCATTTTGATTCTGATAGTAAAAATAAAATGGCCAACACAGATTTTGACAGTTGAAATTTGTGATTGATACATTTCAGAAAATTAATTTTAGATCTTTCTAAGACATCAAAATGTAGTAATCCTCGAGTCATCAAATGATTCAGGGAAAGAACGGAAAAATAGAGAAAACATCAGGCTTTCATACGATTAATAAAGATAATTGAATGGTGGGTGCCCAGATCCCTCTGAACATGATCTATTGTAGTAGTCGTGGGGTAATACAGCATGTGTCTGGCTTCCTCTGGGTAATCTTTTTTATAAATTAATTTATATTTTCAAAAGTTTTTTTTCAATACAGTGGCAATAATAGTTCATTCGTATTAAATACTAACCCTTCAGTTTTTGTCTTTCATATAGTGTATCTCTCATACCATATAAACCAGGGCTTTTTCTGGGGGCTTTCCATGGCCGTTAAGGGGCCCCATTCCCAATTGAAATTATTTCATATTTAAGCCAAATTTTCATTTAACTACTGAAAAAAATCTTTCCCAATTTACCAATTTTCTTCCCAAAATGAGACAAAAAGGCCCTTTCCCAAATCAGTGTAAAAAAAACCCTGTAAATTATACAAAAAAGATTCTTAATGACTGCATAAAGAAAGTTAATATTTCATTTGATATAATACTTTATTACTTTAAAGAGTAAAAAGGAGGATAAAAAGAAAGAACGAGAAGCTGATGATAGGACAGAAGTGAGAAAGAAGAGAAGGACAGATAAGGATAGCTAACAGAACCGGCGTATAGTCATTAATATTTCTTATAATTAAGATTTTATAATTGTAGGAAGCCCTCGGGCTGTCCTCCTTGCTGAATGACCTTGACACTCATGGAGTGAAGTTGTATGGTGTTGTACATCAAACTCTGGGTGTAGAGGATTTCCAGCCATTTTTCAAAGGCCAAATATTCTTAGATACGGAGGTAAGATATAACTCTATGTAATTTAGAAAAGAACTACTGTATACCTGGTAATTTTCGTCCCAGGTTATTTTCGCCCTTGAGCAACATAAAACATATTCAAACTGTTTTAAATACGCCCTAAATGGTTTCAAGAAATATCCTTTTCCTCGTTTGTAAAATCGAAAAGTGTTTTCTCTTGTTTACATGTACATACAGATGTACATGAATGGAAGCCACAATTAAGCGACGGGGAACTCATAAAATTAGTCTTTGCCATGGCTGAAATTTGATGCCACTCTGTATTTCATTTTGATCATGACCGACTACATAATTTAAGAAATAAAGACTTAATTTTTATATAACTTAGTATGTATCGTTTTTAATTGAAATTGCTAAGCCTAGTACGTGATTTTATAGTTGAAAAGTAGGAGGGTATGTTGGTGATGGCCCATTTACTATGGTTTATGAATCCTTCAAATCAGCTTGAAATTTTCGCCTTCATCTTAAATTCGTCCTATCTTCAAAGGGTGAAAATGGCGAAAACTAAAAGGGGGCGAAAATTACCGGGTATACAGTAGTTTAACTTCTGATGTTATATTGCTAATTACAGTAAGTCTTTAATAATTTCTTTGAGGTCTAGGATCTTGGTATTTGATATGTATGATGCAAGTATATTTGACAATCATTAATTATGGTAGCAGTGTACAGTAAAAATGCCAAATTCTGAAAAATATGGCACATGTTTTAGATATGTAAACATTGCCAGTTAACCTTACATATAACCTCTAATAAAGTATATATATTTGAAATCTGTACAACATTTGCAATTTTAATAGAGCTCTGAAGGATAAGTAAACTGATATTTTCTGTGATTTTTAGAGCTGTGAATACCATGGTAACAGCTTAAAAAATTCTCAAAAATTGCAAAATATTATGATATTTGACCCAAAATGGCACAATTCTCTACACAATTTTTTTTCTGAAACCTATTTAAAATTAAATATCTCTATCCCAAAGACAGAATTAATCTTGTTTGGACATATGTTGTAAATTAAGTTTTTCCGCTATCTTACCTTTTCTGTGGGCTTCCATTTTGCGCTGTAGGCAAAACTTAATTTCCTGTGTAAACACACGTTCGGAAAATCCGGATATTTAAAATCCGGAACCAATTTATTGATTTTTGTTTTAATAAATGTGAAGCCGGTATGTACTACTTCATACTGAATATACCAATTATAGTGTACATTTATTTTTTCATTTTTTATGCATATCATAATACAGGAGTTATTTGCTTAACAAAAAAATTGCCCATGGCCAGGCTGTCTTACTGTGGTGTGCTACCTATGTTGATCAACAAGGATCAAAAGAGTTAAAATCTTCCAATGATCTTATCAATAACCAAAAGACCTGGTGCCGTTACATGTATATAATGGACTGGTGACATAATTGAATTAATTACTACAAAGATTTGTCCATAGGAAGGACCTTGACCTACTTTCATGGTCACAGGGGTCAATCATGTTAATTGGTTAATTCCAGAACATATACTTTGCTGAATGTTATTCTTTTATTCAAACCATAAGGTTAAAAACTAGTCAAAATCATGCTTGGATAAGTGATATTATACAAGTTCTTACTTTTGAAAATATGATATCTAGGTAATTATAGGTTTAATGCTTGCCTGTCAAGCTATTAGCCAACAATTTCTTGTTTCATTCGATTTTATCAAATGCCTTTTCTTTGTTTCAGAAAATGTTTTACGGTCCAAAGCAAAGATGGATGCCGTTGTTTGGTTTATTTCGTGTGAATGTGATACAGAATATCATTCGAGTCTATAGAAAGAAAATTCCAGGGAACATGGAAGGCGAGGGACGATTAATGGGAGGTAAGTTGTAGTATTTCACTTTAATTATAACTACAGTTGAAATACTTGTTACAACCCCCTCTCCCTCCCCCCTCTCCCAAGCTGTATTTCAACAGGGACTCAGATTTACCAACTAACCACAGGTATTTCTAGTAATGGAGCTGTCAAATCAGGGGCTGACACTAACTTAATCCTTGACAGCCGAGCTGCCAGGTTTTGAAATGAGGCAGCCCGGCTGCCAACAGTGATGCCTCTCTTGGGGGATTTGGGGCCATTGTCCCTCCAGCCCCTTATCCCAACACTGAGAGGGAAAAAAAATGAATATTTTGGATGTAGTTTCCTACATTCTAGTATCAAAATTTTCGTTCTTACACCAAAGGGTTTCATAAAAAAAAATTTGAAAATAAAAATTTTGACGTAAATGAAGAAAACTTTAGCTGGACATCATACATTTGGCTGAAAATGTTGGCAGCCCACAGGGCTGCTGGTCTGGACATTCTGGCAGCCCGACCAGATTCTAGACAGCCCAGGGCTGCAGGGCTACTGTTAGTGTCGATCCCTGCAAATGATAGTAGTGATTTGCCAAGGATTGAAAACTAGTTGAAAAATTCAATAGAACTGCAAAATAAAAAAGCTTGCCTTATGAAAGTTGGAAACTAAATTGTCCTTTCATGAATTACAAACTTACAAGATGGTTTTCATAACTCGTTATATATAATCTATTTTCATTTAAAAATTTGACTTACTTGGGGCCCGCGATAGCTCAGTCGGTTAGAGTGCCGGCCACGTAACCTCAGGTGAAGGGCCCGTGATAGCTCAGTCGGTTAGAGTGCCGGCCACGTAACCTCAGGTGAAGGGCCTGTGATAGCTCAGTCGGTTAGAGTGCCGGCCACATCACCTCAGGTGAAGATCTGAGGTGGGTGGTTCAACACTCCCTACCTGTGTTGGTTTGGAAGCTGAGAAGTGGACTGGCCTGTGCCATCATGTGTGTGTCCTTGGGCAAGACATGTACGCTTATTGCTCTGGATGGCATGTGACAGGCCTCCATTACTACTACAAGGACACTCACCTCAAAATCACCCTGGCTGTTTACGGGGCGATAAACCCAGGAAAACAAGACAAAACAAGATTTACTGAAGAATTGAGAAGAGACTTTTTCAACCAGAATTGATTATACCTGCCTTTTTAAAAATCTTGTTATCACTGCAAGCTTCTTACGCATGTAACGTAAAGCTGTGTAAAGTCTACAGAGACATAATACTAAAGTTTAAAGCTATGCCAAGTTCAAGCTGGCTGCCATAACCCCCATCTTGAAAACAAAAAAGAAATACGGTATCTACTTAATTCTTGTCCAGAAAAGTTGATGAGTACTGCAGCTACAAAACTTCCTCTACTGCCAGTTTCCTGAATGGTGTTGTCATGGAAACTGGAGCTTTAGTATTGTTATGTCAATATTGAATAATTTTATAACGAACCCAAATTTTGATCTTTTGGACACATTTCTTTTGTGTTTACAGAAACTCCCTCATATAGTAACTGAAGATTTCGTTTAATTTGCAGATTGACACTAATGAAAGTTCAGCACTAGTAAACCATCAGTTTGATTAGAAAGTAAATTTACTTTATCTTGGTCACAGGTCAAGTTTGCTGGGTCAAAGGTCAGAGTGAAGTTTTAAATGTCCAACTCTAAGAGGAAAATTTTATAATTATCATTTCATTTTTTAGAGTGACTGCTTTACAATTATATTGTTACAGGTGTGATTGTGTGACCTCAGTTATATCGTTACAGGTGTGTTTGTGTGACCTCACAGTTATATCATTACAGGTGTGTTTGTGTGACCTCACAGTTATATCATTACAGGTGTGTTTGTGTGACTTCACAGTTATATCATTACAGGTGTGTTTGTGTGACCTCACAGTTATATCGTTACAGGTGTGTTTGTGTGACCTCACAGTTATATCATTACAGGTGTGCTTGTGTGACCTTACAGTTATCTTGTTACAGGTGTGTTTGTGTGAGCTCACAGTTATATCGTTACAGGTGTGTTTGTGTTACCTCACAGTTATATCGTTACAGGTGTGTTTGTGTGACCTCACTGTTATATCATTACAAGTGTGTTTGTGTGACCTCACAGTTATATCATTACAAGTGTGTTTGTGTGACCTCACAGTTATATCATTACAGGTGTGTTTGTGTGACCTCACAGTTATCTCGTTACAGGTGTGTTTGTGTGACCTCACAGTTATATCATTACAGGTGTGTTTGTTTGACCTCACTGTTATATCATTACAGGTATGTTTGTGTGACCTTACAGTTATCTCGTTACAGGTGTGTTTGTGTGACCTCACTGTTATATCGTTACAGGTGTGTTTGTGTGACCTCACAGTTATATCGTTACAGGTGTGTTTGTGTGACCTCACAGTTATATCGTTACAGGTGTGTTTGTGTGACCTCACAGTTATATCGTTACAGGTGTGTTTGTGTGACCTCACAGTTATATCGTTACAGGTGTGTTTGTGTGACCTCACAGTTATATCGTTACAGGTGTGTTTGTGTGACCTCACAGTTATATCGTTACAGGTGTGTTTGTGTGACCTCACAGTTATATCGTTACAGGTGTGTTTGTGTGACCTCACAGTTATATCATTACAGGTGTGTTTGTGTGACCTCACAGTTATATCGTTACAGGTGTGTTTGTGTGACCTCACAGTTATATCGTTACAGGTGTGTTTGTGTGACCTCACAGTTATATCGTTACAGGTGTGTTTGTGTGACCTCACAGTTATATCGTTACAGGTGTGTTTGTGTGACCTCACAGTTATATCGTTACAGGTGTGTTTGTGTTACCTCACAGTTATATCATTACAGGTGTGTTTGTGTTACCTCACAGTTATATCGTTACAGGTGTGTTTGTGTGACCTCACAGTTATATCATTACAGGTGTGTTTGTGGGACCTTACAGTTATATCATTACAGGTGTGTTTGTGTGACCTCACAGTAATATCGTTACAGGTGTGTTTGTGTCACATCACAGTTATATCGTTACAGGTGTGTTTGTGTGACCTCACAGTTATATCGTTACAGGTGTGTTTGTGTGACCTTATAATTATCTCGTTACAGGTGTGTTTGTGTGACCTCACTGTTATATCGTTACAGTTTTGTTTGTGTGACCTCACAGTTATATCATTACAGGTGTGTTTGTGTGACCTCACAGTTATATCGTTACAGGTGTGTTTGTGTGACCTCACAGTTATATCGTTACAGGTGTGTTTGTGTGACCTCACTGTTATATCGTTACAGGTGTGTTTGTGTTACCTTACAGTTATCTCGTTACAGGTGTGTTTGTGTGACCTCACAGTTATATCATTACAGGTGTGTTTGTGTGACCTCACAGTTATATCATTACAGGTGTGTTTGTGTGACCTCACAGTTATATCGTTACAGGTGTGTTTGTGTGACCTCACAGTTATATCGTTACAGGTGTGTTTGTGTGACCTCACAGTTATATCGTTACAGGTGTGTTTGTGTAACTTCACAGTTATATCATTACAGGTGTGTTTGTGTGACCTTACAGTTATCTCGTTACAGGTGTGTTTGTGTGACCTCACAGTTATATCATTACAGGTGTGTTTGTGTGACCTCACAGTTATATCATTACAGGTGTGTTTGTGTGACCTCACAGTTATAACATTACAGGTGTGTTTGTGTGACCTCACAGTTATATCATTACAGGTGTGTTTGTGTGACCTTACAGTTATAACATTACAGGTGTGTTTGTGTGACCTCACAGTTATATCATTACAGGTGTGTTTGTGTGACCTCACAGTTATAACATTACAGGTGTGTTTGTGTGACCTCACAGTTATATCATTACAGGTGTGTTTATGTGACCTCACAGTTATATCGTTATAGGTGTGTTTGTGTGACCTCACAGTTATATCAGTACAAGTGTGTTTGTGTGACCTCACAGTTATCTCGTTACAGGTGTGTTTATGTGACCTTACAATTATCTCGTTACAGGTGTGTTTATGTGACCTTACAATTATCTCGTTTCAGGTGTGTTTGTGATCGGGCCAGGTGACCAGGGCATCCTCTACCAGCATCAGGAGAAAGAGTTTGGAGATCATGCCAATCTTGAAGAGGTTTTATCGGCAGTCCGAAAGATCAAAGTCCCACAATCGAATCTATAGACTCCTTCAGAAATAACCTTAAATTTTGTATTGAGGTAGATTTATTATTTTACAAATTATATGTGATTCATCCAGCACAGGCCCCTAATGTGTTTCCATTATTTGTCATTTACATTTAGACTATTAATAGTGAAATATTTCTACCAACCGATCAAATACAAGAGAAAATACTGCCATTACTATTTACATTCACAGGGATTTGGACCGAATTTCCAACTCATGGTCTATATACACATGTATATGTAGGATATATTTGGACTGTAGGTTGGAAATTCATGCCAAGTTCCTGTGCCAGGGCAGGATTTGAAAGCTTTAATAGAGAACAAGGTAAAATCTGCCTAAAAAGAATACGAGAAAAAGAAATGAACCCTTAATTGGCTAGCAAAGATGCTGGGTTATCTACCAACACATTAAATATGTCTGGTTTTTGTGTGAGTTTTTCCGTTTTGTTGAGTTCGCTTGCTGCTTTACATTGATCATACGACTCATTCCTACACTGCCGGTTGTGTCCAACATGATATTATCTTTCCTGGTTTCATTCTATAGATTGTGTTTGGTACCAACTTTTTGTGCATACCCCATAAAACCAAATGATTGTCCAGATTTTTTGTAGCCATTTTCGTGGTTGTTTATACACCATAACTTTACATTATGTATATCATAAATCTGTCTAGACCAGATTCCCATTATGTAGTATTATGTAGTATCATAAATTGGTCTAGATCAGATCCACATTATGTAGTATTATGTATATTATAAATCGGTCTAGACCAGATTCCCATTATGTAGTATTATGTATATTATAAATCTGTCTAGACCAGATTCACATTATGTAGTATTATGTAGTATTAAGTATATTATAAATCTGTCTAGACCAAACCACGAATCATCTGAAAATATTTTTCTTAGAATGATATTCATCACTTTGGTATGAGTATGATTTGGAAAGATGTTTATCTTTAACAAAACAAACAATGAAAACTGTGTTCGTGGGCTTTAGAAAATGTTTGTTAGATCCTAGATCCTTCGTCAAGCAAAGAGTGCGATGAGAGTTGGTTTAACACCTGTTCACTATACAGTGATGGAATGAACCCAGTGTGAGTGATGTTAGAACAAGGGTCATCAACATAACATGTTTACGGTTTTAATTTATTTATATATATGTAAATTTTAGTCAACAAAGGAAGTTAAAGTGATAATTGTTTTGTTTAAGGTCCATCGTCAGCTGGTACAGCCAAACAAAAAATGCGACATGCTCTTGCATACGGAGATCCATCAAACAGTCGGATAAAATAACAAGTGTAAATTGTTGAATGAATTGGTTGTCAACTGGAGCAAGTTGTCTGTGAAAAAACTCTTACAATTCTGAACAGAATTTTCATTGATGTGACAGGGACCACAATAGCTCAGTCGGTTAAAGCACCAGTCACGTAACCTCAGGTGAAGATCCGAGGTGGGTGGTTCGACGCTCCCTATCCGTGTCAGTTTGTGTTTCATGGGAAGCTGAGAAACAGGTCAGTCTGTGTTGTTGTGGTTGTGTCCTTAGGCAAGACACTGTACTTTTCTTGCTCCGGATGGTATGCGACTGGCCTCCTGTATGTTGTTAATTGAGGTAGTCACCAACTACTACAAGAAGCTCCCCCCCCCCCCCCCCCCCCCCCCCCTCAAAATGACTCTGGCTGTTTACGGGGAGATAAACACAGCAAAAAAAAAAAAAAAAATCATTTATATGACATCTTAATTTAGCAGTGAGGTAGTCACCAACTACTACAAGAATCTCCTGCCTCCAAATGAATTTGGCTGTTCATGGGGAGATAAACCCAGCAAAAAAAATCATTTACATGTATATGACATCTTAATTTAAACCTGTTGAACATCCGTTCAGTTGTTAATGTACGTGATCACACCAAGGGAAAATCGTGCTGGTGAAAGATCTTTGTCACTGTTGATTTTAACAAATATAATCTTAATATGTCTCAATATTTAATGTCCCAAATAAGGATGAAATTTGTTACTTAAAATAGAATAGTTGTATCCGCTGTCTAAAACCAATTGGAGCATAAGTGTTGATATGTTTTCGTGAAATCCTATCATATTGCATTTGTATATACATGTAAACTTCCTTTACAATGTAATTGTGTAAGTCATTAAATGAAATATTTTCCTGCGTTGAACTAAACCGTCAGGCTTCATGAAATCTTACACTGAAATCTGATAGTGTTGGATGGAGAACCTCGCCTGATGTTTATCTCAATGCTTGAAAATATTCTTTTATTTTGAATTGAATGAAAAGGATTGTTGCTTGAAAGATAAAGAGAGGTTTGAATGCTTGTGATATTTATAAATGTAAAAAAAAATAAATAAAGATAGTCTTGTTGTTTTGTGTGTATCTCATTTTAGCCACCATATCTGTTTTCAAATCGTCTTCCATTTGTCAGTCTTATAAACAGTTTTTGTCGGTGCAATTTCTCGCAAACTACTGATGTGATGAGACTGTATAAACATGTTCCGCATGATCAAGTTCTATTTATATCTTTTGAATTGTTCTGGCAGCCTTCATCTGCTTGGTGCATGTAGGGATTTTGTAGCACGCAGGTTAATTTCTGTGGGTAGGTCAAGATTTGGGCGAGTTTTGTGATGTATATCTACCAGAGCATGCTCTGTATGACCTGTATGTCAAGTATGAGGACAAAACAGGTGAAGGCTTCCAGACAGTTCCGTGTTAGCTCTTCATGGGATACGTACAGGCACTGTCACATACAGGCACTGTCACATACATGCACTGTCACATACAGACACTGTCACATACAGGTACTGTCAAATACAGACACTGTCACATACAGGTACTGTCACATACAGACACCGTCACATACAGGTACTGTCACATACAGGCACTGTCACATACACTGTCACATACAGGTACTGTCAAATACAGACACTGTCACATACAGGTACTGTCACATACAGACACCGTCACATACAGGTACTGTCACATACAGGCACTGTCACATACACTGTCACATACAGGTACTGTCACATACACTGTCACATACAGACACTGTCACATACAGACACTGTCACATACAGACACTGTCACATACAGACACTGTCACATACAGACACTGCCACATACAGACACTGTCACTGCCACATACAGGTACTGTCACATACAGACACTGTCACATACACTGTCACATACAGACACTGTCACATACAGGTACTGTCACATACACTGTCATATACACTGTCACATACAGACACTGTCACATACAGACACTGTCACATACAGACACTGTCACATACAGACACTGTCACATACAGGCACTGTCACATACAGGTACTGTCACATACAGGTACTGTCACATACAGACACTGTCCCATACAGGTACTGTCACATACAGACACTGTCACATACAGGTACTGTCACATACAGACACTGTCACATACAGACACTGTCACATACAGGTACTGTCACATACAGACACTGCCACATACAGGTACTGTCACATACAGACACTGTCACATACAGACACTGTCACATACAGACACTGCCACATACAGGTACTGTCACATACAGACACTGTCACATACAGGTACTGTCACATAAAAGGTACTGTCACATACAGACACTGTCACATACAGACACCGTCACATACAGGTACTGTCACATACAGACACTGTCACATACAGACACCGTCACATACAGGTACTGTCACATACAGGTACTGTCACATACAGACACTGCCACATACAGGTACTGTCACATACAGGTACTGTCACATACAGGCACTGCCACATACAGGTACTGTCACATACAGACACTGCCACATACAGGTACTGTCACATACAGACACTGTCACATACAGACACTGCCACATACAGGTACTGTCACATACAGACACTGCCACATACAGGTACTGTCACATACAGGCACTGCCACATACAGGTACTGTCACATACAGACACTGCCACATACAGGTACTGTCACATACAGGCACTGCCACATACAGGTACTGTCACATACATTGTCACATACAGACACTGTCACATACAGGTACTGTCACATACACTGTCACATACAGGTACTGTCACATACAGACACTGTCACATACACTGTCACATACAGATACTGTCACATACAGACACTGTCACATACAGACACCGTCACATACAGACACCGTCACATACAGACACCGTCACATACAGACACTGTCACATACAGGTACTGTCACATACAGGTACTGTCACATACAGACACTGCCACATACAGGTACTGCCACATACAGGTACTGTCACATACAGACACTGTCACATACAGACACTGTCACATACAGGCACCGTCACATACAGACACCGTCACATACAGACACTGTCACATACAGGTACTGTCACATACAGGTACTGTCACATACAGACACTGTCACATACACTGTCACATACACTGTCACATACAGGTACTGTCACATACAGACACTGTCACATACAGACACTGTCACATACAGACACTGTCACATACAGACACTGTCACATACAGACACCGTCACATACAGGCACCGTCACATACAGACACCGTCACATACAGACACTGTCACATACAGACACTGTCACATACAGTCACTGTCACATACAGACACTGTCACATACAGGCACTGCCACATACAGGTACTGTCACATACAGGCACCGTCACATACAGGTACCGTCACATACAGGTACTGTCACATACAGGTACTGTCACATACAGGTACTGTCACATACAGACATACAGACACTGTCACATACAGGCACTGTCACATACAGACACCGTCACATACAGACACTGTCACATACAGGTACTGTCACATACAGGCACTGTCACATACAGACACTGTCACTGTCACATACAGGCACTGTCACATACAGGCACCGTCACATACAGGCACTGTCACATACAGGCACTGTCACATACAGACACTGTCACATACAGGTACTGTCACATACAGACACTGTCACATACAGGTACTGTCACATACAGACACTGTCACATACAGGCACTGTCACATACAGACACTGTCACATACAGGCACTGTCACATACAGGCACTGTCACATACAGACACTGTCACATACAGGCACTGTCACATACAGACACTGTCACATACAGACACTGTCACATACAGGTACTGTCACATACAGACACTGTCACATACAGGCACTGTCACATACAGACACTGTCACATACAGGCACTGTCACATACAGACACTCACATACAGACACTGTCACATACAGACACTGTCACATACAGACACTGTCACATACAGACACCGTCACATACAGACACCGTCACATACAGACACTGTCACATACAGACACTGCCACATACAGGTACTGTCACATACAGGCACTGTCACATACAGGCACTGTCACATACAGGCATTATTGTACCTTTTCGTTTTTTTCTCTATATAAAAGTAATGTGATAATTTGACTATCAGCCTCGAGGGGTTGCGCATGTGTTTCTAGGACTATCACACCGTGTGACAGTTCGAAAAAACTGTCACACGGCAAACTCTCACACCCCTGCTGTAACGTCGTCAGAACGTTTGAAAGACACTACGACATGCAAGCGCTTAATTGACACAGATTGTTTGTTGTTGCAGACGGTAGCTTAACATTTTGTTTTCTCTCACGAAACTGTCAAACATGGATCAACACACGCGTTTTCAAAACGCCACAGACGTAGAGATCGAGTCATTATTAACGGACAGAGATAGCAAACACACTACAAAAGCATTATACGAGATACCGACAACGGATTTCAACCTATATCTTAGAAAATTTTACGTAGATATCCGAAAGGCTCATGGTGAGTTTGATGCCAAGAAAAAACGTAAAGGTATAATAAAACAGTTATCAAATGGGGTAATTCGGGCAATAGTAATTATGTCAGCCCCTCATCAACAACGGTTGCCCTCGGGCTAAAGCCCTCGTGCAACAGTTGTTGCTTCGGGGCTGACAAAATTACTATCGCCCTCGTACCCATTTGATAACTGTATACTGTCACATACAGACATACAGACACTGCCACATACAGGCACTGTCACATACAGGTACTGTCACATACAGACACTGCCACATACAGGTACTGTCACATACAGGTACTGTCACATACAGGTACTGTCACATACAGGTACTGTCACATACAGGCACTGTCACATACAGGTACTGTCACATACAGACATACAGACACTCACATACAGACACTGTTACATACAGGTACTGCCACATACAGACACTATCACATACAGGTACTGTCACATACAGGCACTGTCACATACAGGCACCGTCACATACAGACACCGTCACATACAGACACTGTCACATACAGGTACTGTCACATACAGGTACTGTCACATACAGACACTGCCACATACAGGTACTGCCACAAACAGGTACTGTCACATACAGATACTGTCACATACAGACACTGTCACATACAGGTACTGTCACATACAGGTACTGTCACATACAGACACTGTCACATACACTGTCACATACACTGTCACATACAGGTACTGTCACATACAGACACTGTCACATACAGACACTGTCACATACAGACACTGTCACATACAGGCACCGTCACAAACAGACACCGTCACATACAGACACTGTCACATACAGGTACTGTCACATACAGGTACTGTCACATACAGACACTGTCACATACAGGCACTGCCACATACAGGTACTGTCACATACAGGCACCGTCACATACAGGTACTGTCACATACAGGTACTGTCACATACAGGTACTGTCACATACAGACATACAGACACTGTCACATACAGGCACTGTCACATACAGACACCGTCACATACAGACACTGTCACATACAGGTACTGTCACATACAGGCACTGTCACATACAGACACTGTCACTGTCACATACAGGCACTGTCACATACAGGCACCGTCACATACAGGCACTGTCACATACAGGCACTGTCACATACAGACACTGTCACATACAGGTACTGTCACATACAGACACTGTCACATACAGGTACTGTCACATACAGACACTGTCACATACAGGCACTGTCACATACAGGCACTGTCACATACAGGCACTGTCACATACAGGCACTGTCACATACAGACACTGTCACATACAGGCACTGTCACATACAGACACTGTCACATACAGACACTGTCACATACAGGTACTGTCACATACAGACACTGTCACATACAGGCACTGTCACATACAGACACTGTCACATACAGGCACTGTCACATACAGACACTGTCACATACAGACACTGTCACATACAGACACTGTCACATACAGACACCGTCACATACAGACACCGTCACATACAGACACTGTCACATACAGACACTGCCACATACAGGTACTGTCACATACAGGCACTGTCACATACAGGCACTGTCACATACAGGCATTATTGTACCTTTTCGTTTTTTTCTCTATATAAAAGTAATGTGATAATTTGACTATCAGCCTCGAGGGGTTGCGCATGTGTTTCTAGGACTATCACACCGTGTGACAGTTCGAAAAAACTGTCACACGGCAAACTCTCACACCCCTGCTGTAACGTCGTCAGAACGTTTGAAAGACACTACGACATGCAAGCGCTTAATTGACACAGATTGTTTGTTGTTGCAGACGGTAGCTTAACATTTTGTTTTCTCTCACGAAACTGTCAAACATGGATCAACACACGCGTTTTCAAAACGCCACAGACGTAGAGATCGAGTCATTATTAACGGACAGAGATAGCAAACACACTATAAAAGCATTATACGAGATACCGACAACGGATTTCAACCTATATCTTAGAAAATTTTACGTAGATATCCGAAAGGCTCATGGTGAGTTTGATGCCAAGAAAAAACGTAAAGGTATAATAAAACAGTTATCAAATGGGGTAATTCGGGCAATAGTAATTATGTCAGCCCCTCATCAACAACGGTTGCCCTCGGGCTAAAGCCCTCGTGCAACAGTTGTTGCTTCGGGGCTGACAAAATTACTATCGCCCTCGTACCCATTTGATAACTGTATACTGTCACATACAGACATACAGACACTGCCACATACAGGCACTGTCACATACAGGTACTGTCACATACAGACACTGCCACATACAGGTACTGTCACATACAGGTACTGTCACATACAGGTACTGTCACATACAGGCACTGTCACATACAGGTACTGTCACATACAGACATACAGACACTCACATACAGACACTGTTACATACAGGTACTGCCACATACAGACACTATCACATACAGGTACTGTCACATACAGACACTGTCACATACAGGTACTGTCACATACAGACACTGTCACATACAGGTACTGTCACATACAGGTACTGTCACATACAGGTACTGTCACATACAGACACTGTCACATACAGACACTGTCACATACAGGTACTGTCACATACAGGTACTGTCACATACAGACACCGTCACATACAGGCACTGTCACATACAGACACTGTCACATACAGGCACTGTCACATACAGGTACTGTCACATACAGACACTGTCACATACAGGCACTGTCACATACAGGTACTGTCACATACAGACACTGTCACATACAGGCACTGTCACATACAGGTACTGTCACATACAGGTACTGTCACATACAGACACTGTCACATACAGGCACTGTCACATACAGGTACTGTCACATACAGGTACTGTCACATACAGGTACTGTCACATACAGACACTGTCACATACAGGTACCGTCACATACAGACACTGTCACATACAGACACTGTCACATACAGACACTGTCACATACAGACACTCACATACAGACACGTCACATACAGACACTGTCACATACAGACACTGTCACATACAGACATTGTCACATACAGACACTGTCACATACAGACACTGTCACATACAGGTACTGTCACATACAGACACTGTCACATACAGGTACTGTCACATACAGGTACTGTCACATACAGGTACTGTCACATACAGACACTGTCACATACAGGTACTGTCACATACAGACACTGTCACTGTCACATACAGGTACTGTCACATACAGACACTGTCACATACAGACACTGTCACATACAGGTACTGTCACATACAGGTACCGTCACATACAGACACTGTCACATACAGACACTGTCACATACAGGTACTGTCACATACAGGTACTGTCACATACAGGTACTGTCACATACAGACACCGTCACATACAGGTACTATCACATACAGGTACTGTCACATACAGGTACTGTCACATACAGACACTGTCACATACACTGTCACATACAGACACTGTCACATACAGACACTGTCACATACAGACACTGTCACATACAGGTACTGTCACATACAGACACTGTCACATACAGACACCGTCACATACAGGCACCGTCACATACAGGCACCGTCACATACAGGCGCCGTCACATACAGGCGCCGTCACATACAGGCGCCGTCACATACAGGCACCGTCACATACAGGCACCGTCACATACAGACACTGTCACATACAGACACTGTCACATACAGACACTGCCACATACAGGCACTGTAGCATGTACAAGTATATAAAATACTGATTGGGAGAAGAGGTCCTCATATGAAGTTCTACACAAGACCGAGAAGTTCTACTTAACTGCACTCATGCCCATCCCTGGGACCTGTCCGGCCCTGTGGACATACAGGAAGGATATGACAAGTCTCACCTGAGGGTGATATAGACACTGGAGATTATGGACATGACCGGCCCCATCACGTGAAAAAAGTGAACAAAAATTCCCGTTAGAGGAAAAAGGATAAAAAATGTTTGACCTTGGCTGTGGGCATCTTTGACCTCTTGGATTCTTTTTACCAGCTTTTCTTCATAATGATACAAAATTTGACATTGACCTTTGACCTTGTGACCTTGACTGTTTTGGTAACTTGACTTGTTTAATTCTGGACAAATTTGCTTTATAATTTCATAACAGAATCTTCAATGAAGAGATTTAGATTTCCTGTGAAGGGGTGTACAAAATTTGACATTAGACCTTAAAATGATATTGACCTTTGACCTATATCTTTAATTACCTTGGTATGTATTTTGTGAACTGAACATCTTTACTCAACAAGTTCTAAAGTTATGAGCCAAGAACTAAATTTGCAGAATGACGAACTGTCGGACTGTAATTGCTAAAGGGCACCTGTATCTTCCGCTATACAGCTGAAGTGAAGTACTGTGACAGGGTTCTTACAGATTATAACAAAACAAATTCAAGACCAATCTACCCGTCATCCAAGTCATCTTGAGAGGGAACAAGAGAACAAAAAAGCAACTTATAACTATCCACTTGATCAAAATACAACTCGATATGGTGATTATTCTTATAAACATTTATTAAAACAGTAACGTTTTTAGGGAAGGTGTCATAGACAAAGTTGAATCCAAATGATTAGTGGCCAGGGTTTCACTTATCCTAATGAAACCTTAATATTCAAGGATTTTTCAAGGCTGTAGACAAATCTTCAAGGCTTTTTAAGGCTCACAATGAAATTCAAGGCTTTTCAAGGCCCACAGTGAAATTCAAGGCTTTCTCAAGGTCCGAGCTAACCCTGTGTGAGCCGCATGTCCTTGTCACCTGTTACAATATATGTTAACCTTCAGCTGAGCTGGTTTTGTCTAATACTGTCTACCTAGATCATGATATAAGGGATGTTACATCAAATCACAACAAGACAACAAAGTCCTTTGTTTTACTTTATTTGTAGTTATGTTTGATGTCTTTCAGTGAAGTATATAATTATGTATATTCACATTTAATCACAAATAATCATCTTATAATAAGAAAAATATAAAATATCCATCTTCTCCCCATAAAATACTTATCTACCCCTTAAACATAAAATGCATGCTTCCCATAAGGATATTCAATCTTCCCCTTAAAATATTCATCTGGCCTTCAAAATATATATACATGTATACACTTATCTAACCCCATAAAATATTCAAATACCCCTATAAAATGAATCAATATACATTCTATACTAAATTGTTAATACAAATCCTATCAGTTTACCCTGAGTGTCGGCAATGTATTCATTTGGATAATGACTAGATTTAATATTTCATCGTAGTTTAAGTTTGTGAAGAAAAGCTATTCTTGAATTTACCACATCACTGCATTCACAGTTTTGTCGGCAAATGCCACAAATTCTCAATGGCCCTATATATCCACAAAGTCTTCACTTTTCATGAACAAAATTAGTTGAGAAATGAATTCTTCTGCGTGTGGAAGTGAGAGGCACTTAATCAACTATTTCCGGATTTTACACTGATTCACTGCGTTCCCAAACTTCTCATCGCCATTTTAGTTGACAACAGACTTTGGTATCATCGCCAACATCGCTCATTATCGTTGTCATCAGCAACACGTCATAATCAGGATGCATCATCAACTTCATTGTCATTACAATCCTCATCTTCCTTTCGTTTCTCCAACCACAAAGGCCCAAATATGGCAATAAGGGCCGCCCCTATGGGCGCTGTGACAACGATTGACAGCACAGCAATGGTCAATACTGATGTACCCAATGCCATCAAATTGGCATCTCCTCGCTTTGTTGCCTCATCTAATGCGATTCCACCGATGGCCGCCTGTAACCAAGGAAACGTGGAATCAGACAAATTATCTTGGCAGATTTATTTTTCCATTTCAACAAATTATATTGACTTTTTAAACACAAGTTTGATAGAATATTAGACTAGGCGTATTTAACTGTTTTTCAAACTTGGTACACACAATATACACAAATTTACGATACACATTCCCGGAACTGTATAATAGGTAAAGGGAGATAACTTTGACTTTGACTGCTATGAAGTCTATGTTTAGTGTTTGATTACCTTGAGCCTTTCAGCCCATCCGACAAATGATCAACATCAGTGATTACTTGAGGCCATAATAGCTGAGTCTGTTAGAGCCACGTAACCTAAAATGAGGATCCGAGGTGCGTGATTGGACACTCCCTATGATACCCTTGTCGGTTTGTGTTTCTCGGAAACAACAAACAGCGATTACTATTGGTACTTTCGTACCACACCCACACAAACGTAACTTCTAACACTTTGAGTAGAGATTGACCTACTTAAACAAAGTATCCTCATAACATCAGGGTTCAATGTGGCACCTATTTTAGTGGCCATGGTGCCTTAAGTTAACCATTGGCCACCAGTCATTGACTTATAAGGCTCCTGCATGGCCACTAAAAGCCATGATAAAAACCAAAGGTTGCAGTCAATGCTAAAATGACAATCAACATTGTAAAAGTTACAGAGAGATGTTATACTGATCTAAAGAATTGAAAGTTTTTTAATTTGAGACTGCTAGGCCAGGCAACTTACTTTTCCAATTGGCACCTAGATTTTATGACTCAGTAGACAAATAGGCCACCTGGTAAAATTATCCACTTTGAGCCCTGAACATTATTAACAGTCATTGTTTACCTGTATTATGACCTTGTTACATTGTTTACCTATATTATGACCTTGTAACATTGTTTACCTGTATCATGACCTTGTATCATTGTTTACCTGTATCATGACCTTGTATCATTGTTTACCTATAATACGACCTTGTACCATTGTTTACCTGTACTGTGACCTTGTTACATTGTTTACCTATAATACGACCTTGTATCATTGTTTACCTGTATTATGACCTTGTATCATTGTTTACCTGTATTATGACCTTGTATCATTGTTTACCTGTATTATGACCTTGTATCATTGTTTACCTGTATTATAACCTTGTATCATTGTTTACCTGTATTATGACCTTGTATCATTGTTTACCTATAATACGACCTTGTATCATTGTTTACCTGTATTATGACCTTGTACCATTGTTTACCTGTATTATGACCTTGTACCATTGTTTACCTGTATTATGACCTTGTATCATTGTTTACCTGTATTATGACCTTGTACCACTGTTTACCTGTATTATGACCTTGTAACATTGTTTACCTATATTATGACCTTGTACCATTGTTTACCTGTATTATGACCTTGTTACATTGTTTACCTGTACTGTGACCTTGTTACATTGTTTACCTATATTATGACCTTGTATTATTGTTTACCTATATTATGACCTTGTAACATTGCTTACCTGTATTATGACCTTGTATCAGTGTTTACCTGTATTATGACCTTGTATCATTGTTTACCTGTATTATGACCTTGAAACACTGTTTACCTCTATTATGACCTTGTAACATTGTTTACCTGTATTATGACCTTGTATCATTGTTTACCTGTATTACGACCTTGTTACATTGTTTACCTGTATTATGACCTTGTATCATTGTTTACCTGTATTATGACCTTGTAACATTGTTTACCTGGTTTTATGACCTTGTATCATTGTTTACCTGTAACATTGTTTACCTGTATTATGACCTTGTATCATTGTTTACCTGTAACATTGTTTACCTATATTATGACCTTGTTATATTGTTTACCTGTATTGTGCCCTTGTAACATTGTTTACCTGTATTATGACCTTGTACCATTGTTTACCTGTATTACGACCTTGTATCATTGTTTACCTGTATTACGACCTTGTATCATTGTTTACCTGTACTGTGGCCTTAGGAAGCCAGGCTATAGGAATGAAGAGCATTTCCTTGGTGCTGAGCCCGGAGAACAAAACGGCTCCAAATGAGGCACACAACCTGATGAATAAACCAATGGCCAAGGTTCCCATGGCTAGACCTGAAACAAAGTCAATTAAAACTCAATCACACAGGAATTAATTTCAAATGTCTCGGAGTAGAAAGAAGTAAACTGTAGACAGTTATCCAGTCGGGATTGTGTCTTTCATAACTATGATTACCGTACTTTGGGATATTTTGGATGTGGTTATATTTTGGTTTATTTGGCGCCTGGGGTGAATGCGCCAAAATTAAACACACCAATATCTCATGAACAAAATTGTCAGAACAATATCCAGATTATAGGAACCGTGTTTCCGTTCATTGACTATATACCCATTACTAGCTTTCGCGACCTGTGTTGATGTGTGTTGGAATATTGTTTTTTTATAAAAACACATCAATAAAGGTATGTTTTCATCTAAATGTGTCATAAATTTTATTCACGTTTTCATATTGATTGTTGTATTAGCTGTGTTCAAGGACAAGTCACGTCTCGATCGATCGATTAACTTGTGTAACTTACAAAGCCAAGACTGTTTTCCTGTGCAACCAGATGAGACAAAATACAAAAATATGTAGACTTTCGTAGCATAATGAACAAACATATCAATAACATAACTACAGGTAAGTGCCAAAATTTAGCACACATGATTGTAAACGCCAAAATTTGAAACACCAATATTTAATCACCCTATTTTGAGCAAAAAACGCAAATTTTTAGCGACGCCAAAACATCCCAAGTACAGGTACTGCCGAGTACATTGTCCAATGTCACATCAGCTAAATCTGCCAATCAGACAGACTGACTGTTGTTGAGGCAATACACATCCTCTCCTTGTCACTCGGGCTATTTATAAAGATGGTGTCCATTGGCGTTAAGTTTTAAGATATAAAGGCTATGATTGCGTTATGACTGACTTTAATGTAACAAGCATGCTGGGTATTGCTAAAGCTGTTCCCTACCGGCCCCTGATAAAAATAGTAACAGTGACCTTGACCTAAAAACCCTGAAACTTGAACTTGATCTATAGCTATTTATACTTAAGTTACATACCAACTTTCACCAATATACCTTAATTAATTGAAGCATGGCTGAGAAGAGTGCGAAAAACTGAGTGGACAGATGGGCAGACGGGTAAACAAACGGGCGGACAGACAGACGAATGGGCAAACGGACGGGCGGACAGGAAGGATACACAGACGGACAGACAGAACTATTATTCTTCCTCCCCCAGTTTCACCTTGAAGTCCTAGCTAATATTGACGAAGTGACCTGTTACCTACCTACAGTGCTGCCATCTATGGCGTTAACGTCGACAGCGGCACCAATCAGACCAAACAACAAAGGCTGGAAAATCATCCACAGAAGGCCGACCATGTCGTTGATTCCATTCTGTAATATAATCACCGAGTTATACACTGAAATGCATCAATCACATGTTAACATGTTGTTTACCTAGTTTATTGTCATTTTCCTACAGCTTATTGCAGTTACAGTGCAATTTTCGAAAACCAAACCTAAAAACCTAAAAACCTCTGAATACCGAACGAATTGTCATTGTACAGAATTGGTCCTTCTTTATTATTGTATTAAAAAACTTCCAAAAACCGATCCCTCTGAATTCCGAACACCGGACCAATTTTGTGTCCGGTTCCTGTTAAAATATACCAAAAAAGACTTCTGAAAACTGGCCTTACCTGAGCAATTATGACACAAGGTCAGGCCAGTCAACCATGAAACAACACCTGTGACAGGGTATTGTGTGAAGCCTAATTGTCTCAGGACCTACATATACATGTAGGTGATTTGTACAGGTATCCAATATATACCCAAAGGGGTCATTATGACGGTAGGCCTAGTGTATAATCAACACGACAATTATGAAACAATGCCACACTTCATTGAAGCGTGGTGGTTCGTTTATCTTCTCAATGCAAGTAGAGCTAGATCATTTTTCAATCAACTTCTCCAAACCGAACAAATAGTCATGTCCCATGCATGTTCGGTTTATAGAGGTTCCACTGTATCTACATATTATTGTTGTTTACCTACAGCTAATTGTCATTCACTGAGAGAACAGCATTTTTCATAGGATGATGAAGGAGAATGGGTAATTTCTTAAACATGTAGCCCAGTATATGATGTATATGAAGTTTCGTGGAGTTGTGATATTACTTTTGTGCTTTCTGTTTTTCTGATTTTAGCGAAAATGTTAAAACTGAGAATACCGTATCTCTGTACTACAAGGCAATGCTAGGCTACAATGCCAGGGATCATATGAAAAGCAAGTTATCTTAAACAATTTCTCGTAATATACTCTATAACCAACAAAATCAGTGTATGAAAGTATGGCTTTCTGTTTGGTAACAAATAAAATACCACAACAGAAGTCCCATCACTAGATCAGTAAGTTGATATGCATCCATAACATATGCTCCAGAAACATTATGAACTAACAGATGGGCCCAATATTTGGGCGGGGATACTTACGTCGCCTTCCTTTTCAGCTTCTTTCCTCCAGCGAAGTGCTGCTATGAAGGCGAGAGTGAGACAGCCGAGAGGACCAGCACCAGACAGGTGTACCACTGAACTACCAAAGGTGGCCAACATTCCCGCTCCTAACAGCAACAGGGACCGGTAAAGTGCTGGGTTATTCTGAAAAAAATAAAAAAAAAAAAAAAAAAAAAATTGGTAATATTTGCTCACTTAATGTTAAGTAGCAATTATTAATTAGTAAATTATTTTATACAATATGTATAAAAAATGTATATTTCCAAATGTCTTGTGACAGAATAGAAGTTACACACAGAAATACAAAAACACAAGCACAAACATGACAACACAAGAGGCACAAAGTGCCTGTATCATTCATTTGCCATATTTCAGCAATAACTGTTGAGTGTGTTGTGCATATCAACATTACAGATATTTTAGCATTTTTATGTGTATGAAAGGAGTAGATTTTAAAAGAGATTAGTTTCTGATATTGCTTGATGCTATATACTACATTATCTTACTGATTAAATCATCATCATCATTATCATCATCATCATCATCATCGCCTGGATGTTTTACTCACTGTATCTTTTGATGGCAGATACCACATTATAACTCCAACGATTATTCCATATACAACTCCTAACAGGGCCTCCAGCGGTCCCTTCACTATAGTCAGGGCTATGTCACCTGTAACACAAACATCAAACTTCATTAGCTGGGGGCCGCGGTGGCCGAGTGGTTAAGGTGTCCAAACACTTAATCACTAGCCCTCCTTCTCTGGGTTACGAGTTCGAAACCTACGTGGGACAGTTGCCTGGTACTGACCGTAGGCCGGTGGTTTTTCTCCAGGTACTCCGGCTTTCCTCCACCTCCAAAACTAGGCACCTCCTTAAATGACCCTGGCTGTTAATAGGACATTAAACCAAATAAACCAAACCAAATTCATTTGATGCTCTACCTGTAGAAACAGGACATTCTAGTTGATATGGAGGGAAATATCGGCAGTGTTTATTTTTCCTGGTTCCGAAATCAAGACACCATTCCAAATTGATTTATGTATGGTGTTTATTTGCCATAAAAATTCCCGAAATTTTATATCGGGGGAGAAAGGGAACAATAGCTCACTTGTTAGGAGCGCCGGCCATGTAGCCTCAGGTGAAGATCTGAGGTGCACAATTCAACGCTCCCTACCCGTGTCGGTTTGTGTTTCTCAAAAAGCTGAGAAACAGTTCGGACTGTTTGTGTTTCTCAAAAAGCTGAGAAACAGTTTGGACTGTTCTGTCATGGTTGTGACCTTGGACAAGATCATTTTCCCTAATTGTTCTAGATGGCATGTGACGGGCCTCTTGTTTGTTGTTCAGTGAGGTAGTCACCAACTACTACAAGGTGACCTACCTCAAAATGACCCTAGCTGTTCATTGGGTGATAAACCCAGCAAGTAAACTATATCTGGTATATATCTTATACATAGACAAGAAATCCATCAACGTACCTGGCCATTTCTCTCCTTATTTTACCTTTGAACCAAAACTCCCAATTTCTACCAGGTAGCAATTTCCCAAAATGAGGAGGTTACTGAGGCTGTGAGTGTTTGGAGTCTGATAGTCTTTCAGGGAGTGAAAGAGAATCATCAAGGCTAGTTTTGAACTTTTGATTTTTAAAACTGATAATGCTGAAAGTTATTATCAAAAGTTCAAAGCCATCGTACATAACCTGACTAGATTATTGAATGTCCTACCTTTCCTTTATAATAAATAGCCATCACAACATACATACACCTTGAAACGCAATTGAAACATCATGGGACTTGTCGTTAAATTTTGGTTTTATGTGATGGCATGTGTTTCTCTTAATCTGGACAGGGATATCCACAGTTTTACCGGGGTGAGATTTTCTTATCTCACCCTAGGGAAAAGACAGCTACACATGTTCTTTTCACGTTCTCGACAATTGTATTTCATCACGTCAACAATACCATGACATAACAGCAACAGTACAATGACGTCGAAAATTCAATCACGTCAACATTTCCTCGCATTGATGTAACGTCAATATTAGATACATAAGAGGGTAAACAGGGTAAGAGAAAAATAATCATTCACCCCCATGGAAGTGAGACAGGGGAATCTCAACCCTCGAGGTAAGATAATTAAGCTGCCAAACAACCGGCAAGCCTCGTGTTTGGCAATTTAAGAATCTTCCCCTCGGGTTGAGATTCCCCTGTCTCACCCCCAAGGGGGTGAAAGATTATATTAATCTCAAACCCATGTGTACAAAGCTTGCTACTTTGTTTTCTCTATCTTACCTTTGGAGAAGGCTATACCGAGGACCACTCCGAAGCCAGTGATAGCCAACACATCATCAACGCTGGCCGCGGCGATGACTAATGTAGGGATACCCTTATCCAGGCCAAAGCCACGGTCTGATAGACTGAGGAGTGACGGAACAACGACGGCCGGGGACACTGCAGCAAGTACGAACCTGTGGACAAAGGTCACATGACAGGAGAAAGTCAACACCACAGTCAGTACAAACCTGTGGACAAAGGTCACATGACAGGAGAAAGTGGACATCAGTCAGTACGAACCTGTGGACAAAGGTCACATGACAGGAGAAAGTCAACACCAGTCAGTACGAACCTGTGGACAAAGGTCACATGACAGGAGAAAGTGGACATCAGTCAGTACGAACCTGTGGAGAAAGGTCACATGGCAGGAGAAAGTCAACACCAGTCAGTACGAACCTGTGGACAAAGGTCACATGACAGGAGAAAGTCAACACCAGTCGGTACGAACCTGTGGACAAAGGTCACATGACAGGAGAAAGTCAACACCACAGTCAGTACGAATCTGTGGACAAAGGTCACATGACAGGAGAAAGTTAACACCAGTCAGTACGAATCTGTGGACAAAGGTCACATGACAGGAGAAAGTCAACACCAGTCGGTACGAACCTGTGGACAAAGGTCACATGACAGGAGAAAGTCAACACTACAGTCAGTACGAATCTGTGGAAAAAGGTCACATGACAGGAGAAAGTCAACACCAGTCAGTACGAACCTGTACACGTGGACAAAGTTCACATGACAGGAGAATTTTAGTCATGTACAATGGAACGAAACAGTTGTCATCCTATTCCTGTCAGAGGTTACAAATATAGGAAGTATTACCATGGTAACTGTGTGTCAGTCTACCAAAGTCTAAGGACATCAGGTGACACAGTGTGAGCCTTCTGCACCAAGAGTTATCTCCCTTGATCCACGAGTTAATATCACAACATATTTGAGGGTTTAATACATGTAATGCATGTAGTCTGTGGCTGACATCTTGTAATGGTTGTAAGTACTTAATAAAGTGTAATTGTAGGTTACCAACAGAAAAAAAGAAACTGATTTTTTGTACTCACCCAAGCATAAATCCCCATTCCCATGGGAACCCAAGCAGGAAGTGGGCTGCAACTGCCTCCGCACAACATTCAGCGAGGCAAGGAATAAAAGCGAGTCGCAGCACCGTGAATGAGAGCTTCCGTAATGCCTGAGGGTCAAGGCCAAGCCCGGCTCTAATGAGGATGACAGTCAAAGCTGTTTGTCTGTAAACACAGTATACATTCAAGTGTAGATCAAATCCTAATTTTTCTTTCAAACACATTAATGTTCACTTATAAGTGTCTTTTTTTTATTTGAAAATTGAACAAGTAAAATTAATTTAATGCTTTATGGATTGTGAGATACCCAATCAGTTATTTTAGGTTTGTTATTTAGCATAAAATAATTATTTAATTATCACTAATTCATTCAATATTGAACAGATAAGTGAGTTATCTCCCTTCATTCATCCCAAAATGACAAGACGACTTTTGTATTGTTTTGATGTGGTTTTGATCACTAATAATTGTAAATGAAGCTTAATCAAGCATGATAAAGCATATTTTTCAAGAGTGTTTTTTTTAACCCCTTATAGGTAGCAGCGTACAGTAAAGTGTCCCGTTTGGAGAAATAGGGCACATGTTTTAGATATGTAAACATAACCAGCTGCAGTTAAACCTACATATTACCAATACAAAGTATATATATCATGGTATAAATATTTATAGCTGTACAACATTTGCGATTGTATTGCAATGTAATGCTGTAGTGAAGGATTAAAAAACGGACTTTTTCTCAGCTGGACCTATGAAAACCATGGTAACCATATGCATGCACATCAAAAACCTTCAAAATTATAAAATATCATCATTTCTGGTCCAAAATGACACAATTTCCTAACACATTTTTTTTTTCTGAAACTTATTTGAAATTCAACATCTCTCCAAACCAATGACAGAATAAATCTTTACTCAACAATGTATTACAATCATCAGAAAAAAACTGCCTACCTGAGAGCAGACGACCATGGCATGGAAATGCTCTCGCCAACAATCTTCACCACCGGAATGTTTCTTAATGCAGCACCAACGATCAACATTCCTATAGGGACCGATCAAATAAGATATTAAATTAGAAATAGTCACTTAAAACACCTAATAAACAAACTATCCAACCCAACCTCCCTTCAACATCCTACCCTGACCCACCAACCCAAAAACCTCCCTCAACCCCTATACTCACCTCAAACCCCCCATCCACCCACCTCCATTCCACTCAAAAACATCCCCCTCCCCCAAATCTCCCTCAACCCAACCCACACACACTTAACTCAAAAGCATCCCCCTTCCCCCAAATCTCCCTCAATCCCCCACACAACTCCACTCAACTCCAAAACATCCCACTGAGTCCCCCAAATCTCCCTCAACACCCCAACCACCTACACTCAACTCAAAACCATCCCTCTCCCCACAAATCTCCCTCAACCCCAACCACCTCTACTCAACTCAAAAACATCCCCCTCCCCCAAACCTCCCTCAACCCCTACCCACCTGCACTCAACTGAAAAACACAAACACTCCCCCCCCCCCCCCCCCCCCCCCCAAATCTCCCTCAACCCCTACTCACCTGCACTCCACTGAAAAACACACCCCTCTCACCTAATTTCAACAAATTTTATAGCACAAATGGTACAAAATGATTAGTCAAATGCAGATAAGTCTTTTCCTATGAATCCAATGAATATATATTAAATTTGATGAATTTTGGAACATGATGCACAAATACAAACTGATATAAGTTACACACGTTTACACACACTAATTAACTCTTTCCGTACTTTGGCGTTCTTTCTGGATTCAATACCAGAAGTAGTTATTAGGCTCGCCCCCAAAAGTTTAAACAAAATGGCAGACTACTGTGCATTTTTGGTGTGTTGTTTTTTTCATATAGAAACACAAAGATTATAGTGTTTTATTTGGACATTATTGAGAAATAATGAATAAAATTAGATCTAGATGTCACATTGAAGACTATGAAACGTCCTAGACACTGATATCTAAAATGAAAATGTAGCAAGCCGCCATATCTAAAATGAAAATGTAGCAAGCCGCCATATTGTTTACATTAACAACCTATTGAGAAATTATCACCTATCACTCTAGTAAAAAAAACATAACCTGAACGAAATAAACACAAAATCAACCAAACATTTTTTTTTTCAAAAGTCTTTAACACCTTTTATATATGTCATTTTTTTGGATATTTGCATGTGTCGGATGCTGTTTTTTTACAAATCAACGTTTAAATAACGTCAGCTTAGCCTAAGTCGACAGTGGGGAAGAGGGAGCTTGAAATTATGCCGACTATATATTGTTGACAACGGGGAAGACAGAGCACATTTTTATGTTGACTATATAGTGGACGACGGTACTAAAAGGATTAATTTTTACATACAGTATATATACTTACAAATACTCGCACATTCATTAAAATTAACACTCATTCCCACATTCTTGCACCCAGCGAAAAAAAAAAAAAAAATCTCACCTAATAGAGGCGGCAGTCTTAAAGAAGGAAATGAAGTAACCACCAACAATAGCTCCGTAAAACAGCACAAACAACGAGAAGAAATTTCCCCCTGGGAGGGCCTCCGAATGTGTCAACGATACAAGAACTGTCCATGTTATGCCCACTAGAATTAGAAACTGCATGTACCAGGCGAGGTTCCCATGGGGGGGACATAGAAAGGAATATTTTAGTCTTTGGCAAATGCTTGGATTTTCCGGTAACGGATGGGATTTTGTAAGTAGTGGTTTTGAAATCTTCTGACAACATATATGCAGTCCCACACATCGTTTTGGTGTCTCTATCTCCGTCTCACTGGACTGTCGAATTCGGCTATCATTTTGCAGTGAAGTTGATTCACAGACACCCTCCAGTTCTATATTAGTATCCTGGTAGACATTAGACATGGTTGAATCTTTTTGTTATGGTTAACACGATTCTGTGGAAAAATCAAACATTGATAATTGTGAGAATATGGACAATTCAAATGTGACCATATATTATATTAAATAAATAAATTACTTACTGTGTTTTGTTTTTGTCATCAAATATCATATAAAGGACAAGAATATTGTAATATTTATTTTAGAGCAACAGCAGAAAATTATAGCACATGTGGAACAAAAACATCAAAGAGGTAGAACCATCCATGCGCACATGGAACCAACAATAACATTTGTCCGTTTCTTAAAATACATAGATACCATATAAAGATGACCGAATATACAATATTATATAGTAATACTCAATATCTATATTGCCGACAACAGCAGGTGTAGTCTACGATCACACAAGTATATGGGTGATAGGGCAGAACTGATGCTGTTTTATAGTTCTACCTCACTGAAGCAAACTGTTGAAGACACCCAGCAGGACACTCCACCAAGTCACTTAATACTGACAACGGGCAAACCAGTTGTCCCAAAATGCTGAGCACTAGGGAGGAAGGTCTAGACCTGTGGTCAAGTGGCAAATATGATATTTACTCATATGATTGTAATAGGAGTGGAAAAATGCACGGCCAGACCGGGGTTTGAACCCGGGACCTCCGAACACTAGCCGGATGCTCTACCGACTGAGCTACCTGGTCGCCGATGATCGACCCGGTCCAGTTCCGCAACACTCTTCCCTCCTATTTTTTTAAGTCTTCGACCCCGAAGACTCCACAACTCACAACCCAGGTTCGGGTATCCCCTTGTCAAGTATCCACCTCACTTGAAACAAGGTTTGGTCACAGGCACCAAATGTAATAGGAGTGGAAAAATGCATGGCCAGACCGGGGTTCGAACCCGGGACCTCCGAACACAAGCCGGATGCTCTACCGATTGAGCTAACTGGTCGCTGATGATCGACCCGGTCCAGTTCCGCTACATGATGAATTAAGTATACAATCAGGTTGCTGTATCATGAAGGTTAGGTGATCGTTGCATCTAAATTTAAAAAAACTTTTTTCAGCACTTATTGCAACTTGTTAGAATTTTATATTACAAAAAGACAGGATATCCTCTCTTTAAGTTTTACTCATATTATGGTTGTATTTGGTACAAAAACGAATGGTGAAGTTTCAAAGGTGTGATGTGGATAATATACAAGACATAGTAAAAGGTATAATAGCACAGATCTAGACTTTGAGGCTATCCTATGGATTTTCCCACAGAGGCTCGGTTTCGGGATTCTGAGTAAACGTATGACATCAGTA
The DNA here is from genome assembly GCF_902652985.1 of Pecten maximus. Lineage (NCBI taxonomy): Eukaryota > Metazoa > Mollusca > Bivalvia > Pectinida > Pectinidae > Pecten > Pecten maximus. Next base: position 57,683,115 of record NC_047015.1, on the reverse strand, counting down.
GACAACAACACTATAAATTAAGTATTCATATACATTCTAAAACTTTTTTTTAAAAAATCAGGGTTATTTAAATATGTTCCCTTTGAGGCATGATAACTCCTTAATTATTGTAATTGTTCAACTTGTTGAATTGTTGAAGTTGTAAATTAAAAGAAAATATTACAGGTCAATTTCAGATATTTGCATTTATATATAATTAAATTTTAACAATTCTATGTTAACTAATAATGCATATAACTTTTGCATTCTATGTTAACTAATAATGCATATAACTTTTGCAAGTAAATCAAAAGATTGTCAAGTTTCTTTCTTGTAAATCTAAATTATCAGGGACATATAATAAGATCTATTATACGTACGTCCCTGAATATACATACTACTGGTTTGAACCTGCATTACATCTAGGCATCAGAAAGATACGATCGCGTGCGCTAAAATCGAATGTAGGCCTAGACCTATTTATATCTACACAACATAAATATATACACCAAGTGACAGGTATACTTATCCGCAGGTGTGGGAAAGCTTTAAAGTGAATGCATGTAATTACTAGATAGTTTACATGCGGTTATGATAGGTAAAATCTTCAGAATGTCGAAGGCGGTCATTTAGTAAACTGACTGGACTCCCTGGGCATGCACTGACCCCACCCCGCTGGGCCCTCGATAGTTAGCTTGCAAACTGCATTGGAACCCTGCCGTTCTGAGTCGTTATCTCGTCAACGTTCCGGTGTTGCTACATAACCACAAACGCAATGATTTGCAGACTAAAAGCATACAAACGGCTGCACAAAGTGGGAAAACAAGTACAAATTGGACAGTAAGTTAGGAATGCTATATGTTATAACCGCAACATTGACGCACGTGTTCAATATTTACCTGAGTTAATTGACCCTTAAGTCATCCTTCAATGTCCGTGTTTGGATGGTACAATCCCGGTAAGTCCGAAATGATTTTAACACAAACGTCACGGGTTTCTGTGTATTTATATACACAGTTCCATTCGGAAGATCACGTGCTAATTTTGTTGTCAGTAACTACAACATACGGGTACTTTTGTGCCCTCGAATTCCTATCGTGAAAATTGGAGCCACCATCTTTGTGTATTTTGTTCAATGGAGTGTTAGATGTCATACGAAAGCATCGCGATTTCCGTCCAGGAAGGACGTTTATAGCTGCGACATCTGTGCAGTGAAAATGTGCAGATATTCAAGAACTGGATTATATAACCAAATATGGCGATAACTTAGTGGATTTTGGAAAATATGCTTTTCTCCGGTACTGGAGAGGCAAATGATGTCTTTGAGGCGTTGCAATGAATCCGTAAACTTGTAAGGTGTTCTGTAGTAAGTCGTCGTCATTGACGTCGAGGACTTTTCCACGATGGAGCTGTATATTGAAACGCTAACGGGCACTTTCTTCGAGCTGAGAGTATCGCCTTTCGAGACGATTATGTCTGTAAAGGCAAAAATTCAACGGCTCGAAGGTAAGGATTAGACATGAATAGCCCATCACGTAACTTCATTTCGTTGTTTTGAAATCGAGTCCTGGAACTCGAGCAAGTAGATGAACATTTTTGGGAGACTGTTCAGCCAAATCTCCCTACATGCAATGTATAGTAGGATTATCGTATGTACATGTAAACAAATGAGTCATTTTGCTGGAGTAGACCCTACAAAGGCTACATATTTACAAACCCCATCGATTGTTATCAAATTTAGGCCTACTAATAATTCCTGGTAGCTTGGCTAAATTTCACCTTAGATTTTAATTAATACATATTATCCAAATTGCCCTACATGTATAGGGAAAATGAACCAAAGCCAGGTCAGACTTTTTGGCCGATTAATATCTCGCATATTGGCCATGGCCACTGGTCCATATGATATAAGTCGAGCTATCATGTGACAATAGATCTAGACCAGTACCTGTGAACTAGTTTCTTTAAAACTGACAATTAGCGCAAATATCGCCATGCTGATTTCTTCACAGGTACAAATTTAGATAAATCTATTATCTAAAGTAATAGATAGTATAATTATTGTCTGCAAATAAATTTAAGCCGCCTTTGGGTTCATTTTTGCAGAATAAAGTAGGCCACAAGTAATAAGTCCTCCCCAAACTTCAAAATGTCCCGAGTGAGTTTTATTATTGGTTACTCATTGTTATGGGAGGGGCTGCGGTGGCCGAGTGGTTTAGGTGTTCCGTAACGTTATCACTAGCCTTTCACCTCTAGGTTGCGAGTTCGATACCTACGTGGGGCAGTTTGCCAGGTACTGACCATAGGCTGGTAGTTTTACTCCGGCTTTCCTCGACCTTTCAAACCTGGCACATCATTAAATGACCCTGGCTGTTAATAGGACATTAACAAAACAAACCACACCAAATGTGAAGAAATTATATGAAAATCTTATAATTTTCGAGATATGCACGATTTGGTGGAATGTACATCACCCTAGATAGTGACCTACACTAGCTATCAAGCTGTGACATCACATTAATAATGTATGTAAGCAAATCAGACATCGGGTGGCACAGTGGTAACACACTTTCCTTTCACTTAGGCAGTTGGGGCTCGATTCCCCGATCGGACATGAAAAGGTATGGGCTCACCTGCCCAATGACATGGGTTTTCCCTGAGTAGTCCGGATTCCTCCCGTAGTAAGAGACCTCAGACGTTTCCCGATTCCCGGCCAACAAGCGTGATTAATATAAGTTGGTATATATCAACTTATTTCGCAATTGTTGTAAAAATAAAAAAAAAAAATAAAATAGAATTTATATAATTACATGTTGCACAAAAATTGTTGAAAATATCCAAAATAGATATATTTGTACTTAGACCCTGAGTTAACAGGAAACAACATCAATTACCAGTATTTATACTGAAACAACAGAAATGTTAATGTAAGTGGGGCTAGGCCTATAATTCTCCCTATATTGGCCCAAACGACTCTCACACTTGTGATGTCACAGCTCTGGATCTTTATATGTTCAATGTTCAATATATGTACTGACTAGCTATATAGTGACTATACAGAAATATCTTTAAAAAAGATAAACAGCATAGTTTTGATGCTCGTTGTTATAATGCAAAACTGCCGGTGAAATAAATTAACGAACTAATGCGTTCCAGCACGGATAACAAAATTATCAGTTTGAATCATTTTTGGTGATAATAAGACTGCATTTGAATCAGGAATATGATTTTATTAATGTGTCATTTGAATAGATACATCCACTTACTCAGCTTGCATTCAATCTTAATTTGGTTCGTCTTTAACTGCATATCTGCATTTTGCATTTACCACTACATTGACCAATCACATACTTTATCTTGACCAGTAACGCCACCTGTCGCGTCATATCAGGAGCCAAAAGAAAATTATACGGCTATGCCGAAAAACCCTGCTATAACTGCCTCTATGCTGATTGGCTATTGATCATGACAGGCAGGTGAAAATAGCCAGTTTTGACGGCTGATATCTCTGGACAGAGAAGAAGGTTATAAATGATGCATGCAGTTTTTGATAACTTAAAATGTTTAGTACACTTACATGATAAACTTTTACACAGGGAGAGGGACGCATTTTTAGTTGTAATATTTATTTTACTCTTAAACCGATTATAGAAAGTTAATGTTATCCTTACAAATCAATTATCAATTAAGATTTTCAACTTATTATCCATCACTACATCAGGGTTTGCACTAAAGGAAGTCGTCTCGTCCCTCTAGACTGCATGTAAAAATATTACCATGAAAATAAAAAAAAATTGGGGTTGATGGCTGAAATGGACTACATTCAGTGATTAATCTACAATTTCTTTTAATGAGATCTTTTCAAAACAATTTCTAAGGGCAATGAGTCCCCACAGTTCAATGTTAAATTAAGTATTTCCAGGAAATTCCCAAATTCTTTTTAGTACAGAACTCGAGACTTCCATGTAGATTTATCACTGCCCATTGACAAAGTTCTGGGTGCAAACCCTGTGAAAGGTAAGGGTTTGTAAAGGCCTTGGAAATGCCTTCAAAGGCCCATGATTTAACATTAAACGTATCAAAATGAGCTCTGAGCCCTGAATACAGTTTTCCAAGTTCTGACTTCAGGCCTTTTTTTCACCGATTTATACACCTATTTTAGTGGCCATGGCGCCGTAAATTCACCATTGGCGACCAGTTATTGACCTATAAGGCGTCTGCATGGTCACTAAAAAATTGTGTAAATATGTGATTTGGTTAATCTTTCAAATGTTGGAGTTGCAGTCAATGCTAAAATGATGTTCACAATTGAAAATGTTACAGAGAGAATTAAAAGATTTTCTTTTTTCAATTGTAAGACAACTTGGCCGGGCAACCAACTTTTCCAATTGGCACCTAGATTGCATGAATTGTATGATTTGGTAGCCAAATAGGCCACCTGGTAAAAATATCCACTTTGAGCCCTGATTGGGAAAGAAATTTTCATAATTAAACTACAAATTTTGGGAATTTGGTTAAAATATGAAATAATTTCAATTGGGAACGGGGTCCTTTATCGGCCCTTAAAATTAAAGCCCTCAGAAAAAGCCCTGGACATGCGCTTAGCCTTTCCATGGGAGTTATCACCCCTGAAAATCAGCCCCTTTTTTAGTGCGCCAATGCGGGAGGAAGGGCTAGAATCGGAAGGCAAGCTGTACATGTATGTTGTCTCATTGTTATGATGTTGGTACATTTCTGTTGTTTCGGCTAGTAGCAATACAGCAACGAGAAATCTTAAGAAATTACTATAATATCCATGGATGGATAGAACATGTAAAATATCTTTTTGCTGCCAAACAGGAAATGATAAATATTCTGAGAAAATGGACCTTTCTGATCATGACTGGCCCCTGAACAAAATTTGGCAAATTGTTTTTTGGCATTTTGTAGACGGGCAACACACCCGAGATAGGTCTGTAGTCCCATCCCAACATTGTTGCTGTATACAGAGCAACCCGCTTATTTGCATAGCCCTTTTTCCATGACAAAATATGCAAATAACCGGAGTATTTGCAGTAATTTTTTTTGGCCAGATCTACAGCCGACTTTAGGCTGTTTCCCCTTGCCAAAAAAAAATTGTATTTTCCCAATTTTGAAACATCATTTTTCCCAATTTAAAAAAAAAAAAAAATTGTATTGAATTTCTATCTGGTTATCTGTATTGTTAAGTTGGCCTCAATTGGTCGTATCAACGGTATAAAGGAGGTAACTCGAATCCTGATCACTGTTGCGCTTTCCACAAATGACATGCAGGCAAGCATTTCAGAGAGTCCGTAGACAAACACCAAGATCGATGAAAACAAGAAAACTTCCTTTGTTTTGTAGTCTAAGTAATAACCCAGGATGCTTGCTACTGACTCTTCATATCATGAGGCAGACTAGAAAAGCCAATAAATGAAGTGTTTTGACTTATTTAAGTATTTTGTCAATATTTGCTATTTTTCCCAAATTTACCAAACACCGCAATTATTTTCCCAATTGAAAAGGCATAGGCTGTTGAAAAAATTACCTGAAAAAAACACTGATTCGTATAGGCGGAGTTGGGTTTTGGCCCCTCTTATATACACATGTACTATGATGTAGATCGTCGGGTAGGTACTCAAAATGGGCGCTATATGATTGTTTACGTTATTTGCATTTAACAATTTAAAAAAAAAAAAAACATCATTTAAAATATAAGAGTAAATACGAAATACATGGGTTGTTATTCTTTGTAAATGTACAAATAAAAATATTTGCATACACTTCATTGTTTACTAAAGTTACTCTGACTTTGGGTCCGATATCGGTCATACATGTGTGTATATATATGCCGTCCTTTAGGAAGGTTTCATGTTTGCTCATTATTAGTGTTTATGTACCAGGTGGCCGAGTAGTTAAGGTGTCCCGACACTTTAACGCTAGCCTTCCACCACTGGGTTGCAAGTTCGAAACCTACGTGGGGCAGTTGCCAGGTACTGACCGTAGGCCGGTGGTTTTTCCCCGGGTACTCCAGCTTTCCTCCACCTCCAAAACCTGGCACGTCCTTAAATGACCCTGGCTGTTAATATATAATAGGACGTTAAACAAAAACAAACCAAACCAAAGTTTTCAAGATAGATATTCTTAAATATAAGTTGTCTGTATTATACATTTCAAGTAAAATTGTGATATGTAATTAGTCAAATCTGAAACACATCTGACAAGCAAATATTTTTATTTTAATCCATGCATGCATCATAAATTTTCACAGTATAATTACATTATGTATAGGTCAAAGAAATAATATATATTAACAATAATAATAAATCCGGGTAACACTGGAGCCTTGCAAGGGTTTAATTTGTCTGCATCATACAAATTACTTGAAATGTTGATATGGGGGCGGGCATAGAAGTAATTCTAACTGTCGTGTGGACATGAAAATTGAGGCAGTTCACCCCTTTGTCAAGACAGTTTAAGACACAGATCTAATACAAATGCAATCACATGATATATAATTAATAAACAATACTAGAAAGTACAATAAGATATATACAATAAGACTAGTATTTTTGGTAGTAGTTGAAATAACAACCATGAACCCTTCGGCTGGCGTGGGCTGAAGGCGTCGGTTAGCGTGACATGTACAAAGCTGTGATGGAATGCTATGTGACCAACGGCCAAGACATTTGAAAATATCCCGCGAGTGCAAATGCCGAAGTGTTAATGGACATTTTGTCCCAAAATGATATTGCCCTCCGAATCGAAGCAGCCTGTCGGAATGTAATTGATTTCCTAACTCAGAAATTGCATATTGGTTGTATTTTAATTTTGACAGTTTTGTATTTTTATTCTAAAAAAAATTTAATTTCTTCTGCTGTTACAGTGGAAAAAAATGAGAAAATGTTGTTGGTTCAATGATAGGAACAGCCATATAGTTCCAACAGCCATAGATTGAATAATGAATAATCTAGTGAAAAAATCAAACCAAGATGTGTACATCGACATTTGTGTATTATAAGTCTGTACTAGACCTTTGTATAGACGGATATTAAATTATAAGTCTGCAATATACCTTAACACCGACGGTTATATATTTTAAGTCTGTACTAGAGTGATCGAGGTACACTTATATCTTGGTCTACCTGGATTCGTACCCCCAGTTGGGTCCGGTTATAATCACCTGTTACACACAGTTATTGAATTTCCATTAGAACCCCAGTAGACTTAGTAAATTTCACTGTGAAGGACTTGGCATACTCCCAAAGATAACCGAGTCAATAGAATCGGTGATTGTTCCATATTGATCGTCACACAAGGTGTGTAAGAACTAGACTGGTCAATACCCAGGCAAATTATATGTGTACAGTTGAATTTAATCCAAGGTTATTAGAAGTGTAAGAATTATACTGTCATACAACTTAATCTCAAATTGATCACTATATTCTTAATTAAATGAGTTGTAAATGTTTGTGGTATTACATGTACAGCATAGACATAGATATTGTAAACTTGTACATGTAATATTCCAGAAATTGAATTTTATAATTCCCATGTAGCATTTGGAGCGTATAGAGTAATTAAAAAAAAAAAAAAAAATAGGAGACCCGAGTTGTTTGTTTTAATTGTATTTAAATTGAAGGATATGCCTATAGGATGTCAATCTAAAAAGAACCCTGTTTAAAGTACTAATACAACCCTCAACAATGATATATATCCTGTTAATTATTATCTGGTACAAAGGATATGTACACCAGTGGGTATCACGGGGGTGGCCTGATGGAAATAATATGGAAATAAAATGGTAGATCACATTACACAGTAATACTATCACAATGAACTACAAAAATTAATATATTGTTTTATTAGTAATTACTTATTACGTTTAAAGCTTTTTTGTGTTATTTCCGTTTTACCTTAATTTGCAAATTTAAATACCATGTCCACAATGTAGAAGAGATGCAAATATATGCAAATAATAACAGTGGTCAGATCTAGAATAAGCTTGAATTTAATATAACTTTAAAAAAGTTCCTGCATCAATGACTCCTACTTTTGCAGCTAGTGGTTGCTCCAGTCCGCCTCCACACATGTTAAGGATGCTGAATTAAACCTATGGTACCAATGCTTCAGTTACTGGTTTAATCATTTTGTCAGTTTAGTTTGAATCATTTGTCTGAATAAATATTTATGTGACCTTGATTACTCTTAGAGCTACAAATTAGTTAGTTTTTTGTTCGGTTGTTATGAATATGGAAATAAATGGTAGATCGCATTATCCCAGTTATATATTTTTTCTTTTTTTCTTTTTCGAATGAATATGAATATGAAAAATAAACCAAATGTTGACTCATCACATTTCGGGTATAAATTTACTATCTGTCCTGTTCCCACAAGCCTGCAGCAAAGAGGATTTTCATATCCGGAATAATACTTTTATTGGCCGTGAATCAGCTGGTTTTCTCTGATTTTGAAGTTTCTCGAGTGGTCTCCTGACATGTGATAGTTACCTAAGTAAACATGTGATTGTCATGGTCTTCCCCGATTGTGATCGGTGAGTGGTCTCCCCTGATTGTGATCTGTGAGTGGTCTCTCCTGATTGTGATCGGTGAGTGGTCTCCCCCCTGACTGTGACATTGAGTGGTCTCCCCTGATTGTGATCAGTGAGTGGTCTCCCCTGATTGTGATTGGTGAGTGGTCTCCCCTGATTGTGATCGGTGAGTGGTCTCCCCTGATTGTGATCGGTGAGTGGTCTCCCCTGATTGTGATCGGTGAGTGGTCTCCCCTGATTGTGATCGGTGAGTGGTCTCCCCTGATTGTGATCGGTGAGTGGTCTCCCCTGATTGTGATCGGTGAGTGGTCTCCCCTGATTGTGATCAGTGAGTGGTCTCCCCTGATTGTGATCGGTGAGTAGTCTCCCCTGATTGTGATCAGGGAGTGGTCTCCCCTGATTGGGATCAGTGAGTGGTCTCCCCTGATTGTGATCGGTGAGTGGTCTCCCCTGATTGTGATCGGTGAGTAGTCTCCCCTGATTGGGATCGGTGAGTGGTCTCCCCTGATTGGGATCAGTGAGTGGTCTCCCCTGATTGAGATCGATGAGTAGTCTCCCCTGATTGTGATAGATGAGTGGTCTCCCTTGATTGTGACCAGTGAGTGATCTCCCCTGATTGTGATAGGTGAGTGGTCTCCCCTGATTGTGATCGGTGAGTGGTCTCCCCTGATTGTGATCGGTGAGTGGTCTCCCCTGATTGGGATCAGTGAGTGGTCTCCCCCCTGACTGACATAGAGTGATCTCTTCTGATTTTGATCAGTGAGTGGTCTCCCCTGATTGTGATCGGTGAGTGGGTCTCCCACGATTGTTATCAGTGAGTGGTCTCCCCTTATTGTGATCGGTGAGTGGTCTCCCACGATTGTTATCAGTGAGTGGTCTCCCCTGATTGTGATCGGTGAGTGGTCTCCCCTGATTTTGATCGGTGAGTGATCTCCCACGATTGTGATCGGTGAGTGGTCTCCCCTGATTGTGATCAAGATCGTAAATATGATTCATGATAGTCACCTGACTCGTCTTCTTTGACAGGAATCCCGATAGCACAGCAGCATCTCATCTGGCAGTCCATGGAGTTGGAAGATGAATACAGTCTCCACGACTACAGTATCCACGACGGTGCCACACTGAAACTGGTGCTGGCTATGAGGGGCGGACCCATTAATACTCGCAGGAGTAAGTATATAACTAGTGCGGCCGGGCAATCTGATTAAAATCAGGTCATCAATCATTATACACTTCGTGGTCCGTGGTGGTTGATCAGTGGTTAAGGTGTTTCGACACTTTATCACTGGCCCTCCACCTCTGGGTTGCGAGTTCGAAACCTACGTGGGGCAGTTGCCAGGTACTGGCCATAGGCCGGTGGTTTTTCTCCGGGTAATCCGACTTTCCTCCATCTGTAAAACCTGGCACGTCCTTAAATGACCCTGGCTGTAATAGGACGTTAAAGGATCCATAAGGATCATATTCAGATGACCTCAATACTGAACATATATATATATATATATGCAACAGGAATTTTTTCAGCCATTCAAAATCTCTCTAGTTTATTTCTGTTCAGCAATATACAGATATTGTGCAGAATAAATAAAAAGGATGTAGCATGGAATGGGCAATCAAAAAACATTTTTGAAAGAAAATGAAACCTCTTATCTTTCTTTTTCTTTTATTTCATCTCCTTGGGTTGTTTCCATTATATTAAAGCAAAATCAACAGTCTGAGTCTCTGTGGACACATTCATACTTGGTATACAGCCTTATGTTATCAATAAGATCTCGGATGAGTTCACAAATTCATTTGTAACTTATTTTACAGAGTTATGGCCCTTTGGAATTTCATTGGACCTTGCGAGTATAACTTGAGTAAATTCATATGAATGCATTCTGACAAAATTTCACATCCTGTGAGCTTTAATTATGTCAACAAAATTTGGAATAATTTCCACATTGGGACAGATCTGATCATAATAGTTAAGGACCTATGTGTCAAATATGTTAAATCTTGTATTATGTATGGGCCTCTGTACATTAACCCTATTCACCCATCCCGTCTCGGATTCTAATATAGGTAATTCATGTGTTCCAGTTCCTATGGAGGATCCGACACTCAGGGAAATGGCGGAGTATGTGGAAGCAAATCGTGACGAGATCTGGGAGAAAGTTCCAGGAAATCGTCAAGTGACCCTGCTCGTGTTCCGTGAGGGTGACCAGCTCAATTTTTTTCGTGTGGTGGACCGAGGCGACGGGACCCTCACCCCGTTGTCCGAGTCTCTGAGGTGGGTATGAAAGGCTGTGGTATCATACCATAGGAGTGAACAGGAAAGATTTCCTAGGAAATTAAGGTTTAGTGATTTAAACTAATTTGGTATGGGAAAATTCCTTAACGAGGGTGGACAATAAAAGTACTAATTTAGCATCATAGAAAGTATGCAGGCCTTTCTGTTTCATTTTAGGAAGAAAATTGGTGAATTGGGAAAGATTTTTTCAGGAGGTAAATTAGGAATTCTAGGGAAACAGTGATGAAATCACTTCAGGTTTATTTCGCTGCTTTGATTGTTAAAGGTGAAACAGTTGCATGCTCCGTCTGTGAAGGTCAAGTTTGCACACAATATACAGTAGTAAGCAGAGGTGTTTAATCCTCTTATACAAAATCACTTGATCATGTCTGTCTTTACAGTTGATACAGGTGTGGCCTGGAATTCCTAATCAATCACACCACAACATTGTCTTACTATAACAGTCCACTGTCAGAACCCCGTATTGTCTTACTGTTACAGTCCACTGTCAGAACCCCACATTGTCTTACTGTCAGAACCCCAAGTTGTCTTACTGTCAGAACCCCACACTGTCTTACTGTTACAGTCCACTGTCAGAACCCCACATTGTCTTACTGTTACAGTCCACTGTCAGAACACCACATTGTCTTACTGTTACAGTCCACTGTCAGAACACCACATTGTCTTACTGTTACAGTCCACTGTCAGAACACCACATTGTCTTACTGTTACAGTCCACTGTCAGAACACCACATTGTCTTACTGTTACAGTCCACTGTCAGAACACCACATTGTCTTACTGTTACAGTCCACTGTCAGAACCCCACATTGTCTTACTGTCAGAACCCCACATTGTCTTACTGTTACAGTCCACTGTCAGAACCCCACATTGTCTTACTGTTACAGTCCACTGTCAGAACACCACATTGTCTTACTGTTACAGTCCACTGTCAGAACCCCACATTGTCTTACTGTTACAGTCCACTGTCAGAACCCCACATTGTCTTAGTGTTACAGTCCACTGTCAGAACCCCAAGTTGTCTTACTGTCAGAACCCCACATTGTCTTACTGTTACAGTCCACTGTCAGAACCCCACATTGTCGTACTGTCAGAACCCCAAGTTGTCTTACTGTCAGAACCCCACATTGTCTTACTGTTACAGTCCACTGTCAGAACCCCACATTGTCTTACTGTTACAATCCACTGTCAGAACCCCACATTGTCTTACTGTCAGAACCCCACACTGTCTTACTGTTACAGTCCACTGTCAGAACCCCACATTGTCTTACTGTTACAATCCACTGTCAGAACCCCACATTGTCTTACTGTCAGAACACCACATTGTCTTACTGTTACAGTCCACTGTCAGAACCCCACATTGTCTTACTGTCAGAACCCCACATTGTCTTACTGTTACAGTCCACTGTCAGAACCCCACATTGTCTTACTGTTACAATCCACTGTCAGAACCCCACATTGTCTTACTGTCAGAACCCCACATTGTCTTACTGTTACAGTCCACTGTCAGAACCCCACATTGTCTTACTGTTACAGTCCACTGTCAGAACCCCACATTGTCTTACTGTCAGAACCCCACATTGTCTTACTATTACAGTCCACTGTCAGAACCCCACATTGTCTTACTGTTACAGTCCACTGTCAGAACCCCACATTGCCTTACTGTTACAGTCCACTGTCAGAACCCCACATTGTCTTACTGTTACAGTCCACTGTCAGAACCCCACATTGTCTTACTGTTACAGTCCACTGTCAGAACCCCACATTGTCTTACTGTCAGAACCCCACATTGTCTTACTGTTACAGTCCGCTGTCAGAACCCCACATTGTCTTACTGTTACAGTCCACTGTCAGAACCCCACATTGTCTTACTGTTACAGTCCACTGTCAGAACTCCACATTGTCTTACTGTCAGAACCCCACATTGTCTTACTGTCAGAACCCCACATTGTCTTACTGTTACAGTCCACTGTCAGAACCCCACATTGTCTTACTGTTACAGTCCACTGTCAGAACCCCACATTGTCTTACTGTCAGAACCCCACATTGTCTTACTGTTACAGTCCACTGTCAGAACCCCACATTGTCTTACTGTTACAGTCCACTGTCAGAACCCCACATTGTCTTACTGTTACAGTCCACTGTCAGAACCCCACATTGTCTTACTGTCAGAACCCCACACTGTCTTACTGTCAGAACCCCACACTGTCTTACTGTTAATGTCCGTTGGCAAAACCAGAAAGATTTTATTAATCATATGGACAGTGAACATGTGTTTTGATATATGCATCATTTTCCAAATAAAAATGGTATGATGACCAGTTACCATGGATACGTTTTTTTAAACAGTGGTGCGTCCATGTACAATTTTAATGATGAAGAGGAAGAGGATGACGTTCCTCCAAAGGAGAAACTCGAAGAGAATGAACAACTGAAGGAAAAAATGAAACAGCTTCGTGGCAAGATGGAAAAGCTTACTCTAACAAAAAAGGTACAAAACGCAAAGAATGAAATATACACTACAGGGGGTAGTCTGTATAGTAATGGGAAATAGCAGTGGTTATTGATCATTTTACATTGACAGCTAAGCTTTGTTTACTACAGGGTTTATTGTTTTGTAAAATAGAATATATTTTATGAAACAAATAAATGAACAAATAGATAACAAATCTTAAATGCCAGAAAAAATAACACAATATACTGTTCATTTTGCACAAAGGTGAAAGTGAAATTTACCCTAAATACGTGAAGGTCATTCAATCACAAAATTTTACCCGTGAATATTGTTTTCTGATGTGGGTCATATTAATGGAACGTCATGTGCAAAAAGGGGGGAACGGTACATCGATTGTTGAAATAAATCCTACGCTTATAGTTTACCTATCGAAATCCCACGTAAATAAACCACATTTATAGTATGTAAAAGGATTCATAACTTAAATAATTACTGCAACACTAAATCCTTATTGTGGAACAATGTTACATTGTTCAAATGTTTCACATTTTCAAGTTATCGTGCAAGATATTTCACAACAAGACCCATGTTTAAAAAAGATTTCGTTAAATTTTTTATTTTTTTTTTTTTTCACAGCCAAGAAAGAAACCACATCCTCCAACATCTGGACACTCTAATGGACGAGGAGCCACACGATATCGACAGCTTCCAAGTTCTGGAAGAAACCTGCCCGTAGGTCATCACCTGAACCGAAAGTCGTGCCTTCCCCCAGTGGGACACACATTAGCCTCACCTTTTTCCCCAGACGAGCGTCTCAGCCTCACTTCAATGGCTGGCAAGGATAGCTTTGCCTCCATCAAGTCGTCCGACAATGATACATCTACCGTGGATCTTGGTGGTGCCATCTCAAAGTCGCCACACAGCATGAGACACTTGGAGAGTGCTGAGGGCGGGACCAAGCTTAGCCGGACATTAGAAAGTGTTAAAGAGGATATTGGTACAAATAGTGAAAATAACACCGCAAGGAAAATTAAAGTTGACTCGCCCGAGGCAGTAAAGTGCGACGACCGATCGCTTTCTTCTGGAAAGGAAAGTAGTCCGAAACTCTCTGACATAGTAGCCTCTAGTTCGATATCACATGAAAGTCAAAAGATTGATTACTTAGGGGCTGAGTCCAAGGAACTTCAGCGTCAAATACAGGACTCACGGCCAATCACAAGCAGCAAAATGAAGGACCTTGCATTGGAAAGTTTCAAGGATAGCCTTAGGCCACCAACATCCTCTAAAAACAAACAGAAACTAAAAGGAAGTGATCTCACGATAGAAAGTCTTAAGGAAGTGCTAGGTCGACCAACTACGTCCTCAAGAGATGTGACACTCGAGAGTTTACAAGAGACATTTGGTCGACCCACCACATCATCCCGGTACAAGGGGCTTGAAAGACGGAAAGAAATAACATTAGAAAGTTTGAGTACGAGTGAGGCGCGTGCCATGTCCGGACTTTTAAGACAAGCATCGCTAGAAAAAATTGGCTCGTCACGTATAGGAAATATTGGTAACTTTGTACCGAGTGGTAGTAAGTCCCGTCTTTCTAATTACACATTTGGAAGTCCTGCGTTACCTGACGGAAGGATGACCACGCCCGAGGGGCGACTTGTGGTAAGTTCTTTACGTGAGCGCCCAAGTGAGATGGCATATATACCCATTTTCCTCAATCAGTCATTACCAATTGAGATTTTTTCTAAAATGATCTTTAAAACTAGTACAAGACCTAAAGTCATGATGGTATTTGCATTGACTGCAGCAAATTGCTGGGTACAGCTGTGAGCCATGAGACTTTTTATACTCCCGAGATAGTGAAACATTAAAGTTTCAGAGCTCTATGTCAACTGTACATTAAATACCAATTTCTTGTGACCTCAACTACTTCTCCTGCAGTTTTCAACCAAATTTTTTGAGATTTTATTTGTACATGAGTTTTCAGCCAAATCTTTCATCATTTCATCTTTCAGGAAGACTGGAACAGTTAAAATCACTGTATGGCCTATAGTTATATAATTACAAGCATATATAATTGTGTCCTTGTGGAAGAAAATATATTGAAAATAGTGAAAACTGACAAAAAAACACAAATTAATGTTTTCGCTCCATCATACATATATACCTGGGAGCTCTAGATCTTCATTTTGAACATTTATATGACATCATATAACAACAATGACTTCATAATACGTGTACTTGTTGGATGTCATTCCCTGTTTTATGACGTCATGCTGACTGATATCATATAAATTAATGTTCTAAATAAACTGTTTTGAGTCCCCTTGATTGAGCGAATGGGCTAATTTGTGTCTGATGTCAGTTTTTGCTCTTTTTAATACTGTACATAAAATATATAAATATATGATATGAACGCCGATGTGGCACAGCGATATAAGCTGCAGGTATTTCTGGCTAGGAAATTGGTGCCGTAGATCGTGAGTTCGAGGCCCGGTCAGGGCATGAGTCAAAAAGTTGTCTTCCTTCGTCATTTGTGTTGCTAAGTTATTAGGTCACCTGAGACAAAGTCTCAAGTGACCTATTCTTATCGCCTTTTGTCCGTCGTCGTCCGTCGTCCGTCGTCCGTCCGTAAACAATTTACATTTTCAACTTCTTCTCCAAAACCACTGAACCAAATTCAATGAAATTTGACAGGGAGCTTCTATGGCTAAAGTTCAACTAAAATTGTGAATTATATGGTCCCCATCCCCCAGGGGCCTGAGAGGCGGGGCCAAAAAGGGTCAAATTGACTAAAACTTCAAAAATCTTCTTCTCTACTCTCAGATAAGGTGGAATCAAACACTCTTCATAGATGAAAGGGTCTTAAGGTGCTTTACCAAAATTGTGAATTTCATGACCCTGGGGTCTCGCGTTTTCGCCTGGGGAGGGGGTAAACTTTACTATAGTTTATATAGGGAAATCACATTTTTGACTATTATTTGTTGAATTTGTATTGGAATTCATTCTAACTTGTATCAAATTATCAACATGGGATGACACTTTGATGCTATGTACATGTTGGCCCTAGTTGACCCCCAGGGGCTGGTGGGCGGGGCCAAAAAGGGTCAAATTGACTAAAATTTCAAAAATCTTCTTCTCTACTCTCAGATATGGTAGAATCAAATACTCTTCATAGATAGAAGGGCCTAAAGGTGCTTTACCAAAATTGTGAATTTCATGACCCTGGGGTCTCACGTTTGCCCCTGGGGAGGGGGTAAACTTTACTATAGTTTATATAGGGAAGTCACATTTTTGACTATCATTTGTTGGATTTATATTGGAATTCATTCTAACTTGTATCAAATTATCAGCATGGGATGACACTTTGATGGTATGTACATGTTGGCCCTAGTTGACCCCCAGGGGCTGGTGGGCGGGGCCAAAAAGGGTCAAATTGACTAAAATTTCAAAAATCTTCTTCTCTACTCTCAGATATGGTAGAATCAAATACTCTTCATAGATAGAAGGGCCTAAAGGTGCTTTACCAAAATTGTGAATTTCATGACCCTGGGGTCTCACGTTTGCCCCTGGGGAGGGGGTAAACTTTACTATAGTTTATATAGGGAAATCACATTTTTGACTATCATTTGTTGGATTTATATTGGAATTCATTCTAACTTGTATCAAATTATCAGCATGGGATGACACTTTGATGGTATATATGTACATGTTGGCCCTAGTTGACCCCCAGGGGCTGGTGGGTGGGGCCAAAAAGGGTCAAATTGACTGAAATTTCAAAAACCTTAATTCTTCTCTACTCTCAGATATGGAAGAATCAAATACTCTTCATAGATGGAAGAGTCTTAATGTGCTTTAGCAAAATAGTGAATTTCATGACCCTGGGGTCTCACGTTTGCCCCTGGGGAGGGGGTAAACTTTACTATAGTTTATATAGGGAAATCACATTTTTGACTATTATTTGTTGAATTTTTATTGGAATTCATTCTAACTTCGTTAACGTTATCAGCTTGGGATGGCAGTTTGATGGTATGTACATGTTGGTCCTGACTGACCCCCAGGGGCTGATGGGCGGGGCCAAAAAGGGTCAAATTAACTGAAATTTTAAAAATCTTCTTCTTACAACCCAAATAAGGTAGAATTAAATACTCTTCACAGATCGAAGGGTCTTAAGGTGCTTTACCATAATTGTGAATTTCCTAGCCCTGGGGTCTCGCGTTTGCCCCATGGGAGGGGATAAACTTTACTATAGTTATAGGGAAATCACATTTTTGACTATCATTTGTTTTATTTGTTTTGAAATTCATTCTTTCATTCAAATTTACTGAAATATTTCAAAAATCAGGTGACCGTTAAGGCCCATGGGCCTCTTGTATATATATATACTTATATGGCCTAATCTGTTACATTGGTGTTACCCACGAATCTGCTTGGTTCAAAGTCTTTCATTACAGATTTTCAGTTGATATGTTAGATATGGTTGAATTTTTGGTCAGTTTGGATTTAAGTGGCATTGATGAGTTCGTAATGCTAAAGAATGTTTTAATGAGGTAATGACTTGGTTAAGTATATCCCCGATAAAAAGAAATGAACAAATGACAAAATTAATCATGAATTTAATTCAACAGCTGGAGGTAGAAAAACTGTTATAGAAGCCAGCTATATAGCTGTCTAGTATGAAGTTGTACTGGTAACCTACACCAGATCGTTATAGACCCACCTGTTGTGTCACGGTTCAGTGGTGTTGTGGGTGCCGTTTGGCTTGTTCCATATTTTGTCATTGGGTAATTATATCAACATTTGGAAACATTCCAGGATAGCTTCACCTGGGCCATGAGATTGCAGAAAAAAGGCATTGAATAGAGTCAGTGGATTAGATCCGATCTCAAGAGCTGATAAGACTTATATATAATAGTGAACTCAAACTTCTGTTATATACATTAATTAAGTCATTTAATTTGATCAAGACTGGTTTGCTATCTGTAAACTTTTTCCCTTGAAACACTACTTTTCCTGAATGTCTCGACAGATTTCAACCAAATATGCTGAACTAAATACACTTCTTTGGTTTAAAGGGTCAGTAGAAAAAATGCTCAAATCCCACTCATCCTATAATTAAGGGATTGCATGTACATGTATATTATAACTATTTTTTTTCAATGGGGCAATACAAATTTAGTTTTTGTGACCCCTGGTAATCATCAACCATTGAGATGGTTTTGCTTTAAAGCCTACTCCTCCAGATCTTCTGCATGGATTTCAACGAAATTTGGCCTGGTTTATCACACGAAGAGAACAAGTGGTTTTTATGTTTAAAATGAATTTGCTGTAATCTCAGGGGCTGGAAGGGGCCAGAGGGAGCCTGATAAGGGAAATTAAATTGAGATCCAAGTCCTCAAGTTATAGTCTGATGAACACGTCTGCCTTAGCCAGTGGGTATAACAGAGATTATACACTACTTTGTAGAGCTTTATATATATATGCCCCATGTCGTATGTGTTACACTTTGCTTTCCGTCCACCAACAAATTTGATCTTCCTATTAATATATACCTCTTTCATAAAAGTTCTTTTTGGAATCAAATTCCATTACTGTGCAGTCAGATTAGAAATTAATGTTTTGTTTTCTGACTTAGTAATGACAGGTTTTGTAGTTGTGACAGGTTTTGAACTAAGGTGAATTGTTGCAGTAGGTGATTAGAAGATTTTTTGTTATTTTGCCAGTTGTTTATTGTCAAGTGTTTAGGAATAAGGATGCTGACAGTTTTCAAGAAATTTCCTTTGAGCTTCAATGCTTTTCTTCGAGATCAGAAAATTGATTTAAGCGCATACACATTCCCTGAAGGAAATATTCATCTACTTGAAAATTAAAAAAAAAACAAATTACAGAAATACCAGAATTATACATATATTACAGGTGTTGCACAAGGTAGAATATTGATACGAACTTTCTTAATTAATGAAATATTCAGTATTCTCTGGGTAGCATTGCAGCTTAGATTTATTATTCCCCTACCAGTGAAACCAGGAACCTATGAGTTTCCTATCCGTCCATCTTGTTTTGTACGTGGGGCCTCGATGGCCGAGTGGTTAAGGTGTCCCGACACTTTATCACTAGCCCTCTACCTCTGGGCTTACGAGTTTAAAACCTACGTAAGGCAGTTACCTGGTATTGACTGTAGGTCGGTGGTTTTACTCCGGGTACTCCGGCTTTCCTCCACCTCCAAAACCTGGCACGTCCAATTAAAACCCTGGCTGTTAATACGACGTTAAACAAAATAAACCAAACCAAGTACGTACATGTTTATGTATAACACCAAAGTTTGTCAGTACTCTAGTCGCTTCATTCCTTTATGGATTTTGATCGAATTTCACACAGTGATAAAAGACCATAATAGCTCGGATAAGATTGAGTTTTGGGGTTTTTTTTGGTCAAGGCCAAGGTCATTGTTTCTATTTTTAGCAGTCCTCTAGTTTGTGGTTTCAAGAGACAACAACTAGTAAATCGGTAGCCTGTGGTTAGTTGGTATTGTATATATTATGAAGTTTCCCAACAGGAATCGGTCGTGTAATGTATCCTGTAATTTGTTTTCCAGTCGGCCCGACTGCAGCGAGTGACCAATAGTCGCGATGGTCGTCTTCTGTCCCCATCACACCGCCTTCCACCTGTCAAACCAAAGAAGAAGGTCACCAAGCGATGCTTTGTGTGCGGCAAAAAAACAGGTCTAGCCACAAGCTACATTTGTAGGTAAGTATGACACAATGACAGATTGATACCGACTTAAGTAATAAATCAGTTTCATGATGAATTTCCACATTATGTTTCAAAATATTAGTTTCGGCTGCAGGTAGGTGATGGTTTAAATGCAAGATTCAGAGACTATTTTTTTTGGCTTGTTAGTTCCCAATTACTGAAAACGAGGGATTTTAAGTTCCCTCCACTTCTGTCTGTCTGTCTGTCTGTCTGTGTCTGTCTGTCTGTCTGTCTGTCAGACTGTCCACTCAGTTTTCTCAACCATGGTTCAATGTGGGTTGTTAAAAGCTGGTATGAAACTTCAGTATGAGTAGCAACAGATCAAGGTTGAGTTTCAGGGGTTTTGGGGTCAAGGTCAAGGTCACAGTTACTATTCTAAGCAGGGGCAAGTAGGGGGATATATAATGCTTTAGCAATACCCAGTATGCTTGCTTCACTTCATAAGGGCCAAAATCTGCAGGAAAAATTATTTTAGAACCCTCAGACCCATTTATCTGGAGGGTCATAGTTCATCAGCGTGAAGTAATTTGTACTAATCATAACTAGGTGACAATCTATACTAGTGCTATTCTGGGTGATGTGAGCTTATGGTGGCTCATTGGATATGGTGTTCTGAGGATTTATCACTAGCCCTCCACCTCAGTGTCGTAGGTTTGAAACCCATATTGGGCAGTTGCCTGGTATTGACTATAGGCCAGTGTTTTTTCTCGTTTTTTCTCCGGGTTGGGGCTGCGGTGGCTGAGTGGTCAATTAATAAGGTGTCCCGACACTTTATCACTAGCCCTCCACCTCTGGGTCACAAGTTCGAAACCCATGTGGGGTAGTTGTTACTAACCATAGGACGGTGGTTTTTCTCCGGATACTCCGGATTTCCTCCACCTCCAAATCCTGGCACGTCCTTATATGACCCTGGCTATTCATGGGATGTAAAGCAAAATAAACCAAACCAACAGGATAATGTCGATTGTAGAAGCTCTTTATATCCAGTTGGGTGGCTTGATGTATTCTTGGGATCAGCTAATCTTTGACAGTCCATCATGGGGAAATGATATGAATCCGGTCATAAAATTGATTAAAGTTCTTTAAATTGTTTAAATTGTTTAGATATAAGGAGAGGAATCAATATAAGTGTTCAATCTAATTAAAATTAGGCTTGTAATTTCCACTCCTCTACGATACTCGTTAGATCTTGTATTGAAGTGTATCGTAATAAAGTATTGTAGAAGAGCGGAAATTACAAGTATAATTTTAATTAGATTGTATCAGTGTTTAGCTTGTTTTCCAATCCTACTGATAGATGTAATTGTATTGTGATTTAGTGTTTTAGCGTATTTGAATAAAATATTGTTTAAACTAAACTAGATATCAAGATGAGCTAAACAGGCTTTTTGAATTGGACTCGTTCAAACACCTATTTTTGATTATGTCATTTACCTTCAGGTGTGGAAACAACTTCTGTGCAACACATCGGTATGCCGAGTCCCATGAATGTACGTTCGACTACAAGACAGAAGGCCGCAAGTTACTGGAGCAGAGCAACCCGGTGGTCAGTGCCCCGAAGCTTCCGAAAATATAACTCAGGATCTATACCACCTTCTATATATCACATCCTCAGTCAGTTTCTCTCTTCTACCTGAACTCAGAATGTTAGCGCCGTTTCGTATCTAACAAACATTCTTGTGTTCATTAGATACAGTTGGTATTTTTAATACGGTCGAGAAAACATGATACCCGTACTACCAAGGTAATTTTTTATTTGAATTGTTACTCTCCGTGTGGAAGGGCTGGACTTTTCCGTCTTTCCTGTATTACGATTTTGTCAGGATGTTTACAAACACTCAACGTCTGGTAACATACAGGTAATTCCACATGAGTTCATTGTTCAGAGAGGAGAATTGTACTGGGAAAGTAAAACTCCGAGTCAGTTGGAGCAATGGAGATGTTCTGTGTTGTGTTCTAGCTAACAGGTTTCAGATAATTTTGATAATTTTGGAATGTTCTGAAGAGATGATTGTGATAAGCTTACATTTTTTATCAGTCTTTCATGTTTTCCCAATACTATATAGGGAATTGTTTAAGTGTATGAATCATTATTTTGCTACTTTAATATAAATATTTCATTTTCCACTTTTTATTATTTTTTTTTTTTAGATTTATGACAGGCGTAGGTAACATAATTATCTACCTAGTACAGAGACCATATATATCTTCAGTAAAAACTCCATATCTCATTTGTTAGATGTTTTTTCCATTCCAAAGTTGTGTTTGGATAAAATATATTGTTCAAAATATGAAGGATTTGTCTAAAAGATGGAAAATTCTTTCAACTTAAGAGTTGCATGGTGTTTTCACTGTAGGTTACGAAAATTAGAAGCCAACTCAATGATTTTAGTCTTGATGATATTGTATATTACAATAAGAAAGTGCTTTTTAATATTAATGACGTCACATATTGTTATCTGTAGCTAAAGCTGTGTTTGGTTTGTAGTACACAATTTTTTATTTTATTGTGAAGGTCCAAAGTCATGATCACTTGTAATAAAGAAATTTGGCATTACCCAAAATTGTTTCTTACCAGAAAATATATAAAGACAATAATGACTAGTGTTTTCAAGAAAAAGTGGGAGCCAAAATGTTAATATTGATTTCATATTCTTGGTTATGAACTTTTGTTGAATCAAGATAATCAAACTAAGACATGAAAACGGAATATAGCTAAGTTTGTTTGTTTGTTTTGTTGTTTTGTTTATTTTTTATGGAATATGTGGCTTAATTTTGATATATAGAGCCTTTATTCAAAGACATTTATTTTGTCACACTTGTATACCTGTTTCAGTTCAACGGGGATGTTCGCTGCGTTATACTTCGGTAAATGTTACCAGTATTGGCAGCCCAGCCTGGTTCGTCAGTAAACCTCCACTAATCTGATTCACACCCGAATGAAAATCAAAACTGTAGAAATATAGAAAATAACGATGTAGTAATAACGATGTAGAGTGAACATTTTCAAAATTCATTTTTTTTTTTTTTTTTTTTCAAAAATCTTTTATTTACAATTTTAATTTTAATATTGTATCTAAACCATCCTTATAATCAAAGTTGTAGCTTATTGGAAACTCAACCGCTGTAACGTTAGAATTGTTAGTAGCAATATAGCTGTTGTATCCTTGATTATTATCCAAAGTAACCCAGAGAAAACGATGACTTGAACATTTGGAAACACATACATCATGACTGGTAAACTTTGCTATTTCCCCAAGCCATATAATTGATTTTCTGACTGCAAAAAAATAATAATACAAAAATCAAGAAGGTTTTAAATTTTATTTACTCTAAATTTGTTCCGTTGATCATTTGGGCAAGTAAACTTGGCGCAAACACCATGTTGAAGAAAAAATCCTGATCGGAGTTTATTTACAGAAATGCAAATTAGCTTACTGTAATACAGTATCTAGTTACAAGTAATAGTCGAAAATCATTCCATTTGAAAGTCTAAGGACATTGCTTGAATGATTTGTTGATGTTAATGTTTTTTTAAGATGAAATCTTTGAAATCATGATGAATGATGGATACATTTCAGTTTTACGAAATGTGTGATGTTTTTGAAATTAAAATATATACTCATAATTCCCTTCAAGACATATATATTGTCTATTATGAAGAAGTTAATATGCTTGCTTGTTATTTTAAGCAGTGCCAAAGATGAAATCGTTTTCTTTGATCTATTCACTAAAACCATGATACATTTACTGAATTATACAAAACTTGTGACAGAATTTACGAAAATGTGAAATGAAATTTAGATTATAAGCATAGATATTAGTAAAATATTAAATAAACGAATGTCAAATCTCGACAACTCAAATGTTTGATGTGAGGGTGTCGGATCGCTCAGGGGACCTGTTGTTGGTTCAGTACGACCGGAGAATAAAAAAGCTGTTTTGTGCCTGAAACTGAAAGCATTTTAAGTACAATGTATGTTATGTTTGAGGAAATCATGATTAAAAAAAAAAGAAATATTTTTCGTTTTCTGTTACTTAGTGACTGTTAGAGGATGTTAGCAATAACTGATTTTAAATGCGTCTTACTCCCCAAGGGGAACTAACTCTCCTAGTTAAACTTCTTATTTTACGTGTTTATGTAAGGTGCATACCTTGTATGCATTGGGTGTAACTTGTGAACAGATAATTGAGTGTGAATAAACAAGTTGACTATAAGTATATGTTTTGTTATATGTGTAGTCGAATGGACTTGGTCGATCATCGCCGACCAGGTATCGCAATTGGTCGAGCTTCTGGCAAGTGATCGGAGGTCCCGGGTTCGAACCCGGTGTGGCATTTCCCCACTCCTTTTACATATGTATCGGTACTGGATAGGGTTGGCTCGGAAACCTAGACAACAATACTCCTATTTATGACTCTTGATGGAATGAATATAATATTTGTACGGAATATCCACAAAACTGCTGCTGTGTGTCTACTGGAATATATTGAGCCACATCTCCTCTACTTCAGTTAGATATTACCTGACGCCACAGACAACCATATACGGATCACAGCATAGCGAGTGACGGAGCTGTATCGTTTTTGTTGTGATGACAAACCCCAATTATATCCAGTTTTGCCTTAATTACTTATGTTATTTGCTCGTCTCTTCAAAGAAGAGTGAGAGCTTATGTTGTCACTCCGGCGTCGGCGTTGGTTTTTCAAATGTTAAGTTTTTAGTGCAAGTGTTGAAAGGCATAGTCATTTATGGTAATATGGTCCCTGTGGGGGTTAAACTATCCCCTGCCGGAGTTAACCTTTTTTGGGGAAAAACAATTTTTTTTAAAATTTTTGTGGAAATGTTGAAAGCTATTAACACATCACTTTATGATTGTACTAGGGTGCTGATATTTGGTAAAAAAAAGTCCCTATGGAGTTACACTATCCCTTCTTGGGGTGAAACTGAAAATAAAACTGTGAAATGCTCACATTAGACAATTTATACCGGTGTAGTATGGTATTTTGACCCCGATGGTAAATTGACCCAGGGGTCAAAATACCATTATGGTAAAATGACCCCCCCCCCCCCCCCATGGTAAATGGGCGCGACGAATTACCCAAATCCACCCAAAACTACCTTAATCTACTATGTAAATCAAACAAAATCATACTTACAGCTGATAATTTTGGAACGTGAACTTGTTAAATCAATTTTAGTGCATCATTGTCGCGTAAAGCACCATGAATCAATATAATGTACACATACAATCTATCTTCAGTAGCGGTTATCTCCCTTTATGCATATAATGTCGAGGAACAACAAAGACCTGGTTAATTTAAAGACAATTTATTACGTTGAATATTGATTACATATATATAACAAGCAATTCGTGAAGTCGATGTATAAAAATACTACGTAATAATTATTAGACAAAAGTCTTCTTTAATTCTAAGCAAAGCCTACATGTAAATATAAACGTCTGTTAAATGTTAAAAAATGTTAAAATCCAATTGTTACATACACATAATTTTTTACATACATTCATAAAATTACTATGTATTTAATCGGTACATTTCAATAATTTCGAATATTTTTATGAACAATACTGGTTGACCACATTGAATACATTTAAAAGAAACTTTCATACGTTTAGGTACACTGAGGAAACTGAAATATGTTCTGTTCTTGATAGAAACTCTCTACAGACTCTATATATATCTTTCATTAGAATATGCTGATATTGTTTTGGATGCACTACCACAATACGTTATAGACAAAATAGAGCAAGTTCAAATTGAAGCTGGCAGGATAGTGACAGGTGCTACGAAAATTGTTAACATAGAACTGTTATATAAAGACTTATGTTGGGAAAAATTATCAGATCGAAGAAAAAGAAAATTTTTTTCTCAAAATCGTTCACAATAAAACACCCTTGTACCTTCCTTACACTCAGATCTTCATGATTATAGAACCAGACAAGCTGATCAGCTCTTATCAGTTCAGACAAAAGCAAACTATTATAAAGCATCTTTTTTGTTTGCCATCAGCTGTAAAATTATGGAGCTCGGTACCTCCAGAATTTAGAAGTATTGACAAACTTAAAAAAAAGTCCTTAATATAAATCTTACGCGTCCTCATTCATAAAAAACTATGGAAAGCGTAAATTGTAAATTGTACACATGAGGCTTCGCTTACATTGCAGTATATTAAAAAAAACACTTGTTCAATCGAAACTTAATTGACAGCCGTATTGAGTGATACAAACTTTAAGCTTGTTTCCAGATCCTTTTGCAAATTATGCGTTATTTTGTATATTTGTCTCTGAGTTAATTAAAATACTGTTTAAACTAATTTCGAATATTGTTAAAATATGTCGAACAACAATATACTTATAAAAAAAAATCTCATAATCTATTCCACTTATATAAAAACCATGTTAGATACAAATACAATGCATATATATATATAAAAAAAACACGCACGCTCTAAAATGTACAAATACAATACTGTCATATTGACTAGTACAGTAGACATAGAGAGATATATGCTGGCTCTCTGGAGGATTTTTCTCTCCCAGAATGCCTCATTCAAGATGGCTGTCAAACATGACAAAATCAGGACAAAACATGACAAAAATGACAAGAGCAGGACAAAAATGACAAAATCAGGACAAAATTAGGACAAAAATGACAAAATCAGGACAAAATTGACAAAATCAGGACAAAATTAAGACAAAAATGACAAAATCAGGACAAAATGACAAAATTAGGACAAAAATGACAAAATCAGGACAAATCAGGACAAAATCAGGACAAAAATGACAAAATTAGGACAAAAATGACAATCTGGGAGAGGAAAATTCTCCAGAGAGCCAGCATATCTCTCGACATATTTCAGTTCTCACTTTACGCAAAGTGCACCTGACGAGGTGACGAGTCTGAAATTGACTACTGTAACGAGGTGTATTTACCACTAAAATGAAAAAATGCAAAATTTATAAATAATTAAAATGTGTATCAAAAAGTCAATGTCAAGTCAATATACTGAACTAACCCATGAAGAAAATGGTCTGGTTTCAACAGTTTCTCTATGTCCTGGTTTTTGATGATTTCACGCGTTTGCGTTGACATGGCTTTTTGCCGCAAGATTGTTTTGGTCAGTCCTTTTGGATATTGTTAGCAATAAAATTGTTTTAAATTCAATACTTATCTATTGCTTTAAATTCGAAATAAATCTATTCTCAATTGTTCTTTTCTTTTCTTTATCAGAAACTAATATTATTCGATATAATAAACTTTACAAAATCAAAAATATGCAATTGTACGTTCAATAATTCCGAATAATAAATAACAAGAAATATCTTTAAAAAAGATAAACGGCATAGATCTAGTTTTAATGCTGGTGGTTATAATGTAAAACTACTGGTGAAATAAATTAACGAACTACGATGTAATTAATAAATGCGCAGTTTCAGCACGGATAACAAAATTATATCAGTTTGAATCATTTTTGGTGATAATAAGACTGCAAATGTGTCATTTGAATAGATGCATCCATTTATTCAGCTTGCATTCAATTTAAAAGGGACATCACGGTAAAAACGTTGCAATTTTCACTGAATGTACGCGTTTTGCTCCTTTCCAGTTATGTTTCTGTGCTGTTCCAATGTTCACAGTCAATCCCTATGTCCAGCTTGACCACTCGATTTAGTTGGGAATCCCCCTCTAAATTTAGCGCGGAAATTATTTTTAGATCATAGCTATCACATACTGCTGTACTGTAGTAGTTTATAGCTATCACATACTGCAGTGCTGTAGTAGTTTATGGCTAATACTGCTGTACTGTAGTAGTTTATAGCTATCACATACTGCTGTACTGTAGTAGTTTATGGCTAATACTGCTGTACTGTGGTAGTTTATAGCTATCACATACTGCTGTACTGTAGTAGTTTATAGCTATCACATACTGCTGAACTGTAGTAGTTTATAGCTATCACATACTGCTGTACTGTAGTAGTTTATAACTATCACATACCGCTGTACTGTAGTAGTTGTATTATAGCTATCACATACTGCTGTACTGTAGTAGTTTTATTATAGCTATCACATACTGCTGTACTGTAGTAGTTTATAGCTATCACACACTGCTGTACTGTAGTAGTTTATAGCCATCACACACTGCTGTACTGTAGTAGTTTATAGCTATCACACACTGCTGTACTGTAGTAGTTTATAGCTATCACAGTATGCTGTACTGTAGTAGTGTATAGCTATCACATACTGCTGTACTGTAGAAGTTTTATTATAGCTATTACATACTGCTGTACTGTAGTAGTTTATAGCTATCACATACTGCTGTACTGTAGTAGTTTATAGCTATCGTGTGATATCTGATTGCAAAAGTTATGGTCGAGAGAAGCGATTAAGGGGAGGCTACTGCGCCAATCTTTGAGTCATTTCGACTTGAGTAGCGTGAGGCTGTTCTGAAGTTATTTAATGAAGACATGGAGGAGTGTAATACAATTGGCGTTGTCATGTTAAAAACTAGTTTTGTCTTTTGCTTTTGGTAGTTTCAGGTTATGTTGATAAGGAATGAGTATTTGATATTGTTTTAAGCAGAATTTGAAAAAGGTTGTTTTTAGTCAAGCCAGAAATCAATTCATTAAAAAGTCAAGCCATTTGAATGTTATCAAAATAAATCCACAGTAGACAGCTTTTAATAGCAATTTTACCTTACAACGTGTATTCCTGATGTGTATCGTAAACATATTTCGACATTACGACTTTCATCACATAAGTTTTATATAGAAGGAGGCCGATATCGTAATATCACAAGGGCGAATAGGATATATCGTTATCAGATTAAAACCAAGTGGAAGACGAATTTTATTTTGTTCTTATTTGTCCAATACAAGTTATTAAATGGCTCATTTAAAATTATTACAGCCTATATCTGAGCTCTAAAATAAATATTACTGGAATCATCTTTCTTCATTCAAACTCATTCAGCTGTAAACTGAACGTAATAAAAAAGAGCTAAATAATCTTGGAAATAGTTGCTAGTAAATAATGTTAAGATTCCGACCTTTGGTATAGATCAATATCATACAGTATATGTAAGTTATACCTAATATTTGAATTATTTGGTCAATCCAGTGCGTACACATGACAATTGTTTTCATTTTTCTCCAAGTTGAACGAGGAGGGTTTTTTTTATGTGGTGACTAGTACCAAACTTTCGTCACACGTTTTGCCGTTTTTATGATATCACTTCAGATCGTTTTCAAAACAAATATCTGACTGCATTGGAGTCAATTTCAGTTTAAGATATTGTTAGTCTACAAAATGTTTTAAGACTATTTTATCAATAAAATATGGATGTGACAAATTACGTTCCCAATCATCTTAACACTTAGAAATTAACTTAGGTTAACATTGGTTTGTTTGGTTTGTTTTTGTTTAAGGTCCTATTAACAGCCAGGGTCATTTAAGGTCGTTCCAGGTTTGGAGGTGGAGGAAAGCCGGAGTACCTGGAGAAAAACCACCGGCCTACGGTCAGTACCTGGCATCTGCCCCACGTAGGTTTCGAACTCGCAACCCAGAGGTGGAGGGCTAGTGATAAATTGTCGGGATACCTTAACCACTCGGCCATCGCTTACGTTAACAATAACTGCCATACGTGCAGGGCACTCTTATTCGATTTGAAAATAAATTTGATAAAAATGTATATAACAAACCGAATGTATGCGAAATAAATTACCCATCTTTTTATTTTTGTATTTTTATTTTTCTACAGAAACAACTGTGACGTCATAGATATATTATCAATTCAATCATTCTCTAAATTTCATCCTCGATGTATTTTTCTCTGAGACCTAGTGGTAAGTGCTCCAAAATATACATAATGAAAAAAAGTGTTCAACACTAGGGAACAAATGCGTTTCTTTAGTGTTGAAAAAAAGTTAACATCTTTAGAATTATACAAAATCGAATGATACTCTATTGGCGGTAAGATGTTTGGATCAAGGCTTAAGGGCAAGTGAACTTATGCCATGGCGCGGGGTTTGTCGTCCGGCCGGCGCCAACTTTTCCATTCAAGCAACTTCTTCTCAATAACCAAAAGGCCCAGAGACCTAATATTTGGCCTGTAGCATGCTGGGGTGAAGAGCTACTAAGTTTGTTCAAATGAATAACATTGACTTTCATTCAAGGTCACAGGAGTCAAAAAGGCTAAAATCTTAAAACGACTTCTTCTCAATAACCAAGAGACCCAGAGACCTAATGTTTGGCCTGTAGCATGCTGGGGTGAATGGCTCCCAAGTTTGTTCAAATAAATGACCTTGACCTTCATTCAAGGTCACACGAGTCAAAAAGGCTAACAATTTTAAACGACTTCTCAATAAACAATAGTCCTAGAGACCTAATATTTGGCCTGTAGCATGCTGGGGTTTAGTGCTCCCAAGTTTGTTCAAATGAATGACCTTGACCTTCATTCAAGGTCACAGGAGTCAAAAAGGCTAAAATCTTTAAACGACTTTCTTTTCAAAAACCAACAGTCCCAGTGAGTTCATATTGGGTCTGTATTATGCTGGGGTGAACGGCTACCAAGTTTGTTCAAATGAATGACCCTGACTCACATTCAAGGTTATAGCTATCACATACTGCTGTACTGCGGTAGTTTTATTACATCTATCACATACTTCTGTACTGTAGTAGTTTTACATTTTTACCACCAAACACTGCCCACAGGACATCCTTCATGTCTACACCTACATCCAATGTCCAGTCTGTGTCTGTGTGTATGATCTTGAGGAGCTCACCGCCTCCACTGAGGAGAAGGACCCTGTAGTTACGGACCCCTATGATGAGGTTCCCTACACTATCATACACCACACTATGGGGGTTAAATGGTTCACCTCCTGTTTGTGGTGTTTTATATGGTCTGGGGATGTCACCTTTGTATACAAACAGTTTCAATAAATTAGTATCCATGGCAACAACATGTTTGATTTCATCCCCACCATGTCTTTTATCACTGAAATCAATCACTGCGACATTGCGAGTGACAGGACACTCCGTAATCCTCACTGGTGTACACACTAATGGTTTCCCAGTCCCTACAGCTATTGTAGTGAGCACCATCTGACCTTGTATGGTAAATTTAGAGATGTGTTTGGCCATGCCTACAATGACATGGTTACTGGCTGTAACACATAAACACTCAGGTTCCTCCTTGGTTCTGAATTTGTGTGTTAGTTGTCCTGATTCCAGCTCTAGGATGTTGTGTTCTGTGTCACAGACCCACAGTCTGTTTGTTGTTGGTGACAGACTGATGTCCATGATCTCAGCCTTATGTGTGACCCCCTGTATTGCTGTACCCTTCCTGTCCAGGAGACTTAATGTTTTACTGTAGTCACTGGTCCAGGCCTGGTCATCAGTGGTGGGACATATAGAACTAATGTTACGTGGAGACTTCCACTTCTCCATCACCTTGGTCTCTGACAGTAGTTTATACCTTGTCACTGTTTTCTTCCCTTTATCGCCTGACTGTTGCTGTGTAGAGGACTGTCCCTGACCATCTGATGTTGAGACTGACCAATCCTGGTCAGTTGATGTTTGACCTTGATCTGAGATGATAACTTTCCCTAAAGCAAGCTTTAGGTGACCTTGAGGATTTTTGTTTGGAGTGAAGCTGACATTACCCAGGACAGGTTTTACAGGGAAATGTATTTGGGAATCCATTTCACATCTTGTATCGTAAATGTTTAAGTCAGAACCCTGCTGAAGTGCTGTCTTACATTCCTGTATTTGTTGTTTGAGTTGTTTGTCGTACATCTCCAGGTCCTGTTTGTATTTCTGTATCAGCTTTGAATTGTCCTCTTTCATTTTCTGATAAAGAGAGAGTGTCTCTGCTGTGAGCATGTCAAGGTCTTGTTTTAATGTGTTTGTTTGCATCCGCAACTGATGTGACAGTTTCTCAAATGTGCTGTCATTGTTGTGGAGGAGTGTATCAGTAGAGGTGATGTATTTACCAATTTGTACCAGGTCATTTTGTTCAGTTCTGTAAATGAAGTTTTTAATATCTTGTTTCTTCTGAGGAGTGATTTCACTGAGCTCACACATACTGTGACTTTGATGAACAGAGGAAAGGCATTTTAGACATGTCAGTTCTTGACATTTTTCACAATACAATTCCAGTTGTCTCCCTTTGTGATGAACACAAGTTGTCTGACCTTTTGTACGGATAGGTATATTTGCTGTTGCCATTTCGATGAAAATTGTAATATCTGTTGTTAACAACACTGGAATGTTTTCAAACCAATAAGACTTTTGTTTGATGTCAGAGAAGGAAATCGTGGTAATACTGTCTCGTCCAGTATATGGTAATGTTAAACAATTATCAGTTACCGGTGGGTATGTAAAAACACAATATAACAACTACCTCATGATGTCACAGGGTTACTGTGGTGATCCAAGTTGTCCATCCACAGTATCAGAATGTTAATTTACACTGTCCATATTTCTCTACCTTCAGAATTCACAGCCACAATAATTTACACTGTCCATTTTCTCTACCTTCAGAATTCACAGTCACACTAATTAACATTGTCCATATTTCTCTACCTTAAGAATTCACAGCCACACTAATTTACACTGTCCATATTTCTCTACCTTCAGAATTCACAGCCACACTGATAAACTTCCTTCTTGATAAAACTGTGACTTTATGACTAAATATTTCAAACAAATGTTGGATCTCGGGATGAACGCCCACAGGAATGTGTAGATCTACCTATTCTGGTGTTATTTTATCTATTTTCTGGTTGTGTGAGGTAGCCGACAGGCATACAACTGTATAGAAATAAAGGTAGTAGGCCATTGTGGGTCACGTTTATCAACGGTTCACCTGGGATGTATTGTCTCTTACTTATAATAATAATAATAATATCTTTTATTTAACCAGGGTAACATATTTAGACAATGTCTAGTTTACAACATGGCCCTGCATCAAATATATTTACACAAGCATGGCATAATTTAAAATAACGATATAATATAACAATGTAATAAATATATAATTATCATCACAGCTTAAATATGATTTATAAATGAACGCTTGTATATCACACAAGTGTTGCTGAAGGACATTATTAAAGCACAAGGAGTCGAATATACATACAATGCTAATATAGCAAAAGGTAAAAATTGACAGAATATACACTAATATAGTGTGAATTAAAATGGTACAATGAAGTAGGTGATCTAAAATTAAATTTAGAAGATTGAATATTACTATACTAAAATATCAGTGTAAGGGATGAATCACAGATATAACTATATATTCTATTAATAATCACAAAAGAAATATTTAGAAATTAAAACTAGACTAGTTGACTAAAGTATTATGATGACTGTGCAAAAATACTAGGGTAAGTTTTACATGGATACTTTTGACGTTCAGGCCAGAAAGAGTTTAGTGAATTTTTCAGACCTATAAAAAAGTATGTTTTGAATTGTCCAACCTATCAGGATTTAGTGAGTTGGTAACATCTTCCGACTTAGAAAAAATAGATATTTTAAAGGCATAGAAAGTGAGTTATTGAGGAATTCTTTTCCTTGAATTCCTTGTTTTAGCAGAATAGAGGAAGGCAATTTCAAAGTTGCGAAATTCTCCACCTCAAGCTGCAGCTCCAGGAATCTTGGATTTCTGCAATTGTTGGGTAATATTTCTGGCTTTTTTTCCAAAATAGCATACAATGATTACCTTTTGTTGAGGTGTACACTAAGGTTTTGTGTTTAGCTCATGCGTATTAGGCTGTTTCCGACAAACTTGGGTTATAGGTGTGTCATGCGTTGTATAGCTAATTCTGGTTTGTTTGGTTTGTTTTTGTTTAACGTCCTATTAACAGCCAGGGTCATTTAAAGATGTGCCAGGTTTTTGAGGGGCGGAAAGCCGGAGTACCCGGAGAAAAACCACTGACCTATGGTCAGTACCTGGCAACTCGCAACCCAGAGGTGGAGGGCTAGTGTTAAAGTGTTGGGACACCTTAACCACTCGGCCACCGCGGCCTCTTGTATAGCTGAATGCAGTACACTATTTACCAGCATTTCTACCATTTTTGTATTTTTGGGTAAAAAAAAAGAGTATCTGAACTTAAAAGAAAATCAATTAATTTCTTTTGTTTCCTCAAATATATCCTTGAGTACCCATGTAAAAAGCTTAATATATTGACAAAGAAGGACAGGCAATATATAATAACGCGTAATTCTTATTTTCCAATAATTGATGGACTAGTAGATTTCTCATTTAGGCGAGTACTAAAAGTATATCCTTTTTTATGTCGGACTACTAGTCATGGTCTGGGCTAGTGATTGAAAAGAAGTGTGCATCGTCATGATTTCATCATTTGTGCATTTTTAGGTCATCTGACCCGAAGGGTCAGGATGACCTATAGTCATCATG
The DNA here is from genome assembly GCF_902652985.1 of Pecten maximus. Classification (NCBI taxonomy): domain Eukaryota; kingdom Metazoa; phylum Mollusca; class Bivalvia; order Pectinida; family Pectinidae; genus Pecten; species Pecten maximus. The sequence goes on along the minus strand of NC_047015.1, from coordinate 57,648,643 downwards.
CTTCGTCCGTCGTCGTGCGCCGTGCGCCGTCCGCCGTCCGCCGTGCGCCGTCCGCCGTCCGCCGTGCGTAAACTTTTCACATTTCAATCTTCTTCTCAAGTTCCACCAGTGGGATTAAGTTGAAACTTGCCTGAAATGATCCTGAGATGGTCCTGACCAAGTGTTGTTATTTTTCGGGTCAGTCCGAAATCCAAGATGGCCGCCATAGCCGCCATTTTGAAAACACATTTTAAACTTCTTCTCAAGTTCCACCAGTGCTGTTGGGCTGAAACTTGCCTGAAATGATCCTGAGATGATCCCGACCAAGTGTTGTTATTTTTCGGGTCGGTCCGAAATCCAAGATGGCCGCCATAGCCGCCATCTTGAAAAACACATTTTAAACTTCTTCTCAAGTTCCACTGGTGCCATTGAGCTGAAACTTGCCTGAAATGATCCTGAGATGATCCCGACCAAGTGTTGTTATTTTTCGGGTCGGTCCGAAATCCAAGATGGCCGCCATAGCCGCCATCTTGAAAAACACATTTTAAACTTCTTCTCAAGTTCCACAGGTGCCATTGAGCTGAAACTTGCCTGAAATGATCCTGACATGATCCCGACCAAGTGTTGTTATTTTTCGGGTCGGTCCGAAATCCAAGCTGGCCGCCATAGCCGCCATCTTGAAAAACACATTTTAAACTTCTTCTCAAGTTCCACAGGTGCCATTGAGCTGAAACTTGCCTGAAATGATCCTGATATGATCCCGACCAAGTGTTGTTATTTTTCGGGTCGGTCCGAAATCCAAGATGGCCGCCATAGCCGCCATCTTGAAAAACACATTTTAAACTTCTTCTCAAGTTCCACTGGTGCCATTGAGCTGAAACTTGCCTGAAATGATCCTGAAATGATCCCGACCAAGTGTTGTTATTTTTCGGGTCGGTCCGAAATCCAAGATGGCCGCCATAGCCGCCATCTTGAAAAACACATTTTAAACTTCTTCTCAAGTTCCACTGGTGCCATTGAGCTGAAACTTGCCTGAAATGATCCTGATATGATCCCGACCAAGTGTTGTTATTTTTTGGGTCGGTCCGAAATCCAAGATGGCCGCCATAGCCGCCATCTTGAAAAACACATTTTAAACTTCTTCTCAAGTTTCACCAGTGCTATTGAGATGAAACTTGCCTGAAATGATCCTGATATGATCCCGACCAAGTGTAGTTATTTTTCCGGTCAGTCCGTAATCCAATATGGCCGCTGAGGCCGCCATCTTGAAAATCACATTTTAAACTTCTTCTCAAGTTCCACCAGTGCTATTGAGCTGAAACTTGCCTGAAATGATCCTGATATGATCCCAACCAAGTGTTGTTATTTTTCGGGTCGGTCCGAAATCCAAGATGGCCGCTGAGGCCGCCATCTTAAAAAACACATTTTAAACTTCTTCTCAAGTTCCACCAGTGCTATTGAGCTAAAACTTGCCAGAAATGATCCTGATATGATCCCGACCAAGTGTTGTTATTTTTTAGATTGGTCTGAAATCCAAGATGGCCACCATGGCAGCCATCTTGAAAACACATTTTAAACTTCTTCTCCAGTTCCACTGGTGCCATTGAGCTTGAAATTGGTGAGGATGTTAAGGAAGGAGGGCCAACAAAGTGTTTTGTTATTTTTTCGGTCTCGTAAAAACTTTGACATGGCAGCAATGGTGGCCATTTTGTAACATGATTGCGCAATCATGGTTTTCCTGAACAACACCTATTTCAAACTTCTTCTCAAATTCCACCAGTGGGATTCAGCTCTAACTTACCAGAAATTATCCTTAGATGGTCCAGACCAAGTGTTGTTATTTATTGGGTCCGTCAGAAATCCAAGATGGCCACCATGGCCAACAGTGCCACTATATACTTGCTACAGAGAATGCATACTACAATAATATAAGGGTTTTAATTTAGAGTCAGATGACCGTTAAGGCCCCTGGGCCTCTTGTTATGATACAAACAGAGCGTGCCATTTGATTAAATACATTGACAGATGTGATTTTTACAACACCATACTGTAGAACAACTTCCGCTGTACTTTATGATGATCAATAGATCAACTGATTAGTACATACTTTTCAAAAGTTTGAAATCTTCAGGTCTCCACACATAAATAAAGTACAAATTGAAGATGGACAAACGGTTTACCCCATTTCGGAATATGATGATGTTTTGTGAGTCCAAACAATTTGAATATAAGTTAGCTACCTTTTCTTTTTTCTGTTCTATGAGCTTACATTTTTAAGGATTTCTGATATGCTCAGATTACCTGGTAACAAGTTTTATTAGGTCACCTGAGACGAATTCTCAATTGACCTATTTTAATCGCCTTTTGTCCGTCGTCTTGTGTCGTCTGTCCGTAAACATTTTATATTTTTGACTTCTCCGAATCCTCTGAACCAAATTCAATAAAATTAGGCAGGCAGCTTCTATGGCTAAAGGTCAACCAAAATTGTGAATTATATGGTCCCCACCCCCAGGGGTCTGAGGGGCGGGGCCTAAAAGTGTCAAATTGGCTAAAATTTCAAATTTTCTTCTCTACTCTCAGATATGGTGGAATCAAACACTCTTCATAGGTGGAAGGCTTGTAAGGTGCTTTAACAAAATTGTGAATTGCATAACCCTAAGGGTCTCACATTTGCCCCTGGGGAGGGGATTAACTTTGCTGTAGTTTATATTTTTTGACTATTATTTGTTGGATTTGTATTAAAATTCATTTTAATTTGGTTAACATTATCAGCATTGGATGACAGTTTGATGGTATGACATGTTGGCACTGACTGACCCAAGGGAGCTGATGAGCGGGGCCAAAAAGGTCAAATTGACTGAAATTTCAAAAATCTTTTTCTCAAGACCCAAATTAGGTAGAATCTAATACACTTATGTATTCTTCATAGATGAAAGAGTCTTAAGGTGCTTTACAAAAATTCATGACCCTGGAGTCACACGTTTGCCCCTGGGAAGGAGTAAATGTATGGGAAATCACATTTTTGACTATCATTAGTTTGATTTCTATTGGAATTAATTCTAACTTTGTTAACATTATCAGCATTGGATAACAGTTTGCTGGTATGTACATTTTGGCCTTAACTGACCCCTAGACTGATGAGTGGGGCCAAAAAGGGTCAATCAAATTAACTGAAATATTTCAAATCTCGGGTGACTGTTAAGGTCCATGGGCCTCTTGTTTTTCCCAACATACCCTTGGCCTTGGTATAAGTGTATGATCCTCCTTCAAGCGACATTTTATGTTTTTATAACTGCCGCTTTTATATCAATTATATTGCATGTACAGAGTTTATCAATATTATTATTATTAATAAAGAAAAACTGTAAATGCTATCAATGCATTGAGATGTTTTTACAACATGTACATCATGTTGGTATTCTAGATGAAGAGATGACATATGACAATTAAAGGATTTAATTTATCATTTGATGATGTCAATGTATTTCTTTATGTCACATGCCATTGTCTATATTTGTAAATGCATGTAGTTATATATGTCTTTTGAATTACGTGCTCTTTTCTTAGTTTGGGAGTAAGTTAAGTTAAATTTAAATTAATCATTATAACTATATCTATGAGGTTATAATAAATGTGTATTGTGTACAGGATACTTAGGTTTATCATATGATTTAGTAGACGAAGGCGTTTAGCATTTATACATGGTATTTACCATGTACCCATTGTGACTGGTCTGTGTGACCTACTGGGGTAGTTACCATGTACCCATTGTGACTGGTCTGTGTGACCTACTGGGGTAGTTACCATATACCCATTGTGACTGGTCTGTGTGACCTACTGAGATAGTAACCTTGTACCCATTGTGACTGGTCTGCGTGACCTACTGGGGTAGTTACCACGTACCCATTGTGACTGGTCTGTGTGACCTACTGGGGTAGTTACCATGTACCCATTGTGACTGGTCTGTGTGACCTACTTGGGTAGTTACCATGTACCCATTGTGACTGGTCTGTGTGACCTACTGGGGTAGTTACCATGTACCCATTGTGACTGGTCTGTGTGACCTACTGGGGTAGTTACCATGTACCCATTGTGACTGGTCTGTGTGACCTACTGGGGTAGTTACCATGTACCCATTGTGACTGGTCTGTGTGACCTACTGGGGTAGTTACCATGTACCCATTGTAACTGGTCTGTGTGACCTACTGGGGTAGTTACCTTGTACCCATTGTGACTGGTCTGTGTGACCTACTGGGGTAGTTACCATGTACCCATTGTGACTGGTCTGTGTGACCTACTGAGATAGTAACCTTGTACCCATTGTGACTGGTCTATTTGACCTACTGGGGTAGTTACCATGTACCCATTGTGACGTGTCTGTGTGACCTACTTGGGTAGTTACCATGTACCCATTGTGACTGGTCTGTGTGACCTACTGGGGTAGTAATCATGTACCCATTGTGACTGGTCTGTGTGACCTACTTGGGTTGTTACCTTGTACCCATTGTGACTGGTCTGTGTGACCTACTTGGGTAGTTACCTTGTACCCATTGTGACTGGTCTGTGTGACCTACTGGGGTAGTTACCATGTACCCATTGTGACTGGTCTGTTTGACATACATTGGTAGCTACCTTGTACCCATTGTGACTGGTCTGTGTGACCTATTGGGGTAGTTACCTTGTACCCATTGTGACTGGTCTGTGTGACCTACATGGGTAGTTACCATGTACCCATTGTGACTGGTCTGTGTGACCTACTGGGGTAGTTACCATGTACCCATTGTGACTGGTCTGTGTGACCTACTGGGGTAGTTACCATGTACCCATTGTGACTGGTCTGTTTGACCTAGTAGGGTAGCTACCTTGTACCCATTGTAACTGGTCTGTTTGACCTACTGGGGTAGTTACCATGTACCCATTGTGACTGGTCTGTGTGACCTACTTGGGTAGTTACCATGTACCCATTGTGACTGGTCTGTGTGACCTACTTGGGTAGTTACCATGTACCCATTGTGACTGGTCTGTGTGACCTACTTGGGTAGTTACCATGTACCCATTGTGACTGGTCTGTGTGAACTACTGGGGTAGTTATCATGTACCCATTGTGACTGGTCTGTGTGACCTACTGAGATAGTAACCTTGTACCCATTGTGACTGGTCTGTTTGACCTACTGGGGTAGTTACCTTGTACCCATTGTGACTGGTCTGTTTGACCTACTGAGATAGTAACCTTGTACCCATTGTGACTGGTCTGTGTGACCTACTGGGGTAGTTACCATGTACCCATTGTGACTGGTCTGTGTGACCTACTGGGGTAGTTACCATGTACCCATTGTGACTGGTCTTTGTGACCTACTGGGGTAGTTACCATGTACCCATTGTGACTGGTCTGTGTGACCTACTGGGGTAGTTACCATGTACCAATTGTGACTGGTCTGTTTGACCTACTGGGGTAGTTACCTTGTACCCATTATGACTGGTCTGTGTGACCTACTAGGGTAGTTACCTTGTACCCATTGTGACTGGTCTGTGTGACCTACTAGGGTAGTTACCATGTACCCATTGTGACTGGTCTGTGTGACCTACTGGGGTAGTTACCATGTACCCATTGTGACTGGTCTGCGTGACCTACTTGGGTAGTTACCTTGTACCCATTGTGACTGGTCTGTGCGACCTACTGGGGTAGTTATCATGTACCCATTGTGACTGGTCTGTGTGACCTACTGGGGTAGTTACCATGTACCCATTGTGACTGGTCTGTGTGACCTACTGGGGTAGTTACCTTGTACCCATTGTGACTGGTCTGTGTGACCTACTGGGGTAGTTACCATGTACCCATTGTGACTGGTCTGTTTGACCTACTGGGGTAGTTACCTTGTACCCATTGTGACTGGTCTGTTTGACCTACTGGGGTTGTTACCTTGTACCCATTGTGACTGGTCTGTGTGACCTACTGAGATAGTAACCTTGTACCCATTGTGACTGGTCTGCGTGACCTACTGGGGTAGTTACCATGTACCCATTGTGACTGGTCTGTGTGACCTACTGGGGTAGTTACCATGTACCCATTGTGACGTGTCTGTGTGACCTACTTGGGTAGTTACCATGTACCCATTGTGACTGGTCTGTGTGACCTACTTGGGTAGTTACCATGTACCCATTGTGACTGGTCTGTGTGAACTACTGGGGTAGTTACCATGTACCCATTGTGACTGGTCTGTGTGAACTACTGGGGTAGTTACCATGTACCCATTGTGACTGGTCTGTTTGACCTACGGGGGTAGTTACCATGTACCCATTGTGACTGGTCTGTGTGACCTACTGGGGTAGTTACCATGTACCCATTGTGACTGGTCTGTGTGACCTACTTGGGTAGTTACCATGTACCCATTGTGACTGGTCTGTGTGACCTACTGGGGTAGTTACCATGTACCCATTGTGACTGGTCTGTTTGACCTACTGGGGTAGTTACCATGTACCCATTGTGACTGGTCTGTTTGACATACATTGGTAGCTACCTTGTACCCATTGTGACTGGTCTGTGTGACCTACTGGGGTAGTTACCATGTACCCATTGTGACTGGTCTGTTTGACCTACTAGGGTAGTTACCTTGTACCCATTGTGACTGGTCTGTGTGACCTACTGGGGTAGTTACCATGTACCTATTGTGACTGGTCTGTGTGACCTACTGAGATAGTAACCTTGTACCCATTGTGACTGGTCTGCGTGACCTACTGGGGTAGTTACCATGTACCCATTGTGACTGGTCTGTGTGACCTATGGGGGTAGTTACCTTGTACCCATTGTGACTGGTCTGTGTGACCTACTGGGGTAGTTACCTTGTACCCATTGTGACTGGTCTGTTTGACCTACTGGGGTAGTTACCTTGTACCCATTGTGACTGGTCTGTGTGACCTACTGGGGTAGTTACCTTGTACATGTACATCAGGATTTTTATTTTAATTTGACCTATATTGATATCTTTGGCCTACATCAAGGCATAAACAATTATTTGGGCCAGATCTACTGCCTTTCTTAACTCTTAAACTTCTTTCTTGGGATTCTCAAGTCTTGCATTTAACTTCTGATAGTGCTTACTAAGAATTGTAATATTCGTGAATATATTCACTTTATATCACAGACTGTAACGCAAATCATCATCATCATCATCATCATCATCATCGTCATCATCTGATTTTTTCGTTTTTAACAAATTACTTGTTACCGATAGAGTGATCTGTTAAAATAATAGCCAGTTTGATAGTTTACTGTCACTGTTTCTACACTAATAATGATCAGTGTCATTCTTAACTTCAGTTTGAAGTTAGTTTATATAACATATAAAGTATAAGTGTTGTTACTCTAGCAATACTAGTAATATTAATAAACTTAGGTAGCGAAAAGGGATTATCAAGATGGTAATTATGTATTTTAAAGATCAATTCATTTCTTGGTTAATTCTTATGATGTAGTATCAAATCTTAAAGAAAAACATTGTAACCAATATTTTATCTTTAATGGCAAGTGAGATGTCTAGGGGAGACAACTCTATACCATTGGTTTATATTGTTCATGTTATTAAGTTTATACTTAAATCTGGGTGTTGGTTTTATTGTTGTGTGCTGTAAAAGACAATACAACTCTCTTCTAATATTCCCAAAATCATTGACATTAAACAAAATAACACCACATATAGAATTTGGCTAAACTGGAATCAGGTGTTCACCTAGCCGTCTAGACTATCGGATGCTACTATAAGTAATTATATTATCTGTCAATATGGCCATGTGTGTTAAGAACCCCAACATATTCCTCGAATGAATTTTATACGTTATGTCCGCTGTGATGTATTACACAAGTATGCTGTGAGGTGTTGTCTACGTGCCTACTTACTGTATATTTGTTAGCAAAACTGTGAATTAGAGTCAGAATTTCTGGCTACAATTTTAAGTTATAAATGCTCAATTTTCATGTTAAGCTCTGCTTCTCAGAAGAACACTACATGAAACAAGTTTGGGTCATAGAATGGTGGAACTTGGGAGGAACATCATAATTATTTCATAGTTCAACTTTGACAAGATGAGCCATTATTTTTAGTTAATATAAATGTTTTGATCATTACAAGAGAAACCAAAGAACATGCACCATGACAGACCGAGACAACAGCTTCACCAGACAAACTTACATCCCACACCCAGACAACAGCTTCACCAGACAAACTTACACCCCACACCCAGACAACATCTTCACCAGACAAACTTACACCCCACACCCAGACAACAGCTTCACCAGACAAACTTACACCCCACACCCGGACAATAGCTTCACCAGACAAACTTACACCCCACACCCGGACAATAGCTTCACCAGACAAACTTACACCCCACACCTAGACAACAGCTTCACCAGACAAACTTACACCCCACACCCGGACAACAGCTTTACCAGACAAACTTACACCCCACACCCGGACAACAGCTTCACCAGACAAACTTACACCCCACACCTAGACAACAGCTTCACCAGACAAACTTACACCCCACACCCGGACAACAGCTTCACCAGACAAACTTACACCCCACACCCGGACAACAGCTTCACCAGACAAACTTACACCCCACACCCAGACAAAAGCTTCACCAGACAAACTTACACCCCACACCCAGACAACAGCTTCACCAGACAAACTTACACCCCACACCCAGACAACAGCTTCACCAGACAAACTTACACCCCACACCCAGACAACAGCTTCACCAGACAAACTTACACCCCACACCCAGACAACAGCTTCAACAGACAAACTTACACCCCACACCCAGACAACAGCTTCACCACACAAACTTACACCCCACACCCAGACAACAGCTTCACCACACAAACTTACACCCCACACCCAGACAACAGCTTCACCAGACAAACTTACACCCCACACCCGGACAACAGCTTCACCAGACAAACTTACACCCCACACCCGGACAACAGCTTCACCAGACAAACTTACACCCCACACCCGGACAACAGCTTCACCAGACAAACTTACACCCCACACCCAGACAACAGCTTCACCAGACAAACTTACACCCCACACCCAGACAACAGCTTCACCAGACAAACTTACACCCCACACCCAGACAACAGCTTCACCAGACAAACTTACACCCCACACCCAGACAACAGCTTCAACAGACAAACTTACACCCCACACCCAGACAACAGCTTCACCACACAAACTTACACCCCACACCCAGACAACAGCTTCACCAGACAAACTTACACCCCACACCCAGACAACAGCTTCACCAGACAAACTTACACCCCACACCCGGACAACAGCTTCACCAGACAAACTTACACCCCACACCCAGACAACAGCTTCACCAGACAAACTTACATCCCACACCCGGACAACAGCTTCACCAGACAAACTTACACCCCACACCCAGACAACAGCTTCACCAGACAAACTTACACCCCACAACCAGACAACAGCTTCACCAGACAAACTTACACCCCACACCCAGACAACAGCTTCACCAGACAAACTTACATCCCACAACCAGACAACATCTTCACCAGACAAACTTACACCCCACACCCGGACAACAGCTTTACCAGACAAACGTACACCCCACACCCAGACAACAGCTTCACCAGACAAACTTACACCCCACACCCGGACAACAGCTTCACCAGACAAACTTACACCCCACACCCAGACAACAGCTTCACCAGACAAACTTACACCCCACACCCGGACAACAGCTTCACCAGACAAACTTACACCCCACACCCAGACAACAGCTTCACCAGACAAACTTACACCCCACACCCAGACAACAGCTTCACCAGACAAACTTACACCCCACACCCAGACAACAGCTTCACCAGACAAACTTACACCCCACACCCGGACAACAGCTTCACCAGACAAACTTACACCCCACACCCGGACAACAGCTTCACCAGACAAACTTACACCCCACACCCGGACAACAGCTTCACCAGACAAACTTACACCCCACACCCAGACAACAGCTTCACCAGACAAACTTACACCCCACACCCAGACAACAGCTTCACCAGACAAACTTACACCCCACACCCAGACAACAGCTTCACCAGACAAACTTACACCCCACACCCAGACAACAGCTTCACCAGACAAACTTACACCCCACACCCAGACAACAGCTTCACCAGACAAACTTACACCCCACACCCGGACAACAGCTTCACCAGACAAACTTACACCCCACACCCGGACAACAGCTTCACCAGACAAACTTACACCCCACACCCGGACAACAGCTTCACCAGACAAACTTACACCCCACACCCAGACAACAGCTTCACCAGACAAACTTACACCCCACACCCAGACAACAGCTTCACCAGACAAACTTACACCCCACACCTAGACAACAGCTTCACCACACAAACTTACACCCCACACCTAGACAACAGCTTCACCAGACAAACTTACACCCCACACCCAGACAACAGCGTCACCAGACAAACTCACACCCCACACCCAGACAACAGCTTCACCAGACAAACTTACACCCCACACCCAGACAACAGCTTCACCAGACAAACTTACACCCCACACCTAGACAACAGCTTCACCACACAAACTTACACCCCACACCTAGACAACAGCTTCACCAGACAAACTTACACCCCACACCCAGACAACAGCGTCACCAGACAAACTCACACCCCACACCCAGACAACAGCTTCACCAGACAAACTTACACCCCACACCCAGACAACAGCTTCACCAGACAAACTTACACCCCACACCCAGACAACAGCTTCACCAGACAAACTTACACCCACACCCAGACAACAGCTTCACCAGACAAACTTACACCCCACACCTAGACAACAGCTTCACCAGACAAACTTACATCCCACACCTAGACAACAGCGTCACCAGACAAACTTACACCCCACACCCAGACAACAGCTTCACCAGACAAACTTACACCCCACACCCGGACAACAGCTTCACCACACAAACTTACACCCCACACCCGGACAACAGCTTCACCACACAAACTTACACCCCACACCTAGACAACAGCTTCACCAGACAAACTTACACCCCACACCCGGACAACAGCGTCACCAGACAAACTCACACCCCACACCCAGACAACAGCTTCACCAGACAAACTTACACCCCACACCCAGACAACAGCTTCACCAGACAAACTTACACCCCACACCCAGACAACAGCTTCACCAGACAAACTTACACCCACACCCAGACAACAGCTTCACCAGACAAACTTACACCCCACACCCGGACAACAGCTTCACCAGACAAACTTACACCCCACACCTAGACAACAGCTTCACCAGACAAACTTACACCCCACACCCAGACAACAGCTTCACCAGACAAACTTACACCCCACACCCAGACAACAGCTTCACCACACAAACTTACACCCCACACCTAGACAACAGCTTCACCACACAAACTTACACCCCACACCTAGACAACAGCTTCACCAGACAAACTTACACCCCACACCCGGACAACAGCGTCACCAGACAAACTCACACCCCACACCCAGACAACAGCTTCACCAGACAAACTTACACCCCACACCCAGACAACAGCTTCACCAGACAAACTTACACCCCACACCCAGACAACAGCTTCACCAGACAAACTTACACCCACACCCAGACAACAGCTTCACCAGACAAACTTACACCCCACACCTAGACAACAGCTTCACCAGACAAACTTACATCCCCACACCTAGACAACAGCTTCACCAGACAAACTTACACCCCACACCCAGACAACAGCTTCACCAGACAAACTTACACCCCACACCCAGACAACAGCTTCACCACACAAACTTACACCCCACACCCGGACAACAGCTTCACCACACAAACTTACACCCCACACCTAGACAACAGCTTCACCAGACAAACTTACACCCCACACCCGGACAACAGCGTCACCAGACAAACTCACACCCCACACCCAGACAACAGCTTCACCAGACAAACTTACACCCCACACCCAGACAACAGCTTCACCAGACAAACTTACACCCCACACCCAGACAACAGCTTCACCAGACAAACTTACACCCACACCCAGACAACAGCTTCACCAGACAAACTTACACCCCACACCTAGACAACAGCTTCACCAGACAAACTTACATCCCACACCTAGACAACAGCTTCACCAGACAAACTTACACCCCACACCCAGACAACAGCTTCACCAGACAAACTTACACCCCACACCCAGACAACAGCTTCACCACACAAACTTACACCCCACACCCGGACAACAGCTTCACCACACAAACTTACACCCCAGACCTGTTGTGTTGGTATACATTAATTCATTAACTGACAGTTAATTATCGTTCGGTTTTTTACAGTTTTATGCATAATTCAACAAAATGAATAATTAATTCATAAGAGATAATTGTCATATCCAATTGATATACGATAAGAGTTATGATACAGTAATGCTAATTAGACATTGATTGATACGTTCTAAAGATGTGACATGTTTATGTGGGAGGTGGTAAGTTTTGGCCATATGTGACTTACTCTTTCTAGTCACATATTTGTAGTCACGATGATAGCTTTATTATAGAAATGTTGGGCTATTGAATCGACGAATTTTGTCTAAGTTGACTGGCTGTATAGATTTAGTCACTTATATCAGTAAGTCACACCTAGTCACATTTCGTCACATTTTGTTGCTTTTTCCAATTATGTTCCCCTAGACAGAAGCTAAGCATGTTTATTTGCTTTAATAGTTGAAGAAAGTTTATAGAATCACAAGCCTGTAGCATATAATACTTGGTAAGATTTATTATCTCTGTGTCGAATGTTCCAGGATAAAATGATGATACACAGCGCTCGTTCTCCAGTCGTCCTTAGCAGATTCCATCTTGTTCAATCACACATTTGCCCAAAGTTACAATCGCCAGTCACAGCCCTGGAGTGTGCACCCATCACACCAAATTGAGAACTATAATAAAAGTTTTAATGCTGCCTATCACATTTCAATGCAAGTAGCCCTCATTGAAATATGACAGAAGGTTCCAAGCCCTTATAAATGCAGAGGAGAATTTTTTTTTTGTTCCTCAGAATAATTATAGTTGATAAAATCAATGTTATTGTTACAAATAATTATCTGTCAAAGATATTTGCTGTCATTGGTATAGGTGTTTATAAGATAAGTTATATTTTATTTAATAAGTGTCACACATTTTAAATACATAAAAGTACATAATTCACATACATCTGATCTGACATTAAAATGTTCAGCCTTATTAGACTTACGAGACAATAAAAAACATTAACATGTCCGATATTATGCATGAAACCCACTTGACTTTCACAGGTCATTATATAATATTTGTACAGAAATAGCATTATTAATCTGTTCTTATATGTCACCCTATATAGGGATCTATACATGTTTAGAGTATCAAATAGGTTATCAACATGCAAATCCCTTAAGTCACATTTTGCAGTGCAGTATATTACCGGGTATGATGATATAAATCTATACATTAACATTCCATCATTGAAGATAGATGTATATTACCGGGTATGATGATATAAATCTATACATTAACATTCCATCATTGAAGATAGATGTATATTACTGGGTATGATGATATGAATCTATACATTAACATTACATCGTTTAAGATAGATGTATATTACCGGGTATGATGATATAAATCTATACATTAACATTCCGTCGTTGAAGATAGATGTATATTCAAGTTATTTGTGTCAGACACTATATTCATATTGTACTGATTTCCTACAACACCTCTATAACATAAAATATCAACATCACTATATATTTGAGAGTATTCAAGGCACTATATATATGACTCTACTCTTTTATCATTTTCTTTATCTGAATACATTATATATACACACACACTGGACCTACACACACAGGATCTACACACACACACACTGGACCCTATGCACAAACACTCGACCTACGTACACACTGGACCTACACAAAACACTCGACCTACAAACACTGGACCTACACATACTTTACCTACACACACACTGGACCTACACACACACTCGACCTACACACACACTCGACCTACACAAAACACTGGACCTACAAACACTGGACCTACACATACTTTACCTACACACACACTGGACCTACACATACTTTACCTACACACACACACACTGGACCTACACACACACTGGACCTACACATACTTTACCTACACACACACTGGACCTACACACACACTGGACCTACACACACACTGGACCTACACACACACTGGACCTACACACACACTGGACCTACACACACTGGACCTACACACACACTGGACCTACACACACACTCGACCTACATACACTCGACCTACACACACACTCGACTTACACATACTTTACCTACACACACACTGGACCTACACACACTCGACCTACACACACACTGGACCTACACACACACTCGACCGATTGCTGGAACTTTCGGCCATTAACGAACAACCTTCACTGCTACTCTCTTTTAATCATTTGATGCTTGGATCAGCTGGGAACGTCGATTATGTAGCTTGTATATGAATTCTCTGCTATACATTTATCTCATCAGGCGTAAATATATGGATTTTACTGATCGCTGGGTGAGTATTTTCCAGGATGAGCCGTGTATAGGGAACAACCAACCAATTGAAAAAATATATTTTTGAAACAGCCCCTGTGTATAGAACGTTGAGCCAATGATAAAATGTCTGGCAGCCACTGATTGGCCAGTTTATTATGAAGTGAGAAAATAGATATGTAGCCTGATAGGTAACTATCAATAAGAAATGTTGATATAAATTTCGTAAGTCCGATTGGTTTTTTTCCCAAAAGTTCACGTAATAATAGTAAACAGGTAAACATTTACGATTTTTGAGAATTTTCACTGCGAAATTCACCTATTTTCAAAATGGCTACCCTGGAGAAAATTTGAGCTGAAGGACCCAACTTTTTTTTTTGATAAGGTGTTATATCAGACCCTAAACTTTTATTATAAACCATAATCGTCATATTCAATTCAAGAATTTGAATGAAATAATCCAAAACGTTAACACTAAAGTCTATGGGAAAACAATTGGTTGGTTGGTCTCTAAAAAGGTCAGGATTCTGTGGTAGACCTTCTTACCCCCAATACTTTATACTATCTTTTAACGATTTGACTAACTTTTAGGAACTCTTAAACTTTAACCATGATTCCCCTAATCAGAACCTTGATGTTGTTTAAAGGGACATGGACAGTGTATATATATATACCTAAGGCCACTGTATATACTCGTTGCGTTTGCAAATGCACAGTAAATTTTATCCGTTATAAATTCCAGAGATCAACTTTAATAACTTTATCTACACTATGTTCAACGCAGTGGTGCCTCGTAAAGAAATCGAGGGAATCTTTCAAGAAACCAACAAAATGCCGGGATTATATGGCCATAATAACACCCGGCACAACAAAAATGGAACCAAAAGGTAACAAACTATTTCACCTACATGGCTAATACAACGACATTACCGGGTAAAGGGGTAAAACTCCTAACAATGCCTGTAAGGAGCGAAGCTAGCTAGTATGCCAGTGTGCTACATAAAATATAGTGATAAACATTTAACCGTTTAATTGCGAGAAAGTAATAATAACCGGTTACCAGAAAGACTTTCCTGAAAATGCTATTTTCTCAAAAACTTGTGAAATGCTTGAATTAGTTGATTTCCTGGGTTGTATGTAGTATGTATGGT
This sequence comes from Pecten maximus, assembly GCF_902652985.1. Classification (NCBI taxonomy): domain Eukaryota; kingdom Metazoa; phylum Mollusca; class Bivalvia; order Pectinida; family Pectinidae; genus Pecten; species Pecten maximus. The sequence goes on along the minus strand of NC_047015.1, from coordinate 57,632,849 downwards.
CAATATCAACATGCAAAGGATTTTTTGAATGTGCAGGAGTGTTTGAATTGATTATCTCCATTGCTTTGTGCTGACTTTTTTTTTTTTTTGTATTTTCTGTTACACCCCAGACCTGTTGTGTTGGTATACATTAATTCATTAACTGACAGTTAATTATCGTTCGATTTTTTACAGTTTTATGCATAGTTCAACAAAATGAATAATTAATTCATACGAGATAATTGTCATTTCCCATTGATATATTATAAGAGTTATGATACAGTAATGCTAATTAGACATTGATTGATACGTTCTAAAGATGTGACATGTTTATGTGGGAAGTGGTAAGTTTTGGCCATATGTGACTTACTCTTTCTAGTCACATATTTGTAGTCACGATGATAGCTTTATTATAGAAATGTTGGGCTATTGAATCGACGAATTTTGTCTAAGTTGACTGGCTGTATAGATTTAGTCACTTATATCAGTAAGTCACACCTAGTCACATTTCGTCACATTTTGTTGCTTTTTCCAATTATGTTCCCCTAGACAGAAGCTAAGCCTGTTTATTTGCTTTAATAGTTGAAGAAAAGTTTATAGAATCACAAGCCTGTAGCATATAATACTTGGTAAGATTTATTATCTCCGTGTAGAATGTTCCAGGATAAAATGATGATACACAGCGGTCATTCTCCGGTGGTCCTTAGCAGATTCCATCTTGTTCAATCACACATTTGCCCAAAGTTACAATTGACGGTCACAGCCCTGGAGTGTGCACCCATCACCCCAAACAGGGAACTATAATAAAAATTTTAATGCTGCCTATCACATTTCAATGCAAGTAGCCCTCATTGAAATATGACAGAAGGTTCCAAGCCCTTATAAAAGCAGAGGAGAATTTTTTTTTGTTCCTCAGAATAATTATAGTTGATAAAATCAATGTTATTGTTACAAATAATTATCTGTCAAAGATATTTGCTGTCATTGGTATAGGTGTTGATAAGATAAGATATATTTTATTTAATAAGTGTCACACATTTTAAATACATAAAAGTACATAATTCACATACATCTGATCTGACATTAAAATGTTCAGCCTTATTAGACTTACGAGACAATAAAAAACATTAACATGTTCGATATTATGCATGAAACCCACTTGACTTTCACAGGTCATTATATAATATTTGTACAGAAATAGCATTATTAATCTGTTCTTATATGTCACTCTATATAGGATCTATACATGTTTAGAGTATCAAATAGGTTATCAACATGCAAATCCCTTAAGTCACATTTTGCAGTGGAGTATATTACCGGGTATGACCATATAAATCTATACATTAACATTCCATAGTTTAAGATAGATGTATTTTACCGGGTATGATAAAATAAATCTATACAATAACATTCCATCATTGAAGATAGATGTATATTACCGAGTATGATCTGATCAATCTATACATTAACATTCCATCATTGAAGATAGATGTATATTACCGGGTATGACCATATAAATCTATACATTAACATTCCATCATTGAAGATAGATGTATATTACCGGGTATGATGATATAAATCTATACATTAACATTCCATCGTTTAAGATAGATGTATATTACCGGGTATGACCATATAAATCTATACATTAACATTCCATCATTGAAGATAGATGTATATTACCGGGTATGATCATATAAATATATACATTAACATTCCATCGTTTAAGATAGATGTAAATTCAAGTTATTTGTGTCAGACACTATATTCATATTGTACTGATTTCCTACAACACCTCTATAACATAAAATATCAACATCACTATATATTTGAGAGTATTTAAGGCACTATATATATGACTCTACTCTTTTATCATTTTCTTTATCTGAATACATTATATATACACACACACTGGACCTACACACACAGGATCTACACACACACACACACACACTGGACCCTATACACAAACACTCGACCTACGTACACACTCGACCTACACAAAACACTGGACCTACACACACACTGGACCTACACATACTTTACCTACATACACACTGGACCTACACACACACTGGACCTACACATACTTAACCTACACACACACTGGACCTACACACACACTGGACCTACACATACTTTACCTACACACACACTGGACCTACACACACACTGGACCTACACATACTTTACCTACACACACACTGGACCTACACACACACTGGACCTACACACACACTGGACCGATTGCTGGAACTTTCGGCCATTAACGAACAACCTTCACTGCTACTCTCTTTTAATCATTTGATGCTTGGATCAGCTGGGAACGTCGATTATGTAGCTTGTATATGAATTCTCTGCTATACAGTTCCAGACGGGTTATCTCATCAGGCGTAAATATATGGATTTTACTGATCGCTGGGTGAGTATTTTCCAGGATGAGCCGTGTATAGGGAACAACCAACCAATTGAAAAAATATATTTTTGAAACAGCCCCTGTGTATAGAACGTTGAGCCAATGATAAAATGTCTGGCAGCCACTGATTGGCCAGTTTATTATGAAGTGAGAAAATAGATATGTAGCCTGATAGGTAACTATCAATAAGAAATGTTGATATAAATTTCGTAAGTCCGATTGGTTTTTTCCCAAAAGTTCACGTAATAATAGTAAACAGGTAAACATTTACGATTTTTGAGAATTTTCACTGCGAAATTCACCTATTTTCAAAATGGCTACCCTGGAGAAAGTTTGAGCTGAAGGACCCCACTTTTTTTTTGATAAGGTGTTATATCAGACCCTAAACTTTTATTATAAACCATAATCGTCATATTCAATTCAAGAATTTGAATGAAATAATCCAAAACGTTAACACTAAAGTCTATGGGAAAACAATTGGTTGGTTGGTCTCTAAAAAGGTCAGGATTCTGTGGTAGACCTTCTTACCCCCAATACTTTATACTATCTTTTAACGATTTGACTAACTTTTAGGAACTCTTAAACTTTAACCATGATTCCCCTAATCAGAACCTTGATGTTGTTTAAAGGGACATGGACAGTGTATATATATATACCTAAGGCCACTGTATATACTCGTTGCGTTTGCATATGCACAGTAAATTTTATCCGTTATAAATTCCAGAGATCAACTTTAATAACTTTATCTACACTATGTTCAACGCAGTGGTGCCTCGTAAAGAAATCGAGGGAATCTTTCAAGAAACCAACAAAATGCCGGGATTATATGGCCATAATAACACCCGGCACAACAAAAATGGAACCAAAAGGTAACAAACTATTTCACCTACATGGCTAATACAACGACATGACCGGGTAAAGGGGTAAAACTCCTAACAATACCTGAAAAGAGCGAAGCTAGCTAGTATGCCAGTGTGCTACATAAAAATATAGTGATAAACATTTAACCGTTTAATTGCGAGAAAGTAATAATAACCGGTTACCAGAAAGACTTTCCTGAAAATGCTATTTTCTCAAAAACTTGTGAAATGCTTGAATTAGTTGATTTCCTGGGTTGTATGTAGCATGTATGGTCAATATCAACATGCAAAGGATTTTTTGAATGTGCAGGAGTGTTTGAATTGATTATCTCCATTGCTTTGTGCTGACTTTCAAAACCCAATTTTTTTTTTTTTTTTTTTTTTGTATTTTCTGTTACGGGGTGACCATTTGGAATTGTTGTCTCCCTTGGTTTTGCATAGTATGTGAAATCATTACCAGAGACATATATATGTATATGTCATTACCAAATAATTTATTGCATATAATGTGTTTATATACCAGACATATATCTCTGTATATACTTAAAATGAGAGTTTTCTAACAGCAGTTCCACTGTAGGTATATGACCACTTATAGTCAAAGGATCAAAACATGACATATTGAATACATGCCAATTATTTCCATTGATTCTATGACCGAGTGTCGTTTTCGGCCATAACACTTATATACATGCTCTCCATGATGATGTCACAAAATATCACCGTAGTCCAATGTTGCCATTCCTCATGTTTTATCTTAACTATAAACATGAATACATATCTTTTTTTTTTTAACAAATTTTTTATTCAATTTTAATTTTATCAACAACACATTACAAATACAATACATGTCCATTCAAACTTACAAGCATACATCATATTCATTTAGATATAATGTTATATATATTCATACATGTAGCCATTCTATATGTCTTTACTCACTCACTCACTCACATAAAGACACCAAATCAAACTTACACATTACAAACATACTGGGGGGGGGGGGGGGGGGGGGGGGGGGGGGGGGGGGATATGAATACATATCTTGAGGTACATAGTTCCCACCAGCTCTCAGTCACACCCATATACATCATCCATACTTGGAACTTAACTGTTTACTGTCGACTCTAAACCAGAGTCTGAATATAATATTTTAGTACCCAAGAAAACCTCCTTCTAATTGATATAGTCCTTCTAATGGAATCTTTCCTTTTTGGAATCCTAGATTCTCCTTCTAATGGAATGTTCTCCTTCTTTAGATTCCCCTGATTCTGTAATCCCCTATTTTGGGCTCTTAGCCCTTACTTTATAGCTCGTCCCTAGTTTGTATTTGTTATACTAGTTAAACCCCCGCAACGAAGTTAGGGGGGTATACTGGAATCAGGTTGTCTGTCCGTCCGTCCGTCCGTCTGTCTGTAGACGCATTTTGTCCGGACAACTCCTCCTAAACCGATGGGCCGATTTCAATGAAACTTCATCCACATAGTAACGATCGTGTGTAGATGTGCATGCCACTTTCTTTTTCTCCAAATTATGGTTGCTATGGCAACTGGTCACTATAAACAGGTTTTCTGATAAGAACCATAACTTTAAGTTTGTCCGGACAACTCCTCCTAAACCGAAGGGCCGATTTCAATGAAACTTAACACAAATATAGAGGACCATGTGCAGATGTGCATCTCACTTTTTCTCAAAATTATGGTTGATATGGCAACTGGTCACTATATTACTGGGTTTTCTTAGTTAGCCTCTAATTAACAGTTCCAATTCACCATTGACTCGTGTAGATTGCGGGGGTATTAGTCAGCCATCCTGGCGACAGTTCTAGTTTCATTTGTCATAGCAAACAAACTTCACTATTTACAATCAATATAAAAGTCTAAAAGAGGACTTCTTCTATTTTCTACTGATATAGAAATTACATAAAACCATTATTAAGTATAAATATTACCTTAGAAATACAGACTTCTATTTACTGTACATTACAGCTTCTCAACTATGTTGTCTATTGAATTATAAAACAATGTATAAATTCTAGACCACTTACTGCATCTAATGGTATGGATATTATAGTCCACATTAAAATAGTTATTAAGTTATTTATTGTTTTAAATATAAAACAAACACAACCTCTTAAACTACCTTTAGCTTACAAAGTTTCCTGTACCATATGGTCACCATGGGGGACAGACCCTTCCCTTCAGTCAGGGGTTATGGGCCCAGCATGGCACCTTTACCTATACAGTGGACAGCCTTATCCTGTTATCTATATACAATGTGTATCTATATTATACTTATTTACATAACATAATTAAGACTATTTCTATCTGTCATAATTCCTTTCAACCATACTTTTATTTGAAAGTCCAAATAAATTGATGCTGCTTTCACTTCAGAAAGTGTAGCCCAACCATTATTGAATAGCATATGCGTCCTTATGTGGAATTTGAAATTGATGTGGTGTTAACCAATTTTAATTTTTAGCTCACCTGCCCGAAGGGCAAGTGAGCTTATGCCGTGGTGCGGCGTCCGTCGTCCGTCGTCCGTTCGTCCGGCCGTCCGGCGTCAACTTTTTCATTCAAACAACTTCTTCTCAATAACCAAAAGGCCCAGAGATTTGATATTGGGCTGTAGCATGCTGGGGTGAAGGGCTACAAAGTTTGTTCAAATAAATGACCTTGGCCTTCATTCAAGGTCACATGGGTCAAATAGGCTATAATCTTCAAACGACTTCTTCTCAATAACCGAAAGGCCCAGGGACTTGATATTGGGCCTGTAGCATGCTGGGGTGAAGGGCTACACAGTTTGTTCATATAAATGACATTGACCTTCATTCAACGTCAAATGGGTCAAATAGGCTATAATCTTCAAACGACTTCTTCTCAATAACCAAGAGGCCCAGGGACTTGATATTAGGCCTGAAGCATGCTGGGGTGAAGGGCTACAAAGTTTGTTCAAATAAATGACCTTGACATTCATTCAAGGTCACATGGGTCGAATAGGCTATAATCTTCAAACAACTTCTTCTCAATAACCAAGAGGCCCAGGGACTTGATATTGAGCCTGTAGCATGCTTGGGTATAGGGCTACAAATTTTTTTCAAATAAATGACCTTGACCTTCATTCAAGGTGACATGAGTCAAATAGGCTATAATATTCAAACAACTTCTTCTCAATAACCAAGAGGCCCAGGGACTTGATATTGAGCCTGTAGCATGCTTGGGTGAAGGGCTACAAAGTTTTTTCAAATAAATGACCTTGACTTTCATTCAAGGTGACATGGGTCAAATAGGCTATAATCTTCAAACGACTTCTGCTCATGTTATTGCAATAACCAAGAGGCCCAGGGACTTGATATTGGGCCTGTAGCATGCTGGGATGAAGGGCTACCAATTTTGTCCAAATAAATGACATTGACCTACATTCAAGGTCACAGGGGTGAAATCGGCTTAAATCTGTAAACAATAATTTTGCGATAGCCAAGAGCCTCCAAGACCTGATATTAGGCCAATAGAATGCTGGAATAAAGGACTAAAACATGTTTAATATGAATAAAACTAGCTTACAATGATATTTGAATAAAGAGGTAATCAACATAGTATCTTTAGAAATGACCTCAATCAACTTCAAAGTTGCTGTAGAGCCAGGTGAGCGATACAGGCGCATTGGGCCTCTTGTTTGTTTTACTTCCATTCATTATAATATACATAAATAAAGTCAAGAAAATTGGTCTTGGGGTAGGTGATTTTGATGTGAGTTATGTAGAGAGGTTGGGAGAGGGGAGTCACTTTACCATGATTATAGTGAAAATATTGTTTTGTGGTGTGGATTTAATTTTTTTTCACTAAATATTTTCCAATAAACCCCAATTCATTAATCTATACATTTAAAAAAATTTGAATTTCATTATGATCCTTGAATTTAATGTGAGTCATGTAATGTGTTGATTTTTATTTTTTAAATTAAAAATTAATTCAGTTAATCAATTGAAGTAAACTTCTGAAAGATTTGGCAAAAAACTATTTCTTGATGGAGGAGGAGGGGGTCACTTTACCATAGCCAATCTAAATCATGTTGCTGTTAATGTATATAGACCTGCCACAATTTGAAATGATCCACCCCAATACAATTCTGTTGATACTTCATGATCTGATTTATAGAATAATACTTATTTAACCAAAATTTTCATTAATTTATTTCAATTAATTAATCAATCTATATGTGAGAACATAAAGCATCTACAAAATGTTTGGATGTTAACATTATAACAACAACAAGTGATGTTAATGTGAGTCATGTGAGGAGTGGGGGAAAGCGACCCCCCTCCTTATTAACTCACATCAATGTCAATTATCTCAGGCCAATTTAGATTTGTTATAATGTATAGATTTAAGAATTAAGGTTTATTAAAGAAAATGGGTAAAATATTTTATTTCATTACGGATATAGTAGCGTAGTAAGTAAAATTGATTAATATATATTGATCAATTTTACTTATTACACTACCATATCAGACATACATGATCACATCAAAAACTTTTCTTTGACAAATCTAGTTTTGTTATGACAGATAGTTTAAGGAATTGAGTTGGTTTTTTTAAAAGTATTTTGTGAAAAAAAGGTCAATCACAAAAAAAAGGTAAAATATTTTATTTCATTACGGTCAGGGTAAAGTGACCCCAACCTGCCCCAGCTTTTGCAATGATCTACCAAAATCTAATATTGTAAATACTATATTTTTTGTGAAGTAAACTTGTTATAAAATTTAGGTAAAAAAGATATATCAAAGCATTGCGAAAGTATGAAAGTAGTGGAAGTGAAGTGTGTGTGTGTGTGTGTGTGTGTGTGTGTGTGTGTGTGTGTGTGTGTGTGTGTGTGGGGGGGGGGGTCACTTTACCATGGCCATGGTAATGTGACCCCCTCCCCCTCCTCCTTACATGATCACATCAAAAAAATATTTTAGACCAATTTGGTTTTGTTATAATTAATGCATCGATTAAGGAAATGATGTTTACTGAATAGATAATTCCTGGAAAAAAGGTAATCACAACTATTTTTTTTTCATTTCATTATGGTCATAGTTAAATGACATCGACCTTCCCCAGCTTGAAATTATCTACCATAAACTAATATTGTAAATACTTTATTATCGAAGCTAACTTATCAAAGTTTAGTGATAAGATCAAAGTATTACATAGGTATTGGAAGGGGGGGGGGGGGGGGGAGGTCACTCTTCCATGCCCATGGTAAAGTGCACCCCCCCCCCCCCTTCCTCCCCCTTACATGATCACATCAAAAAATTATCTTAGACCAAATAAGTTTTGTTATAATGTAAAGTTTAAGGAATTGAGGATTTTTAAAAAAAGTATTTTTTAAAAGAAAAAATCAATCACAAAAAAAGTTAAGTATTTATTTCATTTTGGTCATGGTAAAGTGACCTCCAACTTCCCCAGCTTGCAATGATCTACCCCATGCTAATATGGTAAATACTTTGGTTTTTTTTTTATGTAAACCTGTTATAAAAGTTTGTTGAAAAGATATATCAAAGTATTTGAAGGGAAGAAGGGGGGGGGGGGGGGGGGGGGGGGGGGGGGAGTGACCCCCCCCCCCCCTTCCTCGATCACATCAAAATCACTTTTCTCATGTAAATCTAGTTTTGTTATAATGTAAATAATGTAATTGAGGTTAACTGAAAAAAAATCAATCATTAATTATTTTTTTGTTTCACTGGGGTCATTGTGCTGTTCTGGACAGTAAAAGCCTAAGTTCTGTTTTTCGAATAGTTCCTTTATTTCAATTTCCATTTTATGTCACACAAACACAAACCTCCAAGTTGAGTTGAGGATAAAGACACTATGGGGGACCTTTCCTTATATTGATTCCTGACGAAGCATGTGCGTCTGGTTGACATGTTGGATTTTTTTTTACCTTGGAATTATGGGTAATTCCAAGAATCGAAACCGAAAGTAAAAGTAATGAGAACGACAACAATACGTCGCAGTACCAAGCGACGTAACTCTTAATGCTGACGTTGACTTTTTACATTAAAAGTACATGGAAGAAAAAAGGACAAATATTATAATCTACATATACCAATAACCGAAGGGTAACAGAACATTCCCCGTCTGGTTTTAAACCAAAAGTCACTTCCTAAATAAAAAAAAACCCACTTAAGTATTGTACGACCTAGGCTACTGGCCTACAAATCCTATCAACCTCATCAGAACATCTACAAGTTCCACAATATGGTTACATAGTTGCATAATTAAATTGTTTCAACACATTTCAGTTCATCACAATAGACTAGATATCATTATCACTGACTGCTCTTCAGTATTGTCTGTCACTCGCAATCGGAGAACAAATACACCAACTGAGTAATTGGTCGAGTGTACTTTACCGATGTACCGTCTTTGATCACTCGGACTGTGACCTTTCGGACAAGTCCGTCAGAGCTGGATACACTTGTTCAACAACTCCTACTGGCCAGGAATTTCGCGGTAGGCTAGAATCAACCATGATTACAACGTCATTTTCTTCCATGTTCCGTTGTTGGTTGACCCACTTTCTTCTTGTTTGTAGATTCTGTAAGTATTGACAGTTTCCATTGCTTCCAGAATTGGTCTGCTAGTAATTGCACTTGATGCCATTGTTTTTTTTATACATTCCAAATTGTTCTGTGTTGAAGCAGAAGCTTACTAACATCGCCATCTTCCACGTTTATGGAGCCTACACCCAGGTCCTCAGTTGCACCTATAAAAGTTGTCCCACGATCTGACCTAAATTCCTTAACTGGGCCTCGAAGTGAGATGAACCTACGGAGTGCATTGATGAATGATGAAGATAAAAGTTCCTCAACAACTTCCACATGTATTGCACGAGTAGTTAAACATGATAATATGATTGCCCACCTCTAAGAGTTGGAAGCTCCACCTCGCGTACGACGAGTTTCTACCGACCATGGCCCAAACGCATCAACCCCAACGTAGGTAAATGGAGGACTAGGCGTAAGCCGATCTGAGGGCAGATCTGACATCTGCTGATGTACCCTCCTACGTAACTTGGCACATATTACACATTCATGCAAAACAGAGTTAATAGCAAATTCGCTAGAATTAAGTATTCTGTCTTGTGCATCTAGGAAGTCTTAAGGTCCTTGTAGCCAAGAACAGTCTTTGATCTTGTGTGCGTTAACTGGCCTCGTTGCATGATCTGCTGGGTTCTGACCTGTTGGCACGTACCACCATTGTGATTTTGTTGATGACTTGAGAATCTTGTCAACACGATTTCCAACATATACGTAAAACCGGCGGGTTTCGTTGTTTATATATCCTAACACTACCTGACTGTCTGTATAGAAAAAGGTAGATGCAATCTCCATGGCTAAGTGTTTGTGAATAAAGTTTGACAGTTCAGTTGCCATTACCGAAGCACACAACTCCAACCTGGGAATAGCATGTCCATGTGCAGGGGCCACTTTTGATTTACCCAGCACGAATCCCAGTTGTGAGTTTCCACAATCATCATACTGTTTAAGATAAGCAACGGCTCCGATTGCATCCCTTGACGCGTCCGAAAAGATATGCAGTTCGCTACGTGTCTTCTGTGACAAAGTATCCGACATGATACGAGGTATCTCGAGAGATTCAAGACCTTGAATAGATTGCTTCCAAGCATCCCAGTTGAGTCTAACCTTTTCTGGCAGTGACTCGTCCCATCCAATCCTATTCTCCTGAATAGCCTCCCTTAGCAGTAAACGACCACCAAGTACTACTGGCGCAACAAACCCAAGGGGGTCAAATATTGAGTTGACGACCGACAACAAGCCGCGTTTTGTGAACGGTTTTTCTTCTTGAGAGACCTGATATGTAAACGAATCCTTCAGGACATTCCAACAGAGGCCTAAACTCCTCTGAATAGTAGGTTCACTGGTATTAAAGTTTATTTCCTCAAAGTTCTTTGCCAGGTCACTTGGCGGAAAGTTTCCAAGTACATCTACATCATTCGATACAATTTTATGTAAACAAATATTTCCGCCATCTTTAAGCCTCTGTTGTGCGTGTTTCACTAGACTAACTGCTTCTGTAGAACTTGGTAGCGATGTCAAAGCATCGTCGACGTAGAAATTGTTATTCACGTAATCGCAAACATTGTCACAGACATGTTCTATGTCTTCCCGGTTGCATGCTGACTTGCGCAAGCCATACGTGGCCACTGACGGAGACGGTGAGTTGCCAAACACATGCACTCGCATCCTGTATTCAACAAGTTCCTTTGATGGGTCGTTGTCCTTAAACCATAGAAATCGTAGTAGATTTCTATCCTGTTCGTGGACTTCAAAGTTGAAGAACATCAGTTCTACATCGAAGGTAATGGCGACCTTTTTCTTCGCGAAACTTCAGTAGCACACCCACCAAGTTGCTGGTCAAATCTGGACCGGTAAGAAGAATGTCATTCAAAGATAAGCCCTGAAATTTTGCAGAAGAGTCGAAGACGACTCTTATTTTGGAGGGTTTCTTAGGATGATACACCCCAAAAATTGGTAAATACCACACTTCCTCTCCTTTATCCAGTTCCTGAACCTCCTCAGCATGATCGTTTTGGAGGATTTTGTCCATGAACTCAATAAAGTGCCTTTGTTTCTCGGGATTGCGTTTCAAGTTCCTTACCAGAGCCTGCGTTCTATCCCTCGCTTGTGAGTAATTGTTCGGTAACCGTGGTCTGTTTTTCCAGTACGGCAATGGAAAACTCCAGCGTCCATTAGGAGATTTGCTGGCTCCATCCTGCATGAGTTGAAGGAAGTCTCGGTCTTCCTGTGAAAAACCCAATTCATCATCATCTTTGGTCCTTTCAAAAACATCACTTCCCACGGTAGTGTGTGTAGGTGTGTCCTTTAATATAAATCTGTTACGACATGGTTCAAGTATTGATTCACGTGCACCATGTACGACATGGGTTTTCAACACAGTCACAGAATTTGACGTATGAATCTTTCCAAGACAGGTTTCCCCAATTATCACCCAGCCCAGTCTGAGTCGTTGCGCGTATGATTCGTTTCCCTGTCCAATACACTGGTCGAGGACATGATGTGAGTCGATCATGTCTCTACCAATCAGAAGCATGATCTCCGCATCTGGATCATACTCGGATATATATGATGCGATGTCCCTAAGATGTTCATAATGTGTTGCGATCGTGCGAGTGGGAATTTCCTGTCTAAGATTGGGTATCTCATTGCATTCGATGAGTGGAGGGCAGTTTTCACTGAAAGTACCTTCTAGAGACTCGATGACATAACCCGAGGCGCACCTACCGGACATAGTTACCTTGCCGGCACAAGACGATAGCACATATTCCATTTTCCCGGCGTGATAGTCAAAATGTTTAAAGAATTGTGAGCGTGCCAAAGACCGGTTACTTTGGTCGTCAATAACGGCGTAAACCTTAAGGGCCTCTTCCGGACGCCCTTCCGGATAAACTTTTACCAGCAATGTCTTGCCACATGACTTTCCCTTGAAGGATGTAGAACCACATATCTGTGTACATTTCGCGGCGACATTTTCATCTGATGATGGTTTTCCCCCCGTCATGCTTTCCTGTAACTTCTCGATCAATGTGAAAAGCGGCACAGTGGGAAGAACTTCCACATTTTTCACATTTTATGTTTTCTTTACAGTCCTTTTAAAGATGCTTTCCTACACAGCATTTGAAGCAAATTCCATGTTTCTTAATAATCTCCTTTTTCTCTGACTGGGGCTTCAAATGAAAAGTACGACAGTCTTTCAGAGAGTGTTGGGCTTCCATTCCATGCAGGGGGCAGTGCACTTGAACTACATCAGTTTTCTTTGAAGACAGAGCGACTTTGTAACTTGACTGAGTACTACCAATGGCATTGCTGACTTTCCTAGGTGTAGGATTACTACCTGTGGGCGTTTTTGTTGTTACAGTGGGACTTGCTTCAAACCGGAAGCTGGGGTCATTCACCGTGTCAGCCATATCTCTTATGAACTCTGCAAACTTACTAAACGGTGGGTACATGACACCCTTGTTCCTTTTATACCTTATGCCTACATCAGTCCACTGTGTCTGAATCCAATGTGGAAATTTACATATGATCGCATTCACACCAGATGACGAGTCCAGGAATGCTAGAGACGATGCATACATAATGTTCTCCTTCAACGAATCGAACTCGGTGAGCATGTCAGATAGTTCATAGATTTTCACATCTTTTGTGCCGAGTTTTGGAAACTTCTGAAGTCTGTCATTGAATGACTGTACTACCAATTCTGGTGCACCATATCGCATATCTAACCTGTCTCAGATTTTCTTTAATGCACTGGCTTCATCTAGACAATTGGCTGCCCTTAAACTATCAGCTTGCCTGGAGGACTCTGGGCCCAACCATCTACACAGAAGATCTAGCTCTTCTCTTGTTGTCACATCTAGCTCCGTAATTATACCTTTGAAGCTTGATTTGCAAACAAAATATCTCTCTGATTTGTCATTGAACTGAGAAAACCTATTTAAAGTTATGTCCTTTTTCATAATGTATTTAGTAAGATCCGTCATTCTTTGTGTTACCGCTTGAGAATTAGTATCCGTTTGAAGCTTAACAGACTTATCCTGTTGAAGACTTGAGCGAGTAGGAGAAAATTCTGGTGCATCTGGCTTTAATTGATGTTGACTATTAGCTACTACAGGTGTACTGTGAAATCTGACGTGCGTGCTAGGCGGTGTAGGATGACACTACTCTTCTCTGATATAACCGTTCGTAGGATCATGCCTATAAGAAAGGGTTTCCACATACTGCTGGGTCCTTTCTCTGGTCACTTCAGACAAATCCAAGTTCAGTTCATGATCGTCGCATTCCTCCATAGCTGCACAAAGTTTAGCTTGAGACTCCTTCACGTCCCTCTCAGACTCCAACATCCGGAGCCCTGCATCAATGTAAGCTGTGTGGCGAATGTGAGCCGCTTCCTGTTGTGCCCTTGCCTTTAGTAGATTAGCTTCCTTCTTGGCGAACTCAAGTCTCACCTTTGCAGCCTCATGTCTTGCCCTAAGTCTGGCTGTACTTGTACTGCTAACTTGAGAAAGTGACCTCGCTACAGCAGAGTTGTGAAGTGTTGTGGCCATTACTAGAACTACTGGCCTTAATGGTGATTTCAGGACCTCTACCTTTGGTTTAAGATGCGAAGCTGTCTTTACCGATGGCTGTGTGTGTATATCTTCAACATTAGGTTTAACGTCCAAATCTGTAGAGTCTATATGACGACGAAACTGATCTTTAACCTCCAGTTTTCCTGTAACATCTGCCACCTGTTCTGTAATACTTTGTTGGATTTTAACCAAAGCCATTTCCACTTTTGAAATAACACTTTGTAAGATAACTGTGTGTCCTTGAAGTTCATTCAAGCTCTCTCGTGTACGTACTCCTTGTAGATACCTGCTAAACTCTGAGTACAATGTACTGTAAGTGTCGCATATTATGATAAGTTTATCTTTGAAATCCTCGTTTTCAACACATGAGGCAAGAAATTCCAAAACCTGACCCACATTCTGCCTAATTATCATGAGCCTCTGATTAAAATCCTGAACACGTATCTCATACGCTGTTTCCGCCTTTTTGGAAAGTGTCCTTATCCGTTTTCCTGTTGCCTCACCTATTTCTGCCATTTTGGTCCTATTAAGTGTCTCTACTGTGCTGTTCTGGACAGTAAAAGCCTAAGTTCTGTTTTTCGAATAGTTCCTTTATTTCAATTTCCATTTTATGTCACACAAACACAAACCTCCAAGTTGGGGTAATTCCAAGAATCGAAACCGAAAGTAAAAGTAATGAGAACGACAACAATACGTCGCAGTACCAAGCGACGTAACTGTTAATGCTGACGTTGACTATTTACATTAAAAGTACATGGAAGAAAAAAGGACAAATATTATAATCTACGTATACCAATAACCGAAGGGTAACAGAACAGCCATGGTAAAGTAACCAATAGCTGACCCATCATCACTTTCTCCGTTTCCATCACTCACCTATCTTAATCAAAAATAAATCCATGCTTACATATTATTAGTTTCTTGATGATAGAGGGAAGAAAGGGAGGGGGGTGTCACTCTACCATGGCCATGGTAAAGTGACCCCCCCCCCCCCACCCCCCACCCCCCACCCCCCCGACTCGCATCAAAATCACTTATCTGATACAACATAGCTTTCATTAAAAAAATATGTTAAATTATATATGAAAAAACTAGTTAGGAATTTTTTTAATTTTTTTTTTGGAAGTGGGGGTCATTTTACCATAATGGTATTTTGACCCCGGGGTCATTTCACCATGATTCAAAATACCATGCTACACCGGGCCACATTTTTCAAGGGAGACAACTCTCATGAGGATAATTTTTTATAAAAAAATTTAAGAAATATGTCCAAAAGCAATTACATTTGTATTTAAAATATTCATATAATCTACAACAGCATAGCTTGTCTTTTGAATGTTTGTCAATAAATAATCTATATATATATAGATTGGTATGGTTTTGAAAATTCCATGAATTTACAAAACACAATCTGATCAAGTAAACAATATAAATATTATTAGAACTAATGCAATTTGTGAAACCATTCCAATTAATATATTTTAATTACTTATTGACAAACATTTGCCAGACGAGCTATGCTGTTCTCCAACAGCTCTTGTGGTAACATGCATTGCTAGTAGAAAGCATTAAAGTCAATAATTAAGTAGTCCATAGACAGCAGTCTTGACTTATTTTGCAGAGATACCATGACCACGCGTTGCTGAAGATGGTTTTGCCCAAGACAGAATTACGATACCTGAGGTAGCATAGTAACTGTCAGATAAGGTAGACTGTCTGATAAGGTAGACTGTCTGATAAGGTAGACTGTCTGGTAAGGTAGACTGTCTGATAAGGTAGACTGTCAGATAAGGTAGACTGTCTGATAAGGTAGACTGTCTGATAAGGTAGACTGTCAGATAAGGTAGACTGTCTGATAAGGTAGACTGTCAGATAAGGTAGACTGTCAGATAAGGTAGACTGTCTGATAAGGTAGACTGTCTGATAAGGTAGACTGTCAGATAAGGTAGACTGATAAGGTAGACTGTCAGATAAGGTAGACTGTCTGATAAGGTAGACTGTCTGATAAGGTAGACTGTCAGATAAGGTAGACTGTCTGATAAGGTAGACTGTCTGATAAGGTAGACTGTCAGATAAGGTAGACTGTCAGATAAGGTAGACTGTCTGATAAGGTAGACTGATAAGGTAGACTGATGAAGGTAGACTGTCAGATAAGGTAGACTGTCTGATAAGGTAGACTGTCTGATAAGGTAGACTGTCTGATAAGGTAGACTGTCAGATAAGGTAGACTGTCTGATAAGGTAGACTGTCTGATAAGGTAGACTGTCAGATAAGGTAGACTGTCTGGTAAGGTAGACTGTCAGATAAGGTAGACTGTCAGATAAGGTAGACTGTCTGGTAAGGTAGACTGTCAGATAAGGTAGACTGTCTGATAAGGTAGACTGTCTGGTAAGGTAGACTGTCAGATAAGGTAGACTGTCAGATAAGGTAGACTGTCAGATAAGGTAGACTGTCTGATAAGGTAGACTGTCAGATAAGGTAGACTGTCAGATAAGGTAGACTGTCTGGTAAGGTAGACTGTCAGATAAGGTAGACTGTCTGATAAGGTAGACTGTCAGATAAGGTAGACTGTCAGATAAGGTAGACTGTCTGGTAAGGTAGACTGTCTGATAAGGTAGACTGTCAGATAAGGTAGACTGTCTGGTAAGGTAGACTGTCAGATAAGGTAGACTGTCAGATAGGTAGACTGTCCGATAAGGTAGACTGTCAGATAAGGTAGACTGTCTGGTAAGGTAGACTGTCAGATAAAGGTAGACTGTCAGATAATGTAGACTGTCTGGTAAGGTAGACTGTCCGATAAGGTAGACTGTCAGATAAGGTAGACTGTCAGATAAGGTAGACTGTCGGATAAGGTAGACTGTCTGGTAAGGTAGACTGTCCGATAAGGTAGACTGTCAGATAGGTTGACTGTCTGATAAGGTAGACTGATAAGGTAGACTGTCTGATAAGGTAGACTGTCTGGTAAGGTAGACTGTCAGATAAGGTAGACTGTCTGATAAGGTAGACTGTCAGATAAGGTAGACTGTCTGATAAGGTAGACTGTCAGATAAGGTAGACTGTCAGATAAGGTAGACTGTCAGATAAGGTAGACTGTCTGATAAGGTAGACTGTCTGGTAAGGTAGACTGTCAGATAAGGTAGACTGTCTGATAAGGTAGACTGTCTGGTAAGGTAGACTGTCAGATAAGGTAGACTGTCAGATAAGGTAGACTGTCTGATAAGGTAGACTGTCAGATAAGGTAGACTGTCTGATAAGGTAGACTGTCTGATAAGGCAGACTGACTGATAAGGTAGACTGTCTGGTAAGGTAGACTGTCTGGTAAGGTAGACTGTCTGATAAGGTAGACTGCCTGATAAGGGTAGACTGGCAGGTAAGGTAGACTGTCAGATAAGGTAGACTGTCAGATAAGGTAGACTGTCAGGTAAGGTAGACTGTCCTGATAAGGGTAGACTGGCAGGTAAGGTAAACTGTCTGATAAGGTAGACTGTCAGATAAGGTAGACTGTCAGATAAGGTAGACTGTCTGACCTAACATTTTTGGAATTGCACAACACGGGAGGGTGAAAAAAGAGCATAGATCAGCTCGCGATTGTTTGTCAATAAATAATCAAAATATATAAATTGGTATTAAACATAAAACTTATTGATCACATAAAAAACTCTAAAACATGTAAAAAAGCATTTTTCCCAAAAATCTTTCCGTTCAACTCTGGGATGTTTTATAGTCTTGCCACACATTTTAGGACCCTAAATGTTCAATATTAATTCCCTAGTTCGATTGTAAAGTGATGTGTTAATGCCTTTGTTGTCAGCATAAAACGTTGAAAATGTGTCAAAAAGCAGGGGTTTTTTCCCGAAAAAATCTTTTAGTTTGACTTCAGGAGGGGAAAGTAGAACCCGACAGGGACCTAATACCAAATATTAATATGCCTTTCAACACTCAACGCCAAAATGTTACTATTAGAAAACCAACGCAGACACCAGGGTGACATATTTATTAGCTCTTTCATCTTCTTCAAAGAGACTAGCTAAAAACTCAGAAACATAAAAATAAAGACAAATTGTAAGCTTTATGTCAATGAGATTTTGAAATATCGTCATTGGGACCAATCTGACTGTAATAATTACGGCCCTTTACAGTTTAGGCTTACAGTCGTAATATTGGGCCAGTATTATATGCTGGGATGAAGGACTACCAGGTTTGTTCAAATGAAATTAGCTTGGTCGACCAAGATCAAGTCAAAGAAAGATCTAAAAATATCTTACTGAAACATATCAATAAATTGTTCAAAATTCATGTTGCTGTCTGTCGACCATTTTGTTTTCCTGATTAGTCTCAGAATTGAATAGGCACAAAAAAAGAGCAAGGGGGACCTTAAATGTGAAGTTTGAGTAATATCTCTCCGGTACTTCTCAAGAAATCCATTAACAAGGATTGTTTATGGACATACAATGGAACACGGACACGGGGTGATTTGAATAGCTCATGATCTGATGATGTTGGGCTAAAAAGGTAATCATACATTTCTGGATGGTTACAGATTGTGACCATGTCATTTTCAGGATTTGGAAAGGCTGTTCTGCTGAAGGCATGTAAAGATTCCATTTTCAATACTCAATCCTTCTATGAAGACTATTCTTGTGATATGTTTTGGCACTAGCGGAACCAAGGCGGGTGGTCAGGACACCCAACCCCCCCTTTTTTTGGATGAGGAAATTTTTTTTATTGACTTAAAAACAAAGGCCTATGCTAAAATCCCTCCCCCCCCCCCCCCCTATCAACCTTTTTCATTTTCCGCAATTTAGGCCCCTAGACCCCTCGCCAAAAAGTTGGCTCGCATCACCACTAAATTACTGGACCCCTGCCCCTCCCCACTTTCTGAATTCCTGGATCCATGCCTGTTTGGGACTTATAGTATACTGTCATTTGGACAACATAAACAAACTTATGTCGTGCTATTACGTCATTACAGAAGTGACGTAATAGTACCCCTTAGTTCTCCGCTGTACACTGCACCAGCAGACATGTTTGCACGATTCAATTCAATTAGATACACCTGTATTGTTGTCCACTGTGATGTGTTTAACAAAATCATGAATTACTATAGTACTACTTATGTGATTGAAGAGACAATATATTTCTCAGCAAATCAAATAAAGTTTCGTGCAAAATTTAAGTGGTTTTCATACAGAAACCAGTAAGCACTATAGGAAGTTTTAGGTTGATTGACCCAAAGGGAACGGGACAGATTTTCAATTTTGACAGTGACTTTGACCTTCGAACCTGAAAAGCAATCCCAAGCAAGCACTTTTGGTAAGGAAGCATGTTATCAAGTTTCAGTTTGATTGACTCAAGGGAACTCGAGTTATCGCATGGAAACCATCATGCGGACGACGCCGACGACACAGTGATACCTATATGTTGCCTTTTCAGGCGACACAAAAATCACCCATAGCCAGCTGCGGGCAGTCTTTCTGTGATCTGCTACCATAGTTAAGTTTATCCCCTCCCCAGGGGGAAACACGAGATCCCAGGGTCGTGATATTCTCATATTTTCATAAAGCGCCTTGAGACTCTATCTATGAAGAGTATTTGATTTTAACTTATACGAGCATTGAGAAGAAGAATTTTGAAATTTAAGCAGTGGAAACTGTAAATTGTTCACAACACATGATTGACGACACGGGATGCCGGACAAAAGGCTTTGTCTCAGGTGAACTAAACACATATTCTTACAGCAGGACAAACCAATAAACAATATATACTATATAATTCAATGGTGTTTAATTTTAAAACATTGAACATGACATACATACATTACTTCAAAAATACATCTAGTGATGATCAATATCTTACATTTATAATGACCAGGAAAATAAAATTCTATGAAACATGAAATGTCATTTTTCTGTTTACTGTGATGTTATACTCAAAATAAAAATGTTGTTTAAACATTGAAAGGTGCCATTTATTAGTTTTAAGACTTCTGAATAACTTGCAAGTTCTTTAAGACACATTATCTTTTAAACTTTATAAGTTTGAAATTTAATTCTGGTCGAATTAGAGTTA
This sequence comes from Pecten maximus, assembly GCF_902652985.1. NCBI lineage: Eukaryota > Metazoa > Mollusca > Bivalvia > Pectinida > Pectinidae > Pecten > Pecten maximus. Next base: position 57,612,365 of record NC_047015.1, on the reverse strand, counting down.
ATCACTACAAGGTTATGCAGAGGATTAACCTGCCTCAACAACTCTGTATCTATCCCACTTAACTGTCAGCGAATCCTCAACATCAAGCCAATCAGATTATTGGTAGTTTCTATGGAAACCAAGGCCTCATGATGAAGTATATATATATACAGATGTTAAAAAACAGTGAATATACCAAAAGTTAATCAATGTTGAAACTAATATTAATCTAAAAAGGTCAATCTGACTACCATAATCAAACCAATACCAGTTCCTCTACAGTCGAACTCAAATGTTGACCTTAAAACATAATAAAAATATTTACATTCAGTTTAAAGTTCTTCTGAAGTGAATATAATCTACAATACAGCTGACTTGTTGCAGCAAGTTACTTCAAGAGATGCACAGTAATCAAATATATTCACATATTGTTACACTGTCTCAAATATATAACGAAATATGACTTGATAAAAATGTTTGTTTCCTTTTTGAAAATTAAATCAAATCTGCCACATTCTTTGGTATTTCATCAAGCCGCTGTTGAGTAGTACTGCTCAATGTCTCTTAAAATCCTGATGTTGTCATCCTTCACACAGTTGATGGCCACACCCTTTCATCAAAATAATTCGAAATGACCGGTCCAATATAGTTACATTAGTCTTAAATATAGAACTTCAATGACTTTACAAAAAATGTTTTCTTTTCGAAAATTAAATCAAATCTGCCACATTCATTGGCATTTCATCAATCTGTGTTGAGTAGTACTGCTCAATGTCTCTTAAAATCCTGATGTCGTCATTCTTCACAAAGTTGATGGACACACCCTTTCGTCCGAATCGTCCAGAACGACCAATCCTGTGGATGTACAACTCTCTGTTGTTGGGAAGGTCGTAGTTGATGACCAGCGACACCTGTTGGACGTCGATTCCTCTCGCCCATACATCTGTACTTATCAGCACACGACTCGCACCTGAAACAGATTGCAGACTGTTAATGACATGTTTTACAGGTATGTATTATATATGAGTAGCTTAGACGTGTAACGATTCATTGAATTGCAGAGTGGTGCATCGATTCATCGTTTATCCTGGATTTGTATCGCAATACTTGAAAATGTGTAGTTATCTCCCTTGACCAACGTTGGCTTAATTACGTTTTGTAGTAAACAACATGGCTGACAAGGCCGTTCCAGCGGCTTATAAAGTTGCCTGTTGGAGTTCTTTTACATTCAAATATCTAAATTCAAGAACACTTATAATTTGTGGGAAACGAACAAAAACTTATGTTTTTTTAAAACAAATGTTGACGAAGATTCTAATATTCCTGAAATACCAAATACAAAACATGACTACTGTATGATGGAATACCAGATATCTGATAGGTCATCAGCTTCTCATATATCATGATATGTATCATATTGTGACCCCTGTATGGCGTTACGAATCATATCGCGACCAACCTTGCAATACACAGCTCTATATTGTTTATCATTGAAAATAGTTGTCTAACGACATCATTATATAAAATAAAATAGTTACCAAATCATGTCATACCATCATAGATAGTTGCTGACGCCTGTGTCTATATCCGATGTTTATTTTACAATATTAAATTTTTAAGTTTCAACAGTGATCAAACTTTATAGGTTATGGCCTTGAAAACCAATAGCAGGTGTTACACATAGGTCGTAACTCCAGGTTTATATTTCTTACTGGATCTGAAAATTCTTACACAAATTTCCATTTTATATGAAATTTATGAAACCAGTCAAGTATTTTTAAATTTACAAAGCCTGACAAGATAAAATGTGACAAATGATTAAGAATTTTAAACCAATCTGGAAAGTTTTGTACTGATGTGCATGATTTTGCACAACAGTTAACTTTAAATATTTTAATTGGGTATATTTTATAAATATATGGGTATATATATAATAGTAGGTGTGTAGAACATACAACAGCCATGTCAACAAACACAGTCACTATATAACTCAGAAAATTGAACAGAAGGTGTATTTTACTTCATGGATTTTAACAATATTGTTCTTGTTTTCAAAAACAAACCTAAGCAGGAAATATAATATGAAAACAGATCAGTACAAATTCCCCATGCCCCATGTACCTGATCTGAATTCTTTCATGATTGCATCTCTTTCGTCTTGTCGCATGTCACCATGCATTGATGAAACAGTAAAATTGGCTTCCCTCATCTTCTCTGTCAACCAGTCGACCTTTCTTTTTGTGTTACAGAAAATAACAGCTTGTGTGATGGTGAGAGTGTCATACAGGTCACAAAGAGTATCAAACTTCCATTCCTCTCTTTCAACTGCAACAAAGAATTGTTTGATTCCCTCAAGTGTCAGTTCATCACGCTTGACCAGGATACGGATGGGATCTGTCATGAATTTGTTGGTCATCTCCAAAATTTCATGGGGTAATGTGGCAGAGATGAGCAGAACCTGTGTTGCAGGAGGAAGGTATCTATACACATCATAAATCTGTTCTTTGAAACCTTTATTCAGCATCTCGTCTGCTTCGTCGAGGATAAGCATTTTGATAGATCGGGTCCTCAGATTCCTCCTTCTGATCATATCAAATACTCTTCCAGGTGTGCCCGATACTACATGTTGTCCAAAGTCGAGTTTTCTGATGTCTTCACCGACATTTGTACCTCCGATGCACGAATGACACTGGACATTCATGTAATCTCCAAGGGCCAGTATAACCTTTTGGATCTGGACTGCCAATTCTCTCGTCGGAGACAGTACCAAGGCCTGGGTTTCTCGTAATTGTGTGTCCAAACACTGTAAGATGGACATGGAGAATGTAGCTGTTTTTCCCGTACCCGACTGAGCCTGAGCGATCACATCTCGCCCTTTCACAATGGGTTTTATAGCTCTCTGTTGAATGGCTGACGGCTTTTCAAATCCGTAAGCATATACTCCACGTAAAAGTTCTTCTCTCAAACCCATGTTATCAAAGGTCGGAGTGACTTCAACATCTTCACTTGTTTCAAATTCGATATTTTTCATAATATCGTCAGGTACCACGCGTCTGTCTTGTCTTTCCGCCATGATTGCGTTTGTCGATGTTCTAGTTAGATCACTTAAATGTTTGAATTACTTCCATTCGGGGGACTTCCCAGTGAAGCATAATCGTAACCTAGATGTTATAGTCTGTTTCAATATTTCCTCTTTCAAATCCACAATGATGGGACTGCATATAATTTCACATTTCCAGACGTATCATAGGTTCTCCGAATAGCATAAAATTAAATCCAACCGCCCATTCTTCGTTATAGAATTAGAATTGTAACATTCGAAGGAAATTAAGCCAAACTGAAAAATGTTAAAAAGGGAGGTCCGCCCCGGAATCCGTCCCCATTTCCTTTCTTTAGACTTACCCTCAAGCGGCAACAGCGTGTTTATTAAAAGTGAAAAGAGATGGCTGATACCGGCGATGCTCCCTCCGTGAAGAAACAAAAGATCGTCGCTAGGTAAAGGTGTAATTTGACGAATATATGAAAGAAGTTAATGTATTGTTAATAGCGCAAGATATTTGATTTCGTCTCTTCAAAATGAAAGTAGCTCTAACCTCGTCTACAGTAACAGTTATGCATGACTGATCATGCATGACTGCTGATTGTTGTTGCATTACAAAGTTTACTTCTTCCCGATTCCTACATATTGAGACAGTTTATTTGTTGTTACAAGGCGACATTTATGATGCTTTTTATTTCATGGTAGGCATGACCCTTTTGATGATCCCGCAATATGTGAATAACTACCTATGATTGGATAAAGTCCTATGGGGTTTACGGAAGGTAAATAACATCAGGGGTTTTATATAGTTGATAGCCAATCATGGAATACATACACAGACGTCAGAAATGTATTTATACTCCAACAAGTTATTACTAAATTATAAAATTATTACGTGTTGATGAAGAATAAGTGTAAAGAACCCCAATTGTGCCCCTAATGTAGACTCCCTGAAGATATAATAGACTATTCCATTAGTATATATACACACACACCTAGTCGACACAACCTCTTTAGTAAGGCGACAACACTAGTGTGTACACCTGTAAAATGGCCAAGTGAGTTTATACACTGATGTACCTGGTCTTGTGCGGACTAGTTAACTTATAAACAAAAGCTTAAGATTTTGTTTAAAACATTTATTTACATACAAGAGTTCAGTTTATTCATATCTTTGAAACTTTTAATTGACATTTCAGTTTATTTTATAAGAATTATGAAACAAAATTTATTAACTTAAAAGATTATTATTATAAAATTATTGGTACTGTAGAATAAACAAGAAAAGAATGAACGAGAAAACGTGGCGACAGTTTAATCTTCGTTACATTATAATTTATTTTTTAATTTTATTTTCATTCTTCAAATATTGGTTACAAGCTAAGTAAATAATTATATATTCATATTATGTAAATACTCTGTCAGAATAATGATAACTTTGAATTTGATCATCTTATAACAAATTAATTCCTATTCTAATTAACATGTACAGTTTTTGGCTTGCCAGGACGGTGCATTGTGTGGTGTACATGTACATGTGCATCCTGTTACATGGCTGTCCATCCTGTTATATGTATGTCAACATGTATATGTGTGTCCATACTGTTGTATGAATTTAAATCACTACCCTGCCATCAACATTGTCCGTAGACAGCTAAGATTTACAAAACAGTGTTGTGTCAATACTAATGAGGACACATCTTAGCTATTTGCCATTTGCAGAGCTGTTTACCTTGATCATGACCTTTGACCTGTACTTTTCAAAACACTTTAACCTTGGCCACTGTATGTTAACTATACAAGAAAGGACTTTCATGATTGATCTGAATGTTCCATGTGACCTTTCCATTGGTACTACATTTGCTGACCTTGACTGTGACCTTTGACCTACAGTCAAACCGGTCATATATGACCGTCCAAGGGAGGAAATTAAACCATCACATACATGATGACAGGTGGTCTCTAAATCCAGATTGAAGTAATAAAAAAAACCTTGTAAAGTAAATAGCATTGGGAGGGAAAATATGATAATGGTAACATATGAAAGGGAGTCACTTAATTCAGATGGTCAATCAGGCGAGCTGGACCGTATTTTAAAAAGAACTTAAAACTTTGCCTGCATGACCACAGTATGATAACCATATGAGATGGGGCTTTCATATTTGACATGCATGTTCTTTGTGATAAGAACTTTCCATTGTTGCTATACATTTGCTGACCTGCTGACCATGTTTCTGACCTTTGACCTACTTTCTAAAACGGACCTTTGACCTACCTTCTAAAAACTAATTCTGAATTTCATCCCACTCCATGAGCTATATTGTCTTCTGAAAACTCTTAATTTGTTTGATGTATATATGGCTTAACTGTAGGTCCAATAGATAGGGGATCTATAAATATATACAGGTCCACAAGTTCAGCTTCTAGAGGTCTGAAAATAGTAATAGATTTAGCTCCCTTTGGCCTGGTTTGAGAAGAGTACTGTAGATCCATTTCAGTGTAACAGCCGTTGGCATTTCTGATCTACATCAATAGTAGACAGGTATTGATTGAGAAATAAAATCCTCTGATTAAAACGGTGGTCGCATGGCACAGTGTAACACTAAAAAACAGGGTGGTCGGGTGGCTCAGTGTAACACTAAAAAACAGGGTGGTCGGGTGGCACAGTGTAACTAAAAAACAGGGTGGTCGGGTGGCACAGTGTAACACTAAAAAACAGGGTGGTCGGGTGGCACAGTGTAACACTAAAAAGCAGGGTGGTCAGGTGGCACAGTGTAACACTAAAAAACAGGGTGGTCGGGTGGTACAGTGTAACACTAAAAAACAGGGTGGTCGGGTGGCACAGTGTAACACTAAAAAACAGGGTGGTCGGGTGGCACAGTGTAACTAAAAAACAGGGTGGTCGGGTGGCACAGTGTAACACTAAAAAACAGGGTGGTCGGGTGGCACAGTGTAACACTAAAAAACAGGGTGGTCGGGTGGCACAGTGTAACACTAAAAAACAGGGTGGTCGGGTGGCACAGTGTAACACTAAAAAACAGGGTGGTCGGGTGGCACAGTATAACACTAAAAAACACGGTGGTCGGGTGGCACAGTGTAACACTTAAAAACAGGGTGGTCGGGTGGTACAGTGTAACACTAAAAAACAGGGTGGTCGGGTGGCACAGTGTAACACTTAAAAACAGGGTGGTCGGGTGGCTCAGTGTAACACTTAAAAACAGGGTGGTCGGGTGGCTCAGTGTAACACTTAAAAACAGGGTGGTCGGGTGGCTCAGTGTAACACTTAAAAACAGGGTGGTCGGGTGGCTCAGTGTAACACTTAAAAACACGGTGGTCGGGTGGCACAGTGTAACTAAAAAACAGGGTGGTCGGGTGGCACAGTACAACACTAAAAAACATGGTGGTCGGGTGGCACAGTGTAACACTAAAAAACAGGGTGGTCGGGTGGCACAGTATAACACTAAAAAACAGGGTGGTCGGGTGGCACAGTGTAACACTAAAAAACAGGGTGGTCGGGTGGCACACACTGAAACATGAGGGTAACTGGTGGGGTACAAAAATGTGGGTTTTTTTTTAAAACAATTTAAGAGATCAGAATTGTATTTTGAAAATCCACTGACTGGTTGCTTAAGAAAATGTGTGCCTCTGTTTACAGATGGCCTTTTGACCAGCGGTTATCTGTAAGACGTGTGGTAGCCAGATACCATCTCTCCTATCTAGAAGTAGATTGTGGGCTTTGATAATATTGGTAGATTTTAGTTTTATTCTTGTCTTGTTCACAAAGTAAGGCTACTTATCTCTATAGAGGGGTCATCGATCACCATATCATACATATCACTATACAGGGCTCACCATACAATACATATCACCATACAATACATATCACTACAAGGCTCACCATACATTACATATTGAGTGCCCTTAGAGAAAACTGATTATATAAGTATATATGCAGCATTATATTGTGGCAAAGTTAGTGTGAACAGCAACATCATATTCTGGCACTTAAATTGTCACTCCAATATTTTATAAGCTGTTAAATAGCCGCAAAATATTGCCAGAAACTCTTCTTTCAAATTCTATGATCAGAAATGGTGCTGTGAATTATACAAGAACCTCTTAAACCAAAAAAAAACAAACCAAGTAAACAGATGAGAATGCCCCAATATTGCCGGTATTTAGCCACAGTAAGCCGAAGGGTCATGGGAATTCAACATCCCTCCTGCCAGAGGCCATTTATTTTGTAATGGTCATCCTCATGTCTTACTCATTTAGTCAATTAAGTGTTGTAAAATTGCTTAAAAAGAATATATGCTATTTCAGGGCTTTTTTTGGGGCCAAAATGGCCCCATTCCCCACAGCAAAATTGGATATTTTTCCCAATCCAACCAGTTAAAATTCCTAATCGAATGATCTATAAAAAAATTATGTCTTTAAAAATCCAGATGGTGCCGTCCTGTCTACGTTTTATTGGTTATTCTGGCCTGATAAAGGGAGATAATGCTCTAGAGTCTAAATAAATATAGCATAGATCCATATTTGTGTCTACTTGTTATTTTTACCATTATGTCCATTTTCCCAATTTACCTGTTGCCACGCATTTTTTCCCAATCCTAAAGCCATAGGCCCCATTCCCTAAGTAGTGAAAAAAAACCTGTATTTGACAATTTGACATTGTCGTATAATTATTTGGGTCATTTCATGTATTTACTTATAACATGAGATAAATATTTTAATGTTAACCGTTTCAGCGAAGGATGCTTATTGGGGTATGGTAATCCATTGCTGGACATCTCGGTCCAGGGAAATGCAGACTTCCTGAAAAAGTGAGTGGATCAGATCTTTACATAATGTATAATTTTTATACTGCATGTAATATTGTTTTGTTGTTTACTGGTAAAAGTCATAAAATAAATGTAGATTTCATGTCAAAGCAGTACGTGAAGTAGTATGAACCATTTTAGATATAAACTCAAACATGTTCGCATTGTATAACATACTTATATTGACAGTTATGATTACATATTTAAAACATACCATTACTTGTTAGTGAAAGATATTTATATATACTGTATACGTTTTCATTTCCTAGGTATGTTATCAGTTTGAATGAAAGAGATGATGGTTGAAATTATTGTGAATTCTTGATTTTGTATTCTGAGCTTATATTCTCCAACCTCGTACCCCAGGGGCAATTTCGTAATACCTTATTGACAATAATAAGCAATCCATCAGGTTTTCGAAGTTAGACCTAGGGTGCGACGATGATATTTCTCTACATTGGTAAAATGTAAGAGTAGAGTTACTAAGTCAGTATTGAGATCGGTTTCCACACAAAATGTCAATTAGGGGGGGGGGGGGATTTAAGTATGATTATTGTAATTCATGTATCGACCAATAACATCTATCAATTTGTTTTCATATCACTGTAATAAAATAAAGTTAGGTGGAAGAAGGGGTACAATAGAACCATTGTGTCTAATATATAGGTGTTTCAATGAAGTTTTGCAGGACACTTTCATGGACATTGATGATGAATTATATGTTCCTTGGCCCTTGGGGCCCAGAGAGGTGGGCCAAAATGGGTCTCATTGACTTAAATTTCAGCAATCTGCAGTGTAAACCCATACATGTTTTCTCTGTGCAGCTATATGCAACTAAAACTTCTTCCAAAAAAGCGAGACATGTCTTGATGATTTTGAGTCCCAAGTAATTTTGCCTGTAGTCGAGGATTCAGATTTTGTGTTGGAGAAATTCATAATCGAATCATTAGACAAGAAATAGTGCCACAGTTTGATTTTCTTGTGACCTACATTTATTTATTTACCAGGTACGATTTGAAAGCTGACAATTCCATCCTGGCGGAGGACAAGCATAAGGGAATGTATGTATAGCAATGGGCATAATGCCTTTGTTAGGTCAACTTAACGAATGTCCCCCTGAATCACTCATGACCTTTTTGTCTTAATAATCACACCCTTCATGCCTCATGGACCTCTTTTGTTTGATATCAAATCCAATATACATTGATTCATTACATGAAAACGTATTCCAATATTACACAATCAAATGAATCAGAGGGTAATGATAAATGGTATGTTAAATGTTTTATATGTATGAATTCGTTGAAAGCATGAAGAATTTTTAGATGCCATGCAGATAGTGAATGTAGATTGGGCTGGCCTCTTTCATATAAATATTAAAATCCAAGATGGCATTGGCAGTCTTTATCACTCTTGCATAGGGTCCCCCCCCCCCCCCCCCCCCACCACCACCACCACCACCACCATTTTCAGTGATGAATGATTAAATTATTAAAATCATTAATTATAATATCATAATTGAACAGGTATGATGACATGACAGAGACGTTTGAAGATAGTGTAGAATATGGACCGGGGGGAGCCACCCTCAACTCCCTCAGAATTGCTCAGGTAAGTCTGATATAGAAAACAATCTACAGTATTTAACCTGATAATCTACAGTATTCAACCTAATAACCACACCCGCCCCAATACAAGCACCCATAACTTTTTTTTAATGTATGGGTGCAGTTATTGAAACATAAAAATTTCCTAACCTCTCTGATCTGCCAATATAATCTTAACCAAAAGCTCTGTATTGTTTTTGCTACATAAAGGTATGTAAATGAAAAATAAAGTTGTTATCCAACCTGGATTTCAAGAAATTTTCCCAGTACATGGGTTAAGTGCATAGTGTGATTTGTTTAATTGTTTAATTGGGTTGGAAAAGTCGTAATTTTCGGTTAATCGACTACGACAATCTGACCAAAAAAATGGAAATGCTCCAATATTCACATATCTCTTTAAGTTTTAGACATTTATCATCAAAGAGGGTAATTTAGATGGTTATAATGTCAAAAAAACGGTAAAATATTTACTAAACGATAATGTTATGTTGGGTTTAATGTAAGGAAGGGCAAGTGATCAGCTTATGCCGTGAAGAAGTTGTTTAAATGAAAAAGTTGACGCCCGACAGACGGACGTCCGTCCTCAATAACCAAGAGGCCCAGGGACTTGATATTAGACCTGTAGCATCCTGGGATGAAGGGCTACCAAATTTGATCAAATGGATGTACTAGACCTTGATTAGGGGTCAAATATGCTAAAATCTTTTAACGTCTTCTTGATAACCAAAAGGCCCAGAAAAATAATATTAGGTATGTAGCATGCTGGGATAAAGGGCTACAAAGTTTGTTCAAATGGATGAACTTGACTTCCATTCAAGGTCACAGACACCAAATGTGCTAAAATATATCAAAACTCAGGTGACAGTTAGGACCCATGAGCCTCTTGTTTACTGGTGGTCTGGTATTGATTGACGGAGGGAAAAACATTGTTTACCTTCTAAAGGTATCGTAATTTAAACTCAGAATATCTGATTATCTAGTGGCTGTCTGGTGTTCCCAAAGCAACGACCTTCTTCGGCTGTATCAATGAAGGGGACAAGTACGGAAAGATTCTTTGTAGCAAGGCAGAAGAGGAAAATGTCAACTTTAAACACCAGAACAACTCGGAGGTTCCAACTGGCACATGTGCCGTCATCGTCACCGGCACCAGCAGGTACGACTATTGGCCTAGGCTATGATATAGCTTTTATACGGTTGAGCTGTAAAAGTAGGTCAACGAGTAATTATTGCTATTTATTATCCTAGTTACACAATGTGCTAAAGTTACAGCAGGCATTTCGACTGGACACGAATATTAGCATGGGAATATCAAGCTTTCATGTAATTTCTTTATCGTTTTACGGACATTTTCTCTGAACAAACACTCGCTTGTGTAGAGGAAACACACCAATTAGTTAATAAATCTGCAATCACATTGATTGTTTGCTTTTTGTCTCGTGTGTACCGCTAATCATTTTTTTATGGTGGGGTCTCCTTTTTAGCTCGTCTCTTCGAAGAAGAGTGAGAGCTTATGTTGTCACTCCGGCGTCGGCGTCGGCGTTGGTTTTCCAAATGTTAACTTTTTGGTGCAAGTGTTGAAACGCATAGTAATTTATGGTAATATGGTCCCTGTGGGGGTCAAACTATCCCCTGCCGGAGTTAAACTAAAAGATTTTTTGGAAAAAAAAACAGATTTTTGAAAATTTTTGGTGCAAGTGTTGAAAGGTATCAATACATCACTTTATAACTGTACTAGGGTGCTGATAATTGGCAATAGAGTCCCTCTGGGGTTAGACTATCCCCTGCCAGAGTTAAACTAAAAGATTTTTTTGGGAAAAAACCAGAATTTTCAAATTTTTGGACTTGGAATATTTCTGCGTTAAGTTTTTGGTGCGAGTGTTGAAAAGTATTAATACATCACTTTATAATTGTACTAGGGTGCTGATAATTGGCAATAGAGTCCCTCTGGGGTTAAACTATCCCCTGCCAGAGCTAAACTAAAAGATTTTTTTTTTAAAAACCAGAATTTTCAAATTTTTGGACTTGGAATATTTCTGCGTTAAGTTTTTGGTGCAAGTGTTGAAAGGTATTAATACGTCACTTTATAATTGTACTAGGGTGCTGATAGTTGGTAATAAACTCCCTCTTGGGTTAAACTGTCCCCTGCCAGAGTTAAACTAAAAGATTTTTTTTTTAAAAACCAGAATTTTCAAATTTTTGGACTTGGAATATTTCTGCATTAAGTTTTTGGTACAATTGTTAAGAGGTTTTAATACATCACTATATAATTGTATAAGGGTGCTTATATTTGGCAATAGAGTCCCTATGGAATAAGACAATCCCTTCCTGGAGTAAAAATTGGATTTTTTCTTTTTAAATCTGTGTTTTTTTGTTTTTGTTTTTAAATCTTTGGACTTTGTGTTAACTTTATATTGTGAGTGTTGAAAGGCATAGTTATACATGGTATTAGGTTCCCTGTGGGGGTTGAACTATCCCTTTCCTGAGTTAAACTGAAATATTTTTTTGAGGAAAAAACACATTTTTTAAAAAATTTCGTGCAAATGTTGAAAGCTTTTTAACACATTACTTTATGTTTGTACTAGGGTGCTGATATTTGGTAAAAGAGTCCCTATGGAGTTACACTATCCTTTCTTGGGGTGAAACTGAATATAAAACAATATGAAAACGTCACAATAGACAATTTATACCGGTCACATTTTTCAAGGGAGACAACTCTCATTAGGATATGTTGTCAAAAAATTGAAGAAATATGTCCAAAAGCAATTACATTTGTGTTTAATATCTTCATTTAATCTACAACAGCATAGCTTGTCTCCAAAATGCATGAATTCACAAAACATAATCTGATTAAGTAAACAATATAAATATTATTAATGCAATTTGCGAAACCATTCCAATTAATATATTTTAATTATTTATTGACAAACATTTGCGAGACGAGCTATGCTGTTCTCCAACAGCTCTTGTTATATTGGGAGGGGGGAGAGGAATAGCCCAATCGGTTAGAGAGTCAACCTGGGTAATCTTGGGTGAAGATCCAAGGTGCGTGGTCCGATGCTCCCTACCAGTGTTCGGTTTGTGTTTCTCAGGAAGCTGAGATACAGGCCAATCTGCTGATGTGGTTATGTCCTTGGGCATTCACTTTACCATATTTGCTCCCTTCCATATGGTGTTCAGTGAGGTAGTCACCAACTACTACATGTACAAGGAGACCCTGTCTTAAAACGACCCTGGCTGTTCACAGGGCGTTATCAAACAAGGTAAACAATTGTAGTAGTTTGTGGTTACTAAAATGAACTACATGTATATATTTATACAGAAGGAGCATGCTATAAAGAGAAATAGTCTTACCACAGGACACAGGCTAACTTGAATATTTTAAGCTGAAGGGCTAGGTGAGTCTTGTTAACACATTTTGCAGAGTTTGCAATGTATGTATTAGTGTTAATATGATGCTGCTATTGTGCTTGAAAGTTCAGCAGGGGCTGCGTTAGCTAAGTAGTTAAGGTGTCCTGACACTTTATCACTAGCCCTCCACCTTGTTGCTTGTTTGAAACACACGTGGGGCAGTTGCCAGGTACTGACCATAGGTTGGTGGTTTTTATCCGGGTACTCCGGCTTTCCTCCACCTCCAAAACTAGGCACGTCCTTAAAACCAATGGGGTCGAAAAAATCATCACTGTAGATTGGAAAATTGTGAATTAATAAATTTTTTCAAATTTTGACATGTCTTTGACTCGGGATTAATTTCTAATTAAGCACAAGTGGAGGCATACGTGTTTCATAACATTTTCTGACTTATTTTGATTTGACAGGTCATTATGTGCCAATCTAGCGGCAGCCAACTGTTTCACGGAGAGCCATCTGGATGTTGAGGAAAACTGGAAACTCGTAGAGAAAGCACAATACTACTATATAGCTGTAAGTATAGGCCCTCTCCTACCCCTCCCCCCTTTATGCCCCTGCCATGAAATTGGGGGGGGGGGGGGGGGGAGGGGGGCAGTTTGTGTAACCCATGTCTGTCCTGTCCCATTTCGATGCAAATATAGTTAGTTAATCTCAGGAACTGCTGATGAGTCAACGCCATACTTCTAGTCTAGGATAGTGGGGGAGAGTCAACGCCATACTTCTAGTCTAGGATAGTGGGGGAGAGTCAACGCCATACTTCTAGTCTAGGATAGTGGTGTAGAGTCAACGCCATACATCTAGTCTAGGATAGTGGTGTAGAGTCAACGCCATACTTCTAGTCTAGGATAGTGGTGTAGAGTCAACGCCATACATCTAGTCTAGGATAGTGGTGTAGAGTCAACGCCATACTTCTAGTCTGGGATAGTGGGGGAGAGTCAACGCCATACTTCTAGTCTAGGATGGTGGTGTAGAGTCAACGCCATACTTCTAGTCTAGGATAGTGGTGTAGAGTCAACGCCATACTTCTAGTCTAGGATAGTGGGGGAGAGTCAACGCCATACTTCTAGTCTAGGATGGTGGTGTAGAGTCAACGCCATACTTCTAGTCTGGGATAGTGGGGGAGAGTCAACGCCATACTTCTAGTCTAGGATAGTAGGGGAGAGTCAACGCCATACATCTAGTCTAGGATAGTGGGGAGAGTCAACGCCATACTTCTAGTCTAGGATAGTGGGGGGGAGTCAACGACATACATCTAGTCTAGGATAGTGGGGGAGAGTCAACGCCATACTTCTAGTCTGGGATAGTGGGGGAGAGTCAACGCCATACTTCTAGTCTAGGATAGTGGGGGGGAGTCAACGACATACTTCTAGTCTAGGATAGTGGTGTAGAGTCAACGCCATACTTCTAGTCTAGGATTGAGGTGTAGAGTCAACACGATATTTCTAGTCTGGGATAGTGGGGGAGAGTCAACGCCATACTTCTAGTCTAGGATTGAGGTGTAGAGTCAACGCCATACTTCTAGTCTAGGATAGTGGGGGAGAGTCAACGCCATACTTCTAGTCTAGGATAGTGGTGTAGAGTCAACGCCATACTTCTAGTCTGGGATAGTGGGGGAGAGTCAACGCCATACTTCTAGTCTGGGATAGTGGGGGAGAGTCAACGCCATACTTCTAGTCTGGGATAGTGGTGTAGAGTCAACGCCATACTTCTATTCTAGGATAGTGGGGGAGAGTCAACGCCATACTTCTAGTCTAGGATAGTGGGGGAGAGTCAACGCCATACTTCTAGTCTAGGATAGTGGGGGAGAGTCAACGCCATACTTCTAGTCTAGGATAGAGGTGTAGAGTCAACGCCATACTTCTAGTCTAGGATAGTGGTGTAGAGTCAACGCCATACTTCTAGTCTGGGATAGTGGGGGAGAGTCAACGCGATACTTCTAGTCTAGGATGGAGGTGTAGAGTCAACGCCATACTTCTAGTCTGGGAAAGTGGGGGAGAGTCAACGCGATACTTCTAGTCTAGGATGGAGGTGTAGAGTCAACGCCATACTTCTAGTCTAGGATAGTGGGGGAGAGTCAACGCCATACTTCTAGTCTAGGATGGAGGTGTAGAGTCAACGCCATACTTCTAGTCTAGGATAGTGGGGGAGAGTCAACGCCATACTTCTAGTCTAGGATAGTGGGGGAGAGTCAACGCCATACTTCTAGTCTAGGATAGTGGTGTAGAGTCAACGCCATACATCTAGTCTAGGATAGTGGTGTAGAGTCAACGCCATACATCTAGTCTAGGATAGTGAGGGAGAGTCAACGCCATACTTCTAGTCTAGGATAGTGGGGGAGAGTCAACGCCATACTTCTAGTCTGGGATAGTGGGGGAGAGTCAACGCCATACTTCTAGTCTAGGATAGTGGGGGAGAGTCAACGCGATACTTCTAGTCTAGGATGGAGGTGTAGAGTCAACGCCATACTTCTAGTCTAGGATGGAGGTGTAGAGTCAACGCCATACTTCTAGTCTGGGATAGTGGGGGAGAGTCAACGCGATACTTCTAGTCTAGGATGGAGGTGTAGAGTCAACGCCATACTTCTAGTCTGGGATAGTGGGGGAGAGTCAACGCGATACTTCTAGTCTAGGATGGAGGTGTAGAGTCAACGCCATACTTCTAGTCTAGGATAGTGGGGGAGAGTCAACGCCATACATCTAGTCTAGGATAGTGGGGGAGAGTCAACGCCATACTTCTAGTCTAGGATAGTGGGGGAGAGTCAACGCCATACTTCTAGTCTAGGATAGTGGGGGAGAGTCAACGCCATACTTCTAGTCTAGGATAGAGGTGTAGAGTCAACGCCATACTTCTAGTCTGGGATAGTGGGGGAGAGTCAACGCCATACTTCTAGTCTGGGATAGTGGTGTAGAGTCAATGCCATACTTCTAGTCTGGGATAGTGGGGGAGAGTCAACGCGATACTTCTAGTCTAGGATGGAGGTGTAGAGTCAACGCCATACTTCTAGTCTAGGATAGTGGTGTAGAGTCAACGCCATACTTCTAGTCTGGGATAGTGGGGGAGAGTCAACGCCATACTTCTAGTCTGGGATAGTGGGGGAGAGTCAACGCCATACTTCTAGTCTGGGATAGTGGTGTAGAGTCAACGCCATACTTCTATTCTAGGATAGTGGGGGAGAGTCAACGCCATACTTCTAGTCTAGGATAGTGGGGGAGAGTCAACGCCATACTTCTAGTCTAGGATAGTGGGGGAGAGTCAACGCCATACTTCTAGTCTAGGATAGAGGTGTAGAGTCAACGCCATACTTCTAGTCTAGGATAGTGGTGTAGAGTCAACGCCATACTTCTAGTCTGGGATAGTGGGGGAGAGTCAACGCGATACTTCTAGTCTAGGATGGAGGTGTAGAGTCAACGCCATACTTCTAGTCTGGGAAAGTGGGGGAGAGTCAACGCGATACTTCTAGTCTAGGATGGAGGTGTAGAGTCAACGCCATACTTCTAGTCTAGGATAGTGGGGGAGAGTCAACGCCATACTTCTAGTCTAGGATGGAGGTGTAGAGTCAACGCCATACTTCTAGTCTAGGATAGTGGGGGAGAGTCAACGCCATACTTCTAGTCTAGGATAGTGGGGGAGAGTCAACGCCATACTTCTAGTCTAGGATAGTGGTGTAGAGTCAACGCCATACATCTAGTCTAGGATAGTGGTGTAGAGTCAACGCCATACATCTAGTCTAGGATAGTGAGGGAGAGTCAACGCCATACTTCTAGTCTAGGATAGTGGGGGAGAGTCAACGCCATACTTCTAGTCTGGGATAGTGGGGGAGAGTCAACGCCATACTTCTAGTCTAGGATAGTGGGGGAGAGTCAACGCGATACTTCTAGTCTAGGATGGAGGTGTAGAGTCAACGCCATACTTCTAGTCTAGGATGGAGGTGTAGAGTCAACGCCATACTTCTAGTCTGGGATAGTGGGGGAGAGTCAACGCGATACTTCTAGTCTAGGATGGAGGTGTAGAGTCAACGCCATACTTCTAGTCTGGGATAGTGGGGGAGAGTCAACGCGATACTTCTAGTCTAGGATGGAGGTGTAGAGTCAACGCCATACTTCTAGTCTAGGATAGTGGGGGAGAGTCAACGCCATACATCTAGTCTAGGATAGTGGGGGAGAGTCAACGCCATACTTCTAGTCTAGGATAGTGGGGGAGAGTCAACGCCATACTTCTAGTCTAGGATAGTGGGGGAGAGTCAACGCCATACTTCTAGTCTAGGATAGAGGTGTAGAGTCAACGCCATACTTCTAGTCTGGGATAGTGGGGGAGAGTCAACGCCATACTTCTAGTCTGGGATAGTGGTGTAGAGTCAATGCCATACTTCTAGTCTGGGATAGTGGGGGAGAGTCAACGCGATACTTCTAGTCTAGGATGGAGGTGTAGAGTCAACGCCATACTTCTAGTCTAGGATAGTGGGGGAGAGTCAACGCCATACTTCTAGTCTAGGATGGTGGTGTAGAGTCAACGCCATACTTCTAGTCTGGGATAGTGGGGGAGAGTCAACGCCATACTTCTAGTCTAGGATAGTGGGGGAGAGTCAACGCCATACTTCTAGTCTAGGATGGAGGTGTAGAGTCAACGCCATACTTCTAGTCTAGGATAGTGGGGGAGAGTCAACGCCATACTTCTAGTCTAGGATGGTGGTGTAGAGTCAACGCCATACTTCTAGTCTAGGATAGTGGGGGAGAGTCAACGCCATACTTCTAGTCTAGGATAGTGGGGGAGAGTCAACGCCATACATCTAGTCTGCGATAGTGGGGGAGAGTCAACGCCATACATCTAGTCTAGGATAGTGGGGGAGAGTCAACGCCATACATCTAGTCTAGGATAGTGGGGGAGAGTCAACGCCATACTTCTAGTCTAGGATAGTGGGGGAGAGTCAACGCCATACTTCTAGTCTAGGATAGTGGGGGGGAGTCAACGACATACTTCTAGTCTAGGATAGTGGTGTAGAGTCAACGCCATACTTCTAGTCTAGGATTGAGGTGTAGAGTCAACACGATATTTCTAGTCTGGGATAGTGGGGGAGAGTCAACGCCATACTTCTAGTCTAGGATAGTGGGGGAGAGTCAACGCCATACTTCTAGTCTAGGATAGTGGGGGAGAGTCAACGCCATACTTCTAGTCTAGGATAGAGGTGTAGAGTCAACGCCATACTTCTAGTCTGGGATAGTGGGGGAGAGTCAACGCCATACTTCTAGTCTGGGATAGTGGTGTAGAGTCAATGCCATACTTCTAGTCTGGGATAGTGCGGGAGAGTCAACGCGATACTTCTAGTCTAGGATGGAGGTGTAGAGTCAACGCCATACTTCTAGTCTAGGATAGTGGGGGAGAGTCAACGCCATACTTCTAGTCTAGGATGGTGGTGTAGAGTCAACGCCATACTTCTAGTCTGGGATAGTGGGGGAGAGTCAACGCCATACTTCTAGTCTAGGATAGTGGGGGAGAGTCAACGCCATACTTCTAGTCTAGGATGGAGGTGTAGAGTCAACGCCATACTTCTAGTCTAGGATAGTGGGGGAGAGTCAACGCCATACTTCTAGTCTAGGATGGTGGTGTAGAGTCAACGCCATACTTCTAGTCTAGGATAGTGGGGGAGAGTCAACGCCATACTTCTAGTCTAGGATAGTGGGGGAGAGTCAACGCCATACATCTAGTCTGGGATAGTGGGGGAGAGTCAACGCCATACATCTAGTCTAGGATAGTGGGGGAGAGTCAACGCCATACATCTAGTCTAGGATAGTGGGGGAGAGTCAACGCCATACTTCTAGTCTAGGATAGTGGGGGAGAGTCAACGCCATACTTCTAGTCTAGGATAGTGGGGGGGAGTCAACGACATACTTCTAGTCTAGGATAGTGGTGTAGAGTCAACGCCATACTTCTAGTCTAGGATTGAGGTGTAGAGTCAACACGATATTTCTAGTCTGGGATAGTGGGGGAGAGTCAACGCCATACTTCTAGTCTAGGATTGAGGTGTAGAGTCAACGCCATACTTCTAGTCTAGGATGGAGGTGTAGAGTCAACGCCATACTTCTAGTCTAGGATAGTGGGGGAGAGTCAACACCATACTTCTAGTCTGGGATAGTGGGGGAGAGTCAACGCCATACTTCTAGTCTGGGATAGTGGGGAGAGTCAACGCCATACTTCTAGTCTAGGATAGTGGTGTAGAGTCAACGCCATACTTCTAGTCTGGGATAGTGGGGGAGAGTCAACGCCATACTTCTAGTCTGGGATAGTGGGGGAGAGTCAACGCCATACTTCTAGTCTGGGATAGTGGTGTAGAGTCAACGCCATACTTCTATTCTAGGATAGTGGGGGAGAGTCAACGCCATACTTCTAGTCTAGGATAGTGAGGGAGAGTCAACGCCATACTTCTAGTCTAGGATAGTGGGGGAGAGTCAACGCCATACTTCTAGTCTAGGATAGAGGTGTAGAGTCAACGCCATACTTCTAGTCTAGGATAGTGGTGTAGAGTCAACGCCATACTTCTAGTCTGGGATAGTGGGGGAGAGTCAACGCGATACTTCTAGTCTAGGATGGAGGTGTAGAGTCAACGCCATACTTCTAGTCTGGGAAAGTGGGGGAGAGTCAACGCGATACTTCTAGTCTAGGATGGAGGTGTAGAGTCAACGCCATACTTCTAGTCTAGGATAGTGGGGGAGAGTCAACGCCATACTTCTAGTCTAGGATGGAGGTGTAGAGTCAACGCCATACTTCTAGTCTAGGATAGTGGTGTAGAGTCAACGCCATACTTCTAGTCTAGGATAGTGGGGGAGAGTCAACGCCATACTTCTAGTCTAGGATAGTGGGGGAGAGTCAACGCCATACTTCTAGTCTAGGATAGTGGTTTAGAGTCAACGCCATACTTCTAGTCTAGGATAGTGGTTTAGAGTCAACGCCATACTTCTAGTCTAGGATAGTGGTGTAGAGTCAACGCCATACTTCTAGTCTAGGATAGTGGGGGAGAGTCAACGCCATACTTCTAGTCTAGGATAGTGGGGGAGAGTCAACGCCATACTTCTAGTCTAGGATAGTGGGGGAGAGTCAACGCCATACTTCTAGTCTAGGATAGTGGGGGAGAGTCAACGCCATACTTCTAGTCTAGGATAGTGGGGGAGAGTCAACATCATACTTCTAGTCTAGGATAGAGGTGTAGAGACAACGCCATACTTCTAGTCTAGGATAGTGGTGTAGAGTCAACGCCATACTTTTAGTCTGGGATAGTGGGGGAGAGTCAACGCCATACTTCTAGTCTAGGATAGTGGGGGAGAGTCAACGCCATACTTCTAGTCTAGGATAGTGGTGTAGAGTCAACGCCATACTTCTAGTCTAGGATAGTGGTGTAGAGTCAACGCCATACTTCTAGTCTAGGATAGTGGGGGAGAGTCAACGCCATACTTCTAGTCTAGGATAGTGGGGGAGAGTCAACGCCATACTTCTAGTCTAGGATAGTGGGGGAGAGTCAACGCCATACTTCTAGTCTAGGATAGTGGGGGAGAGTCAACGCCATACTTCTAGTCTAGGATGGAGGTGTAGAGTCAACGCCATACTTCTAGTCTAGGATAGTGGTGTAGAGTCAACGCCATACTTCTAGTCTGGGATAGTGGGGGAGAGTCAACGCCATACTTCTAGTCTGGGATAGTGGTGTAGAGTCAACGCCATACTTCTAGTCTAGGATAGAGGTGTAGAGTCAACGCCATACTTTTAGTCTAGGATAGAGGTGTAGAGTCAACGCCATACTTCTAGTCTAGGATAGAGGTGTAGAGTCAACGCCATACTTTTAGTCTAGGATAGTGGTGTAGAGTCAACGCCATACTTCTAGTCTAGGATAGAGGTGTAGAGTCAACGCCATACTTCTAGTCTGGGATAGTGGGGGAGAGTCAACGCCATACATTTAGTCTAGGATAGAGGTGTAGAGTCAACGCCATACTTCTAGTCTGGGATAGAGGTGTAGAGTCAACGCCATACTTTTAGTCTAGGATAGTGGTGTAGAGTCAACGCCATACTTCTAGTCTAGGATAGAGGTGTAGAGTCAACGCCATACTTCTAGTCTAGGATAGTGGGGGAGAGTCAATGCCATACTTCTAGTCTAGGATCGAGGTGTAGAGTCAACGCCATACTTCTAGTCCAGGATAGTGGGGGAGAGTCAACGCCATACTTCTAGTCTAGGATAGAGGTGTAGAGTCAACGCCATACTTCTAGTCTAGGATAGTGGTGTAGAGTCAACGCCATACTTCTAGTCCAGGATAGTGGGGGAGAGTCAACGTCATACTTCTAGTCTAGGATAGTGGGGGAGAGTCAACGCCATACTTCTAGTCTAGGATAGTGGGGGAGAGTCAACGCCATACATCTAGTCTAGGATGGAGGTGTAGAGTCAACGCCATACATCTAGTCTAGGATAGTGGTGTAGAGTCAACGCCATACTTCTAGTCTAGGATAGTGGGGGAGAGTCAACGCCATACTTCTAGTCTAGGATAGTGGTGTAGAGTCAACGCCATACTTCTAGTCTAGGA
This sequence comes from Pecten maximus, assembly GCF_902652985.1. Lineage (NCBI taxonomy): Eukaryota > Metazoa > Mollusca > Bivalvia > Pectinida > Pectinidae > Pecten > Pecten maximus. The sequence goes on along the minus strand of NC_047015.1, from coordinate 57,590,950 downwards.
TTGAGGTGTAGAGTCAACGCAATACTTCTAGTCTAGGATAGTGGGGGAGAGTCAACGCCATACTTCTAGTCTAGGATTGAGGTGTAGAGTCAACGCAATACTTCTAGTCTAGGATAGTGGGGGAGAGTCAACGCCATACTTCTAGTCTAGGATAGTGGTGTAGAGTCAACGCCATACATCTAGTCTAGGATAGTGGTGTAGAGTCAACGCCATACTTCTAGTCTAGGATAGTGGTGTAGAGTCAACGCCATACTTCTAGTCTAGGATAGTGGGGGAGAGTCAACGCCATACTTCTAGTCTAGGATAGTGGGGGAGAGTCAACGCCATACTTCTAGTCTAGGATAGTGGGGGAGAGTCAACGCCATACTTCTAGTCTAGGATAGTGGGGGAGAGTCAACGCCATACTTCTAGTCTAGGATGGAGGTGTAGAGTCAACGCCATACTTCTAGTCGAGGATAGTGGTGTAGAGTCAACGCCATACTTCTAGTCTGGGATAGTGGGGGAGAGTCAACGCCATACTTCTAGTCTGGGATAGTGGTGTAGAGTCAACGCCATACTTCTAGTCTAGGATAGAGGTGTAGAGTCAACGCCATACTTTTAGTCTAGGATAGAGGTGTAGAGTCAACGCCATACTTCTAGTCTAGGATAGAGGTGTAGAGTCAACGCCATACTTTTAGTCTAGGATAGTGGTGTAGAGTCAACGCCATACTTCTAGTCTAGGATAGAGGTGTAGAGTCAACGCCATACTTCTAGTCTGGGATAGTGGGGGAGAGTCAACGCCATACATTTAGTCTAGGATAGAGGTGTAGAGTCAACGCCATACTTCTAGTCTGGGATAGAGGTGTAGAGTCAACGCCATACTTTTAGTCTAGGATAGTGGTGTAGAGTCAACGCCATACTTCTAGTCTAGGATAGAGGTGTAGAGTCAACGCCATACTTCTAGTCTAGGATAGTGGGGGAGAGTCAATGCCATACTTCTAGTCTAGGATCGAGGTGTAGAGTCAACGCCATACTTCTAGTCCAGGATAGTGGGGGAGAGTCAACGCCATACTTCTAGTCTAGGATAGAGGTGTAGAGTCAACGCCATACTTCTAGTCTAGGATAGTGGTGTAGAGTCAACGCCATACTTCTAGTCCAGGATAGTGGGGGAGAGTCAACGCCATACTTCTAGTCTAGGATAGTGGGGGAGAGTCAACGCCATACTTCTAGTCTAGGATAGTGGGGGAGAGTCAACGCCATACATCTAGTCTAGGATGGAGGTGTAGAGTCAACGCCATACATCTAGTCTAGGATAGTGGTGTAGAGTCAACGCCATACTTCTAGTCTAGGATAGTGGGGGAGAGTCAACGCCATACTTCTAGTCTAGGATAGTGGTGTAGAGTCAACGCCATACTTCTAGTCTAGGATTGAGGTGTAGAGTCAACGCAATACTTCTAGTCTAGGATAGTGGGGGAGAGTCAACGCCATACTTCTAGTCTAGGATTGAGGTGTAGAGTCAACGCAATACTTCTAGTCTAGGATAGTGGGGGAGAGTCAACGCCATACTTCTAGTCTAGGATAGTGGTGTAGAGTCAACGCCATACATCTAGTCTAGGATAGTGGTGTAGAGTCAACGCCATACTTCTAGTCTAGGATGGTGGTGTAGAGTCAACGCCATACATCTAGTCTAGGATGGAGGTGTAGAGTCAACGCCATACTTCTAGTCTAGGATGGTGGTGTAGAGTCAACGCCATACTTCTAGTCTAGGATAGTGGTGTAGAGTCAACGCCATACTTCTAGTCTAGGATAGTGGGGGAGAGTCAACGCCATACTTCTAGTCTAGGATAGTGGGGGAGAGTCAACGCCATACTTCTAGTCTAGGATAGTGGGGGAGAGTCAACGCCATACTTCTAGTCTGGGATAGTGGTGTAGAGTCAACGCCATACTTCTAGTCTAGGATAGTGGGGGAGAGTCAACGCCATACTTCTAGTCTAGGATAGTGGGGGAGAGTCAACGCCATACTTCTAGTCTAGGATAGTGGGGGAGAGTCAACGCCATACTTCTAGTCTAGGATAGTGGTGTAGAGTCAACGTCATACTTCTAGTCTAGGATCGAGGTGTAGAGTCAATGCCATACTTCTAGTCTGGGTTATGAAGGTTCTGTCGTCCCTTGGTTGTATACCAGGTACGCAAGGCGACTAAGGAATAAAGGGAAACTAAAGCCCTAAAGAAGCCCATCAGTTCTGGTGTTACCTGTAGTCACACACTAATATACTGTAAACGTACATATTTTAGCGGTAATTTTATTTTAGCGCTTTTCGCGCTGGAAGCCTTGCGCTAATTACTTTTTGTACGTTCCATTTCTATAGAAAGTTCTGTGGATGCGCTAATTCATCATTGCGCTAACTGGCTGAAATCTGCAAATGCGCTAAAATTTGATTGCGCTAAAATAAGTACGTTTACAGTATATACCTACCTATACAGAGCTAGTTATATGTGATCAGATATTAACTTAAGCCGGAGCAGATTTACATATGTAGTGTTGGTTTGTGTTGTTATTGTTAATATATAAGTAATAAACCGAAAAAAATCTTCTTTAAGAATTTGTAGCTTACATGATTGAAAAGATTCAATTTGATTTTGTTGATCAGGGCTTCCCTCTCACAGTTTGTCCGGCAGCCATGTTAAGAATTGCTAAACACTCTGGAGAAAAAGGCAAGACATTTTGTACCAACTTGTCAGCTCCCTTTATCTGTCAGTTCTTCAAGGATCCCCTGATGGAACTCATGCCATTTGTGGACATTTTGTTTGGGAATGAAACGGTAAGTTGTACCAGAATTTTTCTTTGCTATATAGATTTGAGAGAGTCCTTCCCAACTATATTTAGATACTCTAATGTGGAATGAAGAACACTTTTTATAGTTAATTACATCCTAATTAAATTCTCATTTATTTATCAATAATCTATTGTTCTGATTGATGGTTTTTTTTTTTACAATATTTACCAGTATGTCTCCCCAGGATAGAAACAGTCTCAGTATCAGTAGGTCGGTCAAGTTATTATCAAATATTTTTATAAAATATTATTATGCAGACTGTCAAAAGTCTCTCTCGGGGTTCAATTCAGGCTGTGCCATTGCGTCAATGACCCAACCATTCTGAGTGTAATAAAGAAATTTTGAGATTTCGAGCAGGTCAAAAATACTTACTTGCGGTTAATGAATAAATGTCTGCAAAAAAACGTAATTTAATACTGCTCAGTATTGTGCATGCATATATACATTCATTTAACAGGTTAAGTTTTCCTTCATAGGTTTTTCGTGTTTTAGATATTACTGGTCTCAGCAGCTCCCTTTCCTTTCAAATGGTCCCTATTTATGTATCACTTTATTAAACTTTTAGCTGACTCACTTTCACATTTAATAATCCTGGATTGAGAAATGATCTCGGACATTGTTGAAATAAATGACCAATTTTTCCTTGCTTCTCATTTATGAATGTTTATATTTTGAATGAGTAAAGGGAGATAACCAGTACATTAAATTAATTCTTGTGATTTTGACGACCAGATTTTACCCACTATGATGCAATGCATCAGTGTATCTTTCACTTAGCCAATGTGATACATCAGTAAATCTTTACATCTCCAATTAGCCCATTTGATGTAAATAATTACATTTCCACTTAGCTGATACTATATATTAGAATCATATCCTTTTGAGTTCCTGAAATTTTCACTTTCATGAGTTTTAAGAAAAAGATTATAAAACTCTACCATTCAATATCACTTTAGATTAAACGAGCCTACTGTGATGTAACCGAATCATGAAATTAATTATTAGAAAAATTTATGTTATTATATGTAATTATGCCCCGGTACAACTTAGAAGGCCATTACTGTTTTACCTTGATTCTGTCCACCTGTTCGTCTGTCCATCTGTCCGTCGCTATGATATAGGTTAAATTTTGAGGCCATTTGTGGGGGTCGAAATAAAGAAGGGAATGAGGGCATTCTTGTTGCACCAAAACATTTCTAGTTTTGTTTGTTTTGTTTTAACAGGAAGCAGAAACTTTTGCAAAAGAACACAACTTTGGGGTAAGTTATCTTCCATAATAATACTGTAAATATCCATATCTTAGTGGTGAACCTATTTTAGCGGTTTCTACAGTACTTCATCATCATGTTTGTCTGTTCAAATTCAGCAACGTGCTACGATTTCAGTCCACCATGTTTGTCTGTTCAAATTCAGCAATGCGCTAAAATTACAGTGCGCCAACATTAATACTTTTACAGTATCTCAATAACAAAACAACAATTACGTATAAAAATTATAGTTTCAGTCATGACACTGTGTAATTATAGGTCAGGGTTATTCCATTAAAACATCTACCTGATTCCAGGACCCCAGAATGAATCACTTCTGTCCATGGTTGTGTTTCCTATCTCTTAGTCCGGGGGGGAGGGGGTAGATATTTTACTGGAATAGCCCACAATGATAGGAAAAAAACGAAGTGTAATTATAGGGTGTCGGGGATGAAACAGAACTGTAGGATTAATATTTATTGGTGTGGTATTTCAGACAGAAGACAGGAAAGAGATTGCTAAGAAGATTGCTGCCATGCCAAAGGATAATGCGTCTAAACCAAGGGTAGTCATCATTACACAGGCAGAGGACCCCATCATTGTGGCCAAAGGTGAGTAGAGTCCTGGGTATTCATTATACAGGGGACTGACCCGATCATTGTGGCCAAAGGTGAGTAGAGTTCTGGGTAGTCATTATACAGGGGCGGACCCGATCATCGTGGCCAAAGGTGAGGAGAGTCCTGGGTATTCATTATACAGGGGACTGACCCGATCATCGTGGGCAAAGTTGAGTAGAGTTCTGGGTAGTCATTATACAGGGGCGGACCCGATCATCGTGGCCAAAGGTGAGGAGAGTTCTGGGTATTCATTATACAGGGGGCTGACCCGATCATCGTGGCCAAAGGTGAGGAGAGTTCTGGGTATTCATTATACAGGGGGCGGACCCGATCATCGTGGCCAAAGGTGAGGAGAGTTCTGGGTATTCATTATACACGGGGCTGACCTGATCATCGTGGCCAAAGGTGAGGAGAGTTCTGGGTAGTCATTACACAGGGGGCTGACCTGATCATCGTGGCCAAAGGTGAGGAGAGTTCTGGGTATTCATTATACAGGGGGCTGACCCGATCATCGTGGCCAAAGGTGAGGAGAGTTCTGGGTAGTCATTATACAGGGGGCTGACCCGATCATCGTGGGCAAAGGTGAGTAGAGTCCTGGTTAGTCATCATCACACCAAGGAAGATCAAATTATTTTGCCCAGAAATTTCTTACAAGATTATAATATAGAGCTTCTCTTTCTGTGAAGGTGTTAAATCTAATATGTATCTATAATTTTTGCTGCAGGTGGTGAAGTGACGGAGTACCCCGTAATCCCAATCAAGCCGGAGAACATTGTCGATACTAATGGCGCGGGAGATGCTTTTGTTGGAGGTAAGTACACAGGATTGATAATCTGATCGTCCTAAAATCAACGTATGATCCACCGATAATCCTAACTGAATTTCAAGGTGGTGGCCATTGTTGAAAATCCTTTTAGTGCCAACTCCCTGTGAGTGTTATAGTACAGGGCCTTACGGATGTTGTCTATAGTCTGTCCGATACAATGTATTGGCCCACAGTCTCCACACTTCAGATTTATTTGTGATACTACCAAAGCGTGACGTCAGCAGAGCCTCCATCAGAAATTCTCAATATTTCATCGTGAAAAACTTCATATATATTTTATATTTGTTTCTGTGTCACGTCTAACGATGGATCGACTCATCGACTTATCCCAATTGCAATGCTCTCGATGTCAATGCATCGATCCAGAAATCAAAAATCAATTCTTTCGCAATAGTCGGAGGACTAATGCAGTAGTCAAGATAACTAGCAATGGTCATGATTAGAAGGAATAAAAGAATAATTTTAGCTGCCGAATGCATGCTCTTCTCGTCCTTTCATTAGGCCTAACATATATGTACGAAACTTTAGTGTGCACAGCCAGACATGTTAATATTCTATAGGGGGGCTCACGTCATCACTGTTAACAACATGGCAGAAGGTGGCGCGAAATACCTCTTGGCTGAAAAAAAAAGAAAAAAGCACGGGTATAGATATAATTGGGTTTCGTAAAAGCTGACACAGATAGTGACAAAACCAGGGTAGGGCGCCGCCTGCGAATGTCCCGTAGTAAAATACAGTGGCAACACAACAAATTTGACAGATCACATTAGCCTTAAACATCTGGCTAAATTTGACAGATCACATTAGCCTTAAACATCTGGCTATTGACGTAACGAGTATTAAGATGGCGCCAACCATAACAACCGGTCATCAGACACCTGTGTCAAACCCATGTTGATTTGGGACCATTGGTCTTGTTAAATCATCAAAGTGTTTGTATGACTTTAATACTGTGCAGTATTTTCTTAAGTTGTTTATTGTTGACTGAAAATCAATGAAGAATTCAACCATGATGTCTTGTTTTAATATGTATTATGGAAGCATATATGTTAAGTTGTAAATAAAACTGTACACCATAATAGTCTATTGATACTTAACTGAAAAACAGACAAAATTGAACGTCAAACCATATTATAAAGCTATCGCAATAGTATCACAGTAGTTTGTCTTTTTCAAATACTATTGTGATAGTAATTCTGATTATCGCAATACTATCGCAATAATAAAATTCTGCTCACTAGTCACCCCTACTTGGTAAATTCATGCAAAATTATGTCTCAAAAATTCAAATGATTGCCTATGTTTAGTGAAGGTGAGTTCATATTCCAACACATAGTTATACCTGCCACATAGTAAATGGATGCAAGATATCTGATAAACATCTTAACAGATTAAGTTCATATTCACGCCATATCATCAAAGTCTACACCTTCTGATCAAATTTTGTTGCTCAGGTTTTTAATTTTGCTCTTTTTGCATTTTGCAGGTTTCCTCGCTCAGCTAGTGAAGGGGGAGAGCGAAGCTAAGTGTATCAAATGTGGCGTATATGCCGCCAACGTTGTTATACAGCAGTCGGGCTGTACATTCCCAGCACAGCCAGATTTTGAATGACAATGCCATAGGGCCTCCATTGATTGATGTATATAATAACCTCATCAACGAAATACACACAGCTGACGACCATTGGGCGAAACTCTTTACCGGGATATAGGAAGAGCTATTATTAGAATATAAACTGTCACAGGCGACAACCAACGCCTCAGGATCCATTAATACTCATCCTCAATTTATACCATGAAAACTCAGTAATGACCAAGTTTTTAAAACATTTCTTAGTTGTACTGCTCTAGGTCTGGAAATTTTTTTTTTGGTCTGAATGTCTAATGCTACCTCGCCGCTTCTGATTTTTTTTTTTTTTCAGAATTAGACTATATTAAGATGGTGATTTTACCAAACCATTGGGCATTCACGGAAAAATGAGAGGATGGACTTTAATCGATGATATTAATTTATGTAAAAACAATTATGTGAAAAGTAAATATTTGTACAAAGGATACAATAGAATGTTGAATCATATTTGGAAGAAATATCTGTCCGAGTAGGTTTTAAATGTTCTGTGTACTTAACTTGTGCAGCAGTTTAAGATTTTACAATGATGTGTTAAATATAGATAAGACGTGGCTGTTGATGTATATTGCATTATCTAACATCAGATAAGTATATATATGTACAGACAAGTGTTGGTAGGATTTGTTATATTTTTTAATGACGTTGACCTGACATTATGAAATAATTAATTTTCACAGGGTTTTTGTTGTCGTTTATTTTGTTAGTACTCTCGGACCACAATATACTTTTGCCACAAAATATCTAACATTATATTACACAAACAGATATTTCTATGATACGTGTCACATCTCGGTCATTTTCATTATTATGATAATACCTATATGAACATTCTCAGAGAGGTCCGTTTTCACTTCTCATAACTGTTTTAAATGGATGCATGCGAGTTGATTTTGTGATTATTGTTCATCCAAGTACATGTTCTTATGAAATGGTATGTTTAATGAAAATAAAAACAATTTAGCCCCAGGAAATATCTGATATTACAGGGTTAGTCCGGTAAAAAGTAAAATGCTATGTGTACCTAGGTAATTGCATTTTGAATACAAGATTGGCTCAGAAAATCAGAAAATGGTGACTGTACTTTACTATGTAAATTTCATTTCTGTTCTGGATATTGATGCTCATTCATGGTGTATTGTAGAAAAATGTGGCAGGAAGAGTATGATGATTGTGTGAATGACTTTCTCACCGATTCTCGTGACCTTTAAAGAACCATCTGTGGGTGTGTGTGAAGTACTATCCAGAGAACTTGTAGGTGTGTGTGAAGTAATATCCCAGAGCCACCTGTGGGTGTGTGAAGTAATATCACCACTGGCATTTTCTTGTATACATGGGTGACTACTAATGTCAAATCATATTTTAAGTTTTGTAAAAACTCCCTTTGCTTTTGAATGTGCATCATTTATTTCCATGAGAGAAGAAAACATTAAAACGAATACTGAAACAAACAATTGTTCTGGTTTTGTTCTTGTTTCAGACGGACTTCAGCAGAGAGAATCATTTCCCAAAATATGTTAAAGGCAGGAATGAGGATATATACCTGTCAGAACCTCCTAGTATTAAGCAGGGATGTTAAACAAAATTCTGATCACTAACCCAGGGCTAGTAGACACCAAAGGGGCCTCTAGCCCGAACTAGATATCTACGAGCCCAACATATTATAGGGAAAATATCAGAAAATTGAAAATTTAATTAACAGCATATTCAGAAAGGCCCTTTCAGCATACATGTGAAAAGCTAAGATGATAATTGTGATAATGGAAGGCGTGATCATTTTGACACAAATAACTCCATATTATTTTGATTTACGCTGCGGTAAGATTATTGCCATGAATTTTGAGGTTTTAAAATATGTTTTGGACATCCCTGTGTATAGAATTTAATTTAAATGTTTCTCTTTCTGCTGAAACGTCATGGGAAAGTCATTAGTCCCAGACTAGTATTGCTGTGATTCTCACAAGCCTGAGCTGAAAATTTGGTGGCCCCAGACGTTGGGGCTAGTGGATTTTTACCCGTCCTAATCGCGGGTTAGTGGATTCTTACACCTCTATCTTTAAACACATTCAAATACAGCTGCATTTTTTTGTGATGAAATATTTCAACTTATCAATAAAAACAGAATTCTATTTTTAGCAACAATGACCATGAACTTTGTCCACCCATTGGAAAAAAGGTTTGAAATTGATTGACATGAATATCATGGGTTACGTCCCTTTCACACTCCACCGACTTGGTCAGATAGATCACTCCATCTATTTATGTATATCAATCAGTTTTTAATCTTCGTTTTCAGTTAATGACTACATCACCGGTAAGAATTGTACTCGCATTTCATAAAGGTATTTAAATAAAGATACAGTTGAGTGTAAGCTAACCTTTGCACCCTAGTGCACTCCTACGTTTAAACTAGTAGTGCACTACATTTAAGCTACAGGTAAACTAGTAGTGCACTACATTTAAACTACAGGTGAACTAGTAGTGCACTACATTTAAACTACAGGTAAACTAGTAGTGCACTACATTTAAGCTACAGGTAAACTAGTAGTGCACTACATTTAAGCTACAGGTAAACTAGTAGTGCACTACGTCCAGTCAGGTGTGACCACAAATCCCCCTATACAGGTAATGGACAGTGCCACTGGACACCTGTGTTAGGTACCTGTAGTTGTTACATATACAGACCTGTGTAAATTGACTGCCTTATATCTGTCATCCAGGTGTATTGAAATGTTGATAAAATTTTATCTAATATTAACTCAAAATATAATTGGCTGTGGTTCTTATATGATATATTGCACAAGAGGAATTAAAACTCTATCAATTGGATTAGTAGTGGGTTTTTTTCATCATGAATTTTTTTTTTTAAGATTTCATTATAGTGTAAAATTAATGATTATCTTCCTGATTTCAAAATTTTGATGCTTTTCATTTATTTTTTTTTAAATGTGATTAATAAACATTTTATATTAAAGATTAGTACCTTAGGCCTTGATGACTAGATTTTTCTCTCAAGTAACTGTATATGGCTGTGGTTCTTATATCATCATCATCATCATCATCATCATCATCATCTTCATCATCATCATCATCATCATCATCGCAATCTTTCATCATAATCATCATAATCTTTTTCTCATCCTTGTCATCATCAACATCATCACAAGTTCTCATAAGTCATGATAAAATAAATAAAAAAAACCCAAAAAAATATAAACAAACATATGATGTTTGTGGAGTAAGGAACATATGGACTGCCATGAGTATTTCTGCAAAGCAGATTAACATGTATAACTTCCACACACAACCACACATACCTGCACACAACCTAAACACTCATAACTCATTCACCTCACAAACACATAACACGCACATACACCCTCACTACATAGACAGTACAACCAGACACACATACAATGTACATTAAAGGGAAAGAGACATATATCTAATATATCCATTCGAGAGAGAGAGAGAGAGAGAGAGAGAGAGAGAGAGAGAGAGAGAGACCACATTTACTTACCAGGTATATTCTGTAAGTGTTAGATGAATAAATAAAAAAATCGAAAAACTAAATAAACAGTTAAAGCCAAATGTCGAGACTTGGGGTTAGCGTGTATAGTAGGGAAAACAAAATTTATTGTAAGATAAGCTACATTTCCAGCATAGGTTTCCATTTTCTCCATTTACTTTCAAACTTCCTTCTCATGTAGATGTTTTTACTATAGTTTATAAAGCTTTGAACAATGAAGTGGTCTTTAATAACATTAATAAGTGCATTGAGGCTCAGGGACTTGTGAAGACATCTAGTTTTATATATATAGTGTTTAATAAGAATTAAAAGGAGGTGGTGCATGGCGGCCCACGGCCGAATCTTATTTTATGCATGATATTATGATATACTTTTACCAAATACATGTCATTTTAGACACTAAAACGAAAATTGGCAAATGCTGTATACGCAGCGCCACCTAATATGATTTCTGTAAAAAATGTGTACCCTCCCTTTTAAATTCAATATATTTCTCGTACAAAAGTACTTGATACATTTCATATTGCATTGATAGTCTCATGTGATGTTATATTTTATAAAAACATGTGTGTTTAGTATGAATTTGTATAATAGAAAGTGTAATTACAGCTTTTTTAACAAAATTATCAGTAAAAATTGTACCGTCTTGAAATTTTCTTTTATTTGTTAAGTAGATAAAATGTAATGATCGTTGGAGTACAGCTGTACTATCAAATTTTGCTTTTAAAAAACATGTTTGCATATTAATCTTAATACACAACCAAAAAAAATCATCAAAAATTACTGGATAACAAAAGATTTTTGCATACAAAGAAAGGTCATGAAGTAAATTGTATTAAAAAACCAAAGGTTACAAAGGAGCACCCTGTCTGACACAAGCAGTAAAGCAGTAATATAATGTTTAATCGAACGTTTTGATGTACCTTTTGTAGCATTTGCCTCTATTTTTCAGTACTTTCGGTACTTTGATATGTTGTCCAAAATTTGGGGTGTATGCATTTAACATAATAAAATCTTGGCATATCCAGTAATTCACAAAATAAATTTGTTTCATTAAATGTTTATGAATATCCATAGATTATTTCTAACCGGAAATTTTGATAGTACTCCATTAATAACTTTGTGGTATTAGACTTTAAATGAAAAGTTAAAAACAATGATTTTCACAAAGAAGACATCAAATTAGGCTGAAATTTAATTTTAGTGTCACGGAGCGTGATGATTCATATACAAAATTAAACCTTAAACAAATGGGGTGAATTTGTTTCACAAATAGGAAATAAAAATGTGTTCTATAATAATTAGTGGTCAAAACATTAGCTTCTTATGCAGTTACATGGGAAAATAATGAAATCACCAAAAAAAGAATATATACATTGAGGAATCGAAATTAATTCCTCTCACATAATAGGGGATATTATGCTTTTGACAAAAATATGTTTCCGGGAAAAAACTCGCCGTGGGCCGATTTAGCCCTCCTATGCACCACCTCCTTTCATTATCAACAGAACTTGCTTGAGCAGTTATAGTCCAAAAAGAAAGGATTCCTTATTTATCAACACAGGAATTAAAAGAATGTCACAAAGAGTTTCAAGTCCCTGTAGCAGTTTCTGAACTTCTTGACATTCCCATAAACAATGGATAATAGTTTCTCTCTCCATATTACACAAAGAACATAATGGACTAGGATATAAATTTATCTTGAAAAGAAAAGTATTAGTTACTAGAATATGATGTAAAATTCGACTCTGAAACCACTGTAACTTGGAATTTTTTGTGACAGTAAATGGGATTCTAAATATTTAAACTCTTCGTTCCATTTTTTCACTCCAGTAGGTGTTGATGCTGGTGTAATAAGGTAATTATAAAAATCTTTACACCCTTTTTTACTCTTATAGAATATTTCAATGAGAATAGGTCTGAAAGGTTGGGATGGTCTTTCTATCTGAAAATCATATTTCCTAAGAAAACGCTTAGCTGCTGAGACTAATCCTTGGTACTGCAAGAAATTTGTATTAATTTGAAAATTATGCAGAAATTCATGAAATGAGTAAAAGGTCAGATTATTAGAATTTTTAATAAGGTCATTTACTGAATGAACAGATGCCTGAAACCAGTTTGGATAAAAAACAAAGTTATTTCCTACTTGTATATCAGTATTGTACCATAGTGGAGTTTTTAGGATTGAAACCTGTGTAACTTCCCTCATCGAACTAGAATTATTCAACCTAATCCAGCCTATAAAAACATCCTTCCAAAATTTATTTTTGCAGTTAGCTCGACACAGAAATATATTCCCTACCACAGCTTTGTAACTTTTTTTTATTTATAACCAAATCTAACAGTAAATTCCATTTTCCTGATGAATGGAGTATTCTTCTTGCCCAACCTAGCTTTTAAGAGCATCTATAAAGGAATGCAAGTCTACCATTTTCAATCCCCCATCTATATAATTTTGAATTACTACATCTTTCTTAATTTTATGAGATTTACCATTCCACAAAAAATCAAATAATAAGGTGTTGAAGTTTAGAAATGCATTTTTCAGGGTTTTTTTTTTTTTTTAAAGATTTCATTTTAGTGTAAAATTAATGTTCATCTTCCTGATTTCAAAATTTTGATGCTTTTCATTTATTTTTTTAGATGTGATTAATAAACATTTGATATTAAAGATTAATTCTACCTTGGGCCTTGATGACTGTAGATTTTTTTTTCTCAAGTAACTGTATATGAACATATATTTTTATATTTATTATTTTATCAGACAAAAATATTTTTAAATTCAGTAGTGTATTGTTACTTCACTAATATCTTTTAATTCAACCATGAACTCATTTCATAGTACATAATCAAAAATCTGAAGTTTTGTATGTTCTCATTTATGTTCTGTAAGAGACATATAATATCTACACAACAAGTTATGTACGTACCGTATGTATAATTGGTACTCTCAGGACATGCCTGTTGTCATGGCCACCTGGGCCCCAGGGCCCAATCCCCACCTCACCACCACCTTATGGACCTCCATAACACCTTACCTATATATATGTATCAGATGAGGATCAGTCTTAAGGTGTGCCTGTTTTAACACCTGGCTATAGTTTTGTCAAGTCCTCAATTAACCCCCCAGGGGTTCATTTATAGCATGCTGTGCCAGGCTCCTCTGCCTTTAATTACCTACATGTAATTAGCATCTAACACTGCCCATATATAATATCTACCTGTGGATGTTTTTAAAAAATTCATAGGTTTTTTTTTGCGAATCATCAAAAAACAATTAATTTCTATATACATTTTTACAATAAAGATATTCAATAAGTATAGTTTATATGCTGATTTTCTTTAATAACAAGAATGATCCACATGTGTATATTATATATTTGTAAGCAGGTAACTTTATAGAAGAAAATTATGAAATTACAAATTTAAGTGTTGTATAATTCAAGTGTTGTAGACAAGTACAGCTCCAGATACATGTACATTGTATGTGTGTTATATCAGCTTAAAACTGTTGCCCCCCCCCCCCCCCCCCCCCTCCCCAAGTTTGGCAGTATATGTATTTCATAACAAAAATGTCATTAATTGTTCCCTCAGGCCATTATCTCATTCTGTGTTACCTGTAACTGATACATGTACCTGGAATCAGATCCAACATGTTATATCTTCAAAGTATTAAATACCTGCACACGGGTACATGTACAGAAATTTCAATATTTCAGTAAAGGAAGATGGAAGGTGTTTTACAAGTAACATATACCTTTGATAAACTTAAAATTTTGAAATGTAGAACTGTTATGATCACTTAATTACCAGTACACTCAAAGAATCTCTTTCTTTACATGTTAAATCAATATTTAATTAATTTCTTTATGTGTTCAGGTTTCTGACTTTAAGCAATGGATGTATACACATAGAATGCACTACATATGTTATGGGCTGAATTAGCTTTTAATAAGCATAATATCACATCAAAAATGAAATTTTGAATACGGTAAACCTCCGATTAATTCCAACACGCGGATAGTTCGAACACACATTTTTTTTCTAGAAAAACAGTAATTTTTTAGCCAGTAATAGTTCGAACTCTGGCTGTTTATAACTGACACCATTTCGGATAGTTCGAACTTGTCAAATGAAGAACGTAAAGTAAGATTTTTTTCCCCGTAAACTCCATTGAAAGCTCGCGACGACTCGGCTCCGATGACCGGCCCAGAAAAATTGCCAAGATTTAAATTTGATCAGCAAGCACGTTTAGCGCTAGGTTATTAGATTGTATGTGTGATCATTAGAATGCGTCCGTGATTTAATATATGCCACATATTTTAGCGTTAATTCAGTTTTTTTCTACATTGTGTCTAATGATTTCACTCTGCCGAGATTTTTGCCGATATTGACTCGAATAGTTCGAACTCACGCTTATTTTCTGAAGCATAATTTCGAATAATTCGAACTGGTTCGTCAATATTTATTTAATTTTGTTCGAACTAACCGGATGTTTACCGCATGCTACTTAATTTAATCGGTGGAAGGTCTTCAAAGTCTTTTAGATAGTCTATATGGTTATTCAAACACGTGGAAATTAACTGTTAATACAGAAAAAAACAAAGATCGTAAGTCTTTCGAAATGAGGATCGATTAAAAGATAATTAAACTTGGATATATAGTGCTAATATAGTAAAAATTGTAGATTTTTTCTATTTAGGAGCTAAGCTCGGGTATAATAATAAATTCAATGATATGCAGAAACAATTAGCTGATCAGGGCCGGAAGGCTATGTTTGCTCTCCTTACCAGCTGTTCTGATATGAGTTTTAATTGTACAACATCATTGCATCTGTTTGATACATATGTTTGTAGTATAATGAATTACGCTTGCGAAGTTTGGGGATAATCGAAGGCGATGGAAATTGAAAAGGTACATTAATTTTGATATTTTGTAAAAAAAAAAAATCTTAAAGTTAAAAAAAAAAAAACTACCTGCAATGCCATGGCGTATTTTAAACTTGGACGATATCCATTGGAATGTATTAGAACATACAGAGTGATTAAATATTGGTTCAAACTAATGAACCCGAACAATTGTATTTTGAACACAGCTTAATTATTTTTATGTAATAATGATACTGGTGATTGTTTTAACTGGGCTATCTATGATAAACATTGCTTTTTTTCTCTTGGCTTTGGTGATGTATGGGTACACCATTATACTTATAATTACATAGTTGTATATATATATATAAAAATACTTCTACTGATAAGACAAAGAATTTTTGATCAACATCAACAATATCTAACAGGTTTACTTGATACCTCGTCAAAATGCGTACTTTATAAATATATGGTTGATCATTTTACTTTACAGTTTTATTAATTTTGACAAAGTATATACCTGTAAAATATAGATCCTGTTTATCGAAATTACGTCTGTCTGCTCGTCTGCTATCGAGACAGGTCGATACTTTCACTTACCATATACAAGATATTGAAGATGAGTATAATTTTATTCTAGTATGCAAAAGTTTTCATGATTTAAGAAAAAAAATACATCAAACCATTTTACTGGCGCAAACCATCAATGCATAAACTTATCCAATTACTGTGTGTTAATAATATTGGCGAAATTCGTAAGTTAGCAAGATATGTATATGATGCCAACAAAGTCATAGTGTGATTAGCATACTATAGACATGTCACCTGTATTTTATATTTTTTTGTGTGGTTCAGTAATAGTCAGAATTAGTTCTCGCCTTTGTGTATGCATGAATTGTAATACGATATATATTAGCCCGAGTTTCCTCTGGCCCTGTCACCATATCTGGTGTAGGACTTGGTGTCAGGGCCAGAGGAAACTCGGGCTAGATATATTACTTACTTTAAACATATTTTATTTACACATATTTGCAAATAGGATTTGGCACAAGTTATTACAACTTATGAAGCCATTTCGGCTAGATATATATGTATCTTGGAATCCTATATATGGCAAGCCAAAGTGGAAAAAAGTCACTATTTATGGATATCCATAAATCATTTCGAATATCCATAATTCATTTTTGAACCTATATGCTATGTAGCTTTTGGAAATAAATTGAATTGAATTGAATCGCCGAGACGATGTTGACATTTGCAGTCTTCGGATGGGCCAACATATATAACGCATTCTTACTTACTGAAGCGTGATGATCAGCCTCAGTGCATCGCGTGCAATTAACAACCTACCGTTAAACCCTAATATTTTCATTGGTGAAAAATATTTTTGCCGGGTGGGCACCTCGAGGGGAAATTCATATCATCAGCAACGATGTACCATTACCGGCCCCTATACCTATTTCACAAGGTTTTTGTTGTGAAAAAGTATAAAAATCCAAAGATGGTGAATAGTAGTCCAAATGTAAAATTTAATAAGTCAAACGTTCAAAAGTCGGCAGGCGATTTACGGAATATCCGAAAATCGACCCGTGCAGTCCGAACTCTAGGTTCTAATTAATTTTACAAAACGTTACACATAGTATTTAAGCTAGAGTTAATACAAATGATTGACAGGTGGCATTTTAGTACTCAGGTGGCCATATTTCAGACAGGTGAGATAATGACCTTAATTGTCCTTTGTCCGAGACTAGGTGTCATACCTGGCCAGACCAGTTAAGTAACTCAATTAACATCAAAAGATAAATGTACATACATTGCGCGGTTTAATCCGATAACAATGAGAAAAAGGGAATTATACATATCACTTTCAAAAGACAGACAGCTGGTTGAGGTGTAATTAAATAATTTGTAAATGTAACATTTTTACAAAGAGAAATTAGACGGCGAAGAAATCCAAAATTATGGAAAATGTAAAATGTCCAATAATGTTTTGACTTGAGCCATTACATAATTGGTTTTGGTATTATTTCATAGTGTCTGATATTTCATAAGATAATAACCATCTCATATAATTCAACGATATATGTACATATATATTGCACAGTGAGAATAAATTAAAATGGGGGGGGGGGGGGGGGGGGGGGGGGGGAGAGAGATTTACATGGATATACATATTGAAGATCTATATATCATAGGGGGGGGGGGGGGGAGATTTACATGGATATACATATTGAAGATCTATATATCATAGAACATGGTCACATGTCGCGGATATCTTCTCCTCGGATATAAATATAAACGACAGCCACATATGGAACCACCAATCAGCTGTAAGGACTGAGACCGGCAGCGAGACTTCAGAAAAAACAAACAAAAAACCCACATACACAAAAAACTAAACAAAAAGACGTTTGATTGAGAATACCATGAAAATCAACTAAAAATAATAGTGATCTTATCTTGTAAAGTATTTTGCAATATACTCGTCAATTTTGTCATGGACCGTTATAATGCATATTTTGATATGTATCTTATCCAGAGACATAGAATGGAAGCATCTGATTTTCATCTTAAAACGGAAGTATCAATTTTCAATCACAGTATTTTTAATGTGTCATGCTTGTTCTGTATGCAATTAAAAAAAAAAAAAAACATAATTAGAATTGAAAAAAAAAAACCCCGCTCAATATACATCATTACCTTCAAGGGGATACCATTTCATGCACAATTAATGTATACTTAATTGTCTATCGGCTGTAGCTGGCAATGACAGGTCTGAAATTTACTGTTGTCTTCTGGTTTTGATGATTTTTGATGAAGTCAATTATAAAGACAAAGAATTTTACCTTTTTAAACAAACGTTTAAATGATAACTTTATCCAAAGATGGATGAGTTTGCTGAAGGTTCATTGAAATGTTATTTGTGTAAATTATTAATAAGATTATTTTTATCTCTATAGCCATCTCAAACTGATCCCTATATTTCGATTAGCAAAGAGAGAGAGAGAGAGATATCGTAATATTTTAAGATAATGTATATTTATTGTAGCCAGAATTTGGTAGAAGAGTTCTATAATATTCTAATTTGTCCAATTTATGTAATTTTACATAAAAAAAAGGTTAATTAAAAACGATACTAATTGACATCGACCCTCGTCATGTTAACTGAAATGTTCACTTGATAAAGATGCTACAGCGCCGACAAAGAGTATTTATGATCGATTTGAAATAAGAAAAGCCTGTAATAGCATGTTCTTGATATTGCTTATATCTGCTATATGCTATCTTCAAAGACTGTAATGAAATTATAAAATATTTAATGTAAAACTAGTTTATGATTTATGAGAATGGTATTTGTAATAGCTTAATGTATTATTGAGAATACTGTCAAACCAATTGGAATAGAAACATATTTTGATTCTCAGATATGTTTTCTTTTGCATTAAACTTTTTTTCAGCATAGCCGTATAATATTCTGTTGGCTCCGGATATGACGCGACAGGTGGCGTTACTGGTCAAGATGAAGTATGTGATTGGTCAATGTAGCGGTAAATGCAAAATGCAGATATGCAGTTAAAAAAGTTAAGATTGAATGCAAGCTGAATAAGTGGATGTATCTTTCAAATGACACATTGATAAAATTATATTCCTGATTCAAATGCAGTCTTATTATCACCAAAAATGATTCAAACTGATCTAATTTTGTTATCCGTGCTAAAACGCATTAGTTCGTTGATTTATTTCAACAGCAGTTTTACATTAAAACCACCAGCATTAAAACTATGCCGTTTATTTTTTTTTAAAGATATTTCTTTAGATTTTAGATGTAAAAAGTTTGGGGGGGGGGGGGGGGGGGGGGGGGGGCAAAACATATGTTCGCCCCCCCCCCTCCCCCACTGTAAAAAGTGAAAAAGTGGTGGGGGGTGGGGGTTGGGGGGTTGGGGGGGGGGGGGGGGGGGGTTGCAATTGCCCCTCCCCGCTTCCTACGCCACTGTATATGAAATGAAATATAGAACAACTTTGGAATATTTTTATTACTGAAATGGTCGATTTAACAATCAAAAGGCACAGACGGCCTGAATTGCTCACATGGATATATATATAGCATTTTTTCTTTCTTTCTTTCTTTTATTCTAATTTTGAAACCTGTCCTTTATCACTTTGAGTTGTTCAGCTCATCGTTGTGATACACAATGCATCTTATTAACAATGCTCAAACAAAACAGAGCGATACAAAACCATGGACAACAGTGCAAGGAGTGTATACGTACAGTTAATTACTAAAGATCATACCTTTGACAAGTTCAATAATATTAACCCTTTTGTATTTTCTCACGACAGTAATTCTGATTGTTTTAAACTTCATCCTCATTTTTTTATACGTGTTTGACCTTAAAAATCGGTCAAGATTAGTAGCATTTTTTCCCGGGCCGTTTT
Source organism: Pecten maximus (assembly GCF_902652985.1). NCBI lineage: Eukaryota > Metazoa > Mollusca > Bivalvia > Pectinida > Pectinidae > Pecten > Pecten maximus. Next base: position 57,570,985 of record NC_047015.1, on the reverse strand, counting down.
CGTTTTTGCGGTCCAAACGGTTAGACCACTTGGACCAGTGTTGTTCGTTTATGAAATAAAGACGGACCTGGTGATTTTATAATGTTTTAGACGAGCCTTGACAAAGACTTCCAAGGCCTGTATTAACACCTGCAGGTCCGTCAGGATATATGTTTGAAATATTACATTTAAAAACTGACAGACCGGTTTGTCCGCATAAACGAACAGACCCCTAATTAATGATGTATCCTACCTACCCCCTGTGCGAAACATGCATTTGACCGGGCCTTATACAAATCAGAGACCTATATACTACCCTAGTATATAGGTCTCTGTACAAATTAAGAAGATTCTTAATTGTTGTGTATTGTATCCCACGAGGTAATTTAAGTATACTAGCTTATGGGTAGCCAAGTTATTTAAAGGTTTTCTAGAAGTTAAGTTAAAAGTTGACAGACAGACGGATGACGAACTAAATAAGATAAAATGGAATAAAATGTGGTCCCATTAGCCTACCTGTTTTATGAATATCTAGATCTATTTATATATATGAAAGCATTTTACTAAACTGACAAGATCTGGAAGTTATTGTAACTTTCGTATGTAAATTGCAATTTTAGAAGGTCAAATTTCTTTGAAATGGTCGTCCTCTGCAAAGCATGAAAGTGACCTATCCTAGTGTGAAGCGGGTACATGCACTGGAAGAAGGAGCCCGAAATCGGGTCAAAAGTGACGTCACACAGCCTCGTTCTCAGTGTAAACATGAAAGCCAACATGGCGGACTTTGAGGTAACTTCGGTAAGTTCGTGTGGTTATTTTTGTAATTATACCTTTCCAGCGATGTAAATCTAACACATGTTGATTGATTTGGATTCCGGAGTTTATTTCAAGTGCACAGAATATACACGTTATCATCAGAGGTTAAGAAAGCATGACTCATGCTATTATGAACCATATTTATATCTTGTGAAAAGTGAGAAATTTTGACACAAGATGATGGATTGGACACTAAATAACTCATGTGGACAGCTTATTCCTTTAGCTATAAACGTCCAATATTGAAGTCACATACACGTGTGATAGTTAAACGATTCAGGAGGTAAAATACGTATTTCATTTGTTCATGAGAAGCATACACATGGATAAGATGTAGCCATGCATATTTGTACTGCATCTCGAAGTACGTGTATTGGGTTGATTGTGTATTGCAACTGTTGGGACGGAAGATGGAATACCGGTATTCCAAGAGTCCTATTTCATCTTTTATTTTGAACACGGAAAGGAGCAATTCGTACATTACTTATGAACTGCATATAAATGAAATCTCTTGGTCACAGATTTTTTAATCATTGATATATTGACGCCAGCTAATTAAAAGTATCCTATGTCAAAGAAGAAACATAAGATTTTTAACTGTATTTTTTTACAGATTTGTCGATGCTCACGACTAGCTGCCGATATTATTGTTTATAATGTGTGAGAGGTCTATGTAGTTAGTGTCTTAAAAGCAGAAACTAGGAAGTGAACTTAAGTTATTGCAGCTTAATGGAACACGTACAGTTGTCTAAAAATAGCTCTATAGAATCTTGATCATATAACACTTATTTAGATTAAATGACAGTACTGAAATATTTGTTCAGCAGAACTATCACAAGGCTACAAAGCATGAATATCATAATTAAATTTTCTTTTAGAATTTTACCATCCAATAATATACAACACATATACCCAACCCTACACCTGCACTAGAACAAGTTTGAAATGTGGTAGTGTCAGGCAGCTGGGATCAAGACAGGATTGACGATAGGCAAATATATTATACCTTTTCACTATCTAATAGAAAAAAGCTGGGGTTCGAAAGGAGAGTGGGGGGAATTCTACCCCCCCATACCCCCCCCCATCAGAATTTGTCAAGGTGATAGGTGATATTTTACATCGTTGACATATATATGTCATTCAGGTAAATGGATTTAGTTTATTCTGGTTAAAAAAAGGACAATGCGAATGAAGTCAGGCCAAGTTTATTGGAAAAAATATAACAAAAAAAACAACAAAAAACAATGGTTTTGAATGGGAAAATGATCATGGAGTTATTTGAGCAATTTTGAGCAATTTTGACTAGGCCTAGCTTGCATTGCAGGGAAGTTTTTAAGGCCATTTGAAAACAAATTGAAATTCTACTGGAAAAATTGACTTGTAAATGTTCACAATTCTTTGGTTTCACATGTACATATTGATGTAGATGATCTTATATATTATAATTTGCTAATATATTCATTGGTCATTTACAAGTAATTAAACAAGTGTTTAAGGAGATTTAAATATATTAACAACTGTTAATGCTTTGTGTTCACTATTAAAAATACTGATAACAAAAAATTAAAGGCTAAGACAAGTAAATTAATGTTCTTCAGATGTACATTGTACATACATTTTCTACAAAAGGTCAATTCTGTGCTTGATTTAGAAAACAGATTAAAATCGATAATCAATTGATTTCGAGTTTCAGATTATCAATTCTGAAAGTGAAACAGTAGTAGTAAGCGAGTAAACTTGGTAATAAATATAATAGCTGTGGAAATATAATGATTTTTTGTGTGCTTTATTTGCAGATGTCTTCAACTTCTTCATCTTTAACTTTATCCATATGATGGAGAGGGATAATACCTAAAGTTCTTACAAAAACGTCAAAACATGGCGGCTGTTGGAGTTTCCAAATGATGTACTTGATGATATTGAATCGTCTATGATGATGACCTGAGCTATTTAGTATTTATAGATTGTTTAATGAGAAGTGTGTGTTCTCAAGTACTTTTGATATTGGTACACAAATGTATAACAACATTCATCGAAAGCAAGTGTTTTCCTCCCAGGCGAGTGAAAATGTAGGAGGAGGAGGAGGAGGAGGGGGGCGCAACAAGACAACTGTGGGAGATAGACTGTTCATCAGTTCTCTTCAGAAGTATTCACATGTCAGAACAGAAAAGGTTTGTATTGTTTATTTTTGTTGCTGATGAATATATTGTAATCAGTTCATATACACATTTATTTATATCATGTTAACCCTACTGACCATATTGGACTTCAAATGATGAATAAATGGCAGAGTCCACTTAAGGTTCTTAGGGTTGAAAGGGTTGATAACAAATATTACTTATATATAATTTCAGTAATATCTTTTGCTACAGAAATATTAGCAAAATATCCCTGTTACTATTGGTTTTCAGCTCATGATCGAATACCAGAAGAGCTTATTTCATGGTGTGTCTGTCCGTTTGTCTGTCTGTAAATTACTAATCCTTTAAAGGAGGATAATCCGGAGGCTGGGCCTGTCCAATGAGAGAAGGGCTACCATATTTAATATCTTACCCAAAAAAGAAAATCTTGTTAAAAATCTATTTTTCAGATACAAATTTTGTAAGCTTCAGTACACCAGATGCAAATTTTAAGGTTCATAGATCAGATAGTCTCCGATGAAGTTTGGACCTGTATGTTGCTGTGCAGTGCAATGGCAGTCAATATGTTATTGAAATTATTTTATACTTTGGGTCAAATTAAGTTGGGACTTGATACTCGAAGAACTATGGTTTTTCTTGAGAGTAAAATTGACGTATTAATGTAAAGATTATAACTTATACTACTTGGAAAAATACATATTTTCTGGTAATTTTATTTAATTATGACGACCTAAACTTTATTCAAATGAAGGAATGCTCCTTTAATACCCTTCCATTATAGACATCCACCTTTCCAGCTATTTCATCAAAGTTGGTATGACCGAAGAAGATATTTCTTTTCCTTTCTTCGGGGATCCAGTGTTATCAATCTCACCTACATTGAAAAATGTCCAGATATTTTCGTAAAAAAGCAGGTACTCGCTTCTGAACAGACATACACACGCGGTCATTCGCGCCCGCACACGTACCAACCCACGGTGCTGTTCGCCATAAAAACCTAGAGGGTGGCCAATGTATTGAAGATGGAGAAACTGACTGACGGAAGCTTATCATACATGTTTTTCGTGACCGACGGAAATCTACTGTATGCAATCTTAGTTCTGTAAGGGGAAATCAAATACGATCTAGTCTAGTGAACTGATCAAGCGTCTGTTTGGCAATTTCGTGTGTAATCATTCATGCATAAACATAAACAAGAACCAATTACGAAGCAATGAAGTGAGAAATTGTTCGAACCGTCATTATAAATAACTAATAATTATTGAAAAATCACTGGTTCCCCAACAGCCTGGCACCAAAGTTAATCTTATAATCGAGTAATTGTGTCATTACTGTTGTTATGATGTAAGTTTTTTGCCAAAAGGGTAGGCGTGTTGGTTTAACAGGTAGAATATAGTAGTTGGCCAACACACACACACATATATATATATATATATATATAGAGAGAGAGAGAACATGGGTGTTCTCAAATTGAATTATAAACAATTTCTGATTTTGTTGAGTCATCCATGAAGGATATAGATGCGACAAGGTATGTCACGTGTTTTGTCTGTGGACAGTGTGATGGAGGGTAGCACTGCTCCCTTTACAGCACGGCATATATAGATATACCTGGTATCCGGAAATATCTACATTTATATCTCGAGAGAGACATTTAAATCTAGGATTACTGCTGATTCACTGGTAAAGGTTTTAAGGAAGTCTAGGGTAAAAAGTTTCAAGTTTCATTGCCATGGATCCCCGGACTAGCATTATGCACACCTATAGAGAGCATGAGAGTCCTTTAATCTATAAATATGAATTCTAAAATAATATTTCTTCTGAAATGTACCTTCAGGGATTATTTTGGGGTGATATCTGGGAATTTTTATCTAGTCCTGAAAATCTCATTAAAATTGAAAAGGTATTACTTTTTATAATTTTTTTTATCTATTTTCTGCAAAACCCCCAAATTTTGCAAAAGCCCCAGATTTTCCCAGAAGGGGCCAAAATTATCTAACCTATATAGTACATAGATGTCCACTCAGGTTATTATAAGGCACCTGGACCTCGTTACAGGACAGTCAATTCAATCATAGGTTCATATATAGGTTTGAAATTGAAGATTGAAAATAATGTAAAAGGGGAGGTGGGGTGTCAGTTGTCCCATCATCAAATTATATTTTGTACAACTCAAACCCCAGATTAATCGACATTTCCATGAGGACACCCCTCTCACCTAGCTATGCTAATGTTGACTACCGACAAATCCACAAAACATATGTTGATCTTTTTTAAGACAGACGACAAAAAAAGAATAAATGAGAGTAGTAAAAATTGTCCATGGTCAAAGGCCAGAGGTTAGACAATCAGATTTGTTGGGGGTCACAAATGACCGATCGGAGGCTGAGAAAGTGGTTACACACTGCAGTGTGTAAACAAAAACAATAACACACTGCTACGAATTTTATTACGGGCAATATCAGTTGTGAAACATACTTGCATAGTTATGGGATAAATAATGGTCAGTTGAGAATGTTTTAAGTGATAAATGTAACTTCAAATATGAAAAAATGTGAAAAATATCAAATTTTCTATTTTTGACACAGGGGTGTTCGAACGGTTTCCGAGAACGGAAGCTGAATATTTATACCTTTCTGTGTATTGTACATATATATCAAGGATAATTTTAACTCTGATGTTAATTACCAGTTACAAGTGCCTATGGCCAAACCTTGTTATATTTATCTCGAAGTCAGTGGGGGTTATGAAAAATCTTCACGATATCCTGAGTATTCGGAGTAATCAAGAATATCTTTCATAGAATTTTTACTTTTGTAATGGAATGTTAAATAATCAAATTAACAGAGTACCCAAGTTATCAGAACTTAAGATAACGAAGAACATGTCTTATTGTGGTTTTATAGGACCATTGAGATCAAGAGCTCTATATCTCTTAGGTTGATGTATATGTCATGAATAACTGAAAACAAGCATAAAAAATAATATTTTATCTTCATTTTCTTATTCTTATGAAGTGCTTGTGACATATAGTTGAAAAAAATAAATAAATAAACGTAACAAAATAAATATAGAAAATTTTTTTGTACGAAAATTCCTTTCAAGTTGCATACATCCATCCCTGTACTATTGAAAATGAAAACAACAAATACTTGGAGGCTGAATGCCAATTCCTGGTCCATGATTCACAGAATTTAGGCTCACAGCCAGTCAGCTACAGTTAACTTGACATGAAGTCTGTTTATTTTATTCTTATTTGATTAACTTTTCTTTTCTTTACTTAGAGATTTGTATAGTTACTCTTAATAACTTGCTACTTTTTATTTTGAGGATATTTTCAAAAGTTTGTTGCATTAGAATATTCTGTTTGTAACTGTTTGTTTATAAGATCTCAACATTGTTTACATAATTGATATAATAAGCACCCCCCAGGTGTTTCAAATTTTTAGCCCACCATCATCAGATGGTGGGCTATTCAAATCGCCCTGCGTCCGTGGTCCGTCGTCCGTCCGTCCCTCCGTCCGTCCGTCCCTCCGTCCCTCCGTCCGTCCGTCCGTCCCTCCGTCCGTAAACAATTCTTGTTATCGCTATTTCTGAGAAAGTACTGAAGGGATCTTTCTCAAATTTCATATGTAGGTTCCCCTTGGTGCCTAGTTATGCATATTGCGTTTTGAGACCAATCGGAAAACAACATGGCCGACAGGCAGCCATCTTGGATTTTGACAATTGAAGTTTGTTATCGCTATTTCTGAGAAAGTACTGAAGGGATCTTTCTCAAATTTCATATGGAGGTTCCTCTTGGTGCCTAGTTATGCATATTGCGTTTTGAGACCAATCGGATAACAACATGGCCGACAGGCAGCCATCTTGGATTTTGACAATTGAAGTTTGTTATCGCTATTTCTGAGAAAGTACTGAAGGGATCTTTCTCAAATTTCATATGCAGGTTCCCCTTGGTGCCAAGTTATGCATATTGCGATTTGAGACCAATCTGAAAACAACATGGCTGACAGGCAGCCATCTTGGATTTTGACAATTGAAGTTTGTTATCGCTATTTCTGAGAAAGTACTGAAGGGATCTTTCTCAAATTTCATATGAAGGTACCTCTTGGTGCCTAGTTATGCATATTGCGTTTTGAGACCAATCGGAAAACAACATGGCCGACAGGCAGCCATCTTGGATTTTGACAATTGAAGTTTGTTATCGCTATTTCTGAGAAAGTACTGAAGGGATCTTTCTCAAATTTCATATGGAGGTTCCTCTTGGTGCCTAGTTATGCATATTGCGTTTTGAGACCAATCGGATAACAACATGGCCGACAGGCAGCCATCTTGGATTTTGACAATTGAAGTTTGTTATCGCTATTTCTGAGAAAGTACTGAAGGGATCTTTCTCAAATTTCATATGCAGGTTCCCCTTGGTGCCTAGTTATGCATATTGCGATTTGAGACCAATCTGAAAACAACATGGCTGACAGGCAGCCATCTTGGATTTTGACAATTGAAGTTTGTTATCGCTATTTCTGAGAAAGTAGTGAAGGGATCTTTCTCAAATTTCATATGAAGGTACCTCTTGGTGCCTAGTTATGCATATTGCGTTTTGAGACCAATCGGAAAACAACATGGCCGACAGGCAGCCATCTTGGGTTTTGACAATTGAAGTTTGTTATCACTATTTCTAAGAAAGTACTGAATGGATCTTTCTGAAATTTTATATGCAGGTTTCCCTTGGTGCCTAGTTATGCATATTGGGATTTGAAACCAATCTGAAAACAACATGGCCGACAGGCAGCCATCTTGGATTTTGACAAATGAAGTTTGTTATCACTATTTCTGAGAAAGTACTGAAGGGATCTTTCTCAAATTTCATATGTAAGTTTCCCTTGGTGCCTAGTTATGCATATTGCGTTTTGAGACCAATCTGAAAACAACATGGCCGACAGGCAGCCATCTTGGATTTTGACAATTGAAGTTTGTTATCACTATTTCTGAGAAAGTATTTTAGGGATCTTTCTCAAATTTTATATGTAAGTTTCCCTTGGTGCCTAGTTATGCATATTGCATTTTGAGACCAATCTGAAAATAACATGGCCGACAGGCAGCCGTCTTGGATTTTGACAATTGAAGTTTGTTATCGCTATTTCTGAGAAAGTACTGAAGGGATCTTTCTCAAATTTCATATGGAGGTTCCCCTTGGTCTCTCTTTATGCTTATTGCATTTTGAGATCAATTGGAAAACAGTATGGCCGACAGGCAGCCATCTTGGATTTTGACAATTGAAGTTTGTTATCGCTATTTCTGAGAAAGTACTGAAGGGATCTTTCTCAAATTTCATATGGAGGTTCCCCTTGGTGCCTCTTTATGCTGATTGCATTTTGAGATCAATTGGAAAACAATATGGCCGACAGACCGCCATCTTGGATTTTGACAATTGAAGTTTGTTATCTCTATTTCTCAAAGTACTGAATGGATCTTGCTCAAATTTCATAAGTAGGTTCCCCCTGGTCCCTTGTATTGCATTTTTGGACCAGTCTGTCCTCAAAACAACCTGGCAAACAAACAGCCATAATCGTTAAATCTCAAATTTCTTATATAGCTAGGATTCCCTTGTTTGAAAAGTACTGGAGGGATGTCTCAATTTGCACAGATTAGTAAAATGAAGGGAAAAGTAGATAAAAGATCAATCTGACATGGAACTTATGAAGATCATTCAATGGTGGGCGCCAAGATCCCTCTGGGATCTCTTGTTTGAAGAGAGAAATTGGTTTAAAGGAACGTAACATTTCAAAGAATATGTCAAATCTGGACAGGTTAAGATTTACACCAGCTCATTAAAAACAATGTTTACAATATATACCATTACCAAGTATTTTATGAGTTCTGAAGGATGATATTTAAGACAGAGCTAAATACAAATTATATTGATGGATCGTTGAAGCTGCAAGGTGTGTCTGAGAACATTCATGCACGAAACATGTGCTGCTTGTAGAATGTACATCTACTTAGATTTTACGAAAATATTGCGATCTGTTCTGCCGATTATTCTCTAACATGGTAACAATCTATAAGAGATCTTCAACAATTTACATTACAGACCACTGAAGTAAATTAGACAGATCTAGACTCCTCAGTGTTAAGTTTAAACAAGTGTATATAAATAGACTGTGGTTCATGTGGAATAATTGGCGATGCATTATTTTTGGAAGCAGTGTTGTAATTGGTACCAAAATGGAAGCATTTGAAAGAAACAGACAGCCACTAAGTTATATGTCAATTATGAGGTGGACGAAAAGGTGTTTGTTGTATATTTGTTTCTACAAGTTGCTAGTTAGACTTCTAGCCAATATTTTTTGTCTGATGATTGCAGTTGGCAACCAAACTTGTTTTTGACCATGCGTAGGTAGGCCTCTATCTGATTGTGAATGAGTTAGTTACCAGGGGTACGATATAGTTTGTGGGGTTCAGTGAAACGTTTGAGAGGAGTTTTTCTGAGTAAATGGATCAGGTAAGATTTTATTCTTAATTTGTTTACAACTTATGTAATTATGAAACAAACAAAAACAGTAATAACATTTCAGTACTTGTCGTTGAATTAGATATCACTGCTCATCAATTTAGAAAAACATTTTTTGTAGATCGAGCCAGCTTTATTTAGATGATTCTAGAAATTTTCCTTTTTTTTTTCCTTTTTTTTTTTTTTAATGTATAATATGGATTTGGTAGTTTTGATTAGGGATCTATATCAAGATGCAGGTGCCAATTATTGATCAGCTTGTTTATATCATCTGTTCATCAGATTATTTATCCCCTCCCATTTCCATCTGTCCTTCCGTTCTTCTGTCCGGTAGATTTTCCGGAGCATATCTAGAAATCTGTACTCAATATTAATACCTTTACAGAACTACATACAACAATCAAAAGCTTTAGTAGTGCCTTTCGCTATGGGGCATATTTCAGTTTCAATATTTTCATGGTTAAATTATATATATAATTACCATGTACAAATATGGTCAAAATTACTGATTTAAGATCTAGAGTTTACGATGGTATATCTCCAAAACAACTCAAGATGACTCAGTCTTCCAAACTTTCTCGTACATCATTCCAGTTGTCTAGTAGTGTCTACTGCTACTGAGGAGTTTTCAGTTGAGATATATATTTGTTTTGTTACCAGGGAAACAGTTAAAATCACTGATTCCAGCATTTCTGGAACATATCTCCAAATTATGTAAAATACCATAATTAAACTAATATACCAATTCAGTGGACTATGCACCATAAATCCAATGTATGTGTTGATTAGATTTTAATATAATGACCGCTTCAAATCCTGTTCCATCCTTCATATTGACCTCTAAACATGATCGATCCTGTTAAATAATTTAATTTCAGTGAAATATCATACCAGTGACTGGGCTCCCTTGTCAGGGGATCTGAATGTCTATGACCTTGTCTTTTTGATTTTTTCTCAAAACTCGAGAATTTCACATTTCTGTTATTTTTGCATAGTGATATGTGGTATATATATATATGTGCACTATATATGATCCTTTTCATGTGTCATTGTAACATTCCCAAGGTTATTGGATCAAAGGTGAAGGTCAAATTTTGTAGATCTCCTTTAAATAGTTGTTAAACATTTTGTTGTGAAATTTTGAATAGAAAATATGTAAAACTTCATTTCTTTTACAACAATTGAGAAACATATCAACAACTCTTGTTGGCCCGATCGAAAACGGTCGAATAGTCTTACGGTGAGAGGAAACCGTAGAAAACCTGAGGTAGGGCAGGTGACCCCATACCTTTGCACTTAACTTTCAATCAGGGAATCTAACCCCGGACGCCTTGGTGAAAGGCATGTGTTGTTACCGCTGTGCCACCTGGCCACCCATTTTAAATTACCTGGTAAATTACAGGAACTGATCATGATGACCAATATATTGAAGATCTGAGTTAAGTTGGACTTGCGTAGAGTCTTGGTCACCAATATATATAGTCATCCTCACTAAATGTTACAGATGTTAAAGTTTGGGCTCTAGCATATTTATTCAAGTTGTATAACCGACAGAAATTTTTGTGTACATATTTGGCTAATGCCCAATTGGAAGCTATACTCTTTATGCAGCAATTTTGTGCCTTTTGCTAATGGGGAAATTTCATTTTTTGATATTTTTTTCTTCTGTTCAGTTGCCATGAAAACAATTAGTCCTGAACACCTAATTAACTGTTCCAAGCTTTTACAGATTATATAATTACAACTCAGAAACCTTTTAACTTACATCTGCAAAATTTTGTGTCATATTACCAATGATAATTATAGAAATGTTTCAACAGCTTTAGAAGGCCTGAAAACTATGGTGGTCAGTGAGAGCCTTAAAGCTGTGGTGGTCTTTCAAGGGTCTGAAAGCTATGGTGAACTTTAAGAAAAGAAAAAGTTTTCATCCATATTTTCATTCAACAAAATTTTATTGAATAAACAAATTAAGAGGGTATTGGGCAACAAGTTAATGCTGTAGCCCGGCCCTCTCCCACAAATATGGCTGGCAATGAAGTAATGACTATAAAATCAGGTCATATTGAACATTTATTAGTCCCTTACTGGAGAATTCGAAACTCCCCTACCAGTGAAACTATAATAGGTTTCCTCCCCGTCCTTCCGTCTGTCTGTCTGTCTGTCTGTCTGTCTGTCTGTCTGTCTGTCTGTCTGTCTGTCTGTCTGTCAGTCTGTCTGTCCTCAGTTTTCCAGTATTTTCTCAGCCATTTATCAAGGTATATTGGTGAAAGTTGGTGTGTAACTTCAGTATGAGTAGCTACAGATCAAGTTCAGATTTTAAATTTTTGGGTCAAGGTCACTGTTACTAATTTTAGCAGGGTCCGATAGGGGATATGTATTGCTTTCGGAATATCCGGCATTTTACAACAATTATGAAGCATGATGTGAACATTTAATCAATCTTGTCCCAAATAAAACCACCCAGGCTAAGGGTATATCTTAATCTGAAGTAAACTAAGGAAATGCCAAGTTTCTCTGTCAGGTGTTGTATCCGTGGTTTCATTATACACCGCCCCAATTATCTTACAGCTAATATCAGAATCGGATGTTGTTGCAGAATCAGATGTTAGTTATGGCAATTGTCCATAATTGTGTTGAATAAACAAAAGTAATTGTGGGGTAAGATTTTTTTAAGTTTTAAAAGTACTTTTTTTTTTAATTTCAAAAGAATTCATGGATTATTCTTCAAGCATGAAACGTTCCTCTCTCTTGTAAATGTGAAGCCTTTCTCCTTCGAAACCTGTCTGACAACGATCTCCGAGTTGTGGCAGGTGGCAGCTTCAACAGTCAGATTTAAGTGATTAAAGTATACAGCATCTATTCATGTTGTATATAGTTTTCTTATGTATTAGTAGGAAGGGTAAGAATAGTCAAGTTTTACATTCAGTACTTAACAAACCCATCAAGATCGGTCAAAATGGTGTTGAACTCTAGTACATATTATATAGAAGTGCATTTAATGTTCCATTACATGTTTATATCAAAATCAAAAGAATTTTTTGAGATGTAATATGGAGAAAAAATTCAGTTTAAATTTCAAGTCTCAAAACTCTTTTGATACCCAATATCAATCATCTAACACGAAACTAAAAAAATTGTAGAAAATACTGTTGCTGAATGAGATAAGGGGAGGTAATTCTTACAGTCTTATCAACATTTTGCCTAGTTGTATATAATTGTTGGTTAAAGATATTCATCTGGGAATTTCCTTTTGAATTATAAACCTTATATTTTAACAGCTTCAAATAAGTCTCATAAAATTTTATGAACAGGGTGACTATTGAAGTCACTACATTAAAAGTTTCATTGTTATATTCCACAATGTTAATTGTATTCTTACAATTTTATCCCCTGGAATGGTAGGGACAGAAAATAAAGGGACATCTTTATTATGTTAATAATATTAATATATTAGATATGTTCGATACATTTTCCTGAAAAAAAAATCTTTCATTTTCAATCTGCACTTGTTCACCTTTCACAGAGGAAATTATGGGATAGCTGGGGATGTACCACATGGTGTAATTGTAATGAATGGCAGAATTTTGTACTTAACTGAAAAAGTTTTACAATGGTGTGATGACCTGAAAGTTTACACATGTACATGTGTTGAACAGAAAAGTTTATATATGTGTTGAACATAAAAGCTTACCCAAGGGATGAACATAAAAGTTTGTGTATGTGATGAACATAAAAGTTTGCACATGTGTTGAACATGAAAGTTTATATACCGGTATATGTGTTGAACATAAAAGTTATACATGTGGTGAACATAAAAGTTATTATAATCATTATAATTGTGTATGGAGCCATTGTCAGACTCTATATCATCTATTGTTTATATAAGTGTCTGATGATTTCATAGACTTTATCATACCAAGTTATATGGAGAAGAATTATATAGCCTTCGCCTGATGCCCTATTTTCTTCCATTTGAATAAAAAAAAATTAAATTTAAATTGAAAATGAACATAAAATATAAATCTTGTGTATATGTTGCAGGATCTCGATGTCATCTTTTCCTATCTACACGGGATGGAGGCTCTGTCCTCGCTACGGGAGCCTGCCCTTCGTGCCTTGTGTCGCACTGTCCGCTACGAATGTCACGATGCAAACGACATCCTTTATTGGTAATTGTTTTAAGTATCTCCTTCCTGCATAATTAACGTGTGAAGTCTATATTTGACGATCCAGTGTTTCCTTTATTTTAACTAATGAATGAATTATCTAACATTCTATATTTAAGTATATATTATATCATTGCTGGGTTGTAAATTAGTTAAAAAACATGCAACTGAATTGTAATATCAAAGTAAAAAATCATGTCACTGAATTGTAAATAACACGTAACTGAATTGTAATTACATAGTAAAAATCATGTAACTGAATTGTAATTACATAGTAAAAAATCATGTAACTGAATTGTAAATTACATAGTAAGAAATGTTAATGAATTGTAATTACATAGTAAGAAATCATGTAACTGAATTGTAAATTACATAGTATCATGTAACTGAATTGTAATTACATTGTAAAAAATCATGTAACTGAATTGTAAATTACATAGTATCATGTAACTGAATTGTAAATTACATAGTATCATGTAACTGAATTGTAATTACATTGTAAAAAAATCATGTAACTGAATGCATATAGTGGATAAAAAATATTTTTTGGAATAGCAAAATATAATTTTAAATTACCATAATATTTTCCTTAATGTTTGAAAAAACAGCTTTAAGCTCACAGATGTTGAGTTCATTGAATGGAGCCAATGAAATCTTTTCCAGTGTAATATTTTTTTATGTGTATTTAAGACAGAGCTGCCTTTGATGTTGTGGGCCTGGTCTGTTACAGTAACTGAATGTCTCACTGTGAAAATAAAGATGACGACAGAGATACTTGTAATGTTGTAGCCAGGTCTTAAAAGGAAAACATTGTGGTGTTGTAATTGGAGGTTTGCTTTTGTAATCAAGCCTGCTGCAAACGGTCTGAACTGAAACAGATGGGCATAGTTTAAATTAAACTTGTACATTTCATCCAGGGCAAGAAAATCTTGTGTAAAGTTAGGGATATCAGTGTTGTGAATTTTCTCCATTATTTTAATGTTTGAAAAAATAAATCTGTGTAAATAAAAGAGAAAAATTCAGAACAAAAGGAGGGGATTCGAATATATGTATGCCCCTACAATTTCAGAAATGGATTGTAGGGGATGTCTGGTGGAAAGGGTATAGGGGATGGGTTGGCAGGCACATATGTTGCGAAGAAGGAAACGTGAATTTTACTCGATTTTGGTGCTTGTCCATCAGCTTTTAATACTACCTATCATTTCATATCTATTATGTCATATTTTCATGTAGTAGTAATTTTGAATATTTCTGAAACAGGAACTTGAAATAAAAAATAATGTTTTTTTTTTTTTTATACAAATATTTTTCAGTCGAGAAGAGTTGAGTACGTGCTGGTATATTTTGTTGTCCGGGTCGGTGTTCATTGAAGGTTCTATGTTCCTACCAAGGAGCAGGTAAGCGATTTTTCTCTTTACAAATACGTGCTTCGTGTCCTCTCTTGCCATCCTTTCCCCCAGTAAAATATTTCTGTATTAATATTATGTATGATGAAGCACTGCCGTCATTTGTCCTGAAATCTCTCCACAAACTCTATCACGTTGATGATGAATTGGTGGGAAAATCCATATTTGTTTGTGAGTGGGTTACCTTCCATTATTGTTAGGCCACAGAACTTTTGTGTGGTTGTCAATATTCTATAGTGACCAACTGACACATGAAATGGACGCTGGGGTGATTGATGGGTGTCTGTTGCAGGGTGTGTAATTGATAACTGTTTCTATTTCACATCAAATTCTACTGACTCTACATTTTATTAGGAGTTCAGATATCTTAATGATCAATTAATGTTATCAGTGAAACTTGTCTAAACCAGCTCCACAGTAAAAACCTGTCTAAACCAACACTACAGTAAAAACCTGTCTAAACCAACACTACAGTATAAACCTGTCTAAACCAACACTACAGTATAAACCTGTCTAAACCGACACTAAAATAAAAACCTGTCTAAACCAGGACTGCAGTAAAAACCTGTCTAAACCAACACCACAGTATAAACCTGTCTAAACCAACACTACAGTAAAAACCTGTCTAAAGCAACACAACATTAAAAACCTGTCTAAACCAACACAACAGTAAAAACCTGTCTAAACCAACACAACAGTAAAGACCTGTCTAAACCAACAATATGGTGAAAACCTGTATAAACCAACACTACAGTAAAAACCTGTCTAAACCAACATCACAGTAAAAACCTGTCTAAACCAACAATATGGTGAAAACCTGTATAAACCAACACTACAGTAAAAACCTGTATAAACCAACACAACAGTAAAAACCTGTCTAAACCAACACCACAGTAAAAACCTGTCTAAACCAACACAACAGTAAAAACCTGTCTAAACCAACACTACAGTAAAAACCTGTCTAAAGCATTAAAAACCTGTCTAAAGCAACACAACATTAAAAACCTGTCTAAACCAACACAACAGTAAAAACCTGTCTAAACCAACAATATGGTGAAAACCTGTCTAAACCAATACAACAGTAAAAACCTGGCTTAACCAACAATATGGTGAAAACCTGTATAAACCAACACAACAGTAAAGACCTGTCTAAACCAACAATATGGTGTAAACCTGTATAAACCAACACTACAGTAAAAACCTGTCTTAACCAACACCACAGTAAAAATCTGTCTAAACCAACAATATGGTGAAAACCTGTATAAACCAACACAACAGTAAAAACCTGTCTAAACCAACAATATGGTGAAAACCTGTCTAAACCAACACAACAGTAAAAACCTGGCTTAACCAACAATATGGTGAAAACCTTTATAAACCAACACAACAGTAAAGACCTTTCTAAACCAACAATATGGTGAAAACCTGTATAAACCAACACTACAGTAAAAACCTGTCTAAACCAACACAACAGTAAAAGCTGTCTAAACCAACACTACATTAAAATCCTGTCTAAACCAACACTACAGTAAAAACCTGTCTAAACCAACACAACAGTAAAAACCTGTCTAAACCAACACTACAATTAAAACCTGTCTAAAGCAACACTACACTGAAAACCTGTCTAAACCAGCACTACACTGAAAACCTCACTACATAAAGATTTTATTGTTGCAGAAAAAAATACAGAAATTACAGTAATCAGTGTGACCTTGTAGAGTTCTGTGTTAGAAGTCTCCTGAGTACACAGGTTGCTGGATTAAGCTGGGTTTGGCAGATTGTTTAGGGATAGATTATCCTGTCTGGTTTTATAATTGGAAAAGGCTGTACGTAAATGCTAGGGTTTGTATGGAGAAACAGACCTAACTGCCACCAAATCGTCCCAGGTGTACAAATGATGTTCTTGTGTTACCAGTACCATTGATAAGATATACTTCTTGGTTCTAGTGTGATTATTGGGTGTTTACTGTCTGAATATTTTTGTGGAGCATATACATATATAAATATATATATATATACACGGGTATCGTGTCATGTTGAATATTTTTTGTTTGTATTTATATATATATATATATATATAATAATCGTTAAGTACCTTATGGATGAAGTAATACATAAAGAAAACGAAAAACTCGACAACTTAAGACGAGTTGTCGAGTTTTTCTTTTTCTTTATATATTTAAATTTATACATATATATAACTCAACACTGTACGTAAAGTTGTGTATGGTAAATATTTGGATATATATGAAATATTTAATTCAGTGGCCATACTCAGACTCAAGCAATAGTGAGTTTTTCTTCCATGGGCCCTGGCCAGGGTCTATCTGTAAACAATCCATGTTATTGCTATTTCTTGAAAAGAACCAGAAGGATCTCTCTCAAATTTCATAGCTATGGTCCCTCTCCTTCCTCTCAGGATTATGCATGTTTAATTTTGAGGCTGAACAGAAAACAATATGTAACTTAATAGATAATAGATCTTTGTGAAATTTCATATTTGGCTGTTCATGTGCAATTTTGAGACCAGTCAGAAAAAGTACAATAGATATTTTGTGAATACCATATATTAATAGCTGGTGTAGGCCTGCTGTATTCAGGAACAGGGATACAGCAGCTGATGAAAATTGTGGGCCTGCTGTAGTCAGGAACAGGGTTACAGCAGCTGATGAAAGTTGTGGACCTGCTGTAATCAGGAACAGGGTTACAGCAGCTGATGAAAGTTGTGGGCCTGCTGTAATCAGGAACAGGGTTACAGCAGCTGATGAAAGTTGTGGACCTGCTGTAGTCAGGAACAGGGATACAGCAGCTGATGAAAGTTGTGGGTCTGCTGTAGTCAGGAACAGGGTTACAGCAGCTGATGAAAGTTGTGGGCCTGCTGTTATCAGGAACAGGGATACAGCAGCTGATGAAAGTTGTGGGCCTGCTGTAATCAGAATATTGAGTATATATACTTCTCAGTTCAGACTCAGAGGTCAATTCTCTTTTTGAGTGATATTGTTCTTATATAAGGACACCAGAAACACTTAATATTCAGGAGATTGTCTGTAGATTGAGTCGTCTGGAGAGCTAGGGTCTACTTCATTCACTCTACAACTTCAACAGATTTGATACCCTCAGCAGATACATGATTGAATTGAAAATAAAGACCACGATAGATAGACGCTTTTGTGTACAATTTTGTAACAATTCAAACCAAAACCTAAGCGCCACGCCTTTGTTGCCCTTTGGCGTCCTCAAAGACAGATTTAACAATTTTTAACTACCTCGGAAACAGCAATAATGTGGAGTTGAGTGTTCCTGCGTGCAAGGTTATTGAGATGTAATACAATCGGCTGCGTACGTCTATCGCTATTGATTGGTGATGTTCAAGTCTTGGGATTGTCTTGCTCGTAGAAAGTTTCAGCATCATCCGGGTGTAAAGCTCTGCAGTGTACATGATTGTGGTGCCAGTATGTAATCAGCAATTCAAGCATACTCTTTTCACTTCTTTTTATACTATCGGATTACTGCAAAATCATAATTTTTTGTTAATTTTGTGGGTGCTTTTGATTAATGAACTCATATGTCCACAAATTTATCAACTGATGAAACATGGTATGACCTTGAGTATAAGTCAATTTCATGGGTGTGTATCGCCCGTACAATAGTTGAAAAAGTGTAAGGAGTACACGTATATATACATATGTATATAGAACCACGCGTTCCTGAAGGGAGTGTATATATACATATGTATATAGAACCACGCGATCCTGAAGGGAGTGTATATATACATATGTATATAGAACCAGGCGTTCCTGAAGGGAGTGTATATATACATATGTATATAGAACCACGCGATCCTGAAGGGAGTGTATATATACATATGTATATAGAACCAGGCGATCCTGAAGGGAGTGTATATATACATATGTATATAGAACCAGGCGTTCCTGAAGGGAGTGTATATATACATATGTATATAGAACCAGGCGTTCCTGAAGGGAGTGTATATATACATATGTATATAGAACCAGGCGTTCATCGAGGGAGTGTATATATACATATGTATATAGAACCACGCGTTCCTGAAGGGAGTGTATATATACATATGTATATAGAACCACGCGTTCCTGAAGGGAGTGTATATATACATATGTATATAGGACCAGGCGATCCTGAAGGGAGTGTATATATACATATGTATATAGAACCACGCGTTCCTGAAGGGAGTGTATATATACATATGTATATAGAACCACGCGTTCCTGAAGGGAGTGTATATATACATATGTATATAGGACCAGGCGATCCTCGAGGGAGTGTATATATACATATGTATATAGGACCAGGCGTTCCTGAAGGGAGTGTATATATACATATGTATATAGAACCACGCGTTCCTGAAGGGAGTGTATATATACATATGTATATAGAACCACGCGTTCCTGAAGGGAGTGTATATATACATATGTATATAGGACCAGGCGATCCTCGAGGGAGTGTATATATACATATGTATATAGAACCAGGCGTTCCTGAAGGGAGTGTATATATACATATGTATATAGGACCAGGCGTTCCTGAAGGGAGTGTATATATACATATGTATATAGAACCACGCGTTCCTGAAGGGAGTGTATATATACATATGTATATAGAACCACGCGTTCCTGAAGGGAGTGTATATATACATATGTATATAGGACCAGGCGATCCTCGAGGGAGTGTATATATACATATGTATATAGAACCAGGCGTTCATCGAGGGAGTGTATATATACATATGTACAGTGGACCCTCGATAATCCGAACACCTTCGTTCCCAGCCCAAACCGTCCGGATTACGAGTTTTCCGGACTACCGAATTTCGTCTACCAGGTCAAAAAATTGTTGGGTAAGAGTTATCTCCCTTGATTATATACAATCCGGGACGTTTTAATGACGTTTCATAAACACGTCTAATAGTCAGTCTTTTTAAAAAATAAATACACTTATGTTCTTGATATGATTCTTGTTTTCTTTTATTTTGTAGAAACTAAAAAATAAACAATGTTTTTAAAAGAACATGTGAAGTGAAAGTTGTTTTATTTATAGCGGGCATATGTGACCTACAAACAACACACATGGGTTACGTCCCAGAGGTTCACAAACGAGTAGAAATTACATACGTTAAATACCTGAAATGAAAGACCCACTATGTACAATGTACGTTTTTTTACGTAAATTATGAACCTGAAATGAAAGACCCGGTTTTTACAACTTACCAACAGTTTTTGTGGTTTTTTTTACTGTAAGTTAAAAACCTGAAATAAACGAACTGCTATGTACAATGTACGTTTGTTACGTAAATCAGAAACGTGAAATGAAAGACCCACTATGTACAACTTACCATTAGTCCATGCTTTTTTATATGATTTTTACGTAAGTATGAAGATACAATGAATAAGTTGCAATGTGTAGTTTGGTATGTTCACAGTCTTTATATCAGAAGTTATCGCATCACGTTACGCCCATTTATTCTGATTGGATAATAATAATAAAAACTATTCACAATATTGTGTGTTTTTAATCGTGTAAATAAAATTCAGACATACGCCACGTAATAATTAACATTAATTAATGTGGTGAATCGTAACTCACTTTGCTGTACCAGAAACTCCAAGCTACCTATCTAAAAGTACGCGACACCAGCGAGAACTACCCAAGCTGTCCGATAATTATTAAACCCGTATTCACTTAACAATGTGACACTTACTGAAGTAAATCAGCGGTATCTGACGACTTATTAGTGTGTAATTAACCCGGTTCTTGTGATCACTGCTTAATACGTAAATGTACCATGTGTGTAATTAATAACATACATCTTTCAATGAGTCGTCATTACACGTAACGATGTTACAAGCCGATATCCTTGTTTACCCAATACAATTGTTAGTGATGTTAATTACCGATAATAAATTTATTACATGCATTTGTGATTGATTAAGTATCGTATCACATACTGTATGTTAGTGAATTAATTATTGCTAACTACGAAATAGCACTATGTAAAATAACTATAATAGATATTGTACGTCAAGTTGATCAAAGCAAGACCAGTCTACACTATAAAACCCTTTAATACTGTAGCATTTAGGTCGATCGTAAAGAAAAGCAATGTACCGTTATAAAAACAGAGCTACATTGTAACACAGGTAAACACCCGGGGCTATGACCTGGCAGCGGTCGCTATGACTACGCACAGTGTCAAGCGATAGTCTGTACAGCTGTCGACACGGGTGACTTGCCCGACATTTTTCTCTCCTCGTGGTGAAAAAATCGTCCGGATTATCGGGGGAAATTTACTAATGAAAAGTACTTTCCGTTCCCAAAATGGGCTTCCGGAATCGGAAACCGAATTTCCGGACTGGTGAGTACAAATAACGTTACGGAAATCCGTTCCCGTGCTATTCCGTCCGGACTGCGAGTTTTCCGGACTATCGGCGTCCGGATTATCGCGGGTCCACTGTATATAGGACGAGGCGATCCTGAAGGGAGTGTATATATACATATGTATATAGGACCAGGCGTTCCTGAAGGGAGTGTAAAATACATATGTATATAGGACCAGGCGATCCTGAAGGGAGTGTATATATACATATGTATATAGAACCAGGCATTCATGAAGGGATACCAGTACCTTTTACGCTTTATTACGCTGTAGAAACATGAAAATAATGATTGTATCAGATGCGAAGGCCTGTTCAGCCGAGAAGGAAATTTATTTATTGTTGATTTTGGTAATTGACAGCTGCTATGATAATGATCTCAATTAGACTTCATCACAAGGATCGAGTTTGTATTCAAATTGATCTGTTGGCAGGGGACCAGCTTAGTATGATGGCTGTATATAGTTTTTTGTAGATTTTATCAGGGTTCTTGGAAGGCAGTAAATATTTGAAATTTTTTTCCCCATTTTACTCGTAATAAGAGTTGTTCAGTCTTTTTTAATTATTTTAAAATGTAAATATTACTTGTATATTTATATACATATGTTTTTGTTGCCTCCTTCCTCATCCCTCATCTACTGACTATGGTTCGAAAGAAAGTTATTCAACTAGACTACTTAAATAGAGTAACTTGAAGGCTTCGGAAGGCATCCAGGAAGATGTTAAGGCCACTATCATAATCCATCAAGAATTCGGTGTGGCCTTTAATGTGATCAGTTTGGTAGGATTTAGGTTGATTTGTCAATTAGTCTCTCACTAAACAGCAACACAGTACATCTATCTAACGTAACTCATATGTTGATGATCAAGTTTGATTCCGTGGTGAAGTGCTTGTAGATTTCAGAACAAATTTAGGATGTTTTAATGGGCATGTATAATTATGAGATTTGTCTAAGGCTTGTGTACAACTTTCTAAGATCGTTTAGATTTAGACTTGTTACATAATCAGTGGTAATTAAGATTTCTGGAAGGGCAGAAGGATATCGGCCAGACTGTATTTAAAGATGAGCTGAAAAAGTTGTAGAAGTTTGTTTCTATTTCCTGTAGATATTTGCAAGTCTGAGAGTGTCTAGAGCATTTCAGTATCTGCCCTAGAACCAATGGCTTAGTCATTGTTTTGATGTTGTCACATAACAGAAAGAAAGTAATTATTTTGTACAATTCAAGCATCAAGCAATATTTGACCTCGGACAAAATTATGGATTAGCATCAACCGATAGCTTGTGGCATCCAAAAGCGTTTCACAAGTTTAGCATGGTTGGTAATAAGGTATGCATAAACTCATTTGTAATTAAAAAGTAAGTGTTGTTCAAGCATAAAGGAATGTTAATGGGACAGGAAATTTTATTGGCTTAAAAATTAGAGGTGGTAGACCATATAGTCCTGTGAACCATACACACAGTACCATACGTACACTACCGGAGGCCATACACTGTACCAGTAGGCCATACACAGTACCAGTAGGCCATACACTGTACCAGTAGGCCATACACTGTACCCGTAGATTCTTGGAGACAGTACCAGTAGATCCCTGGTGTCCAGTTTGGAGACAGTACTAGTAGATCCCTGGTGTCCAGTTTGGAGACAGTACTAGTAGATCCCTGGTGTCCAGTTTGGAGACAGTACTAGTAGATCCCTGGTGTCCAGCTTGGAGACGGTACTAGTAGATCCCTGGTGTCCAGTTTGGAGACAGTTCCAGTAGATCCCTGGTGTCCAGTTTGGAGACAGAACCAGTAGATCCCTGGTGTCCAGTTTGGAGACAGAACCAGTAGATCCCTGGTGTCCAGTTTGGAGACAGAACCAGTAGATCCCTGGTGTCCAGCTTGGAGACAGTACTAGTAGCTCCCTGGTGTCCAGCTTGGAGACAGTACCATTAGATCCCTGGTGTCCAGTTTGGAGACAGAACCAGTAGATCCCTGGTGTCCAGTTTGGAGACAGAACCAGTAGATCCCTGGTGTCCAGTTTGGAGACAGTACTAGTAGATCCCTGGTGTCCAGCTTGGAGACAGAACCAGTAGATCCCTGGTGTCCAGTTTGGAGACAGTACTAGTAGCTCCCTGGTGTCCAGTTTGGAGACAGTTCCAGTAGATCCCTGGTGTCCAGTTTGGAGACAGTTCCTATAGATCCCTGGTGTCCAGTTTGGAGACAGAACCAGTAGATCCCTGGTGTCCAGCTTGGAGACAGTACCAGTAGCTCCCTGGTGTCCAGTTTGGAGACAGAACCAGTAGATCCCTGGTGTCCAGTTTGGAGACAGTTCCTGTAGATCCCTGGTGTCCAGTTTGGAGACAGTACTAGTAGCTCCCTGGTGTCCAGTTCCAGCTTACTATTCTGAACTTTCCTGATGTCCAGCTGTACAGCCGGTATAGGATGTACACAGTTTAATTGACTGGGCCTTGTAACACTGACCAGTCAAGGATAAACATGTCACCATGGAAATATTAATGTCCTGGGGCTGCAGCCTTGGTCAAGCAGCAGTTAAAGCCGATGACCAGTGAACAGGTTTTACCTGGTGTATATACATTGGTATAATATTATAACAGAAATAAACAACATTTTTGACTCGTCAGTATATAAGCTGCTCTAGGCCATTAAAACAGGTTTTCTGTGTAAACAGTGTGTCTGGCAAGGAAGGATTTCCCCTATAGCACACACATGCACATGCATTAGAAGAGAATTATGTTGTAGACAGGCGGTAGCGTCTTGTTCCACCTCCCACTGGAATGGAACCTCCCAGCGCAGTATGATCCCTGACCTGAACCTGGTGTCATACAAGCCAAGCTGCAGAAAAAAAATGTGTTTCCTTCAGAGAGGCAAAGTGATGGGATATATAGACTGCTTCAGCAGTCTAAACCACGATTTTCAATAACAAGACAATATGTGTACTGGATGATTAGGTGTGTAAACTACAAGCCGTGGATACGCCTGACTGGATGAGATTCTTTATATTATACAAATCTACTGATCCGTGGTATTTATAGTACTGAGGTGAGTACAGCTGTATATATATATATACTGGGTTTGAGGAGACTGTTACCCTCTTAATGTTAACTGGACGTTTGGGAGACAATGGATGGAGGTTGCCTACCCCGTCCCCTGTCTGTGTGTCTTTGTATCTTTAGGTGTATGTGTGTATGTGTGGTTTCCTCGGCCTGGTAGCATCTTGTCTTGTCAGTGTATGTGTAGATCATGTAGCCACCACTATCATAACACACAAACCAGATTCTCATCATAGATGAATGTAGGAGTATGGATATTGCTAAATGTTTTCCAAATTAAAGTGTTTTTGAAGTAACGAGAGGGTAGGGGTGTGTATGTTTTTGTAATAAACAAGTGGGTAGGGGTGTGTATGTTTTTGAAGTAACGAGAGGGTAGGGGTGTGGATGTTTTTGAAGTAACAAGAGGGTAGGGGTGTGGATGTTTTTGAAGTAACGAGAGGGTAGGGGTGTGGATGTTTTTGTAATAAACAAGAGGGTAGGGGTGTGGATGTTTTTGAAGTAACGAGAGGATACGAGCTGTCCTTTAAAGACAGGTTATCTGAGATGATGGGACATTGGGAGCTGTCCTTTATAGACAGGTTATCTGAGATGATGGGACACTGAGAGCTGTCCTTTATAGACAGGTTGTCTGAGGTGATGGGACACTGAGAGCTGTCCTTTATAGACAGGTTGTCCCAAGTGATGGGACACTGAGAGCTGTCCTTTATAGACAGGTTATCTGAGGTGATGGGACACTGGGAGCTGTCCTTTATAGACAGGTTGTCTGAGGTGATGGGACACTGAGAGCTGTCCTTTATAGACAGGTTGTCTGAGGTGATGGGACACTGAGAGCTGTCCTTTATAGACAGGTTGTCTGAGGTGATGGGACACTGAGAGCTGTCCTTTATAGACAGGTTGTCTGAGGTGATGGGACACTGAGAGCCGTCCTTTATAGACAGGTTATCTGAGGTGATGGGACACTGAGAGCTGTCCTTTATAGACAGGTTGTCCAAAGTGATGGGATATTGGAAATGGCCATTTAGTAGATTTTCATTGCTATCCATTAAGACAGGTGTTTTCTTACTATAAAATGGTCAAATCAATATCCTGAACAGCCATTTATAATTTTCTGCAATCAGTTAACCTTATCTTATTGGTACAGGTCTACTTTGGACCATGATTTTTCTGATGCTTGTTATAATGTAATTCACGGTAGCTCTTATGCGGTTGGGTACATCTGTAGTAATGTAATTCTGGGTAGCTCCAGTGAGGTTGGTTACATCTGTAGTAATGTAATTCTGGGTAGCTCCAGTGTCAGGTTGGGTACATCTGTAGTAATGTAATTCTGGGTAGCTCCTGTGAGGTTGGTACATGTACATCTGTAGTAATGTAATTCTGGGTAACTCCTGTGAGGTTGGTTACATCTGTAGTAATGTAATTCTGGGTAGCTCTAGTGAGGCTGGGTACATCTGTAGTAATGTAATTCTGGGTAGCTCCAGTGAGGTTGGTTACATCTGTAGTAATGTAATTCTGGGTAGCTCTAGTGAGGCTGGGTACATCTGTAGTAATGTAATTCTGGGTAGCTCCAGTGAGGTTGGGTACATCTGTAATAATGTAATTCTGGGTAGCTCCAGTGAGGTTGACTACATCTGTAGTAATGTAATTCTGGGTAGCTCCAGTGAGGTTGGTTACATCTGTAGTAATGTAATTCTGGGTAGCTCCTGTGAGGTTGGGTACATTTGTAGTAATGTTATTCTGGGTAGCTCCAGTGAGGTTGACTACATCTGTAGTAATGTAATTCTGGGTAGCTCCAGTGAGGTTGACTACATCTGTAGTAATGTAATTCTGGGTAGCTCCAGTGTCAGGTTGGGTACATTTGTAGTAATGTTATTCTGGGTAGCTCCTGTGAGGTTGACTACATCTGTAGTAATGTAATTCTGGGTAGCTCCAGTGAGGTTGGGTACATCTGTAGTAATGTAATTCTGGGTAACTCCAGTGAGGTTGGGTACATTTGTAGTAATGTAATTCTGGGTAGCTCCAGTGAGGTTGACTACATCTGTAGTAATGTAATTCTGGGTAGCTCCAGTGAGGTTGGGTACATCTGTAGTAATGTAATTCTGGGTAACTCCAGTGAGGTTGGGTACATTTGTAGTAATGTAATTCTGGGTAGCTCCAGTGAGGTTGGGTACATCTGTAGTAATGTAATTCTGGGTAGCTCCTGTGAGGTTGGGTACATCTGTAGTAATGTAATTCTGGGTAGCTTCAGTGAAGTTGGGTACATCTGTAGTAATGTAATTCTGGGTAGCTCCTGTGAGGTTGGGTACATTTGCGGTTTTACGAGGTCAGTAAACATCATTACAACAGGCTATGGCTGCACCTGATCCACTTTGACATCTTGTGAAAGCCATTCTTTGTTATATTGTATTTTTTCTCAGTAGTACTGGTGTTCTGTGATAGCTTCAGCATATATTGTGTAACACTTGCCGCCCTAATGAGATTACTGTAGGGTCTCTGAGAACCGTATTAAGTTTTGTCTCGTGAGGAAAGTTTCCATTTGGAGCAGAAAATCTCAATACCAAACACTGTAGCATTACCAATCAATACGGCTTTCTGACTCCAGTGTCAATTCACATATAGTATTAGTAATCACTTTGGCTGTCCGTCCATGGGTCAGATCTACTTTATGTTGACACAATATAATGTCACACCATCAATATCTACACATGATTGGATTTTGGTTATATATGTGGATGTTGGGGGGGGGGGGGGGGGGGCAGTGGAAGGGGTTTTGGCATGTCAGAACTGGTCATAATAGGGGTCCCCTCCCCCAAGGATTCAAGACTCGGGCAGGGGCTGTTACCTGTCAGAACTTGTCATACAGGTGATAGGGTACCCTCCCCCAGCGATCCAGGTCAGGGTAGGGGGCTGTGATGACCTGCCAGAATTTGTAATACAAGTAATGGGGTACCTTCCCCAAGGGATTCCAGGCCAGGATAGGGGGCTGTGGCCTGTCAAAACTTGTCATACAGGTAATGGGATACCTTCCTCCAAGGGAGGATTCAGGTCAGGGTGTAGTGGGGAACAAATCCTACACTTCAGGGGAGATAGAAAGATACATGATTGAAATACAAATGTTGGAAGATTGTAGGGAAGTTAAGGCAGGTGAGCTGTGATGGGCCAGGTGAGCTATTTCACAAATATGTGTGCCTGCCAGGTGTATGATATATATATTATGTATGCGAGTCACACTCGGTCAACTCATGTGTAATATGACCAGCAGGGGTGGTTAAGTGTCATGGTCATGAATATTAATGAGTTAAGGAAGAAACACTTGTAAGACATGAATATTCATGAGTTTAAGGATGAAACACTTGAAAGACATGAATATTCATGAGTTTAAGGATGAAACATTTGTAAGACATGTGATAGGCTGATAACAGGTGATATCATTAAGATGATGGTCATCAGCTTTCACCAGTTCTTGTGTTGTTTATACCAGGTACTGGTGGATTTCGTCAGATGGACTTGTGTACATGTCTGGTATGTCGTCCTTGACTGCCAATTTCATTTCCATGATGCGGAATTCATTTCTTAATCAAACTTAGCATCTAATTATGTACATTATTTGAAACGGTTTATCTCAGTTCCTTGGTAGGTAATTATATAATTATAAAATGATGAGATGGTGCAAGCCTTAGGCTAGCTACTACTTCCTGTACATGCATTTCTTCACTCGTACGTCTTGTAGCCATCTTTGAGTCTGAAAAATTTAAGTTACACCTTTGATAGGTGCTGACATGATTGGTTTTAATATTCTTTGAATTTTTGTTATTGAAATTGGAATTAAGGAGCATGAGAAATCTGAAGTTGGAATAAATCCTGTCACAAAATGAAGTTTAAAAGCTTAAAGTTTTATAAAAAGAATTGGTCATGGAAGTATATTGTGCATGTCATATTTGAGGAATTAGTTGTAATTAAAGGGTGTTTTACATTTATGCCTTTTCCAGGATCATCTTGTAGTTCAAATGTATTCATTAAAAATATTACTTCTTCTTATAATTACCTGTGGACTGTCATCTGTACACTTAATTAAATGTGCATAATTGGAATTGATGCATAACACAAACTAGAGAAAACACATTCTATGTTGCTTACAATTTAGATGTATTCACTTCATTAAAAAAAAATTTCATATTTTTTTTTTTCTTTTTTTTTTAGATACTGCAGAAAAACAAACAAAAACAAAACAACAATTAACATTCAATGTTCAGATTATTTAGCTGGAATTTTTTTTTATGAAATTGATTATTTCTGAATTAATTGTCACGGAAGGTAATTGTTATGCAAAGTAATACTACTGCCTTGTGATTGTAGAAACAATGGAATGTGGAACTTTATAATGTTGTGTATGATGACAGAATTTATTTGTTTGGGTTGACATGATGGCCAACAGAAGGTTATGCTTTGAGGAGACAATCACGTTTACTTTGTCAGACGGATGTGAATTCTTAAAAAACAAAACTCAACAGTAGATACATGCTGTCTGGTATATTTATTCATGAAACCTATATACTTGAGGAATATGACATGCTTGTTTTTAGACAATTAAATGTTTTACGTCTTACAATGTATGATCCAATTTGGTGTCCGAGTATGTGATAATATGAACTATTACTTACTGGTAAGTTGATAAAATATTTATTTCTATAAAACAACATGTATGATATAAATCTTATTCCTATTTCTTCTTTCTGTTGTGATGAGTTTGTATATCAGATAGAATTAACATCACAGTAATGTTTGAAAAAAAACCCTGCTCTTTTCCTTCCATTTCTTAATGAGATGTTTCTGATGCCAGTACATACGTTTCTCAATGATTCCAAAAGCCCTCTTGGATCTCGGACTAACTCAAATTTTGTTATGGGAAAAAAAAAGAGATCTGGTGTTCATCTCCTCATTCTTCAGGCAGCTGTCTATTTTCAAGGTTCCTCTTCTGGACATATGTCCTTCGCATTCAGCAGAGAGGAAAATATAGGTCACTGTCACTTGATTTGCATGACAATTAGCACATTATTGATGTGAGGTATTGATAACTGATGATCTGGTGGATCAACTTTAGGCAATTTTTCGCCATTATTATCACGGTTATGATAGATGTTTGAGACATCAACAAAGTAAGAAAATATGAGAATGGTGATCTGGGAACTTTAAAGAAGCTATTCTTACCAAAAAGCATGTATAGGCAAGCAGTTGTTTTCCAAACTGACATTTACTGAATCAAAGTTTTTCATTGTTCAATAGTATTTCATCTATGCTATCCGTAAAATATAATTTTTCAAATATAATATTATAATATTTTTCTTTTTAGTTGCATATTTAATGAATTTATTTATATGAGCTTTGTCATATAGCTTAAGAATTGAATTTCAGAGAAATTGTTATCAAAAGTTCAAGAAAAAATTATAAATTTTTTTCATAAATTATTTTTTTATAAATTATTTTTTATAATATTCAGTTGCATGACAGCTGCAAATCTGCCAATGGCTAACACTTTCATAAGTAATTGTTGAAAGATTTTACATTCTGAATTACTTCAAATGAAATAAAACAAGTCTTCGTTTTGTCATTTTCTTGTATATTAAAAGGCAATATGCAATTTGTAACTTTTGAAAACGAGCATACTGGCATGCTGTTTCTCTCTGCTTCTGTTTTCTGAGTCATGCTATAGCCTTGAATAATTTCTTAGCCCCACACTTTTTATTCCCCTCTCTTTCAACATCTGAAGCCAATCTAAGTCTGCCAGCAGCCTCACCATACAGCCTGCAGTCTGGTATTAGACTCAGCCAGATGCCTGCAGTTGTTGTACCACATACCAGACTTAGGATAATTTCTTATGGATTAAAAATGTATATGTTAGGTTCATTCATTCCCTAACACTTAATTAAGAGTTTCTACACATGTGTGGTATTGCTAATTATTTTTATTGCCTTATGTACTGGACACAGGGGTGACAGTGTAATATGCATTCAAAGACCCGGTTCATTAATATAGCAGTTGATGTATTCCAGAGGAAAAATTAATAAATCAATCAATAAATAAAAATGAAATAAAATTCATTTATAGAAATATAATAATTCAACAATTCAGCATCATTTTTGACAAAACCTGTTTATAATTTCTTCTATGACCATTTGTAATTTCTATTTCTAGATTAAATGTTTGCTCCAATATAGATTTACTATCATTTTGATTAAACTAGGTACTTCCTGGTTCAATACCCTGTGGAGTAACATCAGTTATATCAGAGACAAAGACTGGCTGAAAATTACTTCCTTGTCTGGTTCGGGATACACAGAAATAGCCTGTACCAACATCATTTGAGAAATGTAGTATTTTCACAAGAAAAGAGGAGAAAATATTTATGATTGCTTTAATTCTTTCCATTTTTCTCTCTAAAACAGAGAAATTGTTGAGAAAACAGAAGTATTTTTAGCATGTTAGTGAGGTAGTTCACCAGCTGCATGGTAAATGCAGTGAAATGGACTAAGCTATACAGTCCTTGCTGACTGGACTGTTTTCAATGCCACAGCTTGAAAACTGTTCAAGATGAAACTTTGTACAACTATCAAGTTAGTGCCATAGTCATGCCTTTTGGTAGTAGAGAGGTTTAATTTTATGATATTTTTTCAATAAATCATCGAAACAAGTATGGTAGTCAAAAAAAATATATATAGAAATATAAAACATCACTGGTTCGGTGCTGATGGTAGCGTGGGCAGCAGCTGACTTGGGTGGAGAAACCTCATTACCAGGCATCAGAGCCTGTAGATCACATGTCATGCCTCTAATGTGGATTTCTAGAACCAGATTGGGAAATTTAGAAACAATTTTCCAAAGGACATTGTGATGATGCCGCTATGGTCCAATTTTTTTTGTTGTGTTGTAAGATTTAGAAGCTCTCCCCACCATGGTCACATAAGATCAGCCAGAGTATTTGTCAGAGCAGGTCCATTTCTCTGTGAAGGGGTGTTAGGGTGTGTTTTGGTCACAGTTATAACAACATGGAATCTCATCATGCAGACATTGTTAGAAGGAAGAAAACTTTCCTGACACAGCACTGAGAATATATAGCTAGGTGCTTTAACTGGGAACTCTAGCTATCTAGTTCCTGTGACAAGTTGTCAAACCAAACATGTCAGCCATTCTTCTCGTTCTTCTGCCAACAAAATTACAATTGGAATGCTAACGTAACCTATCATGCAATGATGCAGATTTAGAAAAAAATACTTTGAAAAATGTTGTCTTGTCATCATGTTTGTAAGGATTCCTTATATAAGGTACTTTGAGGTAATTTTTGGGTAAATGTAATGAGAAGATGAAGCAGTACAGAGTTTCAGTGAATTTCAAATTCATTTTGCTGTTGGTGATGGCTGTCTTTAGAGATCATTGAACTCTACTGACATCCGGCTGCTGCCAGCGAGTGCGCTTGCACTTTCTCCTAGTCAAGCACCACAACTGGTTTCCAGGCGGTCAGAAGTGCGACGAAAAAGGACCGACATTATAAGATGATACCTGTTTTAATTAAGAGTGTTTCAATAATATAAGATGTAATTTTTGATATCTTTCTAAAGTCCTTTACAATCCGTATGAGATTCATGTAAAAGATAATACAGACCTATAAGTACACACAGTTAGATGGCAGTGACTGTTGTTACACAGTCGTAACATAGCATCTCCATTATTTTAGTCAAATTTATGTCTGGATGATAAAAAAATAATAATCCTGTGTTTTTGTTTATATCTGTTTAAAGTTGCATGGTTCACCTGTACATTTGGGTTTATTTAGTATATTTTGTTTAATGTCCTATTAACAGCCAAGGTCTTAAATCACCTATACATCCGTGTAGTACTAGGGGTGTTGTATTTCTAATGTCGTAGCATAATTTAGGCTCAACTTGACTATGTGTAGTGAAGTGGCCTTAGATCTTGTTATAGTTCACAATCTTATGACTGAAGACTAAGACCATTTATCTAGTACGTAGTAATCAAAACTGTGAAAGAGTGTCATCGTTGTATGAGGTTTCGATGCTTCATATCTGGTGGGTTACACGAGAGTGTGATGCTTCATATCTGGTGGGTTACACGAGAGTGTGATGCTTCATATCTGGTGGGTTACACAAGAGTTTGATGCTTTATATCTGGTGGGTAACACAAGAGTTTGATGCTTTATATCTGGTGGGTTACACGAGAGTGTGATGCTTCATATCTGGTGGGTTACACGAGAGTGTGATGCTTCATGTCTGGTGGGTTACACGAGAGTGTGATGCTTCATATCTGTTGGGTTACACGAGAGTGTGATGCTTCATATCTGGTGGGTAACACGAGAGTGTGATGCTTCATATCTGGTGGGTTATACGAGAGTGTGATGCTTCATATCTGGTGGGTTACACGAGAGTGTGATGCTTCATATCTGGTGGGTTACACGAGAGTGTGATGCTTCATATCTGGTGGGTTACACGAGAGTGTGATGCTTCATATCTGGTGGGTTACACAAGAGTGTGATGCTTCATATCTGGTGGGTTACACGAGAGTGTGATGCTTCATATCTGGTGGGTTACAAGAGAGTGTGTTGCTTCATATCTGGTGGGTTACACGAGAGTGTGATGCTTCATATCTGGTGGGTTACACGAGAGTGTGATGCTTCATATCTGGTGGGTTACACGAGAGTTTGATGCTTTATATCTGGTGGGTTACACGAGAGTGTGATGCTTCATATCTGGTGGGTAACACGAGAGTGTGATGCTTCATATCTGGTGGGTTACACAAGAGTTTGATGCTTTATATCTGGTGGGTTACACGAGAGTGTGATGCTTCATATCTGGTGGGTTACACAAGAGTTTGATGCTTTATATCTGGTGGGTTACACGAGAGTGTGATGCTTCATATCTGGTGGGTTACACGAGAGTGTGATCTTCATATCTGGTGAGTTACACTGGAGTGTGATGCTTCATATCTGGTGAGTTACACGGGGAGTGTGATGCTTCATATCTGGTGAGTTACACGAGAGTGTGATGCTTCATATCTGGTGAGTTACACAGGAGTGTGATCTTTCATATCTGGTGAGTTACATGAGAGTGTACTGATGTGATTCTAGACATTATCTTCGTATTTTCTATAATGCTAAAAGCAGTGTTTCTTACTAAAAGCAGTTTACATGCTGGTTTATGTAACAACAGCTTGTAGCGGCTGTCATATCCAGTGCTGGACAGCTCATGGCATAAGAATGTGATACATGTTTGATTAACATGTACATAAATATCTTACCATATATATATATGTAGACTTTTGTCTGTTAATTAATGAAAAAAAAATCCCATTGTTAATAAATGAAAAAAAATATCCCATGTTCATAACAATCTGCTAATAATTTTTGACAATGAGGATTGTCTACAGACAATATGGATAAACAATAGAACCTACCTGTACATACCTGAATACCTATAAGTGTGTAATTACCTACCTGTACTGAAATATTACATGTACATTATATTGTCAAAGGTATTTTCTGCCGAAGAATACCGGGCTTTTAAACGTCATGTCTGTTTGTTCTTCATAAATCAAAAGCCTGTCGTGTGGTTGTGCTTAAGAACAAAACTTTATAACAGGACATATGTATACTTAATATGTATGTGTGAGGAACTTTAAGGTTCTGGATAATTTTCTTGGCTTATTTGGATCTTAACATATTTTTTAGTGTTAATGAATTTAATAACATATTTTTTAGTGTTAATCAATTTAATTTTGTTCAATCTGCAACAGTTTAAATATTTGAATTGAAACTGGATTTGGCTTTGGACAAGAGGCTAAGATGTATTCAGTGTTAAGTACAGAGTGTCATCATTATGAATAAGACTGAATGGAAATGAAATATTCAAATATTTCACTGGACGGAGAATTGGTAACGTGGATTTAGCTGAATTACAAAGATCAGGGTATACATACTGAAGGAACACCGGGAGGTAAGGTTGTTGGCGGGGAGGGGGAGGAGTTGAGCCAAGGTAACTTATAAAAATGTCTGAGGTATGGGGCAGAGCCCTGGTATAAATGGAGATATCTTTACTGTAGGGACGGCCTGGTCTGGGACTGTTCTGGAATGATCTTTACTGTCATGGAATAATTAATCTTTTTTTTTTTTTTAAATTAATAAAAAAAAAAAGGGAATCAGTTACAACTGATTTTGGGAGTTATCTCCCCTACATCTTTTCACAATTTTGTGATGTGAATACATGTTGTTATGACGTGTATTTATAACAGATATGTTAATGATCTGACATATGGAAATATTATTTCTTCTTTATCAGATGTTGTTTATGTATAAAGATACTGTGTATGTTTGACCCAAAAAAACGCTTATTGTTGATAGGTCACCATCCTGGAAACCTAATGTCTGCTCAATATGTGTCCTACAATTTAAGTGATGATTGATCTTGTTATACTGAATACATTGACCTGGAAGTGTCTCAATGGTACAGTTACTCAGGATTACTTTAGTGGGGCAACTTTATAACAGTGACCTAGACTTACTTTAGTGATCAGTCGTAGTCCGAGATAAAACGACTAATTGATCAGTCGTAGTCAGTTAAAATGACTAATTTATCAGACTTAGTCAGAGGTAAAATGACTAGTCAGAGGTGAAATGACCAATTCATTCAATAGTCAATTAAACTACTTTAATCATTGATCAGTCGTAGACAGATTAAAAATGACTAATTGATCATTTGTAGTCCGAGATAAAATGACTAATTGATCAGTTGTAGTCAGGTAAAATGACTAATTGATCAGTTGTAGTCAGGTAAAATGACTAATTGATCAGTTGTAGTCAGGTAAAATGACTTATTGATCAGTTGTAGTCCGAGATAAAATGACTAATTGATCAGTTGTAGTCAGGTAAAATGACTAATTGATCAGTTGTAGTCAGGTAAAATGACCAATTGATCAGTTGTAGTCAGGTAAAATGACTAATTGATCAGTTGTAGTCAGACTTAAAATGACTAATTGATCAGTTGAAGTCAGGTAAAATGACTAATTGATCAGTTGTAGTCCGAGATAAAATGACTAATTGATCAGTTGTAGTCAGGTAAAATGACTAATTGATCAGTTGAAGTCAGGTAAAATGACTAATTGATCAATTGTAGTCAGGTAAAATGACTAATTGATCAGTTGTAGTCAGGTAAAATGACTAATTGATCAGTTGAAGTCAGGTAAAATGACTAATTGATCAGTTGTAGTCAGGTAAAATGACTAATTGATCAATTGTAGTCAGGTAAAATGACTAATTGATCAGTTGTAGTCAGGTAAAATGACTAATTGATCAGTTGTAGTCAGGTAAAATGACTAATTGATCAGTTGTAGTCAGGTAAAATGACTAATTGATCAGTTGTAGTCAGGTAAAATGACTAATTGATCAGTTGTAGTCAGACTTAAAATGACTAATTGATCAATTGTAGTCAGGTAAAATGACTAATTGATCAGTTGTAGTCAGGTAAAATGACTAATTGATCAGTTGTAGTCAGACTTAAAATGACTAATTGATCAGTTGTAGTCAGAGGTAAAATGACTAATTGATCATTTGTAGTCAGGTAAAATGACTAATTGATCAGTTGTAGTCAGGTAAAATGACTAATTGATCAGTTGTAGTCAGACTTAAAATGACTAATTGATCAGTTGTAGTCAGGTAAAATGACTAATTGATCAGTTGTAGTCAGGTAAAATGACTAATTGATCAGTTGTAGTCAGGTAAAATGACTAATTGATCAGTTGTAGTCAGACTTAAAATGACTAATTGATCAGTTGTAGTCAGGTAAAATGACTAATTGATCAATTGTAGTCAGGTAAAATGACTAATTGATCAGTTGTAGTCAGGTAAAATGACTAATTGATCAATTGTAGTCAGGTAAAATGACTAATTGATCAGTTGTAGTCAGGTAAAATGACTAATTGATCAGTTGTAGTCAGGTAAAATGACTAATTGATCAGTTGTAGTCAGGTAAAATGACTAATTGATCAGTTGTAGTCAGGTAAAATGACTAATTGATCAGTTGTAGTCAGACTTAAAATGACTAATTGATCAATTGTAGTCAGGTAAAATGACTAATTGATCAGTTGTAGTCAGGTAAAATGACTAATTGATCAGTTGTAGTCAGACTTAAAATGACTAATTGATCAGTTGTAGTCAGGTAAAATGACTAATTGATCAATTGTAGTCAGGTAAAATGACTAATTGATCAGTTGTAGTCAGGTAAAATGACTAATTGATCAGTTGTAGTCAGACTTAAAATGACTAATTGATCAGTTGTAGTCAGGTAAAATGACTAATTGATCAATTGTAGTCAGGTAAAATGACTAATTGATCAGTTGTAGTCAGGTAAAATGACTAATTGATCAGTTGTAGTCAGACTTAAAATGACTAATTGATCAGTTGTAGTCAGGTAAAATGACTAATTGATCAATTGTAGTCAGGTAAAATGACTAATTGATCAGTTGTAGTCAGGTAAAATGACTAATTGATCAGTTGTAGTCAGGTAAAATGACTAATTGATCAGTTGTAGTCAGACTTAAAATGACTAATTGATCAATTGTAGTCAGGTAAAATGACTAATTGATCAGTTGTAGTCAGGTAAAATGACTAATTGATCAGTTGTAGTCAGGTAAAATGACTAATTGATCAATTGTAGTTGACTTATCATTCATCAGTTGTAGTCGGATCGATCGGAGGTGAAATGACTAATTGATCAGTTGTAGTCAGGTAAAATGACTAATTGATCAGTTGTAGTCAGACTTAAAATTACTAATTGATCAATTGTAGTTGACTTATCATTCATCAGTTGTAGTCGGATCGATCGGAGGTAAAATGACTAATTGATCAGTTGTAGTCAGGTAAAATGACTAATTGATCAGTTGTAGTCAGACTTAAAATTACTAATTGATCAATTGTAGTTGACTTATCATTCATCAGTTGTAGTCGGATCGATCGGAGGTGAAATGACTAATTGTTGATCAGTTACAGTAAGAGGTATGATTAGTCAGAGGTGAAATGACTTATTTGTTCAATAGTCAATTAAACGACTAAAATCAGTGATTAAGCTGATTAATCAGAACAACACTAAATTTTCTCGAGGAATTTAAAGACAAGAAATTATATAGCCAGTAAGTAAGTATCTCCCATCTCCATGTGTCATAACAATAAACAGAGCTTTATGGCATGTATCTGGTAATGTCTGCTGTTATCTGTCTGGTCTGAACATTATTATAACCCTTCCTCTACTGATGCAGCACACGCTGACATTGTACACCTGTCCTTTCATAGCTCACCTGGCAGTGTAACACTACTTCCAGCTGGGAGGAAGTTTACACTCCTTGGCAGTCAGTGTAACTCTACTTCCCTCCTAAGGCAGTGTAATTCTACTTCCCTCCTAAGGCAGTGTAACGCTTCTTCCAGCTGGGAGGAAGTTTACAATCCTTGGCAGTGTAGTTTTACTCCTAGCTGGGAGGAAGTTTACAATCCTTGGCAGTGTAGCTTTACTCACAGCTGGGAGGAAGTTTACAATCCTTGGCAGTGTAGTTTTACTCCTAGCTGGGAGGAAGTTTACAATCCTTGGCAGTGTAGTTTTACTCCCAGCTCGGAGGAAGTTTACATTCCTTGGCAGTGTAGTTTTACTCCCAGCTCGGAGGAAGTTTACACTCCTTGGCAGTGTAGTTTTACTCACAGCTGGGAGAAAGTTTGCAATCCTTGGCAGTGTAGTTTTACTCTAGCTAGGAGGAAGTTTACACTCGAGCTCCTTGGCAGTGTAATTTATTCACCACTGGGAGGAAGTTTACACTCCTATGACAGTGTAGTTTACTCACAGCTGGGAGGAAGTTTACAATCCTATGACAGTGTAGTTTACTCACAGCTAGGAGGAAGTTTACACTCCTAGCAGTATTGTTTTACTCTTTGGTTCACTTTTCTTAATACATCTTCTCTATTGCCTTTGAACTTTGAAATTTTCTTGGCCACAATATGCTGAGTATGTAGTCTTTAGTGTGAGAGATTTGTGTGACCTTCTACCTGAATTCCTGCCTGAATTGTCTAATAATTTATTAATTAATGATGGAGCAGGGCTGTAAATGTGCTGCACATAATCTTCCTAATTAATTCCGAGACATATCTGAGATTTGAAATGTGGAACACCAGGCGATGTATGGCGTGTCAGAGAGTCTGTACCATAGTGTGACGCTCAACACAATCTTATGTAAAAGGATCTGGTTACTTATAAGTACCGCTGCCAATTAGCGGAATTCAAAATTACTCGCTGCAGTCCCCAGAATGTTTTAGGAGCTCTATATAGCCAATTATGACAGAAACCTGCAGCCAGGTTCTCTTAGGAGTATAGTTTAGATAGCTGGAGCATTTGTATACTATATCATATCTCAGTGTTTGTAGATATGTGTGTTTGTGGTATAGGTAGGCTGTAAAAAAAAGTTGGCACGGACTTGGAAACCAGATTAGAGGTGCTGTAGTAAGTGAAGATAGAGCGAAAATGGTACGGTGGCTGGAATGACTGTTTCATATCCAAAACATCGGTCTCCTTCACATGGGGAACTCGGCCTATCAGCTCAATTTCACAGAGTTTCTAAATGTTTTACCTCCAGCCTATGAACATGCGTGATGGTGTCGACTGATCGGGGACCTCGGGATTGTCTCACATGGGATTGGGTTTGAGGCATTTATTGAAGAGATTCTGTGTCACGACCCAGTCTTCCGTCAGAATTTAAAGACATTCAGGAAGAAATGCATGTTGTGATATATCTGAGATAATAGTGGGGTGCTGAAGGTAGATCTAAAGAGTAGGATACGTTGGAGATATATCCACTATACATCATCACTACTTTTGATGTACATGTGACATCTATATATACTTACATTGGATATATGTCTAAGGCACAACAAAGAGAACTTTGGATTGATCAACTAATTCACACCATAGGCCCTCTAAAGTGAGGTTCGGATATCGTCACAGCTGATCTAAGTGTCTCTCTTCTTCCTTGGTCCAAGGGTGGTGCGTTCAGATTTGTACTTTGGAGGTTACACCATCAAGATTTGGAGCATTAATCCTGCTAAGTTTATACCAGACCATTGTGTATTCCAAATGTTTGTTAGAAAATTTCTATGGAATAGAATGTGATGATATTTCTGTGGCATTATGATTCAGGAGGTGGAATTTATCAGGTAAGTTTATTATACAGGTGATACCATGGCAGGTCATTAGGATGTTAACGAGGGTAAGATTACCGTATATATCCATAAACAGGCCCAAAGGGCCAGTATATAACCTCTGACTCAATGTCAAGACTTATCACAGAACATTTTACTTATATGTTCTGTAACAGGCCCAGGGGGCCCGTTTATAACCTCTGACTCAAAGTCAAGACTTATCACAGAACATTTTACTTATATGTCCTGTAACAGGCCCAGGGGGCCGGTATGTAACCTCTGACTCAAGGTCAAGACTTATCACCGGACATTTACCGTATATATCCTGTAACAGGCCCAGGGGGCCGGTATGTTACGTCTGACTCAATGTCAAGACTTATCACTGGACATTTACCGTATATATCCTGTAACAGGCCCAGGGGGCCGGTATGTTACGTCTGACTCAATGTCAAGACTTATCACTGGACATTTACTGTATATATCCTGTAACAGGCCCAAAGGGCCAGTATGTAACCTCTTACTTAAGTCAAGACTTATCAGGGAACAATGAAATAATCTAGTGATCATAATAAACAGTAATTGACTTGGGCTTATATCTAGACATGGGCTTATTGCCTGATTAATATTACACACCTGGTTAGGCTTATTCATAGTCACAGGCTTATTGTCAGATGAATATGACACACACATATGGTTGGCTTATTTCTAGACATGGTCCTGATAAACACAGTAGTATTTTGACAATCTGTCATAAGCAATACAAGTTGGTGTTTTTATTTACTTTGTATACAAATTCTGCATTGACCTACATCATCATGTCACAACATCCAACTTTAGTCATTCTGGCTTCAGGATGTGTGTCCTCAAACTATTGACATAACACAAGGAGATGTACCTGTTTGTCCCCAATTATATTTTAGGTTTAAAAAGTTGGAAGAAGAATCTTAACAATCTTTGTGACATTCTCTTAAAGTTTCCTTATTAGTCCCAACTGACGGACCGGGGGGGACTATAGGTTTCCTCCCTGTCCGTCTGTCTGTCTGTCTGTCTGTCTGTCTGTCCTTCTGTCTCTCAGCTGTCTGCCTGTTCTTCTTTCTGTCGGTCCGTCCACTCAGTTTTCTGCACTTTTCTTAGCCATGCTTCAAGGTATGTTGGTGAAAGTTGGTATGTAACTTCAGTATGAGTACTAAGCTTCAGATCAAGTTTGAGATTCAGGGTTTTGGGGTCAAGGTCAAGGTCACTGTTACTATTTTTAGAGGATGTCGGTATACATAGGGGACTTGTATTGCTTTACCAAAACAATACCCAGATTGTAGTATTGGAATTTAGTGGAGCAATTGTAACAAAAAACTTCTGTGTTGGTGGCTTAAAAAGTCTAGAGAGCCTGTAGCTGCTAGTCATTTACATAGGCAGGTTGTCACCCCTCTGGCCCACCACAGATATAGTTATGTAGTAGATTGATGGCACAGTTATGAACTAGTTGACTTTAGTCATTTAGATTAATGCTATGTTACATTACTATGGGGCAGTTGATTAAGAACGGTTTGGTGGAATGTTACAACAATCGGGACAATTTGGCCTACAAAGTAATTAATTCTGGTATAACTATTGAAGGATAAATTTGATATATAAGAGATGAGCAGAGGTGATTGTATTATATTACCGGCTGCTGTATCAGTGTAAAGGGGACGTTGACGGGTCAGTGACTCCTTAGGGAGCTGGTCAGTGACTCCTTAGGGAGACATTTCAGAGGTCTGACCTTTACTTCTGGTTTGTGTGTTAAACTAAAGTGTATAGGACAACCTAGTATCAGCCTGGTGGATCAGTAGGTGAATACTTTGACAGGAGAGATCGAAAACAGATTGGTTTTATGGTTGTATATTGTCAGAACCAGCTACAGATAGTGATGACTGTGTGCTCTGTTATGTGAAGGGGTCCAACGACTGATGATGGAAGTTACATCATCACCTGTGATGATACAGCTTTACTGTCTAGAGGTCTGTGTCGGAGAGCTATCAGTTTCCAGCTTGTTTTAGAATCAGCTCTTGTTAGATAGAAGATCATACACATTCTTTGTTGTAAAACTAAATTAATTAAATGAAAAGTTTATTAATTTCATATGAATTTATTTATTTATTTCATAATTATAGACTTATTAATTCAATATGAATTTATTTATATTCATTTATTGATTTCATCTAAATTTATTTCATATAAATATTCAAATTTCATATAAATTTATTTATTTTTTGATGACGTTAATATGATGGTTCCCTGAGGTCCCTACCTTAATTGTTGTGTAGTTCAGTTTTGTCGACCTTCGAATTGGCTTACTGATAGCAAAATAATTAATAGCTGAATTGCTAAGCATTTATTTTATTGATTCATTAATGTATAATAATAATTTGGAGTTTTATGTACCGCTATCACAGAATTTAGCCCACTCAACATGGTTCACACATTCTTTAACAAAAAGTGACCTTTTGTTAAAGACATTAGTTTTGGGTTATTAAATTTGATAATTTGCTGCATTTTCCACTTTAAATCTCATTTGTGACCATAAAAGTGGCCATTTTTCTCCATTTTTCCACCTCTTTGTGGTAGAAGGAGATTGGGTACATGTGGCTTATTGCACCCAATGTATGATTCATGCGTGCACAGCATCATGTACCAGCTGATGATGCTGTTATGTACACCGCACCAGTTCACGTCACAGATGTAATTATACTCCATTTGTACCTCTTCCTTTGTTTTACGTCTGATTCCTGATCTGTAAGTGATGACATCACAAAAAATTCTAACACTGCGATAAAGTCGCACATTATCACAAAGAATCTAAAACACATCTATAAAAAGATTTAAGTTTAACATTGTCAGTATAATAACTTGTTCGTATCAATCTATAATATTAATTATATCCCAAGAATATTGCTAATTGTTGTCACTTCTCCAGGGTTGTGAGGTGTCAAAAAACGTTTATATGGCCGTTACAAAGCTAGGCGGAAACTCCTACTAACAAGAACAATTGGGTGCTTCCTTTCTACGTAGTGTTAAGATGTTTGTCTTAGTCGAGTCATGTGCACAGGGTTGGTTTTCATTGTCTTGTTAAAACTGTACGTAATTGTGGAGCAGGTCAGACCGGGTCAGGTTGAGCCCTAATGTGAGGAAGGACTTGCTAACTGTACTAATGCCTCTAATCCTATTGTCTTTACTGTAAACATTCAAAATCTTAAAGTGCTTTTAAAAAAAAAAAAAAAAAGATTATAAAAATGTGAAGATATTTTGAACTGTAAAAATTATGTGGATTTATAAACAAGGGAGGCGTTTCAATGCTGTTGTCAGATTTAGTTGTGTCAATAAGATATATTGATACCAGTGAGGTATATTATAAATAAAAATACCATAAGTAAAAACCAGGAAAGAGGATGTTAGGTAAATAGTGTAAATAAAAAAATTTGAGAGGAGGTTAGATAGATAGTGCAAGTAAAAACTAGTAGAAATGTAAGTATTTTTGAAAGATTGTTTCTCTTGATGTTTTTTGATACGTTTTTCTTGATATTTTTTGATAGATTTGCACTAGATTACCAGGAAATATATCTAATTTTTCTATCAAAACTGGACAATCTCATCACATGTCTAAGTTCAGTCAATGATCCATCATCTGTGTTATGTAGGTCAATCAATAAATTGTCACAACAGGAAATAGACAGGAAACATATCAGTTTAGAATAAGGAACTTAAAAATCAATACTTGATACCAAATAAATCAAATAAATCAAAAAAAAAAAAAAAAAAATATATATATATATAATATATGTATGTACATATACATGACTTCTATATCCAAAAGGGATTTAATTTAATACATTTAAACTCTTTGCCCCTTGAAAACACACACTTTTAATTTTAATTGTTTTCAATCAGTCTTGACCTGATATTGATCAATGCAGGCAATTTAATGTATGTAGCAGCTGGTTTGTTGAGCTCAGAACATTTTGAAGATAAAACGTGGGTATGCTGGTTGTGAACATATGCAGGTTGACTGGATGTTCTAAAGATGAAATATGTATGATGAGCCAGAGAACAGATATGTTATGCATTATTTTTGTAATTTTTTGCAATCCTCACTTGGTGACCTTTGATTGTATGATTGGCTGTGAATTCCTAAATATATAAAATTATTGAGTCAGCTTCAATACATATGTTATGTTAACTTCAGTTTTGAGAATTTGATTTAAGATCTTTATTACTGTTTAAATCAAAATGAGTAAATTAAATAATCAAATTGAAACAAGCATTGTAGCATATATCTGATGGGTTTTCTTTTTTACTTCTCAGAAAATATTATAATTTTTTGGTAAAAATGGCAATTA
The DNA here is from genome assembly GCF_902652985.1 of Pecten maximus. NCBI lineage: Eukaryota > Metazoa > Mollusca > Bivalvia > Pectinida > Pectinidae > Pecten > Pecten maximus. The sequence continues at coordinate 57,526,893 of NC_047015.1, read as the reverse complement.
AAATTGAATTTTGAAAAATACTGATAAAGATAAAGGCAAGACATTATAATTAACAGATAATGATTATCTGTAATCAATTAATTATTACAACAGTTGAAGTGTATTCTTCTCAAATTTTTGTTGATTACCCAAGTATGTCCCTAGTTTTAAAGTTTCTGAATTTTGACCATTAAAAATTGGAATTTGATGTAAAAAGAAAGAACTGAATAGACCTTTTTCAAACTTCATAATTTTTTTCCCTTTGGTCTCAAACTGTCAGTGGCCATCTTGGATTTGGAAAAGTTCAAGTTTGATATTCCAATTTCTCAGAAAAGTTTTGCTTGGATCTTTCTTTTTGAGAGTTGTATCTTTTCCTTTTGGTTCCAAGTTGTGTATTACCATGTCCAGAAGACCAAAAGCACAGGAGGGCACGGTTTTGAGAAGCCTTAGGGTCAGCCCTGAACAATCTAACGTCCTCACACAGGAGGGCACAGTTTTGAGAAGCTCTAGGATCAGCCCCGAACAATCTAACGTCCTCACGGAGGAGGGCACGGTTTTGAGAAGCCTTGGGGTCAGCCCAAACAATCTAATGTCCTCACACAGGAGGGAACAGTTTGAGAAGCCCTAAGGTCAGCTCGAACAATCGAATGTCCTCAAGCAGGAGGGCATTCATTCTTCCATGCCCTATCTTACCACTGTTATAACTAAACAATGGTGATAAAATGGACTAAAGTTAGAAGTTTTGGGTGAGGTTTCCTGGTTGATTAGATTGCCGGTTTAATTGAGCTTTGTGTATATTGTTTGAGTGAATTGGTGGCCATCAAATTAAGATAAAACCTGGGTGTTTCGTCCCGACATATTAACCAATATCGGCTAAAAATAGCTGATGCCTGTCTTAGCATAACGTTTAGTTTTAGAATGAATGTTTTTACCAGGCTGTTAAAATCACTCTTCATCATGATCTGTCTGTAAACAATCCTTGTTATCACTACTCCTAGAGAGGTACTGAAAGATTTTTCATCAAATTTTATCTGTAGCCTCTGCTTGGTCCTTAGTTGTTCATGTTCAATTTGAAGTCAGATTGGAACAGTGGCCATCTTGATTTTTGACAATTGAATTTTATTATTTTTGCCTTCCTCTGGAGTTACTGCATTGATTTGTTTCAAATTTTAAACAAACTTTATGTTGATCAAACAAAAATGGCTGATAGGTGGCCATCTTTGATTTTGATATTTATAGTTTGTAAGCACTATTTCTCAGAAATTACTCTGCGGGTCTTTTTCAAATTTTATTTGAAGGTTTCTTCTTAATGTCCTTAGATGTGTATGTTCAATTTTGGAACTGATAAAAAAAAACAAAAGAAGTTTAAATAAAGGTAAAAAAAAAAATTGAGAAAAGGTCAAACTTATAATGGTGAATGTCAAGTATCTCCTGGGGCAACAGTTTATATATTATATAATTAGCCAGTATAAGATTAGGGTAAAATTTAATTAATGAATACGGCATGATCACATGATTTGTTGAAAATTGACATGGGCCTATAATTATTAATCATTATAATTATATATAATCGGGAAACATTTTCAGCTTGAAGCATTTATGTATCAAATTTACTAAAAGGTTACATAGCATTGGCTCAACTTCTCAAAGATTAAATATTTGAAATGAAAAAGCTGATTGACTTTGAACAAAGACTGGTTTATTATGATAAATGGTGTTATTGTTTAATCTGCAAAATCAGGTGCAGAAAACGAAACTCGGATTTCAAAATCTGTATATATATAGGGTATATACGTAAACGTTCATGCACAAATCATAATTGCACAGGTAATATTGTGTCGGTGCATATTTTGTATAATTACAAAACGGCAACTTGGGACTAGGAGAGGAAATGCTGTGTATATATATATATATCTACATAGAAAGTGACACTTTGGAATTCGTTATTGAAAATTGAAAAAAAAAAAAAAAAAATGATTTCATTATATTTAACAAGCATATAATAACCGTTGAATTGAAAGCACTAAAGTATGTTGGCTGGTTGGCCTGCTCTGCAGGTTTGGAAATACCAGTTTAAGAAGGTATGTGGGATATACATTCTGAATGTGTTATTGTTATGTGTTAAGTTGGGAAAAAAAAAGGTTTGTATATAAGAGAGGAATTGGCATGTAATCATGTACGAGTTGCCAAATGACAGGTTGGGTATACGTAGTACAACTTGTTTTTTGCCGTTTTTCACCTGGCTTGTGGTCTTTGTGGGGGATAAGTGCGGATATAATATGCAAGTGACACGGACCTTTGTTTATATTTTGACTTAGCTGTGTATTAAGGTCATCTAGAGATCAAGAGGAACGGTAGCCATTTACACAATGACTGTCTACCTTTAAACACAAACACACAATTACCTTTGAAGGCTTTTCCTATTCGTCATTTTAATCTCCGGAAAATTTGTTGGAGGCACGTTCCGTTCTCACCTGTGCTTGTTCATATATTGGTGGAACCACATCGACAGGTGAACTTTTTTTGCTGGAGACGTTCGGGATTTGTAAAGAGTTCGATGACAGATGGTCAGCTGAAACCGCTGAGCACTATAATTATTAAGTTAGGGCTAGTGATGCGCGGTTTTGTGTTACCTGTAACACATTGACAGGTAGGGGCACACAGGTATTGTGTTACCTGCAGATAATGCTTTTCTCGTTAGTGGACAAGACCTGTTTGGTACATGCCGGCATCTATTGGTGCCTCAATGTCGGACGCTGCACCTAGGGTGGACTTGTTTTTATATTTACTGGACACAGACTGACCAGGCTGGACATTCACACCTGGACTTACATGTGGGAATTCAAAGACAAAGTGTGGATCCTAAATACTGCATTTCACTGTTGAAGACCTTAGAATACTGATCACCAATAAATCGCGAACGGGGGATGTAACAGATGAGGAACAGAGCGCCAGTTTTCTGCTTTAAGATTTAAAAAAAAATCTTGATTAACTTGTATGGAGTAAAGAAGGATTTTCCCATGAGATCTATGTACGGTATACTCCGGTAGATTAACAGAGACATCATTGTATTCTGGTTACAGACAAAAGATTCAGAAGACAGCTGATGCCTCTGTTTGTTCGTGAATACTATAGCAGTGTTAAATGTTGTGATGAACTGCCTTGATACGCGGGATTCCCAGGAGATGGCTACATTGTTACTCTGGTCGTTGATACCAGTTTGGGAGACAAAGTGATTACAGACATGGGTAATAGGGATTTATAAGATAGACAATATTATCAGGTGTTGTATACATAAAGAGGGGCGGCTACCAGGGCAGTGTTTACCTGTTCTGTATATATATATATGTATATATACCGTGTATATATATATAGACATGTCAGCACTTTGCACTAACTCGATGACACGACCACTTAATCAGCAGATAGGTAAAATATTCAATACAATATCCCGCTGACACACTGATCCGGGCCCGGGACCTTAATTTTGTACTTTCGTATGTACACCTGTGGACGAAAAATGGACAACACACTATAGACGGAGTACTTGACTGTCCATACATACAGAACTTGTCAAGCTTTCACCTATACTGTGTATATATGGATATTCTTATCAAGTGGAACCCAACTCCAGGTGTCGGATTTCATTGTAATAAGTGAATTAATATATATTGGAATTAATCGACATACACTGTGGAGATGTGTCCAGCTGCCTGGTGATGGTCAGTGGTCAGGTGATGGTCAGTGGTCTGGTCCAGACGGCAGTGTTTTGTGTATAATGGAATACATTCTGTAGAATACATTCGAGTTTAAAGGAAGTGATTGATGTGTTATGAAGATTTTTGTGTCATGATGTAATTACGATGTAGTGATGTAATTACGATGTAGTTACGGTCCTGCAGTCATGTATGTTTATGTTGTTGGGAACTCCGACCAGAATGTGGCCCTGAAGTGCGGGCCATGTGTGTCCTCCACAGACACATGTGTATCTGGGGACAGAACAGACATATGTGTACCAGGGGACCTGAAGTGTGGGCCATGTGTGTCTTCCACGGACACATGTGTATCTGGGGACAGAACAGACATATGTGTACAGGGGGATCCGTGCGTGTCCTCTACAGACATATGTGTACAGGGGGATCCATGCGTGTCCTCCACAGACACAGTTTTGTCAGGAACACAGGAGTCTCGTATGGAGGGGCAAAAAAAGGAGACAGGGGATGTGTTTGTTGGTACGGAGGCTGGTGATGAGGCAGATAGTGCAATAAATTGTGATGAATCTGACAGGTCATTTACTTCAGTAACTAGTCAAAGGTGAGCACTGTAGGGGTCGTGGTTCTCACTAGGTCAAGGTCAGATATACTTCAGGTCAAGGTCAGTTCACTTCTATAAATAGTTACAGGTAAGTATGTATGTAATGACACTGTAGGATTCTCACAGGGAGGTCAGTGTCATCCTGTTTTGATGTCTCAAAATAGCTAATAAACTAACTGGTTATATATATTGCTAATGTTATACATGTTCCCCTACCGGCCCCATTAAAATTGTCACAGTGACCTTGACCTTAACCCAAAACCCTGAAACACAAGCTTGTCTGAGATGTTATGGTCTTTTATTATGGTGTGAAGTTTCATCAAAATCCCTCAAGGAATGAAGCCGCTAGAGAGCTAACAAACCTTGCCAATACCTACGTACATATGTTATGTACAAGACAGACGGAAAGGAAATCTACTACAGTCCCCCCTGGTTTCACTGGTTGTGGACTAATAAAAGTGAAGTCATATACTACCTTACTTCTGTAGTTGAATGGCCCATTGTATGGTGCTTGGCGCTATGCTAACAATATAGCGTAAAGTTTCGTGCTTGTTTAAGAAAAACCGAATGCTATATTATCTGTGAATAGAGTTTATTACACGTTTGTGTGTTTTATATGTGGAGAAACTCGTTACACAGGTTATCAGTAGGGGAAGGTAGGCTTGTATATTTGTTAGACTAATAGATAAATTAAAGTTCCAATTCACAGAGCACGACAATGTGTCTTCCAGTAGACACTTGAGAGTATGTTTTTGAACCCGCGAAATGAGATCTGACTCCTATGTTTGAAGGGACACATATGTCTATTCAACATTTTGTGGCCCTTCAGATTTCTGAGAAATGCAGATTTGACTTCTGATATCAGTAAAAGTGCAGCATCAATTGAAAGTCCTAATTTGTGTCTTTCATGATTATTATATACAGGATTAATCTGGAATTTAGGGGAACTAAACACTTTTTGGACCATAGGGGAAAATCAGTTCTGAAAAGGGAAATTTAAACATCACAAAGTTTAAGTTTTTTTGCTTTAAAAACACATTTTCCATGTAAAAACAGCAAATGGTTAATTTGGAAAGCAAATCTGGAGTATTTAGGGAATATTATTGCCATAAAAATGAGGGAAAATACAATATTTCAGTGAATTTAACAGAAGACTGAGGGGGGCAAAATGGAACAAAATCCTGAGGGGAAACTATCCATAAATGGTAGTAAAATATCCCTAGATTGATCCCTGGTATTTATTGGTACAGACAGGTGTTGCAAGCTATACTTTGAGAAATAATTGAACGATGAAAAAAGGCTCTGGGGGAAGTACAAGAGGTAACATGGAGTGAGTTAAATGGACAGTAGAAGTCAGTGTGGATTAAAGGTTTACGGTAATCGGGGTCACCTTATAGCCGGGGATCAGTAGATTAGGCAGATCAGTGATATTTACTTGACTTTGTGGGTAGTTAGGTGACTTTACAGACACAGTGATTAATAGGGGGACTTTACATTCTTTGTAAACAGTAAGGACTTTATAATTACACGACACCATCAGATCGATAACTACCCAGTCAAAATACCATGAGATCGTTCCATAATCCAGTCTACACCATAAAATTCTACCACAATCCAGTCTGCACCATCAAATTCTACCAAAATCCAGTCAACACATCAAATTCTCCCACTATCCAGTCTACGCCATTAAATTATCCCACTATCCAGTCTACACCATTGAATTATTCCACTATCCAGTCTACACCATCAAATTCTCCCACTATCCAGTCTACACCATCAAATTATCCCACTATCCAGTCTACACCATCAAATTCTCCCACTATCCAGTCTACACCATCAAATTATCCCACTATCCAGTCTACACCATCAAATTATCCCACTATCCAGTCTACACCATCAAATTATCCCACTATCCAGTCTACGCCATTAAATTATCCCACTATCCAGTCTACACCATCAAATTCTCCCACTATCCAGTCTACGCCATTAAATTATCCCACTATCCAGTCTACACCATCAAATTCTCCCACTATCCAGTCTACGCCATTAAATTATCCCACTATCCAGTCTACACCATCAAATTATCCCACTATCCAGTCTACACCATCAAATTCTCCCACTATCCAGTCTACACCATCAAATTCTCCCACTATCCAGCCAGCACATCAAATTCTCCCACAATCCAGTCTACACCATCAAATTATCCCACTATCCAGTCTACACCATCAAATTCTCCCACTCTCCAGTCTACACCATCAAATTATCCCACTATCCAGTCTACACCATCAAATTATCCCACTATCCAGTCTACACCAAAAAATTTTCCCCATGGTCTAACCAGCACCAGATTAACATACTATGTATCCAGAGGCTGATGGCCAGGACCAAAAATGATCAAATTTACAGAAATTTTTAATAAATCTTCTTTTCAGGCCAAAATAAGATAGAACCAAATAGTTTTATAGATGGAAGGATCTTAGGCTTTACCAAAATTGTGAATGTCATGACCCCAGGGTCTCATATATGTTTCCAAGGGAGAGGTGGTAAACTTTTTAGTTTACATTGAGAAATCACATTTTTGATCAAGATTTGATGAAATGCCATTGGAAATCATACAATCTTAGTTAGAATGATCAGTATGGGATTGCAGTTTGATGGTATGCACATATTGGCCCTGACTGACCCCCAGGGGCTGATGGGTTGGGCCAAAAATTGGTTAAATTGACTGAAATATTTCAGAAATAGGCTGACCGTAAAGACCCCATGGGCCTTTTGTTTGGATGGCTTCATTGTTGAGGTTTGGCTGAAATGATATATCTAGTTGTATTTTCTATACATTGTGTACAAAAAAATGTTTCCTGGTATTTTAATACATATTTTTTTGTTTTTATTGTTGTAGTTTTGGTAAGCGGACACCAGGATGTACCCGCCGGACAAGCGAGTGCCTCATTCTGGAGCCCTCGGAAATGATAGTGGTATGTATTCGGGTTTTTTGTCACTTTATAAAAAGTTGAAAGTAAATATAGATTAAATTTAGCTTTGGTTTGCTATCATGTGGATGGTGATGGAGGAAGGCAGATTGTGAAGGTTACTATCACCATCTACACAATTTATCAACTTTGTTGAAATAAATATCTCGCTTGTTAATTTTTTGGAATTTTCACCTGGGAGGTTGTGTGCACATTCTTAACTTCATGCCGCAGGAAAGTACACTATCAAGGATCTAGAACTCTTCATGACAAAAAATACCTGGAAGCTTCCTTAAAATTGCTTCATTTTCAAATCATGAATAAATATTTAAAACATTTCATGGATATAAATAGTGTATGTCTAATGTTAGTATAAGATATTGGGAGTTTTCATTCAAAATAGTGAGTTTTAGCAAAAAGGGTTTGCATATATATTATGCATCCGACATTTTAAAGGGGCTGGGGCTGTGGGGTTGGGGGGTTGGGGGAGGGGCCAATGTCTATTTGTCCCACCCCATTTAATGACATATAACATAAAAAAAAACCTGAACAGAATTGCTTTTTATTTACACCATAGTATCGATAGTCATATCAACTTTTACACCATATCACACTCTGGTGGTTAATGGTCAAAGGTCAAAGGTCAAGAAAACAATGGTAAACTTTGATCCTAAATTAATTTTTCAGTAAGTTTATATTCATTTTTGAAATCAATTTACAATGAATAAAAAAAAATTAGAATTAAAAACTGTAATGAAGAGATAGACATAGAATGAATATATAGATCATCGTTCCATTAACAAAGCTAATCAAGGGAGATAATTATGTTAAAACTACTTTCCATTTAGACTAGATCTGTTCTATAAAGTGGATAAAAATTTCAGCTGGGTATACATTAGTGAATCAAAGGTATAGAAGGATTGTCGAATAGCACAGTGGTAACACTTTAAATGCCTTTCACCTAAGGTGGCCTGGGTTCGATTCCCAGATCGGATGTGAAAATGTATGTGGTCACCTGCCCGACCAGGTGGGTTTTCTCAGGGTACTCTGGTTTCCCGTCATAGTAAAGACCCCTCATGCTTCTATCCGGCGAAAAAGTATGATTAATAGAAGTTGGTATAACTTGTTTCGTAATGTTTGTAAAATAAATATAGCTTACCTAGAATTATCAGCACTAAGTTTGAATGTGTATAAAATAAACCACGAGACACTGGGGTCTGTATGTTAGGTTTATAATCTACTTAGCTCTGTTTTCATTTGTATCATCTGAGCAGAAGATGGTGCAAGTACAAGACACAAGTATTCACAAAGATGAGACCTATATATCCGAACTGACATTGATTGACGTCACCATGGGATAAGATCATGTACTATCAAAACAGTGGAGTGTTGTACCCCACTAGACTGGGCTTTTATGTGGGTCGGAAACATCTAAAACCTGAATAAGATGGAGGGATAGGGCAAACCGTGTACTACATCATATAGATATAAACATATAGATATGTAATGTATTGTTATGTAAATTAGATAGGAACAGACTTTGATATTTAATGCTACATTACATGTATTCTCAAAGTCTGTTCCTATTTAATTTACATAACAATACATTACATGTATTCTCAAAGTCTGTTCCTATCTAATTTACATAACAATACATTACATGTATTCTCAGATTGCTCTGTGGAAATCTCTTTTTTTTTTCTGCAATAAATTAATACAAAATTTCCTAAAGTTTAATATGGAAATTATTTAAAAATAAATAAAAAAAAAAAATAAAAAAAAAATACAGAAACAAATATTTCACTGAAAAGACATGGAAAAGAAGAAATTTCACAAAAATCATTAAGATACATTAGCAAAAGATAATTATGCAAGAAAATAATTCAAATATATTGTTCAGGGATACAGATACGATACTTATGATTTGTCAAATCACCTGTATGCATGTTATATCTTAAAGTAATTAGCTTGGTCGTTACATATGTCATAATTAAGATTAGTGTAAATACACACATAGCTATATTACACTATCTAGTCCTTTTAATGTTGCTAGATGCCATCTTTTAACAAGGATACTTATAAGATATTTATACATGGTCAAACGTCTTTACATGGTCAAACGTCTTAACGAGTGGTTAAGGTGTCCCGACACTTTATCACTAGCCCTCCACCTCTGGGTTGCGAATTCGAAACCTACGTGAGGCAGTTGCCAGGTACTGACTGTAGGCCGGTGGTTTTTCTCCGGGTACTCCGGCTTTCCTCCACTCCAAAACCTGGCACATCCTTAAATGACCCTGGCTGTTAAAATAGGATGATAGGACGTTAAACAAAGTAAACCAAACCAATCTTTTAAGAAGAGGGATGTGCTTTGTAACAATTTGTAGTTTTTGAAAGAGGATTGGATGTCTATCAATTTGCTACACAGAAAATTACTCATTCAGTGCTATATGTGTACCGTATGTCTGAAATAATTCTCACAAAAGAAGAATGATTGGTCAGAGGTCATGCGATTATGACCACTCGTATTATAAATCCTGGACTTAGGGGCTTAAATTATTCAGCAATAATGGCCATTACAACATACAGTTCTTGTGTACTGTGTTGTGTAGCTGTGACAATTCAGAATTTACCATCCATCGATGTGTTTTGATATGAGGCGATATTGCGGTTGTAAACTAATTAAAGAATTTTATTGGGATTTGAGAAACTGATCATAACTGTATTGTAACCCGCATAATTAAATATGTGTTTGGATTTTTAGTCAGAGTCGGGAACAATGGGGGTTATGAAGGAATGATAGAATAAAATTGTGTAAAAAAAAATGGGGGGGGGGGGGGAGGGGATTTTATCTCAAGGAAAAACATTGAAATCTCATTAGTTTTAGGCTAATCAATGTTTTATTACCTAAACAAGACATGAATTCAAATTTTCCTAACAAATTCTTTTTCAAAATTACAAAGTTTGTAAATTAAGAGTTACATATTTTGTGGCATAACACTGGAGATATTTTAAAATCATTTTAATATTCCATTTAATATTTAAGATTTGTATTTGAGTTGAATGACTGTGAAAACTTGTGCTATAGCTTATTGGAATCTGTATGATTGGGGAAAGAAGGTCTATTATTGAAATCTGTATGATTGGGGAAAAAAAGTCAATACTGAAATCTGTATGATTGGGGGAAAAAAGTCAATACTGAAATCTGTATGATTGGGGGAAAAAAAGTCAATATTAGAATCTCTATGATTGGGGAAAAAAAGTCAATATTTTCCAGATAGTTTGTGTGTTTAATAAAAATAAGTTGTGAAATGCAGGCTGTTTTTATTTGTCTTCATGAACAAGAAGATCTATATGTTTTTGTCTAAACTGTTATTTACATCCTATTGCTATAATGGAACCGCTATAAGGTTAGACAGTCAAGTGGGGTTCATTTTTCTCTTACCCTGGACAGGGATATCCGCAGTTTTACCGGGGTGAGATTTTCTTATCTCACCTTAGGGAAAAGACAAGCTACACATGCTCTTTGCATGTTCTCAACAACTGCACTTCGTCACGTCAACAATATCATGACGTCACGGTAACAGTACAATGACGTCACGTCGACAATTCAATTACGTCCAGGTCAACATTTCCTTGCATTGATGTAACGTCGATATTAGATACATAAGAGGGTAAACAGGGTAAGAGAAAAATAATCATTCACCCTCATGGAAGTGAGACAGGGGAATCTCAACCCTCGGGGTTGAATAATTAAGCTGCAAAACACCCGGCAAGCCTCGTGTTTGGCAACTTAAGAATCTTCCCCTCGTGTTGAGATTCCCCTGTCCCACCCCAAGGGGGTGTAAGATTATATTTGTCACCCATCGCTCCCTAGTTTCTCCAATTCTTTTGTTTTTCTATGAAATTAAAAATAGCTGTACGGACTTCCTTGTCGCCCACGTTCCTCTTTCAGTTGGACAGTATGTGTAAGTCCCTGTCCTAGTATTTCCGTGTATTTGTGAGAGTCTGTAACTGCACTGAGCCTGTGATGGTTGAACAGGAAACATGATATCCGCAGTGATGTGTCATTGTTTGACATAGGAATATCTGTTGTCAAGTGGGGAGGCTGTCAATGATGGGGAAATATTGAATCATGTCGAAATTGTTAAACAATTTGTGGCCGGCTCTCTTTTTTTGTGACTTTATAAGGAAATGAAGATGATATGGGTCCCATGTATGTGTAAATTTATATATATCCAGATTATATTTTATGCTCTCTTCGTAATAGAAAAACAATACTGCTAAAATTATTAGGTTAACAATCTAGCAAAACATCATGAAAAGCTGAATTTCATGATTTTGTGTATAGCATCCAAAAACGTGTTCAACACATGTATGTACCAGTAGATTTATAATATTTATATATTTAAAAATACAAAAAACAAAAAAACTACGGAATATTGTTCTTCTTTTCTTAAAAGATTTTCTGTTTTCCTCTATCATGAAGCATCATTTTTCAACTTTCACATAAAAGTATTATTTTACAGTTGCATAGAGTTACCAAACGCTTGTGTATCTTAACAGTGAGCGGCGTCATGAGTATATTACTGATGCTAGAATTTGGCTATTAAATCATGCATCAATATATAGATTGTTATATATATTGGCGAGATAATGTCTCAAGTTTGCATGTTAAGTGCCTCAGATGCCGAAAGAAATACGCTTACTGTCAGCGGTACCCGCTTTAGGAAAATCAGCTGGTGACATTCTTGAACGAATACCAAAAGCATAGCCAAATCAATGTTGGATTTACGGCTTACATAAATAGAAAGCTCTTCAGGAAATGTTTGGGCAAGCTTTCAAAACTTTTTTTTTGGTTTCTTATAATCTGTGGGTAGTGCCTATGTGTTATAATGTCTACTGCTGTTGGGAAATAAGTTAACAATTTTCGAGATCTAGTCAAAAGATTTGCCATAAAGTTGTTTCTTTTAAACATTATGAGTGTGGTAATTGATGATATATCGATGATTTTTACTTTGGAGTATTTACGGTGTTTGTCTATCAAGTGTTGTATATATGATATATCCGTGTAAGTCCACTAACTATGTTCAATGAATAACGGAAGGATATATATCTGCCTGAGTGGGATTTCAGTGTCTAAAGCATGACACAGGTCCATCCTATCAGATGAAGTTGAAACTCCGACAAGGAAGATAGCAGAGAATTTTAGAATTCAAATTTCACTGCAGGTTTTCAGTGAAGCTGGTTGATTCTATAAAGTTTTGGCAAGGAATCTGCCTGTATTTCATTACCAGGAGTGAGTATGTATCGCCTAGTGTTATCTTAACCTGTGTGATTTGGCCTCCATCATGATAGCGGCCGGGTAGGCAAAAGTTGTAGCCGCCAAAATGTTGGGAGAGACAACGCGTAAAATGTATTGATGCTTATAAGTCTGAGCTGCACTTTATGATGGAAGAGGGTGTGAGGCTGTTTCACAAAAACCTTGGTCTCCATGCCAGTTCTATCTCGATGAGACTGGGGTATGTTATCTCTCTAAAGATACCGACACATTCCATTTCCATGGCGGCGGTTTGTATTACAAAATGGTTCTGTTGCCATTGATCTTGCACTTTATCCTTCCAAATTTAATGTTTCCACGATAATGTTTATGTACGCGCGCCATTTAATATGAATTACTGACAAAAGAGATTTTATCTGTTAGGTAATTTATCGATGAAGACGAAACATGTCTAAAAAACGTAATAGGAACAATATATTGTCAGAACTGTAGATTTTTTTTTCAAAAAGTTTTCTTGTATAAAAGATTTAAAGGTTATTTTGTCAACTAAAATAATCCTGGTAGTCAGATTTAACTGATCAAACAAGTCAGAAGGATAGTAGGTCAGATTTAACTTATCAAACAAGTCGCGAGGATAGTAGATCAGATTTAACTGATCAAACAAGTCGCGAGGATAGTAGGTCAGATTTAACTGATCAAACAAGTCAGAAGGATAGTAGGTAAGATTTAACTTAAAACAAATCAGGAGGGTAGTAGGTCAGATTTAACTTATCAAACAAATCAGGAGGGTAGTAGGTCAGATTTAACTTATCAAACAAATCAGGAGGGTAGTAGGTCAGATTTAAACTGATCAAACAAATCAGGAGGATAGCAGGTCAGATTTAACTGATCAAACAAGTCAGAAGGATAGTAGGTCAGATTTAACTGATCAAACAAGTCAGAAGGATAGTAGGTCAGATTTAACTGATCAAACAAGTCAGAAGGATAGCAGGTCAGATTTAACTGATCAAACAAGTCGCGAGGATAGTAGGTCAGATTTAACTGATCAAACAAGTCAGGAGGATAGTAGGTCAGATTTAACTGATCAAACAAATCAGGAGGATAGTAGGTCAGATTTAACTGATCAAACAAGTCAGAAGGGTAGCAGGTCAGATTTAACTGATCAAACAAGTCGTGAGGATAGTAGGTCAGATTTAACTGATCAAACAAGTCGTGAGGATAGCAGGTCAGATTTAACTGATCAAACAAGTCGCGAGGATAGCAGGTATTCTTGGTTCATTTATTGAAGAACATAATTTTATGAAATGTTAGATATGAAATTAGCAATAGATAGAGTATATATATTAGAGTAATGAATATGAAACTGTATCATACAGTTGTTTTGTCCTTCTATGACTCATCAGGGATGTTAGAGACATCATACTGCTGTTTTGTCCTTCTATGACTCGTCAGGGATGTTAGAGACATCATACTGCTGTTTTGTCCTTCTAGGACTCGTCAGGGATGTTAGAGACATCATACTGCTGTTTTGTCCTTCTAGGACTCGTCAGGGATGTTAGAGACATCATACTGCTGTTTTGTCCTTCTAGGACTCGTCAGGGATGTTAGAGACATCATACTGCTGTTTTGTCCTTCTATGACTCATCAGGGATGTTAGAGACATCATACTGCTGTTTTGTCCTTCTATGACTCATCAGGGATGTTAGAGACATCATACAGTTGTTTTGTCCTTCTATGACTCATCAGGGATGTTAGAGACATACTGCTGTTTTGTCCTTCTAGGACTCGTCAGTATTCCTGGAGTTTCTGTGAGATGGGGAGGTAAACAGATGTATCCCTGGAGTTTCTGTGAGATGGGGAGGTAAACAGATGTATCCCTAGAGTTTCTGTGAGATGGGGAGGTAAACAGATGTATCAATGGAGTTTCTGTGAGATGGGGAGGTAAACAGATGTATCCCTGGAGTTTCTGTGAGATGGGGAGGTAAACAGATGTATCCCTGGAGTTTCTGTGAGATGGGGAGGTAAACAGATGTATCCCTGGAGTTTCTGTGAGATGGGGAGGTAAACATGTATCCCTGGAGTTTCTGTGAGATGGGGAGGTAAACAGATGTATCAATGGAGTTTCTGTGGGATTGGGAGGTAAAAGTATTACAAGAAATGTTTTGACTCGAAATATCGTTTGTGTGTATATAGCTTGGACTACTTACGGATATGTATCAGGTTCATCAGCTGTGTGTAAGTTGTGGTCACAACATTGAGGCATATTTATTTCGGATTATTTTGAGTGGATATACGTCAGGAAAGGAAGGAAGGAAAGAAAACTTGAGTATGGTGGTGAGTTTCTGCTTTAATCAGATAAACCTACATTAAACTACACAATACACGGTCTGCAACTCCCGCGCGTCCCGTTACAACCGACGTGTTATTGACTTAAAACATTGGATAGACAAGGAAAATCGCCCTGATTTACGTATGCGTCGATGTGTTGAAATATTAAATGTTGAACCTCTAGTGTGATTGACTTCAGAAGATACCTACAGTTATGGATTCATTTGAAGACATTCGGATATGTGTGCGGAGAGCTTCATCAGTGAGTGTTAATGTTTAGGAGTGTTCTTGAGAGTAAAATGAATTCGTAGTCTTATTGGATCTATACACATCTGTGATGTTCCATTTAGGAAAATAACTGTCTTGATTACATGTAGAGATGTATGGGTTTGTTTGTATAATCTAAATGGTATGAATGACGCAGTTAAGATAATTTTACCATATGTTAAAAGATATGACAATGAGGATAGTGCTTGGATTTGGATCCTAATTTTTATCAAGATTTTTTTTTTTTTTTTTTGTAATTTTTTTTGGTGGAGTTTGTATGGGGGGGGGGGGGGGGGGGGGGGTGCGGGTGTTTCACATAGACCCTTGTGTAATATGACTGCTAGTGATGACTGAAATGATATCAGTAATATATTTGTGCTGCTTTAACTGTAATTCTAGGTAAGAGTAACACCCGATATGAATTGGAAAGCAGTGTGTGGTTTATGACTTGTGTGATAAGATCCTGAGAACATACAGGGCAGAATTCTATGAATGTGGATTTTTTTGATTTTTTGTGTTTGTATTGCCAGAATTACCCCAATAAGAGTTGTGTTGGTAAACATCCAAATGTGTCAGAGTTCTACCATTATACAGGGACACCAGAATGTGTTATAGAGTTCTACCATTATACAGGGACGTCAGAATGTGTTATAGACCTCTACCATTATACAGGGACGTCAGAATGTGTTATAGAGTTCTACCATTATACAGGGACATCAGAATGTGTTATAGACCTCTACCATTATACAGGGGCATCAGAATGTGTTATAGAGTTCTACCATTATACTGTGAGGGACGTCAGAATGTGTTATTGAGGTCTACCACTATACAGGGACATCAGAATGTGTTATAGACCTCTACCATTATACAGGGACATCAGAATGTGTTATAGAGTTCTACCATTATACAGGGACATCAGAATGTGTTATAGACCTCTACCATTATACAGGGACATCAGAATGTGTTATAGAGCTCTACCATTATACAGGGACGTCAGAATGTGTTATAGACCTCTACCATTATACAGGGACGTCAGAATGTGTTATAGAGTTCTACCATTATACAGGGACATCAGAATGTGTCATAGAGTTCTACCATTATACAGGGACATCAGAATGTGTCATAGAGTTCTACCATTATACAGGGACATCAGAATGTGTTATAGAGTTCTACCATTATACAGGGACGTCAGAATGTGTTATAGAGTTCTACCATTATACAGGGACATCAGAATGTGTTATAGAGTTCTACCATTATACAGGGACATCAGAATGTGTTATTGAGGTCTACCATTATACAGGGACGTCAGAATGTGTCATAGAGTTCTACCATTATACAGGGACATCAGAATGTGTTATAGAGTTCTACCATTATACAGGGACATCAGAATGTGTCATAGAGTTCTACCATTATATAGGGACATCAGAATGTGTCATAGAGTTCTACCATTATACAGGGACGTCAGAATGTGTCATAGAGTTCTACCATTATACAGGGACATCAGAATGTGTCAGAGTTCTACCATTATATAAGGACGTCAGAATGTGTTTAGAGTTCTATCATTATACAGGGACGTCAGAATGTGTTATAGACCACTACCATTATACAGGGACATTGGAATGTGTCATAGAGTTCTACCATTATACAGGGATGTCAGAATGTGTTATAGAGTTCTACAATTATACAGGGACATCAGAATGTGTTATAGAGTTCTACCATTATACAGGGACATCAGAATGTGTTATAGAGTTCTACCATTATACAGGGACATAAGAATGTGTTATAGACCTCTACCATTATACAGGGACATCAGAATGTGTTGTAGACCTCTACCATTATACAGGGACATCAGAATGTCTTATAGAGTTCTACCATTATACAGGGACATCAGAATGTGTTATAGACCTCTACCATTATACAGGGACGTCAGAATGTGTTTAGAGTTCTATCATTATACAGGGACGTCAGAATGTGTTATAGACCACTACCATTATACAGGGACATTGGAATGTGTCATAGAGTTCTACCATTATACAGGGAGTCAGAATGTGTTATAGACCTCTACCATTATACAGGGACATCAGAATGTGTTATAGAGTTCTACCATTATACAGGGACATCAGAATGTGTCATAGAGTTCTACCATTATATAGGGACATCAGAATGTGTCATAGAGTTCTACCATTATACAGGGACGTCAGAATGTGTCATAGAGTTCTACCATTATACAGGGACATCAGAATGTGTCAGAGTTCTACCATTATATAAGGACGTCAGAATGTGTTTAGAGTTCTATCATTATACAGGGACGTCAGAATGTGTTATAGACCACTACCATTATACAGGGACATTGGAATGTGTCATAGAGTTCTACCATTATACAGGGATGTCAGAATGTGTTATAGAGTTCTACAATTATACAGGGACATCAGAATGTGTTATAGAGTTCTACCATTATACAGGGACATCAGAATGTGTTATAGAGTTCTACCATTATACAGGGACGTCAGAATGTGTTATAGAGTTCTACCATTATACAGGGACATCAGAATGTGTCAGAGTTCTACCATTATACAGGGACATCAGAATGTGTTATAGAGTTCTACCATTATACAGGGACATCAGAATGTGTTATAGACCTCTACCATTATACAGGGACGTTAGAATGTGTTTAGAGTTCTATCATTATACAGGGACGTCAGAATGTGTTATAGACCACTACCATTATACAGGGACATTGGAATGTGTCATAGAGTTCTACCATTATACAGGGAGTCAGAATGTGTTATAGACCTCTACCATTATACAGGGACATCAGAATGTGTTATAGAGTTCTACCATTATACAGGGACATCAGAATGTGTCATAGAGTTCTACCATTATACAGGGACATCAGAATGTGTTATAGAGTTCTACCATTATACAGGGACATCAGAATGTGTCATAGAGTTCTACCATTATATAGGGACGTCATAATGTGTTATAGAGTTCTACCATTATATAGGGACGTCAAAATGTGTTATAGACCTCTACCATTATACAGGGACATTGGAATGTGTCATAGAGTTCTACCATTATGCAGGGACGTCAGAATGTGTTATAGAGGATAACAGGTACGACAGAAACTCAAAACCAGTGTTCAGATTGTGCATTGATCATAGCTCTGGAGCTATATATGACTTACTTTTGTTGATATACAGATAATTAACCAAAGTAATAACCTGACACTTGAGAAAAGTCAAGAAATTTATGAAAAAGACTAGAAATTGCTCTGATTTTGTTGTCTTGAACAGTCTTAAAACTTTGTCATGATTTTAGGAAAATCCTCATGAGAAAGACACATTTAGCTACAAGTTCCATATTCTGTGATTTCACTATGACATCACACAAAAATGTTTTTCATTTCTCATCTTGAAATTATCTGAAAACTAATATATGAACTAGACAAAGCGAAAGCTAAAGCTGTGTTTACATAGAGGTTGTGTTCCGACAGAAGTACGGGCCTCACTACAACAAATACGGTAAAGCATCTGTGTCAGGAACTATATCACCACTCGGCCTGACAGAAGTACGGGCCTTACTACAACAAATACGGTAAAGCATCTGTGTCAGGAACTATATCACCACTCGGCCTGCTGTTTTTTTAATAGATTTTTGACAGAATTTGGAAATTAAGATGGAATACACATTGTGAGAATTTTATTTTACTCTTTTATTGATTACAAAGTTCTCATGTCATATCCCACCCAGATCTGATTATTGTTGGGTAATTAAAGTTTAGTTATTACAAATTGGAAGCCAACCTCAAAATAGTCTTCTGAAATGTTGTTTAGTTGGTCCAAAAAAGTAAATTAAAAACAGAAAAAAATGGAAAGATTTAATCTGGGTTGTTAAACTTTCAAATTTATTTCTTATTCAAGAGCAATATGGTTTTCATTAGCAATATATACATATCTGATAAATAAAAAATTACATCAGAATTAGGTGACCTCTGACCTGCGAGTCATGTTTATGATTTAAGGTACAGCCTTGATAAATGCCCTGCATGCCATGAAATTCTAATTTATACAGTGTATATAATGTTGAGGAAAATCAGATGCATTTTTCTCACCGATAAGAAATTAAGTGATATGAGACCTATGTTTTTTTTTTTTAAATCTTTCCTGTAGGGTTTTCTGATCATGAGAGGCCTATTTGCGTCACTGGCTGTAAGATGTATGTTGTATGGAAACCTCCAATCTCTTTGGTCATGATTTTCTCACAGTTTCATTGGTAGCGGAGATTGTGATGCTTGCACACGCAAGAAAATGATTTCACAACAGATATCCAAGGCACCAGTTTACTTGTGCTGATTTGAAATTCTATAGATTTATTTCTGCTACGGAATTGACTGAAAGATTTCGACAAATTATTCCAAGTCTAATTTAGAATTCATGAAATAGCGAGAATGAAAACATGGAAAATCAATTTTGTGTTTGCTTATTTTGACTGCTGATTATAACACAAATATATACTCGTATATGTTGATGTCGTCAAAACTGGCATTAAGTTATAAACCAATTTTTCCCACCATTTTCAGCATTGCACTAATTTTGATGTCAGCTTCACTTTTCATTATATCTAATCTTATGTAAAGTTAAAGTTTTAAAGCTAAGACTACATAATACAAAAAAAAAGGAATTTCAAGCAATTCACAATTTGCATCTTTAAAGATTTATTTATTTTGTTTTACAAATTTCAGATTGAAGTAGATCTGTCTTAAAACATTTTGAGAGATGTTATAAAATGTCATTTTGTTTAAAAGTGACATGTGATGATGATGTTGTGATTTATTTAGAGGTGACATGTGATGATGATGATGATGATGATGGGATTTATTTAGAGGTGACATGTGATGATGATGATGTGATTTGTTTAGAGGTGACATGTGATGATGATGATGATGATGATGATGTGATTTGTTTAGAGGTGACATGTGATGATGATGATGTGATTTGTTTAGAGGTGACATGTGATGATGACGATGATGATGATGTGATTTGTTTAGAGGTGACATGTGATGATGATGATGATGATGATGTGATTTATTTAGAGGTGACATGTGATAATGACGATGATGTGATTTATTTAGAGGTGACATGTAATGATGATGATGATGTGATTTATTAAGAGGAGACATGTGATGATGATGATGATGTGATTTGTTTAGAGGTGACATGTGATAATGATGATGATGATGATGTGATTTGTTTAGAGGTGACATGTGATGATGATGATGATGTGATTTATTTAGAGGTGACATGTGATAATGACGATGATGTGATTTATTTAGAGGTGACATGTGATGATGATGATGATGTGATTTATTTAGAGGTGACATGTGATGATGACGATGATGTGATTTATTTAGAGGTGATGATGATGATGTGATATGTTTAGAGGTGACATGTGATGATGACGATAATGTGATTTATTTAGAGTTAAGGTATGATGATGATGTGATTTCCTGTATTACAGATTGACTATCCGGATGTACAGGTTATGAAAAGTGGTCAGCGACAGGCATGTAACAGTGTGAATATTGACCGCTACATTGATGACCACTATGAAGGCCGCATGCGCAGGATGCATTCGGACGGTAGTGTAGAACCAGTAAGTATATCTAAGGTCCACTTGGATATTGATTAGGTCGGACCGGCTGAGGTCTTTACCATCAACCCTGCTCACATGTCAAAAGTGTGGAGAAAACTTCAGGGACCATTACTCATGGATTAAGGATTCCTGGTCAACATCTTAAATGATCATAAAAAATGTATTTTGGATATGTCTGTTTACGGGGTCCCTAGGTAAATTAGAAATCAAATGACACATAACTGTCGCCATTTCTGGAAACCATGGAAGTGGATATCAGTAGAATGGGTTCCAAGTTGGTGTTCTTTTTTTCAAGGAAAAAATTATTACAAAGTCTGGGATATATTACAATTACCAAGTAAACAATTGTAGGCCAAATAAACTGGAAGTTAAATTCAGTAGGATTGTCCTGACCATATGTAGATAATATCTGGGATGTTGAAATATCTATGTAAGCATTTGCAGGCTCCGTGAGCTAAAAGTTAAATTAAGAACGATTGTTAGACCTGCCCATATGTCGGAAAAGGTGGAAAAACAATGAATTATCAACATACAAATGGTCGCTTAAAAACTGAAATGGGAAGAATGTGGCAGCAATGCATTATCAATGTCCGAAGTAGTTATTATATTAAATTACCGTGATGTAAGGCTCAACAGATATATTTCTACTTTCACTTTTAATCTGTTTCAGAATTCGAAAATTGAAATCAATTGATAAAATCGGAATAGAGTGGTAGTGCTAAATGGTTTCTCTCACATCGCGGTGACGGAAAAAAGTATAGGTGCTATTTTTCTGTCTGTATATTCAGGGACAAGTACAAATAATGACAAACAGATTTTTGAATATCAATAAATCTTATTTTATGTCAGTTAACTTGGAAGCTTTAATGGATTTTGAGGAGTAAACTACTTTGATATATCCAGATGAACTTTTTTTTTTGCATACCATTGTTGTTATATAGTGTCAAAGTGAGATTTTTAAAGGCATTAATCCAATGAGGACTCTGGTTTAAATGAAACCCTAAGGCAAATCATGATAAATCATTGATAAGGGGTAAAGTTCCACCATGTTAGATTCAGCTCAAACTTACCAGAAATGGTCCTGACCAAGTGTGGTTATTTTTTTCGGGTCAGTCTGAAATCCAAGATGGCCACCATGGCAGCCATCTTGAAAAACACACTTTAAACTTCTGCTCCAGTTCCACTGGTGCCATTGAGATGAAAATTGGTAGGGATGTCAAGGAAGGGGAGGGCTAATCCAGTGTTGTTTATATGGCAGTCATGACGACCATTTTGTAGCATGATTGTGCAATCATGGTTTTCCTGAACAACACCTATTTTGAACTTCTTCCTAAATTCGACCAGTGGAATTTAGTTCTAATTTTCTTGAAATTTTCTTAGATGGTTCTGACCAAATTTTTTTCCCTTCTTTTTTTTTCTTCTTTGGGTTGGTAAGAAATCCAAGATGGCCCCCATGGCCAACAGTACCACAATACTTGCTACTGAGTATGTATTCTACAATAGTACAAGGGTTTTTAGAGTTAGCTGATCGTTAAGGCCCACGAGCCTCTTGTTTCAGTGTACTAAAATTAATTGACTAGTCACTCTGTTTCCTGGAAAATCAACATCCTATAAACTCGGAAATCTCAATAGACATTGTGGTTTAAATCTGCCTCTGATGTTAGATATTATTTCACTATTTCAGTCTTCAAAGGATGTGTCATAACTTTGCACATATCCTTTTCAGAAAACAATTGACTTTTTCTTTACAAAGGGTAGATTTCATTTCTTTAATTAATATGATGAAACTTTCGTTAAAAAACAAAAACAAAAAAATAAACAAAAATCTAGGATAATAAGTGCCTCAATCCAACTGATGTCTGTATTGATATTTGCTGAAATTGAATGTACACACATGTACAAGTGTGTCTTAACCCTTTCAACCCTAGGAAAATTTAGTGGACTCAGCCATTCATTCATTATTTGAAGCCCAATATGAGCAGTGAGGGTGAAAGGGTCAAATAGTCGAAGTTGTTCAATAACATCATGAAGGGAGATAACTCCTATAATCAATGTATGTAATAGCCTACCTTAACATTGTCACACTAATACACAAATCTGTGTACTTTGTCATCACACTAATACACAAATATGTGTACTTTGTCATCACACTAATACACAAATCTGTGTACTTTGTGATCACACTAATACACAAATCTGTGTACTTTGTGATCACACTAATACACAAATCTGTGTACTTTGTGATCACACTAATACACAAATCTGTGTACTTTGTGATCACACTAATACACAAATATGTGTACTTTGTGATCACACTAATACACAAATCTGTGTACTTTGTGATCACACTAATACACAAATCTGTGTACTTTGTGATCACACTAATACACAAATCTGTGTACTTTGTGATCACACGAATACACAAATCTGTGTACTTTGTGATCACACTAATACACAAATATGTGTACTTTGTGATCACACTAATACACAAATATGTGTACTTTGTGATCACACTAATACACATATGTGTACTTTGTGATCACACTAATACACAAATATGTGTACTTTGTGATTCTGTATAAGTCTGTATATCATGTACGTAGATATAGAAAAGTGTTGGAATTCAAAAGGGACGTTTTATATTTGATGTTGTACAGGATAAATCATTAAGTTAATCCTGTATTTTGATATCATTAAGTAATTCCTGTATTTGAGATCATTAAGTAATTCCTGTATTT
This sequence comes from Pecten maximus, assembly GCF_902652985.1. Classification (NCBI taxonomy): domain Eukaryota; kingdom Metazoa; phylum Mollusca; class Bivalvia; order Pectinida; family Pectinidae; genus Pecten; species Pecten maximus. Next base: position 57,503,368 of record NC_047015.1, on the reverse strand, counting down.
GATATCAATAAGTGATTCCTATATTTTGAGATCATTAAGATGTGGTTCCTGTATTTTGATATCATTAAGTAATTTCTGTATTTTGATATAATTAAGTAATTCCTGTTTGGTCTTTGTTTATGCAGTTTCCCCAAGACTGCAGCCTGCGGGCCGGGGAGCAGTTATACTTACGAAATGAACAGTTTAAGCGGTGTTCACGGGCCAGTGACACGTCAAGTGCTTACTCCGGTTCTGATATGATGCAGTCATCCATTGATGACCAGGAAAATGTTGATGCAGACCTTTCCGGACTCCAGGAAAGTAATGTTGATCTCGACTCTGATGAAGAAGAAGGCTACCCAGAATCAGAGGTATGTAGATGTTGGCCATCAAACTGAAAGCCAGATCTATCTGTTGTTATATAGTTTCAAAGTTGCTGTTCTCTTTGATAAGTTTAAAGTCTAAATGTCCAAGACAAATTCTGAGGAAAACTTAGAAACTTTATTAAGAATCTATTGTAGATGTTTACTATGAAATTCAGCCTTTTTCCTTTACTGTTGTTTATAAACAGACCAGTTGTTTACGGTAAGAGGTCAGTTGTTGTCAGTCAGAGATCTGTTGTTGTCAGTAAGATATCAGTTGTCAGTAAGAGATCGGTTGTTGGCAGTAAGAGATCGGTTGTTGTCAGTAAGAGGTCAGTTGTTGTCAGTAAGAGGTCGGTTGTCGTCAGTAAGAGATCAGTTGTCGTCAGTAAGAGATCGGTTGTCGTCAGTAAGAGATCAGTTGTCGTCAGTAAGAGATCGGTTGTCGTCAGTAAGAGATCGGTTGTCGTCAGTAAGAGATCGGTTGTCGTCAGTAAGAGATCAGTTGTCGTCAGTAAGAGATCGGTTGTCGTCAGTAAGAGATCGGTTGTCGTCAGTAAGAGATCGGTTGTTGTCAGTAAGAGATCGGTTGTTAAGAGATCGGTTGTTGTCAGTAAGAGATCGGTTGTTGTCAGTAAGAGGTCGGTTGTTGTCAGTAAGAGGTCGGTTGTTGTCAGTAAGAGATCGGTTGTTGTCAGTAAGAGGTCAGTTGTTGTCAGTAAGAGATCAGTTGTTGTCAGTAAGAGGTCGGTTGTTGTCAGTAAGAGGTCAGTTGTTGTCAGTAAGAGGTCGGTTGTTGTCAGTAAGAGGTCGGTTGTTGTCAGTAAGAGATCGGTTGTTGTCAGTAAAAGATCGGTTGTTGTCAGTAAGAGATCCCTTGTTGGGTTTTAACATTGCACTTGTTTTGGGAAAACATTATTTACTGGAAATTTTCAAATAGCTTCAAATACATGTATGTTTGAACATTTTCCTGAAATATCAAAAAAAAATTGTTTCACTGATGTATTTAAAGCTCAAGGAAATTTCTTGATAAGTATTTGTTTCACTGAAAATAGTGACCTCAATGTTGGAGAGCAGCTGGTTGTATACTTATATATAAAATAACAAAGTAACGCCCTCACGAGCAGGAAGAATGAGTAAGTGTATGTGGTAGGGAGGTCAGTAAATGTGGTACAGAAACGTGGAGGAAGGAAGATAAATAACATTCTTACTTATACCACTGGACAACAGCTACAGACACACCGGTCATTACTGTATACCACTGGACAACAGCTACAGACAACCGGTCATTACTGTATACCACTGGACAACCGCTACAGACAACCGGTCATTACTGTATACCACTGGACAACAGCTACAGACACACCGGTCATTACTGTATACCACTGGACAACAGCTACAGACAACCGGTCATTACTGTATACCACTGGACAACCGCTACAGACAACCGGTCATTACTGTATACCACTGGACAACAGCTACAGACACACCAGTCATTACTGTATACCACTGGACAACAGCTACAGACACACCGGTCATTACTGTATACCACTGGACAACAGCTACAGACACACCGGTCATTACTGTATACCACTGGACAACAGCTACAGACACACTGGTCATTACTGTATACCACTGGACAACAGTTACTGACACACCGGTCATTACTGTATACCACTGGACAACAGCTACAGACACACTGGTCATTACTGTATACCACTGGGCAACAGTTACTGACACACCGGTCATTACTGTATACCACTGGACAACAGTTACTGACACAATGGTCATTACTGTATACCACTGGACAACAGCTACAGACACACCGGTCATTACTGTATACCACTGGGCAACAGTTACTGACACACTGGTCATTACTGTATACCACTGGACAACAGTTACTGACACACTGGTCATTACTGTATACCACTGGACAACAGCTACAGACACACCGGTCATTACTGTATACCACTGGGCAACAGCTACAGACACACTGGTCATTACTGTATACCACTGGACAACAGCTACAGACACACCGGTCATTACTGTATACCACTGGACAACAGCTACAGACACACCGGTCATTACTGTATACCACTGGACAACAGTTACCGACACACCGGTCATTACTGTATACCACTGGACAACAGCTGTACTGACACAATGGTCATTACTGTATACCACTGGACAACAGCTACAGACACACTGGTCATTACTGTATACCACTGGACAACAGCTACAGACACACCGGTAATTACTGTATACCACTGGACAACAGCTACTGACACACCATTCATTACTGTATACCACTGGACAACAGCTACTGACACACCGTTCATTACTGTATACCACTGGACAACAGCTACAGACACACCGGTCATTACTGTATACCACTGGACAACAGCTACTGACACACCGGTCATAACTGTATACCACTGGACAACAGTTACTGACACACCGTTCATTACTGTATACCACTGGACAACAGCTACAGACACACCGGTCATTACTGTATACCACTGGACAACAGCTACTGACACACCGGTCATTACTGTATACCACTGGACAACAGCTACAGACACACTGGTCATTACTGTATACCACTGGACAACAGCTACTGACACGCCGGTCATTACTGTATACCACTGTACAACAGCTACTGACACACCGGTCATTACTGTATACCACTGGACAACAGCCACTGACACACCGGTCATTACTGTATACCACTGGACAACAACTACTGACACACTGGTCATTACTGTATACCACTGGACAACAGCTACAGACACACCGGTCATTACTGTATACCACTGGACAACAGCTACTGACACACCGGTCATAACTGTATACCACTGGACAACAGCCACTGACACACCGGTCATTACTGTATACCACTGGACAACAGCTACAGACACACCGTTCATTACTGTATACCACTGGACAACAGTTACTGACACACCGGTCATTACTGTATATACCTATATTGTTACTGGACAACAGCTACTGTCACACCGCTATATACCTACTCAAAGGCTTCTATGTAAATCAGATTAACAGTTAGATGTAAACAAACATGGTGACTCTATTTGATTGTTTACAGAGCACTTGTTCATGTAGCAAATATGCTTTTATGGTCACAAACAACAAGTACATACACAAAATTCCAGACACATTTAAATCAGTTGTTTTTATTTGTATATAAATAATAACTAGAACACAGCATGGGGTTTGTTTGTAAGGTTAGTTAGGATTCAGGGAAAGAGAAAGTATACTCCAAGATCTGCTTTGGTGCCTGTATGAACTCCTGTGGATGGTGTTTAACTGCTAAGGATGTTGGTAAACTCTTATGGATGTAGGTAAACTCTTATGGATGTAGGTAAACTCTTATGTATGTAGGTAAACTCTTATGGATGTAGGTAAACTCTTATGGATGTAGGTAAACTCTTGTGGATGTAGGTAAACTCTTATGGATGTAGGTGAACTTGTGGATGTAGGTAAACTCTTATGGATGTAGGTAAACTCTTATGGATGTAGGTAAACTCTTGTGGATGTAGGTAAACTCTTATGGATGTAGGTGAACTTGTGGATGTATGTAAACTCTTATGGATGTAGGTAAACTCTTATGGATGTAGGAAAACTCTTATGGATGTAGGTAAACTCTTATGAATGTAGGTAAACTCTTATGTATGTAGGTAAACTATATATTGATGTAGGTAAACTATATATTGATGTAGGTAAACTCCTATCTATGTAGGTAAACTCTTATGGATGTAGGTAAACTCTTATGGATGTAGGTAAACTCTTATGGATGTAGGTAAACTATATATTGATGTAGGTAAACTCCTATCTATGTAGGTAAACTCTTATGGATGTAGGTAAACTCTTATGTATGTAGGTAAACTATATATTGATGTAGGTAAACTCCTATCTATGTAGGTAAACTCTTATGGATTTAGGTAAACTCTTATGGATGTAGGTAAACTCTTATGTATGTAGGTAAACTATATATTGATGTAGGTAAACTATCTATGGAGGTAAACTCTTATGGATGTAGGTAAACTCTTATGTATGTAGGTAAACTATATAATGATGTAGGTAAACTCCTATCTATGTAGGTAAACTCTTATGGATGTAGGTAGACTCTTATGGATGTAAGTAAACTCTTATGGATGTAGGTAAACTATATATTGATGTAGGTAAACTCTTATGGATGTAGGTAAACTCCTATCTATGTAGGTAAACTCTTATGGATGTAGGTAAACTCTTATGGATGTAGGTAAACTCTTATGGATGTAGGTAAACTTCTGTTGAGACAGGTATATATAAAATGCTGTGAAGTAAAATGTTGACACTGTGATATACACACCAGTTGTTATACACTGCTATCCATAAAAAACTATATACATTCTTTTGACTTGTTGAAATATTATCATTGCATCACAAACTTTATTTTTGCAATTTCTCGAAGATTGTTCATTTTTTCAGTGACAATATGACAAATTCCTATGTAAATAACCCACCTTGCTGAAGTTCAAAAATGCATTAACAACTTTTGTTAAAAAGATGTATCATAATATTTTATGAATTATCCCGTTCAAAATTTTGTTACTCTGTGAAAATATGCTCTCAATTTAGCAAAAGAAAAAAAAAGAAAAAAATAGACATGATATTGGGAAAATATCACATATTGAGGATTTTTTGGATAATTAATAACTGTATGGACTATTCATAGACTACAAAACAAAACATTGCTATTTGCAATATTATAATCATATTTCATGAATTTTAAGATATTGTCTGCAAGGTGTAAAGGAACTTATGGATAGCAGTGTATGTAGAAATAAGGAACGAGAAAGATGAAGGCTAAAGTTGCGAAATAGAAAGGGTTTAATGTATAAACGGAGCTACAGCTTGTGAATCCTTGTATAATTTGTGATGTTTTGGTTTTAAGTATCAAGGAATTGAATGAGCTATGTTGGAGGGCTCTTCACTTGTCTTTTGATAAGTCTTCTTAGGACTTCCTGCGTCGAATATCATGTTAACAAAATGCGTTGGCGTAATAATCTGACGATTAATTGTATTTCAACGAAAAGAAGTTGAAACAAGAATATTGTTGTTTATGGCTAAGTGTGTCCTCAGTCATATATATGAGGTCATACAGGGTTACGGAAATTTTAAGTTTGAATGAGATTTTGATAGCAGGACATGTTAGAGTGTTTTATACAATAATCATTGACGGATTCATGGTTTTCTCACAAGGATGTAAAACTGATCCGATCATGTACCGTTATATAACTTATACAAAAACGGAAAGACTATTTCCACGATAAAAAAAAAGTTTGTTTGATGTTTTTAATCGCTACTAAAACAAAATTATAGATAGGATCTGGACTTATGAAATCGTGGAAATGAATTCGGGGAAGTGATAAAACTACAGCAGAATTTGATAATTGTGGAAATGAATTCGTGGAAGTGATAAAACTACGGCAGAATTTGAGAATTTGAGATTCAATGTGTAAATCAAACTCAATGACTCCAGACCTTATAGTTACAAAGGTACCATATATGATTTTTGTTTCAGCAGATACATAGGTCATGAAAGGCGTTTCTTTCTTTACCTAGAATTTTGTTGCTGTCGGAAAATTATTGGTGGCAATATTCAGAAGGATTAGTTGGTTGTGATATGATAATGTATTATGTTGTGATATTTATTAACAGCTGCTTCGAGATGCGGTCCAGGAATGTCTACAGAAGGACCCTGCGGATCGGACCGAGGATGACATTGGAACTCTCCTGGAGTTCATCCAACATTTTAGAGTAAGTCAGAAAACGATTATAAATACAAAAACACAAAAAGTGGCTTGCTAAGTAAAACAATTCTCAGGAAAATGTTTTTATATGAAATCAGAGTTGAAATGGAATTTTTTTTTTCTTATAGGAATTGTGTTTTTATCAATTGCATTTCTAAAACATTTTTTGGCTGGATCATACATTTAGTCTTTGGTTTGGGATTTTGCAAGTTGTCGTCTTCCTGTTTTCTAAAACATTGCCTTATTTTGTAACAAACAACAAACTTATTGAACACTTTAAGTTGTAAAAAAGTTTTGAAAGAAAGTTTTGATTATTTATTTGATAGTTAGATAACAAAGACTTAAAGAAGATATTTGTTAAAACATATTCATTAAAGAATTGATTTGTGTAGAACCAAAGAATCGACTCTTGAAAGATAAATTACAAGTATATACTTTAAAAAGAACTTATATGAAACCTGAATTCGATATATTTGTATTTGCGTTAAATGATAATCATATTTTCTAGGCGTTTGCAAACATGACACTTCCAATCCGGCGTGCCCTCTGCTCCGTAATGGTATTTGCTGTTGTCGAGAAGCAGGGTCAGACAGTGATGAACCATGGAGAGGAACTGGACTCGTGGTCCGTCATCCTCAATGGTCAGGTGGAGATAGTTTACCCAAATGGTGCTATTGAATTCCTACACATGGGAGACTGGTGGGTTGAACTTACACATGGATTTTCTTCCCTGTATTTTATATTTGAGTAATAATCTGTTTGAACTTAAAGAACTGTACACACATTTTCCAAGCCGCCTTCATCATGAAAAGGGATGCATCTGTCTTTGTTTGTAGATGTATGCTCTAATCTAAGAATTTTGAGATACATCCGACACCCCTGCCATTTATTATAAAAATCGTTAGAGGTCTAGGTGTGATAAAAAGACAATTGAATGTTGAAAATACTTAGATTTTTTTTCTGAATTTTACAATATTTAACTTGAATCATTGGAATCGAAAACTAATTAGTTGGGATTGCTTTTAGAATTTACTTCATCTTTGCATATAGTTCAAGTGTTTGTGTATAAAATGCATTAATTTTGTATAGAGATTTGGTATCCTTATAAGTTTCTGAAACTTTGTGTAAGATTTTGTGATGTCTGCTGCCGTTGTGTTGATTTTCTATGTTGATTTTCTGTGTTGATTTTTAAATGTTGATTTTCTGTGTTGATTTTCTATGTTGATTTTCTGTGTTGGTTTTCTATGTTGATGTTCTATGTTGATTTTCAGTGTTGATTTTCTGTGTTGATGTTCTATGTTGATTTTCAATGTTGATATCCTATGTTGATTTTCTGTGTTGATTTTCTATGTTGATTTCTTATGTTGATTTTCTGTGTTATTCGTGTGACAGTTTTGGTATCACGCCGACCATGGAGAAGCTGTATCATCAGGGAGAGATGAAGACGGTCTGTGATGACTGCCAGTTTGTGTGTGTAGCTCAACAGGAGTATTACAGAATTCTACACCAGGTAAAAACATCGTCAACAGGTTAACGAGATATTGTCAGGTAAACAAATCATTCAGGTAAACAAAACAATCGGGTAAATAAAACAATGGTTTATCAACAAAATTAAGGCTAAACTCTATAGCTGAGTAAAAATCAAGATTGTTAGGATTTCAACAAGTGAACCTCAACATATGGCATCCAATTGGTAATTCAGATGGTATCCTGTTTGATGAATATTTCTGGGGAAACACTTTGACTGCAAATTTTTTGTGATAATGGAAAGCCAAAAAAGTTGCCACCTAAAAGCTGTCATTTTTTCCTGTTTAGGCATTTACACTCCTTAAAATTCTGAATACAATACAGCTAACTGTGATTTTCAGGTTAAAAAATTAATAAATTAGAGATAATATTTGCCATATGCTACCATGTATTTATGAAATATGTTTTTGAGTTGAAATTATTTTTGACAAGATATTTAAGCCAACTTTTCCATTTTGATACAGGGAGAGGAGAATACACGGCGACATGAAGAGGAGGGAAGCATTGTGTTGGTGACGGAACATCGAGTGTTTGATGGCGGAAATAGACGAGGCCATATTGTGATCAGGGTTAGTATTAGACATTGTTCAGTGTGTACTGGGAAGGTCTTTCAGGAAGAAGTCTAAGAATGACTGACACAAAAAAAATGGTTTGGAGCAAGATAGGGATCTCAACCTTTCAGGGTTGTAGATTCCTAAGCTACCGAACCCAAGGCATGCGGAGTGTTTTGCAACTTAAAAATCTTCCTCTCTTGCCCCCAATATTCTATTTTAATAGTCTATTTTCTCAGTTTAGTAGTATTAAGTATCAAGTGTTCTACAGTAGAACACATAATGTGTGTAGCTTTTTCCTTCTGGAAGTTTTAGATTGTGTTAAATGTCATCAATTATTGTGTAATATATGTGATAAATGTCATCAATTCATGAGTACTGTGTTAAATGTCATCAATTCATGTGTAATATGTGTTCAATATCATCAATTCACAGTTACTGTGTGTTAAATGTCATCAATTCACATGTACTGTGTGTTAAATGTCATCAATTCACAGTTACTGTGTTAACTGTCATCAATTCATGTGCACTTTGTGTTAAATATCATCAATTCACATATACTGTATGTTAGATGTCATCGATTCCTGTGTACTGTGTGTTAAATGTCATCAATTCTTGTGTACTGTTTATTGATGTCATCAATTCCTGTGTACTGTGTGTTCATTGTCATCATTTCCTGTGTACTGTGTATTGATGTCATCAATTCCTGTGTTCTGCTTTAACCCTGTATGGTTTTGGTCTGTGTAGGGGACAGCGGAGCGTCTGATGCAGCACCTGGTAGAAGACCATTCTGTGGTGGACCCCACATATGTTGAAGACTTCTTATTATGTTATCGTATGTTTCTCAAAGACCCGTCAGAACTCTCCACACGGCTAAGACAGTGGTTTGATGATCCAGTACTTCGACCAAAAGTATGTCACAATATGAAAAAAAAGTCAACTTTTATAAATAAGAAATGATATTGGAACCATTTTGAACTTGAAATAATTTTGAATAAATTTTGCCAAATCTCAGTGATTACCATACTTTCTTGCCATAAGGTCAGAAATAATTCGACAACATTTGAACGCTCAGATGTAGATGTTGGTGTCATCCACGAATTACTTTGTAACTCTAATGGCAGACCTTGTCTTGGTCTAATTTGTGTTTTATTCTGAAAATAATGCGTATTTTGTAGTGAGAAGAAAGTCATGTCTGAAATTATCTGAACATTCTCTCTTTGCCACAGTGGCAGAGTGGTTAAGGTGTCCCGACACTTTATCACTTGCCCTCCACCTCTGGGTTGCGAGTTCGAAACCTATGTAAGGCAGTTGCCATGTATTGACCGTAGGCCGGTGGTTTTTCTCCGGGTACTCCGGCTTTCCTCCACCTCCAAAACCTGACACGTCCTTAAATGACCCTGGCTGTTAATAGGACGATAAACAAAAACAAACAAACATTTTTTTTTTTCACTTTTTTTTAGACAGCCATTAATGTAGAATTGAACATTTTCAGGTTACTAGGGTTGTACTTCTTTGGGTCAACAATCATTTCATTGACTTTGAAATGGACGCTTGCATGTGTGACTTCCTGGAGAAGTTTGAAAAGCTCCTGGAAAGGGAGGTAAGTCTCCGCTCTCACCAGTTATTGTGGTTAATTATTTGTCTACTACATTTTTATCTCGGAGTTTTAACAAATTTAACCTTAACTGGGTTTCAATTAAGGAATTATCTGGAAAGAGACTCACCATTAACATATCATGTACAACTGATGTAAGTTGATTATGTAGAATTATATCAATCATTGCTAGGAAGTATATTTTAAGCTTCATCATTGCTAAACAGAGCATTATTTATAATGTATAATTTCCTGTTCTATTTAATTTGATTGCATTTTGGCTGATGCAAAAGAAAAAAGAATTTAAGAGAAAGGAATTTAATTGATTTTTAGCAAGTGAAATATTTAATTGATTTTCAGCAAGTTAAATATTTAATTGATTATTTAGCAAGTGAAATCTCTTTTAATAAGAAAAAAAAAACTAAAATTCAATTAAGATTTTTAGCAAGTGAAATATTTCATTGATTTTTAGCAAGTGAAAAATTTAATTCATTTTTAGCAAATGAAATCTCATTTAATGTAAGAAAAAAAAAATCCAACCATAAATTAATTTTTAAAAACATTTCACAGGGAAGATATTTATAGCCTCTTGTTTTATCATTATATATTAATACAGATCTATATATGGATATATATAATATATGTTTCAGTATTTATCAGACGTAAGTTATTTGAAACAGTGACTTTGAAAATTCAAGCTTATTTGTCAGATGGAAATTGATTTTTATTTTAAGATTGGATTATTAAAATCAAAGGGATATCAATGTTCTGTTGACCAGAGCTTGAATTTTCTGACCACTCTTCAAAGAAGTGCTTTGCAAATTATGTTTCATACTGCTTAAAAAGAGATTTAATGTTTAGCACAATTAGTGATTCTGAATTTCCTTGCTTTTGCTTTGGATAAAAGAAATTTTGCTGCTGAACTAGGGAATATGTCCTTTCTGTGTCTAAAAGAAAAATTTAAATGCTTTGAAGTCATATGAAGAAAATTTTAATTCCACAAAAAAATATTTCATTCCTTAAATGTGTGAAACTTGCTAAAATATGTCTTTGTTATATAACTCTTGGCAATATAAACCATTTCAAGATTTGTCTGATGTGCGATTTGTAGATATGTATTAACCAGAAAAGCTGTTTTTCTTCGAACCTAATGTATCATAATTTCTTCAGTCGGATATTTATGTATGATAAATTGTAACACGAGTTGGAACAGTTGAACTCGTGTCATGGCAGGAATGATGAATGCCTGTAAAATTTTGTTCGAAATTTTTTTTTTTTTTTTTTATAATTTCCAAAACAGAATTTTGAAGTTCTATTACTGATAACTGTTCTGAAATCTGATATTTGTCTTCATGCTAAAGTGGAAGAAATCATATGAAAAAAAAAAAAAAAAGAATAATAAAAATTTATGATACATTAGGGTTTGGATATATCTGGCTGACATGTAACATGCATACAAACTTTTGATACATTAACCAGACCATGATAGGCCAATCACGGCTACTCAACATAGCATGTGCGGCAAAGGCCCGCCCTCGTACGGTGACACTAACTCGAGCCACCCGGGAGGAAGTGCTTCATTTCTCAGTCTTAGGGGGCCAAGAAAGGGGATTTGGCATCTTCATTTCTAAAGTGGAGAGGGCATCTAAAGCTTATGAGGCTGGCCTCAAAAGGGGTGACCAGGTAACAGAAAACATTTCCACTGGTACATTTATGTTTGACTGGTTACTGAAGGATTTGAAAAAATAATTGCTTCCATTAATTGCTACTTCTGTTGAAAAGGGCGAGAAAATAACGATTATATAGACATAGACTGTGAGTGTCCACCACAGATTATATAGACATAGACTGTGAGTGTCCATCACAGGTTTTTGAAGGGTAACAGAAAAAAAAAAAAAAAAAATGGTGGATGTTTTTTTATTTAATTATGTGATGAATTGAACAATTTCAAAATAATTATTTTCATTTTTTTCCTGTTCATGTTGATACTGGTCCAGTGACATTCAGCATGTTGATACTGGTCGAATGTCATATTCAACATGTTGATTGTCAAGTGACATATTCAACGTGTTGATTCTGGTCAAGTGATTTATTCAACATGTTGATTATGGTCAAGTGACATATTCAACATGTTGATTATGGTCAAGTGACATACTGATCATGTTGATTCTGATTTAGACAATAGATACTGTAAACATCCTCTTCTAATTTGCTGTAAGAAAACAATAGTAGTTTTGACCTGGGCATACATAGCTGTCGATACATGCCTTCTCACACCTGTAACATTCAGCGGTGGATTTGAGAATAACTAACATGGGCGTGGTTTGGATGCTGTTGCCAACATGGTCTTGGACTTCTATTCAACAATACTAATTCTCGAGTTTGATTAGAAGAGTTTTTTCTTCAAATATTTCTTCATTAAAAAGAATTTGATGTTATAAGATATTAGTTAATACTGAACTGAAACTGAATCAAGGATAACATTCATGGGTCTACAGAAGACTTTCTCCTTGTTTTACAATGTTAACAGTCGTTATTTATATAAAAATGTATATTTTCAATGAATGCAATAATGTAGGTTTCAGTTTTGCTTGTCTAACCCATGCATTCTGTATTCCTATACCACTCACTCTTATGTCATATGTTTTCACTTGAACTCTAGATTTTAGAAGTGAATGGAAGTAACTTCCAATGTGTGTCCCACAACAAGGCCTTAGAGACCCTGAGAGGGACAACTCACCTGTCCATCACAGTCAAGTATAATTTACTAGGTAAGGGAGACAACTCGTGTGTCTGTTATAGTAAAGTATAATTTGCTAGGTAAAGGAGACAACTCACCTGTCTGCTACATAGGTAAGGGAGACAACTCTACTAAGTAAGGGAGACAACTCTACTAGGTAAGGGGGACAACTCCCATGTCTGTCACAATTTATATGGTAAGAACTTATCTGTCTGTCACATTCAACATTTCTTACAAGTAAAGGGGGATAACTCACTTTGCAAGAAGAAGTGCAGAATTAAAGTAACCAATTACACAGAAACAAGGAAGGAAATTTTCCTGTCTGTCACAAGGGATAATTACCTTATTGTTCAAAGTTCTTATGGTAAGAAGAAATTATTTATTTGTATCATGAAATATTTATTCAAATGAGAGAACAAGCCTCTATGAAAGTAAAGATAGGGGAAGTAAGCACCGAAATACATTGTTGAAATGTTTTGTCTTTCTGTTTTCAGAGTTTAAAGAAATGTTGCTGGCAGCAGATCGATCTAGTAAATCTGAAAAACAAGATGCGAGTGGTCAGTTGAGTAAACGATTGTCTGCGCCAAATCTAGAAGACTTCGCTTCGCCACTGATTAAAACTAAAGGGAATAAGAAACAGGAGAAGAAAGACCGGTCGTGGTTTAACACTCTTGGTCGCAAAAATATTATCAAGAAATTCCTTCCTCGTAATTCCAGTGTGTCTAGTATGGAGGGGTATGTATAAATACCAAGTAGAAAAGGTCAAAGTTCAAATGTGATACCTTATTTTGTGTTAAGGTTATATGCTACCTTACACATTATACATGTAGTTTGTGTTAGAGTTAAGGTTATATCCTACCTTACACATCATGCCTGTGATATGTATTAGAGTTAAGGTTATATGCTACCTTACAAACTTTACTAGTGATTTGTGTTGGAGTTAAGGTTATATGCCACCTTACGCACTATACCTGTGATTTGTGTTAGGGTTAAGGTTATATGCTACCTTACACATTATACATGTGATTTGTGTTTGAGTTAAGGTTATATGCTACCTTACACATTATGCCTCTGATTTGTGTTTGAGTTAAGGTTATATGGTACCTTACACATTATACCTGTGATTTGTGTTAGAGTTAAGGTTATATGCTACCTAACACATTATACCTGTGATTTGTGTTAGAGTTAAGGTTATATGCTACCTTACACATTATACCTGTGATTTGTGTTTGAGTTAAGGTTATATGCTACCTTACACTCCCTACCTGTGATTTTTGTCAGAGTTAAGGTTATATGCTACCTTACACATCATTACTAGTTATCACTTCGATTCAATCTTGGAAAAACAAGATGAATTTTTTCCTCAACATGAAGGTTTTATTCATCCAAGTATATTCCCCTAGCTAATAAACATGTGCTTGCTATGACTGATGCATGTAGAATGTATGATTTTTTTTTTGCAGAGAATGTATGAACAAATCCGACGAGAGTCTGTACTCAGGCCCACTCCGACAGACATCGACCACGTCGGCCTCGTCTCTATCCCCAGGAATGAGCGGCCACTTAAGTGCTAGTAATCCAGACTTATCATCGCTAACGGTGGACGATGTGAAGCAGGACATCCCTGACCATGTAGTCAAAGTCTATAGAGCTGACCAGTCATTTAAATTTCTTCCGATTCATAAGGTTGGTGATTTACCCCAGATGTTACAATGTTGATTCTGTCCATTGCTATCGAGTCAGAAAGACATTGAATTGCATAATACAGTTAATAGGAATATTTTGGTTGTGGTTATATTTTGAATAATTCAGCATGAAATTATCAAAATTTAAAAAACACAACAATTCAAAACATCAGCGGTATAAACATTCCAAATAATTCCAGATACAATATTTATTTTTTTTCTCTGAAAAAACAAAACAAAAAAATAACAACAACAAACAAACAAACAAAGCAAAACAAAAAATAGGATTTTTTTATCAAGTGTTGTTTTGTCATTCTTAAATAAAGACAAGATATACTGGGTATATACAGATGGTATTTATAATGCTTTGTATTTGTAAACCTGTAATACTGTAGCTCTGGTAAGTTCACATGGTTTTGATAGCTTACTATTTGATCTCAAAGCTACAACTGTGAGAGAATCCAAAGATGAGAAAGAGTTTCAAGGAAGAGAAATTTGATGACGTATCTGAGCTTCACAATAAAAAAAAATAGGCAAACTTTAATTGCGAAAATTTGACGCAGTGATGATAGGAGGCCAAATTTAGACACATCAAAATAAAACCGCCCTGTTATGATGAAAAACGGCAAAATTTGTCGACACCAAAAATTTGTAATTTACAGTACCAGGTATTGTGTGATCTAGATTTGATTATGTTTGAAATATTATGATAAATGAATGTGTAAGTGAAGGTTTTGAATTCAGGAAACAACTGCCAGGGAAGTCGTGATGCTAGCGTTACAAGAGTTTGGTATAACTGACCCCAGTAGGTGAGTAAATGTAATTCGTAGGGTGTTCTCAGACTTCGTATCAGATGATCTTTAACTTTTCTATAAGCAGTAAGTTTACTGTTAAAGTGTTCACTGAGGTCATTGATGTTTTAATTGAGGCAAAGCTCAAAAGTAAAATTGAAGTTAACATTAGAATATTCTGAAGTTGTTTTTGAATAATGATTATGAGTCGTTTGAGCTATTCACAAGGGATTTCACTTCTGACTGCCACTTGACAGGTCTCTGATTGACTTCCAACGATGTCATACAGTTAACAGTATTTCGACAGAATTTCGTATTTCCAGAGGTTTCACAGTTAACCGTATTTCGACAGAATTTCGTATTTCCAGAGGTTTCACACAATTAACAGTATTTCGACAGTATTTCGTATTTTCAAAGGTTTCACACAGTTAACAGTATTTCGTATCTAGGAAACCAGATCTGTTCGACCACAAACACTTCAGATAGTATTTCGATACTAGTATAGCTATATATATAACAATGGTGAAACATTGTTTAACATTCAAGATCTTCGTAGTTGTAAAAGTAAACTTTATTTATTTTACAACAATTGCGAAACAAGTTATGTAAACTGATATTAATCACGCTTGTTGACCCGGATGAAATCAGGCGAAGGGCCTTACTGTGGGAGGAAACCGGGGAAAACCCATGTGGTCGGGGAGGTGACCCCATACCTTTTCATGTCCGATCTGGGAATCGAACCCGGCCACCTAAAGTTTAAAGTTACATTATAGGTTGGCTAATGAACACCTTTACTGTTGCATCAAATTTTTTGGCCATTGTTCACAAAATCTTAAGAGATATTGGAGAGATTTAAATGATAATAGCATGAAAAACCTCAGAAGGCTTTCATATTGGTTTGAAGGAGGCGTATAAAATCATCGGTTTATGTTTCAGTAATTACTCATTATGTGAAGTAACAGTGGAAAATGAGAGTCTGGTCAAACAGAAACGACTGCCAGATCATCTTGGAAATTTACCGGAAAGACAGAATCTCAATGGGAGGTATGTTTGTTGGAACGGAAGTGTTGATTTGGTAGAAACCCACCAATCACACGTACTGTTACATTTAGAAACCCACCAATCACAAGCGCTGTTACATCTGTTCTTATTGCACAGGTGTTTGTTACCTGGTGAAGGTCACACTTTTTAAATTTTGAAACCATTTGTATTATAATCTCAACTCTGATTATGGACTGGTATTGTTCTTTTTACATTTTGTATTTAAAGAATTAAAACCTTTTTCTTTACAATATTATTGCAAATATATCCCTCCTCTCCTCTACATCTTCTCAGGTCCAAAATGCACTTCTAAATTTCACTGCTTTTCTCTCTAAAATCCTTCCTATGGTATATCATATGGCTTCCACTCGCGGTTACCTTGAAAACTTGCTTTCTTTATTTAGATTTTAAATTCCTACCGGAGATAAATCCTTTTCGTTCCTCGATTTCAATCCTTGATGTGGTATTGTTTCGTTATCCTCCACCCTACTCCTGATCAAAATCTATCGGTGCTAACACACATGTAGATGTCCTTCATTGTATATATCTGTCACCCAAAACTTTAGAATTTCCAACTCGTCAAAAGTAGCTCTAAAGAATAGCTCATTGTGAGGTGATTTTTTCGAATTTCTTTTCTTCAAAGTCGTGAGAAATAACTCCTTACTGGTTCCTCAGCATTTCAGATGTATGCTAGTTGAATTATGTATTATAAGATCACATTGGCGTGACAAAAAACGAGAGGGAGATATTTTTCTCTCTTGTTTGTGAGTTCTTTTGAGCTACTTTGCTGCCCGTATCCTGTGGTAGAAAATACATCCCTTGGGAGTCAGGCCTGGTGCAGGAAACACACATCTTCCCTGTGGGATGGGTCACTGTTCTTAAAATTTATACACCTACAAAAATTAATGTTTATATTAAATTATTTAAAATCATTTTGTTTAATAAATATTTATATAGTTATAAGTATTATATCAATTTCGATAAAAGATTTTCTGCATTTTGACATGTAGAATAGTAAATATGTTGTGGAAACTTGAAATGAATGAATTAATTCAAGTATATTAATCTTTTATGAGTATTTAAATGTTAATAGCGGCTGCAATCAGCTTTATCAGATAGGCTTCAAGATAGCTGTTCATCCAAGCGTAGATTTCCTCTCTCATTAGAGATGTTGTGAAAGTGAACTTAACCATGAGTATTTAATCAAGTTCGTACAAGTGCATTCGATCGGCAGTTTATTTCCGTATGTTTCAGGCATGTGATTTTTTACGATCGAGTCGGGATATCGTTCGGTTTTTCGATAGCATGAAACAAAAGATATATTTATGAATTTTATGTAGATTTTCCATGTTTATTTTTGTGTATTTTGGAAACATAAAAAGCCATAAATTTGTGTTGTGAATATTATTGTAAGTATGTAAGCCCCTGGAAACTGGCCGCGGTACTAACTGAAGCCCGCAATTATTAATTATTACTGGTTTTTGGCTATAATGTATTGGTGATTGTGCATGGACAAAATTTATTGATGGATTGGCTGACAAATTTTTCCTTTGATTCATACTTGTGTTTGGCAGCTAGCTTTTCTCCTCCTTTCTTTTGACAGATAAAACAAATATGTAAAATAACATGCTTTCTGCTGTTGTCAAACTATAACTTATTTTTACCCTTTAAACAAGATCTGGATTTAATGAGGAATGTTATGGTTTAATTGTAAGCTTTTCAACAATCAACCTTGAAAGTTCTGGAGTGATAAATTTGGGAATGTATACGCGTATGCTGGTGTGTTATGGTATGCAGGCCTGGCTTGGCACATTTTACCACCCTTTTCGTTGTAGGTTGTCTCCCTTTACTTGGCTTGATCATAGCTTGTTTGAAATCTGCATGCAGTCTGTCTTCTTTTGCCTGACCTTGTTCTTCTTTCACTCACCTAAAATAGAACACTGCACGACAGACATTTTGTCAGTGACAAATGAACCTCTAAGAGTTATCCAACTTCAGCATTTTTGTGTGTCATGCAGAACAGAGTGCAAACAACACTTTTACTGGAAGCAATACTTATATCTACTGATAAAATATATCTGATTGTCATAGGGCATTTGGAAAAATTAAATGATGAAAGGAATGCCGGAGCCAGGATAGAAATAGAAAGTAAAGCATGTGTCAGATGTATTTTGTATTTCGTTCCAATGGTACGCCGTCTTTAACATCAAACATGTTTAACACTCGCACACAAAACAACTTGACTGTTTGCTAACATTTCTTGCAGGATCAGTAGTTGATGTCTAAAAGTACAGTCAAACCTGTCTATAAAGGCCACTCGATGGGGCAGAGAAGTAGTCTTTTAAAGGCAGGTGGCCTTTACATAGAGGTTCTTTTACTATGAATTTTGTTACATTGGGCACATGTGGTCTGTATAGACAGGGTTTGGTTTATACAGGATGTCTGTATAGACAAGGTTTGGTTTATACAGGTGGTCTGTATAGACAGTGTTTGGTTTATACAGGTGGTCTGTATAGACAGGGTTTGGTTTATATAGGATGTCTGTATAGACAGGGTTTGGTTTATACAGGTGGTCTGTATAGACAGGGTTTGGTTTATACAGGTGGTCTGTATAGACAGGGTTTGGTTTATACAGGATGTCTGTATAGACAGGGTTTGGTTTATACAGGATGTCTGTATAGACAGGGTTTGGTTTATACAGGATGTCTGTATAGACAGGGTTTGGTTTATACAGGATGTCTGTATAGACAGGGTTTGGTTTATATAGGATGTCTGTATAGACAGGGTTTGGTTTATACAGGTGGTTTATATAGGTGGTCTGTATAGACAAGGTTTGGTTTATATAGGTGGTCTGTATAGACAGTGTTTGGTTTATACAGGATGTCTGTATAGACAGGGTTTGGTTTATACAGGTGGTCTGTATAGACAGGGTTTGTTTATATAGGTGGTCTGTATATACAGGGTTTGGTTTATACAGGATGTCTGTATAGACAAGGTTTGGTTTATACAGGATGTCTGTATAGACAGGGTTTGGTTTATACAGGATGTCTGTATAGACAGGGTTTGGTTTATACAGGTGGTCTGTATAGACAAGGTTTGGTTTATACAGGATGTCTGTATAGACAGGGGTTGGTTTATACAGGATGTCTGTATAGACAGGGTTTGGTTTATACAGGATGTCTGTATAGACAGGGTTTTGTTTATATAGGTGGTCTGTATAGACAAGGTTTGGTTTATACAGGATGTCTGTATAGACAGGGTTTGGTTTATATAGGTGGTCTGTATAGACAGGGTTTGGTTTATACAGGTGGTCTGTATAGACGGGGTTTGGTTTATACAGGTGGTCTGTATAGACAGGGTTTGGTTTATACAGGATGTCTGTATAGACAGGGTTTGGTTTATACAGGTGGTTTATATAGGTGGTCTGTATAGACAGGGTTTGGTTTATACAGGATGTCTGTATAGACAGGGTTTGGTTTATACAGGTGGTTTATATAGGTGGTCTGTATAGACAGGGTTTGGTTTATACAGGATGTCTGTATAGACAGGGTTTGGTTTATACAGGATGTCTGTATAGACAGGGTTTGGTTTATACAGGTGGTCTGTATAGACGGAGTTTGGTTTATATAGGATGTCTGTATAGACGGGGTGGTTTATACAGGATGTCTGTATAGACAGGGGCTAGTTTATACAGGTGGCCTGTATAGACAGGGTTTCATATATATAGATGGCCTTTATGGCAGGTTTGATTGTATAATAATTTACTATGGGCTCCATACATAGAAGGAAGAACATGAATTAGTTTGTCACCTTCTGTTTTCTGTGCCTGCTAAAGTATTCTACAATTAATTATGTTGTAATGACAGTATGTGTCAAGTGTTAATTAGTGTGATGCACTATAGAACAGGAAACACAAGACCGTGTGGTGCCATATGTATGTGGTATATTAATTCTGACTTACATGTCGGGACTTATTTGCTACAAGTCTAGAAACACTGCATAGTATTCAAAGAAAAATCGCTCGGCTACAGGTGGACATTAAAAATATTTTCCTATACTCTGGATTTGTTTTACCATATCTATCAATAAGCCCATTCCTGGTAGTAAGCCCACCAATGTTCATGTACGTCTGTTTTAAGGCGCAAGTCCCCTGGGTTTATAGCTAGATATATATATATATGTGATAATTTCTTGAAGCATTCTTTAGAATACACTGTCAGTGACTTAGACATGCAGTGAATCTGTCTTGAAGTAAATATGACTGATATATATATAGTGGTGTTTGTTGGTGTCACACTCAATATTCATTAAGATTCACAAGTCATCGTCAATCCTGAATCAGGCTGTTTTGAACTAACGGAACAATGGCAGAATGTTTCATCTGTAAATCTTGTAAATATTGGTAATAATAAAACCACCAAAAACTTAAAAGCTAAATTGAATCAATTTCTGATGCTGATGTTTGGATACATCATTTAGCTGTGTTCTTACTTGAATTTATTTGCTTCAAACTTAAAAAAAAAATTAACAGAAAAAGAATTTGATACCAAATATTTTGGTACTTGTTCTAATGCATATTGAGTCTTTTTTCCTCAACATGGACTGGTGGGAAACTGACCTAGATGTTAATGTGTCCTTATTGTGTGTGTAACCTTTTGTCCCATGGATTGCATCCTCATCTTCATCCAGGAGATAGCTGCTCAAATAATGTCTTACTTTACTTAAAATATATATTTTTTGAAAGCAAATTTTATATTAGATAATAAGATAGAAATATTTTGATGTTAATTGTGTCCGGTTTAATTTTAAACTTTGGTGATAAT
The DNA here is from genome assembly GCF_902652985.1 of Pecten maximus. NCBI lineage: Eukaryota > Metazoa > Mollusca > Bivalvia > Pectinida > Pectinidae > Pecten > Pecten maximus. The sequence goes on along the minus strand of NC_047015.1, from coordinate 57,482,459 downwards.
TGTGTCCGTTTTTATTTTAAACTGGCAATATCATGATTTTTGAGAGAAAAAGTGTTAAGATTGACTTGAATTTGAACAGTTAGATCCTGGAATACCTAGTGTGTTGTAACTCAGATTAACCCAGAGTACATTGGCCTGCAACCTTCAAACTTCCCCTTGATCCCCAAACTGCACCAGACAGTCGCTGCAGACAGTGGCTCGGTTTCCAGGGGCTAATCTTGTGTGTTTTTTCATTGTCACTCATCAGGCGTACTGTTCCCTGTGTACTCAGGTATTATCTCAAAAACAACATGAACACGGAGACGCTAGTCCCTGATGAACTGCGGGCCGACCTTATAAAGGAGGCGCACATCAGCCTCCTGCAGCTCAACACAACAGAGGTCGCGTCACAGATCACACTCGAAGACTTCAAAGTGTTCAAGGATATCGAATCGTCTGAGTATGTCGACAACCTTCTTGCACTCAAGTCCAAGTATGGCTGTCCAAACCTGAAGAAATTTGAAGATGTGAGTAATGTTTTATCATTTTATGTTAACCTAAAGAAATTTGAAAGATATGAGTAATGCTTTATCATTTTGTGTAGAGTTAGGACAGGCTTAGTTTAGTTATTATCTGATTTTAGGAGAATTTGTGATTCAATGTTTTTATTATTGTAGGCTTTAGTCTGTGCTATAGATTATTTCTGTCAAAACTACAGTTTAGTCTGCTGTTGCATTTTTAGCTCACCTGGACCGAAATTGCTACTTGTCCTGAATGGCTGAATGGATTTTGATCAAATTTGGTCTGGAGCATTATTTGGCAAAACATATCAAATGTTGTATAAATGGAAGGTGCAACTCCCCTAGAGCTGGATGAGTGGGGCCCAATAAGGGAAATATATGTCAAATTATTTTAATTTCTATTTTTTTTTGTAGAAGTGACATGATTTGATCCAAATTTGTTCTGAACCATCCTTGGGAGAGGCAGCTCCAAAATTAATGGAAATTTATTTGTAATCCATCTTAAATATGAGTGTTTTACCATGATCACTGACACATCCAGGTGAACATTGCAGGACCTCTGTGCCTCTTTGTTTTGTGAGGACCGCTTGGGTTGCAGGAGTTGCAAACTAAAATTTGGTCTCACTTCTCACTTTTGGAATTATTCATACTTTAGTTTGCTGCTGAGGGCAAATCTGGATTGATTTCATTATACTTTGCCTTGGAGATTTCTGCTGACCATGAAAGAGTATTTAACCCCCCCCCCCCCCCCCCCCCCCCCAAAAAAAGAAAAACCAACAACAAAAAACAGTAGTTACATTAAACTAAAATGTGTGATGAAGCAAAAAGAGAGGCATTTTGGTGACCCAAAGCAGGCTCCAGAAATGCCACCCTAGTAATTAATTAGGAATGATTGTTTTCCTTCTCTTGTCAGCTGGTCAATAAGGAAATGTTCTGGGTTGTTACGGAGGTGTGCAGCGAGTCCAACATTGTCAGACGTGTCAAGCTCATCAAACATTTTATCAAAATAGCACGTAAGTAGCTAAAACTCTACATTTGAAATAGCATGTAGCATGTAAAGGTAGCCAATTCAAGTATGTACATTTAATAGCACAGAAGAAGCCAGGTCCTAAATCAAAATAGCATATAAGCTATAAGCTAGGTGCTACATCAAGATATTGTAGCCAAGTTTGGTAAGCTGGTAATGTTAAATAGCTGACATGGTAAGCTGGTAATGTTAAATAGCTGACATGGTAAGCTGCTAATGTTAAATAGCTGACATGGTAAGCTGGTAATGTTAAATAACTGACATGGTAAGCTGGTAATGTTAAATAGCTGACATGGTAAGCTGGTAATGTTAAATAGCTGACATGGTAAGCTGGTAATGTTAAATAGCTGACATGGTAAGCTGGTAATGTTAAATAACTGACATGGTAAGCTGTTAATGTTAAATAGCTGACATGGTAAGCTGTTAATGTTAAATAACTGACATGGTAAGCTGGTAATGTTAAATAGCTGACATGGTAAGATGTTAATGTTAAATAGCTGACATGGTAAGCTGTTAATGTTAAATAGCTGACATGGTAAGCTGGTAATGTTAAATAGCTGACATGGTAAGCTGGTAATGTTAAATAACTGACATGGTAAGCTGTTAATGTTAAATAACTGACATGGTAAGCTGGTAATGTTAAATAGCTGACATGGTAAGCTGGTAATGTTAAATAGCTGACATGGTAAGCTGGTAATGTTAAATAGCTGACATGGTAAGCTGGTAATGTTAAATAGCTGACATGGTAAGCTGGTAATGGTAGATAGCTGACATGGTAAGCTGGTAATGGTAGATAGCTGACATGGTAAGCTGGTAATGGTAGATAGCCGACATGGTAAGCTGGTAATGTTAAATAGCTGACATGGTAAGCTGGTAATGGTAGATAGCTGACATGGTAAGCTGGTAATGTTAAATAGCTGACATGGTAAGCTGGTAATGTTAAATAGCTGACATGGTAAGCTGTTAATGTTAAATAACTGACATGGTAAGCTGGTAATGTTAAATAACTGACATGATAAGCTGGTAAATATAAAATAATTGACGTGGTAAGCTGGTAATGTTAAATAGCTGAAATGATAAGCTGGTAATGTTAAATAGCTGAAATGGTAAGCTGGTAATGTTAAATAGCTGACTTGGTAAACTGGTAATGTTAAATAGCTGATATGGTAAGCTGTTAATGTTAAATAACTGACATAGTAAGCTGGTAATGTTAAATAGCTGACATGATAAGCTGGTAATGTTAAATAGCTGACATGGTAAGCTGTTAATGTTAAATAACTGACATGGTAAGCTGTTAATGTTAAATAACTGACATGGTAAGCTGGTAATGGTAGATAGCTGACATGGTAAACTGGTAATGTTAAATAACTGACATGATAAGCTGGTAAATATAAAATAACTGACGTGGTAAGCTGGTAATGTTAAATAGCTGAAATGATAAGCTGGTAATGTTAAATAGCTGAAATGGTAAGCTGGTAATGTTAAATAACTGACATGGTAAGCTGGTTAAATGATAGGTTTTCTGTTTCAGGACATTGTAAGGACTGTAAAAACTTCAACACCATGTTTGCTGTTGTGAGTGGTTTAAATCATTCGTGTGTGGACAGACTCCGCAACACCTGGGAAAAAGTACCTAACAAATATACGAAAATGTACAATGTAAGTACCTAATGTCAGCTGGTCCAGAGGGAGGGGAAATAACCATATATACAATGTAGAAACTGAGTAGAGAGAGACAAAGATTTTTAATCTCTTATTCAGAAATGTGTTTAAAAGATTTTTTTTCCATTAGATATTTAGATAGATATTGTTATATGGTGCAGTTTCAAATCATCTTTGTTCTTTCTTTTTCAGAATAGTTTGTATTAACTTTATTTTCATGTATGTATATCGTACTAAGTTTCCTTTTCTATGTATCTTATATTGAGTTTCGTTTCTATGTACTTTGACCATTAAGTTTCATTTTCTATATACTTTACATTAGGATCTGAAAGACTTGATGGATCCCTCCAGGAACATGTCTAAATATAGGAATTTAATTAGTAGTGATAACTGTCAGCCTCCCATGGTAAGTATTACTATTTGAAAGTTACTGAAAAAATAAAACATCAAAATAAAAAAAAATAAAAAATTTTAAATTGAAGAGTTATATTTTGCAATTGCAATGTTATTTTCAAAATAGAAATTTTGTTAACTTTACAATCATTGAAAAATGTCTCATTAACTTTCCTAGCTTAACATACATTCGAAAATGTCTCGTTAATTATAAATTGTAGAGTAGATAGATTACCCATCACATGCAAGTTTCATATTGTTCTCTTTACAGTTGCCATTTTTCCCTGTTGTGAAAAAGGACCTTACATTCATTCACCTGGCTAATGACTCGTATGTGGACGCACTCGTCAACTTTGAGAAAGTCAGAATGATAGCCAAGGAAGTTCGTCATATATGTAACATGGCATCAGCTAAATATGTAAGTGGAAATTCATTCTAACAAGGGACAAATTGTCTGGGATTTTCATTGATAAAAACATAACTTGTATTTTTGTTGCCTTTCGAATTTTGTACACAGAATCTTCATCATTTATAAAAAAGGTATGAAGTATTTTTAAGATAAATAAATGCAAAAATTAAGGTTTTAATTTCAATCCTTTCTGGGGTGTGAAATTTCTGCAGGGGAAATTATGAACATTTTAAATTCTTTATTTTTTTACAAAAGAAAATTTATAGACCTCTTATTGATCAAGTGATATTCCTCATAGCAACCTATTAGCATTGGTGAGGTACATATGATAAGTAGTTAGGGCAACACAAAATGGAGAGAATGGAGTACGGAGATATATTGACCAGGGATGGTCCTTATTTATCTGTGATTATTTCAGAATGTGAGTACCATGTTCCTGGGGACTGGCACCATGTATGAGAACTCTTGGATCTCGGGAATGGCCACCATGAAACGTGTGAAGAACCGTCGTGGGTCAGCGGTTCCCAATGCCAAGAAAATGTACGAGGAGGCTCAGATGGTGCGTCGGGTCAAGTCGTATCTTAGCAACATGAAGGTCATTCCGGACGAGGAGAAACTGAAAGAGATGTCTCATCAATGTGAAGCCCCACCACGTAGGTCAAAGTTCAAAGTTCATGAATGTTTAACCTCATGTTATGTGTTAGGGTTTGTCATTCCTATATCACAGAACACTCAAGTCACATGACTGTTGTGTTGTTATGAGTCACATGACTTGCGCAAGTCTGTCTCTGGTCACATGACTTTTGTGTTATTCTGTGTCTGATCACATGACTGTTGTGTTAGTCTGCCCCAGGTCACCTGACTTGTGTTAGTCTGTCTCGGGTCACATGACTTTTGTTTTCTTGGGTCACATGACTTTTTTTGTTAGTTTGTATTGGGTCACATGACTTTGTTTTCTTGGGTCACATGACTTTTGTGTTAGTTTGTATTGGGTCACATGACTTTTGTGTTAGTCTGTCCCAGGTCACACTATGACTTTTGTATTTTCTTAGGTCACATGACTTTTATGTTGGTTTGTATTGGGTCACATGACTTGTGTTAATCTGTTTAAGTTTTGCTTCCTCACAAGAATCCATGAAATGTCATATTAGGACAGTATTAACACACCAGGACACATGTTCTGTGGTGAAATGGCTCATCAAATGTGATCAGAAATATTGCCTGTTGTCAGAGGTCAAAAGGTCCAAGTTTTAATGACTATACCATTTGGTTATTAAATTTCTTTTTTATTTGATTTTGTTGTCAAACAGGAAAATATAAGTGTGCTATATGATGTGAACTTCCTTAGAATTATTGTGAAGACTTTCATCCTGAAATGGTTTTTATCGTCATTATTTCCTTGTAACTGTTATATATTGAGGTATGACCTGTTCCTCCTATAAAACATAGTGTACTCTCTACCTAGATATTGATTGGAACTCTTCTTTCTTTTTCCAGTTAAAAAGACCGACCCATCATCAAGCGCAATAACCGCATCCATGGCAAACCTGATGGAGCCCCCGAAGAATGTTTCTAGTGGACCGAAGTTCGGTATGGAGCATGATTTCTGCCATTTCCACTCTAACCCATCCTCTTTGATATGTATATTTTTTGAATATTTTTCGTTTTTTCAAATTACCAATATGAGTTATGTATACATTTCTTTCCTCTAATTTTGCTGTATAAAACTGACAATGGAATGTAGATTTCTGTGAACCTGTTGTATGACTCTCAACTTCCTTTCATTTTATGCAGGATGATTTCTACCCGAACAAAACTTTTAAATGTCACATAATTTTGTAGTAACCATTTCTGTTGCTTTTTGAATATATTGAATACTTGATCGCCGACCGACCAATAACTTGTCTGATCCTGCTGTATGGTTTATATCACAGAAATATCGGGTTAAATTCCATGTAGTTACAACATTTGTTCCATAAAGGTGTGGGGAGTTCGATTAATGTGGTCCGTTCAACTTCGCTTGTGTTTTACAAGTAAAGTAAGGCCAGCCAGTGGAGACTTAAGAGAATTTGGATTAGATCTAGAAAAATGTATGAATACAGTAGAATATTTGGATTAGATTTAGAAATATGTATGAATACAATGGAATATTGGGATTAGATTTAGAAATATGTATGAAACCAAGGCAAATATTGGTATTAGATCAAGAAATATGTCTGAATACAATGGAATATTGGGATTTGATCTAATAATATGTATGAATTCAATGGAATATATGGGATTAGATTTAGAAATATGTATAAATACAGTGGAATATTTGGATTAAATTTAGAAATATATATGAATCCAAAGGGATATCGGAATAAGATTTAGAATTATGAAAAAATACAATGGAATATTTGGATGAGATTTAGAAGTCTGTATGAATACAATGGAATATTTGGATTGGATCTAGAAATATGTATGAATACAAGGGAATATTTGGATAAGATTTAGAAATATGTATGAATACAGTGGAATACTGAGATAAGATTTAGAAACATGTATGAATACAGTGAAATACTGAGATAAGATTTAGAAATATGTATGAATACAGTGGAATACTGAGATAAGGTTTAGAAATATGTATGAATATAGCTGGGTATTGGGATTAGATCTAGACTTATGCATGAATACAGAGTTATTGGTTGGCTGGGTGACCTCATTGAATGTTTATGATTTCTGTTGCTATTGAATGACATAAATGGCTTTATGCTTGACTGCATCTTAACGGAATCAGCTGTTCCTCATTCTTCATCTTCACCGTAGATTTAATATGAAGATAAATCTAGAAAAATTATAAATACGATCAAAAAAGTTATAACCAAGAAAATGGGATAAAAATTATCTGATTCCCAGAGTTGGTGAGTTTTCTTTAGACCACCTTTTGGATTTGGCCATGATCAATCCTATTACTGAGATTCATTTTCTGAAAATAACGTTTTGCTACGGTGGCGATTAGAATGAGCAGGAACATTTTGAGGCCCTGTACGTTTTGCATGTTAACGGTTGATGATTTTCTTTGTGTATGTTAGGTGCGGAGTCTCCAGAAGCCATAAGAAAACTTATGGGTCTGACGGACAAAGTACGACCCCATAACTCCAAACACTCTTTACCTTCTGCTCCAAACCTAACCAGCCCCATGTCGGGGCGTCGACAGCCAACATCGCCAAGGCATGCTCGCCCACTTCCGGCATTGCATTTATCTCCTGAAAGCTCATCTGTAGTCAGTTTAAGCAATATAGCATTGCGCAAGCCAAGTCGGAATGGTAAGAACTGGTTACTTCCTGTTTCAGCTGCTGGCCAGGGTTGGACATTATCGTTACTTCATCTCTGTCTTAATTATAGAAAAATTATTATAATCAATCTCTATATCCTTCAACTAATGTTAATTTTCTCCCTTTTAGTCTGTCTTGATTATGCAAATGATTATAATCGATCCTTAATCTTCAACTGATGTTGATTGTCTCCCTTTGACTAAAAGTTTCTTTAATTTACCTATTGTGGGAAACTTAACTTCTGAAATAAAAATTAGCTCCTTTTCTAAGAGATTTTGAATGAATTAGATGAAATTTTGAATTTTCATAAAAATGAAGGTTGAATTTTCATAAAGAAGAAGGTTGAATTTTCATAAAGAAGAGGGTTGAATATTTTCATGGTTGTATGTGATTTTAATTTATAACGGAGAAACCTGAGGCCAATAGTAGGGATAGTTTGTTGTACGTCCTTGTGGTTCTGTCAGTTCTTGTTTAATGTGTAAAATTAAGTTGTAGTGCTCTTACTGCATGTGTAAGTCGCCAAACATAGCTTTTTGGTGGAATGGCCCCTATCATACCTAATTTTGGTATTTTTTTGCTTGATTATGAGCTTATCAGATATGTTTGACTTTTGACCTTTTGCAAAAATATGTGATCTTTTTAACTTGATGTTGATATTCAGTTGTAATAATTTGTTTTTTAAAAACTAACAAAAAGACAAAATTGTCTCTGATATGACTGTAAAAGACAATGTGCAGGTTAATTAATTAAGACTTTCTCATTTAATGTGTTGATGTTTTTTTGTTTATCCTTTTTTTTCCCAAAAAATTATGAGGTGGGTGTAAATGAAGGACCGCATATATCTGTATCAGGTGTATAGAGGTGAGAGTTGTAAGGTGTATAGAGGTGAGAGTTGTAAGGTGTATAGAGGTGAGAGTTGTAAGGTGAGAGTTGTAAGGTGTATAGAGGTGAGAGTTGTAAGGTGTGTAGAGGTGAGAGTTGTAAGGTGTATAGAGGTGAGAGTTGTAAGGTGTGTAGAGGTGAGAGTTGTAAGGTGTATAGAGATGAGAGTTGTAAGGTGTATAGAGGTGAGAGTTGTATGGTGTATAGAGGTGAGAGTTGTAAGGTGTATAGAGGTGAGAGTTGTAAGGTGTGTAGAGGTGAGAGTTGTAAGGTTATAGAGGTGAGAGTTGTAAAGTGTATAGAGGTAAGAGTTGTAAGGTGAGAGTTGTAACGTTTATAGAGGTGAGAGTTGTATGGTGTATAGAGGTGAGAGTTGTAAGGTGTATAGAGGTGAGAGTTGTAAGGTGTATAGAGATGAGAGTTGTATGGTGTATAGAGGTGAGAGTTGTAAGGTGTATAGAGGTGAGAGTTGTATGGTGTATAGAGGTGAGAGTTGTAAGGTGTATAGAGGTGAGAGTTGTAAGGTGTATAGAGATGAGAGTTGTAAGGTGTATAGAGGTGAGAGTTGTAAGGTGTATAGAGGTGAGAGTTGTAAGGTGAGAGTTGTAAGGTGTATAGAGGTGAGAGTTGTAAGGTTTATAGAGGTGAGAATTGTAAGGTGTATAGAGGTGAGAGTTGTAAGGTGTATAGAGGTGAGAGTTGTAAGGTGTATAGAGATGAGAGTTGTAAGGTGTATAGAGGTGAGAGTTGTAAGGTGAGAGTTGTATGGTGTGTAGAGGTGAGAGTTGTAAGGTGTATAGAGGTGAGAGTTGTAAGGTGTATAGAGATGAGAGTTGTAAGGTGAGAGTTGTAAGGTGTATAGAGGTGAGAGTTGTAAGGTGTATAGAGATGAGAGTTGTAAGGTGAGAGTTGTAAGGTGTATAGAGATGAGAGTTGTAAGGTGAGAGTTGTATGGTGTATATAGATGAGAGTTGTAAGGTGTATAGAGATGAGAGTTGTAAGGTGTATAGAGATGAAAGTTGTAAGGTGAGAGTTGTAAGGTGTATAGAGATGAGAGTTGTAAGGTGTGTAGAGGTGAGAGTTGTAAGGTGTATAGAGATGAGAGTTGTAAGGTGAGAGTTGTAAGGTGTATAGAGATGAGAGTTGTAAGGTGTATAGAGATGAGAGTTGTAAGGTGAGAGTTGTAAGGTGTATAGAGGTGAGAGTTGTAAGGTGTATAGAGATGAGAGTTGTAAGGTGAGAGTTGTAAGGTGTATAGAGATGAGAGTTGTATGGTGTATAGAGATGAGAGGTGTATGGTGTATAGAGATGAGAGTTGTAAGGTGTATAGAGGTGAGAGTTGTAATGTGTATAGAGGTGAGAGTTGTAAGGTTATAGAGGTGAGAGATGTAAGGTGTATAGAGGTGAGAGTTGTAAGGTTTATAGAGGTGAGAGTTGTAAGGTGTATAGAGGTGAGAGTTGTAAGGTGTATAGAGATGAAAGTTGTAAGGTGAGAGATGTAAGGTTTATAGAGGTGAGAGTTGTAAGGTGTATAGAGGTGAGAGTTGTAAGGTGTATAGAGATGAGAGTTGTATGGCGTATAGAGGTGAGAGTTGTAAGGTGAGAGTTGTAAGTTGTATAGAGATGAAAGTTGTAAGGTGTATAGAGGTAAGAGTTGTAAGGTGTATAGAGATGAGAGTTGTATGGCGTATAGAGGTGAGAGTTGTAAGGTGAGAGTTGTAAGGTGTATAGAGTTGAGAGTTGTAAGGTGCATAGAGATGAAAGTTGTATGGTGTATAGAGATGAAAGTTGTAAGGTGAGAGTTGTAAGGTGTATAGAGGTGAGAGTTGTAAGGTGTATAGAGGTGAGAGTTGTAAGGTGTATAGAGGTGAGAGTTGTAAGGTGTATAGAGGTGAGAGTTGTAAGGTTTATAGAGGTGAGAGTTGTAAGGTGTACAGAGGTGAGAGTTGTAAGGTGTATAGAGGTGAGAGTTGTAAGGTGTATAGAGGTGAGAGTTGTATGGTGTATAGAGATGAGAGTTGTATGGTGTATAGAGATGAGAGTTGTAAGGTGTATAGAGATGAGAGTTGTAAGGTTTATAGAGGTGAGAGTTGTAAGGTTATAGAGGTGAGAGATGTAAGGTGTATAGAGGTGAGAGTTGTAAGGTGTATAGAGGTGAGAGTTGTAAGGTGTATAGAGATGAAAGTTGTAAGGTGAGAGTTGTAAGGTGAGAGTTGTAAGGTTATAGAGGTGAGAGGTGTATGGTGTATAGAGGTGAGAGTTGTAAGGTGTATAGAGATGAGAGTTGTAAGGTGTATAGAGGTGAGAGTTGTATGGTGTATAGAGGTGAGAGTTGTAAGGTGTATAGAGGTGAGAGTTGTAAGGTGTATAGAGGTGAGAGTTGTAAGGTGTATAGAGATGAGAGTTGTATGGTGTATAGAGGTGAGAGTTGTAAGGTGAGAGTTGTAAGGTGTATAGAGGTGAGAGTTGTAAGGTGTATAGAGGTGAGAGTTGTAAGGTGTATAGAGATGAGAGTTGTATGGTGTATAGAGGTGAGAGTTGTATGGTGTATAGAGATGAGAGTTGTAAGGTGTATAGAGATGAGAGTTGTAAGGTGTATAGAGGTGAGAGTTGTATGGTGTATAGAGGTGAGAGTTGTAAGGTGTATAGAGGTGAGAGTTGTAATGTGTATAGAGGTGAGAGTTGTAAGGTGTATAGAGGTGAGAGTTGTAAGGTGTATAGAGATGAGAGTTGTAAGGTGTATAGAGGTGAGAGTTGTAAGGTGAGAGTTGTATGGTTTATAGAGATGAGAGTTGTATGGTGTATAGAGGTGAGAGTTGTAAGGTGTATAGAGGTGAGAGTTGTATGGTTTATAGAGATGAGAGTTGTATGGTTTATAGAGGTGAGAGTTGTAAGGTGAGAGTTGTATGGTGTATAGAGATGAGAGTTGTAAGGTGTATAGAGATGAAAGTTGTAAGGTGTATAGAGATGAAAGTTGTAAGGTGAGAGTTGTAAGGTGTATAGAGATGAGAGTTGTAAGGTGTATAGAGATGAAAGTTGTAAGGTGAGAGTTGTAAGGTGTATAGAGGTGAAAGTTGTAAGGTGTATAGAGATGAAAGTTGTAAGGTGTATAGAGGTGAGAGTTGTAAGGTTATAGAGGTGAGAGTTGTAAGGTGTATAGAGGTGAGAGTTGTAAGGTGTATAGAGATGAGAGTTGTAAGGTGTATAGAGATGTGAGTTGTAAGGTGTATAGAGATGAGAGTTGTAAGGTTTATAGAGATGAGAGTTGTATGGTGTATAGAGGTGAGAGTTGTAAGGTGTATAGAGATGTGAGTTGTAAGGTGTATAGAGGTGAGAGTTGTAAGGTGTATAGAGATGTGAGTTGTAAGGTGTATAGAGGTGAGAGTTGTAAGGTGTATAGAGATGAGAGTTGTAAGGTGTATAGAGGTGAGAGTTGTAAGGTTATAGAGATGAGAGTTGTAAGGTGTATAGAGGTGAGAGTTGTAAGGTTTATAGAGGTGAGAGTTGTAAGGTGTATAGAGGTGAGAGTTGTAAGGTGTATAGAGATGTGAGTTGTAAGGTGTATAGAGGTGAGAGTTGTATGGTGTATAGAGATGTGAGTTGTAAGGTTTATAGAGGTGAGAGTTGTAAGGTGTATAGAGGTGAGAGTTGTAAGGTGTATAGAGGTGAGAGTTGTAAGGTTTATAGAGGTGAGAGTTGTAAGGTGTATAGAGGTGAGAATTGTAAGGTGAGAGTTGTATGGTGTATAGAGGTGAGAGATGTAAGGTGTATAGAGGTGAGAGTTGTAAGGTGTATAGAGATGAGAGTTGTAAGGTGTATAGAGGTGAGAGTTGTAAGGTGAGAGTTGTAAGGTTTATAGAGGTGAGAGTTGTAAGGTGTATAGAGGTGAGAGTTGTAAGGTTTATAGAGGTGAGAGTTGTATGGTGTATAGAGATGTGAGTTGTAAGGTGTATAGAGATGAGAGTTGTAAGGTGTATAGAGATGAGAGTTGTAAGGTGTATAGAGATGAGAGTTGTAAGGTGTATAGAGATGAGAGTTGTATGGTGTATAGAGATGAGAGTTGTAAGGTGTATAGAGATGAGAGTTGTAAGGTGTATAGAGGTGAGAGTTGTATGGTGTATAGAGGTGAGAGTTGTAAGGTGTATAGAGGTGAGAGTTGTATGGTGTGTAGAGGTGAGAGTTGTATGGTGTGTAGAGGTGAGAGTTGTAAGGTGTGTAGAGGTGAGAGTTGTAAGGTTATAAAGATGTGAGTTGTAAGGTGTATAGAGGTGAGAGTTGTAAGGTTTATAGAGGTGAGAGTTGTAAGGTGAGAGTTGTAAGGTGTACAGAGGTGAGAGTTGTAAGGTGTATAGAGATGAGAGTTGTAAGGTGTACAGAGATGAGAGTTGTAAGGTGTATAGAGATGAGAGTTGTAAGGTTTATAGAGGTGGGATTTGAGGGAATGGTTGTACAATGTTAAAGATTTCTTGGTTTCGAGGTTGACAGTTCTTGGGAAGTCAACAGGTCACTATGATGGTTGTGATTTCTCCGTTTCAGGGTCGATGGGTTCTGGCGAGTCAGCGAGCCCCACAGGCAGCACACACAGCTCACATCAGCATTACGAGTCTGATTCTAGTCGTCATAGCATGTCGTCTAACTACGACACCCAGAGTACTAACTCAGCAAGCTCAAACAATTCTCCACCCCAGCCGAGGAAGTTCTCCCACCCCTCACATCCCCCACAGACAGGTGAGTCACCATAATTGGCTATATTGCTAGCTGATCCTTTATACAGCGTAATATATGAACCTCCTCTTCTACATTATCTGTGACCGAAAATGACATTTCTAGATGCATGGGGTGTTTGTCTTCCCCTCTCTTCTGTAACTACATGAAAATACAAGCTTAAATGCTTTCTTTTTTTCTCCAAATAAACTAGTGAAGAAATAAGTTTGATTTTTATGTGACGGAAAGTTTGTTTGTAGTTTTTTTTGCAATATCTCAAGAACAATGATGCTTACATTTTGAAAAATATTTAAAAAAGCACTATTGATAGTATGGTGTGGAAACAGAAATCTCCCAGAAAAAGAATACTTTATTGGGCTTTCACAATTTGATGTTTCTGCTTTGTTAGTGGCTGTTCCTGTTGCTGCTTTTAGAGAGATTATACAGTTAAACCCTGTCCTGTGAATCTGTGAAGGTTTACAGGGCAGCATTGGCTTCTAAGATCGCTTTCACTACTGAAGTCTGAATAGAGACATTTGACCAGTACGATCCTGGTGTGCTGTTTGTGTGAGGTTTTTAGATCGATTCTACAAAAGACTGACGTGTGCTCTTCTGTTTGTAGCGGGTCATTTCCAACAAATCAAATTTTAATTGAGATGGTCATTCTATAGAATATGCTATTGATGAAAGATTGTATTAACTTCCTTGACCCTTGTCCCAAATACAAAGTTCCTTGACCCTTGTCCCGAATTCAAAGTTCCTTGACCCTTGTCCTGAATCCAGTTCCTTGACCCTGGCCCTGAATCCAAAGTTCCTTGACCCTTGTCCTGAACCCAAAGTTCCTTGACCCTTGTCCCGAATCCAAAGTTCCTTGACCCTTGTCCCTAATCCAAAGTTCCTTGACCCTTGTCCTGAATCCAAAGTTCCTTGACCCTGGCCCTGAATCCAAAGTTCCTTGACCCTTGTTCTGAATCCAAAGTTCCTTTACCCTGGCCCTGAATTCAAAATTCCTTGACCCTTGACCTTAATCCAAAGTTCCTTGACCCTTGTCCTGAATCAAAAGTTCCTTGACCCTTGTCCTTAATCCAAAGTTCCTTGACCTTTGTCCTGAATCCAGTTCCTTGACCCTGGCCCTCATTCCAAAATTCCTTGACCCTTGTCCTGAATCCAAATTTCTTTTACCCTTGTCCTGAATCCTAAGTTCCTTGACCCTTGTTCCTTGCTCAGAACATTAAAGTTTGTAGTGCATTAACAAAATCCTGAATCTAAAGTTCATAAATCTTAATCAGCTTGTAAAAGAAAATGCAAACACAATTCTGACAATTTAAATAATATCTTAAATGCTTTGAAAGCTTTGCTCCCTGAAACCCTGAAATATAACTACTAACAACAGAATCCAGTAAAAATATGAGTATATTGTAATTAACACTATTACTTAATTACAACAAGGATGTCACAGGTACTATGCACTTTTAGGTGAATTAAGTTCAGCACAGAGTTCTCACGACGACCAGACTAAGTGATCAGCTGAAAGGAAAGAATGTGGTTTAGGGCTTGTAATAGAGTCGAGAGTTATGTAGTCAAGATAGAAACATGGAAATCGAAAACACTTTGAGTACAAGATAAAATTATCAACCTGTAACGATGTCTGAAGTATGAGTGAAGCCAGAACTGTGTTACCTTCTACACCATCTCTGCCTGTAAACTGTGTATGCCAGTTTGGGTATTCAGAACTGCTTGTTGAGACTTTCCCATCTCCCCTAGAGAACATATCCTTCTGTCCAACTCTTCATGCTTGACTCTCTCATATTAAATATGGTATACATGTAACAGTGATGTCTGATATGTTTCTCTACTCATCCAACTGCCAGCCATTAGTCTGTCTGCAAAAATGGAACTGGTTTTTCAGTACTGGTATAAATATACTGACATTTTGTCCGTAAATCTATTTGTCATTTCGGCATGCAATCTTCCTATCTGCATTCATGGGCGACAGACTGGTGTTTGTCAGTGGATGGTTGTGTATATTTGTTGGTAGTAGCTGTTGTGTTACTATTTCAGGGCCCCTGTCTGCCCCTCACCACCATCCTACGCCTCCAATCCCTCAGCCTGCGGGGGTCAGACCCCCTCTGCCGACGTACGATGTTGTCATGCAAAACTCTCCAGGTGAGAATGCCGCAGCGCGTGGCTCACTGATTGGTCCACAGCGAGCATGTGGTATCGGGTATACAGTGTTCACATACCCAGGAGATTTAGTCTCGCACTATACACACAAATGCTAGTCTCATGATCTATGTAAAGGGAGGTCACTCTAGGGTAAAGTTTATATGGTTCCTCCATGGGCTCAGCGGGTGTAAGTTGAACTAGATATGGTATAATCTGTATTGGGGATGTGATTATGGTGAATAAGGGGAAACAAAATCAAGGGATTGGTCTGAGTAAGGAACTGCTGTCCGAGGGATACACTGAAAAGGGGAGATAATTCACTTTTATCACTGAATTTACATTTCTGCCAAATAGAAAGATTTTACACAAGTGATCATTGGGTGTAGATATTTGAGCTAGCATTCGTGTCCAGTGTGTTTATTCCAGGTCAACTTTCACACAACGTCCTCATAGAAATGTGTGGAAATGGACCTTAGTGATAGAAAAAGCAAATAAATGTGGCTTAATTACTTTTCGTGGTATCTGATATTTCACTGTTTTGGGTTTTAGATACTTACTTATATAAAGATCTACTTTGAAAATTGAAGTTTGCATTAACCAAGGGATAAAATTAATTGTTTTTGAATTTGAAGATTAAAGAATAAAATTATTGTGTACTTTAACGGAGCCCAAAGCAGTTAAATTTCTGGTCACACGAAATGCACAACGCATGTAATGTCACTCACTGCCAAACACATTGCGTGTGCTACATCATAGTTGAATTGCATGGCTACGCTTTCCTGGTGAAGGATTATCGATGTGCATGTACTAATGATCTCGCCAATTTATTACAACACACCTTGCTCCAGCATTATAGGGTAATCTGAATGGTTATAACATATTTATAGCAAGTTGGTTGATAGCTATATATCTACATGTACAGGAATGTAAGCTATATATCTACATGTACAGGAATGTATGGTAGCATGAGCAGAGAGCCTAAGTGTCTAAAGGCTATATATTAATTCTATTTTCTCAAGCAAATATGACAGTCTGCACATGCTCTCATAAGTCAAAATATGACCGTTATAACAAGAATGCTTATATCGTTCCGTTGATTGGTGACTTTTGAATATTATATTGGTTTAATATTTGAAGTATTTTTGTAGACTTAAGATTGCGTTTGCCTAAGTTAGCCAGTAATATGATCATTTTCATGTGATCCAACATCATTAGTTAACAACTCTTAGGTGGATGTTGTGTTTTTTTATCATTAGTTAGAGTATGAACTGACACAGACAGAGCTATCATTTCTCTGGAAAAAAAATACAAAGGGAGATAATTATAACCGGTTGGTTACCTCCCCTTAATTCCTCTTATTGAGACACACCAGACTGATGTATGTCACATACACAGCTCAAAACAGAATTTTTTTTATTATTATTTCATTCAATTTTGAGTTTTTAAAGGGTTTTTGGCCATGATCTTTTGTTTATTAAATATTAAAATGATATATAATATTAAGCTGTAAAACAAAAAAAATGTGTTTATAAGGTTATGAACCCCCATTTAAATGTGCCCCTGGCATCTGCCTCTATAGTAAGTACTTGTTCTTAAGGAGAAATTTCTTAATCTGCAAAACGAAGAACACGATTTGTAGTATTATTTCATTGAATAATCTCTGTAAATTTTCATCTTGCATACTGGTGTTTTGTTAGTTGTATGGTTAAGTGTGATGTTAAGTACAATGAGAGATTTTATCCTGTATGTTTTTGAGCTGATAAGATGGGGGATATCTCTATGACATTTTTCAATTTTTTACACACTGGAAATCATTATGATTCAAGTAACTGTATATGTTGTATGTGTAACTTTGATAACCTCTTGAAATAGCGAAAACTTATCAATCTCAGACAAATGGCAAATATGTGTCATTCTCGGGCAGTGATCATTCTTGTTACTCCATGGCTGGGTCCAGTTATGGCCTAAAAAAGACAGATTTACATAAAACAGTGTTGATAGTTTATAGTTGTTCATCAGTAAAATAACACTACTTTGGACACAGAACTTTTTATGTGAACTAATGCCAGTTTGACTGAATCATTGTAGGAGGCGTGGCTAGCGAAGGTCATGTGACCGGAATACTGAGCAGCTTGAATCACTAGAATTTGAACTAGAGATGCAATGATTATATATACATATGTTACTTAATTAAAAATTGTAATTTAAAAAAAAAACATCATAGCCAAAACCCCTTTAACCTGAAATCTTAATTAAAAGTTGTAATTTAAAAAAAAAAATCATAGCCAAAAACCCTTTAAACTGAAATATCTTTGACCCTTTCATTTCGATTTGTAAAATAAACTGCTGACACTGGCTTTGCATTGTGTTTTAAAGTTTTAATTTGAGTGTTCTGTAGAAAATTTGATTCAGTATCTGATTGAAGCCTGATCTCAGTTGACTGTTCTTGGCCACGTTTGTGTACCATACCTTTGATCAAAAGAATTATCTGGATGAAGTTTCCCATTAAATGAAATATTTATAAAATATATCTTATTCATAGTTGGACATTTTTTCATGGGGTTCTTAGGATAGTCAGTTATTTTTTTCATAAAATGAGTTTGTGGTAGTATCAGAAGTAAAATTTTAGGAAATTTATCTTCATTTTGATAAATCAAATAATTTAATCATAAGGGTATATTTTCTGCCTTTTTTCTGGAATTTAAGAAGTTTAGTATCCTGATTGCCAGGAGTCTAAAATAATTTTTGACCCATTTCCTGGTTTGACAAGCAAAATGAGACAGATAGTTAAATATTTTCTGTTCACTCTGTAGATATATAGATTGCAGTTGTTTCCAAAAGATTGAAAATGAAACCTAATTAAGAAAAAGCTGAATATAGACAGTTTACTGTTGGAATGTTTTTGAAGAAGCAATGTGTATAAGATACAGGCTCCATTATTTGCCAGTCTTGATGAAGGTGTAGTGCACAAATGTGGCCCGCAACCTCAATTGTGAAAAGGCAAGCACACCTTTACTGTATAACCATCACTTAATATTATCATATCACCTCTATCATACACCACTATTGTAGAGAATATATCCTCACTGCATCATGATAATCAAGGGCTACCCATTGAGTCACTGTGACATGATGGGATGAGCAGGGCTACCCATTGAGTCACTGTGACGTGACGGGATGAGCCGGGCTACCCATTTAGTCACTGTGACGTGACGGGATGAGCCAGGCTACCCATTTAGTCACTGTGACGTGACGGGATGAGCCGGGCTACCCATTGAGTCACTGTGACGTGATCGGATGAGTCGGGCTACCCATTGAGTCACTGTGACGTGATCAGATGAGTCGGGCTACCCATTGAGTCACTGTGACGTGACGGGATGAGTCGGGCTACCCATTGAGTCACTGTGACGTGATGGGATGAGCAGGGCTACCCATTGTGTCACTGTGACGTGATGGGATGAGTCTGGCTACCCATTGAGTCACTGTGATGTGATGGGATGAGTCGGGCTACCCATTGAGTCACTGTGACGTGACGGGATGAGTCGGGCTACCCATTGAGCCACTGTGACGTGATGGGATGAGCAGGGCTACCCATTGAGTCACTGTGACGTGACGGGATGAGTCGGGCTACCCATTGAGTCACTGTGACATGATCGGATGAGTCGGGCTACCCATTGAGTCACTGTGACGTGACGGGATGAGCCGGGTCCATTGAGTCAATGTGATGTGACGGGATGAGCCGGGTCCATTGAGTCACTGTGACGTGACTTGATGTGCCAGGCTGCCCATTGAGTCACTGTGACGTGACGGGATGAGCTGGGTCCATTGAGTCACTGTGACGTTACAGGGTAAGTCGGGCTGCCCATTGAGTCACTGTGACATGTGACAGGAGCTCAGAAGGGCTGGCTGTCTGGTCACTGTGACATGTGACAGGGTTTCAGAAGGGCTGTCTGTCTAGTCACTGTGACATGTGACGGACTCAGAAGGGCTGCCTGTCTAGTCACTGTGACATGTGACAGGGGCTCAGAAGGGCTGTCTGTCTAGTCACTGTGACTTGTGACAGCTCAGAAGGGCTGTCTGTCTAGTCACTGTGACATGTGACAGGGGCTCAGAAGGGCTGCCTCTCTAGTCACTGTGACATGTTACAGGGGCTCAGAAGGGCTGTCTGTCAAGTCACTGTTACATGTGACAGGGACTGACCAAGGCAGCTGAGTCACTGTAACACAATTATAATCACATTGTAGAGAGAGAAAAAAAACTAATTACATATTTATTGGAAAATTATTTAAACTAGAGAATCATATATAATCAGGTTTTGCCTTGATGAATATATCTGCTTGAATATTATATATGCGGTAGATGGTACCAATATTTTTTTTTCATATAATAAATCTGCATTCAGTAATAAAATGAACCTGAAAAAAATCCAGAATTTCTCAGGGAGTAACTTCAAATTTATATTCCTGTAAATGTTTCTAAAATCATTAAATAAATGTATTTTAATTAGTAATTTATAAATGAATTTCACATCAACTCAAATTTTTAGATTTTTTTGCTAAAATTTAATGGGAAATGTTTCATAAAATTGAATTGAAAATTTAAAAATAATTTTGACTCAAAATTGAGATTTTATCAAAACCAGAAAATGCATGTTGAATCTTTTTTCACTTATAGTTATGGAATTAGACAATAAAACCTAATCAGAGTAGAGGAATGAAAAATTACTTGATGCCAACTTCTCCAATTTCTTTTTATTTAATTATTTTGTTTGGTTTTGTTTATCATTTGTACATAATTTATTTTTATTTTGAGTTTTGTTGATCAATATAAACATCAAAAGTCACCAATGATGAATACTAATGTGAGACTGTCAGATCGTTTTCTGTTGTGTATATAACTATTTCTGTTGATAACTACTATATGTCTGGTCTTTCCTTCTGCCTTTCCTCCGACAGCATATAGCCAATATATTCACCAAACGTACACAAATGTAAGGCGTCCTCCTCTCCCTGATTACCGCTCCGCTACGCAAATGGCGCAGTATGCCCGCCAGAAGCACATGTGGCAGTTGGATCGAACGCGCTCGCATGATGGTGTTGTGGGCTACCAACAGAACGGCGAGGTATCGTCGGGTGATAGACATTTCGGCTCATCAATGGATGGTAGGTGACCTCCGGTTAGGATGTGTGTGGTAGGTTGTACAAGCCTAATGACCGTGTTTTCAAATGTGTCTTGTCCGTTATGTTTCGTACTCGTCACGTCCTGTGTCAGTCATGCCCTAGTGGCTGCCATTGCTGTGTGAGCTACAATGTGTAAGCTTTAGTGGAAAATTTTTTTTCCTTATGGCTGTGTGTGTAATGTACATTGTTTTCGTGAATTTCTCATTTATCATAAAAGTCGCAAATAATTGGTACTTGTGTTTGAAACAAACATTTTGTGGTTGTAGTTATAAACCGCGCCTTGTGATTCGCTTATTTACAGCTTTTAGACAATCAGCATGGCCAGATGATCAACCAGACTCATAAATTATAAAGGTTTGTCACCTCGTGTGAAAACAGAATTACCTCCCTTTGAACCCCTTCAAATACCATTTCGAATAAGAATTGAGAATTAATATTTTTTGCATGAAATCAAGCAAATCCATACAAATTAAAACAAGAACTGGCCTGACTGTTTTGTTAGCCTCCAGAATAATAATAGGTGTAACATCACATTAACATATGAAGATCAACAAGTTAAATTCATTTTGTATGATTTTAATGTATTTTTATGGGCACACCGTTTATTGGGGGTAGGGGCCTTGATCTACCTATCTCAATTGCGTTCCATTCTGAATCAACTACGTATCTTGAGAATCCATGAACAAATTAGTACATATCCACTCCATAA
This sequence comes from Pecten maximus, assembly GCF_902652985.1. Classification (NCBI taxonomy): domain Eukaryota; kingdom Metazoa; phylum Mollusca; class Bivalvia; order Pectinida; family Pectinidae; genus Pecten; species Pecten maximus. The sequence continues at coordinate 57,461,510 of NC_047015.1, read as the reverse complement.
CAGATTAACTTCATATCTAATTCAAAACAAAAAGTTTTTTCACTTGATCGTATTCTAGTGGTCATTGGTCAAAGAGGGTCAAAGGTCACCTTTAACTTCTGTTGAAAGGGCACAATCGGCCAAATCAGTGTCATGCATTGAGAGAACCTTTCAACAGATTTCTTTGGGAGATTTTACCACAGATATTTAATTGATGAGAGATTTTGACGAAACTTTGCAGCTGTGCTTATAAGGCAGCTTAGGTATGTTTGAATACAGCATTATCAGTCAAAGGTCAAGGTCACTTATAAGAATTTAGTTTTGCATTCCTGGTCATCAAACAACAGTCATATCTATTGACATTTTTCATTTTGTTAAACATCACAGGTTTTGTTGGTATTTTAAGTGAGCTTGAGTGGCTTATTCATGATAGATGTCATTTGATATAAAAAATGTAAAAAAAATATGCATATTGTCAACTACCTACAAGTATTAATCTTAATATAGTCCAGTATACTGTCTGATCATCACAAAACATGGCAACCAAAAAGTCCACGGGGGGTACTAGGTGTGTGTCGGGACGAAAATATTACAATTAATTAATGATGTCACTAATTAGGTGCTGTGGATCAGCCACCTACAGCTGTCGTCACTGATTTTCCCGAAATTAAATTCATTCGGAACTCTTGTATTTCCTTAATGAATGATACATTTATGATTGATAGATGTCGAGTTATCATGAAAAACATAATCATAGTCCCGATTTGCAGCACAATCAGTAAGATTCTAACCCTTCTACAAACAGCATGCTGTTCATCCCGAACCTCTCCTCTGACCCACTAACCTGGGCTACTTACACTGGTGGTAGGATGTTCAAATCTGGGTGTACGAGATTTAATCTACAAGCAATTTTAGAACACTCTGTGTACCATTTATAGGACTATATACAAAGACAATTCATTCAATTTAAAGTTAATTGATATTCAGTATTTAAGTGATCTTTGAATTTCGATGTTGTTCAGATTTTAAAACATTATATATATTTAGTGTATTGAATTTACTATACTTCCCGTTCTGTAATCAAGACAGAACTTAAGTCAAAATTATTTTTATGTAGATTTATTTATTTTTATATAATTAGTATGTATCTAAATGAAAACCTATTAGCTGATTTTTATGTCTTCCTGTTCTGTTGAAGTTTGGACTTCCTGGTTCAATTTTTCGTGCTTTAGCAAACTGATATTTTTTATATTTTCTTACTAGCTAGCTGTTATCCCATCTTTGCATTTTGGCATGAAGTGTTTGTTAACCTGTTTCTCCTGCAGTTTGCACTTAGCCAGCTATCTTGGTGTCAGTATGCACTTGTTGCTGACGATAGTTGTTATACTGCCACTGTAGATGGGGTCGACAGAGAGACAATCTACTGTATGCCAGTAAACCAAGGGGGGATAACTGGAGCTGTAGAAATTCAAGGACAGGATGCATGCTTGTAAATAGTTGTTGGTGATGTGAAGTTGTTGTGCTCTAACATATGTTAATTTTCAGAATAATATATTGATATTGGTAATTGCTTCAACAGTAATAAAAAGATTTGGAAAAAGAAAAGAAATAATATGGTATGACAATTGAGTTTTAAAAGTTATTAAACTAAAGTTTGGTGCTGGGTGCTATTGGCTTATAGCCAAACGGCACCAACATTTTGGGATTACTGTTAAAAACATATATATGTTTAAAGCTATGAATTTGGGCCATCATCATATAATTTGTTCACTCTTTCAATGTTTTTTTATTTTGTTCGACTTCTCAATTAGCTGATGGAGTTATATACGAAATTTCATAAAATTCTGTTGATGATTCATTGATTTCAATGCAAAGTAGACTCACTGATTAAACCGTTTGAACAAAGGACATTGTGTAATCAGGATTAAGAAATAGAAATCCTAAAAAGAAAAAAAAAAATCTTTTAGAGAAACAGCTTTCTTTACAATAACCATATTGAGGTATGCAGTCTAGTACAAGTTTTAATTCTCGGCATTCAGAAAAGAGGCCGTGGGGCAGTTTTAGGGACAGGTGCACTTACAAGGTTGAACAAGTGTACCTGTATATATATGTTTTGTGTATTGTGTGATGATAGGCCAAAAACGGAGGGATTTACCCTTTCACATTAATGAAATTGGACACTAGTACTGTTGTAACATGAACCGGTCTATTCTAGATGCATAATATACACCTGTATATAAACATGTTGATGTTTAGTGTAGATCAAGTTTCTTACCTGTGGAGGGAAGTTTCTCAACTAAACTAGAATTCTCCCTGCAACCAGGAAACATTTACTAAGAATTTTTCATCATCCTAATTTGATTTCATCCTAAAAATGAGGATGTTAAAGAGAACTAGGTTTTCAGTTTAGATTTGTGGAATTTTTTACGAGCAGTAAATCAAAGTTAAGGTGAAGTGAAGTGTCTCTGAGTGTGAGGAGAGATTTCTACTTGGTTAGTCTAGAGTGTGGGGAGAGATTTCTACTGGGTTAGTCTAGAGTATGGGGAGAGATTTCTACTGGGTTAGTCTAGAGTGTGGGGAGAGATTTTTACTGGGTTAGTCTAGAGTGTGGGGAGAGATTTTTACTGGATTACCCAGTACATTTGTAGTCAAGAGTGTGTGGGAGAGATTTCTATTGGATTAGTCCTGAGGTTGGGGAGAGATTTCTACTGGGTTAGTCTAGAGTGTGGGGGGAGATTTCTACTGGGTTAGTCTAGAGTGTGGGGGGAGATTTCTACTGGGTTAGTCTAGAGTGTGAGGAGAGATTTCTACTGGGTTAGTCTAGAGTGTGGGGAGAGATTTCTACTAGGTTAGTCTAGAGTGTGAGGAGAGATTTCTACTGGGTTAGTCTAGAGTGTGAGGAGAGATTTCTACTGGGTTAGTCTAGATGTGGGAGAGATTTCTACTGGGTTAGTCTAGAGTGTGGGGAGAGATTTCTACTGGGTTAGTCTAGAGTGTGGGGAGAGATTTCTACTGGGTTAGTCTAGAGTGTGAGGAGGGATTTCTACTGGGTTAGTCTAGAGTGTGGGGGGAGATTTCTACTGGGTTAGTCTAGAGTGTGAGGAGAGATTTCTACTGGGTTAGTCTAGAGTGTGAGGAGAGATTTCTACTGGGTTAGTCTAGAGTGTGAGGAGAGATTTCTACTGGGTTAGTCTAGAGTGTGAGGAGAGATTTCTACTGGGTTAGTCTAGAGTGTGGGGGGAGATTTCTACTGGGTTAGTCTAGAGTGTGAGGAGAGATTTCTACTGGGTTAGTCTAGAGTGTGAGGAGAGATTTCTACTGGGTTAGTCTAGAGTGTGAGGAGAGATTTCTACTGGGTTAGTCTAGAGTGTGAGGAGAGATTTCTACTGGGTTAGTCTAGAGTGTGGGGAGAGATTTCTACTGGGTTAGTCTAGAGTGTGAGGAGGGATTTCTACTGGGTTAGTCTAGAGTGTGGGGGGAGATTTCTACTGGGTTAGTCTAGAGTGTGAGGAGGGATTTCTACTGGGTTAGTCTAGAGTGTGGGGGGAGATTTCTACTGGGTTAGTCTAGAGTGTGGGGGGAGATTTCTACTGGGTTAGTCTAGAGTGTGAGGAGAGATTTCTACTGGGTTAGTCTAGAGTGTGGGGAGAGATTTCTACTGGGTTAGTCTAGAATGTGGGGAGAGATTTCTACTGGGTTAGTCTAGAATGTGGGGAGAGATTTCTACTGGGTTAGTCTAGAGTGTGGGGAGAGATTTTTACTGGGTTAGTCTAGAGTGTGGGGAGAGATTTCTACTGGGTTAGTCTAGAGTGTGGGGAGAGATTTCTACTGGGTTAGTCTAGAGTGTGGGGAGAGATTTCTACTGGGTTAGTCTAGAATGTGGGGAGAGATTTCTACTGGGTTAGTCTAGAGTGTGGGGAGAGATTTCTACTGGGTTAGTCTAGAGTGTGAAAAGAGATTTCTACTGGGTTATTCAGGAGTGTGGGGAGAGATTTCTACTGGGTTAGTCTAGAGTGTGAGGAGAGATTTCTACTGGGTTAGTCTAGAGTGTGGGGAGAGATTTCTACTAGGTTAGTCTAGAGTGTGAGGAGAGATTTCTACTGGGTTAGTCTAGAGTGTGAGGAGAGATTTCTACTGGGTTAGTCTAGAGTGTGGGGAGATATTTCTACTGGGTTAGTCTAGAGTGTGGGGAGAGATTTCTACTGGGTTAGTCTAGAGTGTGAGGAGGGATTTCTACTGGGTTAGTCTAGAGTGTGGGGGGAGATTTCTACTGGGTTAGTCTAGAGTGTGAGGAGAGATTTCTACTGGGTTAGTCTAGAGTGTGGGGAGAGATTTCTACTGGGTTAGTCTAGAGTGTGAGGAGGGATTTCTACTGGGTTAGTCTAGAGTGTGGGGGGAGATTTCTACTGGGTTAGTCTAGAGTGTGGGGAGAGATTTCTACTGGGTTAGTCTAGAGTGTGAGGAGAAATCGGGTTAGTCTAGAGTGTGAGGAGAGATTTCTACTGGGTTAGTCTAGAGTGTGAGGAGAGATTTCTACTAGATTATTCCGATGATGTTGACCTTTGAACTAATCCAACTTTTTTTTTCTTGTATTTTTAGATGCAGAAGAAGAGCAAGTGTCTGCAGTGTGATGGTCAAGTACATTCTTGCCTTGGTCAGCAAAGGGATAGTAGTGTCCAAAGGCTGATTGGTCAGCAAAGGGATAGCAGTGTCCTAAGGCTGAGTGGTCAGCAAAGGGAAAGCAGCGTCCTTAGGCTGAGTGGTCAGCTAAAGGGATAGTAGTGTCCTAAGGCTGATTGGTCAGCAAAGGGATAGCAGTGTCCTAAGGCTGAGTGGTCAGCTAAGAGACAGCAGTGTCCTAAGGCTGGTCAGCATGGATTTAGTGCAATAAGAGATACAAGTTTTGTCTGTGATAATGCTAACAAGGGAGGAGGGCAGACGTCACTCGTGGGGGTATTCAAGCATGTGGATTCCAGTGGATTCCAGTGGATCTTCGACAGAGAATGTGCCATATGGACGTGTAGTTGGCCTTATGATTGTCATGAAGCACATTGAAGTGTATTCAGGAAAATGTCCGGAGAATCCTCTTATGCCAGGAGTTGTCCCTCCCCGATTTCTACAGCATGCTACGTTGACTTCCTTCTGCTGGTGTGGATTTAAAAATGTGCGGAACAACGTGATCTTGTGGAATAGTCATCCACATGATCTTGACTCGGGTCGTGGCCATTGCAGTATAAAATCTCTCCTATAGTTCTAGTCTGCTTGTGGAATCATGAGAGGGATGAGGGTGCAGAATTCCTGTCATGTGGACGGTGGATTTTACTGCAAATTCATCGTCATTTATCATCGTCTGGGCAGTCTGGAGATAGTTTTGGAGCGAATCTCATTTAATCATCATGTGCATTATTATAAACATGACCCCTGAATTGATTCTAATTTAGACATCAGGATTTGTCCAATGACCAAGCATCACATTTGGGTGTTGACTGTGATATCAAATCTCCAATTTTGATAATTTGAACCCAGAGTGCATTTTTTCCTGGAGAGAGATGACAATGGTTCTGCAAGTACATGTGGTACACTTCAAACTTTCTATGGTTGAGAAACTCTGATTTGAAGGTATTGCATAGACATTTTCTAGTACTTGTATGATGTTGAATCGATTATGCAGGGGATACCACAGAACAATTAAACCTCCACCGTGTGACGACTTGACACTGCGACGAACAATCAGGAGAAAAACTGCTTACCTATATATATATATATATATGCAGTGTGTGTAACATGCTGTGGACAAGGCCAGTGAAATATCGTGTAGGCTGGTGACTCGTGTGGCCAAACTCTCCTTAGTCACCCTCGACGCAGTGCCGAGATATCAAAGTCTGTATATGGGACTGGATATCTAATACACATAGTGCTACATTTGAGAGGAGGCAACTATTCTCTTATTTACTCAGTAAGTCTAGAAGATCTATGCATTGGTGCCATTTTGATTTTATTGTTGATTTTTTTTGTTGAGAATTAATTCGGAGAGCTTCCATATGTTTTATATCATGTCTGTAATGCCCAGGTCTCTGTTGTATCAATCATACTTAGCTTACTAACGTCAAAATTCTTTCGTAAATTTGAATTCAAAATATGTTCTTGGATTCAAAATGACAAAATTAATCTAAAAATAGATTTGATGAATCATTTTGTGATTGGGTTGAAGTAAATTAAAGATTATCGCAGGTTATCCCTGATGCAGCAGAGCTCTGTGTAACTTAACTGTTGTCTCTCCTGTACCACAAAGAAGCTGGTAAAATTATCTCCCCTTGGCAGTTAGTGGACCAATCTGAAACCTCGAATTTGACTCCCGCTATATTAACTTGGAGGTGATCGATGAAGATTTTTTTTTTTTTTTTTTTGTAATAAGGGATATTTTCTTCAAAACAAAGTTCTTTTTTTGAAGTCAGTGTCAATACTGACAGGAAATTACTTCCCTCCTATAGAATTCTTAATGCTTAAAATTTTTTCTTTTTAAATTCTTCATTAAAATTTATAACATACACCAATTATGTTTTTTCCTCTGCACTATTTGGGAGTAAATTGTTTTTGGTGATCAGAATTTTTTACTTATTCATACACCTGTATCACCCAAGGTTATGTGTGAAGCACATCCAAGGAATTCATAGACTGCTAAAATTACCTCCCCTTGGCAGTGATTAGGCTATAAAATTATATCCCCTTGGTAGTGGGTAGACTGGTAAAATGATCTCCCCATAGAAGTAATTTGGCTGTAAAATTATCTCCCCTTTTGGCAGTGATTTGGCTGTAAAATTATCTCTCCTTTGGATTTGGCTGTAAAATTATCTCCCCTTTTGGCAGTCATTTGACTGTAAAATTATCTCCCCTTTTGGCAGTCATTTGACTGTAAAATTATCTCCCCTTGGCAGTAATTTAGTTGTAAAATTACCTTCCTTTTGGCAAAATTTTGAGGTCAGTAACTTATTATCAGTACAAATCTTATTTGTTCAAACTGTCCAGTATAAGGTGCAACTGTAGTGCATATATACAAACTCATTTTTCTGGACTAAAAATAGCTATGTCTGGCTGACCGGTGGTAATTACGACAAATTGTCCACTGCCGATGTCTGGCTGACCAGCAGTAATTAAGACAAATTGTCCACTGCCAATGTCTGGCCCACAACTGGCAAGACTCTCGGCTACAGATGAATATTTCCATAGTAATACTGTCTAGGGAGGGGGTTATAAAGGTCACAGGTTCATACTGATGGTACAGTATATAATCTGAAAGCAAACTTTCTGCTCAGAACCATTCTCCCTCTTACTTCTCTGCTAATTTTGCAGCTATCATGTAGGGCTTAGAGAACATTGTTAAGATTCTAGTGTCCATATTGGACCATGTTATCAATTATGATAAGTTAAAATGATCATATTGGTTTCAGATTTATAATACAAACAACAGATATAGCAGCTGGTGCAAGACTGGTTAACAGTGAAAATCTGGTAGTGAAAATTTCTAAGAATTATTTGGAAATAATATTATCTGTATATTAGGTACAGGAAATATACCTACGAAGAATATTTAGGTGTTACTGATGTAGGAGATACAGGAGGTTTGACCTGTATAGTTTTTGTTCAGTATTCTTGCCCAAATTTGAATTGTTATAAATATTGATTGTTGCAAAGCTGAGAAAATGCAAATTGGAGTATCTGCAGATTATAATTCCATAAACAGTGATGTTCTGTGAAATATGAAGCATGCTTAGCAGTTCTATTCACTGAACTGTAAACACATGTTACGGTTTCATGAACAGGATGATTCGCAATTAACAAAACGTTTTTGTCAGTCTTTCTCATGCATACTGCAGAGATAATTTGATTTTAAATCCAAAAAAACTTCAATATCTGCCACGAGACTCCCCTGAGGTTTAATACTTATAGACTGTTACTGATTGTAAATTACGGAAATGTTTGGGATCTAGAATGAACAGCATGCCCCTTGAAACATCTTCACTATCCAAGGGTGTTTGGTCCTCTCCTTTAATTATGTGAAGATGAAGGTATTGAACCATAAACCCTTGGTAAGCGGAGATGCCCTTGAACATGCAACACTTATGTTTTTTAAAAGATAGAAATAAAAATCTGTTTTGCTGTTCAACAAAATCCTCTCAGCAGTAGGCAATACTGGCTTCAGTTTGATCCTGGCCTTAATGTTCGTGAATGAAATATAGAAATGTAATCTGCTCTAAAATGATAGTGCAAAGTTGTGCTCTCCTGTTCCGGTACCCAGCATTTGATAATGTGATGTACAACACTTGTGTAATTTGAATGTATTAATTGTCCTTTTTTATGTATGTACATTTCATAAATTAATTAACGATATGATTTTTGATGTTGTTGAGGGGCTTGGCAATATATTGAAGGAGTCGTATGATGACATTTTGTATTGTTACGTGGATTCACATGAATGTCATGTTGATTCACACAGATCTGAAATTATATGCAGAAAACATGTGCATTAAGTCTGATAAAGTTATATACTACATTGAGAAGTTTTACACATATTTGAGGTTTGCCTATAAGTTTGTGCTAGAGAATTAGAAGCATATGTGTGTCTTATCAATGCATGATGTGGGTATATTATAATATGCAAGTTGTGTGTGGAAAAAATGTTGTGAGTTGAGAATCTGGGTGTAAGGGTGAAATACATGTATATGTGGGCGTGAGGGTACGAGGGTACAAGGGTGTAAGGGTACAAGGGTGCAAGTAGTCAGTGGTGGAATGAAAGTGGATCAACTTCAATAATTAAGCCATGTGTTGCATTTGTACAGCATTACACTATCACCTATCATATATCAAGTCCAGGTCAGTTATAAAGTAACTGTGTAACATGATGGATCTGATTTGACAGGTAAACTTGTCGTTTTCAATATCAAAGTATATATCACCTTGTAATTAATAATTTATTAAGTGCAGAAGTTCTAGGATTTCAAATTCATTGCCAGGACATTTATAATTACTTGAATGAGAGAAGAGTTGAAAAAATCGACTCGGGAGTACTTTGTTGTAGTAGTTCAATACTATTATTGCAGCCCGATTAGATACTGGATATTCGATGACAAGCCTGTGTTAACTAGTTATTCAGGAGCTTATAAGTTATTCAGTCGTGTACCAAGACTATATGCTATCTTGCAAAATCAACAAATGTACATTTTTCACCCTTAAATACGATTGGCTTGACGAACAATCTCAGTTAGGTTATGGTGTCTTTTAGAAAGCATTAAAATGAGACCGAAATTACAATTTTTGAACAATATTTTACAAAAAAAATTTTGTGCAGTGATCATTGTGAGGTAGCATATATACTTAACACAAGACAGTTTTACGGAGAATCTGGTTGGAATTACATTTACTGTCAGCAGTTTGTATACATTATAATCATGATTATCATCATATCATATTTATTCAAGTTCTTCTTCTATGTCCCCACTTTCATAAGCTAAGATCCCTGTGAAACAAGAAAAAATTTACAACATTATTTAAATTTTTACTTAAAAAATATTATTGCATTATTATATTTTTGGTGTAATTGAACAAAGCTTTGCATTTGGAATTAATAGAAATTGGCTTATTTAACATTGTGATCTAGATTTGATTCTCATCTTCCTGTAAGTATAAGAAGAAGATTATCATAAAAATAAATTTGGAAATAATAGAAGTTGGCTTAGCTGTGATCTAGATTTGATTCTCATCTTTCTGTAAGTATAAAAAGATCTGTCATAAAAATAAATTCATGTGTATGTATTTAAAAATGCATTTACAGTCATTATTGACATGACTGGTTACATAGATCTAGTACGGAGAAAGGATAGCCTTCCTCATACACTTCCCCTCATACAATACAATGTCCATTGTCATATATTAAATATGTTGAAAAGAATAATAATAAAATATGTACAGTTTATAGTAATGATGATTGTAGTTTTGTTGTTTTTATCGACCAACCCTCTGATGATGGTTGTCGTCCATCAGATGAAAGAAAAGAGTTAAAATATCTGACTTGGAGTTCATTGAGTGATAACAAACTTCAAAAGTTAAAGTCCAAGATGGCTATCTTTTGTTTTTGATCAGCCCGAAAATATATCCATAAAGAAGCCGTGGGGAGCACACCTGTTCAGAAATTTCATAGTTCTTCTTTTTCTTCTGATCAGAGGAACTAAATTACACTCTAGAGTCATAATTTGGTGATACAAAACAGATACTATAGAGCAAATACAAAAAGAAAAAATGAAGAAGAAAAAACAGTACAGGAAAGTTCAAATTCACATAGAACCAATAAGTATGGATCAGGAAGCGATAAGCATGCACCAAGAGCCCTTTGGCAATCTTTTATTCAAGAATAACAATGTTTTTTTGTGAACTTTATTTATCACTCAAATTTCATGTTCTTGGTCAATACAATTACGGAATATCAAACAACTTTTAATTCACCCGAGATGAAGTCTTTGCAAAGTCTTCATGACTTGTCGACAAACAGGAAACTGAGGGTCATGATATTTGAATAGGTCACCTTTGTTCAAATAAATGACATTGGCCTAGTTTCCAGTTCACAAAGGCCAAATATGTTGAAAATATTGACTTCTCAATAACCAGGAAACCAAGGGTTATGATATTAAAACAGGAGCATGCTGGGATAGAGAGCTACGTTGTTCAATTGAATGACCATGACCTACTTCCAAGATCATTGGTTTTCAATGCCTGAATTGCAATCTTTGAACAACTTCTAAAAAAACCAAGAGGGCTATCAAGTTTGATGGAATGAACGATGGTGTACTATTTTAAAGGTCACAGGGGTCAAATATTAATTAGGCCCAGGTTCATGATATTGGGCTGTCAAGTTTGTTCAAATAAAGAGCCTCGACCTTCCTTCAGGCTACAGGTCAAATGTTTAAAAATCTTAAAACAATTTCTCATTAACCAAGAGGCCCATGCAGGTTCATGATATTGGAACAGTAGAAAGCTGGGATGGAATGCTACCAAGTTTGTTCACATGAACGACCTTGACCTACTTTCGATGTCAAAAGTTTAAAGGAATCGACTTCTCAATCTCAAAAACACCTTGACCTATACTCTCAAGGTCAAAGGTGTTATAATCTTGATATCAACTATCTGTATATATATATATCAGAACCTTTGGGTCTCTTGTAGTTTTGTTGTTTTGTCGTTTGATACAGCGTTTGTGAATTTGGTATTCATGTTCTGTTCCCTTTGTTTTTTAGGAGCGTTCATGAATTCTGTCATCATGACTTGTCGCTTTTGTTGTTTCCACAGAGCGTTTGTGAATTGTTACTTGTCTCGTCGTTTGTTGTTTCCACAGAGCGTTTGTGAATTCTGTAATTAGTTTCGTAATCACATTTTTGAGCATTATTTGTTCCGATGGTCATTAGAAATAATACCAATTTGTATATTCCCTTGAAAAAAAACCCAGGAATGATTTCAAGAGCTGATTTATTTATTCAGTAAAACATGGTACATTACAATGAAAACAATAGAATCTTATATCTTTACATATCACAAGCTTTAATACATGTTACATTACATCCTAGCTTCATTAAAACAATTGTCTGTCTCCGTGAATATGTTAGGAAAAATGTAAAACATATACAATATTTTGTATGTTGTATGTTAATTAAGGATGCATGTGTAATCATACAACAAATCTAAATTCATACTGACAAGAATCCAAAGGTTTAGACTGATTTCACCTTCACAAGGTCACAGACTCACAAGGTCACCTGATTCACAAGGTCACTTGATTCACAAGGTCACCTACTCACAAGGTCACTTGATTCACAAGGTCACCTACTCACAAGGTCACAGACTCACAAGGTCACCTGATTCACAAGGTCACTTGATTCACAAGGTCACCTGACTCACAAGGTCACCTGACTCACAAGGTCACCTGACTCACAAGGTCACCTGACTCACAAGGTCACCTGATTTCACAATGTCACAGACTCACAAGGTCACCTAGCTGGCTCACAAAGTCACTTGACTCACAACATCAACTGACTCGCAAGGTCACAGACTCACAAGGTCACCTGATTCACAAGGTCACCTGACTCACAAGGTCATTTGGCTCACAATGACACCAACTTACACAGTCATTTGACTCCCAAAGTCACTTGACTCACAATGTCACCTGACTCATAAGGTGACTGGACTCACATGGTCACCTGACCGACTCATAATGTCACTCGACTCACAAGATCACAGGATTCAAAATTTCATTGTACATATATCACAGTTATTGCTTACAAAACATACTGCATCTGTTATTACATACTGTAGGTATACATATACTACGGCAATTTTTTTTTAGGGGGGGGGGGGGGGGGAGGGTAGTTAAATTCATTGCTCAAATGTTAAATTTATAAAATTGAGGAGATTATAAAATGTATTTCTTTAATGAATCCATACACACTTTAGAAGGTGAAATAAACAAGTTAAATAACAATGATAAATGATAACAATACACAGGTTTTGTCACCAATGTTGCATTTCAAGTTGAATGCTGCAACAAAACAATGCAAATAAGCATAAGCATAGGGTACAAACGTGCAATGCTAACTTGATTTTTTCCAGATAAGTGGTACATGAAAAAAGTTCATGTAAATATTCAACAGTTTACCTTTTCAAGGACATATATACCTACAAAATCCACAAAAATCCACTCCTCAAAAACAATGTTTTTGAAGTATCGGATGAAAAGTTATGGGATTGAAAATAAATATGAGATGAGAAGAAAAAAGAATCTGAAGCTCGATGTCACCATCATCACAGTTATGTATTGTGTAGGTCACTGACACTCGAAGATGTCACCATCATCATCACAGTTATGTATTGTATAGGTAACTGACACTCGATGTCACAATCATCACAGTTATGTATTGTGTAGGTCACTGACACTCGATGATGTCACCATCATCATCACAGTTATGTATTGTATAGGTAACTGACACTCGATGTCACAATCATCAGTTATGTATTGTATAGGTAACTGACACTCGATGATGTCACCATCATCACAGTTATGTATTGTATATTATGTCACTATGGTGAACACTGATCGCAGTGTTAGTGCAAACATTTCCTGACATTGAATGTTCCGTGACATCACACACCATGTTTTTCCTCAAATACAAAATGTCATCTAACAATTTTATAGGATTTCAAATAATGCCTCACTCTCCTACATTAACAGCCATTGGACTGCAGGATTTCAAATAATGCTTCGCTTCCCTATATTTACAGTGACTGGTTTGCGGGATTTCAAATTATTGCTTCGCTCCATACATTTACAGCGATTGTTTTTTATACAGTCTACTTGCGTAGAAGCCGCACTGAATCCATGCCTGCTGGATATTTTAGTTTTTGCTTTGAATGTAGCCTCGTGGTGGTAGAGGAGGAGGCTCTTCGTCGGCAAACTTTGCAGTTTCCAGGAATTCAAGACGCAGCGTCTTACGTGCCTAAAATAAAGTAAATCAATTAGATTTCATTCATACATGTAGCTACAGTATATATATAAAATATCTGTTATAAGTTCATTCACAAAGCAAAACTTTTCAATGAGTAACTGTGACCTGTCTAAACTTGACAATCAGTTTGAACTTCGAACTAGATATGTAGAAAATGTGAAAAGTCGAAATATTCGGAAGTTTCTATTTAAGATAAAAGCAAAGATTCCCAACATATATATATATTACTAAACCTAATAGTGACTTAACGCATTAACATATTTTCACTGTTATGTATAATGTTCAAAAGAATACAAACATTTTAATCTTAAGTTTATTTATCACATTGCTGGCTTGTTCTGCTAAGTTATAAATATCATACGACACATGTGTAATAACACTATTGTGACATCGTAATAAATATTACACTTTTGTGACGTCGCATGATTATCTGGTGAGGCGGAAACGTTCCATCTGAGCCAGATTTCGCTTGACTTATATAGAAATGAAAATTGAATGTTTTTGTTTATATTCTCTTGAAAAGTAGTTATGTGATAAATAGAATATTAAACTTGTGGCTATGTCATATGAAATTTATGCCACGAGCCTTTATCAAATGAAGTTGACAAATAAACTTGTTCAATAATTTGTTATGCCACAAGTCTTTAGTCTTAAGTGGCATATCAAATTATTAAACATTAAGTTTAATATCTTCCATATGACATAGCCACAAGTGTAATATCCTCTATAGACAGCATTAGATCTCGAACGAAGTAAACATGTGTCGCAAGGCCCCTTTATTATGTCACGCTGCTTATCAATGGAATACAGCTTGAAGTTTTGAATATAACTTAACTATATTATCTTGCCTTTTGACCATAAATAATCTTACCTCTTTTGACTGTCTGGATGATGTCGACTGTCTAATTTGCACCGGTTCCTCATCGTTGGGTGATCCAGTCTCTATGTTGGAGTGTGCTGACATTTTCAAGTAGAAGGCATCCTCTCCGGAAGACTCCTCCTCCTCGTCCTGTTAGAAATTGACATTTAACATTTTTATCATTTCTTCATTTCTGTGTTTTGAAGAGTTAAGATTCTTTACTTTTATTGAATTATTTAACATATAATAGCCATTTATTTGTAAATGTAATCTTCAACTTGGACCAATATGACACAAATAAAACTGTTTAAATTTTAGTGACCTTTGGCAGTTTGGCAAAATATTGCAATCAATATATTTCAATTCACATACAGAAAATGCCCATCAATGAAAAAATCAAATAATTAAAAATAAGGTGCAATACCACAAATCTGATTTCGATATCATGTATTTAGATTTTCAGATTCTTTGGATGTTAACATTGATATATATATATTTACCAGAAGTTCGTCCGACTCGCTTCCACACATATCGAAACTGGAAGCAGATACTTGGCTGATGTCGGACACTCTACTACCGTTACCTGTAATAACATACATCTCCTTTGATATACTGATTATACTTATATATCATCTAATTGGTTTCAATTACGAATAATGATACATCGCATTCAACACTCGAAAGTGAGTATCGTTCTAACATCCACAATGTCAGACAAAGGTATATCTTCACACTGTCAAACATGGGTATCGTTGTCATACAATGTCAGACAAAAGTATTTTCACAACATCATATATGAGTATAATTTTCATACTCACAATGTCAAATACGAGTATAATTTTCATACTCAAAATATCAAACACGAGTATCGTTCTCATACTCACAATGTCAAACACGAGTATCGTTCTCATACTCACAATGTCAAACATGAGTATCGTTCTCATACTCACAATGTCAAACATGAGTATTGTTCTCATACTCACAATGTCAAACATAAGTATCTTTCTCATACTCACAATGTCAAACACGAATATTGGTTCCATATTCACAATGAAAAGCATAAATTGAAAAAATTTGACCAGAATGACAATAATTGTTGATTATAATGTTTTTGTAACATGTACTTGTTCTTGCTCTGATTTTTTTCAGAATCATTCCCAATATTCCTCACAGCTAAATATAGAAAAAAATTGAGAGTGCAATATAAAAAAGTTTCTATTATCGTGTAATCTGTACGGGAGAACTTAAAAAGGATGCACAAGTAAAGGTCACCTGTAAGTTTGAGTTAAGCTTCCTCATCTTGAGTCATCAGTGATGCTGGAGAACGAGTTGGGGAGAAATGTTGGGGATATAACATTTAACCTAAACCATGGAAAAAAACTATAGAACCTGGGAGATGTCTTACACAGCCATTTATTCAATTGCATCAATGATAAGATGTTGTGTTGATATCTACAATTTTGTGTAAAGGAACAACTTACTGGAACCACTGCTCCGATCCTGGGCAAGTTGAGTGGTTCCTCTGGAGTTTCTCAGCAGGGTAGGTGTCTATAAAACAAAAAAAAAAACGTTTTGATTCCCATATAAGGTAAATCATCTGTGCGCATTCTCAACATTGTAAATTTTATTATTATACACGTATATAAATATATGCATGAATATTTTATTATGGATGTGAAAATAATATAAAGACAAATTAAACTTTGAATCTAAAATTAAACACCTTTGGTAGTAAGATGTGTCATGGAGGGTTCATAAGGGTTATTAGGGAGGGTGTGTGAGGGGTCTATGTATGATGGAAGGTGTGTGAGGGGTATGTGTATGATGGAAGGTGTGTAAGGGAAGGTGTGTAAGGGAAGGTGTGTAAGGGAAGGTGTGTCGGGGGTCTGTGTGTGAGGGAAGGTGTGTAAGGGAGGGTGTGTGAGGGGTCTATGTGTGAGGGAAGGTGTGTGAGGGGTCTATGTGTGAGGGAAGGTGTGTAAGGGAGGGTGTGTGAAGGGTCTATGTGTGAGGGGTCTATGTGTGAGGGGTATATGTGTGAGGGGTCTATGTGTGAGGGGTCTGTGTGTGAGGGAAGGTGTGTGAGGGGTATGTGTGTGAGGGGTCTGTGTGAGGGGTCTGTGTGTGAGGGAAGGTGTGTGAGGGGTATGTGTGTGAGGGGTCTGTGTGAGGGGTCTATGTGTGAGGGAAGGTGTGTGAGGGGTCTGTATGATGGAAGGTGTGTAAGGGAGGGTGTGTGAGGGGTCTATGTGTGAGGGAAGGTGTGTGAGGGAAGGTGTGTGAGGGAAGGTGTGTTAGGGGTCTGTGTGTGAGGGAAGGTGTGTGAGGGGAGGGTGTGTGAGGGGTCTGTGTGAGGGGTCTGTGTGTGAGGGAAGGTGTGTAAGGGAGGGTGTGTGAGGGGTATGTGTGTGAGGGGTATGTGTGTGAGGGTCTGTGTGTGAGGGGTCTATGTGTAAGGGGAAGGTGTGTGAGGGAAGGTGTGTGAGGGAAGGTGTGTAAGGGAGGGTGTGTGAGGGGTACGTGTGTGAGGGGTATGTGTGTAAGGGAGGGTGTGTGAGGGTCTGTGTGAGGGAAGGTGTGTGAGGGGTATGTGTGTGATGGAAGGTGTG
The DNA here is from genome assembly GCF_902652985.1 of Pecten maximus. Lineage (NCBI taxonomy): Eukaryota > Metazoa > Mollusca > Bivalvia > Pectinida > Pectinidae > Pecten > Pecten maximus. The sequence continues at coordinate 57,444,519 of NC_047015.1, read as the reverse complement.
TGAGGGGTATGTGTATGATGGAAGGTGTGTAAGGGAAGGTGTGTCGGGGGTCTGTGTGTGAGGGAAGGTGTGTAAGGGAGGGTGTGTGAGGGGTCTATGTGTGAGGGAAGGTGTGTGAGGGGTCTATGTGTGAGGGAAGGTGTGTAAGGGAGGGTGTGTGAAGGGTCTATGTGTGAGGGGTCTATGTGTGAGGGGTATATGTGTGAGGGGTCTATGTGTGAGGGGTCTGTGTGTGAGGGAAGGTGTGTGAGGGGTATGTGTGTGAGGGGTCTGTGTGAGGGGTCTGTGTGTGAGGGAAGGTGTGTGAGGGGTCTGTATGATGGAAGGTGTGTGAGGGGTATGTGTGTGAGGGGTCTGTGTGAGGGGTCTGTGTGAGGGGTCTATGTGTGAGGGAAGGTGTGTGAGGGGTCTGTATGATGGAAGGTGTGTAAGGGAGGGTGTGTGAGGGGTCTATGTGTGAGGGAAGGTGTGTGAGGGAAGGTGTGTTAGGGGTCTGTGTGTGAGGGAAGGTGTGTGAGGGGAGGGTGTGTGAGGGGTCTGTGTGAGGGGTCTGTGTGTGAGGGAAGGTGTGTGAGGGAAGGTGTGTAAGGGAGGGTGTGTGAGGGGTATGTGTGTGAGGGGTATGTGTGTGAGGGTCTGTGTGTGAGGGGTCTATGTGTAAGGGAAGGTGTGTGAGGGAAGGTGTGTGAGGGAAGGTGTGTAAGGGAGGGTGTGTGAGGGGTACGTGTGTGAGGGGTATGTGTGTAAGGGAGGGTGTGTGAGGGGTCTGTGTGTGAGGGAAGGTGTGTGAGGGGTATGTGTGTGAGGGGTCTATGTGTGTGAGGGGTCTGTGTGTGAGGGAGGTGTGTGAGGGGTCTGTGTGTAAGGGAGGGTGTGTGAGGGGTCTATGTGTGAGGGAAGGTGTGTAAGGGGAGGGTGTGTGAGGGGTATGTGTGTGATGGAAGGTGTGTAAGGGAGGGTGTGTGAGGGGTATGTGTGTGAGGGGTATGTGTGAGGGAAGGTGTGTAAGGGAGGGTGTGTGAGGGGTATGTGTGTGAGGGGTATGTGTGTGTGTAAGGGAGGGTGTGTGAGGGGTCTGTGTGAGGGGTATGTGTGTGAGGGGGATGTGTGTAAGGGAGGGTGTGTGAGGGGTATGTGTGTGAGGGAAGGTGTGTGAGGGGTCTGGGTGTGAGGGAAGGTGTGTGAGGGAGGGTGTGTGAGGGGTCTATGTGTGAGGGAGGTGTGTAAGGGAGGGTGTGTGAGGGGTATGTGTGTGAGGGGTCTGGGTGTGAGGGAGGGTGTGTGAGGGAGCGTGTGTGAGGGGTCTATGTGTGAGGGGTCTGTGTGTAAGGGAGGGTGTGTGAGGGGTCTGTGTGTGAGGGGTATGTGTGTGAGGGAAGGTGTGTGAGGGGTATGTGTGTGAGGGAGGTGTGTGAGGGGTATGTGTGTGAGGGGTATGTGTTTGAGGGAAGGTGTGTGAGGGAAGGGTGTGTAAGGGAGGGTGTGTAAGGGAGGGTGTGTGAGGGGTTTGTGTTTGAGGGGTATGTGTGTGAGGGTTATGTATTTGAGGAAAGGTGTGTGAGGGGTCTGTGTGTGAGGGAGGGTGTGTGAGGGGTATGTGTGTGAGGGGTATGTGTTTGAGGGGTATGTGTGTGAGGGGTATGTGTTTGAGGGGTATGTGTGTGAGGGGTATGTGTTTGAGGGGTATGTGTGTGAGGGTTATGTATTTGAGGAAAGGTGTGTGAGGGGTCTGTGTGTGAGGGGAGGGTGTGTGAGGGGTATGTGTGTGAGGGGTATGTGTGTGAGGGGTATGTGTGTGAGGGGTATGTGTTTGAGGGAAAGGTGTGTAAGGGAGGGTGTGTAAGGGAGGGTGTGTGAGGGGTATGTGTGTGAGGGTCTATGTGTGAGGGGTATGTGTTTGAGGAAAGGTGTGTAACGGAAGGTGTATGAGGAGTTTCTGTGTGAGGGCGGCTGGTGAGGGGTTTATGTCTGAGCGAGGATGTATATACTTACGGATATATTAAGATTTTGTTGTGATTTCTTTTTCACCAGTTTGTTCTTTAATTTCTTGATGATGCCCTTTTCCTTACTCTGTTCCTTGACAATATCGAACATGGACATATAGTCCTTCCTCAGTGTATCTAGCGCTTGCTTGCGTTCCTTAATAGAACGGGAACTGGAACTATTTTGTTTTTTCCATGACTCGTATAAACGTTCCGCCTCATTGAGTGTAAACTCCCCATCTTTGACAGCGGACATTATACCAATAAGGTCATTCTCCGCGGCCGAACCGCCTGTACAACCCAGAGTTGCTGATTTTCCTGTGTAGAAACAAGTTAGAGGGTTGTACAAACGACTTTCAAGGTATGAACACTTGTCAATAAAGAGCTTGGTACAGTAGAGTTAAATATTAACTGAATCACACAGCTATTTTGTCATCAGTGATGCTAAAGGTGCAAAGATATTATACCTAGTAGACGACTAAGGAAACTAAAGTTTGTTGATCAGCAGAAATGTCAAATCTAGATGGAGAAGTGCAGTAACACTATAATTTAATAAATTTCATTATTTTCAATTTTGGATTACAAAAGAAGTTCTTCTGTATTAGTTAAAATGTGCCATTCATGTTTTGGCAGGACTTTTTCTCACTGGTTTGGGAAAGGGCATTTTGTCTCATTTGGGAAGAAAATTGGTGAATCGAGAATGATTTTTTCAGGAGTAAACTGCAAATTTTGGAAATTCGGCTGAAATATGAAATAATTTCATTTGGAAATGGGGCCCCATTAACAGCCCCAAAAAGCCCCCAGAAAAAGTCCTGTGTGCCAAAACAACGATCAGTGTCTGCCTGTATCACCTACAATCTCAAGAGGATATAACATGGATACTTCTGACACCAAATATCTGGCGATATTCAAAATCAACAAAAAATTATTGGTGACATCACTTACCAGTAGCACGAGTTTGTATACTAGTCATTCCCATGAATTCCTGCGCTGATGGTTGTTGCTTCTTTCTTGGGGCAGGAAGTGGCGGCCGTGATGGCTCGGGGGTTGGTTCGCTGTGACGTCTCGTGCTCCTTAATTGAACTGCAATGGAAATCAATTCGATTTTGTTTACCATCATTTTAGGATTATACATGTATATCCTTAAACCCAAAACCAAATTATATTAACCAATAGCTTATATATTTTTATGATATATATACAATTATAAAATTTAGCTTTATCAAGTTAATAACCGTCATCATTATCAAAACATGACATTTTATAAAAGTCTCTTTAAAGGTTAAAAATATATTTGCACTTTATCGAAGTGTCGGTAAATGCAGAAACAAAGGTTCAACTCACTTCTTGAAGGTGTTGGTGGGATTTTCGTGTTAAATGTGTCCTCGCTAGTTTTGTCTGAATGTGAAAGAGGATCTGAAATAAATCCAAAGTATGACTATTAAGTGCTCAAGGCAAAAAGTTATACATATATATGTTTTAGTGATTAAAATATATAGGAGCTGACATGTTGTTTCATAGGTATTGTGTGGTGGATGGGTGAAATTTCGACGACATGTTTATCTCAGAAATTTTTTGTTTAAGTCCGTGTCAGCACGTTCACGAGATTCGGGGTCAAAAGGCATAATTTCTCCTCTTCAAGTAACTCTACACTTTAAGTAGGTTAAGAGATTTTCGTATAGTGTATTTTAGCTTTGATAAATGGAAATTAGTAGCATTTTTACATCTGCTTGTGAAACATTACATGAGATATATTTTGATTGACATTTCCTTATACAAATTAACTGAGGTACAGGGACTCGTAATAAAAAGAATCTGATTCGGAAAATATTAACATGAAATTCAGAAAATATAACTAGGGGAAGGGGCCTTTATTCGGCACCAAATGTAGGTACCTTTAAAAAAAAATCACAATTGATATTGTGAACAACTTTTTTAGACAGATTATTTATTACTGCTCGATTCACACATTCTTACCTTCATGCATACCCAATGTTTGTTGGTTTTCATAAATCTTTCTGCCACTCATTTCCAAATACAAGTCTTCACAAGCATGTACGGTAGCCTCCACGTCCTTTATAGGAAGGAAATTGTGTTATATATTAATTGGGTTTATATGATAATGGTGCTTTAATTTACAATTAAACCAGGCCTTTCCATCAATATAATCAAATTTCCTTGTTTCTTAAGGAATGTTGTAACACGAATTCAATGGAAGTGGATGTGTCACCTGTGCAGAAAGATGGGCGATTGCAAGAGATACTGCACGGAAACAAATTTTCTATTTTTAGTAACAGTGACCTTGACCTTCGACTTTCAGACCTGAAAAGCCATCCAAAGCAAGCACTTTTGGTAAGGAAGATCTGCATGAACATTGAGTTTTATGGGCCAAAGGCAACTTAAGTTATCACAGGAATTTTTTGTTCTTTAATTTTCAGTAAGTGACCTTAACCTTTGACCTTCAGATGTAAAAAGCCATCCCAAGCAAGTACTTTTGGGAAGGAAAATCTGCATGAAGATTGAGTTTAATCCGCCCAAGAAAACTTGAGTTATCCCACGGAAACCTATTTTCTATTTTTAGTTACAGTGACCTTGACCTTTGAACTACATATGTGAAATGCCATCCATTGCAAAGCACTTTTGGTAAGGAAAATCTGCATGACGTTTGAGTTGAATTGACCCAAGGACACTCGAGTTATCCCACGGAAACATATTTTCTATTTTGTTAGTGACCTTGACCTTGACATTCGTACATGAAAAGCAATCCCAAGCAAGCACTTGTGATAAGAAAGATTTGCATGAAGTTATGACACGGAAACTTCTGCCGCCGCCGCTACTGACAAAGTGGTGCATATTATGTCGTCTGCTTTTTGCAGCCAAGACAAAACTTAGGTAAACATCAATCGGTCTAGTGGTTCTGTAATTTCAATATGCATACATTGGAACTAAAGCAGTCAGTATTCAATGCTTAAAGTTTATAGATATGTGTTACGCAATCTTTCAAGGTTCGTCATTAAATGAACCAGGAAGTTCGCTCTTTTTATGACTGAAAACTCTCACAATATGCAACGATGACATAATCGTTTACTGTATGCCGACAAACACGCTTGTTAACAATTATATGCACTTAAGTTGACATTACAAAAGAAAGCTTACCACAAATGTACGAAGATAGTCACACAGCTCTGAGTGTCCATGTTTGTCGGCTAAATCAGCCGGATCAAGGCCATGTTGGTTCTCCACTTGGAAGGCAGCTAGCGATCCAGGTGTGTCAAGAAGCAATGAACATAACTCGCTCAGTCCGTTTTTGGCGGCAAAATGGAGAAGTGTTGGCAATTCATGTGGGCTTCGACCTAGATAAAAAAAATCGGACAAGTTGTATGACCGTATGAGATTTTGTTGATGATAAGTTGTTTATTTTACGGTTTTATATAATTTTCATCTGTGTGATATTCCTTGAATGTCCCATTCAGACTTTTATCAATAAATACTTTCAGTATGATATTGATCAGGTTGCGTTGCTGGAAGACATCATTTAAGTCCAGAATTTACAAAGCCTGCATTATATTAGTTAGCACCTTCTAGATAGATTAATAATCTTTCAGACGAAATTATTCTTGAATTGAAACAAAAAAAGCAAAAAACAAAAAACAACAAAAACAACAAAAAAAGCAAAAAAACAAAAAACAACAAAAACAACAAAAAACAAAAAAAAACAACAAAAAAACAAAAAATGCTAAGAAATTTACCACAAATACTTTTAAACTTACGTTGTGGGGTATCCTCGTAAAAGTCTCCAAGAATACATTCTAACGCGTCATCGTCGGGCTGGCTTTTTTGATAAACTTTGACCAAGGCTTTGTCCAATGCCTCTTCGTTATGAATGGGTATTCCAAGGATCTGGGAGAGGAAAGCCGGACACTGGTAAGGCTCGAGTGTGGGTAGAGTCAATTTTATAGGGTGTTCTCCGTAATAGGTACCATTTGTATGAACCTTCAACTTGCTCTTGCCCGATACTTCACCTGGAACAAAATTTCAATAGAAGATTAGAAATAGTAATTCGGATTTTCATTTACAAAATTATCTATCTCCGTAAACCATATCACTATCATCATGTAAAAGTTTAACTGCTGAATTCAAAGCATGTGACAGATTTTCGAAAAAACAAAAATTAAAAACAAAAACAAAAAAACTGGCTGTTTTTGCCGATAACATGGCTTACTGATAACAACAAGTTTTCATATTCTTGATTTTGTCCAAGTCTGTGACCTGTCTAGTTTCGGGACATGCATGATGTCGTAGCTTTTCCATAAAAATAAAACGACCTACAAAAATAAAAGATTCACAGATGTTTAATAGCTTAAAATAACTTCGAGATTTCTGATCGATAAGACAAATTCTAGCCCGCTATTTATATGGTTTCATATTTACATGTGTCGGGAATCTGGAAGGAATATGTAAATGGATTCATCTTTTTGGCGAGGTGTTTCATCCCGTCCGGCCCGATAGATATTTCAACAGGGCCCGTAACTTCAGTTCTGAAGATCACTGCAATGGTTTCCCCAATCTAAACAAAAACACATATTACTTAGAATGTTTCAAAAGCAAAAGAATAAATTAAACTACTCTCCGATGCAGACAAGACATTTGGTGATTTCACAATAATTCAGAATTGTGACATATATATATAATTTGTCAAGTAGTAATAACGACAGTACAGACAAGTAAAATGTCGAATTTTCGAGGCAATCTTCCCCTTTATCAAGACACGGGTAAATTACAAACGATCACATATAGACATAGAACATTGAACAGTTACATAAATATAGTGCGTATAAACAACAATAAATATTGTTATGTTGTGAAAATGATCCCCCTCGGCCGATAATTAATTCGCCGAGGGCCTATTATAATTAATTTGAAAACATCTTAGGTGGCGTAGATATGGTAAGATTGAATAAATAAATAAATCTCGGCCCAAACAGCGGATAGCAGTGACAATTTCGGGTGGCCAATCCCATATTACTGACAATATATGATATATATAATATATTTCCAAATCAAGTGAATATCATTTTTATATTGGCGTTTTTGTTATGAACACGGATACAATCACTTTCAATTGTATAACATACATGTTCAGAAGAATTTAAATAAAGCCATTTTATTTCACATTCAGTCGTAATTTCAAGCAAATGGTGTATTAGCGATCTAGATGTCGACCCAGCAGGTAATTACACTTTGACTCTTGCTAAATTATCGGGTTGTAGATATTATCACAGTATAAATATGAGATAATGTTATTGTTCAAAATATTTAAATGATAAAAAATGAACCCATAAACTTTTCGCCTCAGCAGTTGTGTAAGGAAGTAAAGCTGACGGAAAATTGAGGTGCTTCCCCAGGAAAAGTATTTTATCAAAGTTTCCAGCGTATTCATACTGATAAATATAGGTCTCGACTGTCAAGTGCTACAATCAAGTCACGTGATGTCTCCGATAACAAAAATGTGGGTCAGTGGGAATCTAGAGCAAATAAACAAGGACTCGATCGCTATGTACTGGTTTCTGACATTAAGTGTGAACGTGACTTTTAAAATATGAACTATTTTCATATGTCCATTTTAATCAGATGCAGAGACGTGTATATCACATTCAAGATATATACACGTCTCTGATCAGAAAGTAGTTAAAAGTAAAATGAAAATAAAATTGTAAAATGAAATGGACACACACCTCGTGGACGTGACTTGGCATAATCTTGAATTTTCTCATTTTGGTTCTTCTTGTCGTGGCCTGCATTTCAATCAATTCCAAAAGATCACCGACAATGGAGCGATTTTTGTGCCCTTCGTCTTCAGCGACAAATGTTTTCCTTTTCACGAATCGGTCAAGAGCTGAGATGCTTTCCATATCATCCTTCGATGTATGACAATGGATATTTGAAATGTAAGTTCTTTTACTCAGAGACTCAAAATGGCTGTCGTCTTCCTGGAAGAATTGCAGCATATTACCGGTTGTCAAGATGACAAGAAGTTTGCACTTTTTGACCTTGGCCTTGAACTCGTGTAGGGATATCATTGTAGTGCACGCATCAATGGTCAGTTTGACCTCACTACAGCTCATCATTTTCTTCCAGTATTTACACCATTCTTGACCATCATCATCATCATAGAACAAGCAGATGTCAGTTTTTACCATTTTGGACCTTGAGGTCTTTTTCCAGTTATCGTTGTAATCGTCTGTAGTCATTTGTCTGTAATTAGTGAACATGAAATGTTAGCATAAACAAACATAGACTGTGCATATGAGAACAACATTTAACTCATAAAATGCTATAAAAGTTGCTTTTATAAGAAACATTCAATGGCGCTTCCAATGAATGAGAGGCTGAGCTCACCGTCCTAATTAAGTGCCAGACTCTCTGGTCGCAAGAAAGTTTGGAAAGAGTACAGATTCCAGCTAATATTAAATGGAGAGTTGAGTCTCTTTGTCACCCATTGTTTTACTTCACAGTTACAAGAAAGGGCAAAGGTTATCTTTGAAGTGCCATAAAGTATTAGATATTTTTATCTTTATAATGCTCGCAGTATTAAAATGACATCATTTGATTCATAACACTGTAATGTGCACCGGGGGAACAACGGAGCGGTCACCCATCCAAGAGCTGACCACGCTCGACGTTGCTTAACTTCGGTACACAGGCACGGCACTCAACCGCACAGCCACAAAAGCTAGCTATTTCCATGAACCATCACATCATAATCAATCACAAAAGGAAAAATGTCGATGTCATGAAACAGGGACAGAAATTAAATAAAGCACCTGTACAGACACTTCACCAGTTCAGAATGCAGTTTACTCGCAGCATGTTAGAGAAACACGCCTGACAACAGTTTGTTTTAACGTCTCATGACGCTAATCGTACAAACTGCAGGATTTCAGCCCATAACTTTAAAGTATATATAATATATAGCAACTGTGATTTAGCCGTAGACTTCACCCTCTAATACAAGTTCTTTAAAAGCATAAGAATAAATGTTTACAAACGACCCATCACAGATAGGTATACTGTTTGGTGACCGGGTGCATAGTGACACAAAATACATGAAAACCTTTATGGGAACTACACCAAAATAAAACTGAAAGATAAAAATAAAAAAATAAATTTTTTGTCAAGATACTTATTCTATCCTTTTTTAGCCCACCACCATCAGATGGTGGGCTATTCAAATCGCCCTGCGTCCGTGGTCCGTGGTCCGTCCGTCCGTCCGTAAACAATTCTTGTTATCGCTAATCCTCCGAAAGTACTGAAGGGATCTTTCTCAAATTTCATATGTGGGTTCCCCTTGGTCCCTAGTTATGCATATTGCATTTTGAGACCAATCGGATAACAACATGGCCGACAGGCAGCCATCTTGGATTTTGACAATTGAAGTTTGTTATCGCTATTTCTTAGAAAGCACAGAAGGGATCTTTCTCAAATTTCATTTGTAGGCTCCCCTTGGTGCCTAGTTATGCATATTGCATTTTGAGACCAATCGGAAAACAACATGGCCGACAGGCAGCCATCTTGGATTTTGATAATTGAAGTTTGTTATCGCTATTTCTTAGAAAGCACAGAAGGGATCTTTCTCAAATTTCATTTGTAGGCTCCCCTTGGTGCCTAGTTATGCATATTGCATTTTGAGACCAATCGGAAAACAACATGGCCGACAGGCAGCCATCTTGGATTTTGATAATTGAAGTTTGTTATCGCTATTTCTCTGAAAGCACTGAAGGGATCTTTCTCAAATTTCATATGTAGGTTCCACTTGGTGCCTAGTTATGCATATTGCATTTTGAGACCGATCGGAAAACAACATGGCCGACAGGCAGCCATCTTGGATTTTGATAATTGAAGTTTGTTATCACTATTTCTGAGAAAGTACTGAAGGGATCTTTCTCAGATTTCATATGTATGCTCCCCTTGGTACTTAGTTATGCATATTGCATTTTGAGACCAATCGGAAAACAACATGGCCGACAGGCAGCCATCTTGGATTTTGATAATTGAAGTTTGTTATCGCTATTTCTGAGAAAGTACTGAAGGGATCTTTCTCAAACTTCATATGTAGATTCCCCTTGGTGCCTAGTTATGCATATTGCATTTCGAGACCAATCGGAAAACAACATGGCCGACAGGCAGCCATCTTGGATTTTGATAATTGAAGTTTGTTATCGCTATTTCTGAGAAAGTACTGAAGGGATCTTTCTCAAATTTCATATGTGGGTTTCCCTTGGTGCCTAGGTATGCATATTGCATTTTGAGACCAATCGGAAAACAACATGGCCGACAGGCAGCCATCTTGGATTTTGACAATTGAAGTTTGTTATCGCTATTTCTCTGAAAGTAGTGAAAGGATCTTTCTCAAATTTCATAAATAGGTTCCCCTTGGTGCCTGGTTATGCATATTACATTTTGAGACCTATCGGAAAACAACATGGTCGACAGGCAGCCATCTTAGATTTTGACAATTGAAGTTTGTTATCGCTATTTATCAGAAATCGCTGAAGGGATCTTTCTGAAATTTCATTTGTAGGTTGCCCTCTGTGCCTAGTTATGCATATTGGATTTTGAGACCAGTCAGAAAACAACCTGCCCGACAGGCAGTCATCTTGTATTTTGACAATTGAAGTTTGTTATCGCTATTTTACAGAAGGTACTGAAGGGATCTTTCTGAAATTTCATATGTAGGTTCCCCTTGGTCCCTGGTGTTGCATTTTGGGACCAATCCGAAAATAACAGACAGCCATTATCGCTAAATCTTAAATTTTATGTATAGGTTACCGTTGTTTGAAAAGCACTAGAGGGCTGTTTCTGAATTTACACAGATTAGTAAGACTTAGAGGAAGGGAAAAGTAGAGAAAAGATCAATCTGACATGGAACCTATAAAGATCATTCAATGGTGGGCGCCAAGATCCCTCTGGGATCTCTTGTTTTCTATTACTGCACGTCCCTTACGCCAATGAAGTACTCCTTGTGAATTTCATTTGTACTTACAAAGGTCATTGACAGGAGTTGTCTTATGATTAGAGAATTAGAATACTTAAATTCAAGTATATAAACAAAAAAAACGCCTGTCATCAACTTTAAGGAGACGGATTGATCTAAGTATTCATGTACTTTTTCTAAATCATGTTAATATTCTTGTACATACGAGGGCTGATTGATAAGTTGTGAGCCTCGTATTGAAGGATTTGAATTTTGACGGACATATTGTATTATTTTTCAACATAATCCCCTTCAACATCTATACACTTTGCCAGCGGTGTTTAAGGGCCTCAATGCCACTTTTACAGAACTCATTTTCTTGGCTGTTCAGAAAGTCATCCACTACATGTTAGGGTTATGGTAAGGGTGTCTAAAATAGCTGTTGTCAGTTTTGGAAATAGATGAAAATATGATGGAGCGAGATCAGGTGAATAAGGCGGATGCTCAATCAATTTAAAGCCACAATCGTGGATGGCAGCCATAGCAATGACAGACTCTTGTACACTAACCCTAACCGATTTTGTCCAATTTGCGAAAGCTGCTTGTCTTGTTTATTTAGAGTGATACCTCGTCGATATAAACTAACCAAATGAGACCAGTCCTTGAGTACACGGCCGTATATAGTCAGAGAATAGTAGGACTTAAAAGAACATCCTTGAGTACCTCCTTCAATGTGTTATCAGTGTCATAACATCCGGTACATAGATATAGAATGTGTTCCTGTTAATGTTGAGCAAAACTTAAAACTAAGGTGAGCAAAAATTAAAACTTCGAGACGTGTTTCATTAAATCCTACACGAAAAAAAAGAAAACAAATTTAGGATACTTTTTATCACATTCATATATAACTCAGAAAACTATCATTTTGACAGGGTTTAGAGTGAAAATGTGGAGGTTTTCATCAAAATAAAAGAAAATACCACTAACAAAAGAGCAAAGGCCAACAAGGAAATGCGTATGTTAAATATACCTTCACAAACAGCCTACCTTCCTAAACAACATACCTGTCTGACCACTATCAATAGATGATGAAGAGTATAATTATAGTTACTAACAGAATGTCACGTAGAGCTTCAGGCTCAGATAGTTATCAGATCATTTTAAACAGTTGTAGACACGATTTTAAACAAAGCGCTTACCGTATAAACTTGAAATGCAAAAACTTGTCTGTATATTATATAGACAAGTAGATTAATGTATTGTAATCCCATGCTTAATTTTTCTAAAAATATATCATACCTTTGCCTCATGAAATACTAATTCTTATAAGGCTACGGTATGATATATATATACATATATGTGTTTCAAATTCAGTATGTGACGGTGATACAATAATTCACTAGTCTATAACATAACATTTTGATTAAAAACATCATAATCATGTTCACAAGTACCTGTGAATATACAAAGATGAAAATGAGAAATTACCAGAAATGTTGTGCTACAATAATCTCGTACTTATTTCAGCGATAAGTGTCTTCAACTCCATATCTTGGCGGTAAGTGTATGTATGACTCGTTTGAACCATTACTCGCTACACAGTTCTATACCTCGCTGAGATAAACACATACCGGTTTACTTAAGACAATGTACATTATAAAAAAATCCGAATAGATAATGTATGTTATAATGACATCCGAATGGACAATGAGATGTTTTTATTCCAGGACACACACACGTACACTCATGTACTCGCACATACAAATCTACAAACGCCAGCCTCACACACCTGGTATACAATATGCTATGTTTTAAGATGTACAGATTTATAAACCTCTATCATACATACCTGTATTCGTGGTCCTACACGTCGATATCATATGAACTATGAACAGTTGCTGTACAATTGCCAGTTTATATATAAACTTTCCGTAACTCATCTACGGAGCGGATACCTCTGTCTCGGTGGGATACGGATGTGTGTATTGGTATTCTCTCCTTGTTTTCTTAACATTATAACTATTTCACAAATCACTTTCCACAAAGTCGGTTTTTCACTGAGCTATTTTTACACTTCCTGGTTAAGTTGTTATTGCGAGCCAGACACACCGGCACACTCCAGTAAGCTCCACTGCCCGGCTCATGTGACACATGTCGTCGGCCTTTTTAACTTAGCTATACAAACTACAGTAAATATGGTCTTAAATTCATGATGAATAGATAAAGATTTCGATAAAAACCAAACATTTTAACACTAATTATGTACTGGTACATAACTTATGCTTAGAAATGTTTTGGAAACGTACGTAATGAAGGGGGACACGATGTGGGGGGTCATTTCAAAATCATGAAAGTACTTTTCGTTGTAATGAATTTACACCCACAGGGCCTAGTCTCACTTGTCTGTACACCCTCAGGGCCTATTCTCATTGTCTATACACCCACAGGGCATAGTCTTATCGGTCTATACACACACATGACCTAGTTTCGTCTGTCTATACACCCACAGGGCCTAGTCTCATCTGTCTACACACACACAGGACCTAGGTTCGTCTGTCTATACACCCACAGGGCCTAGTCTCATCTGTCTATACACCTACAGGGCCTAGTCTCATCTGTCTATACACCCACGGGGCCTAGTCTCGTCTGTCTATACCCCACAGGGCCTAGTCTCGTCTGTTTATACACCCACGGGGCTTAGTCTCGTCTGTTTATACACCAACAGGGCCTAGTCTCGTCTGCCTATATACCCACAGAGCCTAGTTTCATCTGTCTATACACACACAGGGCCTAGTCTCGTCTGTTTATACACCCACGGGGCTTAGTCTCGTCTGTTTATACACCAACAGGGCCTAGTCTCGTCTGTCTATACATCCACAGGGCCTAGTCTCATCTGTCTATCCACATACAGGGCCTAGTCTCATCTGTCTATACAACCACAGGGCCAAGTCTCGTCTGTGTATACACACACAGGGCCTAGTCTTATCTGTCTCTATACCCACAGGGCCTAGTCTCATCTGTCTATACACACACAGGGCCTAGTCTCGTCTGTCTATACACACACAGGGCCTAGTCTCGTCTGTCTATATACACACATGGCCTAGTCTCATCTGTCTATACACCCACGGGGCCTAGTCTCGTCTGTTTATACACCCACAGGGCCTAGTCTCGTCTGTCTATATACCCACATAGCCTAGTCTCGTCTGTCTATACACCCACAGGGCCTAGTCTCATCTGTCTATACCCACATAGGCCTAGTCTCATCTGTCTATACACCTACAGGGCCTAGTCTCGTCTGTCTATACACCCACGGGCCTAGTCTCGTCTGTCTATACCCCACAGGGCCTAGTCTCGTCTGCCTATACACCCGCAGGGCCTAGTCTCGTCTGTCTATACACCCACAGGGCCTAGTCTTATCTGTCTATACACCAAGAGGGCCTAGTCTCATCTGTCTATACACCCACAGGGCCTAGTCTCGTCTGTCCATACACCCACAGGGCCTAGTCTCATCTGTCTATATACACACATAGCCTAGTCTCGTCTGTCTATACACCCACAGGGCCTAGTCTCGTCTGTCTATACACCCACGGGGCCTAGTCTCGTCTGTTTATACACCAACGGGGCCTAGTCTCGTGTGTTTATACACCCACAGGGCCTAGTCTCGTCTGTCTATACACCCACAGGGCCTAGCCTCATCTGTCTATACAACCACAGGGCCTAGTCTTATCTGTCTATACACACACAGGGCCTAGTCTCATCTGTCTATACACCCACTGGGCCTAGTCTCATCTGTTCATACACCTACATGGCCTAGTCTCCTCTGTATATACACACACAGGGCCTAGTCTCGTCTGTCTATATACCCACAGGACCTAGTCTTATCTGTCTATATATATCCACAGGACCTAGTCTCGTCTATCTATACACACACAGGGCCTAGTCTCGTCTGTCTATACACACACAGGGCCGAGGCTCATTTGTCTATACGCACACAAGACCTAGTCTCGTCTGTCTATACACCCACAGGGCGTTGTCTCGTCTGTATATACACCCACAGGGCCTAGTCTCATCTGTCTATACATCCACAGGGCCTAGTCTTCTCTGTTTATACACCCACAGGGCCTAGTCTCGTCTGTGTATACACCCACAGGGCCTAGTCTCATCTGTCTATACACCCGCAGGGCCTAGTCTCATCTGTCTATACACCCACAGGGCCTAGTCTCGTCTGTCTATACACACACAGGGCCTAGTCTCGTCTGTCTATACACCCACAGGGCCTAGTCTCATCTGTTTATACACACACAGGGCCTAGTCTCGTCTGTCTATACACCCACAGGGCCTAGTCGCATCTGTCTATACACACACAGGGCCTAGTCTCGTCTGTCTATACACACACAGGGCCTAGTCTCGTCTGTCTATACGCACACAGGGCCTAGTCTCGTCTGTTTATACACCCACAGGGCCTAGTCGCATCTGTCTATACACACACAGGGCCTAGTCTCGTCTGTCTATACACCCACAGGGCCTAGTCTCATCTGTTTATACACACACAGGGCCTAGTCTCATCTGTCTATGCACCCACAGGGCCTAGTCCCATCTGACTATACACCCACAGGGCCTAGTCTCATCTGTTTATACACACACAGGGCCTAGTCTCGTCTGTCTATACGCACACAGGGCCTAGTCTCACTTGTCTGTACACCCTCAGTGCCTATTTTCATTGTCTATACACCCACAGGGCCTAGTCTCATCGGTCTATACACCCACAGGGCCTAGTCTCATCTGTCTATATACACACATAGCCTAGTCTCATCTGTCTATACACCCACAGGGCCTAGTCTCGTCTGTCTATACACCCACAGGGCCTAGTCTCGTCTGTTTATACACCAACGGGGCCTAGTCTCGTCTGTTTATACACCCACAGGGCCTAGTCTCGTCTGTCTATACACCCACAGGGCCTAGCCTCATCTGTCTATACAACCACAGGGCCTAGTCTCATCTGCCTATACACACACAGGGCCTAGTCTCATCTGTCTATACACCCACTGGGCCTAGTGTCACCGGTCCATATACCTACAGGGCCTAGTCTCCTCTGTGTATACACACACAGGGCCTAGTCTCGTCTGTCTATATACCCACAGGACCTAGTCTTATCTGTCTATATATATCCACAGGACATAGTCTCGTCTATCTATACACACACAGGGCCTAGTCTCGTCTGTCTATACACACACAGGGCTAGGCTCATTTGTCTATACGCACACAAGACCTAGTCTCGTCTGTCTATACACCCACAGGGCGTTGTCTCGTCTGTATATACACCCACAGGGCCTAGTCTCATCTGTCTATACATCCACAGGGCCTAGTCTTCTCTGTTTATACACCCACAGGGCCTAGTCTCGTCTGTGTATACACCCACAGGGCCTAGTCTCGTCTGTTTATACACCCACGGGGCTTAGTCTCGTCTGTTTATACACCAACAGGGCCTAGTCTCGTCTGTCTATACATCCACAGGGCCTAGTCTCATCTGTCTATCCACCTACAGGGCCTAGTCTCATCTGTCTATACAACCACAGGGCCAAGTCTCGTCTGTGTATACACACACAGGGCCTAGTCTTATCTGTCTCTATACCCACAGGGCCTAGTCTCATCTGTCTATACACACACAGGGCCTAGTCTCGTCTGTCTATACAAACACAGGGCCTAGTCTCGTCTGTCTATATACACACATGGCCTAGTCTCATCTGTCTATACACCCACGGGGCCTAGTCTCGTCTGTTTATACACCCACAGGGCCTAGTCTCGTCTGTCTATATACCCACATAGCCTAGTCTCGTCTGTCTATACACCCACAGGGCCTAGTCTCGTCTGTCTATATACCCACATAGCCTAGTCTCATCTGTCTATACACCTACAGGGCCTAGTCTCGTCTGTCTATACACCCACGGGGCCTAGTCTCGTCTGTCTATACCCCACAGGGCCTAGTCTCGTCTGCCTATACACACACAGGACCTAGTTTCGTCTGTTTAAACACCCACAGGGCCTAGTCTTATCTGTCTATACACCAAGAGGGCCTAGTCTCATCTGTCTATACACCCACAGGGCCTAGTCTCGTCTGTCCATACACCCACAGGGCCTAGTCTCATCTGTCTATATACACACATAGCCTAGTCTCGTCTGTCTATACACCCACAGGGCCTAGTCTCGTCTGTCTATACACCCACGGGGCCTAGTCTCGTCTGTTTATACACCAACGGGGCCTAGTCTCGTGTGTTTATACACCCACAGGGCCTAGTCTCGTCTGTCTATACACCCACAGGGCCTAGCCTCATCTGTCTATACAACCACAGGGCCTAGTCTCATCTGTCTATACACACACAGGGCCTAGTCTCATCTGTCTATACACCCACTGGGCCTAGTCTCATCTGTCCATACACCTACATGGCCTAGTCTCCTCTGTATATACACACACAGGGCCTAGTCTCGTCTGTCTATATACCCACAGGACCTAGTCTTATCTGTCTATATATATCCACAGGACCTAGTCTCGTCTATCTATACACACACAGGGCCTAGTCTCGTCTGTCTATACACACACAGGGCCGAGGCTCATTTGTCTATACGCACACAAGACCTAGTCTCGTCTGTCTATACACCCACAGGGCGTTGTCTCGTCTGTATATACACCCACAGGGCCTAGTCTCATCTGTCTATACATCCACAGGGCCTAGTCTTCTCTGTTTATACACCCACAGGGCCTAGTCTCGTCTGTGTATACACCCACAGGGCCTAGTCTCATCTGTCTATACACCCGCAGGGCCTAGTATCATCTGTCTATACACCCACAGGGCCTAGTCTCGTCTGTCTATACACACACAGGGCCTAGTCTCGTCTGTCTATACACCCACAGGGCCTAGTCTCATCTGTTTATACACACACAGGGCCTAGTCTCGTCTGTCTATACACCCACAGGGCCTAGTCGCATCTGTCTATACACACACAGGGCCTAGTCTCGTCTGTCTATACGCACACAGGGCCTAGTCTCGTCTGTCTATACGCACACAGGGCCTAGTCTCGTCTGTTTATACACCCACAGGGCCTAGTCGCATCTGTCTATACACACACAGGGCCTAGTCTCGTCTGTCTATACACCCACAGGGCCTAGTCTCCTCTGTTTATACACACACAGGGCCTAGTCTCATCTGTCTATGCACCCACAGGGCCTAGTCCCATCTGACTATACACCCACAGGGCCTAGTCTCATCTGTTTATACACACACAGGGCCTAGTCTCGTCTGTCTATACGCACACAGGGCCTAGTCTCACTTGTCTGTACACCCTCAGTGCCTATTTTCATTGTCTATACACCCACAGGGCCTAGTCTCATCGGTCTATACACCCACAGGGCCTAGTCTCATCTGTCTATATACACACATAGCCTAGTCTCATCTGTCTATACACCCACAGGGCCTAGTCTCGTCTATCTATACACCCACGGGGCCTAGTCTCGTCTGTTTATACACCAACGGGGCCTAGTCTCGTGTGTTTATACACCCACAGGGCCTAGTCTCGTCTGTCTATACACCCACAGGGCCTAACCTCATCTGTCTATACAACCACAGGGCCTAGTCTCATCTGTCTATACACACACAGGGCCTAGTCTCATCTGTCTATACACCCACTGGGCCTAGTCTCATCTGTCCATACACCTACATGGCCTAGTCTCCTCTGTATATACACACACAGGGCCTAGTCTCGTCTGTCTATATACCCACAGGACCTAGTCTTATCTGTCTATATATATCCACAGGACATAGTCTCGTCTATCTATACACACACAGGGCCTAGTCTCGTCTGTCTATACACACACAGGGCTAGGCTCATTTGTCTATACGCACACAAGACCTAGTCTCGTCTGTCTATACACCCACAGGGCGTTGTCTCGTCTGTATATACACCCACAGGGCCTAGTCTCATCTGTCTATACATCCACAGGGCATAGTCTTCTCTGTTTATACACCCACAGGGCCTAGTCTCGTCTGTGTATACACCCACAGGGCCTAGTCTCATCTGTCTATACACCCGCAGGGCCTAGTATCATCTGTCGATACACCCACAGGGCCTAGTCTCGTCTGCCAATACACACACAGGGCCTAGTCTCGTCTGTCTATACACCCACAGGGCCTTGTCTCATCTGTTTATACACACACAGGGCCTAGTCTCGTCTGTCTATACACCCACAGGGCCTAGTCGCATCTGTCTATACACACACAGGGTCTTGTCTCGTCTGTCTATACGCACACAGGGCCTAGTCTCGTCTGTTTATACACCCACAGGGCCTAGACGCATCTGTCTATACACACACAGGGCCTAGTCTCGTCTGTCTATACACCCACAGGGCCTAGTCTCCTCTGTTTATACACACACAGGGCCTAGTCTCATCTGTCTATGCACCCACAGGGTCTAGTCTCATCTGTTTATACACACACAGGGCCTAGTCTCGTCTGTCTATACACCCACAGGGCCTAGTCGGATCTGTCTATACACACACAGGGCCTAGTCTCGTCTGTCTATACGCACACAGGGCCTAGTCTCACTTGTCTGTACACCCTCAGGGCCTATTCTCATTGTCTATACACCCACAGGGCCTAGTCTCATCGGTCTATACACACACATGACCTAGTTTCGTCTGTCTATACACCCACAGGGCCTAGTCTCATCTGTCTATACACACACAGGACCTAGTTTCGTCTGTCTATACACCCACAGGGCCTAGTCTTATCTGTCTATACACCTACAGGGCCTAGTCTCGTCTGTCTATACCCCCACAGGGCCTAGTCTCGTCTGTTTATACACCCACGGGGCTTAGTCTCGTCTGTTTATACACAAACAGGGCCTAGTCTCGTCTGCCTATATACCCACAGAGCCTAGTTTCGTCTGTCTATACAACCACAGGGCCTAGTCTCGTCTGTTTATACACCCACGGGGCTTAGTCTCGTCTGTTTATACACCAACAGGGCCTAGTCTCGTCTGTCTATACATCCACAGGGCCTAGTCTCATCTGTCTATACACCTACAGGGCCTAGTCTCATCTGTCTATACACCCACAGGGCCAAGTCTCGTCTGTGTATACACACACAGGGCCTAGTCTCGTGTGTCTATATACCCACAGGGCCTAGTCTCATCTGTCTATACATACACAGGGCCTAGTCTCGTCTGTCTATACACACACATGACCTAGTCTCATCTGTCTATACACACACAGGGCCTAGTCTCGTCTGTCTATATACACACAACTCCTAGTCTCATCTGTCTATACACCCACGGGGCCTAGTCTCGTCTGTTTATACACCCACAGGGCCTAGTCTCGTCTGTCTATACACCCACGGGGCCTAGTCTCGTCTGTTTAAACACCCACAGGGCCTAGTCTCGTCTGTCTATACACCCACAGGGCCTAGTCTCATCTGTCTATACACCCACAGGGCCTAGTCTTATATGTCTATACACCAAGATGGCCTAGTCTCATCTGTCTATACACCCACAGGGCCTAGTCTCGTCTGTCCATACACCCACAGGGCATAGTCTCATTTGTCTATATACCCACATAGCCTAGTCTCGTCTGTCTATACAACCACAGGGCCTAGTCTCGTCTGTCTATACACCCACGTTGCCTAGTCTCGTCTGTTTATACACCAACGGGGCCTAGTCTCGTGTGTTTATACACCCACAGGGCCTAGTCTCGTCTGTCTATACACCCACAGGGCCTAGCCTCATCTGTCTATACAACCACAGGGCCTAGTCTCATCTGTCTATGCACCCACAGGGCCTAGTCTCATCTGTTTATACACACACAGGGCCTAGTCTCGTCTGTCTATACACCAACAGGGCCTAGTCGGATCTGTCTATACACACACAGGGCCTAGTCTCGTCTGTCTATACGCACACAGGGCCTAGTCTCACTTGTCTGTACACCCTCAGGGCCTATTCTCATTGTCTATACACCCACAGGGCCTAGTCTCATCTGTCTATACACACACAGGACCTAGTTTCGTCTGTCTATACACCCACAGGGCCTAGTCTTATCTGTCTATACACCTACAGGGCCTAGTCTCGTCTGTCTATACCCCCACAGGGCCTAGTCTCGTCTGTTTATACACCCACGGGGCTTAGTCTCGTCTGTTTATACACAAACAGGGCCTAGTCTCGTCTGCCTATATACCCACAGAGCCTAGTCTCGTCTGTCTATACACCCACAGGGCCTAGTCTCGTCTGTCTATACACCCACGGGGCCTAGTCTCGTCTGTTTATACACCAACAGGGCCTAGTCTCGTCTGTCTATACATCCACAGGGCCTAGTCTCATCTGTCTATACACCTACAGGGCCTAGTCTCATCTGTCTATACATACACAGGGCCTAGTCTCGTCTGTCTATACACCCACAGGCCTAGTCTCATCGGTTTATACACACACATGACATAGTTTCGTCTGTCTATACACCCACAGGGCCTAGTCTCATCTGTCTATACAAACACAGGGCCGATTCTCATTGTCTATACACCCACAGGGCCTAGTCTCATGTGTCTATACACACACAGGGCCTAGTCTCATCTGTCTATACACCAACAGGGCCTAGTCTCGTCTGTCTATACACCCACAGGGCCTAGTCTCATCTGTTTATACACACACAGGGCCTAGTCTCGTCTGTCTATACACCCACAGGGCCTAGTCTCGTCTGTCTATACACCCACAGGGCCTAGTCTCATCTGTCTATACACACACAGGGCCTAGTCTCGTCTGTCTATACACCCACATGGCCTAGTCTCATCTGTTTATACACACACAGGGCCTAGTCTCACTTGTCTGTACACCCTCAGGGCCGATTCTGATTGTCTATACACCCACAGGGCCTAGTCTCATCTGTCTATACACACACAGGGCCTAGTCTCCTCTGTATATACACACACAGGGCCTAATCTCGTCTGTCTATATACCCACATGACCTAGTCTCATCTGTCTATATACCCACAGGACCTAGTCTCGTCTATCTATACACACACAGGGCCTAGTCTCGTCTGTCTATACACACACAGGGCCTAGGCTCATTTGTCTATACGCACACAGGACCTAGTCTCGTCTGTCTATACACCCACAGGGCCTAGTCTCGTCTGTCTATACACACACAGGGCCTAGTCTCGTCTGTCTATACACCCACAGGGCCTAGTCTCGTCTGTCTATACACACACAGGGCCTAGTCTCGTCTGTCTATACACCCACAGGGCCTAGTGTCATCTGTTTATACAAACACAGGGCTTAGTCTCGTCTGTCTATACACCCACAGGGCCTAGTCTCGTCTGCCTATACACCCACAGGGCCTAGTCTCATCGGTCTATACACACACATGACCTAATTTCTTCTGTCTATACACCCACAGGGCCTAGTCTCATCTGTCTATACACCTACAGGGCCTAGTCTCGTCTGTCTATACACCCACGGGGCCTAGTCTCGTCTGTCTTTACACACACATGACCTAATCTTATCTGTCTATACACACACAAGGCCTAGTCTCGTCTGTCTATACACACACATGGCCTAGTCTCATCTGTCTATACACCCACGGGGCCTAGTCTCGTCTGTTTATACACCCACAGGGCCTAGTCTCATCTGTCTATACACACACAGGGCCTAGTCTCGTCTGTCTATACACCCACAGGGCCTAGTCTCGTCTGCCTATACACCCACAGGGCCTAGTCTCATCGGTCTATACACACACATGACCTAGTTTCTTCTGTCTATACACCCACAGGGCCTAGTCTCATCTGTCTATACACCTACAGGGCCTAGTCTCGTCTGTCTATACACCCACAGGGCCTAGCCTCATCTGTCTATACAACCACAGGGCCTAGTCTCATCTGTCTATGCACCCACAGGGCCTAGTCTCATCTGTTTATACACACACAGTACCTAGTCTCGTCTGTCTATACACCCACAGGGCCTAGTCGGATCTGTCTATACACACACAGGGCCTAGTCTCGTCTGTCTATACGCACACAGGGCCTAGTCTCACTTGTCTGTACACCCTCAGGGCCTATTCTCATTGTCTATACACCCACAGGGCCTAGTCTCATCTGTCTATACACACACAGGACCTAGTTTCGTCTGTCTATACACCCACAGGGCCTAGTCTTATCTGTCTATACACCTACAGGGCCTAGTCTCGTCTGTCTATACCCCCACAGGGCCTAGTCTCGTCTGTTTATACACCCACGGGGCTTAGTCTCGTCTGTTTATACACAAACAGGGCCTAGTCTCGTCTGCCTATATACCCACAGAGCCTAGTCTCGTCTGTCTATACACCCACAGGGCCTAGTCTCGTCTGTCTATACACCCACGGGGCTTAGTCTCGTCTGTTTATACACCAACAGGGCCTAGTCTCGTCTGTCTATACATCCACAGGGCCTAGTCTCATCTGTCTATACACCTACAGGGCCTAGTCTCATCTGTCTATACATACACAGGGCCTAGTCTCGTCTGTCTATACACCCACAGGCCTAGTCTCATCGGTTTATACACACACATGACCTAGTTTCGTCTGTCTATACACCCACAGGGCCTAGTCTCATCTGTCTATACAAACACAGGGCCGATTCTCATTGTCTATACACCCACAGGGCCTAGTCTTATGTGTCTATACACACACAGGGCCTAGTCTCATCTGTCTATACACCAACAGGGCCTAGTCTCGTCTGTCTATACACCCACAGGGCCTAGTCTCATCTGTTTATACACACACAGGGCCTAGTCTCACTTGTCTGTACACCCTCAGGGCCGATTCTGATTGTCTATACTACCACAGGGCCTAGCTCATCTGTCTATACACACACAGGGCCTAGTCTCCTCTTTATATACAAACACAGGGCCTAATCTCGTCTGTCTATATACCCACATGACCTAGTCTCATCTGTCTATATACCCACAGGACCTAGTCTCGTCTATCTATACACACACAGGGCCTAGTCTCGTCTGTCTATACACACACAGGGCCTAGGCTCATTTGTCTATACGCACACAGGACCTAGTCTCGTCTGTCTATACACCCACAGGGCCTAGTCTCGTCTGTCTATACACACACAGGGCCTAGTCTCGTCTGTCTATACACCCACAGGGCCTAGTCTCGTCTGTCTATACACACACAGGGCCTAGTCTCGTCTGTCTATACACCCACAGGGCCTAGTGTCATCTGTTTATACAAACACAGGGCTTAGTCTCGTCTGTCTATACACCCACATGGCCTAGTCTCGTCTGCCTATACACCCACAGGGCCTAGTCTCATCGGTCTATACACACACATGACCTAATTTCTTCTGTCTATACACCCACAGGGCCTAGTCTCATCTGTCTATACACCTACAGGGCCTAGTCTCGTCTGTCTATACACCCACGGGGCCTAGTCTCGTCTGTCTTTACACACACATGGCCTAATCTTATCTGTCTATACACACACAAGGCCTAGTCTCGTCTGTCTATACACACACATGGCCTAGTCTCATCTGTCTATACACCCACGGGGCCTAGTCTCGTCTGTTTATACACCCACAGGGCCTAGTCTCATCTGTTTATACACACACAGGGCTTAGTCTCGTCTGTCTATACACCCACAGGGCCTAGTCTCGTCTGCCTATACACCCACAGGGCCTAGTCTCATCGGTCTATACACACACATGACCTAGTTTCTTCTGTCTATACACCCACAGGGCCTAGTCTCATCTGTCTATACACCTACAGGGCCTAGTCTCGTCTGTCTATACACCCACAGGGCCTAGCCTCATCTGTCTATACAACCACAGGGCCTAGTCTCATCTGTCTATGCACCCACAGGGCCTAGTCTCATCTGTTTATACACACACAGTACCTAGTCTCGTCTGTCTATACACCCACAGGGCCTAGTCGGATCTGTCTATACACACACAGGGCCTAGTCTCGTCTGTCTATACGCACACAGGGCCTAGTCTCACTTGTCTGTACACCCTCAGGGCCTATTCTCATTGTCTATACACCCACAGGGCCTAGTCTCATCTGTCTATACACACACAGGACCTAGTTTCGTCTGTCTATACACCCACAGGGCCTAGTCTTATCTGTCTATACACCTACAGGGCCTAGTCTTGTCTGTCTATACCCCCACAGGGCCTAGTCTCGTCTGTTTATACACCCACGGGGCTTAGTCTCGTCTGTTTATACACAAACAGGGCCTAGTCTCGTCTGCCTATATACCCACAGAGCCTAGTCTCGTCTGTCTATACAACCACAGGGCCTAGTCTCGTCTGTTTATACACCCACGGGGCTTAGTCTCGTCTGTTTATACACCAACAGGGCCTAGTCTCGTCTGTCTATACATCCACAGGGCCTAGTCTCATCTGTCTATACACCTACAGGGCCTAGTCTCATCTGTCTATACATACACAGGGCCTAGTCTCGTCTGTCTATACACCCACAGGCCTAGTCTCATCGGTTTATACACACACATGACCTAGTTTCGTCTGTCTATACACCCACAGGGCCTAGTCTCATCTGTCTATACAAACACAGGGCCGATTCTCATTGTCTATACACCCACAGGGCCTAGTCTTATGTGTCTATACACACACAGGGCCTAGTCTCATCTGTCTATACACCAACAGGGCCTAGTCTCGTCTGTCTATACACCCACAGGGCCTAGTCTCATCTGTTTATACACACACAGGGCCTAGTCTCGTCTGTCTATACACCCACAGGGCCTAGTCTCGTCTGTCTATACACCCACAGGGCCTAGTCTCATCTGTCTATACACACACAGGGCCTAGTCTCGTCTGTCTATACACCCACATGGCCTAGTCTCATCTGTTTATACACACACAGGGCCTAGTCTCACTTGTCTGTACACCCTCAGGGCCGATTCTGATTGTCTATACACCCACAGGGCCTAGCTCATCTGTCTATACACACACAGGGCCTAGTCTCCTCTTTATATACAAACACAGGGCCTAATCTCGTCTGTCTATATACCCACATGACCTAGTCTCATCTGTCTATATACCCACAGGACCTAGTCTCGTCTATCTATACACACACAGGGCCTAGTCTCGTCTGTCTATACACACACAGGGCCTAGGCTCATTTGTCTATACGCACACAGGACCTAGTCTCGTCTGTCTATACACCCACAGGGCCTAGTCTCGTCTGTCTATACACACACAGGGCCTAGTCTCGTCTGTCTATACACCCACAGGGCCTAGTCTCGTCTGTCTATACACACACAGGGCCTAGTCTCGTCTGTCTATACACCCACAGGGCCTAGTGTCATCTGTTTATACACACACAGGGCTTAGTCTCGTCTGTCTATACACCCACAGGGCCTAGTCTCGTCTGCCTATACACCCACAGGGCCTAGTCTCATCGGTCTATACACACACATGACCTAATTTCTTCTGTCTATACACCCACAGGGCCTAGTCTCATCTGTCTATATACCCACAGGGCCTAGTCTCATCTGTCTATACACACACAGGGCCTAGTCTCGTCTGTCTATACACATACATGACCTAATCTTATCTGTCTATACACACACAAGGCCTAGTCTCGTCTGTCTATACACACACATGGCCTAGTCTCATCTGTCTATACACCCACGGGGCCTAGTCTCGTCTGTTTATACACCCACAGGGCCTAGTCTCATCTGTTTATACACACACAGGGCTTAGTCTCGTCTGTCTATACACCCACAGGGCCTAGTCTCGTCTGCCTATACACCCACAGGGCCTAGTCTCATCGGTCTATACACACACATGACCTAGTTTCTTCTGTCTATACACCCACAGGGCCTAGTCTCATCTGTCTATACACCTACAGGGCCTAGTCTCGTCTGTCTATACACCCACGGGGCCAAGTCTCGTCTGTCTTTACACACACATGACCTAATCTTATCTGTCTATACACACACAAGGCCTAGTCTCGTCTGTCTATACACACACATGGCCTAGTCTCATCTGTCTATACACCCATGGGGCCTAGTCTCGTCTGTTTATACACCCACAGGGCCTAGTCTCGTCTGTCTATATACCCACATAGCCTAGTCTCGTCTGTCTATACACCCACAGGGCCTAGTCTCGTCTGTCTATACACCCACAGGGCCTAGTCTCGTCTGTCTATACACCCACAGGGCCTAGTCTTATCTGTCTATACACCAAGAGGGCCTAGTCTCGTTTGTCTATACACCCACAGGGCCTAGTCTCGTCTGTCCATACACCCACAGGGCATAGTCTCATCTGTCTTTATACCCACATAGCCTAGTCTCGTCTGTCTATACACCCACAGGGCCTAATCTCGTCTGTCTATACACCCACGGGGCCTAGTCGCGTCTGTTTATACACCAACGGGGCCTAGTCTCGTTTGTTTATACACCCACAGGGCCTAGTCTCGTCTGTCTGTACACCCACAGGGCCTAGCCTCATCTGTCTATACACCCACAGGGCCTAGTCTCGGCTGTCTATACACCCACAGGGCCTAGTCTCGTCTGTCTATACACCAACGGGGCCTAGTCTCGTGTGTTTATACACCCACAGGGCCTAGTCTCGTCTGTCTATACACCCACAGGGCCTAGTGTCATCTGTTTATACAAACACAGGGCTTAGTCTCGTCTGTCTATACACCCACAGGGCCTAGTCTCGTCTGCCTATACACCCACAGGGCCTAGTCTCATCGGTCTATACACACACATGACCTAATTTCTTCTGTCTATACACCCACAGGGCCTAGTCTCATCTGTCTATACACCTACAGGGCCTAGTCTCGTCTGTCTATACACCCACGGGGCCTAGTCTCGTCTGTCTTTACACACACATGGCCTAATCTTATCTGTCTATACACACACAAAGCCTAGTCTCGTCTGTCTATACACACACATGGCCTAGTCTCATCTGTCTATACACCCACGGGGCCTAGTCTCGTCTGTTTATACACCCACAGGGCCTAGTCTCATCTGTTTATACACACACAGGGCTTAGTCTCGTCTGTCTATACACCCACAGGGCCTAGTCTCGTCTGCCTATACACCCACAGGGCCTAGTCTCATCGGTCTATACACACACATGACCTAGTTTCGTCTGTCTATACACCCACAGGGCCTAGTCTCATCTGTCTATACACCTACAGGGCCTAGTCTCGTCTGTCTATACACCCACGGGGCCTAGTCTCGTCTGTCTATACACATACATGACCTAATCTTATCTGTCTATACACACACAAGGCCTAGTCTCGTCTGTCTATACACACACATGGCCTAGTCTCATCTGTCTATACACCCACGGGGCCTAGTCTCGTCTGTTTATACACCCACAGGGCCTAGTCTCGTGTGTCTATATACCCACAGAGCCTAGTCTCGTTTGTCTATACACCCACAGGGCCTAGTCTCGTCTGTCTATACACCCACAGGGCCTAGTCTCGTCTGTCTATACACCCACAGGGCCTAGTCTTATCTGTCTATACACCAAGAGGGCCTAGTCTCGTTTGTCTATACACCCACAGGGCCTAGTCTCGTCTGTCCATACACCCACAGGGCATAGTCTCATCTGTCTTTATACCCACATAGCCTAGTCTCGTCTGTCTATACACCCACAGGGCCTAATCTCGTCTGTCTATACACCCACGGGGCCTAGTCTCGTCTGTTTATACACCAACGGGGCCTAGTCTCGTGTGTTTATACACCCACAGGGCCTAGCCTCGTCTGTCTGTACACCCACAGGGCCTAGTCTTGGCTGTCTATACACCCACAGGGCCTAGTCTCGTCTGTCTATACACCAACGGGGCCTAGTCTCGTGTGTTTATACACCCACAGGGCCTAGTCTCGTCTGTCTATACACCCACAGGGCCTAGCCTCATCTGTCTATACAACCACAGGGCCTAGTCTCATCTGTCTATACACACACAGGGCCTAGTCTCATCTGTCTATACACCCACTGGGCCTAGTCTCATATGTCCATACACCTACATGGCCTAGTCTCCTCTGTATATACACACACAGGGCCTAGTCTCGTCTGTCTATACACCCACAGGACCTTGTCTCATCTGTCTATATATATCCACAGGGCCTAGTCTCATCTGTCTATACACACACAGGGCCTAGTCGCATCTGTCTATACACACACAGGGCCTAGTCTCATCTGTCTATACACACACAGGGCCTAGTCTCATCTGTCTATATACCCACAGGACCTAGTCTCGTCTATCTATACACTCACAGGGCCTAATCTCGTCTGTCTATACACCCACAGGGCGTTGTCTCGTCTGTATATACACCCACAGGGCCTAGTCTCATCTGTCTATACATCCACAGGGCCTAGTCTTCTCTGTGTATACACCCACAGGGCCTAGTCTCGTCTGTGTATACACCCACAGGGCCTAGTCTCATCTGACTATACACCCACAGGGCCTAGTCTCGTCTGTCTATACACACACAGGGCCTAGTCTATCTGTCTATACACCCACAGGGCCTGGTCTCATCTGTCTATACACCCACAGGGCCTAGTCTCCTCTGTTAATACACACACAGGGCCTAGTCTCGTCTGTCTGTATACCCTCAGAGCCTAGTCTCATCTGTCTATGCACCCACAGGGCCTAGTCTCATCTGACTATACACCCACAGGGCCTTGTCTCGTCTGTCTATACACCCACAGGGCCTGGTCTCGTCTGTCTATACACCCACAGGGCCTAGTCTCGTCTGTCTATACACCCACAGGGCCTAGTCTCGTCTGTCTATACACACACAGGGCCTAGTCTCGTCTGTCTATACACCCACAGGGCCTAGTCGCATCTGTCTATACACACACAGGGCCTAGTCTCGTCTGTCTTTACGCACACAGGGCCTAGTTTCGTCTGTCTATACACACACACGGCCTAGTCTCCTCTGTTTATACACACATAGGGCCTAGTCCCATCTGTCTATATACCCTCAGAGCCTAGTCTCATCTGTCTATGCACCCACAGGGCCTAGTCTCATCTGACTATACACCCACAGGGCCTAGTCTCATCTGTCTATACACACACAGGGCCTAGTCTCGTCTGTCTATACACCCACAGGGCCTAGTCTCTCATCTGTTTATACACACACAGGGCCTAGTCTCCTCTGTCTATACACCCACAGGGCCTAGTCGCATCTGTCGATACACACACAGGGCCTAGTCTCGTCTGTCTATACGCACACATGGCCTAGTCTCGTCTGTCTATACACCCACACGGCCTAGTCTCTCATCTGTTTATACACACACAGGGCCTAGTCTCCTCTGTCTATACACCCACAGGGCCTAGTCGCATCTGTCGATACACACACAGGGCCTAGTCTCGTCTGTCTATACGCACACATGGCCTAGTCTCGTCTGTCTATACAACCACAGGGCCTAGTCTCATCTGTCTATACACCCACAGCCTAGTCTCATCTGTCTATACACCCACAGTGCCTAGTCTCATCTGTTTATACACACACAGGGCCTAGTCTCGTCTGTTTATACACCCACATGGCCTAGTGTCGTCTGTCTATACACACACAGGGCCTAATCTCGTCTGTTTATACACACACAGGGCCTAGTGTCGTCTAACTATACAGCCACAGGGCCTAGTCTCGTCTGTCTATACACCCACAGGGCCTAGTCTCGTCTGTTTATACACACACAGGGCCTAGTCTCGTCTGTCTATACACCCAATATATAATCGATTTTACATGTATATTGGATGTATTGACAGACGAGACTAGGACCTGTGGTTCACCCAATACCTCGTCTGTCAAATCACACAATATATATAATTACATTGTACGATTGTATATTGGGTGTATTGACAGACGAGGCGAGTGCTTGATGTGGATACAGTAGAACTCATTAGACTGTTCACGTACATGCAAATGTTTCGTCTTTCAATGACTCCTTAGTGATGCTAATGGCTTAGGCGTTGATGATAGGAGAGGACCAAAAATTAAAAAAAATAAATAAATAAATAAAAAATAATCTAGGAGAGGACCAAAAACAAAAATAGAAATATATAGCTTATATGGCGATATTAATAAAAGAACCATTTCTTTGAATCGTATTGTTCATCTTCATTGCTGACAATTCTTCGAAAATATCAGTGAATGCGGTAGTAAGGGAATTCAAGGTAGATTTGACCTAGATTACAGGTGCACAAGGTTTGTTATGTATGTAATCCGACCAACGACTTCCTGATGCATTTGTTGTGTTCTGGCGAGGACATCAGGAACGCGGCAGTGCTTTCTTAAAATAACTGTTATATCATTTTGTTTTTATCTAGCACGTTGCTTATAGCGGGACTCGTTAATCTCGTTCAGCCTTGCGGGTGAAGGAAGTTCAAGAAATACGCGTTCGAACAAAGAACCCAATAGAATATGTTTACAATCTGTTAGACAACATCATCGCTTGACGGTAAAATAGCTATTTGAGGATTCACAACATATTTATGACGGATATATTGACCCCCGTGTCATTTTTTGACGATATCATAATTTGCGTAAGGATCCTAATTTATTTGCAATACCGACAAGTTCATAAATATGTTGGAGTGCTTTAATTTGTTAAAAATGATGATAATTAATCTGCAAGTTAATTATTTTCAAAGCATTTCATCTGATAGAAATCTATATTTCAAAAGAAAATGCAAAAATAAGTGCGAAATACTTTCATTTCCGCGACCGCGTGAAGCGACCTTCGGGTGTGAGCCAATCAAAACGCCGTGAAATGTCAAAGTCCATGTCAAAGTTCACCTTGTCAGCCAATAAAAACTAATTCACAGTTCGTTTATGAAGATCCCCCCCCCCCCCCTATATTTTAACAAATCTGTCGTCCATGATCCCCTTCTGGATTTCAACACGTTCAGCTTCTAGCATCAATGACGAGTCAAATTGAGGACGAAACAGCTTTATGATGTCATAAGCATAAATGGCGAGTCATAGAAGGACGAAACAGCTGTATCATGTCATTAATATCAATGACGAGTCCAAGGGAGGACAAAACAGCTATATGATGTCATTTGCATTAATGACGAGTCATAGAAGGACGAAACAGCTGTAAAAGCTGTGAAAAGTGAATATAAAATTGCAACTGGGGACGGATAATGTTTCTGGATGGAATCATGACCTATGCTATTGTCTCTTTAACAATTGGCTGATATTGTAAGCTTTGTATTGTCCCCGTAACAATGGGACGATGTTGTGAGCCATACATTGTCTCTGTAACAATGGGGTGATGTTGTGAGCCATACATTGTCCCTGTAACAATGGGGTGATGTTGTGAGCCATGCATTGTCTCTGTAACAATGGGGTCATATAATGACCTATGGTTTTGTCTGTGTAACAATGGGGTCATATAATGACCTATGGATTTGTCTGTGTAACAATGTACATTTGTAATGATAGTATGACATAGTTACGGTGGCTGGGAAAGGACATTACATAGCATGATAAAACCATTTTCTATCTCGATCGATCGACTTATTATCTCGATCGATCGACTTAATTATCCCGATCGATCGACTTATTATCCCGATCGATCGACTTAATTATCCCGATCTATCGACTTAATTATCCCTATCTATCGACTTAATTATCCTGATCGATCGACTTATTATCTCAATCGATCGAGTTAATTATCTCGATCGATCGAGATAATTAAGTCGATCGATCGAGATAATAAGTCGATCGATCGAGATAATAAGTCGATCGATCGAGATACAAAATGTTTTTATCATGCTGTGTAATGTCCTTTCCCAGCCACCGTACAATGCAAATATGTCATACATAAACAATTTAACTCTCACATATTTTCATTCATTCAATGAATCTTCATTCATAATTAATTTCAGAATTGATTGTGATTGTGTCGAATTGACCTACTGTTAATTAAATTAAAGTACATATATATGAGCATTGTTTGGAAGTGATAGACGTAGGAGAGAAGGTCCTAGAAGTTGAGATTAAAGAGAGAGAGAGAGAGAGAGAGAGAGAGAGAGAGAGAGAGAGAGAGAGAGAGAGAGAGAGAGAGAGAGAGAGAGAGAGATTAGTGGGGGAGGGGGGGGTGAGATTGGGAAATAAGGATTCTATAGTTGTGCTAACAAGTTCAAGGGAGTAAACAATGTATGCATTTAAAAGTAAAAGTTTTCAAAATATTTTAAAGTTATGTTGTTTTATTTTGGCAAAAACTGACGATAGGGTTTAAGAATTATTAATTAAATTTGAAGAATTAAAGTGGATATTAAAAGGTAGAAAGAGATAGGTATTTTGGTGAACGTACAATCAGACAAAGGTCTCGCATGACTAGTTCAGCCAATCAGCTGGTGTTTCACCTGAACCAAGGCCCTGAAGAAAATGTGTTTCTTAGGTTTGTAGCTATTTTCTGAGTAAAAAGAACAAATGCAATGGGTACTTTCTAAGAGTAGGGTATTGAGATTTTAAAAATCAAAAATATACACTCCTGGTATAAATATAAAGATGTTGGATTCCATGTGTAAAAAGGCGGGAATTCCCCAGGTGGGGGTTCCCCTGTCCACTGTAAATATCAGGGTTACTGTCTTCCAAGTACTGGTGTGCTCTTATATGCTATTAAACCTGTCCAATAACATCATTTTTCTGGTAGAGAAATCTTCAAACTTTAATTTGATATAAATTTCACAACATTTGAACTTCAAATGAGCGATTGAATCATTGGTAATACTATATAGTGAAATAATTAGTTGTGTGAGACCTAGACAAAGTGATCGAGACTATTGCATGTACAGTTTGTGTATTTAGATGATAATTCTCGAAGCCAGTACGAAAAATAAACCCAGAAGACAGTACAAGCATAGACGAGATAGATAAACAAAATAAAAGAGCAAAATGTCCATAGAAATAACAATGGTAATTTCTGTTCCATTTATGGTGACGGAATTTTTCTTTTAAATTGTTCGCATTGTTTTACCGCTGATATAGTACATTGCATCCAACCCCTGGGAAAGAGGGTTTATCAAATGGTCCATACACCCTTAAGTGCCATTAGATGAAAACAACACATGTTTACATGGAGTCGCCATTGTTGTTATTGACATTTGAGACTTCAGTGAGATATGTTCGCGTGTCATGTATGAAATGAAACACAAAGAGTCAATATCAAGTTATTTTAAAGCTTCTTAAAGATGGCAGCTGTTTTGACCCTACAGCTTTCATATGATACCTAAAAGGTAGGTGTAAACAAACTGCTGGAGGTTGAATCCGATACCAAACGATGAACTTACCTTGGATAATGGATTGGGGCTGTCCGCAACAGTAACGATACCTGTATCGTTTGCCTCTATAGTGTCACACACATATTTGTTCACAATGGTGACGTTAAGTTATAGTGATAAAACAAGAGAATATTATCACTCTAATCAAATAGTATCTCCATTTAACTTGCCGGTCTGGTGATCAGGGCTCAAATACTCATCAAAGTTTTCGTGGACGCCCGAGGAATTGCAAACGAAATATTTGGGTGTTGCTAAAGTCAAAACCAAGAAAAGCAATATTTCAGAAGACGAATTTGTAATCAGCGGATTTTAGTTAATTATCTTATTTATGTATCTATCTTTATAATAAAAAGTATATATATATATGTAAATATAACATAGTAACACAAATGACGAAGGAAGACAACTTTTTGACTTCTGGGCCTGGAACTCACGATCTACGGCACCCAATCGCCTAACCCGCAGCTTAAAACAGAACGTTTCAGTGGCACAGTGATGGTCGGCCCGATACCCCGGCATGATCATTGTGGAAGTCGTATGTTAGATGATATATGAATACCTGGATCGCAATGTATTTACATACATGGATACGAATTGTACATATATTATAAATATTTCTCTCGGTACAACTACGACAGGAAATTCAAATCTATATCTTCGGATCACCAACACAGAGTGTATATGATATATTGTGCTAATAAATAGATATATAACAAAGTAACACAAATGACAAAGGAAGACAACTTTTGATCCGTGCCCTGACCATCACTGCGCCATTGAAACATTTATGTAAGAACTCCGATGTGGCGCAGTGGTATAGGCTGCTGGTATTTCTGGCTAGGCGATTGGGTGCCGTAGACCGTGAGTTCGAGGCCCGGTCAGGGCAGGAATCAAAAAGTTGTCTTCCTTCGTCATTTGTGTTGCTATGTAATATATATATATATATATATATATGCTTTTACTTGCTTTCAGAGCAAGCTCTTCAGGTGAATTTTATGGTTTGCGTATTTCTTCTTCTTATTATTATACATATATAATGAAAACATTTAAATTTAATGTGAATGTGTTGTTTAGTTTACCGCACAAGCTGTTAGTTATTACTCAGATCATTGCCGTCTTGCACGACTTTCATTTTTCATGTTAATATACTTTTTAAATACGTAACTCACCGGGGGGTTTGCCGTATAAAACAGACATGCATTGACTGGTACATGTTTATTGTACCCAGACATGTACACAGGATTTCCAGTTCTAAAAATAGCAACCATTCACCCATCAACGTATGGATATTTGGGGATTTACTGAGTCGCCATGACTATGCATACTAAGCTGATATTCGATCTTCGTCTTCCTGATCCTAACTGACAAATAAAAGTACATAATATCTTTCTCAAATTGTTTTATGTCTAAACCGTAAATTTGTAAAGGACTTTCTGCTCTAATTTGTAGCTGCTCTACGCCCAGGGCCCTATCACTATCGAAACGTTTTGTTAAAACTTGATATGTCCCTTCACCCCCAGACTCATAAACCGTAGCAAGGGAAGATACGAGTTCTGTGGCGACCGTATAATGACAATTTTTGAAATTATTTTTACTCTTGCATCAGAATTTGAATCCCAAAGCATCAACGTGATCATAAAATCCCATATTTCAATAATATCACATATGTTTCAGGGTTGTTGTGTCAAGGGGAAAGTCACTGTTACTATTTTAAGAGAATCATCAGTCAGCGGTCTTGTGGCTTCATTCCTTGAGAGGATTTTTTTTTTATTTAACTCCACACGAATACAAATGGCTATAATATTTTGGATAAGTTCGATTTCCAAGGTTGTCTGGTCAAGGTCACCATTACTATTTCAGGAAGATCTTGCCAATGCTCTTACGGTTTCATTCCTTAGGGGATTTTGATAAATCCTCACAAATACAAAGGACCATAATTTCTAGAACAAGTAAGAGTTTCATGTCAAGGGTCACAGGGTCAATGTTGTTGTTTTTTTCTTAGAAAATCCTTGTTTTTTTACTCCCGTTGTTGATCTGTGGTTATAAACGAGATTTTTATATATCGTTTTATGAAATTGTATGTAGGATGTCAATTATAAACCCAGAATTACTGTCTGACGTACTTTACAGAGGATAATACAAATGCAGATGACGTGATGACAACACTATCCTGGGAAATAATCGTGACTACAAATATTTAGACTTAATTGGATAAAGTTTTGCTGTTATAAAAAAACGTCATACATAATTTATTCCTTTTTGAGTTTAATAGTCTCCTACCTGCGAAAACGGGAGGGGGTTCACACCTTCCGTAAATGTCAAAGTTTGTCGGCACTGTAGCGGCTTCATTCCCGGGGAGATTTTGATCAATCTTCACTCAATAACAAAGGATTATATTATCTCGGACAAGTTCCTGTTTCAGGGATTTTGGGTCAATGTCAAGGTCATTGTCACTATTTTTATCGTGAACACTACATGATATTATGTTGCTACTATAGAAAAGAAAATTAATGATAACGATGGTGTATTCAGTTTAACCATGTTTGTGAGAATAGTGATATTGAAAACCAGAATCAGTACTTCTTCTTCTTCATAACATCATCCTCGTCCTGCATCATCATCATCATCATCATCATCATCATCATCATTTTATCTGATGTAAACAATTTTTAAAAAAGGGTAAAAGGTAAAAAAGAAGAAAAAAACCCACTAAGATAACATTTATTTGAAATATGTGGGAAGTTATCTTGGCTGACGACTAGAACGATTAAGACATCGTTTAAGGTTGCTCTAATTTTTAAAAAAAATATTTAAAGAGAACATTACATCACGCGGGGAACTACCAATATTTACCTAGCGCAGTCAGACGATCACTTTACACAGGTGTTAATACTATATAATATACATACCATAAAATACCAATGTGATGTGCACCAACCAATTGTAAACGTATGTTACATATTTATTACCGAACTTAGGACGTTTGTTGTCTATTTCAAGATGACTAAACACATATTTAACTTACTTGTTTAATTTAAATGTCATACCTTGCAATGTTAAATCACTTTGACAGGCAATACCAAACAATAAAAGAAAAAACGCTAAAGAGCTGGGAGATTGTTGTCGTAGATATACACATAATTTATTCAGCCGTATTGGGTATATGACACAAAAGCATGTACATTTTTTTGATTTTCTTTGATGTCAAAAAGCTTTACGAGGGATTTCAGCGAGCCTTACAATACGATGACAAATGCTTGCGTTTACTTTTGACTCAAGTTTTGATATAAGTTTTCTACAGACACAAATTGGTTAAACCCAGAGATATCCCCACTGCCCTTTCTATCCATGATGATATACTGAAGAAAATTGCACACGCTAAAAAACGTTTAATTGTCTGTCACGATATTGCCTGACGACATTGTTCCTTTTGCAGGCTGCATATGTTGTCAAGCCCAGAATAAATAGCATTTTAAGATTCGCAGTTAAAATGTAGGTGCATGTATACCTCACCGAAGGAATTTATTGATTTTTATATCAATTTATCTTTTGTAAGAATATGATTTTAAGATTGTGTCAGGCTCGTTTAGACCGAGTAATGTTGATATAAGGTACAGGAAAATCTATTTTGGGTCGTATGTTACAAGAATAAAACTTCTAAAACTGTGGTCCTATTATTTCCTCACAATAGATGTAAATAATACATAACAACACTGACATGTAAACAAGACAATAGCAGGCATGCATTTACAACATTCAAATCAGCTATAAGACAATAGATAGATAGCACACACAAAGAGGGTTATATATATTTTACATTTAAAGTGTATTAATCAAACATAACACAGAGATAATTTAGACAATTAGATAAAACAAAACTCGCCTATTAAATCAAAAACATGAAAAAATTACCACCACATCTTAATGATTAAAGGATTAAGTTGCAAAGTAAAACAGCAATATTTATTTCACATGCAAACAAATAGAAATAAATAAATAACTAAATAAATAAATTAATAAATAAAATAAATAATTAAATAAATGAATAAATAAATAATTGAATAAAATTAAGTGAATAAGTCAATTTAAAAAAAAAATGAAATTAAAATCACATCACTTAAAAGCTTAAATATACTAAATGTATACTAAATTATAATAAATAACCCACTAAAAACCAGTGGAAAGCACTAATACACAGAAATTAAACACATACCTTGCACCTACAGATTTGATCATCTCAGGTGTTCAGCATTCTGCGAAATGTCTTGTAGTTTTCTGCCTTTCTAAAGTGATTTGGCAGACTGTCCCACACCTGGGCTTCTTCAAATCTGAATGAAAGACGTTTAGTCATACCTTTTCATCTTAACTCTTGGCACCAGGACGAGGTTCATCTTCCTGAAATTATAAATATGGTCATTTTTAACAATCAGGTCACAAATTTAATAAGGTGCCGCTATCTCGCCGTCGCGTTCCCACGAGCTCACGATCTCGACAGAGCGAGATTGCAAGGTTGTATGATGGCCCGAACCGGGCACTTTAAGCAAGATGTAGCCTTTTTCAATGAGATAAAACAAATTTCACTATGAATTTTGATGTAAAATAAACACTTTTTCCTTCAATGTTCATCCCGTTATCAGAAATTTTGTTTGTGTTTACACGAACGCTAATGAGATTTTTTTGTGCCACGTACATAGCGTATGGCTGAGTAACGATTTATATTCCATCTTCGCAAGCCAAAGGTTCATTTCACGAATTTATCTTTGGGGAATATAGCCTTGTACCGTGGCTTTTGAGGGCTTCCAATGAAATTACGTTGACACACAGGGACACAATGACGCATATTCCCAACCCATAGCCATGTGTATCATACATATATATGGATTGTCGGTTGAAAACTTTTGCCAAGTCCCTGTGCGTGGAATAATTGTTCGACCTAGTACCGAGGCACCAATTAGGAAAATAATTAGGGGTACGTATTCTTGTTTTGATAAGTTCGTAGAGATAATTGACTTTATTCTAAATGTAAATTACAACCAACGGAAAATTGATTGGCGGTCAGTGCTGGAGAAATCTTAAAAGTTTAAAGGTTTGCTAGGAAAGAGCGATATCCCTGTGTCTCCGCTAGGTGGCAGTGGAAGCGATATACCAGTGTCTCCGCTAGGTGGCAGTAGAAAGAATATGAAAACTTCGGCTAAATCCACCAAGGTATCTAGGAAATGTACGTTTGGCCATCATTCTTCGTGAACGACCTGTTGATGTGCAACGCATTGCTTGAAGGAAATGATCATGAGTTTTACTATGGAGTCTAACATTTGTATTTGTTTGATTTCATGATGACCAAAACAATGAACCATGTCTATCGGATACCATACCGAACTTAATATTAAGGCAGACTATCAAACATACAACTTAGCTGTACATGTTAGCCCAGTTGTATGATTAGCGCGATGATTTCAATTTTCCGATTGTTAATTTTCCATTTCTTGATAGCAGCATCCCTGCACCCTCTATGGTCACAAGTTCCGTGACGGGTGTCGTCTACTGACGGGGAAATTAACAATACAAGGTTACCAGAGATACAAGTTGATGAAGATATTGTTGACATTTGATGAGGTTAACACCGGGATATATCAAGCCTAGAATCTGATAATCACTTCGGTCGTTATCTTCGATTTCAAGGGTTGATATATCCCAGTGTTAACCTCATCAAAAGTCAATAATTGTATAGTATTAATAATAGTCATCATACATTAAATCACACAATGACATCTTTACAAGCCTCTTAGTACATCATCATAGAATAGTATATATAGAGGTTACACAACGAGTGGTTACTGAATCTATTTCACTCATGTAAGTTAATTTTTTAAAGTAACAAAAGACACGAGCTTTAGCGAGTGTCTTTTGTAACTTTTAAAAAATAACTTACGAGTGTGCAATAAATTCCATATCCAACAATCACTAGTGGTGTGACCTGTTTCTACCGCAATGATATGGGCTTGAATCAAAGGAAAACTTGACCAAGTCTTCTTTCACGTATGTACCTACGGTGTACCGGTGACGTCCGAGACCCGGTGATGTGACGTCATTCGATTATTGATGGCGTCAATAACCATTGCAGCTCGGGTCAAAGTTCGAATTCTTGACCAATCAAAAGACCGGAAGGTTAATATCCACTAGTGGAATATAACATATAACATATATATCCATTTGTTTTTTGG
Source organism: Pecten maximus (assembly GCF_902652985.1). Classification (NCBI taxonomy): domain Eukaryota; kingdom Metazoa; phylum Mollusca; class Bivalvia; order Pectinida; family Pectinidae; genus Pecten; species Pecten maximus. The sequence goes on along the minus strand of NC_047015.1, from coordinate 57,404,047 downwards.
TTTGTTTTTGTTTAGCGTCCTATTAACAGCCAGGGTCATTTAAGGACGTGCCAGGTTTTGGAGGTGGTGGAAAGCCGGAGTACCCGGAGAAAAACCACCGGCCTACAGTCAGTACCTGGCAACTGCCCCGCGTAGGTTTCGAACTCGCAACCCAGAGGTGGAGGGCTAGTGATAAAGTGTCGGGACACCTTAACCACTCGGCCACCGCGGCTCCTCTATATATATCAAACAGTTGGCACATTTATACAATGGCTTGAAAGTGGAATAACACATCGTATTGTGGTAGAAACAGTAATACACTTCTCGTACTAAATCATACAACATTATAATAAACAGCATCTCTCAATAAATTATAAAGTAATATTTTAATCTTTGTTTGTAACAAGCATTTTCATTGGTTAAGAAATTTCTGTTATCAGTCCATAACGTAAATAATGACACCGTCGTTTATAACGTCGCTTTTGATTGGCAGATGGAGAAGCGTAATAATTTGTAAGATGAAAGAGTCCAGCAATAAAGTGAACTTTTGCAGGCTATAGATTAAATTGTAAGGATTGGCTTGAATAATTTTATTTATGTTTGTTATAACGAAACAAGAAATATCTTCTAAAAAGATAAACGACATAGTTTTAATGCTGGTGGTTATGATGTAAAACTGCTGGTGAAATAAATTAACGAACTAATGCGTTTCAGCACGGATAACAAAAAAAATATATATATCAGTTTGAATCATTTTTGGTGATAATAAGACTGCATTTGAATCAGGAATATAATTTTATTAATGTGTCGTTTGAAAAGATACACCCACTTATTCAGCTTGCATTCAATCTTAACTTTGTTTCGTTTTTAACTGCATATATGCATTTTGCAGTTACGGCTACAATATCTATGCCGAAAAACCGGAGTATACCCTCATCATAAACCACTTCACGGTTTATTTAGAGTAAATAAACTGTTTATTGTTTTTTTTTACCTCCATAGCATAAAAGAAGATTCAATTTAATCTTACAACACAACCCTACACTGAATAGAACCCATGAATGCATAACACATACAAATGTAGTCATACAGTGGTGTGAAATACACCATGTTACACACTGCATATGATACAATCAAACAACATCATATTTACCTTAAACAAACAGTGCAGCCATGCAGTAAGTTGTAGTAATACACTTCACAATATTAATTTATATAAAACAAAAAATATGACTTGTAGTAAGTTGTGCTTATAATACATGCTTATTCTACATTCTACCATGTTTGCTATGCAACGCCAGTTTTGATTGGTTTAAAACCATGTATTATTTTCCAATAATACACGCTCGTGTTAAGAACATACGCTCGTGTCAATAACACACGCTCGTGAGTCACGTCTGTTACAATGTTATGCATCTAATATTCACCCTGATAGAATACGGTTACTGTAGCCGAGTGGGCTAATGGGTTAGTCTTTGCTTATTTTATCACGACGATTCAATTATCTTAGGATAAATTACATAATACCATTGTGTTAAATAACTTGAGCAATAGAAAGATTGGATTTAACTCTAAAGCCATCGAGTTCATATAGTGATAAGTCATATTTGGGAATACCACTATGAGAAACAGGAAGTAGTTGATGATAGACACACTGAAATGAAATACGAAATCTGCATATTATATAGGACTGACAACACAGCATAACTGATTACGGTGTAATAGGTTTGTGTGTAAACAGCACACTTATAACTAAAGTAGACATATATATATATATATATATATATATATATATATATATTATCGCGCATTTCAACACAAACGTAAACAATTTTCTTAAAACAGAAAGTGTATTTTGGAAAACGTATAGGGAATTTCCATATATCATGTAAAAGAGTGAAGCGAGACTAGTCATTATAGGCATTCATTCTTTCATACATATTAAACCTTTAATTGTCGTTTGAATGGTTACTGAGTAAGCGTTTCCATTTGCATTTGTCTTGAAATTCACGACTCTTGAAAAAATCTTCACGAAATTAATATAAATTGTGTTTTTGTTGCATGTTAATAATGTCAGGTACAAAAACTTTACTTAATTAAATGAGACAGGTTGAGTTCGAAAAGACGCCTGACAACAATTTTGTGTGTTAAACAGACATCCCCTATGGTACATATTCTACCAAGAAATAACCTTTTTGTTTACGCAGATGTATACTTCTACGGAAAACAACCAATCAGTGACATGCACATTTCACTTTTTGTTCTTACAATAAAGCCTGGGATTTGTTTGAAAATGGAATTTTGTGACTTTTTTAACATGACCATTTCAAGCCACACCCATCATATAGTGCCGAGGAAAATATTTTACATTTAGCTATTTTTGTAGAAGTTAACGTGATCAGAGCGCAGAACGAATTAAGGATATAACACCACACTTTTATCAGGAACAGACGTTCGATATGGTTTTTTTCTACTATTCAATAAAACACTGCCATGCGTTAAAATCTTCTTTAGAATTGATAGTTTCTTTCCATATACAATTTGATCACAATTAATATTTGGACTTTTGGGAAGGCATCCTCAAAAGGAAGAAATCGAGAAAAAAAAAAAAAAAAAAATCTAAAAATCCTATTGCTGGCGTTTTTTTTATCTATCGAAAAAATAGAACAATTGAAAGCTTTTAATCTCGGTCAATACCAGGATCTCAGTAATTGATAAATAAAAACAAAGTATAAAGTTACAGAAAAAAAAACCCCGAATTTACATCAGGATTCACATTAAACAGTTTTTTGTAAGCTTCAAAAACTAGGGCAATTATATTTATACTACCCACCTTTCATATTGGTATCACCCCGTTCACAACCTGACCAAAATTCATCGGACGATACTATGTACAAAACAGGGGTAATCAGGTATTTCATATCCGATGGACTGTGGTTCAGAAACAGGTAAGCAACACAAAGAGTGTAAGTACATATATAACTTCTCATTGATAACTAATATCAGAATAGTCATGATGTTCATGGCGGACGTTTCTGTTTTGTGATTTGAAAGTTAATCCTGCACTGTAAGTCAGCCATGTTATTACGCGGTTGGCCTTTACCTTTAATATCCCATACCTATTTATATACACACAATCGGGGAACCCCCTAACAGCCAGACCTATCTCAACAGTCTACAGGTAAGTACTGATCGTCTGACCAGTTTAAGTACTATACATGTTCATCAACACCATTATTATGTTATATATTGTTTCACATAACATTTGTGTATTTTAAAATCTCAATATTATGTATATATGTAAACAGTTTAGTTTATGTTTTATTTATTTCAAGGCGGAAGTATATGTTATTAATCTTCCATGTTAAGATTTTCTAAATTTTATATCATATATAAACATGGTTTCTCTTGATATGCATATGCTTTTACTATATAAATTTGGATGTTGTATGTTTAGGGACAAAGTATCTTAGGGGACAGGGTTTTTCACTACCAAGCCTCAGATAGATTATTTCACTAACAACCAGTGTTTTAGGGGACAGATTATTCCGCTAACAATCAGTGTTTTAGGCAACAGATTTCCCCCCCAACAGTCAGTGTTTAAGGCGACAAATGATTCCACTATATTCAATAATCAACCAGTGTTTTAGTGGACAGATTATTCCACTAACAGTCAGTGTTTAAGGCGACAGATTATTCAACCAACAACCAGTGTTTTAGGAGACAGATGATTCCACCGACAGTCAGTGTTTTAGGCGACAGATTATTTCACTAACATTCAGTGTTTAAGGCGACAGATTATTCCACAAACAGTCAGTGTTTAAGGCGACAGATTATTCCACTAACAGTCAGTATTTAAGGCGACAGATTATTTCACTAACAGTCAGTGTTTTATGAGACAGATTATTCCACTAACAGTCTAACAGTCAGTGTTTTTCAGGGACAAATTATTCCACTAACAGTTACCGGTTATGGAAGCAGATTATTCCGCTAAAAGTCTAGTTTTAGGGGACAGATTGCTCAACTTACAAGCCATTTTAATAGTAATACGGCCCTATGTATGACCAAGAATAGTAGGACCGATTGATCGTTTTATTAATGAAACGAGCAGAGGCTTTCTGAAAATAAAATCAGTTGCTGTAACATAGATATATATACAGTTATTTTATTCAATTTATTCACGTTGTCAGAGCGTGAGATTCTGTAACTGCATCGTGCAATTGACCACTGTATATTACATCTGGCTTGTCGTAAGACAAAGTGATTCTGAGAAAAAGGAAAAAAAAAAAATCTAAAAATCCTATTGCTGGCGTTTTTTTTTATCTATCGAAAAAATAGAACAATTGAAAGCTTTTAATCTCGGTCAATACCAGGATCTCAGTAATTGATAAATAAAAACAAAGTATAAAGTTACAGAAAGAAAAAAACCGAATTTACATCAGGATTCACATTAAACAGTTTTTTGTAAGCTTCAAAAACTAGGGCAATTATATTTATACTACCCACCTTTCATATTGGTATCACCCCGTTCACAACCTGACCAAAATTCATCGGACGATACTATGTACAAAACAGGGGTAATCAGGTATTTCATATCCGATGGACTGTGGTTCAGAAACAGGTAAGCAACACAAAGAGTGTAAGTACATATATAACTTCTCATTGATAACTAATATCAGAATAGTCATGATGTTCATGGCGGACGTTTCTGTTTTGTGATTTGAAAGTTAATCCTGCACTGTAAGTCAGCCATGTTATTACGCGGTTGGCCTTTACCTTTAACATCCCATACCTATTTATATACACACAATCGGGGAACCCCCTAACAGCCAGACCTATCTCAACAGTCTACAGGTAAGTACTGATCGTCTGACCAGTTTAAGTACTATACATGTTCATCAACACCATTATTATGTTATATATTGTTTCACATAACATTTGTGTATTTTAAAATCTCAATATTATGTATATATGTTAACAGTTTAGTTTATGTTTTATTTATTTCAAGGCGGAAGTATGCATTATTAATCTTCCTTGTTAAGCTTTTCTAAATTTCTATACCATCTATAAACATGTTTTCTCTTGATATGCATATGCTTTTAATATATAAATTTGGATGTTGTATATTTAGGGACAAAGTATCTTAGGGGACAGGGTTTTTCACTACCAAGCCTCAGATAGATTATTTCACTAACAGTAAGTGTTTTAGGGGACAGATTATTCCGCTAACAATCAGTGTTTTAGGCAACAGATTTCCCCCCCCAACAGTCAGTGTTTAAGGCGACAAATGATTCCACTATATTCAATAATCAACCAGTGTTTTAGTGGACAGATTATTCCACTAACAGTCAGTGTTTAAGGCGACAGATTATTCAACCAACAACCAGTGTTTTAGGAGACAGATGATTCCACCGACAGTCAGTGTTTTAGGCGACAGATTATTTCACTAACATTCAGTGTTTAAGGCGACAGATTATTCCACAAACAGTCAGTGTTTAAGGCGACAGATTATTCCACTAACAGTCAGTGTTTAAGGCGACAGATTATTTCACTAACAGTCAGTGTTTTATGAGACAGATTATTCCACTAACAGTCTAACAGTCAGTGTTTTTCAGGGACAGATTATTCCACTAACAGTTACCGGTTATGGAAGCAGATTATTCCGCTAAAAGTCTAGTTTTAGGGGACAGATTGCTCAACTTACAAGCCATTTTAATAGTAATACGGCCCTATGTATGACCAAGAATAGTAGGACCGATTGATCGTTTTATTAATGAAACGAGCAGAGGCTTTCTGAAAATAAAATCAGTTGCTGTAACATAGATATATATACAGTTATTTTATTCAATTTATTCACGTTGTCAGAGCGTGAGATTCTGTAACTGCATCGTGCAATTGACCACTGTATATTACATCTGGCTTGTCGTAAGACAAAGTGATTCTGAGAAAAGGAAACACATCTATAAACTTAGTATTCTGATATACATGCATATGAATAGAGCCAAAACCTGAGGTTGTGAGAAGATATTTTATTTACATTAGTTGAAACTTGCTTGTAACACGCATTTTCATTAGCTTAAACATTTATATATTAGCCCATAATGTATAAATAGACCTTGCTTTTGAATGGCTGATATAGCGACATAATAATTTCTAAGAGAAAATAATTCATCAGAAAAAAGGTAGATTTTTTAAAGGGATTGTGTGTAGTACATTAAATACACATGGTGACGCGGACAATTGACGGTGTAGCGAGCTTGGGTGTATATATCGCACTACTTTAAAAAGGGATTATGACAGTGCTGTTTGTCAACGTAATTACTATTGGATATTAATTAAGACGGGTTTTACAGTAACAATAGTCAGGTATGTTTAATGTCATTTATTAACAAACCGAAACAAAAACTGATATTTCCCGTGCCCCAAATTGTGAACAATTTACCGAGATAACACATTTTGTTTGAAAAGGTAAATAATGTTTTCAACTTCGGAATAACCGGTACATTTTACATAGGTTTTATAATATCGGGACAAACATTTTACTTCAAGATTACCTAGTTTTTCGAATTATCCGAGTTCGAGATATCCGATTATATTTTTATTACAAAGAAGGATTTCGGCCGGGATCGGAGTAATACTTCGAGTTAAACGGGGTCTCCGAATTATCCGAGTTCGAGATATCCGTTTTTTTTCATTACAAAGAAGGATTTCGGCCGGTACCGGAGTAATACTTCGAGTAAAACAAGGTATTCGAGTTATCCGAGTTCGAGTTAACGAATATATATATATATATTATGTTATGGAGCTTTTCAGTTCATTTCCACTCTATTTATCGTGTGTTTTATATAGCTCTTTAACATAAAAACATATTCAAGCCAATCTTTAAATATCAATCATATCCTATCATAATAAAAACACATTGTTTGACAACAGTACGATTCTCAGCCCAGTTATATAATTGTCGTATTAAAATGTTCAATATAATACCCCACTAGCCCTAGCCATATATAAATACATGTAATATTACTTGATAAGGTTAAGAAGAGTCTATAAAAGGATGTATTGAATTTACCTTTTTATTGCGACAAGTAATACATGTACTATCAGTCGACGGCCAATATAAAACTTAACTACCTCCTGAATGCTGTAAAAAAAATCAATTTTGATGATTGTTGAAGTACTTATGTCACGTTTCTGGGTTAGATGAGTTAGTCATCAAAACTTAATTCAATTCAGCAACATAAAATATAGCATTTTAAAGTTCCCAGTTAAAATGTAGATACAGAGTAAATATTTATATATCAAAGGGAACGTGGACTGTAAACGCTATCGGACACCAGGAAGTATCAAATAGGGCTTCTATGACGTAAGATACACGGCTGGATTTTGTTTTGATTCGTGAAAGCAGGCTTGATCTGTATTGGTTTTTACTGCGTAAATTATTAATTCATTATCACTAACCTGCATTTATATATATATTTAAAAAGTGCTGCTTATCTTTATCAATAATTTTACTCTATGGTAAGAACACTTCCTCTTCTACATTGTTACATATATTTAAGCTGACAAATATTTCTGAACTTGAGCTCGAGATTTTCACACTTTTGGCCCCTAAGATGACTGACGAACCAGCTGGATGATTCCGGTTTTACTGTGGTGTACTGGAATTAACACTGTAGTGTACTAGAGTTAACACTGTAGTGTACTGGAGTTAACATTGTAGTGTACTGGAGTTAACACTGTAGTACACTGGAGTTAACACTGTAGTGTACTGGAGTTAACATTGTAGTGTACTGGAGTTAACACTGTAGTACACTGGAGTTAACACTGTACTGTACTGGAGTTAACATTGTAGTGCAGTTGAGTTAACACTGTAGTGTACTGGAGTTAACATTGTAGTGCAGTTGAGTTAACACTGTAGTGTACTGGAGTTAACATTGTAGTGCAGTTGAGTTAACACTGTAGTGTACCGGAGTTAATACTGTAGTGTACTGGAGTTAACACTGTAGTGTACTGGAGTTAACACTGTACTGTACTGGAGTTAACATTGTAGTGCAGTTGAGTTAACACTGTAGTGTACTGGAGTTAATACTGTAGTGTACTGGAGTTAACACTGTAGTGTACTGGAGTTAACACTGTACTGTACTGGAGTTAACATTGTAGTGTACTGTAGTTAACAATCTAGTGCAGTTGAGTTAACACTGTAGTGTACTGGAGTTAACAATCTAGTGAGGTGGAGTTAACACTGTAGTGTACTGTAGTTAACAATCTAGTGAGGTGGAGTTAACACTGTAGTGTACTGTAGTTAACAATCTAGTGAGGTGGAGTTAACACTGTAGTGTACTGGAGTTAACATTGTAGTGAGGTGGAGTTAACACTGTAGTGTATTAGAGTTAACATTATTGTATTAGAGTTAACACTGTAGTGTACTGGAGCTAACGCTGTAGTGTACTGGAGTTAACACTGTAATACACTGGAGTTAACACTGCAATACACTAGAGTTAACACTGTAGTACACTGGAGTTAACACTGTAGTACACTAGAGTTAACACTGTAGTGTACTGGAGTTAACACTGTAATACACTGGAGTTAACACTGCAATACACTAGAGTTAACACTGTAGTACACTGGAGTTAACACTGTAGTACACTGGAGTTAACACAGAGTATTACAGATAACACTGTAGTGTACTGGAGTTAACACTGTAGTGTACTGGAGTTAACACAGATTATTAGAGTTAACACTGTAGTGTACTGGAGTTTACACTGTAGTACACTAGAATTAACACTGTAGTACACTGGAGTTAACACTGTATTGTACTGGAGTTAACACTAGTGCACTGGAGTTAACACTGTAGTGTATTAGAGTTAACACTGTAGTGTATTAGAGTTAACACTGTAGTGTACTGGAGTTAACATTGTAGTGTATTAGAATTAACACTGTAGTGTACTGGAGTTAACACTGTAGTACACTGGAGTTAACACTGTAATGTACTAGAGTTAACACTGTAGTGTATTAGAGTTAACACTGTAGTGTACTGGAGTTAACACTGTAGTGTATTAGAATTAACACTGTAGTGTACTGGAGTTAACACTGTAGTGTACTGGAGTTAACACTGTAGTGTATTAGAGTTAACACTGTAGTGTATTAGAGTTAACACTGTAGTGTATAGACAGACAGACAGACAGACAGACTTTCTTTATTTCCTCTTTTCAGAGATTTACAATATCTTGTCTTTTACATTTCTATTACAAATTTACAGTGTTTAAGTGATTAGATTCGTATATGAAATCAAAAGGCTCTTTTCATTCAGTTAAAGAAGAGTGTTCATTTGCATAATCAGCGATGGAATCAAGTCAGCAATGTTGATCATCATCGCAGCCCACCTATCTTGTTCCAGGGGAATATCCTGTACGCTACCCAGCACACTGTATTACACTGGAGTTAACACTGTAGTACACTGGAGTTAACACTGTAGTGTACTGGAGTTAACACTGTAGTGTATTAGAGTTAACACTGTAGTGTACTGGAGTTAACACTGTAGTGTACTGGAGTTAACACTGTAGTGCACTGGAGTTAACACTGTAGTGTACTGGAGTTAACATTGTAGTGTACTGGAGTTAACACTGTAGTGTACTGGACTTAACACTGTAGTGTACTGGAGCTAACACAGAGTATAAAAGTTAACACTGTAGTGTACTGGAGTTAACACTGTAGTGCACTGGAGTTAACACTGTAGTGTACTGGACTTAACACTGTAGTACACTGGAGCTAACACAGAGTATAAAAGTTAACACTGTAGTGTATTAGAGTTAACACTGTAGTGTATTAGAGTTAACACTGTAGTGTATTAGCGTTAACACTGTAGTGTATAAGAGTTAACACTGTAGTGTATTAGAGTTAACACTGTAGTGTACTGGAGTTAACACTGTAGTGTACTGGAGTTAACACTGTAGTGTATTAGAGTTAACACTGTAGTGTACTGGAGTTAACACTGTAGTGTACTGGAGTTAACACTGTAGTACACTGGAGTTAACACTGTAGTACACTGGAGTTAACACTGTAGTGTACTGGACTTAACACTGTAGTACACTGGAGCTAACACAGAGTATTAGAGTTAACACTATAGTGTACTGGAGTTAACACTGTAGTGTATTAGAGTTAACACTGTAGTGTACTGGAGTTAACACTGTAGTGTACTGGAGTTAACACTGTAGTGTATTAGAGTTAACACTGTAGTGTACTGGAGTTAACACTGTAGTGTACTGGAGTTAACACTGTAGTGTATTAGAGTTAACACTGTAGTGTACTGGAGTTAACACTGTAGTGTACTGGAGTTAACACTGTAGTGCACTGGAGTTAACACTGTAGTGTACTGGAGTTAACACTGTAGTGCACTGGAGTTAACACTGTAGTGTACTGGAGTTAACATTGTAGTGTATTAGAATTAACACTGTAGTGTACTGGAGTTAACACTGTAGTACACTGGAGTTAACACTGTAATGTACTAGAGTTAACACTGTAGTGTATTAGAGTTAACACTGTAGTGTACTGTAGTTAACACTGTAGTGTATTAGAATTAACACTGTAGTGCACTGGAGTTAACACAGAGTATTAGAGTTAACACTGTAGTGTATTAGAGTTAACACTGTAGTGCACTGGAGTTAACACAGAGTATTAGAGTTAACACTGTAGTACACTGGAGTTAACACTGTAATGTACTAGAGTTAACACTGTAGTGTATTAGAGTTAACACTGTAGTGTACTGTAGTTAACACTGTAGTGTATTAGAATTAACACTGTAGTGTACTGGAGTTAACACTGTAGTGTACTGGAGTTAACACTGTAGTGTATTAGAGTTAACACTGTAGTGTATTAGAGTTAACACTGTAGTGTATTAGAGTTAACACTGTAGTGCACTGGAGTTAACACTGTAGTGTATTAGAGTTAACACTGTAGTGCACTGGTGTTAACACAGATTATTAGAGTAAACACTGAAGTACACTGGAGTTAACACTGTAGTGCACTGGAGTTAACACAGAGTATTAGAGTTAACACTGTAGTGTATTAGAGTTAACACTGTAGTGCACTGGAGTTAACACAGAGTAGTGTATTAGAGTTAACACTGTAGTTTATTAGAGTTAACACTGTAGTGCACTGGAGTTAACACTGTAGTGTATTAGAGTTAACACTGTAGTGCACTGGAGTTAACACTGTAGTGTACTGGAGTTAATATTGTAGTGTATTAGAATTAACACTGTAGTGTACTGGAGTTAACACTGTAGTACACCTGAGTTAACACTGTAATGTATTAGAGTTAACACTGTAGTGTATTAGAGGTAACATTGTAGTGTATTAGAGTTAACATTTAGTGTATTAGAGTTAACACTTTAGTGTACTGGAGTTAACACAGATTATTAGAGTTAACACTGTAGTGTACTGGAGTTTACACTGTAGTGTACTGGAGTTAACACTGTAGTGTACTGGAGTAAACACTGTAGTGTACTGGAGTTAACACTGTAGTGTACTGGAGTTAACACTGTAGTGTACTGGAGTAAACACTGTAGTGCACTGGAGTAAACACTGTAGTGTATTAGAGTTAACACTGTAGTACACTGGAGTTAACACTGTAGTGTACTGGAGTTAACACTGTAGTGTACTGGAGTTAACATTGTAGTACACTAGAGTTAACACTGTAGTACACTGGAGTTAACACTGTAGTACACTGGAGTTAACACTGTAGTGCACTGGAGTAAACACTGTAGTGTACTGGAGTTAACACTGTAGTGTACTGGAGTTAACACTGTAGTGTATTAGAGTTAACACTGTAGTGTACTGGAGCTAACACAGAGTATTAGAGTTAACACTATAGTGTACTGGAGTTAACACTGTAGTGTATTAGAGTTAACACTGTAGTGTACTGGAGTTAACAGTGTAGTGTACTGGAGTTAACACTGTAGTGTATTAGAGTTAACACTGTAGTGTACTGGAGTAAACACTGTAGTGCAGTGGAGTTAACACAGAGTATTAGAGTTAACACTGTAGTACACTGGAGTTAACACTGTAGTGTACTGGAGTTAACACTGTAGTGTACTGGAGTTAACACTGTAGTGTATTAGAGTTAACACTGTAGTGTACTGGAGTTAACACTGTAGTATACTGGAGTTAACATTGTAGTGTACTGGAGTTAACACTGAAGTGCGCTGGAGTTAACACTGTAGTGTATTAGAGTTAACACTGTAGTGTATTAGAGTTAACACTGTAGTGCACTGGAGTTAACACAGAGTATTAGAGTAAACACTGAAGTACACTGGAGTTAATGCTGTAGTGTACTGGAGTTTAAACACTGTAGTGTACTGGAGTTAACACTGTAGTGTATTAGAGTTAACACTGTAGTGTACTGGAGTTAACAGTGTAGTGTACTGGAGTTAACACTGTAGTGTATTAGAGTTAACACTGTAGTGTACTGGAGCTAACACAGAGTATTAGAGTTAACACTATAGTGTACTGGAGTTAACACTGTAGTGTATTAAAGTTAACACTGTAGTGTATTGGAGTTAACAGTGTAGTGTACTGGAGTTAACACTGTAGTGCACTGGAGTTAACACAGAGTATTAGAGTTAACACTGTAGTGTACTGGAGTTAACACTGTAGTGTATTAGAGTTAACACTGTAGTACACTGGAGTTAACACTGTAGTGTACTGGAGTTAACACTGTAGTGTACTGGAGTTAACACTGTAGTGTATTAGAGTTAACACTGTAGTGTATTAGAGTTAACACTGTAGTGTATTAGAGTTAACACCGTAGTGTATTAGAGTTAACACTGTAGTGTATTAGAGTTAACACTGTAGTGTACTGGAGTTAACACTGAAGTACACTGGAGTTAACACTGTAGTGCGCTGGAGTTAACACTGTAGTGTATTAGAGTTAACACTGTAGTGTATTAGAGTTAACACTGTAGTGCACTGGAGTTAACACAGAGTATTAGAGTAAACACTGAAGTACACTGGAGTTAATGCTGTAGTGTACTGGAGTTAACACTGTAGTGTACTGGAGTCAACACTGTAGTGTATTAGAGTTAACACTGTAGTGTACTGGAGTTAACAGTGTAGTGTACTGGAGATAACACTGTAGTGTATTAGAGTTAACACTGTAGTGTACTGGAGCTAACACAGAGTTTTAGAGTTAACACTATAGTGTACTGGAGTTAACACTGTAGTGTATTAGAGTTAACACTGTAGTGTACTGGAGTTAACAGTGTAGTGTACTGGAGTTAACACTGTAGTGTATTAAAGTTAACACTGTAGTGTACTGGAGTAAACACTGTAGTGCACTGGAGTTAACACAGAGTATTAGAGTTAACACTGTAGTACACTGGAGTTAACACTGTAGTGTACTGGAGTTAACACTGTAGTGTACTGGAGTTAACACTGTAGTGTATTAGAGTTAACACTGTAGTGTACTGGAGTTAACACTGTAGTATACTGGAGTTAACATTGTAGTGTACTGGAGTTAACACTGAAGTACACTGGAGTTAACACTGTAGTGCGCTGGAGTTAACACTGTAGTGTATTAAAGTTAACACTGTAGTGTATTAGAGTTAACACTGTAGTGCACTGGAGTTAACACAGAGTATTAGAGTAAACACTGAAGTACACTGGAGTTAATGCTGTAGTGTACTGGAGTTAACACTGTAGTGTACTGGAGTTAACACTGTAGTGTATTAGAGTTAACACTGTAGTGTACTGGAGTTAACAGTGTAGTGTACTGGAGTTAACACTGTAGTGTATTAGAGTTAACACTGTAGTGTACTGGAGCTAACACAGAGTATTAGAGTTAACACTATAGTGTACTGGAGTTAACACTGTAGTGTATTAGAGTTAACACTGTAGTGTACTGGAGTTAACAGTGTAGTGTACTGGAGTTAACACTGTAGTGTATTAGAGTTAACACTGTAGTGTACTGGAGTAAACACTGTAGTGCACTGGAGTTAACACAGAGTATTAGAGTTAACACTGTAGTACACTGGAGTTAACACTGTAGTGTACTGGAGTTAACACTGTAGTGTACTGGAGTTAACACTGTAGTGCACTGGAGTTAACACAGAGTATTACAGTAAACACTGAAGTACACTGGAGTTAACACTGTAGTGTACTGGAGTTAACACTGTAGTGTACTGGAGTAAACACTGTAGTGTACTGGAGTTAACACTGTAGTGTACTGGAGTTAACACTGTAGTGTACTGGAGTTAACACTGTAGTGTACTGGAGTTAACACTGTAGTGTACTGGAGTTAACACTGTAGTGTACTGGAGTTAACACTGTAGTGTACTGGAGTTAACATTGTAGTACACTAGAGTTAACACTGTAGTACACTGGAGTTAACACTGTAGTACACTGGAGTTAACACTGTAGTGCACTGGAGTAAACACTGTAGTGTACTGGAGTTAACACTGTAGTGTACTGGAGTTAACACTGTAGTGTATTAGAGTTAACACTGTAGTGTATTAGAGTTAACACTGTAGTGTATTAGAGTTAACACCGTAGTGTATTAGAGTTAACACTGTAGTGTATTAGAGTTAACACTGTAGTGTACTGGAGTTAACACTGTAGTATACTGGAATTAACATTGTAGTGTACTGGAGTTAACACTGAAGTACACTGGAGTTAACACTGTAGTGCGCTGGAGTTAACACTGTAGTGTATTAGAGTTAACACTGTAGTGTATTAGAGTTAACACTGTAGTGCACTGGAGTTAACACAGAGTATTAGAGTAAACACTGAAGTACACTGGAGTTAATGCTGTAGTGTACTGGAGTTAACACTGTAGTGTACTGGAGTCAACACTGTAGTGTATTAGAGTTAACACTGTAGTGTACTGGAGTTAACAGTGTAGTGTACTGGAGTAGTGTACTGGAGTTAACACTGTAGTGTATTAGAGTTAACACTGTAGTGTACTGGAGCTAACACAGAGTTTTAGAGTTAACACTATAGTGTACTGGAGTTAACACTGTAGTGTATTAGAGTTAACACTGTAGTGTACTGGAGTTAACAGTGTAGTGTACTGGAGTTAACACTGTAGTGTATTAAAGTTAACACTGTAGTGTACTGGAGTAAACACTGTAGTGCACTGGAGTTAACACAGAGTATTAGAGTTAACACTGTAGTACACTGGAGTTAACACTGTAGTGTACTGGAGTTAACACTGTAGTGTACTGGAGTTAACACTGTAGTGTATTAGAGTTAACACTGTAGTGTACTGGAGTTAACACTGTAGTATACTGGAGTTAACATTGTAGTGTACTGGAGTTAACACTGAAGTACACTGGAGTTAACACTGTAGTGCGCTGGAGTTAACACTGTAGTGTATTAAAGTTAACACTGTAGTGTATTAGAGTTAACACTGTAGTGCACTGGAGTTAACACAGAGTATTAGAGTAAACACTGAAGTACACTGGAGTTAATGCTGTAGTGTACTGGAGTTAACACTGTAGTGTACTGGAGTTAACACTGTAGTGTATTAGAGTTAACACTGTAGTGTACTGGAGTTAACAGTGTAGTGTACTGGAGTTAACACTGTAGTGTATTAGAGTTAACACTGTAGTGTACTGGAGCTAACACAGAGTATTAGAGTTAACACTATAGTGTACTGGAGTTAACACTGTAGTGTATTAGAGTTAACACTGTAGTGTACTGGAGTTAACAGTGTAGTGTACTGGAGTTAACACTGTAGTGTATTAGAGTTAACACTGTAGTGTACTGGAGTAAACACTGTAGTGCACTGGAGTTAACACAGAGTATTAGAGTTAACACTGTAGTACACTGGAGTTAACACTGTAGTGTACTGGAGTTAACACTGTAGTGTACTGGAGTTAACACTGTAGTGCACTGGAGTTAACACAGAGTATTACAGTAAACACTGAAGTACACTGGAGTTAACACTGTAGTGTACTGGAGTTAACACTGTAGTGTACTGGAGTAAACACTGTAGTGTACTGGAGTTAACACTGTAGTGTACTGGAGTTAACACTGTAGTGTACTGGAGTTAACACTGTAGTGTACTGGAGTTAACACTGTAGTGTACTGGAGTTAACACTGTAGTGTACTGGAGTTAACACTGTAGTGTACTGGAGTTAACACTGTAGTGTACTGGAGTTAACACTGTAGTGTATAAGAGTTAACACTGTAGTGTATTAGAGTTAACACTGTAGTGTACTGGAGTTAGCACTGTAGTGTACTGGAGTTAACATTGTAGTACACTAGAGTTAACACTGTAGTACACTGGAGTTAACACTGTAGTACACTGGAGTTAACACTGTAGTGCACTGGAGTAAACACTGTAGTGTACTGGAGTTAACACTGTAGTACACTGGAGTTAACACTGTAGTGTACTGGAGTAAACACTGTAGTGTATTAGAGTTAACACTGTAGTGTACTGGAGTTAACACTGTAGTGTATTAGAGTTAACACTGTAGTGTATTAGAGTTAACACTGTAGTACACTGGAGTTAACACTGTAGTGTACTGGAGTAAACACTGTAGTGTATTAGAGTTAACACTGTAGTGTACTGGAGTTAACACTGTAGTGTATTAGAGTTAACACTGTAGTACACTGGAGTGTACACTGTAGTACACTGGAGTTAACACTGTAGTGCACTGGAGTAAACACTGTAGTGTACTGGAGTTAACACTGTAGTGTACTGGAGTTAACACTGTAGTGTACTGGAGTAAACACTGTAGTGCACTGGAGTTAACACAGAGTATTAGAGTTAACACTGTAGTGTACTGGAGTTAACACTGTAGTGTATTAGAGTTAACACTGTAGTGTATTAGAGTTAACACCGTAGTGTATTAGAGTTAAGACTGTAGTGTATTAGAGTTAACACTGTAGTGTATTAGAGTTTACACTGTAGTGTATTAGAGTTAACATTGTAGTACACTGGAGTTAACACTGTAGTGTACTGGAGTTAACACTGTAGTGTATTAGAGTTAACACTGTAGTGCACTGGAGTTAACACTGTAGTGTACTGGAGTTAACACTGTAGTGTATTAGAGTTAACACTGTAGTGTATTAGAGTTAACACCGTAGTGTATTAGAGTTAACATTGTAGTACACTGGAGTTAACACTGTAGTGTTCTGGAGTTAACACTGTAGTGTATTAGAGTTAACACTGTAGTGCACTGGAGTTAACACTGTAGTGTATTAGAGTTAACACTGTAGTGTATTAGAGTTAACACTGTAGTGCACTGGAGTTAACACTGTAGTGTATTAGAGTTAACACTGTAGTGCACTGGAGTTAACACTGTAGTGTATTAGAGTTCACACTAAATTACAATGGAGTTAGCACCATGATATTATTATATTTTTCGGCATAGCCGTCTAATTTTGTTTTGGCCCCGGATTTGACGCGACAGGTGGCGTTCTGGTCAAGATGAAGTATGTGATTGGTCAATGTAGCGGTCAATGCAAAATGCAGATATACAGTTAAAAACGAAACAAAGTTAAAGGGACCTCACGGTAAACCAATATTTATTTTGTATTTTTTATCATATTATTGGGTATATCTTTTAAAAAAATAACCTTCTGAACAATAACCATTCGAATTCGATGATGTAGGCCTATGTACATAAAAACATCAATTATCAATTATTAAAAGGTTATCACAATTCGCTGATCAACAATCTGAATATGCAAAAATTTTGTGACATATACGATAAACGCATGCACACAACAAACTGAAACACATGGAAACAAAAATGGCTTCCAATGTGAATCGACTGCGGTTGAAAACGAGAACAGCTTCCGCAGTGAAGAGAATAATAGGAAAATGGGTCAGACACAATCCTAGAATTAAACTTGGGAAGCAGTACACTAGACTGTAAAAGTTCGAACATGAAAACAGCAGTAATACGGACGCCGCTCGTATTCTGCTTGATTGTTTGATAGTAGGTCATGACAATCTCGGTAATATTTACACAAACTCGGTAAGATTTCCACAAACTCGATAAGATTTCAACAAACTCTGTAATAGTTCCACAAACTCGGTAATATTTATACAGTCTGTACCAGTACATCGCTACTGTTACTATACTATATGAACAATGTTTACACTTATTTACACATAAATATGTGTGCCGTAATATATACAGAACGTGTTATTTAACATTTAAACCACTGTATGATATCGTTATCCAACTAACCCAGATGGAATATAGATATCGCCTTGTAAACTATCATGTGTTTGTGCTGCCACGATTTCAAAACAATCACGTAATGATTTAAAATAATTTCCGCGCTAAATTTAGAGGGGGATTCCCAGCTTAATCGAGTGGTCAAGCTGGACATAGGGATTGACTGTGAACATTGGGACAGCACAGAAACATAACTGGAAAGGAACAAAACGCGTACATTCAGTGAAAATTGCGACGTTTTTACCGTGATGTCCCTTTTAAATTGAATGCAAGCTGAATAAGTGGATGCATCTATTCAAATGACACATTTGCAGTCGTATTATCACCAACAATGATTCAAACTGATATAATTTTGTTATCCGTGCGCATGCGCATGCGCATTTATTAATTACAATGTAGTTCGTTAACTTATTTCACCAGTAGTTTTATATTATAACCACCAGCATTAAAACTATGCCATTTATCTTTTTTAAAGATATTTCTTGTTTTATATAAAATATGCAAATACTTTAAGAATCCTTTAAAAAAACGTGCAATCATAACAATATTATGTTCTGTACGTGTGTTGTAGGGTTCCTGATATCCCAGTCATATAACTGTGTTAAAGGAAGACGAAATAGCGAATAACTTCAAAGACAATCCCATGAGGACAAGATAGGGCTAGTAATCAGGAAAGATGGCAGAAGAACATGAAGATATCACAAAGCTTTGTGATTTGTTGGACCAAGTTAAAACTCAAATTAAGAGAGTGGAAAATGAGCTAGGATACTGCGAAAACCATAGAGAGTATCATTTTTGGGAGAAGTTGTCAAGTAAATCCGAAAAAATGGAATTAGTGAAAACTTCTTTGGATGCCCTTATCTTAAAGACGAATCCCCAGCAAAGAGAGCGAAGAGGAAGGAGTGAGTTTTCTAAATTACTTCAGCATTTTATTTCTTAATCTAGGATTATTGTAATCCATAACTTTTTTTTGAATTATCAAAAAATTCTTCACAACATATAAAACTGTCAAATAAAACAATTCTCTTGTGTCAGTTTCAAGAAGTTTCATTGTTATATGAGTTACCAACTTTCAACCAGTTTCGTATTCAAAGATTTTTTTTATTTATTTATTCTAATTATTTTTTTTTTATATTTTTTTTGAGGTAAGACAAATAGGTTGTATGTTCTCTGTATTATGATACAATAATAATATTTCTGTTTTTACTACTTTCAGTCAATGCTGAAACGAACAATGATAGCGGCTATAGTTCAGCACCTATAGGTATATTTATTGTTATAGATATTAATTTATTTTCTTAGTCTTTCATTAGAAATTAAATAGATATGGACGTGCGTAAAGATACTTATTAAAGAGCGAAGCGTACCCAAGTGTATGTGGAATGTATTAGTGACATATTTTTAAACAATTAAGCGACTTCTTTTGCTTAATGATAAAACCGAAATGAAATAATTAAAATTAAATACATTCGAATGCAAGGAACTGCTAACAAACCTTTTAATTTTCAATCACATCTGCAAAAAGGTTAATAAACAACATATATACATTATAGAGAGGAGAAACGCCGTGGCTGTAAGAGAAGAAGACATGCCAGCACCAGGTAACATATATTGTATATAAATGAAGTAAATGTTCTACCTTGTATTTCTAGATCTGTCTTTGCGCATCACCAAAACATATAAAAGTGTATTCAGATATAAACTTAATTTTCCCATATTAATAACCTGACATTCTTATTGGAATTTCAAACTTCGGCTATAGTTTCAATGACGAGTCTTAGAAGGATGAAACATTTGTATAGGGCAATTTCATATTCATTATTTACAAATACGCGAAAATTAATCGTTCACGAAAATAAGTTAATTTAGCGTTTTTACTAATCTCTAACAAATGTCATATTTAATTTAACTTTTTGGATGGCTTTTTTAAAACAATCTTTTCAACACAACCTTTCATTTCTTGCATATACAGAGAGGAATTCTCTTGATGCTTCGATTGGAAATCGCAGGGCTTCGTCAGGTAAGCATTTAATATGTACCTGTAATTCACCGGTTAACGCAGCAAGGTAAAACTGGACGAAATTCCTGTCTCGCTATTCAAACAAGGAGGTCGAAAAAATATAATATGCAGAAACATTGATCATGATATAACTGCAGTGATAAAGCATGCAGTTGTTTGGACACCGTTTTCATTTTCAAGGTGATCAATGGCTACACTTTATTCCTCCTTTTGAGTAATTATTTCCGTCATTATAACGTCAATTGTAGTTATTTATTTCGTTGATATTATTATAAAAATCATTGTCATCTTACAGAATAGAAAATCTAGAAGTATGTTTATTTTGTGCTGCCAAATTTCAAAATCACGATAAAATAAACAATTTAGAAAAAGAGTAAGAGAAAAAAATGCATTTAACATAAAACCAACTCATTACAATTTATTTTTGTTACAGAAAGTGATGGTTTTGTGTTTTTTGTTACATAAAGTCATTGTTTTGTTTTGTTTAGTTTTTGTAACAAAAAGCCATTGTTTTTTTTTGTTACAGAAAGTCATTGTTTTTTTGTTAAAGAAAGGCATCATTCTGTGTTGTTTTTGTTACAGAAAGTCATTGTTCTGTGCTGTTTTTGTTACAGAAATTCATTGCTTTTTTGTTACAGAAAGTCATTGTTCTGTGTTGTTTTTGTTACAGAAATTCATTGTTTTGTTGTTGTTGTTGTTACAGAAATTCATTGTTTTTTTGTTTTATTTTGTTACAGGAAGTCATTGTGCTGAATGCCTCCAGCAGATTAAATCTCCAACTCAAGTTACAGAAGGACAAGTGAGAATATCAACTGAAAACGAGGATCTCTCAGAATCTCAGAGCTCTGCATGATACCAATGCACAAGGTGGATGATTGCCGCACCTGAAAAAACCCGGATTTGGGAATTACCTGTTCTTGTGATGAAATATGTGATGAAAACAATGGATTATTACAATTTCAAGGTGTAGTACCCGTACGTGTACTTAACACATATTATAGACAATGTGTTGTACCTACTGAACACCTGTTACAGACAATGTGTTGTAAGTACTGAACACTTATTACAGACAGGAAACGTGTTGTATGTACCGGTCAACTATCAGTACATTTATCCCTTTGATCAATGATAAATGAGGATATTATTAAAATTCACGCCCCCCCCCCCCCCCCCCCAAGTATTATATTTGGGAGCAACTTGGTAGTGTAGTTCACTGGCGTTAACACTGTAGTACACTGGAGTTAACACTGTAGTGTACTGGAGTTAACAGTCTGCAGTACACTAGAGTTAACACCGTAGTACACTAGAGTTAACACCGTAGTACACTGGAGTTAGCACTTTAATGCACTGGAGTTAACACTGAAGTGAACGGGAGTAAACACCGTAGTGCATTGGAGTTAAAACTATTGTGCACTGGAGTTTACACTGTATGCACTGAAATTTACACTGGAGTGCACTTATGGAGTTAACACTGTAGTGCACTGGAGTCCACAAGAAAGTAAAGTTCACTGACTTGTGCAATGGAGTTAACATCGTAGTGCACTGCAGTTGTTCACTACATGTTCATTACAAAGTGCACTGGATGCCAAGTTCAATTTGCTTCCAACTGCATACGTACTACCAGTTTTATCGTCAGACGACGGGGATTATGTATCGATGAAGACAGTATGTATATTTGTAGTTTGTATTACTCCCCCGACAGTTTCATGACTGTGTTCGTGTTAAATTACCCAGGATTGTGTAAGATATGGTATTATTTAAGTTAATAGTGCTATGATTATTGTATGTATATATGAACGTTACTTAATGACAATATTTCTGTCTATGTACTTGTAACCTAACACTGATATCCATATAATTGAAACCTTTAAAGAAATGAAAATAGAAGAGAGCCGTCATGCAATGACATCTCATTGTGAGGTGATTCCAATCCCTTGTGGGACAGAAAAATTTGAAAGACTTAAGATTAAGATGGTGAAACAAGAAAAAAGGAGAATTGTAACATCCAGTAGTTGCAATAAAATTCTTCAGTAATTTTCATATAAACTTGCATAGTAAACTATCAATGATTTTTGAAAGTTATTAAATTCATAAACTTATTTGGGTAATTTATCTCCCATCCAGAAAATAGTATTTCCTTCGATCTTGTTTTCTCACTCAGTTGCTTCCTACTTCCTACTATCAACACTTTATGCACTTAGCTTTACTTTAGCATCACTAAAAGTAAAACACATGTGAAAAAAAAAAATCAAATAAAATGATAAAAAATACAATATATTTTTTTAACAATATATCTGTGTTGTGGAATTTTATATCATTTTTGGTCCTATTGTATCTAGCTCTCAACTTGTTTAAAAAGGATACTAATGTATTTTATGTCTTTTTTGTAGTTCTGTCTACAGTTAGGAGTTTATATCCATCAGCGCTAAAATTATCATGTGTTTTACCTGATGAAATGACACATATAAACCATGGTATCAGCCAGCAATAGATAATAAGCAATGGTGTGTTTATAGACACCACCTGATATAAATCTATTTATAGTGTCCTTTGTCAAACCATCATTAACCTTATTACTTTTGTAGTACTACAGAATTACTTCCTTAATCATTCCCCAGATCACACCCGTAAACCCTATTCTCCCCTGTTAACTCACTTGATCACCCCATCCCCGATCATGCCCTTAATTAACCCCCTGATCACCCCCACCCCAAGATCACTCCCCTCTTAATACCCGCTAATCATTCACCTGGTCACCTCTATGATAACATCCCTATCTCTTCCCTAATCAATGCAATATTGACTGACCTGATGTTTCTATTTTTAGACACTTAGTTAATATTGCGTTTATGACATCATAATCATTGTGACGTCACATATAATGATATATCGTCACCAAGATAAATATAATGCAATTTCATCCTTTTGAAACAAGTTTCATATATAATATAAAAAATAAATACATTTGAGTCGGTCAATATGGTGTTGTTACCGACCTGGTAGAATATAAAATATGGACCTCTGGCTTCGCCCTCGGTTAATACATGTATTTATCTCTACTCGTATACCATCATACTGACCTCACCAAAGATTAATAATCGATTTTTTTTTTTTCATATCGCAAATTTTACACAACATACAATATATAAACACTATATACTCTATGCATTGTCATTTTTGAATACCTTATAATTGTCTAAACTTTTGTACTTATGTTTTGATGAAATGAAGTTATGTTGACCGAGGATTAAAATAGATGTCATTTTTGTTGTTCCACTCCCTGCCAAGATATGGTAACTATTTAACGATTAGTTATGATTCCCAAAAAAGTTAAGGTCAGTCTTTTAAGGTGCTTACAGAAATTACAAGCAGTTTAGGTATTAACATTTCCTCCTAATGAATTGTGGGAATTATGAGAGTTGATGCATCTATAAACAAGAAATATCTTTAAAAAAGATAAACGGCATAGTTTAAATGCTGGTGGTTATAATGTAAAACTGCTGGTAAATCAATTAACGAACTAATGCGTTTCAGCACGGATTACAAAATCATATCAGTTTGAATCATTTTTGGTGATAATAAGACTGTATATGAATCAGGAATATAATTTTATCAATGTGTCATTTGAAAGGATACACCTACTTATTCAGCTTGCATTCAATCTTAACTTTGTTTCGTTTTTAACTGCATATCTGCATTTTGCATTTACCGCTACATTGACCAATCACATTCTTCATCTTAAAGAGTAACGCCAACTGTCGCGTCATATCCGGGGCCAAAAGAATATTATACGGCTATGCCGAAAAATGTCTGTATTGTAAGCTCTCAAATAAAGTTGAAAGGGCCGCGGTGGCTGAGTGGTTAAGGTGTCACGACACTTTAACACTAGCCCTCCACCACTGGGTTGCGAGTTCGAAACCTACGTGGGGCAGTTGCCAGGTACTGACCGTAGACCGGTGGTTTTTCTCCGGGTACACCGGCTTTCCTCCATCTCCAAAACCTGGCACGTCTTTAAATGGCACTGGCTGTTAATAGGACGTTAAACAACATAAACCATAAGCCAAAATTAAGTTGATGAAATATCCCTCGAATAGTCCATGTCAGATCACTATGCTTTTAACATAATTTTAATTGTACTGTTTGGAATGAATCCGTATGTCTTGCCTTAGACTGGCTCCCTGTCTCTAGAATATTAAAATTATAAATAAAATTGAGCTTTATGATTTTGATCCCTAGGATATGTCTGATCTAGAGTTTCAAACTAGGGGCAGATAATCTGGTATTAGAATTTAGCTTGGCAATTCTTAAAATAAAAACTTAGGGTCTGGTGGCCAGTCTAAGTTTCAAACTAGGGGCAAATAATCTGGTATTAGAATTTAGCTTGGCAATTCTTAAAAAAAAACAACTTAGGGTCTGGTGGCCAGTCTAGTCTTGCCTATATTCCAATATTGTCATGTTCTGTTTCGTATAACAAGCCAAAGTCACTGTGTTCAACAAAACTACAGATATGTAAATTACTGTTAGCAAATAATACAAAAAAAGTTATCCTATTGTGAAATTATACTAAGACAATGTACCAAAGAGTTATGTGATTGACATTTTTTCCCTTGTACCAGCAATTCCAAACGTATTTTTTTCCTTTTCATAATCTTTTCTCTTGTTGTGTACATATGAAATATATATATGTTTTCTTTATTTCTGTTATTTGTTTATGACGTCATAATAGTGTTAATGCACGTGCGTCATCGATATCGATGACATTGACGTATTATATGGAACAATAGGCCAGTTGTGTGATTTACAGTATTTTGATATGATGTACATATACTGTCAATATATGATAATTGGGAAAAATATGTATGTTTATGCAGGGATATCCAAGTAGGGCCTAAACCTTGTATAATAAATGTGATATACAAAATGTGCATAATTTGTACATACATGTATGAATGTTTGTAAATTTGCAATAATATCATTTATAAACTGCGTGTACATTTGTAATGTCAGTAAGGAAACAACCAACCAATTGAAAAAAATATATTTTGGAAACAGCCCCTGTGTATAGAAAGTTGAGCCAAGGATAAAATGTCTGGCAGCCACTGATTGGCCAGTATGTTATGAAGTGAGAAAATAGATATGTAGCCTGATAGGTAACTATCAATAACAAATGTTGATTAAAATTTCGTAAGTCCGATTGATTTTATTCCCAAAAGTTCAGGTAATAATAATAAACAGGTAAACATTTAAGACTTTTTGAGAATTTTTACTGCGAAATTCACCCATTTTCAAAATGGCTACCCTGGAGAAAATTTGAGCTGAAGGACCCAACCTTTTTTTTGATTTGGTGTTATATGAGACCCTACACTTTTGTTATAAACCATAATTGTCATATTGAATTCAAGAATTTGAATGAAATACTCCAAAACGTTAACACTAAAGTCTATGGGAAAACAATTGGTTGGTTGGTCCCTATAATACGATATCAAGTGTACATGCTGTAAAGTTTATTTAAAGAGTGACGCCCAATGTGATATGTTTGCCTGTTTGCCTGCAAAGCTTTGTCATTTCAGCCTACCAACCTTACACCTCAATGCTTATATTTACATATTTTTGTTCCTCTTCTTGAAAAATGAAATAATATAAAAACACGTCATTGCTTGAAACACATACCGTACTGACAGCGCCGACACTGGGCCTGTTATCGCGTGCGGATTGGTAAACAAAATAGTGAAATAATAAACATAAAATAAGCAAGTTTCTCATTATTATTTCCTACCAGACGAAGCATGTTATTATTTGCTTCTGTTTTAGTAAACAACAATATGATAAATTCGAAGTATATATTTTTTTTTTCGGATTTGTCATCCGGAACAAATAGTTCGGGAGGATAAATTTACTTTACACCGTCTAGCCGTCATTCGCATATGACCGCGCCAGTTTAGCAATGAAACATGGATGAAACTCATTTCTCTGCTAAATCGAGGCCTGCGATAGTTGCTACATTAGCCCGATTTTATATCGGGAACGCGTTCCTACGAGCGAGGGATATAGAGGTTACACAACGAGTGATTGTTGGATATGGCATTTATTTCACTCGAGTAAGTTATTTTTTAAATGTTACAAAAGACACGAGCTTTAGCGAGTGTCTTTTGCAACTGTTACAAAATAACTTACGAGTGTGAAATAAATGCCATATCCAACAATCACGAGTCGTATGACTTGTTTCTACCACAATAATATCGGCTTGAATCAAAGGGGAACGTGACCAAGTATAATTTCGCATATGCAAATAAATTGTACCGGTGACATCCGGGACCCGGTGATGTGACGTCATTCGATTATTGATGACGTCAATAACAATTGTAGCTTAGCTCAAAGTTCGAATTCTTGACCAATCAAAAGACCGGAAGGTCATATACCACTAGTGGTATATAACATATTTTTATCCAACAGTTGGCACATTTATACAATGGCTTGCAGATTTGTAGAAATGTTTTGCAGATGACTATCGTTAATATGGTTGAAGTTCATTATGAATTCATATAATGTACATTACATCATCAAAAATATGAATGGATGGTAAGATACTGATTGTTATCATTATTGTTATGAATAAAATGTTAATTCTGTTTGAATTGTTATCATGAGTTATACATATAATTATTCATTTTAAGTTGTTGTTTTATACACAGTATCTGTCTCCATTCTACTGAATTTGATTAACATTTTAATTTAATTTGAATGAAGAAGACGATTGTCATCACCTACAGAGGACGTAATACATAAGAGTTAATATCCACATGGTCTACTAGTACATGAGGAAGTATCAAATACGCTAAAAGTGGCACCAATAGGAAGACGAATGGAAACGAGGTTGACCTGTAAGGTCAACCGGTGTATACAAAATAAACTGCTGGTATAAAAGTACCAGGTACAATACACTACCGGGGTATATGAAAATAACGAAAAATTTTGGTGATTACAATTTTATAGACTAAAGTATCACTTCGAAACGTAAGCAAAAAGCAAAAAGCATATGTTTTGTTTGGATATGAGATCGCGAATAATCGATTTCACCTTTTGGATGATGTGTCGTACGTGTACATGTCTGCATATATTATAGCAGCACGCTACGTACACATATAGAGCACGTGATATGCGATAAACGAGACCTGCAAACTTATGGAACTTATTTACTTGGTTTAAAAAATGTGAAAAAAGCTTCTTTAGTACACGGATGATTAATATTTTAACAGATGTCCGGTCTTTCGTTAAATCGCGGGAACTCAACTTTATAAATACGAGGGCTGATTGATATGTTATTAGCCTCGTATTGAAGAATTTTAATTTTGCCCGACATATTTTATTATATTTCAACATAGCCCTCTTCAGTAACTATACACTTTTTTACCATTTTTATCGAACTCCTTTTCTTGGCTGTTCAGAAAGAAATCGACTGCATGTATGGCGTCATCATCGGACTAAAAGTTGGGTGCCAGAAATAGCTGTTTTCTGATGAAGCGAGATCACGTGAATAAGGCGGATGTTCAATCAATTTAAAGCGACAATCGTGAATGGGAGCCATGACTTTGGCAGACTTGTGAACTGGATCATGGTCCCGATAGAATTCCGAGGCGCTTAAGTTTAATATTTTCCCATAACTGGTTTAGAAGTGAAGCATAGCTTGTTCCATTCGTTGTTTGTCCCTTTTGAAGATAATGTATTAGCAGAATACCATCTGCATCCCAGAAAACCGAGGCCATAATCTTCCCAGCTGATAGAACAGTCTTTGCGTTCTTGGGCAGGGGAGAGCCATTTCATTACAACAAATTTTATTGACATGATGTTAATATCAATTGGATCGAATAACAGGCAAGCCTATATTAATTCTTTCCATGGTGGATTGAGTGATCGAATATAATTCCAATCTTATAAATTAATTGGTCTAAATATTTTGAAATGAAATACATAATATAAACAAAGGAATTAAAGGGAAGTAACTATTTTTCTAACACAAGATAAACACAGAATATGTTACATAAAGCACTTGCACACACACATACACATTTTAAAATAAATATAAACAAATATAACAGTGATTCAGTTCCGAATGAAATAAATAAACAATTGTAGACATCAAAGCTAATTAATATAGAGACAGTAACAGGTGGTTAGACCAAAAGTCCATGTGCTTATATTGCACAGGTCATCACCACCTGAACTGTATAGGAATTTTCTATGCATATAATTGATGTGATTTTAATAATGCTGTACAAGAACTAAAATCAATGCAAGTATATTTTAATACATAAATAAATATCAGCTATGTTCAACTGGGTTCATATACATATATATATATGATATTTAACTTAAGTTAAAAGTTATGAATTTCATTAAAAAGTAGTATTTTTCAAGATGAACAGTATGATGGCCTTCTAGATCTTATATAAGTTAAAACGATGAGATTTTCCTATAAAATTTTGGACATCATTAAGTATTACTCTGTTAATATTTCCATCACAACTAGGACATCCTTTTCAAATAATATTAATACAAATATGGTTATGGTCAATATTAAAACTATTGAGGGAAGTAAACAAATTTATCCGCAAATCATTATATAGAGGACAATCTAGACAAAAATGAGAAACTGTTTCTAGTTAAAGTGTCATCAAGTTTGTTCCAGTATTCGATATTACTGTCAGGTCTATATAAACAGCAAAGAAGAAATTTATGATTATTAATTAAAACCTTAGACCAAAGCAGTTCTACATCGTCCCTTTCAAGATCAGCTCTTCTTTTTACAATGACAGTGTTTTTATAATATATTATGACCCCACCCCCTGGGCCTGTAGTTCTATCTTTCCTGTGTGGAGAAGAAGTGAAGGAATGCATTTGAATGTCTCTGCTATTTATCAGTGAATTTAAATGTGTTTCTGTCAGGCATACAATATCGTTACTTTCAAATTCGGTTTCAAGTAAGGTGGTTTTGTTTCTAATAGATCTAACATTTAGATGAACCATGTTCAGATTATAAAACGGACCAGGATTACTTTTAACATCATTGCATAACAGCAGAATAATAGGTTGTGAAAATAGTATGAATGATAGGTTATAAAAACATAGAGATGATAAATAATAAAGAAGTACAGAGAAATATAAGCCATCATAAAGTATCTTGAAATCAATTGTAAGTATATTTAAAAATAACCACCGGCGATCTACCCAAATTAGGATACCCGCAGAAGAGTTACCCATTCTCATACTGGAAACGTTATACGATTGTTTCGATTGTTGTTTGGCCTTTGAGGTAAAACGATTAATCTATGTTTCATCTATAGTGCCGAAAGTTGGCAGGATCTTCCTCAAAAAGGTTGAGATTAGCTCTCGATAATGTACGCTTGGTGTGCTTCTTGTCTGCTTTTATATGCCTTGTACATTCATTAGAGAACTGATAGTTTAGTCACTCACATAGCTTCTAATTATAGTCAAAGTAAAATTTTCAGGCTAAAGCATGTAACAAATTCTGAATATTTCATTACAACAAAAAGTCGAATAAAAACTCTGCATTAAACACCCACTTGCTTCAATCTTCAGGGTAGATGCTTTTCCACAGTCACGTCAGTAAAATTTATTAATAGAAGAATGCAGGAAGTTGGTTTTCACAGGTAAATATCGAGTGTTGTCATTTAGATTGGGTACATGTCCAGCGAACAGGCGGTGAGTTTTTCTCTTCGTAATATCTTTGCTTTGACTCCGTACTTAATGCATACTACTAATGTGTTAATGTAAGGATAGTCCCAGCACGTTCACTGCCGTGCGTGATAACTCTTAGCTAAAATCTACATGTCAAGCTATGTGTCGGTAGATAAAAGACGTACCAATATTGGTTTTTGGTGGTCTGTTGTCTTTACGCCCATTTTTAAGCAGTTTGAAGCCCAATGTTATATTATTCCGTCTAACCGTCCCCATGCGTTTCGAATTGTTCCAATTTTAGGGGACGGATTTTCTCAAACACTTCGCAGCGGGTTGATATTCTCTTGTCTCACTTCCATGGCGGTGAATGATTATTTTTCTCTTACCCTGTTTACCCTCTAATATATCTAATATTGCCGCTACATCAATGCAAGCCAATGTTGACGTAACCTGATTCAACGGTCGAAGAGACGTCATTTTGTTGTTGCCGTGACGTCATTGTATTGTTCCGGCTACGTCACACAATTGTTTAGAATATGCAAAGAGCACATGTAGCTTGTCTTTTCCCAAGGGTGAAATAAGAAAATCTCACCCCGGTAAAACGGCAGATATCCCTGTCCAAGGTAAGAGAAAAATCGATCTCACACGGGCAGGGACAGACAGTTAGTACGCACTTATGATACCACAAACAATAGCGTTACGTCATTATTTTATGTAGAGTTACTTCTTCACAAATTGATAACGTCATCAATTTCGGCGCACATATAATGGGACATTGATGATATCTAGCACTCGGTAAGTCTCGAGCCAAACTCGTACACGAGGGTTGAGATATCCCTGTACATGGACCCGGTCCATCTGTTAGTTCCATTAAAAGTGTGTTAAGGGACATATTGTTCCATTACAAGTCAGTGTTTAGTGGATAGATCGTTCCACTAACAGTCACCGGTTTAGGGGACAGATTATTCCACTAACAGTCACTGGTTTAGGGGCAGATTGTTCAACTAACAGTCACTGGTTTAGGGTAAGCATTGTAGTATGGACATCGAACTAT
The DNA here is from genome assembly GCF_902652985.1 of Pecten maximus. Classification (NCBI taxonomy): domain Eukaryota; kingdom Metazoa; phylum Mollusca; class Bivalvia; order Pectinida; family Pectinidae; genus Pecten; species Pecten maximus. Next base: position 57,373,107 of record NC_047015.1, on the reverse strand, counting down.
TTATTGTTCTTATATACATGTATAATCACATTAGATTTGCAGTTATACGCCTCTCAGCGTAGCTATATAATTGTCGTGTTAAGGTGTTTGGTACATCTTACGTATTCGACATATAATTTTTTTAATTAATGAAAGGAAGATGAAGCGATATACATTTGATATCTTATAGTGAACAACAAACCAATTGAACAAAGATATTTTTGAAACATCCCCTGTGTATAATAAGTTGAACCGAGGATAAACTGTATGGCAGCCACTGATTGGCCAGTATGTTATGAAGTAAGAAAATAGATATGTAGCCTGATAGGTAACTATCCATAAGAAATGTTGATTTAAATTGAGTTTTTTCCGAAAAGTTCAGGTAATAATAATAAACAGGGAAAACATTTCAGAATTTTGAGAAAAAAGGTTAACAATAAAGTATATGGAAAACAACTGGTCCTTATAAACACTTATGAGATAAGTAATATTTGGATTGATGCCAACTTTTATCGTACAAAGAACACAGCTAAAATTAGTTGATCTTAGATTGATCCGTTTTGGAGACATTGATACACATACAGTTGAGTGTAGACTAAAGGTTACACCCAAGTGCACTCCGAGTGCACTCCGTTTGGACTTGGAGTGCACTCCGTTTGGACTCCAGGTAAACTTGGAGTGCACTCCAAGTGGACTCCGAGTCTACCTGGAGTCCTATAAGACACCATGTCTGCTCCGGGTCTATAATCAGACTAAATCATATATAAATATTAATACTTTGATGCTTTTAATATAATTCATTATAAATAAAGAGATTTTTACAAATTACTTTTGTTCTGTTCATATTACTATTTACATTTGTTTAGTCTACTAGGAATATTTATTTTATTGTTAATACATGGTAATAATGCCTACATGTTAAATCTATATTCATTAAGATCCATAAAATACAGTTATACAATTTATGCTATAATCAGGTTTTTATGAAAGTTAATTGCTTATTATTTCATATTTTATTAAAATGTAATTAAACTGTATTTCATTTTATTAAGGAAGTAAAAAAATATTTCAATTAGAATATTTATTTTCTGTACACATATCATGACTTTAAAGGAAGTTTAGATAATGTATCTATATTATGTTATTGATTATTCAAAATATTGAAAGTTTACAGTATTTAATTACTTATGTGTTTTTTTAATAAGACATTCTCTACATGAAAGGAAAATATAACTACAGATATGTACTCAGTTCAGGCAAGTAATTATAAAATAAACATAATCAATATAGTTTATATAGGTTTATATTTTTAAATGTATTGTTAAAAAGTATACATTTACAACTGTAAATATTTACGAGCATTACCTGGTTAAAATAATGTTCTGACATAATGTACACAAAAGTATGAAGTTCTGTACTACCCATAATAAATGACAGTATCTGTTATAATTGCTATTATTATTGGCCATGCATGACTGACTCTGGCCTGACACACCTGAGAACTGTGCCAGGTGAGTTTTAGTAGCCAGCTACAGGTACTGTCCTGGGTTCACAGAAATACCTATGTCCATATTTGTTGTTGTATGGCTTCAAATGATGAAGCTGTGCAAAGCTGGGTGTGTAGCCTCAGGCCATCAGAACAGTAAGATTATCTCCTGACCTGAAGGAAAGGATTGTAGCTCTCCATCTGAGAGGCCTTAATCAGACCAAAATTATAAACGAAATACCGATATAATTAAGGTGGAAATGTCAAAAATGTAAAACCATTAACAAACTGGTAAACAGGTTTTAGAAGACCAACTTTATTGAAATGAAGTTATTCTATACCGAAATTAGAAAGTAAAAATAAGCTGTTTCTTATAACATTGTAACCTGTCTAAACTGTAAGTCATTGAGACTAAACGTATTGGCCGGTTTATGCAGGTGTCCGGTATGTAGAGGTGAAATGTTGAATGATACAAGTTAAGAAAAAATTAATGTAAATCAAATTAAGAAATGACGCAGTTCTTATCTTGTTATATTAAAAAATATAAAGACATTGCTTTAAAAAAAATATTTGTAAAGAAAGAGATTAAAGTAAAAAAAAAATCAGTATAATTCCCAATGGTATAATAAATGTAAATTCACCATTTCCCAAAACCAACCTATAGCCGTATACCCGTAATTAGTACACATTGTTCTCGTCCAGGAAATGGGATCATAATAGGAAACAGGAAACTGCCTGAGGTACAATTTGCCCCGTGGCAGTTGGACACTGGCAACCTATGTACCATTTACCTGTAAAACTTACCTGTTGGAACTACATCGTTTTCTATTCCTATGCAGTCAATATCTATCATCGATGTGTCACTCATACATGTAACAGATACAGGTCATGAATGTACAATGGTTGTTCAAGACAATTATAAAATCATAAAGTTAAATGTTTAAACTTTAAAAAAAAATTCATAAGGTAAGCTGCAGTTAGTGTATGGAATGTTTGATAAATATTTACTTATAACTCAAACATGGAAATCATATTAATCTATGGTGATTTACATTATAATTGACTTCTAATACTCTATTCATACTTACATTATAATATTAAAGACACAAAGTAATAGTACCAGTTTGAAATAAAATATCTTTTGTTATGTTTTTTTATATATATATATATATGATAATGACTTATAACTGTTGTTGTAATAGTATTTTAATAGTAATGAACAATCATATCATTTCAAAAGTGTCAGATATAGACAGTCACAAGTCTGTACCTATATTCTATATGACCTTGGTATAGGTCAGCCTGTGTTTCCTCTAGCCCTGACACCATACACCAGACATGGTGTCAGGGCCAGAGGAAACTCAGGCTAGGTAAAGGTAAGGTGTGATGACCAGTTTCCATCTAACAATTAAGGGGGTCTTTATCTAGTTAGATGACTGTGTACACCTGTCCTGATCTTCACACCTTATGAGGTAAACTTGGAGGAAGGGGTCATTATTGGGGTCAGTGTACAAGTCTGTCTTTTCTCCACACCCCTGTAATCATGCTTGATATACAGGTAAAATATTGATTCTGGAAGTGGGGATTGTATCTTACATAACAGTTAAAAGAACTCCATGTATGACCTGGATTTAATTAGGCAAGTATAACAAAACAAAAATTACCAAATGGAAATGTAAGTCTGATGTTAAACTCTAAACAAAACTAGACATATGATCCAGAATATGCTATCAAGGTGATAAAAAAAACAGCTTTCTTTTGTATTGTATGTTAAGTAATATATATACTGTTGAGTACAAGATAGTTCCAGTACACATTCAGACTCTACATTTTGAGAGACCACAAACAACTTGCCAAATACATTTCTGTTTATTCCCAATTTCTATTCATTTATGTCGTGGCTTGTTAAAATTCTTCAAATCAAAGGAATGCTGTCATATATTTTTCAACAAAGTGCCATATCTATTCAGTCACTTATACAGGGTTTTCTAATAAAAAAATCAATTATATTAGATGCATTGTTTGTTAACCAAGTAAAAATGAACCAACGAAATTATATGGTATATACAAAGATAAAACAGTAACACATATCTTATTGTTACATGTTTTAGGAGTCTTAATTGTATATGAGTATACATCTATATATAAACATTATGTGTATATGTACTTGGTTACAGGTACATGTGATACATGTGGACCAAGGTATAATTGGGGCCTGATAGGACTCCAGGTAAACTTGGAGTGCACTCGGAGTGCACTCCAAGTTTACCTGGAGTCCAAACGGAGTGCACTCCAAGTCCAAACGGAGTGCACTCGGAGTGCACTTTGTGTAACCTTTAGTCTACACTCAACTGTATTCAATGTCCCTTTGTGTAATTCATCATGCAGGTGACGAGTCATCCTCGCTGCAAACCACCACAGCGATAACTATATATAGATGTTTAACACTAATTTGCCATGTGGGGCCTCATTATGGATAATTTAGACTCAAAACTTACAAGTCTTTTTTGATATATTGTCAGCCTAAATTGATGAACTATAACATTTGACAACATTTTTTTTGAGTTATATATTGACATGATCAACAAAAAAAGAGATGTCTTCTTAAATAATAGAAAGCAAGTTGTCAGAGACCTATACACCATTGATACCCTGTTAGCTATCTGGACCGAGTCAATGAGAGCTATAGGAATTGGTGACCGTTTTTGCCGGAAGTAGGATTATGGAAATCCTGTAAAAACAGATTCTCAAAAAACGGTGCTATTTCCATAATAGACCTCCATATACAGGATTCGTGTTGATATGAATTAGAATCTTATGGGGAGTTTTATTTTCGACTTACATGTTGTAGGATTACTTAAAAGGTCCTTTGAATGCCCTCTGTTATTTATACATACAGCGACGCTTCCCTGCACGCAGCAGGATCATATAACATTATGGGCCTTCAGATGGTGTCGTCTGCTAGATTGAGAAGTTACTATATACCGGTGTTCCTGTGTTTGTGCCGTGATGCATTGATATTAATAATAATTACATCAAACACGAGATGGTACATTTTAAAGTATACAGAATTAAAAACATTCCACTATTACAACAAAACTTTGTACGCGATGGGTGTGACTCTATGTGTGATTAATAACAACCATTAATGGTAAAATCATGTCATTCGACCATATTAGGATACTACGAAGTACACCTGAACCACATTGGACAGAAATGTAGTCATGCTTTATCTTGACTGCAGTATTTAATACTAGAGCTAGAAGAAGATATATATAAACATATTTATCTAGAATAGAGTTAAAGTGTCCATGTGACGGTAAACAATAATAAAATAAAAAGTCAAACACAGATCTGCTGTCTCCCTAGTACTTTCGCGGCTACATCGATCGTGCCGCTCTTCAGGGGATTATTTATCTATATATTTAAATAAGCAGTAAAATCAATTTCGATGATCGTTGAAGTACGGGTGTTAATTTTCTGAGAAGGAAACGCATTTTAGTTTAGCGGGCTTACTACTCAGTCATTGGGAATATTTTTTTGTTAATCGATACGACGTCAAATAAATATGAATTGTGGTGTTTATATCAAAGAGGAAGTGAAAGTAGGTTGCGGTGTTTACCTGTTTATGTAATTTGAACGAGCTATTGTCAACCAGGAAGCATCAGGTGTAGGTTACACGACACGATTTGAGCTGTAGATTATTTTTAATGTAGGAGTTATTCAATACATTATTACCAATCTGCATATCTAAAATAGTAATAAGATATGTTCAATGTTACCCACTTTTATCAATAATTTAAGATTATACGTTAAGAGTGCTGCCTATTCTAGATGCTAACATATTATTAAAGTGACTAATACTTCTTTACTTCACCTCTAGATTTTCACACATTTGGCCTATTATACCACTGAAGAGTCCTATTAGGAAGAATCAACTGTATAATGCATTTTCGTTTTTATTATACGATAAACATTTTTTAATTGATGTTTCAGGAAGTTAGTCAGGAAGTATATACCCGGTAACTCGCTGCATCTCATCATTGGATAAACATTGATTCTCCTAAACAATTTTGATAATATTTTTCTATATCTCTCATACACCTTAATTTAAAAAAAAACTGAAATCCGTTTTCCCGATAATTTAGGCTGTCAAATTTATTTATATAAAACATCCAAATTGAAGCCTATATTTCCTGTTCGAGTTTAATGTATGGGCAATGATAGGCCTATTTTCCTATGAAAGTTTTTTTTTGATATATTCATGCGCTCGAAATAGAAGATGTTAACACTGTTTTAACGAAAATGGTTGATTTTTGAATTTGTGTTCTATGAAGATTGTAGGATGAACATGCTACAAGGTCAGAGTCCTAAATATACAGGTATACGCTCGCCATGTTTGTCTATACTGCTTACCTTATAAGGCAATACTGTTTTCTGCATGTATGTTGTAGAGCCGTTTTCCTGATAACCCAATCATAGTGCTTTATCAAAGGAAGCCGATATATCAATAAGTGGTCTTAAGCAAGTGAGCGAATAGCTGCAAAGACTATCCAATTAGGAGAGGACTGTCACAAGCAAACAAGATGTCAGATGAACCTAAATCTATTGCAAAGCTCTCTGACTTGTTGGACCAAGTAATAAGTCAAATGGATAGAGTAAAATGTGATCTATCACATTACGAGGGCGAGGATTATTTCGGGCAGGAATTGTCAAGTCATTCCATTAAAATGGAACTAGCGAAATGTTCCTTGGAGACGCTTATCTTACAAGCCAAAAAGTATCAAAGACAACCCATAGGAAGAAGTGAGTTTTCTTATTTACGTCATCATTTTATTCTTTTCTCCAGAATTATTGTTTTAAAAATTTGTTTTGAATTGTTAAATAATTTATTCACTGCACAGATATCTGTAAAATACAACGCATCATTCACGTCTCAGTTCCGAGAAGCGTCTTATTTACGGAATATAAGTTTTGAATTTCAAAGACCATTTTAATTTTAAATTTTGTGGTTAAATAAGTGTGTACAACCTAGTATAATTAAAATATTTTACATGTTACAGCTGCTGCTGGAACAGTGAACAGTGATAGCGGGATTGGATCAGAGGTTTTAGGTATATATAATATAATACTGTCTTTCTTGGTGTTTCATTGGAATTTAATAAATATGCAAGCTATTGAAGATACGTATTCAACACAGAAGTGAAACCAAGTGTACGTGGAATATAGGAAAGGCTGATTTCTAAACAATTAAGACACTTATTTCGGTAATTGACAAGACCGCTTTAAGATATTTTTTTTCAAAATTGAAATATTAGGTTACAAGGAACTGCTTTTTATTATTTTTTATTCACAACTAAAAATAAAATAAAATAAACAACATATATACACTGTAGAAGGACGAAGAGACGCCATGGTGTTCCGTGATGAAGACATGCCGGCACCAGGTAACGTATATTGTATACTATTGAAGTAATGTTCTATCTAACATTCGCGCATCGCTAAATCATATGAAATGTATTAAGATACAAACTTTATTTTTCCATATAAATATCCAGACATTCCTTTTCGATTTTCAAACTTTTCAAGTCTGGCGTTAATGATGAGTCTTGAATAAACGTATATGTCAATTTCATGTTCATCACTTACTAATCTACTACAAAAGTTACATTTAATTATGCTTTTTGATGGTTTTTAAATCTTTCAATACAACTTTTTCTTTTGCACATGCAGTTCATGCAGAAAGGAATCGTCTTGGTGCTTCGATCGGAAATCTTCCGACTTTGTCAGGTAAGCACACACACATATATATACAAAAAATATAATTGACCCCCGAAGAATTTTGTTTGCATAAGGTTACAAAGTTCTTCGCGTGTCAATAGTATTGTTTTGTATGCATTGACTTTCATTTCGTCATTCTTTGATGATTTCTATAATTTGTCAAATAATGATAAGGACAGTACAGTCAAATAAATTGTATAGAAAAGCGTAATTTCAACATTTAAAATCAGCTAAAATGGTGGTCGAAATCAACCAGCTGTACACCATCTAAGATGTTTTCTAATTAATTACAAACAAGCCTTCAGCGAATTAATTATCGACCGAGGGGATCATTTTCACAAACATTTCGATATTGTTCGTTGCTTATCTACTAAATTTATGATTGATAGCTACACTTTATTTGTCATTTTTAGTGATAAATACCGTCATTATAACGTCAATTTTAGTTCTTTATTTCGTTGATATTATGATAGAAATCGTTGTCATATTACAGAAAAAAATTGTGTTTAGAATTATGTTCATATGTGTGTTTCGTTTGTTTTTTGTTACAGAAAGCCATTGTTCTGTATGCCTTCAGCAGATAAAATCTCCAACGCAAGAAACAGAAGGACAACCGCGAACTCCATCTGAACACGATGAACAATAAAAAAGTTAGAGAACTGTATGATACCAAAGATGGACAATTGCCAAACTTTAAAAAATAATCAGACTTGGGATGTAACTGTTCTAGTGATGAAATATGTGATTGAAACAATGGCTTGTAACTATTTCAAAGTGTTGTAAGTACGTAACACTTATCACAGATATAGTGTTGTAAGTACGTAACACTTATCACAGATATAGTGTTGTAAGTACGTAACACTTATCACAGATATAGTGTTGTAAGTACGTAACACTTATCACAGATATAGTGTTGTAAGTACGGAACACACATCACAGATATAGTGTTGTAAGTACGTAACATATATCACAGATATAGTGTTGTAAGCACGGACCGTATATTGCAGATAATATGCTGTAAGAACGGACCACATGTAAGTGAATTGATCTATTTGATGTATGATGAACTAATCATTCTCGTTAGGTTTTATATAACACATTACTACATATCCACGTTGTTGTATGTACTACTAATTCTATCGTATTAGACGCTATATTAACGCAGGCAATATATTTATTTATAAATTTGTATAATTCCCCCGACAATTCCGTGACTTTGGTCACGTGATATTAACAAGGATTATGAAATATAGTATTTGTTTTAAGGAAATGTCCAATTGATATAGAGAATTAGTTTCTATTGTATGTAAATATACACATTACATAATAACAATAATGCCTATGTACATACTGTACGATCAGGACAAAGAGCGAATTCATTAAAACTGATCAGTTATTTGCGTACATGCAAGCAAGGTAAAACCACTATGTTTTTATTCTTTAAGTACATTGAAGGATGAAAGGCCAGACCTGAGGAGCTCTAGGGCCCTTCCTATGATGTACATCATAATTAATTTGAGTAGTGAGACCAGTCAGAATATAAGCATGTACATAACGTTGTTTTGAAATCCAATATTAAAAATTGTGAGCTTCATTAATTAGGGTATTGCACGTGGAATATGACATTACCTTCGCCATATTTAGAGTTTCTTCATTCGCCTCCTATGTACTTATTTCGACACTTTAGGGTTTTAGCATCAAACTTAAGCATCACATTAGAGTTCTAGAATGACAAAATAACTGTATGATGCTTTTTAATTCATTTTAGCTCTATTCTCTATTGCATCTAACTCTGAAATTGTATAGAAAGATGCTGATGTTTTGTCTGTCTTTTGTACAGCTCTGAAAATATTTCGAAAATTATCTTCATCAGCGCTATTAATTCTCCTTTTTGGTACATAATACACATTAATATCGGTCAACAAAGAATATACAAATTAACTATTATTTAACAAAAGTAAAAAGTGTGTTTATTAACAATACGGCATGCAATTTTCATGTATCATATATGCATTTGTCAAACAGTCATTCACCTTATAACTTTTTGTAACATTCTCCTGATTACTCCTCTGATCTCTTCCCCATCTCTTCCCCATCTCTTCCCCCCATCTCTTCCCATCTCTTCCCCATCTCTTCCAGTTCATTCCCTGAAAAATCCCTGATCTCTACCAGTTTACTCCCTGGTCATTTCTCTATATTTTCCAGTTCAACCCCTGATCATTTCTCGATCTCTTCCAGTTAATTCCTTGATCACTACTTGATCTCTTCCACGTCACTCCCTTCTCACTCCCAAATATATTCCAGTTCACTCCCAGCTCACTCCCTTCTCTCTCCCAGTTAATTCCTTGATCTCTCCCTTCTCACTCCCTGATCTCTCCCTTCTCACTCCCAGCTCACTCCCTGATCTCTCCCTTCTGACTCCCTGATCTCTCCCTTCTCACTCCCTGATCTCTCCCTTCTCACTCCCAGCTCACTCCCTGATCTCTCCAAATCACTCCCTGATCTCTCCCTTCTGACTCCCTGATCTCTACCAGCTCACTCCCTGATCTCTCCCTTCTCACTCCCAGCTCACTCCCTGATCTCTCCAAATCACTCCCTGATCTCTCCCTTCTGACTCCCTTCTCACTCCCAGCTCACTCCCTGACATCTCCCAGCTCACTCCCTGATCTCTCCCACTCACTCCCTGATCTCTCCCTTCTGACTCCCTGATCTCTCCCAGCTCACTCCCTTATCTCTCCCTTCTGACTCCCTGATCTCTCCCTTCTCACTCCCAGCTCACTCCCTGATCTCTCCCAGCTCACTCCCTGATCTCTCCCTTCTCACTCCCAGCTCACTCCCTGATCTCTCCCTTCTGACTCCCAGCTCACTCCCTGACTCCCAGCTCACTCCCTGATCTCTCCCTTCTCACTCCCAGCTCACTCCCTGATCTCTCCCACTCACTCCCTAATCTCTCCCTTCTGACTCCCTGATCTCTCCCTTCTCACTGCCAGCTCACTCCCTGATCTCTCCCAGCTCACTGCCAGCTCACTCCCTGATCTCTCCCAGCTCACTCCCTGATCTCTCCCAGCTCACTCCCTGATCTCTCCCAGCTCACTGCCAGCTCACTCCCTGATCTCTCCCAGCTCACTGCCAGCTCACTCCCTGATATCCCCCTTCTCACTCCCAGCTCACTCCCTGATCTCTCCCAGCTCACTGCCAGCTCACTCCCTGATCACTGCCAGCTCACTCCCTGATCACTCCCAGCTCACTCCCTGATAACTCCCAGCTCACTCCCTGATTTCTCCCTTCTCTCTCCCTTCTGACTCCCTTCTCTCTCCCAGCTCTGACTCCCTGATCTCTCCCAGCTCACTTCCTGATCTCTCCCAGTTCACTTCCTGATCTCGTCCAGTTTATTCCCTGATCACTTCCTGATTTCTTCCACTTTACTCCTTGATCACCTTCTGTTCACTCCATGATCTGTTCCTTATCAGGTGTTTTTATTTTTTTTTAGTAATGTTCTGATGAAATAACATCCTGAATGAGTGAATTGTTAGCGCAATTTCCTCAATTGCAAGTAAAAAAACCCAACAAAACAAAAATAACCCTACATTAACACACGTTTCTCATTCTCAAAACATTACATATGTGCATGTGCATATAATTTGGTACAAATCCATTTAAACAACGCAAACACATTCTTTTAATTGCAATTATATGTAAGATTTCGTTAATCTGAATATTTTATTTACTGTTTTGATACGGCAACATCAAGAATGCCATCTTAATCAATATAAGTACAGTATATCACTTAACTTTTACGACATGGCACCTAGCGCAATACTTTGTTTATGTCTTTCGCAACCTTTGCTAGAGATTAGAAATTCTCAGACGCAACATTACATTGTATATAGTATTTTCCATTTACCGAGACAATCGAGTAACGTTATTTTTTGATGACGTCATAATAGTGTTTATGCACGTGCGTCAACAATAGGCCAGTTGTGTGATAGGCAATTCAAATATGATGTATATATAGTTTACATATACCACATGTACATGTATCTAGGAATATGCAGGAATATTACTCTGCATGTTTTGTACAGATATTCATTTACAAAACATTCACGTTCACATTTGTGTATTATAATGGCAGTAATGATAGTTTATTTAAGCATTGAGGTCGGATTTAGATATTTTGCGTGCAAAACTCTTTTAATTTAAATCTAACATATACACTTTATCATTATACCTCAATGCTTATATTTACGTTTCTTGTAACTTTTTTTGAAAATGAAACAGCAAAATTCACGTTATTGTGTGAAACTCATTCTTTTTATTTCATCTGTTGTACACAGGCCTGGCGACAGTTGACAATTGCTATATCAGCCCGATTTTAAGACACAATGCTGTAAAAGTGAAAATTTACGGAGGGGCAAATTACACGGAGTCCTTTTGATCGCGCAAATTTCCCTTACGCGTATTATTTTGATAACAATTTGCGAAATCTCTAACTACAAACGAATGTGGATCGATCGCAGAAATTACTCCAACGCGTATAGTTTACATATCGAAATCGTGAAATTAACCACCCGCGAAAATAACCACGTTTACAGTATCATGAACGCGGTCCTATGAGTCTGGGATATTGAGGTAGGGCCTCAAAGTCGCAGACAAGATCAAAACACAGGTGCGCATCAATACCGTTTTGTTTTGCTTAAGTTTTAATTGTTTGCTTACCCGTTCATATGTGTATATATACATTTATCATCGTTGACATATTTTCTTATATTACCTTTTTTTTGTATATTGTCTTTTATGTTGATACAAGTGATAATCGTTGATATTTTTTTGTTCACTGTGAATTTACTATGTGTGCATATAATGAATGAAATGTTTTCATTCTTGTTATGAATAAAATGTTGATTCCTTGGGAATTGTCTTCATGAGTTATGGTAAAAATAATGATTCATTTTCAGTTTAATATGTATTTTTGCTCTACTGAATATGATCAATAAAAGAGGACATACTACATAGGGTAATATTCATAGGTGGTTATCGCCTTAGAAGTGCAAATGGAGGTATAAAATGTAATAACAGTTGATTGTAGGCGCAATTATGTTTGGTTCTAGATCGAAGCATGAATTCGAAACAAAATATGTATGGTTTATCCTGTAAGAAAACATGAGATCTGAAAAAAAAATATATATCAAAATGAAAAAAAACCCAACAATAATAAAAAAACAACAACAAACAAACAAAAACCCAACAAACAAACAAACAAAACCCAACAAACAAACAAACTGATGTACATGAAGGTTTATTACATAAAATATATGGTGACAATGGAATCACTAGGGATAAGGATGAATTTAGGAAACGTCTTGGTTCATAACGCACAAGGAAATACATTACTTCATGGTGAGATCATCATATCAATAACCCTTAAAGAAAGCGGGGTACAATTTCCTTATATCAAAATAAGAAAAACACATTTCGAAGCTAAATATATATATATAAATAGTTTATTTTTGTCGATATACCGGTGATATCAATAAACAATGAGTTTATTTTTTTTTCTCGTCACAAGGAAATATTTCTGTGTGTCTCGTAAAAACAAAATGTTTTATTTCAGTCAGTTTCAATTAATGAATGTCTGGCAACGCAAATAAAAGTCGAACCAGTTATGAATTTATGTGGTTTGAGATTCCAATATAAACGAGGCAGTTTCATATCATTATCAATAACTGATCATGTTTCATTACTGTCATATTATTAGCAAGAGTGTCGACTCATATAAAGGGATGCCTTAGTCTTCAAGGGATTGCATGAAAGACATACACGATAGGACATGTAAATATGGATTTAAGGAATAATGAATACAAAGCTGTGTTATACAGCTGTTCTGTCCTTCTAGGACTCATCAGTGATGCTTGAGACATCATACTGCTGTTATGTTCTTCTGGGGCTCATTAGTGTTACTTAAGACGTCATAGAGCTGTTCTGTCCTTCTAGGACTCGTCAGTGATGCTTGAGATATCATAAAGCAGTTCTGGTTTTCAAGGACTCGTCAATGATGCTGGATACATCACACAGCTGTTTTGTTCTTCTAGGACTTGTCGGTGTTGCTTGGGACACAATGCAGCTGTTCTTCTAGAACTCCTAGGGATGCTTGAGAAATCAAATAGTATACGTATTTTCTTATATATTTGAAAAAAAAAAAAAATGAAAAAACCCCAAAACAACAACAAAAACAATAACAAAAAAATAAAAACAACCCCTGATGCAATTGTCCAAATGATAATAAGCGTGACATGCAGGGTAATGAGTAAATACATGGACGTCAAGTCCACAAAACAGAGCTTCAAATGATATTTCTAGAAGAAAATCTCAAGTAAGCAGCAACTATGAACACTCAATTGATAATATTAGCACTAGATAACCATACAAATCAATGTACACTGCACCACACAGCCTCGTTACTTTTGAAGTCAGGAAATTTGAAAGTGTAAGCTGATAAAGATAGCATGCCTGTATGTTGGTTTAACCAGGAACATATCTTGCAGATAACACGGGCGGTGATCGTGCAGATTGTTAATGTAATCATAAGCTCGATATTCCTAATCATATAATATCGAGCTTATGATTACATTAACAATATCATTATCATAATTTCAAAGGTCAAGGGAACCTATCTCTTAAAAACTTTTTTCCCTTATTTGTTGTTGTGCTTTAAAGAAAGTACATAATGTAGGTATGATTTTCTGTGAAATCGTACCTGTGTCATTGTGTTGAATACATATATACCTGTAGTGTTTTTACTTTTTGCCTTCATATTGGCATATTAGGTTTATATAATAAGTTTAGTTTGAACTAAATTTTAATATACGCACATAACTAAAGCACTTTTAAAATTATTCCAATTCACGGTAACAAATAAGTTTGAGCATATCTTCACACTACAAAATCAATATTTGTCGAAAAATTGGTCATAATCCAACTATTAAAAATAACTTTTTGCCTGTATGTTGGTTTAACCAGGAACATATCTTGCAGATCACACGGGCGGTGATCGTGCAGATCGTTAAATGTTGTCTTGACATCGGGGTCAAGACATACAGGCCTGTTGCAATTTCGTTTTGGATTTCGAACTTATTATTTTTTGATGCTTTACCCAATAGAATTAATCCAATAATGAGAGGAGTGATATATTAAGTCACATCGCTGCTAATTATTTTCACTTTTACAGGAAAAGTTGTCTGCATTTTTTTCTTTTCTTCGTGTATACTAGTTGAATCTTCGTGTATACTAGTTGAATCTTCGTGTATACTAGTTGAATCTTCGTGTATACTAGTTGAATCTTCGTGTATACTAGTTGAATGAAATACATTGGATAGTGTTACCCGATAGGACAAATAGATATTTTTTATTTCTTTCCATTCGAACAATTGCGCAAGGAATATTCGATTTGCGGATGTTCTTTGTTATCGGGATGTCCTATTAACTAATTCATTAATTAAATAATTCATTCATCTAATCATTCATCCATCCATCCATTCATCCATTCATCCATTTTATTCATCATTATTCTTTCGTTCATTGTATTCCATCATTAATTAATTAATTTATTTATTTATCTACTTATTTATTCATTCATTCATTCATTTCATTCATTCATCCATTCTCTGTAAAGATTCCGGCTAAAACATATATCTTAATCTGATCACTTTTGGTTCCTTTTGTTCATTACAGTGACATCTGACATTAAAGCTCTACATGTAAAGGTTCATTACAGTGACATCTGACATTAAAGCTCTACATGTAAAGGTTCATTACAGTGACATCTGGCATTAAATCTCTACATGTAAAGGTTCATTACAGTGACATCTGGCATTAAATCTCTACATGTAAAGGTTCATTACAGTGACATCTGACATTAAATCTCTACATGTAAAGGTTCATTCGCTTCAACCTTCCTGGTATATGTATGTCACATCCACATGAATAATATTTATTTATAAACCAAAACAGGAAGTTGGTTTTTTCACAGGTAATGTTCGAGTGTTGTTATTATTAAGATTGGGTACCTGTCCAGTATACAGTTGGTGAGTTGTTGCTCTTATTACATATCTTTGTTTTCACGCCATGCTAATTGTATTCTACTAATTTGTTGACGTAAGGATAGCTCAAGCATTTTTCTTCTATCATGTTTACTGCCGTACCTGAGGTCTATCTGCTATATATATTATATGTACCTACAGCTAACAGAGTCAGTGATACCTGTTTTCTGTACTCACACACTGTTCAGTTAGAAGCGTCGCACAACCCTATGTAATCGTCCGCATGTTTCAACAGTCACCCGATAAAGGTTTACAGGTGAGAGTAAATATGTACCATACGATTGTTATATTTGCTGTATTAAGTACGTTTGATAAGATGTAAATTGTTCTACTAAGTGATAAGATGTAAGTTGCTGTACTTTATAAGAGATAAATTGCTGTATTTAATGATAAGATCTAAATTGATGTATTTAATGATAAGATGTAACTTGACGTATTTAATGATAAGATGTAATCTGCTGTACTTAGTGATAAGATGTATTCTGTATTGCGTTAATGATAACATATGAAGAGATTGTGGTAATCTATGATTTAATGTATTGTTATTGTTGGCTACTGTAAATCACTTATATTTCGCGTAGAATTTATTTTCGCTTTCACCCTCGAGGAGAGTCAATCACGAATTTAAATTCCTAATGAGGTATTCGTTCGAAAGTAACACTTTTGGAGAGCGGCCATTTTTTTTTTATATTTATGTAATTTCTAGGTCATCATTCCCGAAATAAAGTATTCGTAAAAATTCACTGATTTTTTGTATACGATGTATTTGATGATCGTATAGTCAACAGAAGTGCTATTAACAGAACGACTACTATAAAATCAGATATTTTCATGGGCTCTACTTTCGGGGGTTTGGTTAACATATCATTTCATGAGTACTTTATTTCGTAGAATATTAATACACGAAATACATTAAATCCACGTTCATTAAAATTCAAACTGAAAAGGGTTTTTTGAAGTGAAAAAAAGCGTCTCTGAGAATGTTCATTTATGCAACGTGAAAACATGTCAAATTGCAATCGTTACTGTTACAACGGAAATAGTTGGTATATAAAAACAAGTTACGGGAAACAATATTGCTCATCGTGTTAAACGTGGCAAGTGGAAAGTGTGAGTCATCATATTCTATAATTGTCTGTGTTTTTGTATTTGTTAATTGTTAATTTTAATGTATGGTAACCGTTTGAAATTTTGATATTATGGAATCTTTGATTTGAACATTTAGGCAGTCAATTTCATTGTCAAATAGTCTTTTGTTTTTTTTTAAAAAAAAGAACCATTTCCACACTCCCACCAGACTTCCCTGTGTAATCCATAACACTACTAAACCGTGTAGATAAACACGGAAGTGAGCTCAGAATAGATCTGCTTTAATATCCAAGTTTAATCCATTTTTA
Source organism: Pecten maximus (assembly GCF_902652985.1). Classification (NCBI taxonomy): domain Eukaryota; kingdom Metazoa; phylum Mollusca; class Bivalvia; order Pectinida; family Pectinidae; genus Pecten; species Pecten maximus. The sequence continues at coordinate 57,356,368 of NC_047015.1, read as the reverse complement.
CGATAGTTATATATTAACTGATTTGACAAATGTAAAATTAATTGAAATATTGTTTGTTTATTACATTGATATTGTATAATCATTAGTTACACTTCTGTTATTGTGAGATTTGACCAATCGGAATACAGAGTTCCGCGTCTAAACAGGAAGTATTGTATCTACCCTGTTTTCGACATCAGAAACTACACGCAATTAAAAACCGTTTCACTGCTTATGTAATATACCTACTTACTGTACAAAATGTTCATTGTATATAAAAACAAGATGTACATTCATGGAACAAACTATTTGGGATTCCCATTTCCTATTTTTGTCGTTATGTTTTTTTTTCTTATTTTTCTTATTTTCACCTCTCTATTTCTATTTTGATTATTCTTAAATTTAACAAATTAAACATTCATATTTTATTATATGATAAGGAATATCGAGCTTATGATTACATTAACAATATCATTATCATAATTTCAAAGGTCAAGGCAACCTATCTATATTTTTTTCCTTCTGTTCTGTTGTGCTTTAAAGAAAGTACATAATGTAGGTATGGTTTTCTATGAAATCGTACCCGTGTCATACATTGTGTTTAATACATATATACAGGTAGTCCTTTTATTTTTTGCCTTGATTGTGTTATATAAGGTTTATATCATAAGATAAATTTGAACTAAATTTTAATATACTCACATAATTAAAGCACTTTTAGAATTATTCCCATTCACGGAAACAAATTAGTTTGAGCATATATTCACACTACAAAATAAATACTTGTCAAAAAGTTGGTCATAATCAAACTATTTAAAAAAAACGACTTTTTATGTTTGTAATGATTAAAAACCCGTTTATTGTGCATTGAAAAATAGTTCGGAAATGACTGCGTTGAGTGATGAATGGACATTGTGTCGAGCCCCAATTTAATGCTCGAGATTTATGTGTCAATCGATCAGATTTAAAAAATTCATTTGTAGAATTAAATCCCCCGAAATAACCTGCCCCTGCTGTTGGGTTTGAATGGAATCTTCTTAGAAACATTTCAATCAATAGCGTAAGCAATTGATTTATTGATTCTTAACTTGATATTATAATTTGTGCACAGGTGAAATATTCGAATTCTCTCTTATTTGATCTATCGGTTATTTTGTCAGATTTTCAGATATCTGAAATCTCAATTATTTGTGGTAATTGTTTGGATTCATCGTTTTTAAAACCCGTTTTATCAGTAACTTCCTCTTATACGTGTAATATAAATCAGACTAAAATAATGTAAACAACAAAAACCCGAGCAATTCGAATCGTTACTGTACTGTAACACGTGCTAGATCTGCCTTTTTTTCTTTTGTCGTATATGAGCTAATTCGGTGACTGTTTTTGCTTTAAACATTTCGGGCTCTGTTTTTGCTATATACATTTCGGGCTTAGGTAAAATATATCATCAGCTTTCCCAAGAACATATAACTCATTAAACAAAAAATAGAAATTAAAAAGTGGAACTTTAAAACATGTCTTCAATCGATTACATACATTTTAATTTGGAACGGTATTATCCCATGTCCATTGAATTTATATTTCAAATGCATGGTTAGCTAAAATTACTATCTCACTTGTTACAATCGTCGGTATATAATCTAGACTAGCAATTGGTGACTTGGATCAACTCATTAAATATTTCGTGCCATTTTCCCCTCATAATGCTTGTACACGTAATGGTACATTGCCAATTCCAATTTCAAAAAAATCATCGATAAGGTCTTTACAAAAATTGCAAACATCCTCTACAGTTCTAACAATGTTATTGGATACGTTCTGTGAACTTTAATGTACAAAATGGTAATCATACTTCAACTTCGCTTCTCGCAAAATGCATATAAGAAATTTATTCATTTCTTTATTTATTTCTTTATTTCTGTATTTCATTATTTCGTTCTTTATTTATTTATTGATTTATTTCTCATCTAAGTGATAAGATATGAAGCTGTAACATTTAGAGGATGGTAATAGCGCAAACAAGAGAGTCTGTGACAAAAAATATGAAAACAATTCCAAGATATTTTATCAGATGTAGTTTCGTAGAAGGGCACTGTGTAAGAATAAAAGTGGCACAAGTGATCAGGGATTTTAATATATTGTTCTGTAACATTCTAGCATTCGAACTGTGCTCTTTAGACTTTTCATATCACTTAAAACGTTTACATCGATAAATAATTAGTAGATGAATTTGCTAATCACGCCGGGCTAATCCCTTGGAATTGTCGTTAATAATGTGATTGTCTCAAGTCGAATGTGACGTCATTATAGACAATTACATTACTTCATGAACCGTACAGGGCGAAAAGAAATGGCTGCCTCCGTTCAACTTTGCCTTCCATATTTTGACTGTAAATCAAATCAAAATGAATATTTTCCGAGTTATGTGATTAAGTATATCTTTAAGTTTTCATTTCATTGAGGTTTTATTAAATTCGTCTCGAGGTTTAAAACGTTGTTCTCTCAAAGTTTCGCATAACTCGGATTAAATTACGGATGTGAAATTGACACCTGGCATGCTTTATGCAGTCACCTGACACTGGGCATTGTTATCGTATTTTCCTATGTTACTGTAGTGTCAAGTAAACTGAACTGGGATATATGGCAATACATTGACACACAACTACGCCATATCATTTCTGAAAAAAATATATGTAACACACTTTTTATAGGAATTTGATGAAACTAAGTCTATTTGTTTAATATTTTCAGAAATGGAAAAGAATTAAAGACTGATAACAATTGAACTAAACTGAACACATGCTGTTTTTAGAGAGCCATATAATGTTAAAGTTCATTATCCTTTCTGACACCATACACAAAAGATTTTATTTTCATCTCTCCCGGAAAAGTAATTATCATAAATATTGATGATTTATTTTTTTTATTTTTGATACAACATTGAGAAAATACTAGCAACTAAAACATAGTTTTGTGTATTAATATATTTAACAAAATATGGGGAAGCATATTCAATTCATGATTTCTTTCTAATGTGTCATTTAAATTTTATGTTCTATGGGATCTGAAATATTATATTATCATCTATGTAGGACTCACACAAGTAAATCAGCCAATCAGCTGGTGTTTTATCTTGAACAGGTCCATGAAGAATTGTTTTTCTTAGATGTGTAGCTGTTTACCTGAGTAAATAACACAAATTGGACACTTTCTATATAAAAGAATAAAGAGTAGGTGGTCTTGAGAAAAAAAATATACACTCCTACTAAAAATAGATAGACGTAGGATTCTAGGTGAAAAGAGTCGGGAATTCCCCAGGTTGGGATTCCCCGGTGCACTGTAAATGTCAAGGTTACTGTCTTTCTAGTACTCGTGTGCTCTTATATGCCATTAAACTTAACCGCTAGTCTTCATGAAATGTAATCCTCAACAACCAACCACTAGCCGCTAGTCTTCATGAAATGTAATCCTCACCGCCCAACCACTAACCGCTAGTCTACATGAAATGTAACCCACACCACCCAGACACTAACCGCTAGTCTCCATGAAATGTAATCCTCACCACCCAACCACTAACCGCTAGTCTTCATGAAATGTAATCCTCACCACCCAACCACTAACCGCTAGTCTTCATGAAATGTAACCCACACCACCCAGACACTAACCGCTAGTCTTTATGAAATGTAACCCACACCACCCAGACACTAACCGCTAGTCTTCATGAAATGTAATCCTCACCACCCAACCACTAACCGCTAGTCTTCATGAAATGTAACCCACACCACCCAGACACTAACCGCTAGTCTTCATGAAATGTAATCCTCACCACCAAGACACTAACCATGTAATTATCGCTATATGGTATATCAAGAAATGTATCCTTTGGGATCTAATGGTCATTCATTGTAGTTATTTGTATCGATTTAAAAAAAAAGAAGATATATAACTTTGTTTATTTTCCATTTAGGTACAAACTTAAATCATACATAGACAACGTCTTCAATGTTGAGCTCAGTTTGTGACGTCATCTTTAATGTTTTTTTCCAGACGTATCTGATGGAGTCGTGTCCGTTAATAAGTTGAATCTAACTGACCACTACGATGGCTGAGGAATCTATTAATAAACTAAGTTTACGCATAGATCAGCTGAGAGAAGCTTTAGAAGAGGTAGAAGCCAATTATACTCTTGAACGAAAAAAAACGGATTCTCACTTTCCTACAGATTTAGCCAATATCATAGACAAACTGCTCATGATCAAATCAACAGTGGATGCACTTATCTCAAAAATCCCGAAATGTAATGAGACACTAACGAGGGAGCAAAAAGGACGGGGTATGTATTTTTCATTTTGTGAATATCTCCACATACAATGAATAATAATAATATATAGATAGATACACCCTCCGGCTACAGCAGACTTCATCTCCGACATTTGTAGGGAACAACCAACCAATCGAAAAAAATGTATTTTTGAAACATCCCCTGTGTATAGAAAGTTGAGCCAAGGATAAAATGTCTGGCAGCCACTGATTGGCCAGTATGTTATGAAGTAAGAAAATAGATATGTAGCCTGATAGGTAACTATCAATAAGAAATGTTGATATAAATTTCGTAAGTCCGATTGATTTTTTTCCCCAAAAGTTCAGGTAATAATAATAAACAGGTAAACATTTAAGATTTTTGAGAATTTTCACTGCGAAATTCACCTATTTTCAAAATGGCTACCCTGGAGAAAATTTGAGCTGAAGGACCCAACTTTTTTTTTGATTAGGTGTTATATCAGACCCAAAACTTTTGTTATAAACCATAATTGTCATATTGAATTCAAGAATTTGAATGAATTACTCAAAAACGTTAACACTAAAGTCTATAGAAAAACAATGGGTTGGTTGGTCCCTATAATAATCAAACATTCATCACCAAATAACTCCACTTTCAATGATCTAAATCCTTATCTTGTCCCCACATATAAAACGTTTACTTGTAATGAATTCACAAATCAAATCCGAGCTGCTATATACTCGAATAACTCACATGTACCTTAAGTGGTTCACAAATGCTGCTATATATTCAACTTACCTTCCTGCATATTGTTGTATCATGAAGTTTTGTTTTTATTTTACAGAGAATAGAGATAGTGGACTGCCATCTGTTGATTCTGCTGTTTTTAGTGAGTGTTACTTAATAGTCAATCCAAATCACAAGTATTCTCTGAATATAGTCAATATGAATCAATAATTAATTTACATAGAAATATCTGATATCACATCGTAATGCAAAAATTAATCTTTTAGCTTGGATTATAAAATTCAAAACTTAAATAATAATGTCTACATGTTCATTTTTTTTTTAAATTTTGCATTCTTTAGATTAACGTAAAATAATGTTATATTTCTTATAAATTTTAGAGACGAACAGCTGTATCCTTGAAGACAATGGTCTAAGCGATTTAAGTATGTAAAAACATTGCAAAAATATAAAGATATTTTGATTATGCTCGTATAAATATTACTAAAACAGTGACACAATAAAACTTTAATTTTATACTTCAATGGATGAAAAAAAGAGATCAACATTTTTTTTAACTGGATACATTTTCTGTTTTAGCTCTTGTGGAGACAAATGAGCCATCGTCTGGTTTAGGTAAGTTTTGTTTATATTATTATATGATATATTGTTACATAATATATTGTTATATGATATATTTTTATATTATATATTATTGTATGATATATTATTATATGATATATTATTGTATGATATATTAGTATATGATATATTATTATATGATATATTATTGTATGATATATTATTTTATGATATATTATTATATGATACATTATTATATGATATATTTTTATATGATATACATGTATTATTATATGATATATATTTTGTATAATATATTATCATATGATAAATTCTCTGCACTCAAGCCGCTGTTACTTCTGAGTCTGTTTAACAAGGCTGAAAAATAGTTTGATAAATGTGTTTGAGAAAGTTAAAAAAAAGAAGTTGCTGTGCATTGTTAATATACAGTAGAAATACATTACATTTCCTCAGCACCGTGATGGTTACAAACAACATTCAATGTTTATATTTGGTTTTAAATAATACCAAATTATCTTGTAAAATGTCTGCAATTTTCAAAGTGTATCACTATCCAAAAAAAGACGATATTCTATAAGGAAAATAAATATTGTAAGATATGTATTTTGATAACCGAATATCTACAAATATCTACCAGTTTTGTAACGTCCATGTTGCAGATCAGCAGTGTCCGTCATGCCTCAGACCGGTTGTAAATCTGTTGCAAGAGACAGCTTTTTCAGAACAAATGCCGTCAGAAAGAGTCTCATGCGAGAACGAAGACATTCAAACCGCGAGTTCAGACGGAGAAGACATAACTACTATAACACCTTTGTGACGTATTGGTTTTTATAGATATCTCTGTGTAAAATCATTCCATATTAGAAGGCATATCTGCTCAAGCCCCCATCGAACATACACAAAAACTTTCTCCCTGCAAAAGTGTTCAACTTGACTGACGTATGTGACTTCACTGAAAAAGTGTTCATCTTTGATGGCGTATGTGTCTTCACTGGAACAGTGTCCATCTTGGATGACGTATGTGTCTTAACTTGAACAGTGTTCATCTCGGATGACGTATGTGTCTTCACTGAAAAAAGTGTTCAACTTGAATGACGTATGTTTCTTCACTGAAACAATGTACAATTTGGATGACGTATGTGTCTCAACTTGAACAGTGTTCATCTTGGATGACGTATGTGCCTTCAATGGAAAAGTGTTCATCGTGGTTGACCCTTGGATATCTAAAAGTACGAAGGCCTTTATGATGGATTTTTACATTGAGCTTTTCATATATATTTGAGCGTACGATGACGGTAAACATGCTTTATAGATGTAATAACTTTACTGAAGATGTTTTTTGAACTGATTTCTTGAAATAGCGTGTCTTTTATTAAGCCAGGCATCATTTTGTCCAAAAAATTTGTTGCACGGTTGAGCTTCCCTCTATGAAGACATTCTAGTATTGATGGGACGCTATGCACATTCATATATAATAATGGAAAACTATTGATAAAGGGATTTTTCAGTTTTACCTTCGATACCAATACGAAGACAATGTATCGCTGCTTTAAATGACTTCAAATATCTAACTACAACATATTTGGCTAAGCTGTATGTATAATATATTCTATGTCCAATTTGCAGTTCTGCTTCTGTGACGATGACGCACCACAGGAATTTCGTCGGAGAATAGATGATAATAAACCCATTGTTGCAATGTTCCTTTAGAGTAAGTGTACTGATGCGCATTTCTTTACGAGCGATCGCTATTCCTGATAACCTTAGTAACACTTCCGGGTTGTATATAAAAGTTGTTGACAGAATTTTTATCAATGGTTCTAGGTTATGATAAACATAATCATCTTTTTAAGAAACATAGGTAAAATTATTCATTACATTTTACCATTGAAATATCAAAAATTATTGATTCAATAATGAAAAATAGCACATTTCTGATATTTTTCATTTTTTTCTATTTGACCAATCAGAAGACTGCTAACAAAAAATATGTTTGTCCCCACTCTAAAAAGTGGGATGGGATAGATTACCTGTTTTAAGAAGAAATTAAAACACCCTATCATATATGTATCACTCCCTCGACTTACCAAGTACAATGTTTGTATCTAAATATCGCTTGTTTTTTTGTCTCGATTTACATACAAAATTTCGTATATATTAGGTAACCATAATGGTATCAGGTTGTTTAATCTGTAACCAAACACTGAACGAAAGGTATAGATGTCATTGTTGACACTCTAGTATCGCCCTGTTGACTGATACAGCGATAAATGTTTAGTAAAGTGCAGCTAGGGTTATGTTTAAAGAGACAACGAAACAAATGTGTGTATACCTTTTACACTGTATATATGGCTGTCTTCCTTGTTGCAACCCAGTTTGTGACACTACAAAGTCACTAGACCCAGTTTACCCCAGTCGTATGAGATGAATGAGGACAAGCCATTATATTCATGAGCTACTGAACACATTTTCATGAATAAATGTTCGCCCCTTTGAAAAATATTAAAAAGCATATCCCGGTTAAAACCGCAATCCTTAAAGGGGCATTGTTTCGTTCGGACATCAGAAACGTCCGAGTTTCTACCGAGGAAATCTATGCCCGAATGAGGATTATATGAGTTTTTGTGTCTACCAGTTATGAAAACAAAACAAAATGTACAGAAAAATGACATTTCGTAAAAAAAAAAATACCGTTTGCCTTTGCGGTAATTAGGGATACTTCGGGTCGAATTGAGAATTTTGATGATTTGATACTTGGAGCACTTTGGTTTCCCGTGAGAGTAAAACTGCCGCATGGATTTATAGATTAAAGCTTCACAACTTGGGAAAACTGCACCCTACCCACTAAGTTTCATTTTGGTGACGTCATTTTCAGACGAAGGAATGTCTCTTTAAAGAAATAATTAAGCATTGACAGTTTGCAAACAAAATTTGTTTCATACCCCGATGAAACTAAAAAAAATTGACATCAACGCTTAAAATTAATTTTTGAAAATGATTTTCTAATTTAAAACATGTTTTATGTACAATTTTACTGGTTTTAAATGGGATTCTTTTTCTCAAATCAATACGCAACGTCAATTGTCTTAGTGTGACGTCACATTTTTCGTGCCATTCTCGGAATTTCTTTCATAGAAGAATGAAAAGAATTTTTCGACCAATCACATTTGAGTATTTACCATGAAAACAAAGAAAAATTAATTATTAACTGCATAAACACAATTATGCACCTGTTGTGTAGTAATATAAATGTTACTGGGGTGTAATGTTACCAGCTGATATCAATAACACCGGAAAGTTAGATTAATTAAAATCATACCTTGAAACTGTGCAAAGGAAAATCAAATTTGGCTGGCATTTGACCTGTGACCTTTCGTGACCTGTACATTGACCTTTGGTACAGCTCAACACTGATTTTAGAAAATGACACACAGATATTATAATAGCATGTTATTTATTTGTGCGTGATGTATTTTCTACAATTGATGTGCGACCTAAATATCAACCTTTGACATAACATGAAAAAGTTTTATGATATGCAATTGAGAAGTAAAGTACTAGAAAGTTTTGATATATATATATATATTGTCATGATTGTGACAGGATATCAACAGGTTAGCCTCTAAAAGCCTGATGCTCTATTGGGGTCATTTACGTCATTTCCGTTTTCTGTTTTCGTGGCTATCATTACCGTACGTGTTCTAGATAAACGCTACGATACACTGGTATATATAGGAAAGGTATGGGTCGTCAAAATTAAACTTACTGGAAAAAATGTGTTTTTTAAAGTAGTAAAAGTTATAATTTCTACATTAATACTGCAGTTTTACTCTCAGATAAACCAAAGTTTTTCGAGTATTTAGCCTTGAAAATTCTAAATTCGACCCGAAATATCACTAATTACCGCAAAGACATACGGTATTTGTCTACAATACGACTTTTCCCTGTACATTTCGGCGTTAAATTCATTACTTTAGGTACAAACACTCATATAATCATAGTTCGGACATATATTTCATCTATAGAAATTGTGCAAGTTTCTGATGTCCGAACGAATATCCCTTTTAAAATGTGTTCATGGGCGCAACTGTTTACAATGGAGTAGTGCAAGAACGTTCTCGGGAATTCTCGCCAAACCGGAGAGAACACAGCAGAGAACGAGAAGATGGAGTTCACCATACCATAGGTAGACGTCATCTTTGTTCTTATTTGTCTTGCTGAGTGTATTGTGTAGACACTTTCCCCCCTAGAACAGTATTCCGAGTTAACAGTTTTCGTGTTTAGGTGCGTCGATAGTAGTCGAAAACTAACAATGACGTCAACAACGGTGAGTTAGGTGAAATTTTCAACCTAAAATGATGTTCATGTGGCACAAATATCTCGCCAAGCACGCCCAGAAGACCCAAAGAGCAACTGTGATTAAAATGAATGTTTAAGTTTTAATGAAAATTCATAAATAAGGCATGTTTACAACGATTACATATGGCAATATGACGCTTTATAATACATAACGCTCCAAACTTTGTATTTGTCAGTTCCAAACGGATTCACACCATATAGAATTGCACTGTTCATCTACTATAGAAAATTGTCATATCGTCAGTCTTGGAGATCCATATCCTATTGTGAATATTTAGTCATTGTTTATATTCCAAATAGTGCAGTTCAGGTCATAAAAAACTTCCCAGTTAAATATAGCCAGTATGTTTTCACCATAGTAGTTTTTGCTAATATTGCAAAGCATAATTTAAACAGTAAACAACCCAATCTCCTTACGATTGTCTTGTTTACTGCCATTTTGTAACGGTAAACATAAAACATTTTTTGAGTAATAATAATATCTTTATTTTGTTTTTATATGGATATGTTGAAAACCACTATTTGAGTTTTTGAAAATGCAGCTTTTTTTTTTAACATAGGATGGTGCTGTCTGCTTGATATGATTTTTACTAATGTTAAAATTGATACGATAAAATAAACTTGTTCGTACATAATCACTCTGATTTTATATATGTACACATTCATGATGTTGCAGCTTGATATGATTACTACTATTTTTTAAAATGAAGCGAACAAATAGTTGTTCGTTCTGATTGAATTGTACACTTCCGTTTAACTTATATACATGTATATATTCATATTGTTATGATAGTCAAATACATTACGGAAGTAATAAGCCACTAATACTTCATTCCTAGAAATAATTAAACTTGTTGATTTTTATGTGTCATTTTGTTGTCAATTTATTTAGTTTAAACAATATTTTATTTATTCATCAAAATAATCAATACATATACAAATATTTTTATATGGGATGAGAAAACAAGCTAAGAGCTTATATTAATTCCTTTCCCATTTACATACAAAGGCAAATATAAATCTTCGGAACTGGAACACCTTACATCAATATGAAATGAAATAATTATATTTATTGGTTATAATTAAGACCAATAGACATATATACATGTGGTGAATAGAATTAATAGTAGAAATAAACGACAGTGACACCTGTAAATAAAATTACCTTATATAGCTACGTATAAATGTATGTCATTATAAATGCGATAGATGACATAATGGGTTCAAATTAATTTATATTTTAGCGCTAATTGTATAATTCTAATTAGCTTCATCGCGTCTATAGATTTGCTGATTAAATAACCCAGGTTTATGTCAAAATGTAGATTGTAAAGTTAAACATGACTGGCAACCATCCAGGATTGCATATGCAAAACTTTTGTTGCACGAATAACGTAAAAAAACATGTAAACATCTCCCAACGTACGTATTATGTGACATCCTTTGTGGGATTTCCAGTCTGATAATCCCCGCTGTATACTTAGAAGACAACTCATAAATAAATGGGGAATTCAGGTTTATTATAATGTATAGAATTCAACGAATATTTCAGAAAATTTCCACTTACATTTTACAAAGCTTCACATAGCTTTGCTGCGAAGATCAAATTTGAGAATGTTGGCTCGCTGCCATAAATTCATCCGTCCGTCGTAAACGTTTGTCAAATCTCAATTAGTTTTCAATTAATTCATTTATCAGTTAGAAGGCTTTTTTTTCTGGGAGACATTTTGAGAATGCTGGCACGCTGCCATAAAAACAGTTAATTTATTATATAGATCATTCATCCGTCCGGCATAAAAGTTTGTCAGGAGATCTCAATTAGTTTTCAATTAATTCATTTACCGGTTAGTATGCCTTTTTTTCTGAGAGATATTTTGATTCGACAAGCAATAAAAAATGATCTCCTGTTATTGATTTCTGTATTTATTCTATTTCGGAGATCTCTCACCTTTCGACCAACTCTGTGAAGCGTACTAAGCTTTTCAATCATGATGAATGATTCAGCCATTTTTCAAAGAGTTATTGTTCTAAATTGATTACAGTATTAGCTTTGTTTTGAAATTATTATTATTTTTTCTGTAATTGTTGCATTTTGACAATTATCATTGTTACTTAGTTACTCGTGAACATGAATTGTTCCGCTTCGCAATTATAGGACTCACACAACTAAATCAGTCAATCAGCTGGTGTTTCACCTGAACCAAGTCCCTGAGAAAAATGTGTTTCTTAGGTTTGTAGCTGTTTCCCTGAGTAAATAACATATGAAATGGGTATTTTCTATATACGAGAATAAAGAATAAGGTCTTGAGGTTCGGAAAATCAAAAATATACATTCCTACTGAAAATAGAATGACGTAGGATTCGAGGTGTAAAAAGGCGGGAATTCCCCAGGTGGGGGTTCCCAAATGTACTGTAAATGTCAAGGTTACTGTCTTCCGAGTACCCGTGTGCTCTTATACGCCATTAAACATATACAATAACAACATTTATCCGATAGAAAAAAAAACCTTCAAACTTTAATTTGATATAAATTTCACATCATTTGAACTTCAAACGGGATTGGGTCACTAGTATTAACATATAGTAAATTATTTATTTGTGTGAGCCCTTATACCTGCAGGTTCTACCATTTCTCATTGAAGTCATAATTACACTTACTCCGCTTTCTCCATTGACATAATGCTAAGAGGCAGTTGCCACCATACGCCTATAACACCCAGAGCCTAAGGCTATAACACCCAGTGGGTCATGTGACATTAGAAAAGGCGAGATATTTCTGTGTTGGTTTAGTTTTTTTCAAAGTTGACGAAAATGGTAAGACAATGTAAAGATCAGTATTGAACAGTGGTTTTAATGTTGTTATAGTCGATATGGCAGGGTTCCCATGCTACATTTGCCCACCATACATCTTGCTGTCATATCGACTATAACAACATTAAAACCACAGTTCATTGCTTAAATGAAATGAGTATCATAATTGTTCGGTTACTGATCATGAGTCTATTGTTGAGAACCGGGACAAGATCCCTCGTCAGTGGTGTTATGATAATGCTTTCCTTTCAAGCAGATCAGATCGGATTCAAATGAGATAATTACTCATTCATTACACGAGAACTTCTTCTAGGTTTATGTAGACTATAAGGTTCTATATAAGTTTTATATATTTAACCATAGAGCATAGATATAGATTATACAATTCTATATAAGTTTACATATTACCGTTGATCATGTATATACATTATACGGATCATGGCTATATACTATACGGTTCTATATAATTTACATATTTTACCATGGATCATGGCTATATACTATACGGTTCTATATAATTTACATATTTTACCATGGATCACGGCTATATACTATACGGTTCTATATAATGTACATATTTTACCATGGATCATGGCTATATACTAAACGGTTCTATATAATGTACATATTTTACCATGGATCATGGCTATATACTATACGGTTCTATATAATTTACATATTTTACCATGGATCATGGCTATATACTATACGGTTCTATATAATTTACATATTTTACCATGGATCATGGCTATATACTATACAGTCTATATAATTTATATATTTTACCATGGATCATGGCTATATACTAAACAGTTCTATATAATTTACATATTTTACCATGGACCATGGCTATATACTATACGTTTCTATATAATTTACATATTTTACCATGGATCATGGCTATATACTAAACGGTTCTATATAATGTACATATTTTACCATGGATCATGGCTATATACTAAACGGTTTTATATAATTTACATATTTTACCATGGATCATGGCTATATACTATACAATTCTATATAAGTTTACATATTACCGTGGATCATGGCTATATACTATACGGTTCTATATAATTTACATATTTTACCATGGATCATGGCTATATACTATACGGTTCTATATAATTTATATATTTTACCATGGATCATGGCTATATACTATACAGTTCTATATAATTTACATATTTTACCATGGATCATCGCTATATACTATACGGTTCTATATAATTTACATATTTTACCATGGATCATGGCTATATACTATACGGTTCTATATAATTTACATATTTTACCATGGATCATGGCTATATACTAAACGGTTTTATATAATTTACATATTTTACCATGGATCATGGCTATAGATTATACAGTTCTATATAATTTACATATTTTACCATGGATCATGGCTATATACTATACGGTTCTATATAATTTACATATTTTACCATGGATCATGGCTATGTACTATACGGTTCTATATAATTTACATATTTTACCATGGATCATGGCTATATACTATACAGTTCTATATAATTTACATATTTTACCATGGACCATGGCTATATACTATACGGTTCTATATAATTTACATATTTTACCATGGATCACGGCTATATACTATACGGTTCTATATAATTTACATATTTTACCATGGATCATGGCTATATACTATACGGTTCTATATAATTTACATATTTTACCATGGATCACGGCTATATACTAAACGGTTCTATATAAGAATAGATAGTTTACCATGGATCACGGCTATATACTATACGGTTCTATATAATTTACATATTTTACCATGGATCATGGCTATATACTATACGGTTCTATATAATTTACATATTTTACCATGGATCACGGCTATATACTAAACGGTTCTATATAAGAATAGATAGTTTACCATGGATCATGGCTATATACTATACGGTTCTATATAATTTACATATTTTACCATGGATCACGGCTATATACTATACGGTTCTATATAATTTACATATTTTACCATGGATCACGGCTATATACTATACGGTTCTATATAATTTACATATTTTACCATGGATCATGGCTATATACTATACGGTTCTATATAATTTACATATTTTACCATGGATCATGGCTATATACTATACGGTTCTATATAATTTACATATTTTACCATAAATCACGGCTATATACTATACAGTCTATATAATTTACATATTTTACCATGGATCATGGCTATAAACTAAACGGTTTTATATAATTTACATAATTTACCATGGATCACGGCTATATACTATACGGTTCTATATAATTTACATATTTTACCATAAATCATGGCTATATACTATACGGTTCTATATAAGTTTACATAGTTTACCATAAATCATGGCTATATACTAAACGGTTCTATATAATGTACATATTTTACCATGGATCATGGCTATATACTAAACGATTTTATATAATTTACATATTTTACCATGGATCACGGCTATATACTATACGGTTCTATATAATTTACATATTTTACCATGGATCATGGCTATATACTATACGGTTTTATATAATTTACATATTTTACCGTGGATCACGGCTATATACTATACGGTTCTATATAATTTACATATTTTACCATAAATCACGGCTATATACTATACGGTTCTATATAATTTACATATTTTACCATGGATCATGGCTATATACTATACGGTTCTATATAATTTACATATTTTACCATTGATCACGGCTATATACTATACGGTTCTATATAATTTACATATTTTACCATGGATCATGGCTATATACTATACGGTTCTATATAATTTACATATTTTACCATTGATCACGGCTATATACTATACGGTTCTATATAATTTACATATTTTACCATGGATCATGGCTATATACTATACGGTTCTATATAATTTACATATTTTACCATTGATCACGGCTATATACTATACGGTTCTATATAATTTACATATTTTACCATCGATCATGGCTATATACTATACGGTTCTATATAATTTACATATTTTACCATGGATCATGGCTATATACTAAACGGTTTTATATAATTTACATATTTTACCATGGATCACGGCTATATACTATACGGTTCTATATCATTTACATATTTTACCATGGATCACGGCTATATACTATACGGTTCTATATAATTTACATATTTTACCATGGATCATCGCTATATACTAAACGGTTTTATATAATTTACATATTTTACCATGGATCACGGCTATATACTATACGGTTCTATATAATTTACATATTTTACCATTGATCACGGCTATATACTATACGGTTCTATATAATTTACATATTTTACCATGGATCATGGCTATATACTATACGGTTCTATATAATTTACATATTTCACCATTGATCACGGCTATATACTATACGGTTCTATATAATTTACATATTTTACCATGGATCATGGCTATATACTATACGGTTCTATATAATTTACATATTTTACCATGGATCATGGCTATATACTAAACGGTTTTATATAATTTACATATTTTACCATGGATCACGGCTATATACTATACGGTTCTATATCATTTACATATTTTACCATGGATCACGGCTATATACTATACGGTTCTATATAATTTACATATTTTACCATGGATCATCGCTATATACTAAACGGTTTTATATAATTTACATATTTTACCATGGATCACGGCTATATACTATACGGTTCTATATAATTTACATATTTTACCATTGATCACGGCTATATACTATACGGTTCTATATAATTTACATATTTTACCATGGATCATGACTATATACTATACGGTTCTATATAATTTACATATTTCACCATTGATCACGGCTATATACTATACGGTTCTATATAATTTACATATTTTACCATGGATCATGGCTATATACTATACGGTTCTATATAATTTACATATTTTACCATGGATCACGGCTATATACTAAACGGTTCTATATAAGAATAGATAGTTTACCATGGATCATGGCTATATACTATACGGTTCTATATAATTTACATATTTTACCATGGATCATGGCTATAGATTATAGATATATAGAAACATAGTTCGTACGGAATCAGTTTAATATTGTATAATAATGTGATATTATGAAATCGTGTTAAGCATGCGAAACATACCAAACAACATACTGGTAGAAATATGCTGTTTTTCCAAGCTACCGTACGCTTTCATATATTGTCAAAAAAAGAACATTTGTTTGATTTAATGTCGGTTGTCAAAGTATATTACATTTAAATCAAAGCAGATGGGCATTATTTACATTTTCTCTTAAAATATGGCCAAAAGGCTTACTTGATTTACACCCGCAAACATAGTCGTGTAAAATAGTACTTGCAAAGGTCAGCACGGGAATTCATTAAGGTCAAAGATAGATAGCTACCGACCACAGTAATTACATAAATTGAATGTCGATTTCATAAAGTTGAATAATGTTTCATCAGTAATTCATTATTAAAAGCTCCTCGAAGAATCACACGAAATACTTCACTTACCATTAATATTTTATTTTATTAAACATATTCAAGAGGTCATTATGGTCAAACTTCAATTGACACCAACCATAGTACATATATAAAGTAAATACATTAATAATCCAATATTTAAAGCTCGAAGAATCACAAGAAAGACTTCACATATGATCAATATTTTGTTTCATTATAATTATTACAAATTAACACAAAGAAACGAAAAGTATATCCCCCCTCTTTACTGCATTTGTTTAAGTATAGCATTCTGAATGTCCACAATTTTGTATACTAGTATTTTCGGATATCAATACGAGCAAATAATACTGAAGTCAACATTTAAACATTGACCAATCATCAACTATCACACTCTTTGTTTTCATTGGCTGGACAAACTTAATTTGATTTTTTCCCGCTTCAGATAATTTTTTAAAATAAATATTACATGCTGCAACAACATACATATATCGGTATTTAAAGTTTCTTATTTGTAGCTTATATATATATTGATAATTATAAACCCTCTGTTGTATCTCTCATTCTCATTAAGCCACAACAATAGAGTTCGGGTAAAGCAATTCCCCATGAAAATGTGTACGCCGCCCCCGGACCCGGCCTAACCCCCGTATAGCAACCAAAGAACAAAATCAAAAAATATATTGTTGGGGGGAATTAAACAGGAACGTGTATTTGGGTGAGAGAAGTGCCTAAAGTTTTTTTTGTGTGGATGGACAATACATGTAGATGTAAAATATATAGATTTTTTTTCTATACTTTTTTTTGTTAAGAGAAGTTAATTATTTGTGCACTTTGCTGTAAATATAGGTGAATCTTTGGTACTGAATTCAATACAAAATGGTGGCCCCCATATAAGAAAATTTCAAATCGGTAGAATTTCTAAATATTCTATTTATAGCTTTACGAAATGACATCCCTCAAAATTATGGCTGGTGGACCAGTGTTGAAAACTCCATTTAAGCAGTACAGTGGTAAACATCAACATTATCGTCTATGGGAAATCATTTGGTTCCTTAGTTCCTAAAAACATGCTACTCCAATAAAATTAGAGGTTAACACCACAGGAAACTTTTGACAGGCTGTCAAGTAACCTCAAGTTATTATCGCACGTAGAACCTGTTGCCGTGACACCTCTAATTAAAATCACTTAAAAGTTATAATAACTCACATTTTATACTACGTGACTTACATTAGTCTATAAAGCTTTGATAAATAAGCACAGTTATAATATTGTGCCCATATCTATATCAAAAATCAGTTATTATTAGCCTTTCTTGTCGTTAAAGCGTAGGTCCAATTTGTATATATTGCCATATACTTGTTGTGACCTCTCGGGATTATTTCCGGTTAATCTAAATTTGGAGTTGAATTAGACAAAACAAACGAAACGCTGTGAAAATATTGCGTTACTCTATCCGTTTCATTTGTATTCCGTATCTTATAATAACCGGAAACACAATATGTTTTATTGACCCAATATTTGAACAGAGTAGGTTACAAGCGAATTATTGTGGATTTAGTAATATTTAAGAGGTATCCATAAACAGTTTGTGCATAAATTGATTAATAATTTATCAACAAGTAAGCTTACACATAGTTGTTAATAGGAATTATCGTTTTAGATGGTTTATGACATGTTTTGTCGCGCCCCAGAATCCGGGCGCTGGTGGCTACAAGAAACACACGCTGATTGAATATGAGGTCGTAATATCAACAAATGCAATTAGGTGGTTTAGTTGGTTTTGTTTGTTTTTGTTTAACGTCCTATTAACAGCCTGACTCATTTAAGGACGTGCCAGATTTAGGGGGTGGAGAAAAGCGGAGTACCCAGTGAAAAACCACTGGCCTACGGTCAGTACCTGGCAACTGCCCCACGTAGGTTTCGAACTACCCAGAGGTGGATGGCTAGTGATAAAGTGTCATGACACCTTAACCACTCGGCCACCGCGGCCCCATTAATCAGGTGGAATAGGACCTCATATACGTATAGGAGTATAGAGACAGTGTGATTCTTTTTCTCAACAACGGTTCATTAATTTTTTCCACTTAATTACTATAAATCACAAACATAAATGACTAGAAACACCAGCTATCAATCATACGTAACATACAGACATAAAACATCAAATAATGGTATTTAAAATTGTTTGGCATGTTTAAGTTTCAGCATAAATTAAATTCGCAATTTTGATGACACATGCTTGTACAACAAAACCTCGTTATTTCGAAGTCAGTGGGGTCAATTAAAAAAATCTTCCAAGACATCACTAATAATGAAATAACTGTGTATATATGTCTTTCTCTCGGAACTGAATTCTACTTCGAGTTAAGCAGAGTCTTGGCGTGATCGAGATAACAAAGTATGACTGTATTCTTATCTTAATGACAAATATAGGAAATTATTAATACTGAAATAGGAAACATCTGTTACAAATGCTAATGAAGCAAATGACAATAAAATGCAGTATGCAGACCTACGTATTATGACCCCCCCCCCCCCCGCCCCTACACACACACCCCTCTACCCGTTGGTATTCAACATGCAAAGTTCGTGTTTTTTTCAAACCTCATTGTATTTGGTACACGATTAGGGTCATTAAACACCAGTTAGAGTATATATATATATATATATAAAAAAATCCCGTAGGTCTAACATCAGCCAGATTGATTATTAAAGAACAAACATTTCTCATTTCTTCTGTTAAATATAAGCATGGTTGGTCGACAAGTTTTGACGATATGAAATAAAGCTGAAGTGTCCAAATGTTGTATTCTAGAGTAAAAATATTCCAGCATAAGTTTTAACAGTGTAACATGGATCAATATTTTCTGTCTGGTAATGGCGGCAGTTTGGGGCCCCTTGGAGGTATTGGAGGAGGAAGGTCCAACTCTATGGCGATCGAGACACTTCTTAAAAACTGCTCTTTCTTGGAAGGTTTCTATGAAAATATGTAATTGTATTTTATAAATATACATACATTGAAGTTATTTAACGGGTTTGATATAGAGGTTACACAACGAGTGGTTGTTGGATATGGATATTTATTTCACACGAGTAAGTTATTTTTTAAAAGTTACAAAAGACACGAGCTTTAGACAAAATATCTTTACATGAAGCTAAGACTTTATATCCGAAACCAAAAACACAGTTAAAAACTGATGAAAATAAAGACAAAACAGACAAAAAAAAAAAAAAAAAAAAAAAAAAATTACCTCATATTCACTTGACTTTTTTCTTAACCGGACATCCGTCGTTTCGTCCTGCACGGAGAAGAAACATTGTTGTGGTAAACACTATTAAAATATTTAATACTTCCAAATCCAACAGTCTTCTCTTTTAGGACCGAAGAAATATTATTCCTAAACAAAGCTTTTAAATATTTATCACTCTTGTGTAAATATCTTAACATGAAGCTAACACTTTATATCCGAAACCAAAAACACAGTTAAAAACTGATGAAAAAAAGACAAAACAGACAGAAAAAAAAAAAAAAATAAAAAAAATTACCTCATGTTCACTTGACTTTTTTCTTAACCGGACATCCGTCGTTTCGTCCTGCACGGAGAAGAAACATTGTCCTAAACAAAGCTTTTAAATATTTATCACTCTTGTGTTCGATGATCTCTACTTTATTAAGGTACAAAAGACACAATATATTAGCACTTTTCAAATATTAATAATTAATTTTGCATTGTTTGTACGCAGAATGCGGCTTTCTGGTTGGTTGAATTTTTTTCATACCTCTTGAAAAAAATCCAAAAATGGCGCGAAAAATGTGACGTCACAATACAGCCATTGCCGTTGCGTATTGATTTTCGAAAAACAAATCCCTTATAAATTAGTTAAATTGCACACACAACCAATTTCAAAATCTAATTATAAGCATCAATATGTTTTTAGTTTCACAGGGGTACGCGGATTAATACAGTTTGAAAATATTTTTTAATGTCTTATAAACCTTTTTCTTTTAAGTAATTATCTTAAAATTAGATTCATATTTATTACTTTCATTTTTGACTCTCTTATATGTGGGTTCCAATACATACCGTTGGTTCGTCGCTGTCACTTCCGGTGATACTGGCGCCCATTGAGCTGTCGACAGAAGTTGAACTGACTTGGCTTTCACGTGAACAACTCGAACCTGAGCCTAGTGGATACAAAATAGTTTTACTAAAGACTCAAGAAAATTCAAGGGTTTTATAAAAGTTTATGTTTTAAGGGATTTAAGAGGTATGGTGGTCAGTGTAAATTGTATGTATATGAGTGGTCAGTGTACATTGTATGTATGCGTATGTCTGTGGTCAGTGTACATTGTATGTATATGTCTGTGGTCAGTGTACATTGTATGTATGTATATATCTGTGGTCAGTATACATTGTATGTACATGTATATGTATATGATCAGTGTACATTGTATGTATATGTCTGTGGTCAGTGTACATTGTATGTATGTATATGTATATGGTCAGTGTACATTGTATGTATGTATATGTCTGTGGTCAGTGTACATTGTATGTATGTATATGTCTGTGGTCAGTGTACATTGTATGTATGTATATGTCTGTGGTCAGTGTACATTGTATGTATGTATATGTCTGTGGTCAGTGTACATTGTATGTGTATGTCTGTGGTCAGTGTACATTGTATGTATGTTTATGTCTGTGGTCAGAGGGTACATTTATGTATATGTCTGTGGTCAGTGTACATTGTATGTATGTATATGTCTGTGGTCAGTGTACATTGTATGTATGTATATGTCTGTGGTCAGTGTACATTGTATGTATGTATATGTCTGTGGTCAGTGTACATTGTATGTATGTATATGTCTGTGGTCAGTGTACATTGTATGTGTATGTCTGTGGTCAGTGTACATTGTATGTGTATGTCTGTGGTCAGTGTACATTGTATGTATGTATATGTCTGTGGTCAGTGTACATTGTATGTATGTATATGTCTGTGGTCAGTGTACATTGTATGTATATGTCTGTGGTCAGTGTACATTGTATGTGTATGTCTGTGGTCAGTGTATATTGTATGTATGTATACATTTGTATGTCTGTGGTCAGTGTACATTGCATGTATATGTCTGTGGTCAGTGTACATTGTATGTATGTATACATTTGTATGTCTGTGGTCAGTGTACATTGTATGTATATGTCTGTGGTCAGTGTATATTGTATGTATATGTCTGTGGTCAGTGTATATTGTATGTATATGTCTGTGGTCAGTGTACATTGTATGTATGTATATGTCTGTGGTCAGTGTACATTGTATGTATATGTCTGTGGTCAGTGTATATTGTATGTGTATGTCTGTGGTCAGTGTACATTGTATGTATATGTCTGTGGTCAGTGTACATTGTATGTATATGTCTGTGGTCAGTGTACATTGTATGTATATGTTTGTGGTCAGTGTACATTGTATGTATATGTCTGTGGTCAGTGTACATTGTATGTATGTATATGTCTGTGGTCAGTGTACATTGTATGTATATGTCTGTGGTCAGTGTACATTGTATGTATGTATATGTCTGTGGTCAGTGTACATTGTATGTATGTATATGTTTGTGGTCAGTGTACATTGTATGTATGTATATGTCTGTGGTCAGTGTACATTGTATGTATGTATATGTCTGTGGTCAGTGTACATTGTATGTATGTATATGTCTGTGGTCAGTGTACATTGTATGTATATATCTGTGGTCAGTGTACATTGTATGTATATGTCTGTGGTCATTGTACATTGTATGTATATGTCTGTGGTCAGTGTACATTGTATGTATATATCTGTGGTCAGTGTACATTGTATGTATATATCTGTGGTCAGTGTACATTGTATGTATATGTCTGTGGTCAGTGTACATTGTATGTATATGTCTGTGGTCAGTGTACATTGTATGTATGTATATGTCTGTGGTCAGTGTACATTTTATGTATATGTCTGTGGTCAGTGTACATTGTATGTATGTATATGTCTGTGGTCATTGTACATTTTATGTATATGTCTGTGGTCATTGTACATTTTATGTATATGTCTGTGGTCAGTGTACATTGTATGTATGTATATGTCTGTGGTCAGTGTACATTGTATGTATGTATATGTCTGTGGTCAGTGTACATTGTATGTATGCGTATGTCTGTGGTCAGTGTACATTGTATGTATGTATATGTCTGTGGTCAGTGTACATTGTATGTATGTATATGTCTGTGGTCAGTGTACATTGTATGTATATGTCTGTGGTCATTGTACATTGTATGTATGTATATGTCTGTGGTCAGTGTACATTGTATGTATGTATATGTCTGTGGTCAGTGTACATTGTATGTATATGTCTGTGGTCAGTGTACATTGTATGTATATGTCTGTGGTCAGTGTACATTGTATGTATGTATATGTCTGTGGTCAGTGTACATTGTATGTATATGTCTGTGGTCAGTGTACATTGTATGTATGTATATGTCTGTGGTCAGTGTACATTGTATGTATGTATATGTCTGTGGTCATTGTACATTGTATGTATGTATATGTCTGTGGTCAGTGTACATTGTATGTATATGTCTGTGGTCAGTGTACATTGTATGTATATGTCTGTGGTCAGTGTACATTGTATGTATGTATATGTCTGTGGTCAGTGTACATTGTATGTATGTATATGTCTGTGGTCAGTGTACATTGTATGTATGTATATGTCTGTGGTCAGTGTACATTGTATGTATATGTCTGTGGTCAGTGTACATTGTATGTATATGTCTGTGGTCAGTGTACATTGTATGTATGTATATATCTGTGGTCATTGTACATTGTATGTATATGTCTGTGGTCAGTGTACATTGTATGTATATGTCTGTGGTCAGTGTACATTGTATGTATGTATATGTCTGTGGTCAGTGTACATTGTATGTATGTATATGTCTGTGGTCATTGTACATTGTATGTATGTATATGTCTGTGGTCATTGTACATTGTATGTATATGTCTGTGGTCAGTGTACATTGTATGTATATGTCTGTGGTCATTGTACATTGTATGTATATGTCTGTGGTCAGTGTACATTGTATGTATGTATGTCTGTGGTCAGTGTACATTGTATGTATGTATATGTCTGTGGTCAGTGTACATTGTATGTATATGTCTGTGGTCGTGTTACATTGTATGTATGTATATGTCTGTGGGTCATTTGTACATTGTATGTATGTATATGTCTGTGGTCAGTGTACATTGTATGTATGCTATGTCTGTGGTCCATTGTACATTGTATGTATGTATATGTCTGTGGTCAGTGTACATTGTATGTATGTATATGTCTGTGGTCATTGTACATTGTATGTATATGTCTGTGGTCAGTGTACATTGTATGTATATGTCTGTGGTCAGTGTACATTGTATGTATATGTCTGTGGTCATTGTACATTGTATGTGTATGTCTGTGGTCAGTGTACATTGTATGTATGTATATGTCTGTGGTCATTGTACATTGTATGTATGTATATGTCTGTGGTCATTGTACATTGTATGTATGTATATGTCTGTGGTCAGTGTACATTGTATGTATGTATATGTCTGTGGTCATTGTACATTGTATGTATGTATGTCTGTGGTCAGTGTACATTGTATGTATGTATATGTCTGTGGTCATTGTACATTGTATGTATGTATATGTCTGTGGTCAGTGTACATTGTATGTATGTATATGTCTGTGGTCAGTGTACATTGTATGTATGTATATGTCTGTGGTCATTGTACATTGTATGTATGTATATGTCTGTGGTCAGTGTACATTGTATGTATATGTCTGTGGTCAGTGTACATTGTATGTATGTATATGTCTGTGGTCAGTGTACATTGTATGTATGTATATGTCTGTGGTCAGTGTACATTGTATGTATGTATATGTCTGTGGTCAGTGTACATTGTATGTATGTATATGTCTGTGGTCATTGTACATTGTATGTATGTATATGTCTGTGGTCAGTGTACATTGTATGTATGTATGTCTGTGGTCAGTGTACATTGTATGTGTATGTCTGTGGTCAGTGTACATTGTATGTATGTATATGTCTGTGGTCAGTGTACATTGTATGTATGTATATGTCTGTGGTCATTGTACATTGTATGTGTATGTGGTGTGGACAATTTTTGGACAGCTTTCGATACTTACTAGACGAACTGATGCTACTCCATCGGGTTGGGTTGTCGCCATCTACCGGGTCTTTCACGTTCATTGGTTTCTAAAATGAATGAAAATGAACATTTACAACACCACCACCACCACCACCAACAACAACAACAAATCAATAAACATCAATCTTTAAACAAATAAATTGATATATAAATGAGTAGATTAAAAACACAAATGAATAAATGAATGGAATATTTTCAGGCTCCTGCATTTAATTTTTCTAAATTGATCATAACGAAATCTTCAGTGATTTTCAGTGAAAACAGAAAGGGCGAAGGCCAAAAGACTTTCTATATAATACGGGAACAACCAACCAATTGAAAATATAGTTGAGCCAGGGATAAAATGTCTGCCAGCCACTGATTGGCCAGTATATTATGAAGTAACAAAATAGAAGTGTAGCATAATTGGTAACTATCTATTAGAAATGTTGATATAAATTTTGTAAGACCGATTGAACTTTTTTTTTCAAAAGTTCAAGTCATAAAAATTAACAGGTAAACATTTCAGATGTTTGGTTATTTTTACTGCGAAATTTACCCATTTCAAAATTGCTACCATGGAAAATGTTTGAGCTGAAGGACCCCACTTTTTTATCAATTGATTAATGAGACCCTAAATTGTTGTTATAAACCAAAATTGCCACATTGAATTCCAGAATTTTAATGATATACTCCAAAACGTTAACACTAAAGTCTATGGAAAAACAATTGGTTGGTCTCTATTGTTTGTGAGTAATCTCATAGCCTAACATGCCTCTTAGTGATAACTCTTAGAATACTGTAATTTTACCAAAGGCCATTTTAACGTACATAATCTGAAACAAATGAAACGAAACATACTGTAATGTCAATAGTGATCCCTTTCTTCTTTTTTCCTGAAAATCTGTTCGTAAACTTTGCCAAAATTCCACGAATGGCAGATTTTTCCTCTTCCGGAGTTTTCTTGATAAAACTTTCATATTTTTCCTTGAGTTTCTCCAAATTCTGTTGTTTTTGACGCATAGAAGATGACGGCTGAGCGTTTCGTTTTTTCCACGCTTCAAACAACATCTCAGCATTTTTCATCGTGAAGTGTCCTTCCATAGTCTGCTTGTTTATTTCTATGAGTTCGTCCATAGCTCGTGAACCACTTCTCTGTTCCGGCTCACACACCAACGCATCTAAAGGTAGGAAAAAATTCCAACGGATCAAGGCATCGATATGTTTGAATTTTCTGGGATTTATCTCTCGCTGATATTTTCATGGTAATTATAAAAAAAAAAAAAAAAAAAATATATATATATATATATTTATGAAGGGGCGGATTGCCCCGAAAATTTGACATTTTTCATTGTCCATACTGTAAGAATTTCTTCTTTGCCCCATATTAACATTTCAAGTAATTCGCATCCTGCAGACATATGTTTGCAAGGATACGGTGTTATCCGGAAAATATGTACGTATATTCACAAATATATATCAAAATCCAATTTCATACCAAAGCTTAGCACACGCAAAAAGTGTTAGAACAAAGGATGTCGAGCCGCAGAGAACATTTCATGCATAAACGTGCAGAATCGTGTTATTCATTGTCATTTTAGACGTAATCACAAAATTCATAATCCTCAACTCTGAATTATATTTTCCCTTATTCCATACGAAATTACGTCTATGACAATACCTCGTGTCATTCTCATTTACAGAGAGAAAAAACCTATAGCAGTTATTGGAGTGACGGAAGCTATAGCATTTATGGGGCGATGAATCCTATAGCAGTTATGGGTCGATGGATCCTATAGTAGTTATGGAGAGATGCATCCTATATCAGTTATGGTGTGATGAATCCAATAGCAGTTATGGAGTGATGAATCCAATAGCAGTTATTAGGCGATGAATCCTATATCAGTTATGGGGCGATTAATCCTATAGCAGTTATGAGGTGATGAAAGCTATAGCATTTATTGGGCGATGAATCCTATAGCAGTTATGGGGCGATGAATCCTATAGTAGTTATAGGGCGATGAATCCTATAGCAGTTATGGTGTGATGAATCCTATAGCAGTTATGGAGTGATGAATCCTATAGCAGTTATGGGATGATGAAACATTTAGCAGTTATGGAATGATAAAACCTACATGTATAGTAGTTATGGAGCTATGAATCCTATAACAGTTATGGGGCGATTAATCCTATAGCAGTTATGAGGTGATGAAAGCTATAGCATTTATTGGGCGATGAATCCTATAGCAGTTATGGGGCGATGAATCCTATAGTAGTTATAGGGCGATGAATCCTATAGCAGTTATGGTGTGATGAATCCTATAGCAGTTATGGGATGATGAAACATTTAGCAGTTATGGAATGATAAAACCTACATGTATAGTAGTTATGGAGCTATGAATCCTATAACAGTTATGGGGCGATTAATCCTATAGCAGTTATGAGGTGATGAAAGCTATACCATTTATTGGGCGATGAATCCTATAGCAGTTATGGGGCGATGAATCCTATAGTAGTTATAGGGCGATGAATCCTATAGCAGTTATGGAGAGATGAATCCTATAGTAGTTATAGGGCGATGAATCCTATAACAATCATTGAGCGATGAATCCTATAGCAGTTATGGGGCGATTAATCCTATAACAGTTATCGGGCGATAAATCCTATAGCAGTTATTGGGTGATGAATCATATAACAGTTGTGGGGGTGATGAATCCTATAGCAGTTATGGTGTGATTAATCTTATAGCAGTTATTGGACGATGAATCATATAGCAGTTATGGGGTGATGAATCCTATAGCAGTTATTGGACGATGAATCATATAGCAGTTATTGGACGGTGAATCCTATAGCAGTTATTGGACAATGAATCCTATAACAGTTATGGGACGATGAATCATATAGCAGTTATTGGGCGATGGATCCTTAAGCAGTTATGGAATGATGAATCCTACATCCTATAGCAGTTATGGGGCGATGAAAGCTGTAGCAGTTATTGAGGTGATGCGTCTATGGAGATAACTGCCCCACGTAATGTTTGTATTAAGATGTTTTACGTAGTGAAGATGTCCTTCCCCTAAAAACCGCTGGTGACAGAGGTAGATCCACACTGTGTTGTTTTTTGACACCAGATGTTTGTTGTACCGGGTACAAATCATTTAGACTTTTTTGATCTGTCAATAAAATAAAACACATCGGCATGCATAGTGGTGTGATGTCAACAAGTGATGGAATCAATATTATCAAACGTTGCACGTGACCCATTCAGAATTAACAAACAACTATAATTAATTGTCAAGTGTCTGTACGTAGAATGCGGCTTTCTGATTGATTGAGATTTTTTTCAAATCCGGAAATGGCGCGAAAAATGTGACGTCACAATACGGCCACTGACATTGCGTATTGATTTGTGAAAAATAATCCCTTATAAGATCAGTTCAATTGTACATAAAACAGGTTTTAACTTTGAAAATCAATTTCAAAAATTAATTAAAGCGATGATGTCAATTATTTTTTTAGTTTCATCGGGGTATGACAAAAAAATTGTTTGCAAACTTTTGTACGCGGATTCATACAGTTTGCAAACATTTTTTTGCATACACCAATGAAACTTAAAAAATGACATCAATGCTTAAATGATATAAAGGTAATAGTGAGAGTAACACTTATTATATACAATAGGATAAGAACTGGTGATAAACTGTGAATCCATAACGTAAAGACAACATGCATTGAAACCATGCAAACATTATTTCGATACGAGAAGCTTTATAATATACAGTACATTTATACAACTGTCAATACCCAATAAGCCATTTTTTGCTGCCTTTACCTGCCCAGAGATTCCTCAGAGGTATATATACATATATATGTATTATTATGATGAATAATAATTTGAAATGCTGAAGTTTGCAATATATCGATCAATTTTGCAAAAGAAGGTATATGTGTTGCAAAAGTAAAGTAAGGAAAAAAAAAAAAATATTATCATGAAAAAAAAAAAGAAGAAAAATCTTAAAAGAAACAATTAAATATTTATATATATATATTTTACAAAGCAGACATACGTCTGATGTCGTGGCGTCTCTGGTTATCAAGAGTTCTGGTCCTAGGGAAGGGTTGTGGGGGTCGATCATCAATCTCAGATTGTTCTTGTACTGGGAAGATAGGAATATCTTCATTAACACATTCACGTCTAGTATATAATACTGTTGATGTACATAATAGCTTATATTTTCAAACCTTTTGAGGATCTTATTGTAAGTGTTCGGTGGAATTTACACAAAAATGTGAAAATGGTCAAAAAACGATTTCCTATTTTAACGCAACAAAGGCGTACTCAATGGAGGAGCTAGACTTAATATTGTTAGACAAGAATGATGCAATTTGATCCGGAGACATTTTACAACAAAAACCTTAACAAGGAAAACAAAAAAAGGATGCAATTTGAAAGACATTTGAAATCATACAAGTAAAGGATACACACCTCCTTATAAAATCATGATTCTTAAACTCAATACTTTTACCTTTAAACCCAAGTACCATCTACCTATGTCATAACAATAAGCACACGATGGAATCTACACTTAAGACCACATACCAGGTACTTGTTCTTCGTCCAGAACCTCTTCCGGGACCGAATAAATACCGCTCAACTGCCGAGCTAGTGAATAACAAAAACTTTTCGACTGTGGAGGATTCTCTTCTGAGGTATCTGTCTGTTTTTGTAATTCATCATCTGTGAAATTAAAGCAACATTTGCAAGTCATTACTTCAAAGGAAAGCAGAACAATATATTTGTTTCCAGATTCTTTTGCAAATTATGAACTGATATTTTGTATTTTTGTATGCACTGTCTATGAAAATACTGTTTAAACTAACAATACATTTCCAAACACACTGAACTTTTTTTTTCTACATTTATATCTTAATTAGATGCCTCTGGAATTAATTAACACGTTTAATTTTGAAAACATTATCTTTAAATTAATTCTTATACTATCTTCCTTTTATGTCTAATGTCGGATCTACTATCATAGATTCATGGAAGAATATTTTATGCTGAAATAACATACCGTTAAGCGGGAAATTTTAGTGGTCATGAAATTTGGCGGTTTGGTCATGAAAACTGAAAGTTAAATTTTGGCGGGTTGAAATTTAGCGATTTCCTTAAATCTAGGGTTTTAATTTGGCGTTGAGCATATATATTACCTACCGATATGTATAGATAATTATGGTATGTTTATACATCCTATCCATGTTGATTAAGTGTATTGTGTGTTATCGATCCTCTGCCTCGAAACCGGAAAAATTTCACACGAACACATACATGCAGATTTGTCAAATTAGTGTTTATATGAGTATGTGTACCAGCAACAGACAAAGAGAATTAAATCAACTGTAAGATCGCCGTGGTCATCTATTGTATGATGTGTATATGTACAGGCGAGTTAAACCATTAGTCTACAGGTAGTGTTAACACCAGTTCAATGAATGGTATGGGTAGATGGCTTTTTTCACAAAAAATAATTATAATGCGATATATGTCATACTTGCATTGCTATACATGTATCGTGAGTTCACTAGCTATTCGTATTACATGTACCTATCGGCATTTTGGCCGATAGTTGCCAGGCAACAACCAACGTTACGCACCAGTCATTACTCTCTTGAGTTATCAAAGGTAAATGGCGGTCGCAACGGAAA
Organism: Pecten maximus; assembly: GCF_902652985.1. Classification (NCBI taxonomy): domain Eukaryota; kingdom Metazoa; phylum Mollusca; class Bivalvia; order Pectinida; family Pectinidae; genus Pecten; species Pecten maximus. The sequence continues at coordinate 57,325,210 of NC_047015.1, read as the reverse complement.
CTATTGGCGAAATTGAAATTTTTGCGTCTTTTTATTTGACGGTGTTAAAATTTGACGGGTTAAATTTTGGCGATCTTTATACGGACCCGCCAAATCGCCATATAAAAGCCCGCTAAGATTTCCCGCTTTACGGTATATACAAATATACTTACCAGGCTTATCAATCTCGTCTTTTTGGTAACTCCTCGTGTTCATATATATCCTATCACAGGCTAACACCATGGCTTCAGTTTCCTTAAAACAATGACAGATTTATAAACAAAATAAGAACGAAAGCTTCAGTTTCCTTAAGAAAATAACAAAATAACATAAGAAATTCATAATTTCAATTTTACAGGTAAATTCAAAAATATACTGAACACAATGAAAAAATATATCTTTGTACGCGGTGATATGATTGAAGAAATAAGCTCCTAAAGTGGTCTGTTTGTAATATAAGGTAAATCCCCATACCAGAAAAAGTTTCGTATAATTCGCGAAATCCTCAAATCCTGACTCCATTGCTAATTCATACACATTCTTCCCGCGAGAGTTGGTGATGAGGCAGACATTACCGGAACCAGGCACGTTCAGCAGGTGTGATCCGAGATAGGAGAGGCCGTTCTTGGCAGCAAAATGTAGTAAAGTTGGTACTTCGGTATTGGACTGTGAAACTGAGGCGATAAAAGCAGTTTTAATTTAGAGGTAATAGTTTCGTACTAAACACACACAAAACGCATTTCAATATGAATTTGTTGATTTTGTCGTAAATACAACAGCCGAATAGTTTAGTTTGTGTTTGTTAAACGTCCTATTAACAGCCAGGGTCTTTTAAGGACGTGCCAGGTTTTGGAGATGGAGGAAAGCCGTAGTACCCGGCCTACGGTCAGTACCTGACAACTGCCCCACGTAGGTTTCGAACTCGCAACCGGAAGGTGGGGGCTAGTGATAAAGTGGCGGGACACCTTAACCACTCGGCCACCGCGGCCCCTCAGCCGAATAGCTAATATAAATTCCCTCTGAGACTCGTCAGGCCAGCGATGCTCATCGACACACACCACTGGTTTTCAGCTTTTCAGCATTGACACAGTATTTTTGAATATAACATAAGATATTAGGATTTTTGAGGCATTTAACATACCAGTATGTTCCGACCTAATGGTGATCCAAAAGGTAAATGTCAAAAACTGAATTTTTGAATACAAACCTTAAATCTATAACATATACATTTTCTTTTTTTGCGAAAAATCCGTTTAAAAATTGCACTGGAATTTCATTGAGCGTACAATTGGTCATCGGACTATTTGGATCTTTCAAGGAGAATTTTTGTTCCGCACTCAAATCATATCTTTGACATAGATCGCAACGGAGGACCAACATTCACAGTGTCCTATTTTCATTCAAGGTAAATAAAAAAAAAAACAACAACAAAAAACAAAAAACAACAACCCCCCCCCCCCCCCCCCCCCCCAAAAAAAAACAACAACAAACAAAAACAAGAACAAAAACCGATGAAATATTTTAGCATTAACTAACCTCGTTTCCCTAAAGTCTGCTCAACTCATATCGTAGAGCCACCGTATCGCTGGCTGAAGGTTCAGAGTTCGAATCACCAAGAGGTTTTCTTTTTATATGTTACATGTATTATATTTCTTACTACTATTTATTTTTCTTTATCGTATTTTAAAGATATTTGCAACATTGAAGGGACACGTAATACATGTGGCCGAGTAGTTAAGGTGTCTCGACACTTTATAACTAGCCCTCCATCTCTGGATTTCGAGTTCGAAACCCACACAGTTTTTTTTTTGTTTTTTTTTTAGCCGAAGGTTTTTCTCCGGGTACTCCGGGTACGCCGGCTTTCCTCCACCTCCAAAACCTGGCACGTCCTTAAATGATCCTGGCTGTTAATAGAACGTTAAACCAAATGAACCAAAATCGCCGTGTTCAGCAAAAAAAAAAAAAAAAAAAAAAAAAAAAATCTGATGTGTAAAATGGTAAACACCCGGACATCTTACCTGCACGTGGTTCATCGCCCAATAAGTGAAGGTGAGACTGGTCATCTGGTGCACTGTCTCTGAAGATATTCACTAGCTTCTTGTCCAAAGCCTCCGTGTCATTCGAACCTATACCGAGTACCTGGCACATGTAGGCTGGACACTCGTAAGCCGTCTGTATGTAGGGATGCACGTGCAGCTCACAGTGCCCTACTTGTATATCATCCACGAATACTCCTACTTTATTTTTTCCTTGCTGTAAATCTGAAAGGGAAGTTACGATAACATTATCGGGATATTTATTTAAGATTGATGTAGTTAACCTACAGTACTAGATAGATAATATCTACAGGTAGGTGTTAGTTATAGACAGGTGGTAGTTATAGAAATGTGTTAGTTATAGACAGGTGTTAGTTATAGACAGGTGTTAGTTATAGTCAGGTGTTAGTTATAGACGGGTGTTAGGTAGAGACAGGTGTTAGTTATAGTCGGGTAGTAGTTATAGACAGGTGGTAGATATAGACAGGTGTTAGTTATAGACGGGTGTTAGTTATAGACAGGTAGACGGTACATGTATTTATTGAATTTTGACAGGGAATTTTTGAGAAAACTTTAGCGACAAACACACCTTTCGCACACCTATTATGACAGCTACATTGAAAATGTTTCATTTTAATACACCAACAAATTGCAGTTATCTTTTATCACGTTAAACCAGGAAGTTCAGCGAAAAATATCTCGTGACAGGGATTATGTACAATAAGGTTTTGATACTGACTAGTACATGTAGTTAACTCACGCAGTTTGTGGAACGTGTTATCAAATACCAGATCAATAAGCATAAACTCATGACGTCATCACAATATAGTTCACCAGAAAAACCGCAAAGCGGGAATGTTGCTGTGCTTTGGATTAAGGTGCATTTAATAATAAACAGAACTTGTAGATATTTTACATTTTACATGCTCTCATATATTAAGTATTGAATTTCAAAATAAAACATGTCTTACTTTCTGCTGTAAACATAACGCTGTATGGATTGTACTTTTCAGTTCGTGTCCGACCCTCGGCACATTTCCCACAGGACACGTTAACCGTTCCCGGAATTTCTTTCTCAAAATTTAAATACACAACCGCTGGTTGCTGTAAACAAAAAACCAACATTTTACACTTACGATTAAGTTTTGTATTTCTGTTAGCAGTAGACATCTGTCTAGGAAATGTGATATTGGGAATACGTTCTTTAATATCGAATCAAGTGGGAAAAAGATTCGGCGCAAAGCAAAGATCAACCTGGTTTTTTTCTAATTTGTGCTAAATTATCAGTAAGTTTATGGAGTCTTGGAGCTAGGTTTTAAAGGTCCCGGAAACATCTTTTTTTTGTCGAATTCTCGTATAATGTCCTTATCAAAGTTTTTTTTCAAAACAGTGGGTTATTTAGACAAATTTATTTGCTTTTTAGCCTTTTCGGATAAAAAACAACATTGTACAATGGTGTTTTTTCGAAACAAAAAAGAAAGAAAAAGGTTTGTTGTTTTTTTTTTTTTTTTTTTTTCAATGGAAAATTAACAAACGCCGTTTTATTGTCTTAAATGGCGCTTTTTCAGGACGGAAAAAAATGAAATGAAAATTAATAAATGAAATGAACTCATGCCACCTTAAGTGTCATCAAGTCATCTAACTTAAAAGTAAATCCGGTTGTTTAAGTTTGATGTCCATGACTACATTAACTTCGCTAACACAATAATTCTGCAATGAACGACAACATATGAACAAGACAAATAAAAATTCATAATGTCAACTTGTTGGTCAAGTTGTAACAAATTGCATATTAGAGAGGTACGGTGGCTAATGTGTGCCATTTCGTCCTTTCGTTTTTTCGCCCGAAAATTAACAAAACTTAAATTTTGTCTTTTCGACCCAAAAACACGAAACATCATACGCGAAAAGACGAAATAAATGCACGCAAATTAGCGACTTTAATTCTTATTTTTTCGGGTTCATTATTTTCGATTTTTCGCCCCGAAAAAACGAAAATTAGCAAACCTTAAATCTCGTCTTTTCGACTTTTCGCCCTGAAAAGACGAAAACTAGCAAACCTTAAATTTCGACTTTTCGCCCCGAAAAGACTAAAAGTAAGGTTTGTTATTTTCGTCTTTTCGGACGAAAGGACGAAACTGCACAAATCAGCCACCGTAGAGAGGTAAAACAATCCTACTTGTACGTGCACAAGGAAATTCTCCAGAATTATATGTGCTTGACGTCATCGATTTACGTGCATCTGCAACACGTAGCAACAAATTGCAGCGTGGCGATTACAAGTAAATCAAATTATTTTTGAATGACGGATATTCGCAATGAATATATTTCTGTAGATTATATTTTTGAGCATAATACATTTTCTGACAAAATTATGTCATTCGTGATTCAGTTATAAAATATCGAGAAATCGAGCGTTCAAAATAGACGCTTGCATATATCGTAACGTCGTTTTATGACGTTCCAAATTTCGCCAAAGTGCACGTGTAGCCAACACGTACACGTGTACGTAACGCTGCTCAACTTATCTCTTAAACTAGTTAATATTAACTACGTTACCTGATAAATCGTATTTGGAATCATGCAGAACTTTGAACAACTCTTCTTTATAAGAAGGCGTTTTTCCCTTGATACTTTCTCTCGAGTTTCCACAATCTCGACAAGCTCCGCTACCAGGGCATAGTTCTTGCCCTTATCAACCGTCAGTTTTAATAATTTCAATGATTGAAAGAAGGTAAATTTATCTAAAATCTCTTCCTTTTCATCTTCCTCCAAGAAGCAATCTAAAAGCACAACGTTTTGATGTCCTTGCAGTTCTTTCAAAGCGTGCTCGATGTCTGGTTCCAGCATGCACGGCGACACCAGCACAGCGGCCAGTGTAACACTGTCGACCGTACTTTGTATCTTCGACCTGTTTTGTTTGAGATCACACAACTTGACGTTAATGTCACCTCCGTGTTTCGATAGAAGTTTGTGTAAGTATAGACTCCACTTATCGGAATCTTCTGCATTGTACATGATTGAAATGGAAGCCATTTTTATGTTGTATAACTCGGACTAGCTTTGTGAGTTCTCAATCTGAAATCAAGAGAAAATTTTACAGTTATGCTAAACAGATTTTTTTTTTTAAACAGACGCACGCATTTATTTAAATGTTATATGTCAGTTTTAACCTGTAATTAAATGACTACTATATCATGAACACACAAGCTAAAGTTTGTTCCCATTATCTATATTCAAACTTATTTGACTGATTAGGAGGTCCGATATTTGAAATTAACCTTTTAAGTCTATAGAGGGCACAGACAGACGGACGCATATGTGTGTTTTTATTTAGTATCTGTATTGGGAAAAATATTCATGTTTTCTCTTCCTTAAAGGGAAAAGCGTGCATATACTGAAAAAAAAAACAAAAAAAAAAAAAGAGCGAATCGGCGCGTGTTTAAATCTGACTAGATAACACGAGGGAAAATATGGAAAACAAGCAGAAAAAAATTCCCCAAACCCCCAACAGATTTACACGAAGACCCTTAAAAATGTAGATTAGGACCAGGTGTTCAGGAACACTAAGCGTCTCTAGCTTCATCGACGATACATGTACTGGTTATGAATCTCTAAATCAAAGCCAGGTTTAATGGTAGCTAATGATAACTCTGTGTAAACAACTTATTCAACCTACTATTCCCAAATTTGTGTTCATCTTAATATTCCCGATTTTATGTTAATCTACTACTCCCGAATTTATGCTATTCTTACTATTCACACATTTGTGTTAATATTAATATTCACGATTGAATGATTTTGTTACTCTTCCCGAACCGATGTTAGTATTCTCGAGTTTATGTTATTGTTCTTATTAATGAATTTATGTTAATCTTATTCACGAATTGATGTTAAAGTTATCACTCCCGAATTTATATTAATCTTATTATTCCCGAATTTATGTTAATCATATTATTCCCGAATTAACGTTGATCTTAAATTCCCTAATTTACGTTAATCTTATTACTCCCAATTTATGTTAAACTTGTCACTCCCGAATTTACGTTAATCTTACTATTCCCGAATTTACGTTAATCTTACTATTCCCGAATTTACGTTAATCTTACTATTCCCGAATTTACGTTAATCTTACTATTCCCGAATTTACGTTAATCTTACTATTCCCGAATTTACGTTAATCTTACTATTCCCGAATTTACGTTAATCTTAAATTCCCGAATTTACGTTAATCTTATTATTCCCGAATTTACGTTAATCTTACTATTCCCGAATTTACGTTAATCTTACTTTTCCCGAATTCATGTGAGTCTTATTATTTACGAATTAATGCTAACAATATTATTACATTACACGGCTCCAACATTACAAAGTCATCGAATACATGTATTGGAAATTAGTGACCCAAATTAGATAAAAATAGTATCCAAAATGAGGTCATCAGTTCGAAATGAGGTCATCAGTTCGAAATGAGAGTAATCTGGTGGTAAATCCAGTTTACTATAAAAACATTAATCATGTGGTTTCAAACAAAAACAAAATGGCCCCATGCGTAATTTCCTCTATCGCACGCTATCCTATCTAATACATGTATTTTCGATCCTACCTCTTCAAATAAACACTTAAGCAGTACATCGAAGCATCCGCTTTCTCGAGAGGAATTGTTTATCATCACTGAATCGGCCATATTACAAACAATACAATGTTTCAACTGATTTTCCCCGAAGGAGGAAGTTAAGATAGTCAATAACATATACTGATATTATTTAAAATTCGTAGATAACGTTACGAAGCCAAAACATCCAAGCAGACATAAACACATTATTTTTATACATTTGTACATAGGTTAACCCTGCAAATACGGAAGCCGGTAAGTGTCACGCGAAGAAAAATACATGTCGTTATCAAGACTTGGTTATTTGTCAATTAGGACATAATTATCTCATAACCAGGATATAGATTTCTAGTAATTACGACTTAGTTTCTCATAATAGGGACATGATGATCTCGTAAATACGTCCTATATATTCCTCCGTCTATTCGTCCGTCACGCGTTCGACTTTTCACCTCATTCAGATTCTTAGTCAACCCTTATAAGTCATGACTGTATTGATAATAAGTCATCTTGTAGTGTCACGAAAAAAGGATATCCACAATTGATACTCAAATGATATGCATGATTTGCCAAAAACATATAAAACATTTAATTTAGTCGACACAAACATTATTAATTTTTCCATTCGGTACTTCTCGTTTCAACAAAAAAAAATATTTTATTTGATGTAAGATACTGGTTTCCGACAAAATTCGGATTAGGATAAGATTTTTATCTTCTTTTCTTTACAAAAGTGGCGTGAGATTTTCACAACTGAATAGAAATAAACAACTAATTAGAGTATAATTGTATTAAATTTTCAATATCAGACAGGCGGAAGTACTAGCAATCAATACGATATATATTGGTGCAATTTTAATATTCATCGAAATAAGAACGAAACAGTAAACAGTCTATAATCTGGACCAGTAGATAGTCTGTAATCTGTAGGGACCAGTAGATAGTCTATAATCTGTAGGGACCAGTAGATAGTCTATAATCTGTAGGGACCAGTAGATAGTCTATAATCTGTAGGGACCAGTAGACAGTCTATAATCTGTAGGGACCAGTAGATAGTCTATAATCTGTAGGGACCAGTAGACAGTATATAATCTGTAGGGACCAGTAGATAGTCTATAATCTGTAGGGACCAGTAGATAGTCTGTAATCTGTAGGGACCAGTAGATAGTCTATAATCTGTAGGGACCAGTAGATAGTCTATAATCTGTAGGGACCAGTAGATAGTCTATAATCTGTAGGGACCAGTAGATAGTCTATAATCTGTAGGGACCAGTAGACAGTCTGTAATCTGTAGGGACCAGTAGATAGTCTATAATCTGTAGGGACCAGTAGATAGTCGGTAATCTGTAGGGACCAGTAGACAGTCTATAATCTGTAGGGACCAGTAGATAGTCTATAATTTGTAGGGACCAGTAGACAGTCTATAATCTGTAGGGACCAGTAGACAGTCTATAATCTGTAGGGACCAGTAGATAGTCTATAATCTGTAGGGACCAGTAGACAGTCTATAATCTGTAGGGACCAGTAGACAGTCGGTAATCTGTAGGGACCAGTAGATAGTCTATAATCTGTAGGGACCAGTAGACAGTCGGTAATCTGTAGGGACCAGTAGACAGTCGGTAATCTGTAGGGACCAGTAGATAGTCGGTAATCTGTAGGGACCAGTAGATAGTCTATAATCTGTAGGGACCAGTAGACAGTCTATAATCTGTAGGGACAGACCAGTAGACAGTCTATAATCTGTAGGGACCAGTAGACAGTCTATAATCTGTTGGGACCAGTAGATAGTCTGTTATCTGTAGGGACCAGTAGATAGTCTATAATCTGTAGGGACCAGTAGACAGTCTATAATCTGTAGGGACCAAAGACAGTCGGTAATCTGTAGGGACCAGTAGAAAGTCTATAATCTGTAGGGACCAGTAGACAGTCTATAATCTGTAGGGACCAGTAGACAGTTTATAATCTGTAGGGACCAGTAGATAGTCTATAATCTGTAGGGACCAGTAGATAGTCTATAATCTGTAGGGACCAGTAGATAGTCTATAATCTGTAGGGACCAGTAGACAGTCTATAATCTGTAGGGACCAGTAGACAGTTTATAATCTGTAGGGACCAGTAGATAGTCTATAATCTGTAGGGACCAGTAGACAGTCTATAATCTGTAGGGACCAGTAGATAGTCTATAATCTGTAGGGACCAGTAGATAGTCTATAATCTGTAGGGACCAGTAGATAGTCTATAATCTGTAGGGACCAGTAGACAGTCTATAATCTGTAGGGACCAGTAGACAGTCTATAATCTGTAGGGACCAGTAGATAGTCTATAATCTGTAGGGACCAGTAGATAGTCTATAATCTGTAGGGACCAGTAGATAGTCTATAATCTGTAGGGACCAGTAGATAGTCTATAATCTGTAGGGACCAGTAGATAGTCTATAATCTGTAGGGACCAGTAGACAGTCTATAATCTGTAGGGACCAGTAGACAGTCTATAATCTGTAGGGACCAGTAGATAGTCTATAATCTGTAGGGACCAGTAGATAGTCTATAATCTGTAGGGACCAGTAGATAGTCTATAATCTGTAGGGACCAGTAGATAGTCTATAATCTGTAGGGACCAGTAGATAGTCTATAATCTGTAGGGACCAGTAGACAGTCTATAATCTGTAGGGACCAGTAGATAGTCTATAATCTGTAGGGACCAGTAGATAGTCTATAATCTGTAGGGACCAGTAGATAGTCTATAATCTGTAGGGACCAGTAGACAGTCTATAATCTGTAGGGACCAGTAGATAGTCTATAATATGTAGGGACCAGTAGATAGTCTATAATCTGTAGGGACCAGTAGATAGTCTATAATCTGTAGGGACCAGTAGACAGTTCTATAATCTGTAGGGACCAGTAGATAGTCTATAATCTGTAGGGACCAGTAGATAGTCTATAATCTGTAGGGACCAGTAGATAGTCTATAATCTGTAGGGACCAGTAGACAGTCTATAATCTGTAGGGACCAGTAGACAGTCTATAATCTGTAGGGACCAGTAGATAGTCTATAATCTGTAGGGACCAGTAGATAGTCTATAATCTGTAGGGACCAGTAGATAGTCTATAATCTGTAGGGACCAGTAGACAGTCTATAATCTGTAGGGACCAGTAGATAGTCTATAATCTGTAGGGACCAGTAGATAGTCTATAATCTGTAGGGACCAGTAGATAGTCTATAATCTGTAGGGACCAGTAGACAGTCTATAATCTGTAGGGACCAGTAGATAGTCTATAATCTGTAGGGACCAGTAGATAGTCTATAATCTGTAGGGACCAGTAGATAGTCTATAATCTGTAGGGACCAGTAGACAGTCTATAATCTGTAGGGACCAGTAGACAGTTTATAATCTGTAGGGACCAGTAGATAGTCTATAATCTGTAGGGACCAGTAGATAGTCTATAATCTGTAGGGACCAGTAGATAGTCTATAATCTGTAGGGACCAGTAGACAGTCTATAATCTGTAGGGACCAGTAGATAGTCTATAATCTGTAGGGACCAGTAGATAGTCTATAATCTGTAGGGACCAGTAGATAGTCTATAATCTGTAGGGACCAGTAGACAGTCTATAATCTGTAGGGACCAGTAGATAGTCTATAATCTGTAGGGACCAGTAGATAGTCTATAATCTGTAGGGACCAGTAGATAGTCTATAATCTGTAGGGACCAGTAGATAGTCTATAATCTGTAGGGACCAGTAGACAGTTTATAATCTGTAGGGACCAGTAGATAGTCTATAATCTGTAGGGACCAGTAGATAGTCTATAATCTGTAGGGACCAGTAGATAGTCTATAATCTGTAGGGACCAGTAGACAGTCTATAATCTGTAGGGACCAGTAGACAGTCTATAATCTGTAGGGACCAGTAGATAGTCTATAATCTGTAGGGACCAGTAGATAGTCTATAATCTGTAGGGACCAGTAGATAGTCTATAATCTGTAGGGACCAGTAGATAGTCTATAATCTGTAGGGACCAGTAGACTAGTCTATAATCTGTAGGGACCAGTAGATAGTCTATAATCTGTAGGGACCAGTAGATAGTCTATAATCTGTAGGGACCAGTAGACAGTCTATAATCTGTAGGGACCAGTAGACAGTCTATATCTGTAGGGACCAGTAGATAGTCTATAATCTGTAGGGACCAGTAGATAGTCTATAATCTGTAGGGACCAGTAGATAGTCTATAATCTGTAGGGACCAGTAGATAGTCTATAATCTGTAGGGACCAGTAGACAGTCTATAATCTGTAGGGACCAGTAGATAGTCTATAATCTGTAGGGACCAGTAGATAGTCTATAATCTGTAGGGACCAGTAGATAGTCTATAATCTGTAGGGACCAGTAGATAGTCTATAATCTGTAGGGACCAGTAGATAGTCTATAATCTGTAGGGACCAGTAGATAGTCTATAATCTGTAGGGACCAGTAGACTAGTCTATAATCTGTAGGGACCAGTAGACAGTCTATAATCTGTAGGGACCAGTAGACAGTCTATAATCTGTAGGGACCAGTAGATAGTCTATAATCTGTAGGGACCAGTAGACAGTCTATAATCTGTAGGGACCAGTAGATAGTCTATAATCTGTAGGGACCAGTAGATAGTCTATAATCTGTAGGGACCAGTAGATAGTCTATAATCTGTAGGGACCAGTAGATAGTCTATAATCTGTAGGGACCAGTAGACAGTCTATAATCTGTAGGGACCAGTAGACAGTCTATAATCTGTAGGGACCAGTAGACAGTCTATAATCTGTAGGGACCAGTAGACAGTCTATAATCTGTAGGGACCAGTAGATAGTCTATAATCTGTAGGGACCAGTAGATAGTCGGTAATCTGTAGGGACCAGTAGATAGTCTATAATCTGTAGGGACCAGTAGATAGTCTATAATCTGTAGGGACCAGTAGATAGTCTATAATCTGTAGGGACCAGTAGACAGTCTATAATCTGTAGGGACCAGTAGACAGTCTATAATCTGTAGGGACCAGTAGATAGTCTATAATCTGTAGGGACCAGTAGATAGTCTATAATCTGTAGGGACCAGTAGACAGTCTATAATCTGTAGGGACCAGTAGATAGTCTATAATCTGTAGGGACCAGTAGATAGTCTATAATCTGTAGGGACCAGTAGATAGTCTATAATCTGTAGGGACCAGTAGATAGTCTATAATCTGTAGGGACCAGTAGACAGTCTATAATCTGTAGGGACCAGTAGATAGTCTATAATCTGTAGGGACCAGTAGATAGTCTATAATCTGTAGGGACCAGTAGATAGTCTATAATCTGTAGGGACCAGTAGACAGTCTATAATCTGTAGGGACCAGTAGACAGTCTATAATCTGTAGGGACCAGTAGATAGTCTATAATCTGTAGGGACCAGTAGATAGTCTATAATCTGTAGGGACCAGTAGATAGTCTATAATCTGTAGGGACCAGTAGATAGTCTATAATCTGTAGGGACCAGTAGACAGTCTATAATCTGTAGGGACCAGTAGACAGTTATAATCTGTAGGGACCAGTAGACAGTCTATAATCTGTAGGGACCAGTAGACAGTCTATAATCTGTAGGGACCAGTAGATAGTCTATAATCTGTAGGGACCAGTAGATAGTCTATAATCTGTAGGGACCAGTAGACAGTTTATAATCTGTAGGGACCAGTAGATAGTCTATAATCTGTAGGGACCAGTAGATAGTCTATAATCTGTAGGGACCAGTAGATAGTCTATAATCTGTAGGGACCAGTAGATAGTCTATAATCTGTAGGGACCAGTAGACAGTCTATAATCTGTAGGGACCAGTAGATAGTCTATAATCTGTAGGGACCAGTAGATAGTCTATAATCTGTAGGGACCAGTAGATAGTCTATAATCTGTAGGGACCAGTAGACAGTCTATAATCTGTAGGGACCAGTAGACAGTCTATAATCTGTAGGGACCAGTAGATAGTCTATAATATGTAGGGACCAGTAGATAGTCTATAATCTGTAGGGACCAGTAGATAGTCTATAATCTGTAGGGACCAGTAGATAGTCTATAATCTGTAGGGACCAGTAGACAGTCTATAATCTGTAGGGACCAGTAGACAGTTTATAATCTGTAGGGACCAGTAGATAGTCTATAATCTGTAGGGACCAGTAGACAGTCTATAATCTGTAGGAACCAGTATATAGTCTATAATCTGTAGGGACCAGTAGACAGTCTATAATCAGTAGGGACCGACCAGTAGACAGTCTATAATATGTAGGGACCAGTAGACAGTCTATAATCTGTAGGGACCAGTAGATAGTCTGTTATCTGTAGGGACCAGTAGATAGTCTATAATCTGTAGGGACCAGTAGACAGTCTATAATCTGTAGGGACCAGTAGATAGTCGGTAATCTGTAGGGACCAGTAGACAGTCTATAATCTGTAGGGACCAGTAGACAGTCTATAATCTGTAGGGACCAGTAGACAGTCTATAATCTGTAGGGACCAGTAGACAGTCTATAATCTGTAGGGACCAGTAGATAGTCTATAATCTGTAGGGACCAGTAGATAGTCGGTAATCTGTAGGGACCAGTAGATAGTCTGTTATCTGTACGGACCAGTAGACAGTCTATAATCTGTAGGGACCAGTAGACAGTCTATAATCTGTAGGGACCAGTAGACAGTCTATAATCTGTAGGGACCACTAGACAGTCTATAATCTGTAGGGACCAGTAGACAGTCTATAATCTGTAGGGACCAGTAGATAGTCTATAATCTGTAGGGACCAGTAGACAGTCTATAATCTGTAGGGACCAGTAGACAGTCTATAATCTGTAGGGACCAGTAGACAGTCTATAATCTGTAGGGACCAGTAGATAGTCTATAATCTGTAGGGACCAGTAGATAGTCTATAATCTGTAAGGACCAGTAGACAGTCTGTAATCTGTAGGGACCAGTAGATAGTCGGTAATCTGTAGGGACCAGTAGAAAGTCTATAATCTGTAGGGACCAGTAGACAGTCTATAATCTGTAGGGACCAGTAGACAGTTTATAATCTGTAGGGACCAGTAGATAGTCTATAATCTGTAGGGACCAGTAGATAGTCTATAATCTGTAGGGACCAGTAGACAGTCTATAATCTGTAGGGACCAGTAGATAGTCTATAATCTGTAGGGACCAGTAGACAGTCTATAATCTGTAGGGACCAGTAGATAGTCGGTAATCTGTAGGGACCAGTAGATAGTCTATAATCTGTAGGGACCAGTAGACAGTCTATAATCTGTAGGGACCAGTAGATAGTCTGTAATCTGTAGGGACCAGTAGACAGTCTATAATCTGTAGGGACCAGTAGACAGTCTATAATCTGTAGGGACCAGTAGACAGTCTATAATCTGTAGGGACCAGTAGACAGTCTATAATCTGTAGGGACCAGTAGATAGTCTATAATCTGTAGGGACCAGTAGACAGTATATAATCTGTAGGGACCAGTAGATAGTCTATAACCTGTAGGGACCAATAGACAGTCTATAATCTGTAGGGACCAGTAGATAGTCGGTAATCTGTAGGGACCAGTAGACAGTGTATAATCTGTAGGGACCAGTAGACAGTCTATAATCTGTAGGGACCAGTAGACAGTCTGTAATCTGTAGGGACCAGTAGACAGTCTGTAATCTGTAAGGACCAGTAGACAGTCTATAATCTGTAGGGACCAGTAGACAGTCTGTAATCTGTAGGGACCAGTAGACAGTCTGTAATCTGTAGGGACCAGTAGACAGTCTATAATCTGTAGGGACCAGTAGACAGTCTATAATCTGTAGGGACCAGTAGACAGTCTATAATCTGTAGGGACCAGTAGACAGTCTATAATCTGTAGGGACCAGTAGACAGTCTATAATATGTAGGGACCAGTAGACAGTCTGTAATCTGTAGGGACCAGTAGACAGTCGGTAATCTGTAGGGACCAGTAGATAGTCGGTAATCTGTAGGGACCAGTAGACAGTCTATAATCTGTAGGGACCAGTAGATAGTCTGTAATCTGTAGGGACCAGTAGATAGTCTATAATCTGTAGGGACCAGTAGACAGTCTATAATCTGTAGGGACCAGTAGATAGTCTATAATCTGTAGGGACCAGTAGATAGTCTATAATCTGTAGGGACCAGTAGATAGTCTGTAATCTGTAGGGACCAGTAGACAGTCTATAATCTGTAGGGACCAGTAGACAGTCTATAATCTGTAGGGACCATTAGATAGTCTATAATCTGTAGGGACCAGTAGACAGTCTGTAATCTGTAGGGACCAGTAGACAGTCTATAATCTGTAGGGACCAGTAGACAGTCTATAATCTGTAGGGACCAGTAGATAGTCTATAATCTGTAGGGACCAGTAGACAGTCTATAATCTGTAGGGACCAGTAGACAGTCTGTAATCTGTAGGGACCAGTAGATAGTCGGTAATCTGTAGGGACCAGTAGACAGTCTGTAATCTGTAGGGACCAGTAGACAGTCTGTAATCTGTAGGGACCAGTAGACAGTCTGTAATCTGTAGGGACCAGTAGATAGTCTGTAATCTGTAGGGACCAGTAGACAGTCTATAATCTGTAGGGACCAGTAGACAGTCTGTAATCTGTAGGGACCAGTAGACAGTCTATAATCTGTAAGGACCAGTAGACAGTCTATAATCTGGAGGGACCAGTAGACAGTCTATAATCTGTAGGGACCAGTAGACAGTCTATAATCTGTAGGGACCAGTAGATAGTCGGTAATCTGTAGGGACCAGTAGATAGTCTATAATATGTAGGGACCAGTAGACAGTCTGTAAATTAAATAACCGGTTACCGCGAAACACTCAATTCTTTAAAAGCTGATAAAGTTAATTGAGTTATGTCATTGTACAAATACACAGAAGATTTTTTTTCAATACACAAGAGAGTACGTGACCACTTGAATGTATTGCATGGATTCAATTTCCGGTGACAATACAGACTGCATATATACATTTTAATATGCCTGTGATAAATACCGACCACGGGGTTGTAATCTATGCCCCCTTTAATTTTTTGTATACATCTAGTAGTTACTGGTATGCTAGCTTCATGGTGTAGGCCCAGCAATGTAACATGTACATGGTTTACGGCAGAGTATACAATGCTGGCATCACGGGAATGTTTTTGTTTAGTATATCTATATATATATAGGGTCTAGTAAGTAATAACGACGGTATGGTCCAATATAGGTACTGGATCCTAACATAGTGTTGTATAGGGTCTAGTAAGTCATAACGACGGTATGGTCCAATATAGGTACTGGATCTTAACATAGTGTTGTATATAGGGTCTAGTAAGTAATAACGACGGTATGGTCCAATATAGGTACTGGATCCTAACAAACAGATGTTCGTTGGATGCGTATTACTAGAAATAGATAATTTGTCAAGTAGTAATAACGACAGTACAGACAAGTAAATTGTCGAATTTTCGTGGCAATCTGCCCCTTTATCAAGACACAGGTAAATTACAAACGATCACATACAGACATAGAACATGGAACAGTTACACAAATATAGTAGGTATAAACAACAATAGATAACGTTATGTTGTGATAACATGTATATATATAGAATAAAGTTTAAGTGTCCATGTGACGGGAAATAATAATAAAATAAAAAGTCAAACAAAGATCTGCTCTCTACCTTGTACTTTCGCGACTACATGTACATCCTGCCGCTATTCAGGTAGCCATGAAAATACTACGGAGACAGCAGATATATTTATATGACAGGGTTACCTAGTATACGCACATATACTGTTATATAAGGGGTACCAAACCCAGCCAGTTCACATGAGATTTGGTAAATGTTCAAGAGGTATACTATATATTCAACGCACACGCAAACATATATTAAAACACAAAATAATTCAGTCAAAACATACCGCAAAACTTACCTAAATATATCATCACTGTCGTATGGTTGTCCGATTCATTATAAACATGGCCCTATAAGTGCGCTGGGAACACTTAAACGCGGAAGTTTATTGGGAACCAATTCATTGCACTCATTGTATGCTTACAATATAATAGGTTTCTGTGCAATCGATATTCTATGCATTTAATTATAGACATATCCGACTAAACCTGCACGTGCTCACATGCGTTTAGGTGTGTTTAATATATGCGAGGGTTCGGGATAGTTCGACGTATTTCAGGAAAATTATGCGAGACTATAGAATAGATTTAATATGTGATAAAGCTTTGTGAATGACGTAAGTGACGACAAAAATAGAAACCCAACACTTTAAGCATTGTCAACTCGGTACAGTATTGAGATTTGTTATCACGCGTGTACTGTTAAAGAGTTCCACGATCAATTAGGGCTTGTATGTTTCTCGGATTCTTTACGTCAAAACAGTTCTTTTTAAAAATGTATATGCTATTTATATATAAATGTCATTATTAAATCATAAAGATATGGAAATATCAGGTCAATTGAGGACCAGGTATTTCATATCAACAATTTGTTTTATATGTTCAATGATATAAGTTGTAATAATTGCATTGCATAAATGTTTAAATATACATATTTGTAACAAAGCGCATGATAAATTTAACTTTAAATCACTGCCTCCTCTAGGGATCGAACCCGGGACCTCTGGCTTACTGGTCTTACGCTCAACCGGTCAAGCTAAAGAGAAGATTACTTTTTTACCAGGGTTACATACTCCCCCTCCAGGAAAGAACTCGTCCTCGAGTTTCCAGGGTTACACACACATATATATATATTTGAAAATTGGTTTTAATTATTTTTAATGAAAAGTAGTAAGTCTGGTTCGAATAAGTAACCGTTCCATTTTAATTGGTCATGTTCAATTATTCCTTTCATTTATTACCACAAGCGGCCCATAGTTACAAGCGTCTCAGTTACCCTGACTCCTGTACCACCTTTCTCGGTAAGAATAAATATTATCCATAGTCTTTAAGAACAATGCAAATGGCATGCGACGTTCTTATCAGACATCAAAATATGATTTACGTAGAAATTTTTATAGCAAATATAGTTTTCCTGAAATACTTCCCAAAATAACAAGTGTTAAGGAAATCTAGAGTGCGTGAAACGTTGGGGGAAAATAGAAAAATGTTATTGTTGTTGTTATTGTTGTTGACAATGTTATTGTTACTATTGTTATTGGTTTTTTAGAAAAAAAATTCCGGCTACAAATTAAAGTTACGATCTTTTGACAATAGTATATACGTGTTGGTAATGAATAGAGTACTTATTCTCACATCTAAAATTAGCTTAGGCTGATGACCTCGAATATTATGCAGTTGAATTAAATACACTGTTAGTGAGAAAACAGAAATTTCTTATCAACGTTCTTCCTTATACATGTAACGTAAACAACATGAGATTTACTGACACAATAGTCTCCATGTAAATCAAGCTCGTGACAAATATCTCTACAATGAAACCTCGCGGTGGTAAAAACTACGGAAGAGCATTAGGGCCATGAAGCTAAAAAAAATTAATTCATTTTTTCATGTTAATCACTCGAAATTTCGAGATAATAACTCGAAATTTCGAGATAATAACTCGAAATTTCGACTTGCTAACTCGAAATTTCGAGATAATAACTCGAAATTTTGACTTACTAACTCGAAATTTCGACTCACTAACTCGAAATTTCGACATAATAACTCGAAATTTCGACTTAGTAACTCGAAATTTCGAGATAATAACTCGAAATTTCGACTTAGTAACTCGAAATTTCAAGATAATAACTCGAAATTTCAAGATAATAATTCGGAATTCCAAGATAACTCAACAGGTTTAGCTTAGATTATTTAGTTAAAGCATGATGGAGCAAGACAAAGAAACACTGGTTCGAACATACTTTAATTTAGGATTAAGCAACAAGGTGATTTTGATATGCTTAGCAACACAACATAGGATAATGATCAGCTCCCGGACCCTTAAAAGAATAACTAAAAAGTGTAATCTGTACAGAAGGAAAAGCGACTACTGTCTTGTTGAAGCTGCGTTGTTCCTGAAATTTCGAGTTAGTAAGTCGAAATTTCGAGTTATTATCTCGAAATTTCGAGTTATTATCTCGAAATTTCGAGTTACTAAGTCGAAATTTCGAGTTATTATCTTGAGAGGTTTGGTAGAACTTCACACGATGATAAGGGACCATATGTAATATCTCGGAAAAGAATGGAGTTCAATGTTGTGAGCCCAAAGTCAAGGTCATCGTTACTTTAAAAAAAAAAAAAAAAAAATTGTCAGCGCTCTTCAGTAGTTACCTGTGGTACAGTAAACGCGGATAAAATCAAAATTATAATTTTTAGAAACTGATGAAGAACGAATGAATCATTATAAATAATGAAAAATGATATAATGATAATTAAACAATTGAGATAGAAACGGATTTAACTGTTTTGGGTTGTTGTTGAACTATAATGTATCAATGTGGGTTTATTCCAGATTATGTAACAAGCAATGCTCAAAATGACACAGAGTTTATTTCGTACACACACGGAAACATTTACCTGGCTCTGTGCACAAGGGCATGTCTAGTTTTATATCAAACAAGAAATATCTTTTAAAAAGATAAACGGCATAGTTTTAATGCTGCTGGTTATAATGTAAAACTGCTGGTGAAATAAAGTAACGAACTAATTCGTTTCAGCACATGATAATTTGATATTTAAGATTAAATTATAGTTTATATACAACGAATTTGCTTCATGCCTTATAAATTACTTATTACCCTATAGTTTTTATTGTGTGTATACATGTTTTGTTTTTGCCATGTGTATGTGTATGTGTATCGGTACATTTTGATATGTAAATGAGATAAGAAGGATGTGGTTGATTGACCAATCAGCGTCCACTTTGGGGGGTCACCCGGTTGGGGATTTTGCACCCCCCAGTATAGTTTTCTGTGCCTTGCAGCAAGGAAGTGTTCTGCGTTCCCACCCGCCATCCCCTGCAGCACCTTCTTTTTGTATATCTATGTTCACTATTGAGTATTATAATTCTATGTATACCTTATAGTTTTTTCAGCTATTTCAAGCTGAAGTCTCGTGTATAAGAGCTCCAGTAAACATATGTCCTCCTACCTTGGGTTGTAGTTTGGGTTACTCACTCATAATTGGGAAATAGTTTTATATGTTTAAGTTTTTAATTCATGGCTTCTAATTCATGGGGAATTTTGCCCCCAATATTATAATAGAATATATTCTATGACGGTATGCTCCAGCTTCTCTCATATCGTTGAGGGTCTAGCTAGCATATACAGCTTCTCTCATATCGTTGAGTGTATAACTAGTTATTATTGTATATTCTATTCTCATTCAGCATCTCCAGATTCGTTTTCAGAGTCTAGCAGCTTCTCTGGAAGCGTCCAGGGTCTAGTTGTTTCTCTGTATCCTTTGAGTCTCGATCTTGTAGCTGCTCTGCAGGGACTCCTCAGAGTCAATTTGTTAAGGTTTTGGTATTGAGTGAGTAGCCCATGATACGCCAAATGTTATGTCTTGTATATATTTATATATTACTGTAGTAAATAAACAGGTAAACTGTTCTTGTGTGTTTCGTTGTATATAAAGGATAACAAAATCATATCAGTTTGAATCATTTTTGGTGATAATAAGACTGCATTTGAATCAGGAATATGATTTAATTAATGTGTCATTTGAATAGATACACCCACTTATTCAGCTTGCATTCAATCTTAACTTTGTTTCGTTTTTAACTGCATATCTGCATTTTGCATTTACCGCTACATTGACCAATCACATACTTCATCTTGACCAGTAACGCCGCCTGTCGCGTCATATCCGGGGCCAAAAGAATATTATACGGCTATGCCGAAAAATAGCCAGAAATATATATATATAGAGTCGTACTTCTGGCTATTTTTTAATAAATGATTAGACATGCCCCTGTGCTCTGTGGCAGTAAAGCATACACGGTCGATGGGTCTCTTAAATACTTCTACTCCTCTCTCTTACGTCACAATAACAACCAAATGACAGGTACACAGGGACGTGTATAATTATTACACACGATACAAGTTCACATCAAAATGTATTGATCAAATAAGAGTCTGGCCACCACGACATTCGAATATACCAATAGTTTATAAGTTTTAACAAATCGTGTCATGTTTCAATTAAACTTAAATAACACCCTTTAGTAATTTGACCTGCTGTCATTTTCTAACGCGTTTAGGGTCCATGGTGGCCGAGTGGTTAAGGTGTCCCGACACATTATCACTAGCCCTCCACCTCTGGGTTGCGAGTTCGAAACCTACGTGGGGCAGTTGCCAGGTACTGACCGTAGGCCGGTGGTTTTTCTCATGGTACTCCGGCTTTCTTCCACCTCTAAAACCTAACACGTCCTTAAATGACTCTGACTAGGGTTACGAGTTCGAAACCTACGTGGGGCAGTTGCCAGGTACTGACTGTAGGCCGTTGGTTTTTCCCCGGTTCTCCGGCTTTCCTCAACCTCTAAAACCTAACTAGCCCGAGTTTTCTCTGGCCGTGTTACCATGTCTGGTGTAGGGCCAGAGCGCACTACTATATGAAAACATGGAATTATCCGACACCGTTTGGTGTCGCTAAGAATTTGGTGAAATACAATAAAATCGGGTGTGACATAACACCTACCTTACATATATGGATAAATGAGATATCTATTTACCCCCAAACACCCCTTTAGTCCCACTTAGGTGTTTTATTTCGTCTGTATAGACCCTCGTTGTACACTAGCCAAAATTTCATACTTGACTCGGCGCTATATTGCTAACCATGTAGGTCGCGGTCGGCCTAATTACCCTAATCAGTGCGCGATGGAGCGAAAAGAAAAAAAATACAACATTTATTTTTATATATTTTACCGCTTACAATTCATAAATAATGAATTTTTAAATTGGATATAACAGGTTTTGGGAAATAATAAGCTTAGTTTTCTTATTTTAAACAATGTAAGACGAAAAATACAATAAATGATACGTGGTCTTTTCGGTCCATTGCGTTCCGATTCGGGTGGTTAGTCGTACTGTCACTTACAAAATGGCGGGTCAGCAGTACGAAATTTTGACTAGCGTAAAGCGAGGGTCTATACGGGCGGAATAAACCACCTAGATTGGACTAAATGGGTGTTCCAGGGTAAATAAATATCTCATTTATCCATATAGTGGTATGTTAGGTAGGTGTTATGTCACACCCGATTTTATTGTATTTCACCAAATTCTTAGCGACACCAAACGGTGTCGGATAATTCCATGTTTTCATATAGTAGTGCGCTCTGGCCCTACACCAGACATGGTAACAGGGCCAGAGAAAACTCGGGCTAAAACCTAACACGTCCTTAAATGACTCTGACTAGGGTTGCGAGTTCGAAACCTACGTCGGGCAGTTGCCAGGTACTGACCGTAGGCCGGTGGTTTTTCTCTGGGTACTCCAGCTTTCCTCCACCTTCAAAACCTGGCACCTCCTTACATGACCCTGGCTGTTAATAGGACGTTAACCAAAAATATAAACCAACCAATCGTATTTTAATCAAATAAAACTTGAAACCTGTGACGGCTAACTGTTCTAAGTACGGATGCCCTATAATAATCAATCTGTCTGTTCGTCCACAAACCATACTATAACATTGAATATTGCACCCGTATTTACACTTAAAAAATGGAAATATGGAGGTGGAAGGAAGCAAGAGTCACATCATAGCAAATGTGAAATGTATGGATACCCAAACGTCAATTTCAGCTACACTTGTACGTCTATATGGGCTGATGTATTTTTGATGACCATGGGGGATTACCACAAGACGGGGCCACAGGGGCTTGACATGATTTTATAAATGATAGTCCATATATATACATATTATAGTGTTTATTTGGACTATCATTCATAAAATCGCGCCAAGCCCCTGTGGACGGGGCTCCTGCTGACCTGTCATTTTTCTAGTTTACCTGAGCCGGTTACCTGTGGTTCCTTAAGGACCTTGGTGTGCTTTACCTGCTTGGGTTACTTGTGGTATTTTACCAATATATCAATCGTGTGGTACCTGACCTGTGTGGGGAAAAAGTGAAACCTTTGAGCGGTGGAGAGTCGGTCAAGGAGAGGACAATGAGATACGTCTGTGTCGGGACCGTGTTGGGGCAGTGTCGGGAGAGGTTACCTGGTCAATACATTGTTTTAGGTTTAGATGGTTATCTGGAATGAATGAACGTGTTGGAATTCTGTCTTTTATAGTCTGAGAGTCAGGGAGCTAGCTGTTGAGAATGGGGAGTAGACAAAGCAAAGGGAGATAATGATCAGAATGAGAAGATGCAACCCGAGTGAGACAGATGGATTCACTTCTTGTTGGCCTACATATTCAATGCTCTTTTTGGGGCCGCGGTGGCCGAGTGGTTAAGGTGTCCCGACACTTTATCACTAGCCTTCCACCTCTGGGTTGCGAGTTCGAAGCCCATGTAGGGCAGTTGCCGGTACTGACCGTAGGCCGGTGGTTTTTCTTCGAGTACTCCGGCTTTCCTCCACCTCCAAAACCAGACACGTCCTTAAATGGCCCTGGCTGTTAGTATGACGTTAAAAAAAGCAAATGGTATATAAACTGTATATAGAAAGAAATAGATTCTCTCAGCATTATATGTTTCGGTCACATCCTAACTTATCTGTGTGTTTTACCTGTGTGGTCATGAGTTGACCGGGTAAAATATGTACCTTTAAACAACTGCGGGGTTTGCCCAGGCGTCGGTGGTTCAAATACATAATGAGGCCAAAATAAAAAATATAGTTGGTTTGTCGTAACCCGTCCGACCCAGAAAAATGCGCCTACTCAGAAAATGTTATTGTGAAAAACAAAAGTTTTTTTTTTGCTTTTCTTTTCTTTAAATGACTTGACCGTTCCGGAAATTTAAGTCAGGAAGTTGCTTTCCAAGTTTGAAAATACGTCTCGCAAACCCAAATAAGGTTGGTATGTGTTTCTATTGTTTAACATCACAAAATACATAATAATTTCCGAACCAGTTTATATCCTGGTTTGCTTTTGTATTGAAGTTTGAAAATCTGTTTCCAGAACTGGATTAAAAACGGAGTTCAGCACTACCTACAATGTACCTACCCATATGTAAAACCCCCTGGTCTGGTAACAGCAAACCAAGATATTTTTAAAGATGGCCTGATAAGTATATAAACTCAATCTCCAGTAAATTAGTTTTTCTGCGGACATATTAATTAACGTTATTCTACACACAATCCAGATTTTTCCAAATTAGATAATGCGGATGGCGTGAAATACCTCGTATACTTCCGTACTTTTCCGCACAGTCCCGTAAACACTCTACTGCATGTCGACCTGCTTCAGCTTCAAGAATAACAATGCAAACAAACAAACGTTTTTTATTATTTATTTAAAGGTATAACATTTTCTATCACAGTATTCAGTTTAATTTATTTGTTTTAAAGAAGAAGAAAGTAGAAGTAGAAGAAGCTGAAAATAATGTCTTTTTTCATATTTATATCATTTTCAAAAATACAAATACATTCCCACCCAGAAAAAAGATACAGGAACAGAAACGAAAATTACATATTACACCAATCTCTCTTCACATTCGTACATATATATATAATTTGCATTTTAAAACGAAAATATAAGTATAACTATTAACACATTGTTTATCGATAAGAACGAAAAACAAAAACGTAAAAAGTGTTGTTTAAAAATCCTGTACTGTAATCCCATAGCATGTGTTTAATTGTTAAGACTTCCTGTAGAATGAATTTTTAATTAATCATGATATGAGGAGACATGTATTAGTTATTAAAATGTGTTAATTATTCCTGTCTTGAAACAATTACATTTTTTGTTGTTGTAATTAAAATGAAATAAAATAAATAAATAAAAAAAAAAAAAAAAAATGTTAGAGGTTTTATTCGGTGACAATAGTTTAATTCTTATACAATATAATTTAAAAACAATATATTTATTGTCCTTTTAATTCTAAAAAAAATATAACCATTTGTGTAGATACAGTATGCATTCATAAGAATGGTGTATTAAAATGTACTTCATTGGGCATACCATACTGAGAAATATATATCACGATAACACTAAAAAATACACGAATTTGAAGAAAATAATTTAAATGTTATGTAATTGTGTAAATTTGTAAAAGCTACATTTTGTGATGTCTTTTAAATTAAGATTATCCACTTAAACAAATCCGTTTTATTTCACTTACAATAGAAAACAGACCGGTTGTGAATTTGTTATGCAAGATGGACGCTTTTAGAATTGGCTCTTATTTTTAAAACTTGATTTAACAATTTAGCTTTGTTCCAATCTAAACATACGTACTTGAAAAACATCTTCACAAATGCACATTTTTGCAGCCCAGTCGGGATTTTGACCCAAAACCGATAAAACAAGGTCGTTGACACGAAAACATTATACAGTAGATTTGTATAGAGGAATTTGAAAAAGTGCAAGAAGAAGACAGATGCCCCGGAAGGGTCAGCAGAGACCAGGTATCCCGGAAGGGTCAGCAGCGACCAAATATCCCGGAAGGGTCAGCAGCGACCAAGTATCCCGGAAGGGTCAGCAGAGACCAGGTATCCCGGAAGGGTCAGCATCGACCAAACATCCCGGAAGGGTCAGCAGAGACCAGGTATCCCGGAAGGGTCAGCAGCGACCAAGTATCCCGGAAGGGTCAGCAGAGACCAGGTATCCCGGAAGGGTCAGCAGCGACCAAATATCCCGGAAGGGTCATCGGACAGAACATGTAACTATGAAAAGTGTTCTTTAAATGGCTAAAGTCCTCTTCCTCTGACAATATCGAGAGGACCTCGTTATACTAGTCTTTTGCTCATAGACGTGTAGAAATAAAAAAAGGCAATAAAGTTTTCACATTTATCTGTTAAATTATAGTATCTACCAAACTCCTTTCTCTACGCATATTCCTAGCCACACTTTATTTCCGGAATATAATTGTCCGTGTTCTAAATTAGACGCGTATTCTCAGTTAGAATCCTCGCAGGTGATGCTGGAATTCCGTACAGCGGAGATTACGTAATTTGAATTAATGCGTAATCACACTTTTACGTCATTCAAGTCTGAATTTACTGGTGCAGCAGTAAACTATATTTGTCTTCCATTATAAAGATGCTATTAAAGTGAGGAACAAAATCATATATTTCTTGATTACATTTTTTTTCCAGGGGAACAGTCTTTATCAGTTCAAAAGAAAACGCAATCACCAAAACAAATTCTAGCTGTACAGTATTGCACTGTAAAGTACCGGCTGTTTTATGGTCAACCAGGGGGCCGCTGTGGCCGAGTGGTTAAGGTGCCCCGACACTTTATCACTAGCCCTCCACCTGTGGGTTGCGAGTTCGAAACCTACGTGGGGCAGTTGCCAGGAATACTGACTGTAGGCCGGTGTTTGTTTCCGGGTACTCCAGTTTTTCTGTACCTCCAAAACCAGGCACGTCCTTAAATGACCCTGGATGTTTATAGGACGTTAAGCAAAATAAAACAAATTATGTAAATGTACAACCATTTACAATGTAAGTGTATTATATCACTCAACCGTAACCCAATAATTGTTTGTACAGTCCACTGGTTACGTTTGTGTATATATTTTTTATATACTGCTCTCTTCATCAGATTCCTTTCTACTAGTAACGTCGACATGCTCCGTGCCGGAACGTCGTCTCTCAAACTCTGCTTCGAGATCAGCCACCATCTGGCGTTGTCTAGAGTTACCTCCCCTCGTTGGACGTATGAACCCCGGCAATGCGTAAATGTCATCCAAGGATGACGTAATCACGTCAATTTGACAATCTCTTCTCAGTCTCATAGTTGGGTTCATAGAACTTTCTAAGTCATTGTCTGTCGGTCCGGTGCCCGCAACCATTATAGGTGAGTCCACAGACCTTTCTAAGTCATTATCTGTCGGCACGGTGCCCGCAACCATTATAGTTGAGTCCACAGACCTTTCTAAGTCATTATCTTTCGGTCCTGAGCCCGCAACCATTATAGTTGAGTCCACAGACCTTTCTAAGTCATTATCTGTCGGTCCGGTGCCCGCAACCATTATAGTTGAGTCCACAGACCTTTCTAAGTCATTATCTGTCGGTCCGGTGCCCGCAACCATTATAGTTGAGTCCACAGACCTTTCTAAGTCATTATCTGTCGGTCCTGAGCCCGCAACCATTATAGGTGAGTCCACAGACCTTCCTAAGCCATTATCTGTCGGCACGGTGCCCGCAACCATTATAGTTGAGTTCACGGACATTCCCAGGTCACTATCTCTCGATCTGGTGTTTCCAGTCATCATGTTTGAGTCCACGGACCTTCCCAGACCACTATCAATTGATCTGATGCCTGCAATCATCAAAACCATTATGTGAATTGAAGAGGAAATATTAATCCTATTAGCACGGAGATCAACGTACTTAAAACTTGTAGCGATAAAACTTTCTAAAGTTAGTGCAGATATTTTTTTTCGTGAAATGAGAACAAAATAATAATAATAATAAAAAAATTGATGAGAGAAATTGATACTTAAGTTAAATTCGAAGTTCGCAAACAACAATTGTCCAATTTTTCATTTAAGTGGATTATCAACTTTTTTTCAGCTGTAAGTTGATATTAGTATGGACATTTACATTTAAATGTTAAGAATCATGCATCTACTTCTATACCATTTTTTCACATGTCTTCTGACAATTACAAAACATTCAGGAATCTTTCCTATATAGTAAAATTGATATGAAAAATAGCATATTACAAGCTTGTCAAGGTCCCCACTTGACAGCGTACATTTTAGCATCAGAAGTACTAGACTCAAAACGAGGTTCCATCTAGCCGATTTATCAATCAATCAATAGACAGATTCCTTTTAAAGACATTTATTCCAATTACTGATCACACTACTTCAAATAAAACAGTAGCTATTTCCTAATATATTTCTTAAAACTAAGTTGCTTTTAACGAAGTGCATGTAGCATTGCGATTGAGTCCGACAATTCTGAATATATTAATTTGGACGAAGTTTGCAGTTAACTACCTCAATATTTATATAGACTGGACTTGGTTGGTCCCAGCATCCTTCCCTAATAACAGTTTATAGAACTAACTTGTTTAAACAATTTGTTACTGTTGTCTGGAATATGTTATAAATTTAAACTGTGTTAAAATATTTACATGTCAGACATATGCATCAACAAATCAAAAATCCCGACTTTATAATTTTTTAAGCTTGGAGATTTTACGATTGTTGATTAAGTAAAGATGAGTTTGCATTAAAAAAATTAAATAAAAAAATGTAAAAAATGTATACGATATTTCTCAGTAAATAGAGTTATGACAAATGCATACTTACGTCCTTTAACATCTCGTAAAGTCTCGTCACTTTTGTATTCTTGAAGCTTCTCAACTAATGTTTCTACAATTTGTTTCATGTTGGTTATATCATTTTCCGCCGATGTTAAGCGATGCAACAACTCCATTAACGTTGTCTTAACTGACTGAATCTCCATTTTCTTTTTCAATGATCCTCCCTGGTGTAAACTTGTAATACTAGGAACAGTCTTGTACAACTGTGAATGAAGAACGTGAAAAAACAACATCTGAATCTTTATCACATATTAATGTAGCAAATAGTTGGTAAAGTGCAAAACCAGGCGTTCCGAGAGAATCAACGCCCTCTGATTCGTTCACGACAGCTGCTTTGTTGATAAACGGTGATGCCATGTTCTCAAAAAGAGAACCGATGTGTGATCAAATTAACTATAAGAAACCGCAGCATAGTACTTTCTTACTACTGTAAACGTACTTATTTTAGCGCAATCAAATTTTAGCGCATTTGCAGAATTTAGCTAATTAGCGCAATGATGAATTAGCGCATCCACAGAACTTTCTAAGAAATAGAACGTACAAAAAGTAATTAGCGCAATCATAATTTAGCGCAAGGCATCCAGCGCGAAAAGCGCTAAAATAGAATTACCGCTAAAATATGTACGTTTACAGTATATAGTACATGCAGTAGCTATTTTACCACAGGGCACTGTAATATAATGTCTGAATAATTTAAGTTTTAATTACCATCCATGCTTCCACACAGCCACACATCAGTATAATCATTTGCGACACGAAATCTAATAAAATCACATCAATTTAACACTGAACATGGTATGTTAAAGTTATCGAATTATAATTTTCTCTGTGTGAGGAATGAAAAAAAAAAGAAAAAGAAAAAATGTTATCCATTTGAAATTCAAAACCAAGCTTCCTGGTTTAAATTAATGGGGCATGTGCCAAAATACATAATATAAACATGTGGCTCATAAGATCTATCTAGTAATCTTATTCTTAAAATTGAAAAGTTCAAGTTGATAAGCCCCCTACTTAATTTTACCTTGGGAAGTTAATATATTTTATTGCTTTTCATCTATACTCAGGATTTCAATGTCCCTGTCCCTGCATGACTGACGTGTCCTAGAAGGACTAAACCGCCGTATGGTGAAGAGTATATCGTGTTTGTATATTTTTTTAATTTTAAAACGAATATTTTTCGTACAACAACGTAATATGTGTATACTTGTATGTATGTTTTTACGCCATCAGTTTGGTTTGGTTTATTTTGTTTAACGTCGTATTAACAGCCATGGTCATTTAAGGACGTGCCAGGTTTTGGAGGTGGAGGAAAGCCAGAGTACCCAGAGAAAAACCACCGGCCTACGGTCAGTACCTGGCAACTGCCCGACGTAGGTTTCGAACTCGCGACCCAGAAGTGGAGGGCTAGTGATAAAGTGTCGGGACACCTTAACCCCTCAGCCACCGTGGCCCTACGCCATCAGCCAGGGTCATATGAGGACGGGTGTTAAGGAGGCAGAAATCACAAAAAGCACAGAAAGACAAAACAGTGGGAAAACAAAGGAAATATTTAAGGTACAAGATGTTGCAATGGGACACACAATCTATTTTAATCCCTTCAATGTCCCTAAATAGAATACATGGAAGGAATTTCCCAATTCTTCAGTAGGTACATTTTAGTCGCCTACGATAACCAGGGAGTGGGGATACAGCAGTCATATTTCGTCCGGGCTAATGCACAGGCTGCATTGTTTTACACGCAAATTTTCACTACCCCGCTTCTTATTTTGAGAACGCCGCATTTTCTGAATTAGTTATGAATAAACACGGCTTTGGTTTATTTTGTTTGGCATCCTATTGACAGCCAGAGTCATTCAAGGACGTTCCTTGGTTTGTAGGTGGAGGAAATCCCGAAGAAAAATTACCGACCTACAGTCAGTACATAGCAACTGCCCCACGTAGGTTTCGAACTCGCAACCCAGAGATGGAAAGCTAGTGATAAAGTGTCGGGACACCTTAACTACTCGGTCACCACGGCCCTCATATAAACATAACGACTATCGTTGACGATG
The DNA here is from genome assembly GCF_902652985.1 of Pecten maximus. Lineage (NCBI taxonomy): Eukaryota > Metazoa > Mollusca > Bivalvia > Pectinida > Pectinidae > Pecten > Pecten maximus. Next base: position 57,295,117 of record NC_047015.1, on the reverse strand, counting down.
TTTATCTTTTTGCCAAACCTAGCTTTTGCTCCTTTAACCATTTTGACGTTTGACGTGCGAGTTAAGGTCAAAATAAAAATATAGTAACACGCCTGACGAAGAAAAATTGCGCCTACTCAGATAATTCTATTGTGAAAAATAAAACTGTATTTAATGACTTGACCGTTCCGGATATTTATGTCCGGAAGCTGCTTTCCAAGTTTGAAAATATGTCTCGCAAACCCAAATAAGTTTGGTGTGTGTTTCTTTTGTTTAATATTACAAAATAAATAATCATTTCCAAACAGTTTATATTCTGGTTTGTTTATGTATTGAAGGTTGAAAATCTGTTTTCAGAACTGAAAAATAAAAAAGTTCAGCATAACCTACCTACCTATCTGTATGTAAAACCCCTTGGTCGTGATACAGCAAACCAAGATATTTTTAAAGATGGCGTTGTGTATAACTAGGCATAACTTGGCCGCGCTATATCGAAAATGATTTAAAATGTATGACAGCTTATCAATCATCACTTGGAGATGATAGAACTATGTCATACGCAATGATATTAGAATAACTAATGAGTCATAAAGTAATCAGCACCCTCATATCCGAAAAGTATTAATCATGCCAGATCCACAAATATATAACTTAATAGATAATCTATAACATAGTAACACAAATGAAAAAGGAAGACAACTTTTTGACTCGTGCCCTGACCGAGCCTCGAACTCACGATCTATGGCACTCAATCGCCTAGCCAGAAATACCCGCAGCCTATACCGCTGCGCCACATTGGCGTTGTCTTCCTTCGTCATTTGTGTTACGATGTTATATATCTATTGATTAGAACAATGTATCATATACATTATGTGTTGGTGATCCGAAAATATAGATTTGAGCTTCCTGTCGTAGTTGTACCGAGAGAAATAACTTAATAGATAATAGATATACAATCACTTACCTAGTATGCGATGTGCATGTGCACCTGTATTGAAGACAGTTGTTCGATATCTAAATTAGGCCAAAAGTCGGGAAGTTGTTGATATATTTTACTTTCCTTGTTTATATATAAACATTTTGGAATACCTAAGAAAATTGCGACGGGATCACAGTCAAGACAAGGTTCATTTATACCCGTGTGTGAAATTAAACAAGGAAGCCATATTGGTTACGTTGCTTCCTTTTTCGTAAGATTTTACAAAGCCTGAATTTGAAATAGGTTTCAAACAATTAACCAGGAACATTTAAGATGTTTGAATTGATGTTTTACACGATGACATTGATTCCAATCAAAAAGGTTAAGTGAATGCTAAATAATAATAATAAAAAAACAAAACAAAACAAAAAAAACAAAACAAAAAAAAAAAACAAAAAAAAACCCCAAAAAACAACAACAACAAAAAATTCCAAAACACACACAAAAAAACCCCAACAACAACAATAAATAAAAAAAACAACAACAAAAACCCTAACTTGAAAATATTCAGAAAAATATGAAAAACTCCGACACCAAATTGACGACGTTGAGCAATATGGCCGGCGATCATTAGTAAGATTTTCAGGTTTCCCTTGAAAATGATCGAGAAAAAACTACCGATACCGTTCTCCAGGCTGCTGCCGCATGTGGGATAAGTTTGGGTCCGGACGACGTTGAAAGGTCTCATCGTGTAGGAAAACCCCGCCCCAACCAATCGAAGCCACGACAAATCATCGCGCGTCTCCGCTCGGTTGACACCAAATTCCTCCTGCTGAAATCTGCCAAAAACTTTAGAAAAAATGAAAACTTTAAAAATATATCTGTAAATTTGGATCTTACACAGCTCCGCAGCCAACTCGCCTATCTCGCTTGACAGGCTGTTAAAAATGGCCATGCCTCTCAGACCTGGACTACCAACGGAAAAATCTTGATTAAAGATCGTAACGAGCGCGTCCATCTAATAATAACGGAACGAGAACTCACTGCATTCGGCCAAGATATGCACACTTGACTATTGACTATGACATGAATATGTCATATTAATGTAGCGAGCAGGCGCTTCTGGTCTGCAGTACACACGGACATAAGTGTACATCGCTACAGTTCAGTTTCCATTTATACTACAGTCATTTATTATCTTCATGCAGTGATTGTGTTGCTACGACTTATGAAATTACCTTCATAGTTATGAAATACAATTAGAAACAAAAAACGTCTTATTCTGATTCATTGAACTTTCGTTACCATATTGATGTATTTACGTTATGTAAACTAGGTATCTATACTATGTATGCATAAATTATGTTTTGTATGTATGTATGCATGCATTATGATATGTATGTACATTGTATGTACATTGTATGTATGTATGTATGTATGTATGTATGTATGTATGTATGTCCTTTAAAATGTCGAGTGAACTGGACCCTATCTCAGGGGAGATCTGCGAAACAGTTCGATTTTTTCCCCATTTTACCTATGCCCTGCCGCGTCACTGCTCTGTACATTTATTGCTATTGCCGATCCCTCCAGTTCGGGTCTCTTGGCTTCATTTTCTGTCAACGCTCCTTTAGATTTGCAATAGCCCAGACTAGCTAATGCGTGAGAGTGATGTCCTGTTTCGCGGATCTCCTTTGCGGAAATTAACTGTCTTGACACGTCTTTTCTTTTGTGCGAATCTATATCTTTTTAAACCTTATTATATTGAGGTAAACATCACGTTTTTAATTATACTGCTCTATATGTCCTTATTCTAGACTCATATATGTATGGATATATATATATATATATATATCACATCGAATCGACCCGCGATGCTTTTCTGTTAAACCTTTAAGTTATATTATTTATTTATTTATTTGTTCATTCATTCATTCATTCATTCATTCATTTACTTTTAGCATCTGTACACCACCAAAGATGTTTCCTTATTAATCATAATAGGCCCTCGGCGAATTAAGTATCGGCCGAGGGGGGGGGGGTCATTTTTACAACATTATGATACTTTTTGTCGTTTATACCTACTATATTTGTGTAACTGTTCCATGTTATATGTCTATATGTGATCGTATGTAATTTACCTGTGTCTTGTTAAAGGGGCAGATTTGACAAAATTTGACAATTTACTTGTCTGTACTGTCGTTATTACTACTTGACATATATCTATTTCTAGTAATACGCATCCAACATTTGTTCGTTAGGATCCAGTACCTATATTGGATTATGCCGTCGTTATTACTTACTAGACCCTATCTACCACACGAAGTAATACGCATCATAATCTAGGCTACCTATATTGTATCGGGTGTATCCAATCCGTTACTTTTATTTAAGTATATTTTGTTACTCGTATTGTCCCTATATCACCGTAATATTCTGTTGTCTGTCTGTGTACCCGTATTGTCCCTATATCACCGTAATATTCTGTTGTCTGTCTGTGTACCCGTATTGTCCCTATATCACCGTAATATTCTGTTGTCTGTCTGTGTACCCGTATTGTCCCTATATCACCGTAATATTCTGTTGTCTGTCTGTGTACCCGTATTGTTCCTATATCACCGTAATATTCTGTTGTCTGTCTGTGTACCCGTATTGTCCCTATATCACCGTAATATTCTGTTGTCTGTCTGTGTACCCGTATTGTTCCTATATCACCGTAATATTCTGTTGTCTGTCTGTGTACCCGTATTGTCCATATATCACCGTAATATTCTGTTGTCTGTCTGTGTACCCGTATTGTTCCTATATCACCGTAATATTCTGTTGTCTGTCTGTGTACCCGTATTGTCCCAATATCACCGTAATATTCTGTTGTCTGTCTGTGTACCCGTATTGTCCCAATATCACCGTAATTTGTCTAGTTTAGACCTGTTTACATTTAGCCACTGTTACGACAACAATGGACCTTTAGTCATGTATAAAACAACTAAGAAAGAGGCCCTACGGGTAGTTAATTTACAACGCCACCTTATTAATTACAACTCGTACCTACAGGCAGACATCGTTCCTAAAGGCCTACGATTCAAGTGCACACTAAACATTGGCACTATGTCCAATTCAGCCATAGCACGTTCCGATAGGATCCTACATGTTTGCCAAATGTAACTATTGCAACACTTACAGGGAGTTTGTAGCAAAAAACTGACCATTGCACACAAACGGCTGGCCCAGAATCTTGCACCGGGTTATGATACGAACCCGCTTGTCCAAAAAATACACCATTTTGAGAGCTTAAGACGTACCTCCCTCCGTCAAAAACAAATTAACAAATTCCAACGTGACGGTTTGGGCCAACCACCTGAGATGAACATCACTCCACCAGTAACAAGCCACAAACCCTGAAAGAGAAGACTACGCCCCAAACATAAGGGAACCACGCAAACGGTCAACACAGTAGTCAATCTCTCGGACCACACCCTGAGTGCCCAAGAAAATTCAGTTCTCTCTAAAGGGTTGAATTTCTGCCCCATCCCACGGAATCCCAACAATGCAGAGTTGGTGCAGGATATGGAGAGCTTCTACAGACGACTCCGTCTTCGCGTTCATTTCGCCAAAGATGAAGACTCGGATGACCCTGACACAGAGGCTCCCCCTGTTAATCCATTTAAGAAAAAAAGCACATGGAACCCTCCACCCAGTAAAGTCCCAGCACTCGAGGCATTCATAGATGCTGTAAAACAGGAGATATCCGATCACACCACCATGACTCACACCCAAAGAGACAACCCAGGGATGGGTGAGCGCAAGGCACTTCAGGCTCTGAAACGCAACACTGACATTGTCATCAAACCAGCCGATAAAGGCTCTGCAGTAGAGAGAACAGAGAGGACTACATCCAGGAGGCCAATCGCCAATTGTCGAATGAGACGTTCTACCGTAAAGTCGATAAGGATCTAACGGTGGAGCATGCTAATAAGGTCAATGCCGCCATCAGCAGGATACAACTTAAAGGAGATATTGACAAGGATACAGCTGAATTCTTGCACTGCGATTCCCCACGAGCAGGGAATTTCTATCTCCTTCCAAAAATCCACAAGGCTGGTAACCCAGGTCGACCCATCATCAATTCGATTGGCCACCCCACAGAAAAAATCTCAAAATTCATCGACTTCCACTTGAGATCCCATGTCGAGAGCTTGCCATCTTACTTGAAAGACACCACGGACTACCTTAAAAAGACGCCATGTAGTAATCTACCTGATGACACACTCCTGGTCACCATGGATGTGCTTTCCCTCTACACCCAACATCCCACATGAGGACGGAATCATAGCCTGCCGTTCTGCTTGGGACACTCGGGGGAATAAGCACCCTTCAACAGATAGTTTAGTGGAACTTCTTAAGTTAGTACTCACGCTGAACAACTTTACATTCAACGGAGAGCACTATCTTCAAGTTAGTGGTACGGCAATGGGCACCAAAATGGCACTATCTTACGCGAATGTGTTTATGGGCCATTTCGAGACAAGGCTACTAATAGCGGCCCCATCGAAACCACTCAGCCGGTTTAGATTCATTGACGACATCGAGATCAAGTGGACATCCGGTAGAGAGTCCCTCGAGGAATTCGTTCGTTTCGCGAACGAGTTCCATCGGACCATTAAGTTTACTGCCGACATCTCCGAAGAGAAAAATACTTTTTTGGACACCTGTTCCACACTCGTCAACGGAGAAATACACACGGATTTATACAGTAAACCCACGGACACTCACCAGTACCTTCACCCGTCCAGTTGTCACCCACCCCACACTACAAGGAGCATTCCATACTCCCAGATTTTGAGAATCAGGCGTATCGTCTCCGACGACGATGACTTCCGACGTCGTTGTGTAGAGCTTAGATCCCATCTTCTCAATAGAGGATATGGCGCAGCCCTAATAGATCGTGAAATTGATAGGGTGAAAGAATTGGACAGGGCGAGTACACTGGAATACAAAGACAGGCCGAAAACTGGAAGAGTACCTTGTGTGGTAACCTTTCATCCGGGCATGCCCGCATTGTCAACAATCTTCCAGAAACACTGGCACATCGTGTTATCGTCCAGCAAACTCCAGGGTATTTTCCGGGAACCCCCCATACTAGCTTACCGCAGACCAAAAAACATCAAAGATTTGGTAGTCAGTGGTAATCTACCTTCAACATCTAATGCTTCAGCCAATGGCTGTTTCGAGACGTGTAGCAGTAAGAGGTGTAAACTCTGTCCGTACACTCACAACACCAATTCATTCAATTTTGAGACTAATGGACAGAAATACCGCATTCTTCAGTCAGTCTCCTGCACATCGGCCAATGTAATATACCTTATTACGTGTGCCAAGTGTAGCATGCAGTATGTAGGGGAGACCAAAACACCACTGAATCTGAGGATAAATAACCACCGTTGTTCTATCAAACAGAAACGCCAGGACTTGCCAGTAGCGAGACATTTCAACATGCCGAGCCACACATGGCACGACATGCAGGTTGTCCCCATTGACCACTGCAGGGGTTGGAATGACCTGAATAGGGAACGACATTGGATCAACCAACTACAAACCGGCTACCCACTCGGCATGAATGAGAGATAATCCTCCACATGTTACGTAGTTGAGGGACTCTCACACTAGAAACTCCTCACTATATGTCAAAACTGCAGATTTATTCGCCTCTATCATTCACTTGGAGTTAAAACGATGGAATAAATATCTATTCTCGCCACACACAACAAATATTGTGCACAGGTTCATAGCATATTATAGGAGCACATGTGTTATCAAAGGACCTTACAACGGACGGGGAAACCCCCATCTGGGGAATTCCCGCCTTTTTTCCACCTGTAGTCCTACGCCATCCTATTTTTAGTAGGGATGTATATGTTTGTTCTTCAAACCTTATTCCTATAATTTCTATTCTCGCTTATAGGAAGTACCCACTCCATAGTTTAATTAATCAGACCAACCCCTACAGGCTCCACAAACACACTTTCCTTAGGGACTTGGTTTACATGAAACAGCAGCTGATTGGCTGAATAAGTTGGGCGAGTACATGTTGTCGGTTTGTGACGAGTCGTCCTGACATTCGGTTTTCGTCACGATAATAGGATCTTTCGACCACCTTTTTGTTTGGTTTCTTATGTCTAAATTTTACCTTTCTACACAATTACATCTATATGTTTTTAATACTTGTTCCATTTCATTTAAACGAACTAATTTTAATATGGGATTGGCCACCCGATATTGTCACTGCAACCCGCTGTTTGGGCCGAGTTTTGCGGGACGAAATGTACATATCGAGGGGGGGGGGGGGGGGGGGGGGGGGGGGGGGGGGACTAGAGTGGCATAAGTAGGTGCCACTTTGGTACCCATAGCCGTACCCATCTTTTGATGGTAATATATATCATTAAAAAAGAACACATTTCTGTCTAGAATAATTTCCTTATGCCACTCTAGTCCTTGGTTACCTAGAAGAACAATTGTACGCTATATCTGAACATAAATACGGTAGGGAATATCGTGATTTCCTTGAAAATAACTTTTTCCGTTTTTTAGACGATTGTTTTGTTATATGTCCACCTAATATTTCTATAGAAGAACTAAACAAAGACCTCAATAGTTTACACCCGTCGATTAATTATACAACGGAGGCGAGTGATTCTTCACTTCCTTTTCTAGATGTGTTGGTTGCAATAAAAGGTGATACTATTTCAACAGATTTATATAGAAAGCCTACAGATTCGCATAATTACTTAAATTTTTATTCTAATCATCCTAAACATATCAAAAATAATATTCCTTTCAATTTAGCGTCACGCATAGTATCTATCGTTAGTGAAAAAGAAACAGTAAATACAAGACTAAATGAACTTACAGTATTCTTAAAATCACAAGGCTATCCTAAAGAAATGATAGAAAAAGGTAAACAATTAGCAATCGATAAGGGACCTTTTACATCCCGTCATTCTGTTGACGACAATAAATCAGTATTGCCTTTTGTATCTACTTTCAATACTCGTAATTTTGATATATTTCTTATTATTCGCAATAGATGTGAAGAACTTAAGCAAAGTAATGACAGAATGGGTAAGGTTTTAAACAAGTATACTTTAATAAATAGTAAAAGACAACCTAAAAACCTACGTCATATTTTGACAAGTTCTAAGTTCAATGATAATTTAAAATGCACAAAGGTTTCTAAATGTAATACACCGCGTTGCGGTACATGTAAACTTATTGTGGAAGGTAGCACTTTCAATTTCAAAAATGGCTTCACTTTCAATGTTAAAAGAAATATAGATTGTAAAAGCCGTAATGTTATTTATGCTATGATTTGTTCTCAATGTAGTGATTTTTATATTGGACAAACTGGTAATGAATTGAGAACCAGAATGACAGTCCATCGTCAACAAATACGTTCGGATAATCTCAGATTTTTAAATGTTAGTAAGCATATTCATAATTGTAGTAATGGTGATTTTAAAATTTTCCCTTTATATAAGATGGATACTTCTGATACAATAAAACGAGAATCAAAGGAGTCAGAGTTTATTAAGCTATTAAAACCAAGTCTGAATAGTGCGTAAACAGTTTTCATTTGTATGTACATGTAAGTTGTTATTGTTGTAAGTTGTTGGTATTGTATGACGTAACTGTTATTATGACGTCATGGTGCAATTGAAAATAAACAGTCTGAAGAGTCCCCTAGACGGGACGAAAACGTTAGATGTTGTCTGAGTCATTTTTTTAAATTTTTCCATATATATATATATATATATATATTCTCCTAGCGTATTCCTCCATTTTCTCATGCCAAGTTGATTTTTCTATCCTCCCGATCCATCTACTGTTCATCATGCTCTCCAACCTTTTGACTACTTTACTTTCCATTTTTTTGCACGACCCTTTCCCTTCACAACGTTCAGCCTCTTATAAATATACTCTTCCTCAAATACTACACTGCATTATACTTTCCTACCCAAATCTCTGTTGGTCTTAGTACGAAATGGTTCAGTATGTACCCTATCCGGATGAGATTTATCATGTTTCTCCAAAGATTATCCTCTGTAACTTAAATGCCGATTTGCCCTAGTTTGTATTGTATCCGGATAGGCCAATTTTACAATATACAATTATGGCCCTGGGAAGGGTTATTTTCCCGAGGGCGTAAGATTCTAGGCTGCTGTTGAAAAGATCGATCTCACGATCTGTTTCGATACAATATGCTTGTAAAGCTTGAAGAGCATATTTTGTGGCCTTTTTGGTGTTTAAAGCATCCTTGCTGTCCAATATCGCTGTTATTTCTACTTCTGTTGATCGTCCAAATCGTGATGACACTGCCATTTCAAAAGCCTGTGTTGTTGTTTGTGTTTTTGGAACCAGACGACAACAAACGCAAAAGAATTCCACTGCCCGACTTCCGATGCAGGCGCGTTCGATGACGAAGGGTTATTCATCGGGCGGAGGGGTTATACACCGGGGTATAATACTCTGCTGCCACGGTTACATGGTTATTCGACGGGTTATACCCCGGCGACGGCATTTGTCGGGGGATATTCGATTTATAAAATGTCAGGTGATATGTTTTCGTCCAATGAAAAGAATTCTAACAAAAGTGAGGTATACTAATCGTTGTTATTCTGTATTTTGCAACCACGCATGTATGTCTGGAGCTATGCTTGCAGACATCTTATTTGTGGTATTTGTACTACATGTATTACCGCTATTGGTGAATGTCTTACTTACTCCGATTAAGTTACAAATACATTTTACTGATAAGAATGTACCTAATGAAGTTAAGAGTGTTGTATCTCTCTCTACTTCGATATGTATCACCTTGTTAATAATTAGACTTTTGCTCCTTCTCTCTGGTGATGTTGAGAGCAACCCTGGGCCAAGTGAGTCTGAATCAGATCTTCCCTCGGTTTCATCATGCTCTTCTAATTTTACAACTTTATTTAATGACGCCAATTATTCTTTTGTGCACCTAAATGTCCAAAGTTTGAAACAAAAACTTGATATTCTTTTCAATGAATTACATAATATAGCTATCCTGTCCTTTACCGAAACGTGGCTTAGTCCTGACGAGATAACTTCTGATTTAGACTTTCCTGGTTTTGCATCCCCTTTTTGTTACTGGAGACCCAATAGGCAAGGAGGAGTGTCAGTATATGTAAGCAATGAAATTTCCTCTAAACGTCGACCCGACCTAGAGTTAACCTCAGTCGAGTGTGTATGGTTGCAGCTAAATATTTCTGGAAGGTCCATTTTATATGGGACTTTCTATAGGCCCCCCGATGCACCAGTTTCTTCCTGGGATCACATTGCCCATTCTATAGATCTCGCTTTCAGTACCGGAATCACTAATATAATTGTAACTGGTGACTTCAATGCAAATTTACTAAGTGATACTAACCACTGTCTACACCTACGTAATTTACTATCTACTTTAAATCTTACCCAAAGCGTTGCCAGTCCTACTTTATTCACTGAATCGTCTTCCTCCCTGTTAGATATAATTTGCGCAAGTGATTCATTTTTGGTAAACATGTGTCATGTCGGTGAAAATTTCCTCGATCAGCCTATTAGATATCATTGTCCCGTGTACGGCACTCTTAACATTTCTAAACCCCTAAAATCCAGTTTTAAACGTAAAGTCTGGCTATACGACGTAGGCAACTACGACGAATATCGTGACAGACTTTCTAACGTTGATTGGGACAGCACTCTCGACAGTAATGACATAGACATAAGTACAGAACAATTTACACGTTGTTTACTTACAATTGTAAATGAGTGTATACCTAATAAAGATATAATTGTAAGAGCGAATGATGCTGTTTGGATGAATGGTGCAATTAGAAAATTGACTCGTAGACGTAAGTATATACACCGCAAAGCCAAACAGTCACAGAATGCTGACGACTGGTCGAATTTTAGGAAAGCTCGTAATATGTGTGTAAATGCCATTCGCAAATATAAACGTGATTATTTTAACAAATTATGTACAAAGCTTAACCATACTAATACCAGCAGCAAAGCATGGTGGAAAATTGTTAATCGTTTTATGTCTAACTCAAGCAAAAAAACCCATATTCCTCCTATTTCCTATAACGGTAACTTTATACACAACGACTTAGACAAAGCCAATGCCTTTAACACTTTCTTCAGCTCACATTCTAATATAAACGACACTAATGTTGACCCTCCTGATCTACAAAAATCCCACAATCATACTCTTTCTGACATTGTCATTTCACGACAAGATGTCCTTGACGTAATACATTCTCTTGACTGCAAAAAAACTGTTGGTCCTGACCTCATAAACCCACGCCTAATCAAAGAAGCAGCCGAAGGTCTTAGCTATCCACTTCAAACATTATTCAATCACTCTCTTACTACTTATATGTTCCCGTCGCAATGGAAGAGGGCGAATGTTACTCCCGTGCACAAAAAAGACGATCCTTCTGTTCTCGGAAATTACCGTCCCATCTCTCTTTTGTCTATAATAGGTAAAATGATGGAAAGGTGTATATATAAATATGTTTATAACTATTTAACTGACAGTCCTTACTCTCATCTTGTCAGTCGGGTTTCAGATCCGGTGATTCCACTATAAATCAACTTGTATCTATTTCTAATGATATATTTTCCGCTTTAGATAATGGTAAAGAAATTAGAATGGTCTTCTGCGATATAGGTAAGGCTTTCGACCGAGTATGGCACCGTGGCCTTCTTTCTAACTCCAAAACTTTAGCATCACAGGTAAATTATTTGATTGGTTCTCGAGCTATTTACGTAATCGCTGCCAACATGTTGTCATCAATGGTAAACAACCAAACTTAACTTACATTTCTGCTGGAGTGCCTCAGGGGTCAATTCTAGGTCCATTATTATTTCTAATTTTTATAAATGACATCGTCCAAGATATTAATTGTATCATAAAGTTGTTTGCTGACGATACGTCTCTATACGTTATAGTGGATTTGCCGGATTTGAGCGTTAACCTCTTGAACGATAATCTAAACAAAACTTATGAATGGTCAAAAACATGGCTTGTCGATTTCAATCCTAGTAAGACAGTGTCAATGACAGTAAGTAGAAAAAAATGACAAACCACTTCATTCCCTTTGTCTATGAACAACAACCCACTAACAGAGGTAACATGCCACAAACACCTAGGTGTCTTTATCTCGTCTAATGGAGGTTGGACTGATCATGTTCAATATATAATAAACAAAGCTTCAAAAAAAAATAAAAAATAAAAAAAATAGGCATTTTAAGAAAACTGAAATTTTCCATTGACAGAAAAACGCTTCAAACTATTTACTTTACTTTTATTCGACCTTTGTTAGAATATGGGGACGTGGTATGGGACAATATAACGACAGGCCAAAGCCATCTGTTAGAAAACATTCAACTCGAAGCAGCCAGGATTGTAACTGGGGCTACTAAATTAACTAGTCATGAGAGATTGTATTTAGAAACTGGTTGGAACCCTCTTATTGAAAGAAGACGAAAACATAAAATAACACAACTTCATAAGATTGTTCATGGTCAGTGCCCTCCTATTTAACTAACATACTCCCAGCTCGTCATTCTGACATTCACTCTCACGATACTAGAAACGCAAATAAATTCTGTCAAATAAGATGTCGTACTAAACTCTATAAAGACTCTTTTCTACCTTCCTCTGTTGACTTATGGAACGCTCTTCCGGACGACGTTAAGCATAACCCATCACTTACTAACCTTAAGAAGTCTATGTATGTCAACTATAATCACAGTAATCTTGTTCCATCCTATTACTATTACTGCAAAAGTAGATTTGGCAAAATTCACCACGCTCGGCTGAGGATGAACTGTAGTTCCCTTAATAGCCACTTGTTTTTACGTAACTTAGCTGAAAGTCCCATGTGTTCTTGTAACCGTTCTGATGAAACTACTGAACACTTTCTCCTCTTTCGTCCTAACTTTACTAATCTTCCACCTGGGAATAATTTAAATCTGCTGCTGTATGGAAATCCTGATATGCCAGATCAATATAAGTTAGATATTTTTGACTCTGTCCAACAATTTATCTGTAAGTCGAAACGATGTAAACAATGTACATTAACTTTGAAACCTATGTTGTTCGACAACACTTGTGGCATTTAGACTTGATGAGTCTTGTTTATACTGAAATTAATATAGACTTCAACACTCTTGCATTTTACAGGATATCAGTATACTTTTTGATTGGAATCAACATAAGGTAATTTAGAGGTTTCCAATGTATTTAATGCATCCTTATATAGAGCTTATTAGGGTTACCTTTTCATGAATCACATTCCAACCAGATTCAATCAAGTAATGCAGTTCTTTTTGTTATTGTCTTCGCAACCACTTTCTTTCGTTTCCTGATGACCCCTTCTGCCCCCCCCCCCCCCCCCCCTGATTTCTTCTTCTTCTTTTTTGTCTATTATACTATCAAAATATATGTAACAGTGCCTTCCTACCGCCAGATTTATTAATAAGGAGACAAATTGATATAAGTACTTATGTACTTGTTTTCGAATCCTTTTTGTTGATTTTTGTATTATTTTGTCACTGCCATATTTTGAATAAAATACTGTTTAAACTAACCAGGAACATTTAAGATGTTTGAATTGATGTTTTACACGATGACATTGATTCCGATTAAAAAGGTTAAGTGAATGCTAAATAATAAAAAAAAAAAAACCAAAAAAAACCCCAAAAAACCCCCAAAAAAACAGCAACAAAAAAATCCAAAACACACACACACACACAAAAAAAAAAGAAAAATATAGCGCTTGTGGTGATAGAAATATATATATTTATTACATTTTTACCAGTGAAATATCAAAAATTATTCATTCTATAAAAGTGATATCATATTTATCACTAGTGAAAAATATCACTTTTGCTGATTTGACCAATCAAATTAATGATTAGAAAATACCAAAATAATTGACCAATCAGAAAGCCCGACATATATCTCAGCACCTGGACAAGGGGAAGTACATTTTTTGTTTACAAATTATCGTTGTAGGCCTAGTTAGCATACGAAGTAGGTTTTTCGTTGATAAAAAATGTAATAAATAGAATATCTAACAGTGTCTTCAGTAATACCAAATATATTTCACTCGTGTGGCTAATATTTAGATTTTTTTCACTCGTGCTGCGCACTCGTGAAAAATATCAAAATATTAGCCCCACACGTGAAATATATTTGGTATTACTGAAGACACTGTTAGATATCCTCTATATACATGTATCGCTAGAGGTGTTTAGTACGACAGCTTATCAAGGCTACCCTGAAAAACAATTTATCTTGTACAAACAGGATAACAACTTATAGTGACCCTTATTCGCTGTCACATTTTAGCCTTAATACTTTATAGCTTATAAATTTTGTTATATCTAATTTCCACACCTATGAAATGTGTAGATTTTCTTCCTATGACAATTAAACCAAAATCTTTCCATTGATAGATATCATACAACATATACTCCGTAGTAAAGTAGCGAAATGTCGTGAGGATATTATTTTACTATAAAGATCTCATAATAAAACAAATAAATACTTTATCTTATTTATCATATATTGACTTATTTTTATTAATAGATAAAGATGTTGATACACGTATATTTTCAATCCTCGTATATGGGTCTCGTTTTTCGTGTATTCGAAGGGAGACAACTGATAGATACCATTTTGAAAACAAGAAATATATTTAAAAAAGATCAACGGCATAGTTTTAATGCTGGTGGTTATAATATAAAACTGCTGGTGAAATGATAATAGGATGCATGTGTATCAGGAATATAATTTTATTAATGTGTCATTTGAAAAGATACATCCACTTATTCAGCTTACATTCAATCTTAACTTTGTTTTGTTTTTAACTGCATATCTGCATTTTGCATTTACCGCTACATTGACCAATCACATACTTCATCTTGACCAGTAACGCCACCCGTGGCGTCATATCCGGGGCCAAAAGACTATTATACGGCTATTCCGAAAAAAGAGGCCCAGAGTGCCTGTATTGCTCATCTGGATATTTAAACAAATCATGGCAAAATACTCTAATATCATATTACAAATATTATTCTACTTTTTTTATGTCTCTCCCAACAATAGTTGTAAACTAATGTGGACCAAATCCTATCATTCTTCAAGAAGAAAAGGGATTTAAAAGTGTAACCCTTGTAAATACTGGCCGCAATATACCGCTCGGCTAGGGAGATCTTCTCTTTAGCTCGATCGGTTGAGCATAAGACTTGTACGCCAGAGGTGCCGGGTTCGATCCCTAGCGGAGGGAATGATTTAGATTTAGATAATCCTGCGCTCTGTTACAAAAGCTTTTTCTTTTTGCTATATTTTTCCTATTTGGCCCGCCATATATATTTATTGCAAGGGATTCGTTTTCGTTTTCGTTCTCGTTCCCGTTCTCTACAACGTGTAAATGCTGAACTGCCTCTCTGCAACTTGCGTTTTAATTATACATGCGCTGTATGTGTCATTTGTGAATCCTTGTCGAATTTGGAATTAAGAATTGTTTAAAAAATACAAAATGTACCGGCTTTCCTACTGTTTGAAAGCAACACGGTTACCCCCAGCCCCAGGAGAGCCACACAATCCGTTTATACATTAGATTCCCTTTGCCCAGTGATGCTGCGGACCAAACAGCATCATATCCATATAGACGTTTAGTACTAGTAGCGATTTAAAAGATTTACCTGATTTCCCCCTTTTTGGCCCCTCAGGTCCGGGGAGTGCCATACCCATCGTTTATACAAAACTAGTAACCATTCACCCAAAGATGCTTCAGACCAAATATGGACCAAAAGAAAGATGGAAAAAAAATGTTATATTTCTCATATTGGACCTAGCCCCTCAGGTTTCTGGTGACCAAGACCCGGTATTTATACAAGATTGGATCACCTTCCCCCAAGGCTGGTTCATCCAATGTGAATCAAAGCATTTCATTCGGAATGAAATTCCTACGGAAGAATGAATTTAAATGATTTGCTTTATTTCCCCTTTTGGACCCCGCCACCCAGGCCCCTTTGGGGCCAGGCCCACTGTTTACACGACATTGGTTACTTTTCACCCAAAGATGCTTCAGACCAAGTATTAATCAAATCCTTTCCTTCCTACAGCAGAAGAATACAATGTAATTGCTGAATTTCCCCATATGGACCTCTCCCCTCAGGTCCGTGGTTATCAGAGCCAGCGTTTATAAAAAATGGTTCCACTTCACCAAACATGCTTCAGACCAAGTCAGAAGAAGAAGGATTAAAAGAAAAAAAAAATACGGAAGAGAGAGAAAAATGCGCTATATTTTCAAAAGTATGCTTCAGACCAAATTTGATAAAAATCTGCCACGTCGTTAATGACAAGAAGAAATTTGTAGGAAAAGGAATAGACGGACGACGGACGCCACGCCAGGCTATAATAATCTGTCCGGCTCTTCGGGCCAGGTGAGATGGCCAGGATACAATCTGGTATATATAAAGGTTACACATCAAGTGGTTGTATAAATAAATATATGAAAATTAAAAAAAAGAGAGTAAAATATCAGCTTGGTAGAAAGAACGTTTATTTGATAAACATTTAATTATATAAAATTATGTGTCAGGTTTATATTTAAACTTTTACTAACCCATATTTCTGCTCGATAGTTGCAACCCCCCCCCCCCCCCCCCCCCCCCCAAAAAAAAAGGGTACAGTAGTTTGCTGTTTGCATTCAGTCGAAAAATATGCACACGAACAGTTGTTAAAACATAACAAATTGGGAAATAAAAAAAAAAATATTCTGATCGATCAGGGACTGGAGCATTTTGTTTTATGTTTCAAAATAGATAAAATCCATGAAGGAATGAAGTTAAATGTTTCAATTACAACAGATAGCAAGTTTGACCTTGGTCTTGACCTTAGAACCTCAATTCACTTTACCTTTTGATGTAATTTGACCAAAATCTGTTAAAGAATAAAGTTGTTTAGTGTTTACATTGAATCGGATGTGGCGGAATACGGCAGGACGCACCACGATGACACGGGGGTTATATGGGCATAACTGCTCCTGCAGTATCTATTAGAAAATGTCTTAGTAAAAACAGGTATGTACGAGTGACCTCCCCTGGTCCATTGAAGGCTCACCCGCTCAGTTCAGTTATCCCGAGTATATTTCCTTCCGCTTCAAATTGAATCGACAAAGAATATTGATCAAAATAATTGAATTCTCAATATGCTTTTATCATATATAAAATACACCGGTGAAGTTACAGCTCGGTCCACAATATCTTCTAATTGGAAACATATTAAAAATTATACGTAACATGTTGTAAAATTTGGCATTGTCATAATTTGCAGTGATTCGGTCAATGTAGGAATACAATTTGGCAGAATCATCTATCAAAACCCGGAGTAAATCACCCAAGTCTGAGTTGGTACAATATATGGATATTATTAGCTTATAAGAAAGAAATAAACTGCTTTACGGATCTATAAAATTATGACGTTGTCAATTCATTGTCAAAAGCGTGATACCCGAAACGAAATTATCAAGTTTGTCAATGTCGTCTGCTAGCGACAATGATCTGACAGCTCAGGTTTGGAATCAGGTTGAAGCCTAATGTTATTAGAATCGCTGTCATCTGCAGACAGCGGGACATTCATCTAGACATTCTGGGGGATTTTCTCCTGAATAATAACATAAATCCAGATGAAAAATATAATCCTTTCCGGTCGAGTCTCTCGGGCAATATGGTTGATTTTCGAGGAATTATTCGAGTCTCTAAAGCAGACTGTATCATTTCCGAGGAAACGCTCGAGTATCTCGAACAAACTGTATAATTTTTGAGGAAACGCATGCTTGAGACAAGAATTACCCAACTTGACTCCACACAACGTTTCCATGTGCATAGGAATACCATAACTCTTTGGTAAGACGTTATCGGCAATATGGCACAACTCGGGATAGACCGCGTTCAGGACGTCCGCGTGTGACGTCACGTCAACAGGACAATCACATACAGAAACATTCCTGGACTAAGAAATATCCACCCAAGAATTGTCCGTTACAGGTTGACAGTACACGGAATCCGCCCGCGGTGCCCCGTCAAATGTCCTGTATTGCTTCAACATTGTCCCAAAGCACGATTAGCGTGGTGTCTTATTTACAGATGGGACAAGATTTCTCTAAGATAGCAGTGACGGCCTTAGCAGAGTGTATCGTCGTGTGGAAGAAAGATTCCGAGATGCCTGCGTCGGAGAACAACGTTCTCCCGGTTGTGGCAGTGTCATGGTTTGGGAAGAGATCACTGTCCATGGCAATAACGCCCTTGTGTTAGTAAAAAGTAATTTAACTTGAATTTAATACAGAGATGTAATCATTACAAAACATATTGTGTCCTTCATTCGTGCCCAACAAACAACGTCAAGTGACGTTACAGCAAGACAACACCGGTCCGCATGCTGCACGTGTTGTTACGGACTACTTAAACCAACAGAACATCAATGTTCTTCCGTGGCCGGCCGTTTCGCCAGATTTGACACCAATCAAGCATGTGTGGGATGAGATGAAACGCTGTCAACGTCAACTGCCTAATCAGCCATTGACCTTAACTCAACTCAACTCAAATCAAGAGTTGATCAGAGTGTGGAACAATCTTGCCAAACACTTCTTCGGCACGTTAGTTTGCCCCATGAGACGTCGTGCTTATGCTTGCATTGACGCAAATGGTGAACAACCTCAATCTTGACTTTGTGAACCACGGTTTCGACCCCATATGGAATTGAACCCCTGTGAAATGAATTGTTATTCAAATCAATTTCAAATTCCATAGTGAAAGCAACATGCAAAATGTCAACATAGCATATTAAGAATTGTTGATTTTATAATCATTTGTACGATGCACATGAACTAGTACATAACAACTAAAAGATACAGCAAACATGCTTCAGTTGAATGGTCATAGATGAAAAATATTGAAAGGAAAATAAACTTTGAGTAATACCTATAACACTCAATACACATGGAAGATTAAATTGATGAAAAAATAGATTTAGAAAACTTGTTCATTTTACCTACAAAACCCCTCAAAAACCTCAGAACAGACAAAAGCATAGGTAGAAATTAAAAGCTCAAATAACAAGTGGTTGGTCTTCCTACAGACCAAATCCTCCAGCCTGCAATTATGGAGCACTAAAGCGTAAACATTGGAAAATCAATTTTTCATCTTTGCACAGATTGTATATATATATATATAGGACCATCCCAACCTCAGGAATACTGCGAAGTTTTCACATCTCCGTAATTCATTTGGGAGACTGCTCAACACCTGGGCCGCCTCTACCGAGAATGATATCTGCCTACACTAGTAGTTTGTACAGATGGGATGCTGATTGTGAGGTCTCTTCTGAAACCATAAACAGATTCTTAAGTTTTACTAAGTTAAGTTAGGGAGGAATCATGTGTAGTATTTAAAAAAGCTTCACAGCCTATACATTTTAGCCTTTTTAACATGTAAAAGTGTAGTATTTGTAGATTTTAAAAGCTGAGACATAATCACTCCCCACAAATCTCAGTGCACGATCCTGTGTCTTCTCATCTTTCTCAAAATTTCCAAGCTAGCAAACTGACAGACCAATGGACAATTGAAAACTTGATATAATAAATAAATATAATAAATAGTTTTTTTTGTTTGTGACTCACCTACCTTATTTTGCTAAAACAATATCTAATTTTCTTCTTCCTAATGTCTCCCTTGACACTGCCTCGCATTTTGTGCCAATAGTTGAGCGTTCGCCTCTGAGGAAGGCTTTGGGTTCTGTCCCTTGGCCGAGACATACCAGAGTCTTTATAAATAGTTGTTTCTTCGGGAGTGGACAACTGGTTCGTTCATTGTCTGTATAATGTATAACGCCGCAGGTCAAATTATCCTGTTCTAACAATGCTATATAGTTCCAATTTAACACGGATATGAATATATTAGTTAAGATTGTCTGACATGTGTGTGGTGATTGTCAGAAATCCCTTTTCTTCGTGGAATAAATTGAAATCTACCTTTACCTTAGATGGTATCTACATGTTAGTATAACTACAACAAAGCAAATACATGTACTAGTGACATTTTTTTTCCCAAATCCGTACTGTAAAAGGGAATTGTAGGAGGGTTAAATAAAATAGTCTTGTGAGTTTTGAGATTTTGGTATACAGTTAAGTGTATGGACACTTTAGGCCCGTCATTTAACGATTTCCGGGTAGTTAAAATGTCCTGTTTGAGTCTTGTACAGCATTATGAATGATAATTTGTGTTGATTTTACCTTATTTTGCACGCTTAAAAAAAGATGACATAATATAAAAAGCCATACATTCATTATCATGGTTCATGACATTTACTGTGGGTAAGGGAAATAGCTTGCTGTTTTTTTTTTTAAGAAATCAAGGCTAACAAGAAATATCTATAAAAAAGATAAACGGCATATATTTAATGCTGGTGGTTATAATGTAAAACTACTGGTGAAATAAATCAACGAACTAATGCGTTTCAGCACTGATAACAAAAATTAGATTAGTTTGAATCAATTTTGGTGATAATAAAACTGCATTTGAATCAGGAATATAATTTAATTAATGTATCATTTGAAAAGATACATCCACTTATTCAGCTTACATTCAATCTTAACTTTGTTTCGTTTTTAACAGCATATCTGAATTTTGCATTTACCGCTACATTGACCAATGACATACTTCATCTTGACCAGTAACGCCACCTGTCGCGTCATATCCGGGGCCAAAAGAATATTATACGGCTATGCCAAAAAACATTAGAACTACCTCGTATTCAGGTCGACTTACCGTAACACGACGTTTTGAGATGATCTTTGCGACAAGGTGCGGTAGTTTATGACGACATGTGGAGATTATTTATTTATATCTATATTAATTAAGACATCAAATTACAGTTGTGGATTTTTGAAAGTTTATATCAAGTTCCATTATCATCTATTCGTCAAGAAAATTGCCGAAACGACGTACATGTATTGCACATACACTGTACTTTGTGATCTCATCAGTACCCGAAAGGTTCCGGATGATATTGTCACGTGACCTATCTCTAGTGTTGGCGACCTTTGTGTCGCTCAAGCTTCAGATTCTTACTACTGATTTTGCTGCGTTGATGTTGAACTAGAACTTTCGCCGGGATTATCTCTTCAAACACGTGTGAACCAACTTCGTCTGGCACAATCGGAACTCCTCGGATATTCTTTTCCGAGCTTGCCGGAAAGGCCCGAATTGTCCGATTGCGTCTGGCATTGACTTCTACCATGTCATTTGATCATTCAGAGTCGTTTGAACGCTTTGTCTATGTTGTGAGAGTTTTTGAAATATTGCCTCCGCAGACAGACGAGTGTAAGGCAATTCACGAGAGCTTGGACGCAATGTTATAGTTAAATATCGCGTGGGGATCTTGTAGCCGTTTTCACTGGTGACGAATCTTGATATCCTATCTCTGATAGATGGCGGCTCCGTCCTCGGTTATTACTTTTGTACATTCATCATATTTCCGATGCCTTAAATGATCGGAATGGCGCGCGTCTGCCATATTTTGATTCATTTTGATGGTGGCACGGTTCAGGACATGTGCTTGACCATCTTTTGAAATCCGATAAAAAAATCGTGAAATTTATTGAATTTGCGGGATAATTGGACTTCTCAAATAAGACTTTGACATTTCTTTCGACCTATTGTGAATTTCCCCCGACACCTCTTAGGTGCATGTACATGTATCACCAGAGTCATTAACGAGGGACCGCGGTGGCCGTGTGGTTAAGGTGTACCGACACTTTATCACTAGCCCTCCACCTCTGGCGTGGTATTGGTTAGGGTTTGCGGAAAACATTTGTTCTTTTATAGAATTTCCGAGTTTGCTTAAAACGATATTGACATTGTGTTAGAGCGATGAATAAAATTCTTGTTTTTCACGCATGCTCAGTTCTTAGATACGTAAACCTGACTCTTTAGGGGGTTGACCATCCGAAATCGTAAAAAAAAAATAAAAAAAAAAAAAATAAAATAAATACTAACTTCATTTCCTTGAGCGGCGAACGCGAAATGCTAAAAAGTATCTTAATATTTCACTGTGTACTGCGAATACTGTCTATTTCTTAGTGGTTTAATTATTCTTTGAAAATAAAACTTAAACGGCTGACAATTGTTTTATAAAGAAATGGCCGCTGAGCCTTATTTCTGCTCGAGTTTAAGGTTAAAAATATTTATGGACAACCTTACATTCGGATGATATCCCGAAAACCGTCAGAGCTACTGGAAATACAGCATACACCGATATAATTGTAAGAAAGTATCGCTAACATGATGCTTCAGATGATTAAATATCACAAATTCTGCGTAGGTCGATCCGTACGTTAAATCTTGTTGTTCAATATCACAATGGTATAAAGAACGAACTAATGGTGATTCAGCTTGAGTGTCTGTACGTTAGGTTGAAATAAACGATATTTACAATAAAGGGTTAATAATTCTCGAAGCTAATTGAAGAAAAAGTACATAGGAGTCTATTATGATAAATGAGATTGTTAAATTCTGACAATCTCGACTTGGCTTTTTCTTGCTCAATGTTGGGCGGTGATTGATGACGCATTCATCAGTACATAATGGTATTCCTCTACTATCTAATTCATTAGAGGAAATTAAAAAAAATCTAAAATCTTCTCACTGAGTTCGTTGGGTAAAGTCAAGTGTACAGTGTTACGTGTCTGATATACCTATCTAGTATACAGTGTTACAAGTCTGACATACCTATCTAGTATACAGTGTTGTATGTCTGACATACCTATCTAGTATACAGTGTTACATGGCTGACATACCTATCTAGTATACAGTGTCACGTGTCTGACATACCTGTCTAGTATACAGTGTTGTATGTCTAACATACCTATCTAGTATACAGTGTCACGTGTCTGACATACCTATCTAGTATACAGTGTCACGTGTCTGACATACCTATCTAGTATACAGTGTCACGTGCCTGACATACCTATCTAGTATACAGTGTTGTATGACTGACATATCTATCTAGTATACAGTGTTGTATGTCTGACATACCTATCTAGTATACAGTGTTGTATGTCTGACATACCTATCTAGTATACAGTGTTACGTGTCTGACATACCTATCTAGTATACAGTGTTGTATGTCTGACATACCTATCTAGTATACAGTGTTACGTGTCTGACATACCTATCTAGTATACAGTGTTACGTGTCTGACATACCTATCTAGTATACAGTGTCACGTGTCTGACATACCTATCTAGTATACAGTGTTACGTTTCTAACATACCTATCTCGTATACAGTGTTACGTGTCTGACATACCTATCTAGTATACAGTATTGTATGTCTGACATACCTATCTAGTATACAGTGTTACATGGCTGACATACCTATCTAGTATACAGTGTTACGTTTCTGACATACCTATCTAGTATACAGTGTTGTATGTCTGGCATACCTATCTAGTATACAGTGTTACCTGTCTGACATACCTATCTAGTATACAGTGTTGTATGTCTGACATACCTATCTAGTATACAGTGTTGTATGTCTGACATACCTATCTAGTATACAGTGTTGTATGTCTGACATACCTATCTAGTATACAGTGTTACGTGTCTGACATACCTATCTAGTATACAGTGTTACGTGTCTGACATACCTATCTAGTATACAGTGTTACACGGCTGACATACCTATCTAGTATACAGTGTTACACGGCTGACATACCTATCTAGTATACAGTGTTACACCTCTGACATACCTATCTAGTATACAGCGTTACATGGCTGACAAACCTATCTAGGATGCAGTGTTACGTGTTTGACATACCTATCTAGTATACAGTGTTGTATGTCTGACATACCTATCTAGTATACAGTGTTGTATGTCTGACATACCTATCTAGTATAGGGTTACGTGTCAGACATACCTATCTAGTATACAGTGTTGTATGTCTGACATACCTATCTAGTATACAGTGTTACATGTCTGAAATACCTATCTAGTATACAGTGTTACATGGCTGACATACCTACTAGTATACAGTGTTGTATGTCTGACATACCTATCTAGTATACAGTGTTGTATGTCTGACATACCTATCTAGTATACAGTGTTACGTGTCTGACATACCTATCTAGTATACAGTGTTACATGTCTGACATACCTATCTAGTATACAGGGTTACATGGCTGACATACCTATCTAGTATACAGTGTTACATGTCTGACATACCTATCTAGTATACAGGGTTACATGGCTGACATACCTATCTAGTATACAGTGTTGTATGTCTGACATACCTATCTAGTATACAGTGTTACGTGTCTGACATACCTATCTAGTATACAGTGTTACATGTCTGACATACCTATCTAGTATACAGTGTTGTATGTAAGATATACCTATCTAGTATACAGTGTTACGTGTCTGACATACCTATCTAGTATACAGTGTTGTATGTCTGACATACCTATCTAGTATACAGTGTTACGTGTCTGACATACCTATCTAGTATACAGTGTTACGTGTCTGACATACATATCTAGTATACAGTGTTGTATGTCTGACATACCTATCTAGTATACAGTGTTACGTGTCTGACATACCTATCTAGTATACAGTGTTACGTGTCTGACATACCTATCTAGTATACAGTGATACGTGTCTGACATACCTATCTAGTATACAGTGTTACGTGGCTGACATACCTATCTAGTATACAGTGTTACGTGTCTGACATACCTATCTAGTATACAGTGTTACGTGTCTGACATACCTATCTAGTATACAGTGTTGTATGTCTGACATACCTATCTAGTATACAGTGTTACGTGGCTGACATACCTATCTAGTATACAGTGTTACGTGTCCGACATACCTATCTAGTATACAGTGTTGTATGTCTGACATACCTATCTAGTATACAGTGTTACGTGTCTGACATACCTATCTAGTATACAGTGTTGTATGTCTGACATACCTATCTAGTATACAGTGTTACGTGTCCGACATACCTATCTAGTATACAGTGTTGTATGTCTGACATACCTATCTAGTATACAGTGTTACGTGTCTGACATACCTATCTAGTATACAGTGTTGTATGTCTGACACACCTATCTAGTATACAGTGTTACATGTCTGACATACCTATCTAGTATACAGTGTTGTATGTCTGACATACCTATCTAGTATACAGTGTTGTATGTCTGACATACCTATCTAGTATATAGTGTTACGTGTCTGACATACTTATCTAGTATACAGTGTTGTATGTCTGACATACCTATCTAGTATACAGTGTTGTATGTCTGACATACCTATCTAGTATACAGTGTTGTATGTCTGACATACCTATCTAGTATACAGTGTTACGTGGCTGACATACCTATCTAGTATACAGTGTTACATGTCTGACATACCTATCTAGTATACAGTGATACGTGTCTGACATACCTATCTAGTATACAGTGTTGTATGTCTGACATACATATCTAGTATACAGTGTTACGTGTCTGACATACCTATCTAGTATACAGTGTTACGTGTCTGACATACCTATCTAGTATACAGTGTTACATGTCTGACATACCTATCTAGTATACAGTGTTACGTGTCTGACATACCTATCAAGTATACAGTGTTACGTGTCTGACATACCTATCTAGTATACAGTGTTGTATGTCTGACATACCTATCTAGTATACAGTGTTGTATGTCTGACATACCTATCTAGTATACAGTGTTACATGTCTGACATACCTATCTAGTATACAGTGTTACGTGTCTGACATACCTATCTAGTATACAGTGTTACGTGTCTGACATACCTATCTAGTATACAGTGTTGTATGTCTGACATACCTATCTAGTATACAGTGTTGTATGTCTGACATACCTATCTAGTATACAGTGTTGTATGTCTGACATACCTATCTAGTATACAGTGTTGTATGTCTGACATACCTATCTAGTATACAGTGTTACATGTCTGACATACCTATCTAGTATACAGTGTTACGTGTCTGACATACCTATCTAGTATACAGTGTTACGTGTCTGACATACCTATCTAGTATACAGTGTTACATGTCTGACATACCTATCTAGTATACAGTGTTACGTGTCTGACATACCTATCTAGTATACAGTGTTACGTGTCCGACATACCTATCTAGTATACAGTGTTACGTGTCTGACATACCTAACTAGTATACAGTGTTACACGGCTGACATACCTATCTAGTATACAGTGTTACGTGTCCGACATACCTATCTAGTATACAGTGTTACGTGTCTGACATACCTATCTAGTATACAGGGTTACGTGTCCGACATACCTATCTAGTATACAGTGTTGTATGTCTGACATACCTATCTAATATACAGTGTTGTATGTTTGACATACCTATCTAGTATACAGTGATACGTGTCTGACATACCTATCTAGTATACAGTGTAACGTGTCTGACATACCTATCTAGTATACAGTGTTACGTGTCCGACATACCTATCTATTATACAGTGTTGTATGTCTGACATACCTATCTAATATACAGTGTTACATGTCTGACATACCTATCTAGTATACAGTGTTACGTGTCTGACATACCTATCTAGTATACAGTGTTACATGTCTGACATACCTATCTAGTATACAGTGTTACATTTCTGACATACCTATCTAGTATACAGTGTTACGTGGCTGACATACCTATCTAGTATACAGTGTTACGTGTCTGACATACCTATCTAGTATACAGTGTTGAATGTCTGACATACCTATCTAGTATACAGTGATACGTGTCTGACATACCTATCTAGTATACAGTGTTACGTGTCTGACATACCTATCTAGTATACAGTGTTACGTGTCTGACATACCTATCTAGTATACAGTGTTACGTGTCTGACATACCTATCTAGTATACAGTGTTACGTGTCTGACATACCTATCTAGTATACAGTGTTACGTGTCTGACATACCTATCTAGTATACAGTGTTACGTGTCTGACATACCTATCTAGTATACAGTGTCATGTGTCTGACATACCTATCTAGTATACAGTGTTACGTGTCTGACATACCTATCTAGTATACAGTGTTATGTATCTGACATACCTATCTAGTATACAGTGTTACATGTCTGACATACCTATCTAGTATACAGTGTTGTATGTCTGACATACCTATCTAGTATACAGTGTTACATGTCTGACATACCTATCTAATAAACAGTGTTGTATGTCTGACATACCTATCTAGTATACAGTGTTACATGTCTGACATACCTATCTAGTATACAGTGTTACGTGTCTGACATACCTATCTAGTATACAGTGTTACATGGCTGACATACCTACTAGTATACAGTGTTGTATGTCTGACATACCTATCTAGTATACAGTGTTGTATGTCTGACATACCTATCTAGTATACAGTGTTACATGTCTGACATACCTATCTAGTATACAGTGTTGTTTGTCTGACATACCTATCTAGTATACAGTGTTATATGTCTGACATACCTATCTAGTATACAGTGTTGTATGTCTGACATACCTTTCTAGTATACAGTGTTACATGGCTGACATACCTATCTAGTATACAGTGTTACATGTCTGACATACCTATCTAGTATACAGGGTTACATGGCTGACATACCTATCTAGTATACAGTGTTGTATGTCTGACATACCTATCTAGTATACAGTGTTACGTGTCTGACATACCTATCTAATATACAGTGTTACATGTCTGACATACCTATCTAGTATACAGTGTTACGTGTCTGACATACCTATCTAGTATACAGTGTTACATGTCTGACATACCTATCTAGTATACAGTGTTACGTGTCTGACATACCTATCTAGTATACAGTGTCACGTGTCTGACATACCTATCTAGTATACAGTGTAACGTGTCTGACATACCTATCTAGTATACAGTGTTACGTTTCTGACATACTATCTGGTATACAGTGTAACGTGTCTGACATACCTATCTAGTATACAGTGTTACATGTCTGACATACCTATCTAGTATAGAGTGTTACGTGTCTGACATACCTATCTAGTATACAGTGTTGTATGTCTGACATACCTATCTAGTATACAGTGTAACGTGTCTGACATACCTATCTAGTATACAGTGTTACGTGTCTGACATACCTATCTAGTATACAGTGTTGTATGTCTCACATACCTATCTAGTATACAGTGTTGTATGTCTGACATACCTTTCTAGTATACAGTGTTGTATGTCTGACATACCTTTCTAGTACACAGTCTTGTATGTCTGACATACTTATCTAGTATACAGTGATACGTGTCTGACATACCTATCTAGTATACAGTGTTACGTGTCTGACATACCTATCTAGTATACAGTGTTACATGTCTGACATACCTATCTAGTATACAGTGTTACGTGTCTGACATACCTATCTAGTATACAGTGTAACGTGTCTGACATACCTATCTAGTATACAGTGTTACGTGTCTGACATATCTATCTAGTATACAGTGTTGTATGTAAGATATACCTATCTAGTATACAGTGTTACGTGTCTGACATACCTATCTAGTATACAGTGTTGTATGTAAGATATACCTATCTAGTATACAGTGTTACATGTCTGACATACCTATCTAGTATACAGTGTTGTATGTAAGATATACCTATCTAGTATACAGTGTTACATATCTGACATACCTATCTAGTATACAGTGTTGTATGTAAGATATACCTATCTAGTATACAGTGTTACATGTCTGACATACCTATCTAGTATACAGTGTTGTATGTAAGATATACCTATCTAGTATACAGTGTTACGTGTCTGACATACCTATCTAGTATACAGTGTTGTATGTCTGACATACCTATCTAGTATACAGTGTTGTATGTCTGACATACCTATCTAGTATACAGTGTTACGTGTCTGACATACCTATCTAGTATACAGTGTTACGTGTCTGACATACCTATCTAGTATACAGTGTTGTATGTCTGACATACATATATAGTATACAGTGTCACGTGTCTGACATACCTATCTAGTATACAGTGTTGTATGTCTGACATACCTACTAGTACACAGTGTCACGTGTCTGACATACCTATCTAGTATACAGTGTTGTATGTCTAACATACCTATCTAGTATACAGTGTTACATGTCTGACATACCTATCTAGTATACAGTGTTACGTGTCTGACATACCTATCTAGTATACAGTGTTACGTGTCTGACATACCTATCTAGTATACAGTGTTACGTGTCTGACATACCTATCTAGTAAACAGTGTTGTATGTCTGACATATCTATCTAGTATACAGTGTTGTATGTCTGACATACCTATCTAGTATACAGTGTTGTATGTCTGACATACCTATCTAGTATACAGTGATACGTGTCTGACATACCTATCTAGTATACAATGTTGTATGTCTGACATACCTATCTAGTATACAGTGTTACGTGTCTGACATACCTATCTAGTATACAGTGATACGTGTCTGACATACCTATCTAGTATACAGTGTTACGTGTCTGACATACCTATCTAGTATACAGTGTTACGTGTCTGACATACCTATCTAGTATACAGTGTCACGTGTCTGACATACCTATCTAGTATACAGTGTTGTATGTCTGACATACCTATCTAGTATACAGTGTTGTATGTCTGACATACCTATCTAGTATACAGTGTTACGTGTCTGACATACCTATCTAGTATACAGTGTTGTATGTCTGACATACCTATCTAGTATACAGTGTTGTATGTCTTACATACCTATCTAGTATACAGTGTTGTATGTCTGACATACCTATCTAGTATACAGTGTTGTATGTCTGACATACCTATCTAGTATACAGTGTTACGTGTCTGACATACCTATCTAGTATACAGTGTTACGTGTCTGACATACCTATCTAGTATACAGTGTTGTATGTCTGACATACCTATCTAGTATACAGTGTTGTATGTCTGACATACATATCTAGTATACAGTGATACGTGTCTGACATACCTATCTAGTATACAGTGTTACACGGCTGACATACCTATCTAGTATACAGTGTTATATGTCTGACATACCTATCTAGTATATAGTGTTGTATGTCTGACATACCTATCTAGTATACAGTGTTACGTGTCTGACATACCTATCTAGTATACAGTGTTGTATGTCTGACATACCTATCTAGTATACAGTGTTACATGTCTGACATACCTATCTAGTATACAGTGTTGTATGTCTGACATACCTATCAAGTATACAGTGTTACGTGTCTGACATACCTATCTAGTATACAGTATTAAGCCTGATTGACGGAGTTATAACAGACTCTGAGATCGATTCTGTATCAGCAGTGATTCTGAGTGATATCTCAGCTACTCCCAGCATCAGCAGCCGAATCGGCGCGAATCCACGCAGCGGCAGCTGTATAACCAACAACGTTTGTTTGAATGTCGCGGAACACACGTTAAGCTCCGTTCGGAGGTTGTCTCTGATACTTCAGAAAGTGGACATGATTTCGTACTAGATGGAATTATTTTTTAAATAGTATTTTTGGAACATGTCATTTCGGATTTGTACATTAATGGATTACAGTGTAAGGATTTGCCAAAGTACATCAACTTTTTTTTTCATAACGGAGCACTTTGGTATGTAAGTGATTTATAGCTGATTGCTGTCAGGTATTCATACGTCAGTGCAAACAGCTTGTGTTCATAGTCAGTGATACATTTAATTCCAAATAATTGCAGTGTGACAGACGGATTTTAGAATCAGTGCTGCAGTGATTTCTGATACAGACTTTGCTTAACCTTATCAAGACGAATCAAGTCAACATACTTCGACCGAAACCCGCATTTAGTCTGCACAGCAATGCTCACTCTGATTAATTTATTTTCGGTGTAGAAAATCAGGAAACTCGAAAGAGAAATCTGACGATCAAGTGATATGGATGTGCTTGGACATTTTGACTATGCGTCGTACGACAGCTATAATATTTCCGTATGGAATGATTCCTACCATTATTATCCGGATGCTGCGAATAAATCCTGGAATTCAACAGGACAGGTAGAGCTGTACTACGTTCCGGTCGGACTAATTGTCCTGCTTGCTTTCCTTTACGGTTCCATTTCATTGTTTGCAGTCATCGGCAATGGCATCGTCATCTACGTCATCATGGCGAATAGGAAGATGCAAACTGTCACTAACATCTTCATCGCCAATCTCGCTCTTGCTGACGTCATCATAGGTCTTTTTTCGATCCCCTTCCAGTTCCAGGCGGCCCTTTTACAACGTTGGGTTCTGCCTTACTTTATGTGCAGACTGGCCCCTTTCGTCACAAATATAAGCGTCAACGTTAGTGTTTTTACTCTCACGGTCATCGCCAT
This sequence comes from Pecten maximus, assembly GCF_902652985.1. Taxonomy (NCBI): domain Eukaryota; kingdom Metazoa; phylum Mollusca; class Bivalvia; order Pectinida; family Pectinidae; genus Pecten; species Pecten maximus. Next base: position 57,263,672 of record NC_047015.1, on the reverse strand, counting down.
CGACCGTTACATCGCTGTCATCTACCCGTTAAAGGCAGGTTTTAAGAAGCAAGTCGCCGCTGTGGTACTGGCTGTTATTTGGGTGGTTGGAATATCGTCTAGTTTACCGATGGTTATCCACTTCCGGGTTGGATTAACATTGACCCCAAAAGGAGACAAGGTCCCATTTTGCAATCCAAAATGGCCGAAACGTTTCGGGAGGTACTATTACATGTATTTGTTGGTAGTACAATATCTAATTCCGCTTATCATCATCAATTTCTCCTACTTCCGAATTGCTTTTAAGATTTGGGGCACGAAGGCGCCCGGACAGGATATTGACCGGCGAGACAATGTCAGGACAAGAAACAAGAAAAAGGTAGGTCGCCATTTTGTATATCCGAGTAAACAGCGAATCACTTATTGTGACGAACGCTATTAAGACATATTTTAACTTAGCCCGAAAGTCGAGACAATGAAATGTACATGTACGTGAGAGACATTCAAGACCGTACTGGTATCATATATAAGGATATGTAAATTCTGATTGTCTTATAATAATTGCAAAACAAACTACTTTAAGTCATTTGATCACTCCTGTTGGTCCGGATGGAACCACTTGAGGTGTCTTACTGTGGAAGGTAACTGGAGTTCCCCCGAATGAAACCCACGTGGTCAGGCAGGTGACTGCGTACCTTTTCACGTCCGATCGGGGAATCAAACCCCGCCCACCTAAGTGAAATGCGAATGTGTTACCACTTCGCCATCCGACCATCCTTTCTTATTTAGAATAAAACAATTGCAGTAAAGTTGTAAAATTATATTAGCCGGAAGTAAATTTCGCCGTATTCCGGGTCATTACAGAGCGTGCGAAATCAAATAACAAGAAACATATTTATATCGTAATAGAAAATCTTTGATAATGTAATGTGTTTAAAAAGCTTAATAATTAAAAAAAATAAATAAATAAAAATAATTGAATAAAATATAAAAATTAAATTACAAAAAAAAAAAAACAAAAAAAACAAAAAAAAAAACTTAAAAAAACGTGACCGCCATATCTGTTCAAGGTCACTCAAAATATGAAGTAGTACATCGTTAAATCGTGATAAAGGTTAAAGGGAAGATAAATGTTCTGTGAAATTGAAGAACATGCTGTAAAGAATACCTCAAATTCTAACTTGAAGGGCATTATCCTGATTTAACTTATGACATTTACGTTTTTTAAAAACATTTTAAATGTGTTACGATAGGGGAATGTTACAATGTAGTAAATACGTGACATTTCAGATGACGTGGGAGCACAGTTGGTATTTGGAAAATAATAGGTAAATATGTGACGTCATAAACTCTGACGTCAAAGGAAATCAGAAAACGAGTTCCGATAAAGTTTACTTGCATAAAGTGATAATTGCACAATACACTAACTAATGATGGAAGTTATAGAACTCTAAATACATTCAATGTCGCATGGCAGTGTTGTGACGTCATTCTGACATCATTTTGCATTAAACGTTTTGGTGATCATGATATTAAGGGGGGTTGATCAAATAAATATCCATCCATGAAGTGGCCGATTGTCTTCCTTGATTCCTACCAGAGCAGCTAGTGCCATTGTTAATGACTTTGGATGTTGCTGTTAGGACATTAATCTTCTCCACATGGGTGAGCGCTCATGATTAAATAAGGACCGGAGGTTTTGTCTAACAGATATAGTTAGAAGGAGGAAATATCTAAAAAAAAAAACAAAAAACAAAAAACCGCAAATTTATTATCGACTTTGACGAATCGTGCAATGAAGGTGGAAGGGGTAATTAATTCTCACCAAATAAATTTCGAAACCAAATCACATTTCATGTTTAAAAGGATGATTTCTCAATAGATAGTTTCTTATTTAAAGACAACTGGTATCACACAGATCATTTAGTCCAATGTAAAGAAGTCTGCCAAAATTATGTCACAGAACTCAAGATGTTGTTAATAACAAATTCGGTCATTCTCAAAATTTCATTCCGCCTTGTTTGTCGGGCAATTCCAAAAAAGGTTCCTTAATCGAAAAATGACTTATATTTCATCGCTCAAGATAAGATGTTCAATTTCTGGAGCAAACAGGGTCGTAATTGAATTGAGCTTTGAAATGTGTTATAAAATTGTATTGCTTACGGTAGAGATGCGCATTAAGTTGTAATTCTTTACAAAATAACACTATCGTTGTTTTTAATGACGTGTACTTCGAGGTTTTGATAAAAACGGGGATAAAGCTTATTAATTTTTGACTTCACTGGAGGATCGAGTGCACGTGCCCATAGCACGAGACATAATTTACACACCAAAGATTTTAAATCATGAAGCACTCTTTTTTTTTTTTGTCAGAAAAACTGACGATTAGAACTTCCGGTCACTCAAATTGGTCGATTCAGGAACAATTGAAAACTCCTAATCGAGCTTAAACAACACCAGAGAAGTTATGTAGACAACTTATCACCCGAAGCTAACAAGTTGTAAGCTAAAGAGGGATTTTTTTGCGTCCCCCCTCCCTTTCTTCTTCTATTTCTGTTTGATTTTTGTTTTGTGCTTATGTATATTTTTAAAAATATTTTTCATTTTTGCTTTGTTTGTATGGGTGGTTAAACAATTATTATGAATTTATCCTTTTTAAAACAAACATTAAAAAAATGCTATAATAAGCGTATCATCTCATATCATAAAAATGACAACGCTGTTTGTAACATTGTTTTAGATTGGATGATACAGACGCGTAGTTATTTCCCTGAGAAAAAAAATCAAATTGAGAACGTGTAAAATAAAATCATGGTTAGTGGATAAAGTGTACTCCGTGTACTCAATACACCGGTGAATATTAGATACACTTGTCTATTGTTATCGATACTTTCACCTGTGGGAAATATTCCATGCATGGAATGACATATTGCTTAATCCACCCCTCTCCAAGGTAGGAACTATTCTACAGGTAAATCTCAACTACAGGTAGGGGGGTCTATTCTACAGGTAAATATCTGTACTCCAGGTAGGGGGTCTATTCTAAAGGTAAATATCTGTACTACAGGTAGGGAATTATTCTACAGTTAAATATCTGTACTACAGGTAGGGGTCTATTCTACAGGTAAATATCTGTACTACAGGTAGGGAACTATTCTACAGTTAAATATCTGTACTACAGGTAGGGGTCTATTCTACAGGTAAATATCTGTACTACAGGTAGGGGTCTATTCTACAGGCAACTCTCTGTACTACAGGTAGGGAGTCTATTCTACAGGTAAATATCTGTACTACAGGTAGGGAACTATTCTACAGTTAAATATCTGTACTACAGGTAGGGGTCTATTCTACAGGTAAATATCTGTACTACAGGTAGGGAACTATTCTACAGGCAACTCTCTGTACTACAGGTAGGGAGTCTATTCTACAGGTAAATATCTGTACTACAGGTAGGGGTCTATTCTACAGGTAAATATCTGTACTACAGGTAGGGAACTATTCTACAGTTAAATATCTGTACTACAGGTAGGGGTCTATTCTACAGGTAAATATCTGTACTACAGGTAGGGGGTCTATTCTACAGGTAAATATCTGTACTACAGATAGGGGGTCTATTCTACAGGTAAATATCTGTACTACAGGTAGGGAACTATTTTACAGTTAAATATCTGTACTACAGGTAGGGGTCTATTCTACAGGTAAATATCTGTACTACAGGTAGGGGGTCTATTCTACAGGTAAATATCTGTACTACAGATAGGGGGTCTATTCTACAGGTAAATATCTGTACTACAGGTAGGGAACTATTCTACAGGTAAATATCTGTACTACAGGTAGGGAATTATTCTACAGTTAAATATCTGTACTACAGGTAGGGGTCTATTCTACAGGTAAATATCTGTACTACAGGTAGGGAACTATTCTACAGGCAACTCTCTGTACTACAGGTAGGGAGTCTATTCTACAGGTAAATATCTGTACTACAGGTAGGGGTCTATTCTACAGGTAAATATCTGTACTACAGGTAGGGAACTATTCTACAGGCAACTCTATGTACTACAGGTAGGGGGTCTATCTATGTCTCTGTACTACAGGTAGGGAACTATTCTACAGGTAAATTTATATACTACAGGTAGGAAACTATTCTACAGGTAAATTTCTGTCCTACTGGTAGAGAATTAACTATTCTACAGGTTAATATCTGTACTACAGTTAGGGAACTATTCTACAGGTAAATATCTTTACTGCAGGTAGGGAAGTATTCTACAGGTAAATCTCTTTACTAAAGGTAGGGAACTAACACATTTGTACTTCATGTAGGGAAAAACTAACGTTCCTCTGGTTAAACCCTACCCTCCAGGGAAGGAAATGATAAATTCTGTCCTACAGTTCGGAAATTCAACTTTTCATTTCGCATTTCCTAATCACAAGGTTTACCTTCTGTTTTCAATTCATTCGATTCATCAAACATAGACAGTATACTAAGTTTTCTTTTCCTCTCCACTGAAATTATTTATACATGCATGTAAATATATATAACAAGTTCCTCAAACTAATCTGTTTCATCATTCGTCGTATAGATCATACGCGCTCTAGGTAATCACATGACCAGCTTCAATTCCACCTCGTTGATACATTGTACATACGTAATACATAATCTTGCAAATTTCATTCCATGGTGATAATATGTTCCCGAAAACATTGTCTGGATGACACTCTCAGATTTGATGTACTTTTTTTACTTGTAAAACTGTCGTTTTTCAATTTTAGCAGCAGCTTTTTGTATTTGAAATTGACATCCGGAAATTGACACTAACACTGTGTTTCACGCGCCATATTGATGGAGGCGGAGGCGTTAAGGATATATATAATACATGTATATCACGGCATCGTGTCGATATTCCATCAAGTCAGCTAAATACTCTATCGAGCTATGTATTATAACATATTATCTCTTAGTGACGTTGTTTACAGGGTCTTATAATGTAACCGGAACGACAAATTATCGAAAATATTGGCCAACGTGTTCAGGTACTGGATTCCTCATTGTGAATAGATGAAGCCTCATCTGAAAGTCAGTGCGTTTAATCATATAAGGGAATTTTACCTCTGTATCTAGATGAAGATCTGTATTCGGAGACGAACACTGCCTTGTTATGCACGTAAACTTTAACTTTATGAGCAGATCCGTTGGGCCGTAGCGAGAATCATTAATTCTATATTACTTCTAAGTGTTCGATCAAACACAATTCTTTTTTATAGGAAGAAATGAATTAAATGCATGATTAGAGACTCGGGAAATATCTATTTTTGTAGTTAAACCTCAATTAAAAGTACGAAATGACCTGTCTATAATCGTTATATACGTACTTTAAGATTATATGTACTCAATACCCCTTGTATTTACAATGTTAATCGAATGTACTGGAGAACTGTGTTACGTCCATGTGAGCGATATACTTACTGTACATGGGAACCGTGAAAGGAAACTTCGGTTAAACGTTATTTCTTGTAACAATAATGGCACCACTCAGTATGGTTCCTACAACCACATGTGGTACCCTTCAGTATCTTTCCTGCAACCACATGTGGTACCCGTCAGTATGTTTCCTGTAACCACATGTGGTACCCTTCAGTATGTTTCCTGCAACCACATGTGGTACTCGTCAGTATGTTTCCTGTAACCACATGTGGTACCCGTCAGTATGTTTCCTGCAACCACATGTGGTATCCGTCAGTATGTTTCCTGCAACCACATGTGGTATCCGTCAGTTTGTTTCCTGCAACCACATACGGCGTCCATCAGTTTACTTCTTGTAACCACATACGGCGCCCATCAGTTTGCTTCTTGTAACCACATGTGGCACCCATCAGTATGTTTCCTGCTACCACAAGTGGTACCCTTTCGGATGTCTTCCGTCAGCATCGGCATATTATTTAAACACAATAAACTTTAGTCTTATACTACTGCTTTTCGTCCAAAACTGCCGCAGTTTATTACTTTTACGAATTTTATCCATCTATGGCTGCTTGGTAGATATGATCAGAAATTATCGTTGGATTAATATATTTAGGAAATCATGTTTCAAATAGAAATAATTCCTGTATTATATATCAAACCTAATTGATATATTTTATTAAGATAGGAAATCACTTTATATAAACTTGAGTGTCTAGTTAGATTGACAATGCCAAATATCTAATTCTACCAGGCTTGTTTCGTAACTACATGTATACACATCGTAGAGAGTCGCATTGCGGATGAAATCTGATTATGAACATTTGATGGGGAATATGAGGGTAACATTGGGCCCGTAAAAACACAGATTCGTATGACGGTGTATAGCTGAAGATTTGTCGTGATATAGTACATTAACTAAATCACTTTATACCAGACGTCCTGGCGTGTAATTATCAGGTAAAAAAAGGACGCCTTCTTCATCATCACAGATACACACGCGGGTCTGGCCCCCGTATCAATAAAACATTTAAGTGCTACACTCGACGCCTCGCCTAAATCTCGTTACTCGCCTATAGCGCTAGATCATGAACAGCATGTAACCAGCTAAAAAAAAAAAAAAAAAAAATACAACCCCCCCCCCCCCCCCCAAAAAAAAAACAACAACAAGTTTTTGATTAAATTTGAGGCTAGAGTTTGAGCTAAAACAAAGGAATCATTTTCAGAAAAGACTTTTTTCCCAAACAAGACATCGGCTCCTTCTATCAAAATTCATGTAGGAACGGTTGTTATGCAGCAATTTGTCGTCTTCGGTTTTTCACAAACATATACAGCGCTTCAGCAGCTCACCCCTTTGGGACAGCTCCTGTCAAAGAAGATGATGAAAGGCGTTTAAACGTTCATAATTATGACGTCACAATCATCATGTTTAAAGCCACACGAATATGCATACTTGATTATACACTGTTACTATGCAATTAATCGATAAAATGCTTAAAATTGGGGGGGGGGGGGTCTATTTCTAAAATAAAGTATGAAAGATTTTAGCTATTTTTCTGTCAGCTTTAAAAAAATAATTCATTATGCCGCATATAATCGTCATACTCATTTTCTCCTCAATTTTTTTTATTGATATCTGTGAATTAAATGTGGTCAAGGAGACCATATCGATTGTTGATATTGCTTAGACCTGTTTATCAAAACATTAATTTGAATAATCACAAAAAACATGTCTGAGCGTGCAATCTGACATTAATGAAGAACAATGTGACATTTGTAAACAATATACATGTATATTATATATTCCTGATTCATACATCGATGGCACTTTTTCCATCCGCACCAGACAGGAACATGTTTACCTTCTGGTCTGCGCATGCGTGATCAGATTGTCAATGACAATGCATTCAGTTATTAGATACTTCCAGTCTGGAACAAAACTCATTTCAATAATCAGATTTTTTGTTTTTGTCTCAGACAGGAAATATCTTCTTTTTTTTTTTTGCGTTTCCACGTTCATGTATCACCTTACAATAAAATCCAAGAGATGTTGCAGAAAATAAAACATAAGACCACTTGCTATTAACCGCGAAATTGGCGAAGATGATCCTCAAATAAAATTTTGTTAAATTTTGTATGTTGAAATCCTGATATTGTAACTTATCAAGGCCTGCCTCCGCTACTTTACTGACAAATCTGGTGTCTTTACATCCAGCTAATTTAAGTTGGACCCTCTTTGATATCAGCCGTTAGATCCCTTACTTCCACCCGTTTCCAGTTATAAACCGTCCTGGTATCAAAGTTGAGCTCCCTCACTTCCAGCCACCCCCAGTTGTAACCCGTTCTGATCTCGGTCTTGAAATTCCTCACTTCCAGCCACCCCCAGTTGTAACCCGTTCTGATCTCGGTCTTGAAATTCCTTACTTCCAGCCACCCCCAGTTGTAACCCGGTCTGATATCGGTCTTGAGATCCCTTACTTCCGGTCACATCCAGTTGTAACCCGTTCTGATATCGGTCTTGAGATCCCTTACTTCCGGTCACATCCAGTTGTAACCCGTTCTGATCTCGGTCTTGAAATTCCTTACTTCCAGTCACCTCCAGTTGTAACCCGGTCTGATATCGGTCTTGAGATCCCTTACTTCCGGTCACATCCAGTTGTAACCCGGTCTGATATCGGTCTTGATATCCTTTACTTCCGGTCACATCCTGTTGTAACCCGGTCTGATATCGGTCTTGAAATTCCTCACTTCCAGCCACCCCCAGTTGTAACCCGTTCTGATCTCGGTCTTGAAATTCCTTACTTCCAGTCACCTCCAGTTGCAACCCGGTCTGATATCGGTCTTGAGATCCCTCACTTCCGGTCACATCCAGTTGTAACCCGGTCTGATATCGGTCTTGAAATTCCTCACTTCCGGTCACATCCAGTTGTAACCCGGTCTGATATCGGTCTTGAGATCCCTTACTTCCGGTCACATCCTGTTGTAACCCGGTCTGATATCGGTCTTGAGATCCCTTACTTCCGGTCACATCCAGTTGTAACCCGGTCTGATATCGGTCTTGCTATCCGACACTTCTGGTCACTTCCATTATGAAAGCAATATAGATGACAGATAAATCGAATACCACACGCTGAACGATCCAAATCATATCCATATAGACTGTATACTAGAACTTGACGACAGTTAAGTACTGATAATGTATTTCCTTTTGTCCTTGATTAATAACATCAACATAAAATAATTTGAGGACAAATAACTTTTATTTTCAAATGTGTATTGGTCACAAAAATGTAAATAATGATGTTTTTTGCTTGAAATATGTCTCTTTATGGGAATATTTTGTTTACTGCGCATTGATATAAGAATAAGTGAAGCGGCCAGACAGACTGACTTCAGTATTACCTGGGACTTTATGTTTCCATCGCTGTGATTGTGTCATCTTCAGAAGAATTTCTTTCCAGTTATGAATGTCGACCTGCAAGTAGGTACCTATGATCCAAAAGAGTCAGATTCCCTGTCTGGGTCGTCAGATCAGCGTCACTAGAGGATGTTCTTAAACATTATTTGTTGATGCGATTCCTCATGTTGAATGGCGCTTTAAAAGTGGCCAACTACGTTTTCGGCAAAAGATGATAACCCCTTAAATTCTTGTTAAAGAAAGTGGCTGTCGGCCCTGTTTGTTTACACTGCAAGCCTCTTGTATTAAAACGCTGGCCGAATCACTTTAAAGTAAAGTATATACACTTTGGTTTATTATCGACAAAAGTTAATATAGTGTTGTCAATTCGGCTGCTAGAACTAATGCAGCTTCAGAATTATACTGTGAAATGTACGTCCACAATAAGTCAAGTGTGCTATGTCTTCGGTATGGGCTTGACCTCGGAAAATATGCGGTATCAACTGCGTGTTATTAAAATCTGAAAAATAAAAAATCGCGCCAACAAATTAACTACCGCAAAGGAAGGTTAAAGATTTATTTTTTTCAATAACATGTACCACTATTAAAAACCTACCTGATAGCCTGTAGCGATGTCATCAGTGTAGTTTAACAGCAGGGATGAATTAACGATTTGCTACATACATAAATGTATAAAGGGCGTTTAAAGCAGCAATTTATAAAGTACGACTCCACGTCATACGTACCTGGCGACTCATTCTTCGTCGCAGGCAAATTTGGGGCAACCGCACTAAAATCCACGCCAAGAGGACAATTCAGTTCTAACAGAATCATTGAGTGCCAATTCTGGTAAAAATGTAATCATTTGTAAATGAAACCTCTTTTATTTATCATTTTGTTTCTGGAACACAGGGGGATCACACCTCCTAGTTTAAAGCGACTACCACTGTCAGAAACAGTTCCGATATTATGATGTAGAAAATCGATCGTTCTACAAATGGTTCTGTAGAGAAATAACAAAAACATGTTTTAGATAGAAAATGTCAAACTAAACGTAGAATAGAAAAGCGCACGCGGGACTTTACACTCTCCATTCTGGCTTTTGACAATCTAACGACCATAGCTATATACTAACAATAGCTTCTATTGTCAACTTTTCTATTGTCATCTCGATATGTCGTATAGGGCCACATCGACGGCATCTCTCTTGCAAATCTGGGTCAGATTCTGATAGTACTTAGGTCTCAGCTTGGTGGTATATTTCTGGTATATTTCTGGTATGTCTCTATCATGATAATTAATTACGATGAATTACAATAGTATCATTGACATCTGAACTACCTGCCATATCATGACAAGGAAACAGAAAATTCAAGAGAAACCACTTTTAACAAGAAATATCTTTAACAAGAAATATCTTTAAAAAAGATAAACATAGTTTTAATGCTGATGGTTATAATGTTTTAGCACGAATAACAAAATTACATCAGTTTGAATCATTTTTGGTAGTAAATACTGCATTTGAATCAGGAATATGATTTTATTAATGTGTCATTGAAAAAGATAATCTACTTATTCAGCTTGCATTCAATCTTAACTTTGTTTCGTTTTTAACTGGATATCTGCATTTTGCATTTACCGTTACATGGACCAATCACATACTTGACAAGTAACGCCACCTGTCGCGTCATATCCGGGACCAAAAGAATGTTATATGGCTATGCCGAAAAATACATGTCTTGATGAAATTGACAAACGTAAACACGCCTTCGCTGTGAAACATCTTAATTATGAATGAGATCTCTACTGAACCGAAATCTACGAGACGTTGTTTCTAGTGAAGTGATTTCTAAAATGCCCGAAACATGACTAAGCTTGCATCCTCAGACACCCGACAGGTTCCACAGATTGATGGACTTGGTAATGCTACTGGGTGTACTTGTACACAAAAAGGGATGTCAATTTACCATATATGGTCTAACACTAGTTAGTTATTTGCACGCCGCCTGGTGATAATCCACGCTGTATACATATTCAGTATAGGTGTGTAATTGCAACATATCTCGCTCTTAGTTTGCTTTGAAAGGTGCTAATATCTTGTGTCGTTTGTATAGTCCTTCGACATGCAAATGTCACTTCGTGTGTCACAGTTACGTACATTGGGATTAAAACCCTGCTAACTGGTATCTACATTCATTAAAACCCTGCTAACTGGTATCTACATTCATTAAAACCCTGTTAACTGGTATCTACATTCATTAAAACCCTGTTAACTGGTATCTACACCCATCCGGAACATTTGAACACAAAATTCCTTGTTAAAAGACGAGAAGAATTTTATTACACTGTATGTTTCGTGCGATTAACAGAGGGACGCAATCAAAACGGCGCCATTGTTGCGTGCAAATTTGACATAACATCTCAATTTGTAACGAATGCTGTAATGAAATAATTGGGACGTCTTTACCGAACAGCGTTTAACAGGTAATCAAGGCGTTCACAAGCAGTCGTTATTGTTCATCAATAGCCACGCAGAAATATTTTAAAAATTGATACCATCATTAAATGGAACATATAAACACAGTTATTACTCTATGTGTTGTAGAGCATCAGAATTTACAAAATTTAAAATAGTTTTAAAATTGATATATTGCCTTACAATATCTGTAGTTAGTAATTAGACAGGGTTCAATCATCCTCACAGTGATCTATGAGTCGGCGTAATTGGCGTTATGATAAAATCTTTAATCGGGCCTGAAAATACCCCCCACCCTCTCCAACACCACCACAACAGACATCGGTTATGTAATACTGAAATATAGAAACTACACAATGATAATGTTAACTTCAATTTAAAATGAATATAACCAGTCCATTTAATCGTGGATCGTAATTATCTGTGTCGGAGAGCCAGTGTGTTGGCAATAGGCCACAGTCAACAAACAATGGTTGTTATTGTCATGTAAAATATTGTTTGTTTGTTAACATCAGAAAAACAAACTGAAACGTAACTGTTGCTGTGACACAAATAAAATGCAGATATCCTGTTCTTTCTTGTTACATTTACTTCCATTTCTGGATAGCAACATCCCTGCTTTCTGTGCCCACATGTTCAATGGGTTGTTCCTATTATCATTTTTTGTCCGTGACAAATATCATATCTGAGGGTAAAACGTGCAATACAAGGTTTTGAAAGATGAAGTTCGATGTTTAATGAACAAAGGACAGTTTTATTGTTGACAAAGTGAGCTTATTGGGAATTAGGCAGTATTTGCTGTTTATTGATATACCCGATTGTTCCGTTGCAACCACCCTAGTACCCGTTTTGAGTATATGACTTCACTCTAGTTTTGAATGACGGGTGTCGTCGATGAATGGTTTGGTTTGGTTTGTTATGTTTTACCTCCTATTAACAGCTAGTGTCATTTAAGGACGTGCCAGGTTTTTGAATTGGAGGAAAGCTGGAGTACCTGGAGAAAAAAACACCGGCCTACGGTCAGTACCTGGTAACTGCCCTACAGAGGTTTAGAACTCGCAACCCAGAGGTTGAGGGCTAGTGTTAAAGTGTCGGGATACCTTAACCACTCGGCCATCGCAATGAAGCAGAAAACGTTTACACCTCTTAAACACTTGGTTTTATTATCATTTTACCACTTCAAGTGTTCCATGGAAACCTTAAAATACATTACTGATTTTTTTTTTAAATATCACAGAAACTGTTAATTTAACGCACAAAACAAGGACATGATTTGTAGTATAAATCTGTACATTAATACTCGTGCAGACTGCTTGTGACTACTATGAAAGTATTTTGAATATTGCAAAGAAACGAACCTATATAACTGGAATTTCACGTCGAGACGCCCCCCGCTTGTTAATTGATGACACCATTGTTGATAATGTGTATAAGATGTTCACTTTCACGTTTTCTTCGCCTCTAGGTGAACTTTCTTAGCTATTGTGCATTTGGTCTCAAATCAACCTGGATTATCATGCTATTGGATGGAAATGCTTGACATCAATAGGATATTATGTATAAACACAATGAAATATGGACGCAATTAAAGAAAATAGAAGCCAATAATACCGGCCTGTAGAAGTAATGAGCGGATTTAAGCGCTTGTTTCCCATATCAGGAATGCCGTGATAGATGTCAATTGCTAACAGAAAAATAAAATTACTGCCTTCTAATCCGAAACGCCCAACGAGCATAATTAATATGGCACGTGCAGACCTTACCAACTTCCTTATCCTCAACCACGGCGGTAACTCGCAGACATTCTGTCCGCCGCTGGACTGTGTCTCTTCTCCTTCGTCAAACCTTCTCCGTCAATTTGTCTATCATCGGATGTTGTTTATAAAATTACAGTGTTAGACACAGAAATTCTTGACTCAATCGTAAAATTTGGCCGGGAATTCTTGGTAACAATGTCTTATATAATAATGAGATTTTCTGTTTAATTCCGTTTCCTTCTGTGGTATAAAGTTTGACCTGTTCGATGCTCGAAAGTATGACCGATTGGTTTATTCCCACAGTTTTCATTTTGAGAACGTGACATTTTTGTTTTGTTTTATTAACATCTTTTTTCTGAATATTTTTTAAAAAAGTTTTCACCCGTAACATCAAACTTACTTACCAAAATGTGTAGCTGGTCAACTTTCGCTGACTGAGTATTGTGATGGCATTTTCTCTTAACACATATTAAATAAGCACTTTGCGTGAAGCGACAAAGACGCTAAAATAAATCTCCGCGAACATATCTACACCTACAGTAAATAACGGATGTGACATTCTAATTAAAAGATAATAAATCGAGCTCCAATCCATCCTAGGATATTCAGTGATCAAAGAGTATGGGGAGTTTTACATATGAGAATCGTAGCGTAGGACAGAGAAAACTAATTGTGAAGGGCAATCCTCATTAAACAGCCACTCCGGTGAGATTATAATACTTTTACTCCCAAAAAGAAATTGCCATTTAGATGCGGAAGTTACGATTTTTTACTATTTCATTTTCTGTCAAATATCATAGTAGTGAAACTGTCAACTCAAGTCTTTGTTCGGCTTTCTTAGAATTTCGATATTTGTATAAATCTTTTTAAGGGAAGATAATAAAATGGTTTTCGTTTTTTCCCCACCCTAACGAATAACTTGAGTTTTCATATTATAATATAAAAGTTCCAAAAAATATAACTGAGTGTACAAATGGAACAAAGTTAATACAACATATAAGATAAATATAATTGTAGCAATGCATTGAGTTAATTTACTAGTCATTATTTGCACAATACATTCGGCCTCGTGCAATAGAACAGCGGTCGATTACCAGTACTGAAGGTCAAACATTCTGGACTATTGCACCTACACCCGTGATATACTTGTTTTATTACAGTGTACATAATCACTGAAACACCTAGAATCATATTCCGGTAGGCTTAGAAGTCGGCTGGCATTGTTGACATCTGAGTGACTTAGACACTTGAAAGGGTAGGACTTAATTCCGAAACGTCATTGGTGTTCAACAGTTTGCACGTGACTGTGCAATAGTCATTTTAGCCGTGCAATAGTTCATAATATACCTTATGCGAATAGTTAAGGAAAATCAAACGCATTATGTAATAAAAACAATTAGATGATGATACAAATAGACTATAATATTGAGACTAATTACAAAATTAGTTTAAATCCTCAAGCTTTATACAATTGTATGTACTTTTTGTTTAATGGAAGCTGCACATTTATCTTTACCAAAATACTTTACTTATATTATCAATGCTTTCTTTTATTCACTTATTTTTATATCATCGGGATGATTCCTGAAATAGGCAGCAAAAGTAATTATCTTTCAATTAAATCCACACTCAGACAATTAAAATGTCATTTCCAGCATTGGCATTTAACATTACAATAACACCTATGCATTGGGAGCAACACTTTATAATTAACCTTTCTATAACGTGGAGATTTCACTGATCTACTGCAAAATTGTTTTACTTACAAAAATCATATTACCTTACTTAAATTATGAATAATTTATTTGAACTTTGCCAGTTATACGCAATACAGATCTAGACGCATGCATAGCATGTGGAATCGAACGGAATTCAAGAACAAGATCTAGACTAGTCTCATGGATATCATGTAGAGTCGAATGGAATTCAAGAACACCTATTTATACATTTCCTGTGAGCGAAGCCATCATGTGGCTGTCGACTTGATTCCAAACTGGCCGTATCGTCACTGGAACAGCCATCATTAAGGAAGCCGATCGTAAGTAATGCGGTTCGGGATAAGAACAATAGGGGGGTTAAGCCGCCGGCCATTAGTGATGTATTGGCCTTATTAGATGTCTATTAAGGTAAAGAATCCATAATTGATTCAGAACTCTGCATAAGGAAATCAATGTGACCTTGGCTATGCCTCAGCTTAGCCAGACGGCCGGACAATATTATAAAATCATTAAAAAACTTTCAATTTTTTTCCCCAAAACAATGTGTATTCTTAAAAGTAGTAATATAATACATTTTGTATACATGTATGTTGAATGGATAATAAATGTTGAGAAATATGACGAAAAAGTTGTATGTTGTTTTTATAAGAAAATAACTAATGAATTCAGTCTAGCTACATATAGTGAGGTCAGCACCTTTAATGTTTTTAGTACCTCTCGGAACACCTTTTTTTTTTTATCTAACTTGTGTATGTTGTTATACGAGTGTTCCGAATAAAAACAGAACGTGAGCAGCCATTGATGGAGTTGGGTGGTCTGTGTAAGCAAGATAGAAGAGAAAAAAAGAAAAAAGAAAAAAAAAGGTTTTACGTATATTTGTTATAGATTGAAGAATTAAGTTAAGAGCGAAATAAATTCCCCTGGTTAATTTTGGTACATAATTGCTTTAAAGATATATACATGTACAAATATATATATGGGGCAAAGAAGTAATTCTAGCTGTGTGGACAATGAAAAATAGAATGTCAATTTTCGAGACAATCCTTCCCTTTATCAAGACACAAGAATACAAATACAATTACATGATACATGTATATAAACAGTACTAGAAAATACAATAAGATAAGTAAGACTAGTATTTTTGGTAGTAGTTGAAATAACAACCATGAACCCTTCGGCTGGCGTGGGCCGAAGGCGTCGGTACAGAGCCATGCTCTATGATGGAACGCTATGTGACCAAAACTTGTTTAGAAAGTTTAAGATTAACAAAACTGCCTATTTATACCTAAAATAATACATTTAAACATGAAACTGTGCTGGATACATCCAAATATAAATTCTATCAATATTAAAATAAACTCTTAACGGAAACAGCTGGTCTTAGATATCGCACAATCATCAACACATCCTATTATCAAATCGTGTTTATATTATCCATGAGATGGCCGATAAAGGGTCATACTCTATCTGAAAATATCATGTCCAGTTCTTTGATGATAATTGTTTTTTGATGACAATGCTGTTTTAGGAACACTCGATCGAGAATATGTGGTTGACAGGTGCTTTTAATGAAATATTGATGTAGATATTTTAGTATATCGAATATCGTAATTGTTAATGTACTTGAAATGTATGTTGTTTTGACAGATGGTATTCCTGAGCATATGGCTAGGTATTTAAATAATATAAACAGTTTAATATTGATATAGCGAAACATCAGTTCATTGACTTCCATATTTAAGTATAAATAACTTTTAAAAAAAATCCAAGAAATAAACAAATAAACAAAAGTACATCAATAGATAGCAACAAGTAAACAAATATCTATGCATACACAATAACGAAAAAGACTTCTTGTTTCTGTGATAGATCGACCCTTATTTGCCTCAAGCGTTACTGTTATATACTGTAAATCACTGATATTTCGCGTGGGATTTATTTTCGCGTTAATTCGCGTTAATTCGCGGTACTATATCACGACAAGATGGCGGCAGGTGTGTTTAGACGTGTGTCGGGACTCCGTAAGTTTTTGTGATATAATATGGTTTTGGCCAGTGTGGTTTCTTTAATTTCTGGCTCAACTTTTGAACTATGATTGATACTTCGATTTCGGTCACGTTCGAAGGTGATATATTGGAGTACTGAGCATTTAAGCGTCATTTTATTTCAAACAATTGACTGTCCATTGTATATGTATTTGATGATCACCTGTTCACCGGTTGCGCTCACCTGTATGCCTAATCAACCGTGACGGACTCGAGGCGTGAGGCTCTATAGGAGAGAGAAGTGTAAGACACGTGCATTCTTCTCCATTGTGCTTATATAATCAATGTGTATGGCTTTATTCCTGTACCCGCACACCAGTTGATCAGCACTATGAGTGCAGGGTCGGAACCAACTACGTCATCTGTACTAGGGGCGTCGCGTGCAGTGCTATATGACGACGCCATGGGCACAGGGACTTCGGAAGTGAGTAATTCAGACATGGTTCACTTTATGACACGTATAGAAAACAGACTCAAACACATTGAGGAACAAGTCAATAAAATAGATAAAGTTCAACATGATCTCACTCTTTTATCGTCGCGCGTGCGTGATATCGAGGACAAATTTGGGGCATTGAGTTGCCAAACGCGTGATCTGGAGCACAGCGCTGAAGCGATTGGTCAAATGTTTGATTCGGTGAAGGCTCAGACTGATAGGCATGAATCTGATATCAGTGTGTTAAAAAGCCAAGCCAATAGATCGGATTCAGTCGCTTTGTCAGTAGAATTAGAAAAGGCATATGAAGAACGACATGAACTGAGGTCAATAGTAACTGACCTTCAGTGCCGGTCCATGAAGGCCAACCTCGTTTTTAATGGATTAAGTGAGAACGTCAGAGAGGACACCGAGGCATTAGTTAGGTCGTTCCTATACAACGAATTAGACATCCAAGACGTTGAGTTTGGTAATGTGCACCGATTCGGGAAACGGAAACAGGACAGGCCCCGACCTATCGTGGCCAGATTTCTTTATCAGAGCCAGCATAGTTTAGTTCTTTCACGTTCCTACCTTCTTAGAGGCACACGATATGGCGTGAACGAACAGTTTCCGTCCGCCGTGGAAGAGATTCGTAAGAAACTATATCCCGTTGCCAAGCGTCTTCGTAGACTCAATCACAAGGTTAAGTTTGTGAGGGACAAAATGTACGTTGATGGAGTATTATACACTGGTGAAGAGTCTGTAGAGACCACCCAGGGGTTTTCTACTGCTGACCAACCTATGAGTACTCGCACACACTACAGTGATAGGCGTGATGCAAAGCGACGTCGACAATCTTCAACGCCGCTTTCCCCTGCAGGTTCCCCAGCAAGCACGGGTCGTCAAGACAATAGTGTTAAGTCAGGCAAGGACGGACGTAACCAAACGGGTACTACGAGATGTCAGACAACGGGTGTGCCTATTTCTGAACAGACATCAGATGAGACTCACGTCAAACCAGCCGATTAGCGGTTGGCGGAGGCCAATACTTCTATACGGCTTTGTTGTTGGAACGTTCAGAGAGGGTTAATAAATAAAGTCGAAAACACTGATTTTTGTACCACCTTCAGTGAGGCAGACATTGTTTGCCTAACAGAATGTTGGCTAGATGATAAGGATGAGTTAAATGTAAAAGGTTTTAAAGGCTTTAAACCTGTTGTTAGATCAAAATGTAAAGGTGGTGGATTAGTATGTTTATACAAACCATGGTTACACAATTACATTTCTCTTGAGTCTGTACTTTTAGACAGCATTGTATGGGTAAAAATTGATAGTAAACTATTTCCTGACCAAAAAAGTATTTATCTAGCGCTTGTATATCTACCTCCCGAGGGTTCTGTATTTTATCGTTCGTACGAAGAGGATATTTCTTGGTACTTGAGAACAGCATTGCCTCTTATAGTTCATTAGGGAAGGTTTTTGTAATGGGCGATCTTAACAGTAGGACCGGCATAGATCCGGACTTTATACCTATCGACTTACTGCATGATAGCGTTCATCGTCAGCTTGAGGGGTTCATTAGTTACCCTCAGGATCCATGTACAGCTACACGTACATCAGAGGACCAACAAGTTAATACCTTTGGTCGTTATTTACTACATCTTTGTAAAACAACGGGTGTTCAAATTATAAATGGTCGTACCTCTGGCGATCTGGATGGTAAATTAACATTTGTTAATTCGAATGGCTGTTCTGTTATAGATTACGCATTGACGGATAATGGTTCAATGTCGTCTATTAAAAGTTTTGAAGTAGGTGGCTTTACGGAATACTCCGATCATGCACCAATATTTCTTGTTTTAGATTGTTTATCAGATACATTTCAATGTAACTGTTGCCAAAGTAATGATACGTATACCACTATAACAAATGTAAGATGGTCAAATGAGGCCAGTAGCAGCGTTACGAGTGATATATTTAACGCCAGACTTTTAATACATAGCTGTGTTGAATCACTTGATTGCTCGAAAGAAAGTGTCGATATATGTCTCAATGATTTTGTTTCATGTACACGCAAATTGTTTGATAAATTTTGTATCTCCAACAGTAAAGTTATTGATTGTTCATGTTCCTGTCATATTGGTACTTCGGTTAAAATGGAAACGGATAAGCCATGGTTTGACAACAGTTGTAGGAATTTGTATAAAAGATATAAAAGGGCTTTATCTGAGTTTAATAGTGAGCGGTCCTCAACTAACCGAACTACTCTCTCCCATGCCAAAAAACAATATAAAGTCTATGAGAGAAAGATGAAACGTAAATATAATAGTATGGAAGGCAATATGCTGGATGTATTGAAACGTAATAACCCTGGGGAGTTTTATCGTCATTTTTCAAATCATAAGACCTCTAAGACTGGCATTGTATCATTAACAGATTTTTTCAACTATTTCAAAGATCTAGCGGGTGAAACAGACAATAGTGTTATTACAAGTAGTAATGATACTGAGTGCGTATATCCCGAGTTAGATGTAGATTTTAGTAATGATGAAATATTGGAAGTAATTAAGGATCTGCCCAGGGGCAAAGCTGCTGGTATTGATATTGTACTTAATGAATATTTTATTGAATATAAAAATATATTCCTACCAGTTTTATTAAAGTTATTCAATACCATGCTACAAATTGGTTATTTTCCAGAGTCATGGGCTCAAGGTGTTATAATTCCCCTGCACAAAAAGGGGGATATTGATAATGTTAACAATTACAGAGGCATAACATTAATTAGTCATTTAGCTAAACTTTTTACGTCTATGTTAAATAAGCGCTTGTTGAAGTGGAGCGCTCGAGAAGATATTGTTACCGATGCACAGTTTGGTTTCAAGCCTGGGTTTGGTACTAGAGATGCAATTTTTGCATTACAAAGCTTAATTATTAATTCTATAGAACAGAACAAACGACTATATTGTGTTTTTATTGATTACAGTAAGGCTTTTGATAGTATTAATCATCGATATTTATGGCATAAACTTTGGAAAAGTGGTATTAGAGGGCGATTACTTAATGTTATTTCATCAATTTATGATAATGTACGTTCGTGCGTGAAACTTAATGGTAAATTATCCGCCATGTTCGATTTGCATGTCGGTTTATTACAAGGGGAATCTTTGTCTCCCATGCTATATTCTTTATTTGTAAATGATATGGAAAGTGAATTTATAAAGTCTGATTGTCAAAGTTACTCCTTACAGTTGATTAACCTGTTTATGTTAATGTATGCAGATGATACAGTTTTGTTCTCCGAGGACGTTACTGACCTCCAACGTATGCTTTACTGTTTACCGACTTACACTACTAAGTGGAATTTAAAAGTTAACACAGACAAAACAAAAATTGTTATTTTTAGAAAAAAGAAAAGAATATTACCTGGTGAAAGCTGGACGTTCTATAGTAAACCTATAGAAATTGTGGATAAGTTTTGCTACCTGGGTTTGGTTTTTAATTTTAACGGCAGATTTTCTGTAGCGCAAGATACTTTAGCTTCTCAAGGCAGGAAAGCATATTTTCAATTAAAATGAAAAATGAAACACTTTAACCTTAACACGGAAACAAAACTCTCCTTATTTGATACATATGTTACATGTATTTTGAATTATGGGTGTGAAGTTTGGGGGCAAGATGTTTCGCCACAAGTAGAAAAAATTCACCTCCTTTTTCTTAAGGGTTTACTTAACGTTAGAAAAACAGTCAATACCTCTATGGTATTTTTTGAAACCGGTAGATATTCATTGTATGTGCAACGTAAAACATCTGTTATGAAATATTGGTTTAAAATATTGAAATCAAAAAATTGTATTTTGAAATCATGCTATGATGCTCTAGTCGAATTGAATTGCAGAAAACCTAATTGTAAAACTAATTGGGTCTATCATATTAAGTATGAACTTTGTAGTTTAGGATTTGGATATGTTTGGAAAAATCAATGTGTTTTAAATGAAAATCATTTTTTGCAAATATACAACCAACGTATTCATGATGTTTTTGTTCAAGAATTGTATAATGCTTTTGATGTATCCCCCAAATGTTATTTGTATAAACATATTGTGGATTCCTTCTGTACTCAGTTCTATCTAATTAAACCTATCAATCATATATTTAAGAAGTTATTAAGCCAATTTCGTATGCAGTGTCACAGTCTCAATATCGAGTCTGGGCGTTATAACAACATCCCTAGAAATCAGAGGATTTGTACTGTCTGTGATAGAAATGACGTAGAGGATGAAGTGCATTTTGTACTTCTCTGTCCGGCATATTCCGAATTAAGGGCGACATACATCAAAAAGTATTTTTATTGTCGACCAAGTGTGCATAAGTATATTGAATTATTCTCGAGTAAAAGTGTTAAAATTTTGAATATGTTGGGTAAGTATTTGTTTCGTGCTACAGCGAAAAGAAAAGCCCTGCTTGCAAGTAATTAAATTGATCTTAGTTTGTTGCTATTATTGATTCATCATTTTTCATCAGTGTCACTGTTGCTTCTGTAGCTTTTTATATAGTATGACGTCATCCGTTATGACGTGTCGTTACTATGTATGACGTCACGGTTTTGTCATATTAATTCAATAAGTTGAAACTGGTGAGTTTACAGTGTATATTGATAACACAATGTAGTTACAACATGTCTTGTACATCTCATTACAGTAGTATTGATGGTAATATTGTCCTCCGCCATCTTATGCTTGTCTATGTCATGATAATTATGAAAATGTTTGTACTGTTCCCTATATGCTTGTTTTGCATTTGGATGAAATAAAAACTTGTATATCACAAGGAATATATAATTCGCGAGGAGAGTCAAACGCGAATTCAAATCCCCCGCGAATATTTATATCAGAATGACAAGAATAAGTGGCATCCAGGCAATTTTGAATATACCGTAATCTTTAGATGGTGAACAGATATTGCAGTTAAAGTAATAATAGAATGATAAATTATATACTTATATCAGAATGTAATTTCATATCACAAAACACTATATATGAACGGGCGTGAAAGCTTTATTTACATTGAAAACAACTCACTTTACTCTCCACAGGGAAATATCGCCGACCTGTTAACGTCATTCGCGAATATAAAGTCATTTTGAGATCAGAATTCGCGAAATTATGTATTCGCGAATAAGTCGAATGAGGTGATTGCGCGAAATCAAGGACTCGCGAAATATAAGTGATTTACAGTACACAGACCTCTTTATCTCTATTAAGCACAAAAGATCAGATGTCACCTAATTGTCTTTGAAGCGAAAACCGTACCGTCCTAGTCTAATAAAATAGGGACATTAATTTGAGACATTTTGCTCATTTACTCAAAGCTATGAGTTAGGAAAGCTATGAAATATTACACTCAACTCAGTGTAATATGGTTAATATGGATTACACTCGTATAGAAGATGATATGTAACGAACATTTGTCAAATAGATGAAATGAATTCCATATTAAATTGATAGGCATGTGAGGTGTTTGTTTACTGAAAGAAATCGCTTGTGTGATGTTCCATGTCAATCCTCTCCGTCCCAATGTGAGAGTGATATTATGAAGATATCTCATATTTATGTGACTGGTAAAGACTAAAATAGCAGCGACAGGCGCTGTCGTGATAACAATATTGTTTTGGTACATCATTTCAAATGTAAAGATTAATAAAAGATTTGTTCGTTACAAGTCAACCTCGTTGTACTGTTGAGAACAAACTATTTCGATGGTTTGTCATCCACTAATCCTCATCATCGTATTTGACCTAGATTTATATTGCGGGTGTCGTCGTAACCTAGATTTGTATCGTTGGTGTCGTCGTGACCTAGATTTGTATCGCTGGTGTCGTCGTGACCTAGATTTGTATCGGTGGTGTCGTCGTGACCCAGATTTGTATCGCTGGTGTCGTCGTGACCCAGATTTATATCGCGGGTGTCGTCGTAACCTAGATTTGTATCGCTGGTGTCGTCGTGACCTAGATTTGTATCGCTGGTGTCGTCGTGACCCAGATTTGTATCGCTGGTGTCGTCGTGACCCAGATTTGTATCGCTGGTGTCGTCGTTACCTAGATTTGTATCATCATCATCATCATCACGTGAATATAAACTGACTGACATACAAACATACACACATGTTAAAAAACAGTTTATATTTCACCTCGCTTAATCGTCAGTATCCTCTGCTTATCTTTATTCATATCTACCCAGTAATTTCTTGGAGGATATGAATACACAAAATGTATATATATATCTTCACGGATACTATCATAAGTAATGTTTACAAAATTCCGTCAGTTTAAGTGGAATTTGCATCCATATGTACTTTAACTTTCTATATTGTAGGTAGTTGTGATTACAAGATAATTAGCCTAGATGCCAATAGTTAAAACAGAAATATGTTCCTCTTTGTCATTTAACCAACAATTTGTATACAGCTATTGCCGACGATCATTAAGCGTTCATACCTCTCCTACATGCTGGACTAGACATTAAATATTGGCGCCATCTTATGGAAGCATATCAATTCTCTGAACAGTTAATATAATCGTTATTCTTCTAGATTATCTTTGATACCAAGCGGAAAATATAAAAGATATTGCATGTGATGTGATTGTCCTGTATTTTGATGGTGTTTATTCTCGTAATAACAAGATACCTTTTTATTGGTCGTTCCATTACTAAATTTCAGTTTGCGCATTATATTGGTTACGCTAAATTACCCACGAAAACAGCGTCAATGAAACCACCACGAAAAAATATTTGGTAAACAAAACTGAGTTTTTTTTTTTGCAAAATTTTAGCTCGTCACACTATTATCAAATCACGAAATAACCATTTAAACTTGTCTGTAGCATTTGATCTTATAATTTCTACAGCCCAATATATATAAGAAAAGATTGAAAAGAATAGATATTTATAAATAAAAAAACCAGCAGAATGGACATATTTGTTCTGTTCAGATCATGGCTCACCATAACCATAACCTTTTAGAGAATGTTTGTCCCACCTTCCAAAACTCTATGAAATATTCATCGTTAATATACCACTATGAAATACAGACGTCTGTTATCAATAGGGGTTTGTCTACAGATAGGTAATTCAGTCTGGTAACTAAAGTATATCCACGTCAACATCAATGATTACAAATAAGACGTAACTCACGTGCGCACGAGATCACCACAGACGGTCATATAAGATCCAATTTCGGTGCGGGCATGCAAAACCCGGCTAACGTAATGATTTCTATAGCACACATGGTTTTACTTCACGTTAAATGCATATTCAAAATTAAAGTTAGCTGAATAGGCAGTTTTTGGTGATTTTAATGTTGACTTCAATCGTCATAATTCGCATATTAGCTCTAAAATGTAACCTAAGCCAAGGTCCACTTAATACAATGGCACGGTGGAAAACAGATCTTCAAGACAAAACTGCATCACAACATGCTAGTGGAGAGAAACAATGTGTGATTGAGATATCGATATTAAATGAAATTGTTACTTTTGTTCATAGTTGAATATTTCATTATTGCAATATTGATTCACAATCTTAGCTTTCCTAAAATAGCAATAATATCTTGAGATTTAAAAGGAATTACACTTACCTAAGACTATTCAAAGGCAATAAGTCCGACCTCATCAACCCTTCCGCACACCCCATTGGCTGTCAAGAACCCTTCCGCACACCCCATTGGCTGTCAAGAACCCTTCCACACACCCCATTGGCTGTCAAGACCCTTTCCCACACCCCATTGGCTGTCAAGCTAACGCTACTCGGTGAAACGAAGGGGAGTAACTCTGAAGTAACAAAGATCAAAATGAATAAATCCTTGGTTACTAAAAGGAGCACTCGATATGCTCTGTGTTCTACTAAAAGGTTTTTCAATGTTTCTCTTTCAACATTAAGTGGAAGGAAACGTATCTTACTAGTCTATATAACGAGAATCCTTCGTTTTAAGTAACCGCCTTTCAATATATTTAATTCTTCATGTCGTAACGTTTTGAAACATATGCATTTAAGTATGTAAACAAGTTCTGTCTCGACCATCCCGTTCTGTCATCAAACTATACAGACTGTAGTCCCAAGATTTTTTCGGAATAGCCGTATAATTTTCTTTTGGCCCCGGATATGACGCGACAGGTGACGTTACTGGTCAAGATGAAGTATGTGATTGGTCAATGTAGCAGTAGATGCAAAATGCAGATATGCAGTTAAAAACGAAACAAAGTTAAGATTGAATGCTCTTTCCTTTTACTCCATACTGTACCCACTCTACGCAATTTCCTATCTGTTCTCGTCAGCTGAAAGGCCGCAAGGCCGTAATAGCGGACGTAAAACCCTTTAGATAAATAAATAAATAAGATTGAATGCAAGCTGAATTAGTGGGTGTATCTTTTCAAATGACACATTAATAAAATTATATTCCTGATTCAAATGCACTTGTACTCTTATTATCACCAAACATGATTCAAACTGATATAATTTGTTATCCGTGCTGAAACGCACTAGTTCGTTGATTTATTTCACCAGCAGTTTTACATTATAACTACCAGCATTAAAACTATGCCGTTTATCTTTTTTAAAGATATTTCTTGTTACAAAATAAGTTGTTGTACCGCAAGGATCCATTCTAAGTTCCCCTTTCTCGTTTTAAAATATTGTATTTCTTATTATTACTTAACAACGATACTCGTTATATATATTCTTCTGGATTCTGCTAACATGCTTTAGATAGTTCTTGAGCGAATCTCCTAAGGGGCCAAACATTTGGTTGGCTGGTCAAATTTAACCCTGATATAACTGAAACATTTCGTCTGGAAACCTATATACTCCTTTAACAATTATTAAGCTTAATGATAACATTGTAATATATCACAAATCTGTACGGTATGATACATGTAAGACATTTTGAATACATTTTAAATATTGATTAAGGTTGAAGATTTAACATTTTCAAGATAAAAAATCCCCCCCCCTGAAAGTAAAAATATGAGAAATTCGTCCACTAAGCAATATGGACTCGCGTTCATTTTCTTGCGAAAATTTTTCGTCATTTCGGACGTAATCATGCCATTATCGGAAAGCGCCTGAAAGGCTAGTCCATTCAATAGTTGTATTATAGTGATAGAGCGGTTACTGATTAGATCCTGGTAGAGACGCAATGTTAGCTTAACACACCGTAATGCATACAGGCGTTAAGCTGTTCATGCTTCTAATGTCTAGCAAACAGGATTCACCCAATACACAATCAAGACTGTTAAGGCTTGATCAGTGACCGCACGAGCGTAGTATGACTTGGATGAGAAAATTACGATTGAAACATGATGAGATGCGCTTGTTATTTGCGTTCGAAGTACAATCGAAAGCCAATAGTCCCCGTTTCACATCACTGCCCGAGGGATTCGCTGAGCACTTGCTAGGTACATACATGCAATGACAAACTTATTATACTTAATACCTATCCTCTAATCCATTATGTAATTGCCGCCATCTAAACTTCAGACGTTTTAGCTTAGTTTGTCTATACATGTACATTGTATTGTATCTTAAGGCTACAAATACGGTTGTGAGGATGCAATAGAAATAATCACGTGACATCCGGTGTCTGCAGTCCTCGGGCGGAGCACGCACTTTCGATAAAAGGAAGGAGTATTAAAAAAATGAAAAAAATAAAAAAAAAATAATGGTCATAGGGATGT
This sequence comes from Pecten maximus, assembly GCF_902652985.1. Classification (NCBI taxonomy): domain Eukaryota; kingdom Metazoa; phylum Mollusca; class Bivalvia; order Pectinida; family Pectinidae; genus Pecten; species Pecten maximus. The sequence goes on along the minus strand of NC_047015.1, from coordinate 57,236,694 downwards.
AATATTTGTGACTACTGAACCGCGACTGACGATGGGTTATCGTGAGATGTCATCGGTGTTGTAGAATTAGTTAATGTTGTCATGTTGTCATTGCTGTTTAGGTGTCAGGGGGGCGATAAAGTTTGCCTCTCGAGTGTTAGGAAAAGGGGAAGGGGTGATTTTGATGTATCGGTCCACAAAAAGGTTATCAGAACCGAAGGCGTTGCCTAAAGCGCAAATTCACTAAAATCAAAACCATGGTTTTAATAGGTATTTATTAAATTTGGTGATGTCAACAAAAACAGCTCAATATTTGGAAATATTTTTGTTTGAAATACAAACGGTGACTGAAAAATGTGTTTGCGAGCTAAGTAAAGAGTGCAAAATTAATGACGAAGCCATGACGATCGTTTTACTATTCGGCCACGGGACGAACGTGTTAAGTCAGCTGTTAAAATGTCAAGATATGTTTTCGTCCCAATAACGCTGATACTGCCGAGAGTCTGAGAAACGTCATCATTATGACCTCATTTTAACACCCAATAAGGGACGGAAGGATAAAAACAACACCCATTGCCACGTGATAAGACTATTATTGTAATAGTTTGATAGCAGTGTAATAAAGGGGGCAAATATCACTCTACAGTCCCCTGTGATAGTTACATGATATAGAGAAGACATGTTTACCGCATATAGAAAAACTCAGGCTTTCCTAGACCGTATTCACAGTGATATGAAACTCAAAGATAAATTTGTTGTTGAAGTTTATTTAATATTTGGAAGCAATAGTAGCTCTTAAACGCTCGAAAATTAATCAAACTTTTTTCCCATTTAAATGAATAAAATACTTATTGTAGCAATGATATAAATACATGTATGTATAGAATATGAAAAAAAATCATTTTTACATGTACCTGGCAAGGTCTGGTGCAATTTCTATATAATCTGTAGGTTATTTTATTAAGGATAATTGTCACTTCAAACACAGGTGCGAATGTAATCCAAATGAAAAATTAAACTCCCCCTTAAACCTGATTGGCCTCCATTATGATTCTCCTGATGTTCATAGAGATGTTATAACGTGTTGATAATACACTTTCACCTTCTTTGGTGTCTTTAAGGGACTCGAACAACTAAATCAGCCAATCAGCTGCAGTTTCCGCCCATTGGATAAGGTACTTAACATAAATGTATTGGAGCTCTTTTCTTGAGTAATGAAAACATGGAGTAGGTACTTCCTATATACGAGAATAAAGAATAATGGCTTCAGACTTGAAAAACAAAAATATACACTTCTACTGAAAATAGAATTGCGCAGGTTTACAGGTAAAAAAGGCGGGATTCCTCATGTGTAGGTTTTACAATCCACTGTAAATATCAGGGTTGCTTTCATCTTACTGTGCTCCTATATGACACTAACCTATGCAATAAGTTCATTTTTTAGGTAGCGAAAATTTCAAACGTTAATTTTATATAAATTTCACATCATTAACTTCAAATAAGCGATTGAGGGGACGGGTTAACTAGCATTGAGATATACAGTAAAGTATTTAGCTGCATAAGTCCTACATAGTTTTGTGTATAGTACGACAATGCTGGTGTTATTAGCAACGTCAATTCGACATTTCTCGGGTGTTTTCTAATAACATTCCATGTAAAAACCAATCGGAACACCTTGCCTACGACTACAAGCGTTTCAGTTTCAAAAAAATGGAAAGAGTTTTCCCAATTATTCAAAAATGTTCTACTGTCTTCTAACTGACACGCAAATTCGATTGGTTGATGAATGTTTGACCCTTGGTCATCCTAACAGCGACTCCAACACAGCTCATTCACGTAAATAATCTCACAGACGTGATGCGTCCAATATTATTGTCATATTAGACTAAACACTAAAACAATGGTCGCCTACATACAAAAAGAACAATGATATTTCGAGAAAATGTCAGCCGTACCTCGTTCAGATATTTTAGTTCCTTTGTCAATGTAAACAATTTTCATGGATATTCAAACTTGACTATTAGGGTACATTTTGCTCTCTTGTGACAGTAACCCTGATTTTTTTAACGTCCTATTAACAGCCAGGGTCATTTAAGGACGTGCCAGGTTTTGGAGGTGGAGGAAAGCCGGAGTACCCGGAGAAAAACCACCAGCCTACGGTCAGTACCTGGCAACTGCCTCACGTAGGTTTCTAACTCACAACAAAGAGGTGGAGGGCTAGTGTTAAAGTGTCGGGACACCTTAACCACTCGGCTACCGCGGCCCCTCAGTAACCCTGAAATGCAGATAATGCAGAGATCTTTGTATTTGTATCATATACAAATACAAAGAAAAAATATAACCTGACCGAATAGATTTTTATGATATATCAGAGCACTGTCTAATGACATCAATTCCATGCTTGTCAAACAGTCAGTAAAACCACTACATTTAATCATTGCTTTAAAGAACCAAAAACATACGAAATATTGATTTCTGAATTATTTGATTTTAATTTGATGACAACCAGATACGTGAACAACATTGGTGGTCGGTAAAGGACGGGAAACCTCGATTTCCTGACGCTACCAAGTCATCGTAGAAGGTTCCTGGGGATATAGTTACGGCGTCAATGCGTCCATACCTCACACTTCCGTCATAAAGTGTCAGGCAGACGTGTGAAAGACTGATTTATAGTTTCTATATAGCTGTTAAGTGTGTGCTTTCTACGGTATAAAGCCTCTTTTATTATTACGAGTTCCACCAGCTAACATCATTCTCGGATAGCATTACTGTCTAACTTACATTTGATAGAGAGGCAGACATAAACGTCGACGTACGCCAAAGAAGAGGAAATTAGAATTGTCAAATATGGAGTTCATATGTGTTTATAAAATCATAAAATTTTGTGAAACTATGTCTGTCCTGAAAAGTCTGGAATATGAGTCTAAAGTTTTGTCCAACTGTAGCCCTCTATCGTATAGATGATGCTGATTATGATTGAGATTGAAGTTTCATGACATTGAATGCAGTCAAGTCTCCTATATGTCTATAGAAACATAGCAGGAAGACCTGTCCATAGAGGCCTCTTCATATCAGAATACTTGTCTATAGCGGCCACTTATATACAACAAAAACCTGTCTATAGAGGGCATTTATATATAAAAACCTGTCTATAGAGACCACTTATGAATAACAAAATTCTGTCTATAGATGTCAATTATTTATAACAAAAACTGTCAATAGAGGCCACTTATATATAAAAACCTGTCTAAAGAGGCCACTTTTATATAAAACAAAAACCTGTTTATATATATCAGTTATATATAACAAAAACATGTCTATATAGACCACTTACGTATAACAAAAACCTGTCGATAGAGGCCACCTATATATAACAAAAAGGTGTCTATAGAGGCAATTTATATATAACAAAAATCTGTCTATAAAGGTGTGATATAGAAGTGTAATAAGTAAAATTGATTAATATATAATCTGCCTAATCCTTGTGTTTACCTGGCCAAAGTGTATTGATTTACTTATGTACTTACCGACCCCTTGACCTTCGTGTGTGTATGGAGTCGGCTGGTCAGTAAAGGGATTGTCCTTTGTAACATATTGTATCAATGAAAACAACTAAAAAACTTTTAAGTTATGACAACTTCATTTTATACGTTGATGGAAATACAAGTAAGCAAGATAGTAGTCTATGCCCTGTCACTTCTTCAAAAGATGTTGACTCTTTGACCTGATGCATTCTCATTTTTTCTAGCCTGTCATCATTATTTTGATAAAAAATGTCCTGTTGGTGAGGGACAAACGTATCACACAGCATGTCACCAGAGTTGTCTTACTGTGATTTTACACGTATTTGCTTTTTTTTCTGACGGGGTTTTCTCAAAACCCGTCCTCTTACTGTATATACTCCATGTGTAAACAAAACAATTGAATTTCAACACAAGAAATCAAATTAGTTAGATTAATCAAGATAACATTTCCGGTAAGTTAGAACTATCACGATAATATTTCTAATCAGGGAGCATTATCACGATGATATTCCTAATACGTTAGATTTATCATATTAAGATGTTTGGTAAGTTAAACATTTGTGCTTAGTTAGAATTATCACGATGACATTTTTACTAAGTTAGAATGATCACGATAACATTTGTGCTTAGTTGGAATTATCACGATGACATTTTTGAATGCAACCTTTTCCTTTTATTCTCTTGTATCCTTTTTGTGATTACTACAGCGTCATCGACACACAGATCCAGTTTTCCTTTAGTATCTTACTGTGCGACAAAAACCAGGAAGTACTAAAAACCAAGTGACTCAGTGACAAAATTATATATTAACAGATATATGAACAATTAATCAGGTATCTGTTATAATGGACATGGTATCTGGTTTCATATCTATGAGTAGTTTAAAAAAAAAAAAAAAAAACAACATTCATTGAGATAAGGAAGTGATAGGGACATGCTGTATATATTACAACCGCTTTGATGTAAGTTTTTATTATTTTAGTGATGAACAAATGTTTCTCAAGTAAATATCACCATTATATAGGAATTTAGGCATCTAACTGGACCTAAAACTCTGAATTATAGATTGAAATGCTCATGTTTTCCCGATATTAAATCAATTTTGTATTTAACTTGATCTTGGATAATTTTCATAGAACACACAATACGTAGGTACGAGTAATCTGAACCGATACCACCGTTTATCAGAGTTTAACCACGGCATAAAGGGTAATGACCATCCTTGGGGACTAAAGTCCACCAGCAGGGCTTAAAAGCCATGCACAATCTTTAAGAATTGTACAAACGACGCAAATGTTAAAGGCACTTTTGAATGTAGTTATAGCGTCAGTTTTTTTCTAATGGTGAATATTAAAGTGTATACTACATCTGTGCTGTCTTTCTACGACTCTTTGATGATGTAAGGGACATCATACAGCTGTACTGTCTTTCTACGACTCTTTGATGATGTAAGGGACATCATACAGCTGTACTGTCTTTCTACGACTCTTTGATGATGTAAGGGACATCATACAGCTGTACTGTCTTTCTACGACTCTTTGATGATATAACGGACATCATATAGCTGTACTGTCTTTCTACGACTCTTTGATGATGTAAGGGACATCATATAGCTGTATTGTCTTTCTACGACTTTCTAATGATGTAAGGGACATCATACAGCTGTACTGTCTTTCTACGGCTCTTCAATGATGTAAGGGACATCATATAGCTGTATTGTCTTTCTACGACTTTCTAATGATGTAAGGGACATCATACAGCTGTACTGTCTTTCTACGACTCTTCAATGATGTAAGGGACATCATATAGCTGTATTGTCTTTCTACGACTCTTCAGTGATGTAAGGGACATCATACAGCTGTACTGGTTTCGACCTCTATTTACTCATTCAGTGAGCGTATGGGACCTCATAGCAGCTATGTCGGCTTCTATACTCGTCATGATACTAGGGACTATCGTTACAGATGATTTCGTTCCTTCTATGACCTATGACGTATATTGATAAACATGCATATATTTCATAACAATGAGAGGATACCTCATACGTTTCAATCAAATAAATTTTGTTGAGAATAAATGCTTGTCATTCACACGTAAACCCATTTAGCTGTAACATATATCCCATGAACGCGTGACCTGATTCGCAATTATCATGTGACCCGTCAATCTTATTTGCATCAAAACTTGATGATATGTAAAGCTATATCATACTGTATAAAATTAATTAATCTGATCTTTTAAGTGAGATCGGAAACGAAAATAAAGCATATAACATTTCATATTACTACTATAAATGTAAAATTAAACGTAAACTTAGGGCTTTGGTACCAATGAATAAAGATGCATGATACATCATCGAACGGAAACGCAAACCTTTTGTAAAATGCCCCCATTCGAATCACGACCGTTGTCGAATCTAAATCGAATATGCATAGCATGTTAGACTCTTCTAGCAAGCCTAACCCCAACAGGGACCCTAAATTTCCTTAGTCTAAGCGTATTTGTCAGTTTCGGGATGGGTAAATACAATTACGTATACAAAACCTTTGTAGATCAAAGAAAGGAGTGAATGCCGATCTCATATAAATGCATGTTCAATTTTACATAGGCTGTATCAAGGTGTCTGTGATAGCCCAAACATAGGCGTTAGATATTACAAGTTCGCCCTATGGAACATAAATGTTTTCGACAGATGAATTGTCATCTCGTCACGTTTTCTCGAAAGGGTATGTTTTGGAAGAGTACCCTTTGTCATTGTGCATTCGTGTAATTAGATTTGTTATTTTGAAAGGGACATTCCTTTGTTTGAATACAGTTTAAGTCATCAAAATGGAACTCAATTGAAGAGATGTATTTTCCCCGAGTAGTAAAATTTATAATCTTGACATCAATGCGGCAAGTTTACTCGTAAGGTAAACCGAATTTCCTCAAGTATTAGGTCCTAAGAAATCTTTATTCGCCCCGAAATATCACTAATTTCCGCAAAGACAGACGGTTTTTGAGTTCGATTCGCCAATTTGCAATACATTTCGGCGTAAATTTCATTACTAGTATGCACAAACACTCATATAATCCTTGTTCGGACATATATTTCATCAATAGAAATTTTTCATGTTTCTACCTTCCGAACGAAGGAATGTCCCCTTAACGTCCTATCAACGTAATGACGTCATCTAAGGAGGGTCCCTACCTGGCCGACATAAAGGGTATCCTCACTGACATGTAATGTCGCAGACACAGGACATAACATCTGTTCTGGTGAATGGTACCGACAATCTGATTGGCTAGCTATATTTCGTTTTGATCCAGTTCAGTGCTGTGTGGTACGGGGACTGAACCCATAGACTTCCCCATAAAGGCAAGCTCGAAGGCCAAAACGTGAGGCAGCGATGAAATTTCATTCAAGGCTGTCTAATTATCGGAGGAAAAAAACACACTGTTTTTATCATCACAAAGGAAGTTTTAGATTTCTGTTTTCAAAACCACTATATCTGCCATTTTAAACACAATGTGATTTCAGAACAGCATATTATTTCAGAACACTATGCTGTTTCACAACACCATATTGTTTCACAGCTCAAAATTGTTTCACCTTTCCATATTGTTTCACAATAACGAACAAGTCATTTACTCCCACGAAACCAGTCGTTTCCGTATATTGTTTAGCTCACTCGTAAATCACGAAATTCAATCATTTTGTAAATTTGCTTGTCGGATGGTTAAAGATTCGGATAAAGAAAAAAAATCTGGTAATAAATGAGCAAATTTTCACATTCTACGCAACTCCCGTGTCTTGTGTCGGTATGGCGTGATTTGAATTGATTACCCATTTTGACGACAATGTCTGAAACCACTTTTAACAAAAAAGAGGTGACAGCAACGTCTTAATAAGCGAGACAGAACATGGCCTATGCACTTCCAAGTTTTCAATAAACCCGTTGATGTTTTCCACAGTCAAATGGCTGATAGTCAGAACTCCATAAGCAAATAATCGGCGAGGTTCGCTATGCAATCAACTACCACCTATACATCACAAGAGCAGAGTGTTTTGAAAAGTGAATAGTGTGAACTTCTGCTTTCGGCATCGGAATAGTTTACTTGAATTGTTTATTCGTTTGATAATCTATAGTCAAAATGAATTTTTTTTTTTAATTATATCTTCATTTATATTCATTTAACTCTCTCTCTCTCTCTCTCTCTCTCTCTCTCTCTCTCTCTCTCTCTCTCTCTCTCTCTCTCTCTCAAATATGTAAATATATGTCATCTTGTAAAAATAAATGTATTATATGTATGTAAAATTATATAGGGAAAGGGCTTAATATAAGTTTGATAACTTGTGCCCAATTCCCATGTATATATTAAGATACAATAAAATATTTTTAAATCAAATATACATCACCAAGAGTGTATACGTCATCAAGCGGTATCTACAAAGTTTACCGCGACAATGTTATCACCGATATATATATAAGATATTATATATACACTCACGAATTTATATTTATGTCCGTTATACATGTAATTAATCTTATTTTCAATCTGCAAAATAAATTTTATAATTGGAATTATATTATGTTCAAACAACCATTATCAATACTTAAGCTGTGCGTTGTCAATGAAGTGTCATTCCCAGTTTCCTTGTTAAGGGAAAGGGTACTCTAATCTGTATCTCTAGCAAAGAAGAATTATACACTGTGGTTAGTAAGCCTTTTACAAAACAAAAAGAAGAAAATTCAACAAAAGAAATGCTTTAAAATATAAACAAAGAAATAAAAACGAAAGGAATTGTGGGAAATGTAAACAAAGAAATAAAAAGGAAAGGAATGGTGGGAAATGTAAACATAGAAATAAAAACGAAAGGAATTGTGGGAAATGTAAAGAAAGGAATAAAAACGAAAGGAATGGTGGAAAATGTAAGCAACTTTCTCCCATGATTAAAGTGTTTTCATACCATACTTCATAGTGAATAGGAAAGCTGTTTTGTATACACATTTCATAAGTAAAAAAAGCTACTTGCGGTTCCGAGACTCAAACCCCAACCTACCTGTAAGCTTGCGTCCAGACATAATAACATTTTATGGATAACCCGCGGGAGCAGCCATCCTCTAGATCTATTGGTGACGAAGAAATGACGTGTAACTTTATATTGTCTATATAAATATAAATATATATATATTTGTTTCTTAAGCCCAGAATTAACTGCATTTGTTCTGCCCCAGAGAGGGAGCACGATACACCATTCCTATTGATGTATCACGTAATATTTTAAACCAAATCCGTCATTCGGGAAACCGGAAATGCTAAATTAAACACTTTGACATTATAAGTTATCTAGCTGTTGTTTACATTTCAACAAAATTGCCTTTTGTAGAGGTTGTTTAAAATCACATTATACTCGTTTATTATGTAAAGATATAAAAAAAAAGTTCTGATAATGCACAAGCCTTCTTATGTGAGCGGTGTCTGTCCTCATGTTAAAATTTCAGATTTGGCGCTGAAATTTAATGTTATTTATATCTGTGAATTTTGTTTTATCTTATAGGAGACAAACAACATACTCAGTAATTGTAACTCAATGTGTGTTTTAGATATAATCGCTTACTCAATCACTACCTCCATTGCTGTAGGAGCTGAAAAGGTCTACAGCAAAGGCTTCATAGAAGCGAAAGTTTCAAAAGAAAAACTCTTCGAGAGAAAGCAATAGTATTGTCTATATCCAGATTATCCTGTAGTGTGATAATGCTGTTTAAAAATAAAAACAAAAACAAACAAAACACACACACACACACACACACACACACACACACAAAAAAACCCTAAAAACATCAACAAAAACACACATTACAAAAATAAATAAATAAATAAATAAATGAATTAAAAAAGACAAAAAACAAAAAAACGAAACAAAACAAAACAGAGAACGAAACAAAGCAGAAAACGTATATGTATCCTAAATCATATTATTGTGCAAGAGTGTTTTTTTTTTAGAACATGGTGATATTTTGCCATAATTCTTAAAATTACCAATTATGCAGTTAAAACGAGATTTTAAATTATTCAAAATGACAGACGGTTAACCCAGTCAAGATGAAGAGGTCGGAAAGGTCACTTACTGGTCAGTGGTCTATACTGACCATGGCTGAGTGAACTATTATGCTGATTTCTTAAGATCCACAGTGACCTTTTGCATATCATTGTCTCTAACAATGGTAAAACGCCGATCGTTATCGGTACAAAACAAGAAGGTAATTATCGAATGTAAATGACATTTGGAATCTCTCGGCCAGAGTCATCTAAATTATAGATGAACTAACTACACTCCTACATGTGTACAAAATTATTGAGTTGCTCTCTCGCCAAGTTGATAGGGATCTCTCTCACTTACAAATATTTACATGTACACAATTCTCTCTTTTGCGGACGCTTTGCTGTAGATATTTCTCATTTCTTGCATAAATGATTGGTAATCCAAAATTTCCTTACACTATTTAATGTTATTGAGGCAACATGCGTTTGTTCAATTTCCACTGATCTGCTTTTAGCTTCTTGCCACCACTAGGGCGAATTCCTGGATAGATCGCCAAGGCGTACGTATCCAAAAATTCTTACTCGGTACTCTTGAATTTACTATTATATTGTAAATAACCAGTCAAGAGTAGAGTACATGTACAGCCCAATGCTAGATAACCATGTTACACACAGCTTTTTCTATTACGATATAAATACAGCTATAGGATATCCAGGGCATGTATTCATGAAAAAATGTCCATGCCCTATTTCACGAATACGAGCCCTATTGTTTTAAACGTTTACAGTATTTTCCCAAGACAATCACACACACGCTGCTAGATATAAAATGAGTCCATACAAAAATGCTCTTTCTGGTTTATCTCAACATTAATTTTTTTTTGTAATGATTTGATGATTTGCTGCAACAACATGTGAGAAACGATAAAGACTCAGATTGTCGCCTAGAACAGTGATGACAAGCCAACACTGTAGGACCGGACCCCACATAGTGCCTCAACAGTCACCTCATTATAGTGATCTTAGGGGCCGCGGTGGCCGAGTGGTTAAGGTGTCCCGACACTTTAACACTAGCCCTCCACCTCTGGGTTGCGAGTTCGAAACCTACGTGGGGCATTTGCCAGGTACTGACCGTAGGCCGGTGGTTTTTCTCCGGGTACTCCGGCTTTCCTCCATCTCCAAAACCTGGCACGTCCTTAAATGACCCTGGCTGTTAATAGGATGTTAAACAAAATCAACCAATAAACCAAACTCACGAAACAGATTATATAAGTGATGCGGTGAATCAACTACTCTATCTACACTATTTATCCATACCGACAGCTACGTCCCTACGGACACATGGTATAGGCTATCAGTGGAGTGTCCAGTGTGATGGGCTGAATTCAGATTTCTATAAAAGAGGAAATGTAGGATTCTTGGGGTTTGGGTAAAAGCCGAAAAGTGTCGAAAAGTACCGTAATAGCCGAAAAGTACTTAAAAGGTGTCGAAAATGAGCACTTATTGTTGTTAAGTATGTATGTATTGATGTTTAATGACATATTCTTCTGTGAGTACGAAACACTCACCTTTGTTACCGAGAGCTCAGCTTTTATTCACCGAATCGTTGCGAAAAATTGACATGCGATAGTGACAGGAAAAGGACTGATCTTCGAAATTCTAGGCATATTATGTGACCTGTGACCTAATAAGTATACTTTTGGCATGTTACTGCATATTGATTATTATTCATTTCATCATGGATTGGAATTGGAACATTGACACTTGACTGTAAAAACGTGTGCTCCTCTTGCCCGTTGATTTGTTGAAAAAGCAACCTACCAATAAAATTATCCAAAACTATAACATATAAAAGGTGTTAACGGATATGGAAAATATTTTGGTTGTACAGGTTACGTTTTATTTTCGTTAGACTTATAGTGATATTTCCTCCATAGATTGTTAATGTAAACAGCATGCTACGATTTCATTTTAGATGTCATTGTCTATGACAGTTCAATGTGTCATCTTGTTAGTTTAATATCTCTCAATAATGAACGAAGATATCACTAACCTTTATGCTTCTATATGAAAATCACAACACCAAAAATGAACATGTAGTCCTAAATTTTGTAAAACTTCTTGGGGCGAGCCTATTAACTACTTCCGGTGCGGAATCTGGAATAAAAACACAAAGTACGGAAAGAACAATGTCCTACCTGTCCATTCCAGGCTTATTTAACAATTGTTTATTATTAGTCTTCCTTGAACACAATAGAACCTTTGTCTTCACCTATATCTTGCTCTTGCTTGATGTTAGCAAGGTACCAGTAATCCAAGACATGACATCAGTTAAACTGAGTATCACAGTCTGAAATTTAGCCCACAGCATCAGTTTATGAAAGAAGTGTACCGATTCTATTAAAGAAACACTCGCTGAATTTGGGCAAGTGTTTCCACGGAGAGCATCTTGGTGATTAACCGTTAAGGTCCATATGTTTTCGTTAATTAGTTGTTGATGATCTGAAGCACATTCTCTGGTTGATAAATATAACGTTTTGTTAAATATGATGATTATATTTGGCTCAAATAGTCCAGTATTAGTACACAAATGACGGCATGAGGTGTAGCAAATCCTTCTTTACGTATCGGGGATTATATAAAAGTTAAAAAAAGAGCAGCAACTCAGGCCCTTATAAAAGGTACAGATCAGGCAAAATGAAAAACAAAAAATACAAAAAATACAAAAAATCAATAATTATAATAATAATTTGAACAGCTGTTTTGTCTTCGGAAAAGCGTCAACGATGCGAGGGACAAAACGTTTGGAAACTCAGAAGATGAGTAAGGAATATCAAAATGGGTCTCAGCAGACGTTAAACGGAGGAAAGAGGCATGGTCTCTTTGTATCAATAATTTATTAAACTAATTATCTGTATCTGCGTCGCTATTCATCAGAAGTCAGACGTACCATGCATGGTAACGTCCTACCTCGAGGAAGCAGAGCCTACCAATTAGCAATACCAAAGGATTGTTTGTCTGTTTGTTTATTTGTTGTGTTTATCGTCCCGTGAACAGCCCGAGTCAGGTGATGACCATCACACTGAACAACAAATGGGAGGCCCGTCGCATGCCATCCGGAGCAATTAGAGTAAAGTGTCTCCCCCAAGGACATAACCACGACATCACAGACTGGCCCATTTCTCAGCTTCCCGAGAAACTGACGGAGAGGAACGTCAAACCAGACATCGGACCTTCACCGAGAAAGATACTCTAGAAACTACACAGTCAGGTGCTAGATGTGAGAATTCATCATCTGTCGAGTATTTTCTTGCCGCCTTTTGCGATCGAATTTTCTCATGTGTTTTTGGCATAAAGCAGTCAAACTTGTTTTTGACGACACATTGGCTGTAAATCAAGTGAGCTAAATGAAAATATGACGTCATCACTCCACACGTCAAAACTGGTATTGTTAAATGTTGGCATCATCCTTCAATGGGGTAACATGACGAGTGAGATATATCAGCCTGGATGAGTAATGGAATGCTATAAAGAGTTCAATAAAGTATTGTCATTATCGTAGTAAGGTATGTATGCAAATGTACACACGCTACATTTCGTATGAATCAATCTATCTGAGTTTTTAGTTTCGTGTCCCATTTGTTTAACCATCTTATTGCCTATTGTTCAATCTTAAAACGTACATGTATATGCATAATGAAGTTCAACTAAAAGAAATAAAACAGGCTACGGCCCATTCCAAACTCATCTCGTTATTACCAAATGTAGCATTCATAATTGTTTCCTGTCAAATCCATGACGACATGTCAGAATAAAGCGATTTAACACACAGTGAAAATGATCAGAGTCACCTCAATATATCTACAGCGTAATTGAAATCCTCACCGATGGAGCTCAATGACAAAAAAAAGCCGACAAAACTTCGGGATTCTTCGATAAATCATTTACGTTTAAAGCCAGATCCGGGTGACAATGTATACATAGGAGACATGGCAAATGCGTGTATCAGACGTGTAATTTGCTTAGGGATAATCACATACACACGATTGACCCCATGTCTTGTTCAAGGATATTGGGCAAGATAAAAACGTCCGTCTGACATGTTTTCAATAAAGATATCCAACAAACGACTATTCCACTCGATCGCCGCGTTCGTTAAGGGTGTCAAGTAAATTTGTTTAACTCCTTACATGCCTTCGTGAAGGTGGTGGTATCATTCACGTGGTATTGAGACTGCCCCGCAAAGTTGACCTATAGGGACGGACCAAGAGAGTGCTGCTGGAATTGTTTGCATATGAAATTGGAAATTTAACAAGTAAGCTTCGAGAAAATTGGAATTGAAAATCTACAAAATATTCAGATGTAAAAGAAATTGCCAAAGTAACAAATTAGCTTTACCAGTTCTTATGTCTACTATTGATTTATTTTGAAGTATAAGTTAAATCGAGAGCTATGCTGTGTTTCCCTTTCTGTCGATATATCAAAGGAAAATGTCACACAATAGTAAATCACTGTTCCGGTTAACACTTCCGAAGCATTCCGAATGGCTTTGTTTACACCAAGTAAATACACGCGGCCTTGAATTTGTCAGATATACAAGCCGAGAACACAGATTTAAAAATGTTTAAAACAATTTACGGCTTTTAAAACTAAAAACCAAGAACTAGCTGATAACAAACGGCAACATTCGCAGCTAAATCATCATTATTTATTTGACAGCAATCACAGGCTACATTTTAAAATCACTCTTATATCCGGAAAAAAATACTCATGGAAAATTCATGCAGAATAAAACCTATTATTTTGTGCGTCAACTAAGATCCTATAAGGATTTGAAAGCAACACTACAACCTGTGGCGTATGTGTAGATATCAATCGGGTCGATGTCAATCAGTACTCTGCTAGCTTCTGTCCCTTTAATAGTGACTTTGGTCAAAAAATCATTTGTGGAAAATAGCATTATCTTTGTCACAATTATGAAATATTACTAAATATACATATAAATATGTTCCCTTCTTACTCCTAAGGCAATTGTAATTTAAATCTTAATAGTTTGCTTGTTTTATGATTTTTCGGATACTTTATTAGTGAGAGATTGGGTATCTTTTTATTTTCTCCTTATCAACCAAGATCTTCAAAGCGAAAACACAAACTGATGTTAGTGTAGAGGAACTACACAAGCGTTTGTCACTTAAACTTATTGAAACAACAATAAAACGAAGGGTGAACGTCGTTCATTAAATCAGAAACACACATTAAATATCATAGAACACATTAGGAGAGTTAAGATACCGTCTAAACAACACGTCATTGAGAACATACACTTTGTTTCATGTTAGAAACAAACATGGTTATTAAATCATAGAGGAACGATTCATAACAGTGAAAGGCGTCCTATAGATGGAATCACCGAGTTTCTATTCGCCCCTAGCACCAATAACTAGTTTTGATGTCTTTTTAATGCAATGCTTTGAGATAAGTTGGTAGACAGCTCTGCTGGTAATTTATATGTCCCCGGGATCTGCCGTTATCCTGCATGCCACATTAAAAATTCTTTAAGTTGGGGATCCCGGTTCAGCATTTACGTATGCTTTTCTTTGATCAACCCAAAAAGCAAAAACGAATAGTTTTAATGCTATTTTAGCTATATGCAGTTGCTCCGTTTTATTGAATTACCTTGGTGATGTTATCAAACAGCATACAATGTAGATGTTTTCAGAAATAAATACATTTAAATGTTTTACAGTAAGCAGCAAGTATGATACATATAATATCCGCGAAATATCAGTGTATAAATTCAGCTTATCGGGTTACTACAGCTGTGGTGGTCGTATGGCACATTGATAACACGGTTGCCGGTCACCTAGGCGACCGGAGTTCGATTCCCCGATCGGACGTGAAAAAGGTAATATATATATAATAAGGGGTCACCTGCCCGACCACGTGGGTTTCCTCCTAGTACTCCGGTTTCCTCCTATATTAAGACCCTCGCGTGATTCTATCCGGGCCTACAACAGTGATTGATATTGATTAATATAACTTGTTTCGCAATTATTATAAAAGAGATCAAGTTTATATTTTCTGCCCCTGTATGTGTATTTCATCCCCTTTTGGTTTGTTTAAAACTTTTTCTCCCGGATTATTACTCTTTTGGTTCCCATCTTCACTGACGAGTCTCAAGAAAGATGAAACATCTGTATGATACAGTTTTTTGTATATCTCTCTGAATTACTATGTTTAATTTTTAAGGAGTTCATCCAAATTTTCACTTCCAGATAACAATGTAATGGGAGTATTGACTACTTAATCATTTGAGTTTAGATGTTGTTTATAATTAATTATCCAGAGATATATCAATGCTTAAAAATGTTCACAGTAACATGTAGTTAATGTATCTGAAGTGACTTGGCTTTAAGAAGTACCCTAAGATTAAGTACAATATATTTTCAGTTTGATGGGTGATATGAACTCATTCGACATTCATAGATATAAAATATTCCTGATAGTTCCGTATCTATCGTCCTGGTTTTTATTTTGAGGACATGCCATTGCTGGATTTCTTTCAAATTTTCAAGGCAGATGTCATCGAAGAAACACAAAACTTTAGTATCTAGTATCACGTGGTCGTAATCGCCTTTTTCTTTTTCAAAGTTCTCCATATAACGTATAATTTGATCATAGTTTGTCCTTTTACAGATTGAGTAACAGTTTCGTTTCAGTAATTGCTGTTTTTCTTGCTGTTGGTACAGTTGAATATACATGTACTTGATAAGATGTACCAATATTTGAAAGGTTGTACTGCCCTAGGCCTCCCGACTTGGGGTAATGTTAGACTGGTTCCCTCCCTTAGTTCTCTACTCTCCGCCAGGTCTGCGCTTCGCTCTGCGTAGCAAGGAATGTCTAGGGTGATGTCACCTTTCCCAGGTTAACAATTCCTTGTGTTAACATTAAAAGTCAATAATTATATATTATTTGTGGTATAAGGAAACATGACGAATAGATAAACACGTTTGATTTTCTATCATTTTCTGGAGACTCTGAATCTACATTTTCAAGAAAACAACCGAGTCGTTAGTGGCTTGTTTTGAGAATAAACGGTCGCAAGTTAATCTTCGTGCATGCAGACATATACATTATGGATGCAGAATTAATACAATCACTGATTTATGGCGAACACTTCTGTAAGAAATCCAGATTTACATTGACGTAAGCTGTTGATCTATATCATTCTATTTTCGTCCTTAAATTATGCGTGGTGATTAATTTCACGGGAATAACAGCTAGAAGATCCAATCTATTTCAATGCCCATTCTTTGCTTTCAGAGAGTTTATGTGGGAGTAAGTGATCCAGTGATGTTTAACTTATGGGCAAATGTCTACATGTAAGGAAATACAAAATCGTGTGTCGGAAACCAATGTAATTACAATGTACGATCTAGGAAAAATATATATATCTTATCTACCAGCACAACGGTACATCTCGCTATCTATTCGATTCCGTAAATTTAATTACGCCGAGGTGTTTAATACATAGAAAATACAAGCGTTTGGAAGACCTTCCGTTTGTTTATGGATGAATTATCGGGAAACACAAGCGTTTGGAAGACCCCGCCGTTGCTTATGGATGAATTATCTAGAAAATGTGATTGCGAAGATACACCAGATACATTTCCATTTTAAATGCTTTTTGTAGGTGGCATTTTATTGTTTTCTAATTAAAGCTTTTACATGAAATGTCAAATGTTTATAAAAGAGCTTGGTAGGTTTAAGGATAATGCCTACAACACTATGTAAATGGCACGAGTTCTTATGAGCATTGAATTGATAAAAAACGAGTTGGTAAGGAATCGTTTAGTTTCGTATTTTATTCTGTTGGAATTACGATGAATATAGTTCTTTATATATACTATATAGAATAAACTACATGTTTCTTCATGGTTCAGGAAAACAAAGAATTGTCCATATTTATTTTCTCTCTTAAGTTTCGAATTTAAAAATCATTAAATTATCTCTGAACTACAAATTTTACAGTGTACATGTATTCATTTACAATATCCTTAATCTGGCTGATTTGATTACTTTGTAGTTTAATCGATTAACCAATAATCGGTGTTAGAAATGCATCTGAGACAAACCGGAACTAAATGGAATATCTTTGGTTTTTTACCTTGTCTTCACCATCATGATTCAACACACACATAGACTTAAATTTAATTTCTTTGCAGGTACGCTCAGTTCATGACTAACATTATTTTGCTAATATTTTTTGGAAATGCAGAGTTGTTATTATATTACCGATTTCGACCTAATGAGCGCACCTGTCGCTATATATGAATAAGTATTTTTTTTATGAAACATCATGCATGTGTTTATTAAACGGTCAAGTATATTTTTCAACTTTCATTGGTCTAAAATGAGGTCACCGTTACTATAGATAAAGATGTTTTGATGTTATCACTGGCAGACTTCGTATCTTTTTGATCGTTATGAATTTATATCTTCGAGAATATCGCCACTGAAATCATCTGATATTAAAGCAAGATCATAGTTGATATAAATAAAACAGTTCTGATCATTTCCGGTTCGTGGCTAATGTATTTGTATGTCTTCAAGATACAGTACATGTAGAATATCATATTTATACCTTATTAGCACATTTATTAATTATCATCGAGCCGCTTTCCAGTGAGCGCTTCATTGCTGGTAGCGATTTCCAATAACGGCAATAATGAGTTTACGGAACGCAATTTGCAGCGATCCGCTGGTGACGTTGCCGGCAACGTGTGTCATTTGGCCCCTTCGCTCTTTTTAACTTGCTTTGCTATTGCACAAACATTTTCACACAAACTACCTTAGATTTTAGTGTTCCAAATACACTGCACACGTCATACATACCTTTCAATATACAAATTGACTTACATTTGCATGTTGGATATTGTATGCAACATGCAATTATGTGGTAGGTATCTTTGTGTTATATATTTGCAAATTTTATGTCAATCAGAGGTGTTAAAAGATATTCATTCCCTATGAAATACATAATTACAGAAATTGTATCTGGTAATTACAAATCAATCAGTAAATGATTTATGAAAAGTCTTAGAACGTGGATTTGTTGGACTGGCACATGTATAAACTGCGGGTATGTCTGGCTAGGCGATTGGGTGCCGTAGACCGAATTCTCACGGACGTGAATTCTTCTTTTTTTTTTTCATAAAATCGAAGAGGAAGTGACAAAGTTATCATACCTAAAATACTTGTTTGATACCGTTTGATTACGTGAGCTAAGACAAGAACATTACATATATCTTTCCTCGTACCATTTCTAGACATCTTAAGGATTTCTTGCATTTTGTGGTCTTTGAGAAACAAAACATAGAGAAAGAATTTTGTACCTCAAATGTTTGTTTAATAACATATGATTGTATGGTCAATGACTAGTTTGTTTCTCCCATCTTCAACCGTTTTTATAAAGTTCATCTTTAGCTTTTGTTCAACTGTCCGAGGCAACTTGACCCACACAGATAATGGCATTACCTTAATATTTTACAATTGACCCGTCAAAGTGTCCTTTCCATTCATTATTAAGCGATAATAAATATCCTGTTACCCTTTCGGTATAACTTATAGCTTCACTTAATTCTCTGAAACCAAAGCAACCTCCATTTCATGTAGGCAATATTTCAGACATGACTAATTATTGTATACAAAAACAACGTAAGCATGTCATATGCTGCCAGTGACGGATACATATTAAGCTTTTATCAACACTCTGAGTCAACTTTACCCATACAATAGTCACTTTACCTTAATACTATACCCATGGACCCGGCATTACATCATTTCCTTTCGCCATTATTTGGTATTAGTTCACACGAACTAATGGTATACTTTAACCAGCATTCAAGACGACCATATGTTTTGTTTCGCAATTACAATTGTCGCATTAAATAGCGAGATGATGGTGAAAACATTCACACGAATCTTCAATACTTATTTTCAAATATATTTAGTACTTTCCAACGTTTTAATTTTATAAACATATCTTCGTAGCTCCAGGGGACGGAAGTCCAGGTACAAAAGGAAATTTAATTAAGGCAACGTTTGTTGTCCTATTGTTTTGGCATTACTCATCCCATTTTCAATAAAATTAATCAAAATTAAAATAAAACAAAATAGCGGGAAGGTTTTAGCTGAATGCTTCACTCTAAAAAACGTTTGATGTTTCCATTTCCACCAGGGAACTACGCAATTAAAACATATGTACTTAGGGATGATAGCAATATAGCGTGGCATTGCTTTTGTCCAATGAATAAAATTTCAACATTTGACCGTTGATTAAATCTCAACATGCAATTAATTTAATGGGTTTTGCTGTTAAGCGATCAGATGCACGTAAATTCCGGAATATAGTTCCTGATAAGACACGTATTCATCCTAGAAAATAGTTCCAGATAAGCGCACATCAATCCTGGAATTAAGATAAGCTCATATAATACAGATTACAACTCTACGACCTGAACCTACCACAAACAAGAAAATATATTTAAAATTATCATTTGAAATATATTTATGATAAACATGGCCGCCATGGATCCCACTATGACGTCATTTTACGCTTTTCTCTGATATCATTTCTGAGATAAGATTATATCGAATCCCTTTGTCAAACAAAGCATCCATGTTATGACAATCCAGTCAATTGCATAAGCAATCAGGAACTCGATTGTCTAGGTCCCATGTCGATTTTTATCCATTTCTTGATGAAAATTTTTCAAAATTAAATGGACCTTTTATACAAATGGTTTTTGCGCTCGAATTTGTTCTTAATTTATTAATGGCTTTTCATTAATCAGAAATGGGTCACGTGATGATTTATAAAATAATATCGACTTGGAGAATATGTGAGACGTACACGTGTTTTATTCGGAAATATTGACTGTCAATTGAAAATAGCTTTACTTCCGGTTCTCCTTGATTGAAAATTAGAATCAATAAACAAAGATATTTCAATATTACCTTTTAAGTATGCATTGTCATCGTTACGATGACTGATACAATTACCTATATTGGGGTGCTTCTTGGAATATTATAATACTGCGGATGGTTTTTGGATGTCAAACTCGAAATTGCAGAATGATATTAAACACTTCATTTGAAATGTTTCTGAATAGATAATACTTTGAATATGTACTGGTAATGTATATGTCTGTTTTGTCTGACTACAGTTGTCCTCAACATTTTCTACCAGGTCACCAGTCACTGTTCATTGAATGAACATGCTATCACTGAAAAAGTAAAGGATATTTGAATATAAATGTCTTTGTATTAAACTACTTGTTTTATATAGCATTGATATTCCATGACATGTTCAGGCAAACTTTATCATACATACACCTATGCTAAACATCCACCAGGCCCAGTACGATTTTCCAGACCAGGTGGTTTACCATACACTTTTGATATCATAAGATGACCTTTAGATGGACTTAGAAAACAATATTGAATTTTGTTCACAGCCTGTCAGTAAACATGAGAGCTGCGATCGAGTGGCGGCCGGGCATTTGGTTTTTAGTTTTTTTTTGTTTTTATTATTTTGTTTAACGTCATATTAACAGCAAGGGTCATTTAAGGACGTGCCAGGTTTTGCAGGTGAAGAAAATCGGAGTACTAGGAGAAAAACCACCGGCCTATGGTCAGTACCAGGCAACTGCCCCATGTGGGTTTCGAACTCGCAACCCAGAGGTGGAGGGCTAGTGATAAAGTGTCAGCAAACTTTAACATTCGAGGGAAGAAAACTGCTGGTCAAAAACGAAGGCTAGCCACAAGGTGAACGCAAGTCTCCGTCATGTTTCCCACGCGTATGGAGTAAGACGGACGCATCGCAATGTGCAAACTATATCGACCGCCCCGATCATATGTTACTCCAGGTAGAAAAGGCTGTGAGCAGCCCGTGCTTGAAAAAACGCCACTTTATACCACTACGATATTATGGACAATGTATTGCGCCCCATTAATATACTGTACGACAGCTTTCATGAATCTTAAGGTACCAGAAGACCTCTGTCCCATTTGTCACGAGGATCTGTCTAAAAACATGCGGAGCCCGCCGATTACTTCCTGCGGTCAGTAAGGCAAGTCAACGACTTCATTCGGAGAAGCAAACTCAGCAGTACAGCGCCATCCCGACACATGAAAAATGCAGGCGTGTCCTTGTATATTGGAGGGGAGTCCTGTGGCAACCGCACGAACATGGACAAAAGGCTTTTAATCCCCGCGTGGTCTTTCTTGTGTGTATACATGTGAAAGCGGCTTAACTTGAATACTAGAAGACCGAGGCAGAGATCGATAAGCATATATATATATATATACAACAACTTCCGGTGTAACAACTTCCGGTGTTAGAGGCTGTGTCGTGTAAGGAAACACTGTTTTAATGCTAACCCACACCATTGTAAAGGAATTAAAACATTTCTAAATCGTAGAAGCTCAGAATGATTACTACTCTATTATGAAAAGGGTATGAGGCACCGAAAATGTACTGATTTCGGTGGTTTTTTTTCAGATTTTAAGACGACATTGTCTTCAAGTCTTCGATTAAGATAATATTCAAAATAATCGCAAATCATGAAAATAAAAGTGAAACATCTCAAATTAACTTTTATATAAGATTTGCGAATATCAACTAGATGTTTTTTTTCTTCTTCTCTACGGAGAAAAACATTACGTCATATTGACTGTAATGTTATTAATTATTTATGGCATCTCAATAGTGTTATTTCATATGTTTCTTACGATATTGATGGTAGAATAAGCCAATGATGTGATAATATCTTTTTCAAGTTAATACGCATGATGCTTTATTCAAACACAATTCAAATATCCCTGTCTCGTTTACACATTGTATCAATCCTTCCTCCTACATGTAGCATGCAGCTCAATTAAGAAAATCATAAAAAAGTTCAAATTCAATTCATGACATTTCAAGACAAAGTTTTCTATAATGGCCTTTCTGTTGAGCAGAATCAAAAGCTTTATTGCTTCATAGAATGATGCAATGAACACATTTGAACAGATTTATTTTCTACAGTATTGTTAACAATGCCATCTTTATAGAAGAAACTAATAAAATACGCATTATTTTCTTCAATAAAATATATATCAGTTTTACGATAACAAGCCTTGCACTCGTGGCTTTGCCATATCAAATTTATTTCAGGAAAGGTTCATGTGACATATCAAATTAATGAACTCGTTTCAATGCTCCATCTGACATATCAACTTATGTAAGATCCTTTACACCACAATAATTGTGTTATCTTGGTTGGAAGTACGCAGGTGTGATCGTTATTTTTTTTTTCAAATGCCGCAGTTGTCATAGTTCCACGCCGTCATCGATGGCGCAGGGCATGTGTGGCAAAAGTGATGACGTTGCTCAAATTATAGCATGGTTACGCTGGAAAAGTGATGACGTCATATTACTGTGAGTCACGATGACGTTTTCAGAATGAAAGCACGTGAGAGATGGCATGCACCTGTACATTTTTATTGACTGTTCCAACGCAAACTGATAACAATGAAAAGGGCTTAAAGTACTATAGTCTTGGGAACACTTGTACGACTGAAAGTTGGAATTAGAAAATGCAATTGTAAAACGTATAATCTATGTTGTTATTTAATTGTATGTTACAAACAATGGCGGCGATGGTACAGAAAGTGCATGTGTCAGGCTGAAGTACAGAGTAATACTGTTAGTTGTTCAGGAGCGTTTCTGTGTGTGCTCTGCACTTTTATAATTGCCAAACAGATGTTTAAGTGTCAAATGTCAGCAGTTAGGTGAGAATTGTAGCGCAGTCAAATAGAGGTAAAATATTTATGCTAAATTACTTCAAAATTAAAATCATCCCAAGGTGTCAATTTAGGAACTTGGACATATATCATGTACATTTTAAATTTATTGTTTTTCTAACAGAAGCAATATCAGTGCAAACAACATGATTGTTTTCTTCTTGGAAATGGATATGCGTAAACATTAACGTTTGAATCAATCATTTTTAGCTTCGAATGTCATTTAAGCTTCAACATAGCAGAATATTTTGGCCAAACTTCAAAAATTACATTTATTTTTTATGTCTGATATAAAAATAGTTTTGAAAATGAGGGGGCAAGTGGATGACCTTGTCAGATACCATTGGGCAGATTTATTTTTGTGAATTAAAGCCTTTGGGAGACCAGAACTAGTGACCCAGAGCCCCGTTCGATTTGCACTCTTCTAAGAAGAGAAGCCTTCTAAGAAGATCGTATTCCGTTATATGTAAATCGAGTAAACCGGGAGAATAAAACAAAAAATAAGCAAGTTTTTAAGTTTTCTCAAACACGATGACACAAACATGTGCATGTATGTGTTATATATCCTTCTCTAGTGAAACTCATCACTCGCACACTTAAGACATGGTCGCCGCCATCTTGGAAGATAAATCTTCCAGCTTTGTGACGGAAGAGTGGAAGATCTTCCAGAAGCAGAAGAGCTTCAAATCGAGTGACCGGAAGATATATTCTAGAATGAGAAGAGCGCAAATCGAACGGGGCTCTGGTGTAAAACCTCGTTTTGATTTCTGACAGAAGAAAAAAAACAACATATAAATGATATTTATTACAGTGCACTAACTTACATCCACTTAATATAATAACTTCACAATCGGTTATTTTCAAGTGAAGTTGAAAATTATGATTTTATTTTAAATGATCTGGCTATAAGAACATATTTAATTTTTGCGAATATTGATCCCACTGTCCTTTAAAAACTGTTTAACACGTGATTGTTGATGACAACCGGTAAGAAATTTAGTATCGTGTAATGAGATTAAATAATGAGTTATGCTTATAAACGCAATCATTCTCATTTTTTCATCCCAGGTAACGAATCATTAGTCATAGTTATGTAGCAAATATTCTGTTTTGAATAATTATAACTGCCGAAATAACCTTGAATGTTGGGGTTGGCCACGTCGGTTAATGGCGATATACAATATGATAAGAGTATTAATTACAGTTTATATAGCGGATAATAGTAACCTATGTCCCATGTCCTATTTCATAAAATTTAAGCGACCATGTTGATAACGAAATAGCGATTATATTATCGCCACGAAACTAGCCAGCTATACGGTATTTCGAGAAAATCGTGAAATAGTGTTAAAATTTTCGATGAAGAACTATATATATATAAAGTACTAAGTTCAGTTTAGAGGACACCTATTGTATTGTATATATTATGTGTAATATGAATAAAATGTGTTTTTATAAAAAAAAAAAAAAAAAAAGTTCAGTTTAGTTCATTTATCAACCGTTTACCTTGTTCATCAGTACATGGGGGAAAAAACAATACAAAATTTAAATCACAACACATAATACAGTGAAACATAAGTTACTGTAACATTTTCGCGTAAATCCAATGCGATTAAAATTTGCGAAAATTAATCGCCGCGTAATAATTTCAATCGCAGACAGTGCAACTTTTGTGACTTCAAAATTAAATCGCCACGAAAATAAGTTGGTTTATATTATTCTACTCTAATGTAAACAGTTGAATCCGACGACTATAGCACAAACCAAGTTTTCATATTATTGGAATTACACAACAGGACGGTATATTATCAATGAAATAAGAACGAACTCACTTTGATCTTATTTGCATCCAATACGGTAGAATTATTTTCATGTTTCTACTGTTCTATTGTGCATGGGGTTAGGAAATATCCTTGCCTTGAGGGATATTGTCCAGCAATATTTTGTTTTAAGAAATCACTATAAATTGTTTTGTTATTTTGATTTGTGTTCATAAACATGTTCATGTTTTTCTTCCAGGGTATGTTTGTCAAAAATTGAAAAATATGATGTTTTGAAATTCTTCAGTCATTCCATGATACATCGGGACAATGACGTCACTATGACAAGTTAACTCATGCGCAACAAATCTTTCTCTATAACAAAACATCACGTCAACAATCGGCTTATTAATCCACAAAAAATATCGCCAATGCTTCATGTGGTGCAGAAGACATCAATCAATTGGAACAACGTCACTTCCGGTATGGTTGTTTCCTTTTTACCATTGACGATCACGTGATCAGTAGATGGTCCAATATTGCTATTATATTGCCGAGTATATACTGCTATGAAAGATATACATATATATATATAGACAGCCGTTTTATTCATCATATCACCTAAAGTATCTTCTACAGAAATTTTCACGCGTGCAAAGAGACGAATCAATGCATTAAACGGAACCATTTGAAATTTTCTGTCGAAATAAATCACCTTTTAGAAGATAAATTGTAAATCCATCGACGACTATCTATGTGTAGTATGCAAGGTACCTATTACCTAATCACAATAGCTTGCGTGCCTTTTTTAAAAATCCTGCCATAACATCAATGGCGCATTCATTAACCTCGAATAGCCTTGTGGTTTCTATCAAATGCACATCACCTGATTTCCCACGCGTTTCCGGTCTTATGTAGTGTTTTTTGAGGCACGTGTCATCTGCTTTCTCACACGACACATTAATAACACCTCAAGGATTTCACAGTTAATACGTTTTGACTCGCCCATAATGAACACTTTGTAGGATTTATAATGTGATTCTTAAATAAAAAGTTCTCTCGGAGTTTGTGAAAAAAATTGAAAATCCATTTTATGTTTTCTTCCATGTCTTGAATTAGTTCAGAAAGGACTCTGAATTACACTGAATATCCGACTAATGATAACAGATCGAAAGAACAACATCACTGTTGACACCAGATGATCACGTGATCTGTTATTGCCTTACGGTTTTTGTCTGTCGATTCCATCATTGTCATGGCTCGAGCTTCTACAATAGACTAATTGCATTTTGTTTGTGATTTCGTGTTCACTTAAAAGAATTATTACAGACTTTGGGTAAGCCGAGATAAAGTGGTATCACATTGAAACGACACTGTCTGGCCTGTTCTAGAAATCCCTTTTTCATTTTGTTACCGACCTTGAGATTTAATTTAAAATGCACTTTTACTACGTTAGGTAGAATGTCATCGCATTGTTTTTGACAGAATACTAGCTACAAGGAAATTACTACTAGTCTTGATCATTATAGACTGTCACGGTCGCCGATAAATAAGGACAGGTTTATGTGTGTAACCTTTATCTAACCTCGTTATGTAGTAAATATATGGTTATGATGTACAGGAGGCATGTCTGTTCTAGTTATGAAGTCAATATATGGTTATGATGTAAATAAGGCAGGTATGTGCTAGTTATATATAGTTAATACATGGTTATGATATAAATAAGGCAGGTATGTGCTAGTTATATATAGTTAATACATGGTTATGATATAAATAAGGCAGGTATGTGCTAGTTATATATAGTTAATACATGGTTATGATGTAAATAAGGCAGGTATGTGTTAGTTATGTAGTTAATACATGGTTATGATATAAATAAGGGAGGCATTTGCTAGTTATGTAGTTAATACATGGTTATGATGTAAATAAGGCAGATATGTGCTAGTTATGTAGTTAATACATGGTTATGATGTACATAAGGCAGGTATGTGCTTGTTATGTAGTTAATGCATGATTATGAAAATTAAATAAGACCGGCCTGTCCTAATGCTGTGCAGTTAATACATGATTATGACGTGGTAAACCTGTCAAATGTTTGTAGTTAATGTAAAGTTGTTGTATATGTAAATGGCAAGTAATTACAAATTAGAGACGTAAGAAATCTCCATTTATTAAGCATGAAGCAAGATTTGTTATAACCCTAATGAAGAAACTATGGAGTAGAATTTAGTACATCTGTGTAAATGTTTTTTACGGAGCGGATTTTGTGATTGGTCTATGGTTCCCCTTTTGGAAATAAAATGCACGTACTCGTTGTTTCATTAAAAAAATATCATCATAACTTATTTTTTTCCGGAATGTCACTTTGCATAAGTTTCGCATCGTGTTCCAGTGATAGTACGCAATGTACAGCTCAAATAAAATCGAAAGTTCACTCGTTCTTCCGGGATGCAGGTCTGGCTGTAAAAGACAATCTGTGTCAGACATCAAACTACTTCAACTAAACATAAAACTATCAAAACATCAGCGCCAATACCGACAAACACATAAAAAATGAATAGAAAATTCTTTTATTTTTCCTTGATCAATTTAATTTCAAAATACAAGTTTAGTTTTCAAGTTTTTTTAGTTTCATTGATATATAGGTATTCTGTATTATTTTTCAAAAGAGACTTTCGATGATTTTAATTTTGTCATATAAAATTCAAATCCGGAATAAGTTTTTATTTCTTTTATTTCAGTGTTTTGATAGAAATAACGAGCTCTTGTAGAATTACGTCCACTGTATGCACGTGCATGCATAGCAGATGCTTATCCGGTGTTCTACACAGGATTACTGAAATAAACTATTGTTACCTTGTAAGAATAGATCGAAGTTATTAATATATTCATTTGTTTATTTATCAAAAATATTCGAATGCTTAATTAAATGATTTAAAGCCTATGCTGCAATATGTTCTGGTAATGTTATTCAGTCGTGGTACTGTACAAAAAACTAAAATAGGTCGGCTAACACAAAACTCCACAATGATATCATCCAACAAAGATTCAACAATTCTCATGATTTAATTAAGAAATAATTAACGATGATTCGTGTATTATTGCAGGATATACAACGAGGACGAGGATATTTTGCAATTGAATTAATAACGAAGGCCGCACTATTCTACCATGTACTGTTTGGTTCTAAGATCGACCTCTTTCTAATAGAAAAACAGCAAAGAAACCCCGAGAAAACCTTGTAATTTATTTCTTGAGTATTGCATTATTTGTTGATGAAATATGCAGGCAATACAGTACTACGATCAAGAGCATCTATCAGATGGCATTGATTTTGAAAATTAAAAAAAAAAGATAAAAAAGAAAAGAAAAAAAGGGGGGCCTCCGTAGGATTCGAACTCGCTTCGTGATAAAAATGTATTGAAAGACTAACCCATTAGCCCACTCGGCTATGGTAACCTTTTATAAAAATGGGTGAATATTAGATATATAAAATTATTACAGCCGTGACTCCCGACCGTGTATTATTGGCACGAGCGTGTATTATTGGCACGATCGTGGGTTATTGGAAAATAATACATGGTTTTAAACCAATCAAAACTGGCGTTGCATAGCAAACATGGTAGAATCATCGGTATATCTTACCTTCTCAATCCCGTGTCTAATTAAACACTACCTCTAATGAATTCCACAGCCAAAAGCTTGCATGGCTGTTCGCCTTTCCTGGAAAAGAAAACACCAATAGCAAGAGAATGGATTTACTGCTTTAGAAAGAGTTCATATGGTATCCATGTTAATCCTTCTTTTTTCTCATTCGCTACCCTAGCTTCAGAGAGGTAGATTTATGGACTTTTTCATTTGATAAACTGTCATTATTTCCAATTGACGGTTATCTTGAAACATTCAGTAATATGTTGGCGAAGGTACTTGTAAAGTGCAGAGAGAAGGTCTATTCAGGAAATTACTTTTCTCAGCTCACAGATGTGGGTATAAATGATATAGAATTCGAGGTTTAAATTCCTTTCCCCGTACTATCATGATCTAAGCTGTCGGCTCACCGTATAAACCTATTTCATTCAATTCAGAAACGAATTGTTAGCTTAGGGATAAGACCCCTTATGAATGTTTTTTGTACATCATTGCAATGTATTAGCGAAAATATTAAAATAGAATAGTTTGCTATTAGTCTTTTATTATTTTTAATTGCTAACAATAGTTTTTTCTATATAAGTATTCACAAAACATAATAAAAAGGGAAAAAAATCAACCTAACAAAACTTTTCACTAATAATTCTAACTTGAAGCTCGGATATACTTCTGGGGTATATTAAAAAAAAGGCTTTGCCAAATACTAAAATCCCTTTTATTTGGTCGTGCTAAATAACTTTATTCCTCAAAGATTGATCAAATTAAACAAAAGTTTATTAAAGGTAATTATCTCTCTGTAGGGGGTAGGGGTGGGGGTTTAAGGGGGTTGGTATCAACGCCAGGTTTTATTTTTTGGGGGTAGGTGTCATTTCCTGATGGAAACATGCCTATATCGCAAATGGAAAGTGATCCCACGGGAAAAGGACGCTCTATCTACGTAATAATCAATTTAATGAATGTCTGTTTGAGATGCCGTTGAAACATTTATCTGTGTTTTATGAATGTGTTTTAATTATAATACATTCAACTTTCATTTTCATGCCATTTTCTGTCAAATGTGACCTTTTCATTGCTTCCCTTTGAAGGTCAGGTAAGACAGGCTTGATAGTACATTCAGTTATTTAGAAACTTCTGAAAATCTAAATAACTGAATAAGTCAAGAGACAACCAGAGACATGTGTTATAGACAGGGCATGTTGTGTATACGTGCTTACTTTGGGGTAGTCTGCATCCGGCAAGGAGTACTTGATTAGAGTTAGCTCCCCTGCACAACACCATATATGCATGTACAAAAATATAATAGGTCTGCGTTGTTGATCGATATGGCCCATATGTCTATATTTATAAAAACGATGTGGGAATGTCCTTCTGCGAGAGGAAAAATAATTATATATGTAGGCCTATATATATATTTAGACACAAACGATAAAACTTTTGAGAAGTAATTAGCAGGGAATAAATGAATGTGTGAATGAATTGAATTAATGCATGTAACAGATAGATAAAATGAATGAATGAAAGAATGAATGAATGAATCAATGAATCAATGAACGAATGAATGAATGAATGAATGAATGAAGTACGGCGAACGCTAGCCCTCATGAGGACATTGTTGCATTTGTTGAAGTATTGGAAAATAAATATTTATTGAACCTTGAAAAAAAACCAAAATAAACCAACTGAATATACACTTGTAGATATTCTGATTCTAGAATGTCCCGAGCGACTGAATGACAGTGGTTCATTGTGATGCTTGTTCATACGCAACAAAATGTTTGCAATTTCAGTAATGAGTAAACAATTTCATAGCTACAGAAGCATGTTTGCAAATATTTAGCAATTCACAAAGGATTTGTTTTGTAATCCCACTCTCATTGCTATTGTTATTTAAAGCCAAACTTTGAATAATTCAACAATAGAAGATGACCTTGCCGGTTCACCTTGTCAATGAATCTGCGGGCATCTCATCTGTATTGATTCAGACTGAACTTGATCTCAGACCTCCCTAAAGTGTTAGTAGTATCACAGCGAATCATTCTTCACATTATTGGTCAATTAGAAATACATGTCTGTTTTAACTTGATTCTTGCCATCCAAATAGAGATTTTAATTGATTATCATTCTGATTAGTCCGCTTAATGATCGATGATAATATTACGGAAAATGCATGTCTTGAAAATAGCCAATTTAAAAGCAATATCCTGTGCTTGCGACCAATTTTTTCATGGAATTTATATCATTATAAAGGAATGTACATTTTATTATTTTTCTTCATTATTCATCAGAGTGTTCCTACCATTGCAATTCACTCTGTTCGTTGTTCTTTCCTTGTTCAAACGCAAAATCGCACACCTCTGGTTTTGCAACGCATCCGGGAGCCGCGATAGGTTAGTCAGTTTGCTGACACTTATGGGATCTGTGTAGGTCTGTGTGTCATTGGCCCTTGGTTTTGTATTGTTAAACGCCCTATCAACAGGTTGGGTCATTTAAGGACGAGGGAAGACTAGATTGGTTTAATATTGTTTTTGGTCCTATCAAAAGCTACGGTCAAGTAAGGACAGGGAGACTTTTGTTTAATTGTTGAATTGTTTTATTGTTGAGTATTGCTTAACGTCCTTTTAACATATACGGCCATTTAAGGACGAGTGAACAATAGATTGGTTTATTATTGTTTTTGGTCATATTAAAAGCTACGGTCATTTTAAAACGGGGGAGACTGATTTGTTTTGTATTGTGTAACACACTATCAACATCTACAGTCATTTAAGGCCATAGGCGTATTAAGATTACTGCGACGGCAATCTCCAAGCAAATTTCAATGAAGACAATATGATCTGAAGAGCTCTCCCTGATGAACCCTTAAGTCTGAATTTTTTTTTTATCTGAAACATTAAACATATAGCAACACACTCTTGTCGTTTACTTAAATAGGATTGGATCCGGTTGAGTTCATCACCAATCACCCAATTAACATACCCTAGACGTTTGACATGGTCATTGACTACGAGTACAGCAGACAGGTCGAGCATGGCTAGAACCGTTCTACATTTCTAGCCATGAAAACCGTGAAGATAAGTGTCCAGTAAACAGTTTGTATTATTACGAGTTAAATCTAATCAGGAGAATGACAAGTAATAACAAGCAGATTTGTAGCCAATGCTTCACAGTGGTTTGGGCAATATATCTATTGCATCCAATTTCTTCGTGTTAAGTGTTACATACACATTGTTCAAACACATGAAAATGTCCAACCAGTCAAAAACAAATTACATCACATCCAGATTTAGAACTTACGAAATGTTCGGTGGTCGAGTGGTTAAGGTGTCCCGACACTTTATCACTAGCCCTTCACCTCTGTGTAGCGAGTTCGAAACCTGCGTGGGGCAGTTGCCAGGCTACTGACTGTAGGTCGGTGGTTTTTCTCCCGGTATTCCGGCTTTCCTCCACCTCCAAAACCTGGCACGTCCTTAAATGACCATGGCTGTTAATAGGACGTTAAACAAAAACAAACCAAACCAAGCAAACCAAAATGTTCAATTTGGAGAAAAAAATCCGTATGCGTTCGGAACACATCCTCGAGGCAAACCTCCCACATTAATATAGGTGTTCCAGTGATCTATAAATGACGTCCTCGACCGACATTGTATGGATCATGTGATTTAGGATTAATAGTTCTAGGGTATGTTCGTTAAATTGTCATATCTGTGACATTGTAACTAAAGTACAATATTCGACATATTTCGAACTTAAGCAGAAACAGTTAAACTTCTGACACGTTAACATTTCACATCTCCATGAATAAATGCGGGTTGCATCAGTTTGAAAACGGAATTAAAGATTCTCCAAAAACCATAAATCTTAGCAAACGACTGTCAGCCCCTCAATTCTCAATTGCTTTTTGTATCATTTGCAATTTACCATCAAATATTGATGAGTATATCCATCATTTTCTAGAACACTGTGAAATTGCTTTTTAAAACAATAGCCGGCAGAGCTTTAGAAATGAGGGAAATGCAATCTTCGTCAAGGACGTAAACATGTCCCAGAATTCCTCGCGGGCATCCTTGTTCCAATGACGCAGAGACAATCTAAACTGTTTAGAATTTATATTGCTATGCGTCGTGCTTGGATTATGTAACTGAATCGAACAGAAAACATTTCGACAAGCGAGTAAAATGTATTTAAAGTACGCAATTTGTCTTCTTCTGAATGTGAGACTACTTTTGCATTCCGACAACATCTGTTTCCGATCCACCCTCGTTATAAAACAGAGGTCCCATGATGAAATGTGTTTGTGTCGTAAATCGCCCGGAAGGAAGAAAATGTATTCTGTCTTTCTCAGGTGAATACTGACAATATAGAGAGCGCCGTACACTTACAGAACGTCTGCCAGGAACTGTCAGTTGACTGTCAAATGATGATACATGTACATGTAAAGCAATTGGACAAAAGTCTAGGCGCAGACCCTGTAATTCGTCCTCTGTAACAATTTTGTAATAATTTACAGGCTGTTACTAGTTTTCCATTCTTTTAATTGGATCGTCTTACTCAAACTTGGTGTAACAAAAAAAAAAAAAAAAAAAAGGAATATATTGTTTTTGGATTTTTGATATTTTCAATACTATCCCATTCTTATAGTAGACAAAGGATACAGCTTATACATGTTTGTGATATCTTTATTTATTACATAATGCGTTTGATTTTCCTAAACTATAAACAAAACATTATTTTGAACTATTTCACGGCTATAATGACTACTGCACGGTCACGTGTGAACTATTGAACACGGTGACGTTTCGGAATTTCGTCCTACCCTTTCAAGCGTCTATGTCACTCAGATGTCAACACTGCCATTGACTGACAGCCATGGTGTCTTCTAGACTTACAGAAAAGTCGGGATTTCAGTGATTCTGAATGTGTTTAGTGATTATGTTATAAAACTAGTATATCATGGGTGTCTGTGCAATAGTCCAGAATATTTGACCCTCGGTACTGGCAATCGGCCTTCAGCCTCATGCAATAGAACATTGGTCGATTACAAGTACCTCGTGTCAAATATTCTGGACTATTGCACAGACACCCATGCTATATTTGTATAATATATATACATATCCATATTTAGAATAATGAATAGTATTCCTATAACGATGTGGATTGTGTATAATGCTTGAGTCCTTGTGTCACGTATACACAGTTAAGTGTAGTAGCAAACCTCATTACCGATCTCATTTCCAGTGGGAAACCGAATAGGGTATGGATCAGGAAGCCTAGTGGAAATGACACGTTGTATTGAATTAGTCCTGTGTGACATATATTGGACCCGACGACCCCGTATTACAGGGAGCCGACTTTCTAATGACATGGCTACACGTGTTATGAACAAGACGAAACAGCAATATTGATGTTAATGTAATATTTAATGACAGCGGTGATGGACGTGACAGCTTATGCGGGCTGCTTTTGGCGTCCTTTTTATTTACTAGTGTCGGAATGAGAATCAATCAATCTATCAACGAACGAATGAACGAACGAGCGAAGGAAGGAAGGAAGGAAGGAAGGAAGGAAGGAAGGAAGGAAGGAAGGAAGGAACCACTGAATGAATGAATCAACGAACGAACTAACGAAAGAACGAACGAACGAACCAGCGAGGAAGGAAGGAAGGAAGGAAGGAAGGAAGGAAGGAAGGAAGGAAGGAAGGAAGGAAGGAAGGAAGGACAAATCAATCAATCAATCGATAAATCATTCCATCAATCAATCAATCAATTGAGAAAAAGTCGATGAAGTTATATCACTCCTACTCTTTGGATAAAAATCAACCAGTGGTAATTCACAGCAACCTAAAAAAAGGCAATTATAATCAAGGATATATACCAACCAGCAGATAACAATGAAGTTTGTTTACCCTTAAACAATGAATATAAACAAGAACATATGTCACTGAGGGATGGACACACTAGCGGACATGGCATTATTGAGATGAAGTGGTAGGTGGTTTTGGTCTACCGAATTCACCAGTTCAGGAGATAGGTAAAACACCATATTTTAGATGTCAGTAGATCTAACAAACAAGACAATCTGTGAGAAATATCCGGACTGTCCTGTACTATATCGGGAATCAAAACAAGAATTTCAAATTGACATCCGGCATTGATCTGGAACTTTCCAAGATCGAATCAGCCATTAGTAGAGAATCCAAAGAATGGACACATTATTCATGTTGTCCGTATCGATCCCTATATATCGGATGTGACGGGAGAACTGCGGGATTCCAGATGATGAATGTGGTTGTTTTTGTCTATCACTGTTTTCTAACAGGTAATTTGCAAGATCATCGTTAAGACGCTTATGATGATAAAGTATTTTTGCAATATAATTGATCAGAATTATTGATTTATTAAGAAGTGTAGTTCATGGTTCTGGATTATAACAGAAAAAAAAAATCTTAACAATTACTTAATAATCCACACTATTAGACACTTGAGTTCGGTGGTCAAATATAATGAAGTCCATTGTTATATCAAACACTATCAAATGTTTCCAATTTCGGAGGTTCACGCTGGACGTTATCAGATGAGGATGAGGATGACTAAGTTATCAACAACGTTGCTGAAATATTCCACACAAATATTTCAACACAATCTCTGTGAAGCATAACATCTTTTCCCTTTTTTGAGAATACTTTTAGTTTAGGATCGAACTAGGAAAATAAACAGCTTTCCAAAGATACATGAGACCTGATTCAACCTAGCCTAATCAAGACTTCAAAACATATGTTTTATTGCGACAAACTGCTGTAGAAGCTGGAAAAGGACATCGGCAGGGTATATGAAAAAACTAGTGCGTGCTAAGGCAATACTAGTGCGTGCAAATATAATGAAATTGCTTGTTCACATAGCCCGTTCGCGTGTGAATGAGAAGGTCATCTGTGTGCGTGCGGTGCTGTTGACCTTGGAGTGAAGGAATTGTTCGTTTGTAATTGGTTTAACACAATAAAGTAATTGATGATCGGTGTACACGAAGAATTGGGCAACTGACGGACGTTTTTATAGTACAATCACACTGAAATGTCACATCTAGAGACACTAGTATGACACCTCACCAGGTCGCATTACACTGCCAACGGGCAGACCACTATTGGAATTGAAAACAATATCTGAATACACTTACATTTATGTTGCTTATGGTAAGTAACTAGGATGATCCGTTATATTTAGCGCTATGAAAAACATTTAATTAATGTGCAATACGAATGCAGAATTAGAATAAGGTACAGCTATTATACATCTACATGTATATATCATTAATTGTCAACAGTCACAATGCTAAGATACAATGTATATTCAAATCCCCTATTACCAATAGTATTACTATAAGTCAACGATGCAGCCGCAATAAGATTCTAAATTCCATATTTAGAACAAACATTTCCAAAAAGCATTTTGACAAATCAAGAACGTCCGCTCCTTTAATCGTTTATTTAAATAATCCCAATTTTCATTATCTACACTACCATATCCCCACCCAGACATCAGGAATACCCCCGATTTCTGTTTAGAGATTTCGTTTTTAAGAATGATGAACGATGTTACCATTTCATAAAGCTAAGCTTTGATGGTCGAGCGCGTTCGTACAACCTGCTGTAGTTCATTTCAAGGTTTTGTTTGTTTAAAGCTCAATCCTGTTTGCGGTTTGCATTTTTTTTGAAGTTGGACATTTTCATTTTTAATGTAACACGTTGATATTTGTTAAATCTGAAGATGACAGATAGTATTTCACAAGAAATAAAAGTCAATACAGAGCATTTACTACATATTAGACGTATTTTATGATGTTTGATGAATAAGCGAGCTGACTTTGAATCAATATACGTCTGCATGATGACAGAGACTACTGTAACAGGAATCATCTCGGGGATACATACCTATATGTACGTCCTCTGTGTAATAGATATTCCAGTTGAAATGTAATTTTTTTGTCAGACAAAGCATCTCAAATGATAACAGCCATCTATATCTTACCAAACCTGATTAAAGAGGTTACTAACCCGAGCATTTGGTGTTTGATGTTAAAGAAATTTAAAAGCATTTGTAGCGCCTTAGGATTAGGCATATTTCAATTTCTAAAGCCAATTGCACATTTAGTGTTTTTATTGGAAGTTAAAGCATTTTCTATGGGTATTTTTTCATTTTCCAATTTCTTCGTGGGCTTGTAAAACACAATTCGCTGTACTTCGTAATTGATGTTCCATGCTTCATGGTTTACAAATGATTTATTTATCTGCAAAAGTGCGTACAGCTTTTTGCGATTTAAAGACTTCTCTGTAATAGAGACGAAAAAAGGCGATCTTAAAGGTCATACATCCAGGGCCGAATTGTTCATACAGTTATTAGGCCAATCACAGTTCAAAACAACAATTTTAAAATCCTGAAAAAAATCATTTCTGGTAAAACAAACTTGACTGACTTTTTCGAAAACTGTAGCTCTTTTTAGTCTCTCCCTATCTGGCAATTTTTAGAAATATACATACACAGATGTTTAAGAAAGGAAAAATGTGATATTCTCTAGTCAAATGATTAAGTTAATCATCGTTCGAACCACAAAGTTGACCACAAAGTACTTTCGACGTGAAGGGGTGAAGGTGCAGACATCTGATATGGCGATAATACTTATGGCGTATGAATATCGCGTAATGGTGATTGGGCGGAAGTCGATGTGCAGCGGAATTCGATAATACATTGGTAGGTCTGGTTATCTTCTGACCTGGATATCAGACAAGTACAACCAATCAGTGTCTGGGTGTATCTTTACGGCGAAACTTCTGCTATGAAAAACCATCAATCCAATATTAATAGCGAGGTGTCATCAGGACTGTGGTAATATAACTCTACTTCCGGTGGTTTACGACGTCAGATTAAGAGTCATTGGGCATCAATCAAACATAATGTGTAGGGCGATGAGAAAACTGTGACGATTATGATGTAGGTGTATATGTAATGTATGCATACCTCTAGTGAGCTATTTCAATCTATAGTATATATACATAATTGTCTGTACAATACAGATAAGTAAATTGTCGAATTTTCGAGGTAATTTGCCCCTTTATCAAGATACAGGTAAATAACAAACGTTTACAAACAGACTTAGAACATAAAACAGTCACGGATTGCCTCGAAAATTCGACAATTTACTTGTCTGTACTGTCTAAATTACGACATCACTAATTATATAAATATATTCATCACAGTACAAATACGATAGGAAATTTAAACCTTTACCTTCGGATCAACGACACATTGTGCATATGATACATTGTGCTAAATTATTAGATATACTGTATAACATGGTAACACAAATGACGAAGGAAGACAACTTTATGACAAGTGCCCTGACCGGGCCTCGAACTCACGATATACGGCACACAATCGCCTATCCAGAAATACCTACATCGTGTACAGCTGTAGGCCGATGTGGCACAGCGGTATAAGCATGTTACTTATATAAGCATGTAACTTATATCTACATCATTGAAATAATATTGATATTTTTTGTTATATTTCCTACGTTTTTGTTATATTCCATGCGAACAAATAGTCAAATGCGTGATTAAAAACAATAGAAAACAAAATCTTTGATAGATTTTTTTTGGAAACCGACTCAGTAGGCGGAATTTTGACATGCATGTACATGAAATTGAGATATTACACGTGTTGTGATCTAGTCATCTTTTGATCACTAGCCTTTTGACCCTTTCCTGGCATTATGATAATACATTTTGATACAGAACAAATGATTAGTTAAGGGCGCTGGTCAATAATGGTGCGTTGGGAATAATTTCTTAAGAAGGGAAGAAGTATTGGTATAATTTAGATTTAGGTATTTTTTCTGAATACATGACGCCGTAGGTTTAATCAGGTTCAACAAAATTGGTCCACAACTATGCAGCAAGATGTCGGAAAACATTGATCTTTTGCAATTTCTATATATCTACTGTACAGTGTATAAATCGGTCTGAATTGATGGGATGATTGAATACCTATAGGTTGGAATACACAAGACGTATTCATAGATTGTGGTCTGGTTATATAATTAGTCAGTCTAAAGTGATTTATAGAAAATAGACTAATATAGAGTATGAACATGTTATTTGACAGAAATCTTTAGCGTGTAACACCGGAAAAGTATTTTAATGTTTTTTTTTTTTATCTTTTGGGTAAAAATGCATGAAACAGGACGGTAAATGAACAGCAAAACGTGGTAAAATAAACTGCACAAGAATATAATGGCGCCAAATTCCATTTACCAGTAAACGTTTAAGATGACTTTATCAAAGAATCAGGTGAACATGTTCAAATGAATAACTTAAATGTCCGCCTAAAAAAACAACAACAAAAACAAAAAACAAACAAACAAAAAACCAAAACCAAAAAAAAAAATTATAAACAAACAAACAAAGAAAACAAAACAAAACAAAACAAGAATAAACCTCAAATAAAAACGTATCTTGACATTAAGAAAATGTAAAACTGAATAAATTCAAGTTTTACCAAACCACGGCGTTAAAAAATACCATAATATTGTGATTATAGGTAATAACTTGTGTGTCATGAATTGATATTTGAAGCGCTGGAAAAAAAATCCCGTTATATTAGAAAACCGAATATTTATTTAGTTGTAAAACAGATCACTCTATTGTGAAAACAAATTTTCTTAAATGCGCCACTCTCGACCTGCAGCGAAAAACATTGCAAATAAGCCAATATATGAATCATAGCATTATTATCATAACGAATATAGGCCACGTCTTTTAAGTTTCCAGCTTTCAGGATATTTTCTCAATGGAGTATTTTAGTAAGACCTCCTATCGTAGAGTATTATGACCTTAACCCTGACCAGTGGTCATTTGTCTTCATCACTGTAAAGTGGATATCCATCAGTAGGTTGGTTATTTCTCAAGGCTGTAATGAGGGGACAATAGTTTAGAAGAAGCGCTGATTACAACGAGACCAATCATTTCGCCATTATTACGAGCTGCGTCGCAGTAGATAGTAAAACGGGACGAAATCTACATTAGAGTCGAGAGGTACGGAATCAGATGAAGGCAGATGACTGCTCAGTAGAGGGCGCTGATTGCTGTTGAAGTTGTGTTGCTGCGTGCTCAGTAGAGGGCGCTGAACGCTGTTGAAGTTGTGTTGCTGCGTGCTCAGTAGAGGGCGCTGAACGCT
This sequence comes from Pecten maximus, assembly GCF_902652985.1. Classification (NCBI taxonomy): domain Eukaryota; kingdom Metazoa; phylum Mollusca; class Bivalvia; order Pectinida; family Pectinidae; genus Pecten; species Pecten maximus. The sequence continues at coordinate 57,196,683 of NC_047015.1, read as the reverse complement.
GCTGAAGTTGTGTTGTTAAGAGACTCTAAGAGATAATTTTGAATTAATGACAAGCTAACAATGCATTTGTGTTAAAGTCTGGTCAGCTTAACCACTAAAATTTCTTTCTAATTCATTTTTAGTGTTTTATCTTAAATTGAAACAGGGATTTTGATGAACGTTAATTAAGAACAAGATTACCGTCAATTTGATTTCTGAAATAAAACAAACTCCCCCGTAAAACGCCGCTTAATGTGAATGGCTACACGGAATTGAAGAAAAGGTGAAAGTTATTGTTGAACGATGTATGTCGCTTTTGATTAAATCTTTTTAAAAAAAACTTATAACTGTATAAGGAGGAAAAGAAGATGAAGAAAAAAAAATCACTGGCCTTATTATTGATGAAATATACAGGTGAATCGCTTCTGATATGAAGCACCTTATGACAAGCGGTTTAGTCTAAACATATTTTGTTACCATAAATAGCAAAAGTGGTACATAGCCTAACATATATAATATAATGCTGAAATAAAACAGGACAAGCTACATTGCTGGTGGAGACATTGCATATGTTTTTTGTTTGGTTGATAATAAACTAGCTTATTATATTTTTGATCAATGGCCACGAAATGTATTCACTGTTCATTTTCATTTTACAGGTAGTGAAAATGCTGATCATCGTTGTCTGTCTGTTCGTCCTGTGCTGGATGCCGCTACAGGTGTATCAAGTCCTGTCTGAACTTTACGTGGAAGTTAACAAGTAAGATCAACATTAACATTATTGACTTCTTCCGTAAAAAAGGTATTTCCCGATGTATTACTCAACATGTTTTGAGGGCTAAACGGGGTTTGGTTTCGTTGCGTGGTATCGGCAAAACAACATCCTTTTTGGCCAAAAATGTATCATTAATAATTCTCGTTATCACATACCATCCTCATCTACACGGGTCATTGTCCTCACTTACAAGGGTAATCATCCTCATCTTCCCAGGTCATCATCCTCACATACCTGGGTCAACATTTTGAGGATTTAATTTTTTTGTGATACTAATGAATATTTGCATTGAAAATGTATTTCACAACTTTCTTTTATTAATTTCTTCTTCTTCCTCTTGTTCTTCTACTTCTTTTTTGAGCATTTATCAGAAATTGCTTAAATATATAACGTATAGTCTTAGCCTATTTCTAGGTCCAACAACTGATGCTTTCAGTTATATAGGGATTGGATTTCACTAGCGCCCCATTTAGAATATATTCTTAGAGGAATTGCTCCATAAAAGCATGGTTAACATAGAAGTGAAATCCAATCCCTATATTTACACTTACGGATGTTGTTTCTATAAGTCTTTGTGATTACAATATTTTTTCTTTGTAAATAAAAAAAATCATATAAAAGTCGTACACAGTGGGAGGAGTCAATTATTAGAACAGCCAAGGGTGACGCTTCACAACAAATTGAGACTTTTTTTCCGCGGTAAAAAATAGTTCTGTTTTTTATTATGATATTAACATAACTAATCAAAACATTTTGATAGATTATCATGTTTAATATTGTCAAACATGTTAGATTTCAAATAAAAAAATAGCCCTTTGTAACTTAAATTGTAAATGTAAACAAAGCCATGTGCTTGGCGAAAGTAGTTCCCGTACCCTGTCATATTTTCATACGCAAGTTCAAAGGTCAATGTTTCCATGCAAGAATGGTAAACAAATCGGTCTGGTATTGTTATATAGTGACAAAACTTTGCAAATGTAAATATAGGATCTTGGCGCAATATAAATGAATTATGGCATGTGGGGTGAAAACAAGTCCCTGTGAGATAAGTTACGCAGCTGTCGTAGGTGTTTCCGGAGTTGTGTCAGGTCTAATGAGTTTTCTTTTTGTTCGACATAATTCTTTATTGAATTTAATCGTAAGTTGATTACAAAGATTTTTTTTACCGATGTTGAGTGTTTTTGTTCCAACATTTTATTGGTACTGGCACGACAAATGCTGGCATTCCAAGGCTTGTGTACGGCTGATATCTTGGGAAACATTTCGTGTCAGACGAAATTTATTTACTTGTGATCCTTACCATGGTACCACGCATTGCTCGACAGATGAGAAGGCGACATTTATATAAAAAAACAGATTTGTATAAAAAAATTGTTTTATCTCCAGGATAGAGTTGAAATCAAAGTACTTAGAGCATTTAAAGGCAGACATGCCTTGAGAAATGACCGAGGTTTAATATGACAATGGCGTCATTAATTTGTCTGGCATTTCTGAACGATTTTTGCGTTAATTTGATTTTTTATAATCACAATGACGAGACAATACATAGACAAAATGCTCTAGTATCTATCTACGAAATGATATATAATAAGCCGAACTAATTAATAAATTGATCATTAATTGAATGAATCACATTACATAACTAATCAAATATGATGATTTCGCTAATTAATGACTTTTTAAGGATTTATTGATGGCTAAAATTCCAGGCAAATTTGATATGTCTGTATTATTATACCATGTAATATAATGTACCTGTATGTATACTATATGTAAAAGGATGATTAAAAAAGATTTCAAAACTGCAAAAAAAAAAAAAAAAAAAAAAAAATTCCAGGCAAATTAGTAAAAATCCCAACACTCTTAGCTATGAACCAAGATTTTGTCTCCATCTTCTGGGCGAAAAGACGAAAGGACAAAATGGTACAAATCAGCCGACTTACTTATCTGCTTATGGGCCTAACAGAACACAACAGCCAAATCAATGTCTATCAATTCATCTATTCTCGGGGAGTGAAATTCATCAGCCGCTTATTTTCTAAAACAGCACAGATATTTTATATCTTTTTAATTATCAGGTTTTTAACAGTCATGTTTTGACAATAAGCATTAGCAATTGTTTTCCGTTATCCTTTTTCAAATGGAAAATATAGTGTAAAGTGTTACCTTTTCTATTTCCGTGTAACAGGGACAATTTTGTTTAAGTGTAAAGAGTTCAGTCAAGGGAGTAAACGCCAACATGTAAAACCATCGCTAGGACAGGGTATGAATTACATGATCTTTGAAACACAACCATTTGTCGGTTAAGTCAGTTGAGATTGGCATTGTTTCAGTGTTGCCGTTGACCCATGGCGTGGATGACGTGGTTTTGCGATGGTTAATATAATATGTAAAGAGCTCGAAGACGAAAAGCTGAGTCAGTTTTCAGCTATGCGTAGGGTATAGTCAACATCAATAAGGATTTTGACGATGGAACACCGGCATACCATATCAGATTAGCTCATCACATACATATTACGAGTATTGAAGGGACGCTTTTCAAGGATGCCACAAGTATCAGAGGTCGCGAAGAAATTAATTTGTAGCTTGTATTCCATATTTTGTTTTATATCTCGAGCTCATGTCACCTCATTTCGAAGGCTTTTAAGAAGCATGGAAGACATACGCAATATGTTTGTGGTTTTTTAAAGGGAGATAAAAAAAAAAAAAAAAAACAACAGCACATTTCGCATAATTGATTGATATACATGAACGTTGGGGGCAAGAATCGAGATAGGGATGTAATAAAGTTGTTTTGTGAATGAAATGTATATATTTTTAAACATCAAGTTCAGATATTTTCTCGACACAGCTAAAGAGATCTAGAGAGACAGGATATTGAATGATTTACCGTTTAATATAACATATATTTCACGAGTATGACAGAATATCGATATTCGCACGAACGAAAAATATCGAAATATTCGTGCATACTCGTGAAATATATGTTAAATTAACGGGAAAACCGTTCAATTTTCAATTTTATTGCATTTTATATACTTACAAGCAAAATTGAAAATTTCGAAAAAAATAATAGTGTCAAAAAGTGCGGGTACATTGTATCAGTAACATAATTCATGACGTCAACTCTTTGTGACGTTACACTACGTCAACTTGACGGTGTCTTCTGCTGTGATCGGAGAAGATGTGCATGAATAACTAACATCAAGTGAGTATTCTGTCAAAAACTGGTCTGAACATTCAGAAATACGGCAAAATAACCAATTAATATATATTCGCTTCCATTGGAAAATTTGACAATTTTTAATGTGGTGACAAATGTTCGCTTTGATTGGTCAAAGACGAAAATCTTATATATTCACTGCAAAATTTAAAAAAAAATCGTGCTTTCAGAGTTAAAAACCAATTGATTAATTAACATGCAAGTATAAATGTAGTTATGTTGTATAAAAGGTGACTATCTTCATGGTGGGATATACTGATTAAACCAATGCAATAAAATCGACGAGTTTGTGTTAATGTCAACGAACTATATTATCATTTTGACCGTGAACAGTCGCCTTTTGTCATGACGTCACAAGAATAGCTCTAATTGACAGAGCGCGAAATTTGACGTTGGAATATAAAACCACTATTACAGACTGTATATATATATATACACATACAAAAAAAATGAGATTTTAAACGGAAATAAAAGTATAAATCTGCCTTCTTTGGAAAGTTATGGTCCAAAAACTCTCACAGGATTACCGACAAATTAACGAGCATTATTCAATTTATCTGTAATCCCGTGAGAACTATTGTACCATCAATTTTCCAAAGACGGCAGTTTAATGTTTAAATAACCCATTCTTATTTCGGTGGCATTTTACCATTGCCGATGAAAGACCATAAACGTAGAATTGGTTTTTGACCCTTCCATCCCTCAGTTGGTGACACTATTATCATAGGCTACATTGTGAGTTATATAGGTACGAATCGAAGTAGCGTCGTATGTACATCTTTTTTTATATTTAAACAAAAAACTCAAAGAAATGTCTCTCTGCGACTGATTTTTATGCTCACCTGTCTAAACACAGCTATAAAACATTCAATAAACGCTTAAAAGAGATACTTCAGAGTCAATCTGTTCCTATCAAGCTCATAATCATTCCCTTAAGAAGTAATAGAAATTTCTCCAATAAACCTCAGGTTTACATTCTTTTAAGGAGAAGAAAATGTAACGATCTTTCCCCAGATAGAGGAACACATCTGATTTGAACATTTGCTCAACAGCAACAATTTCAATGAGCCCACGGCACTGCGAAGCCGTCCAAAAGGGTTGCGGACTTCATTAGGCCGTGTTGAATAAAGGTACTCTTCTATACGCAATGGTAACATAACGGCTGTTGTCAGACCGATCCCTAACATCATGTGTGTCCTCCCTAAACAGCTTTAGCGTCTCTGATATCTGCGGGGCATGGAGTTCAAAAGGCCATTGTCTGTCTGTAGAGGAATGTTATCCCATGCCTCAGTAAGAGTGTTAGGCATTTGGGAGAGGTTAATTGGGATGTTAGACCGATTCCGAACTCTGCTGTCAAATTCACCCTACAAGTATTTAATTGGGGATAAATCGGGGCTACATGGAGGCCATTCAATAGGGATACAATTTTGGGTTGCAAGTGAATCCCTACAAACTCTGTCAATGTGTGGTCTAGCGTTATCCTGCTGAAAGATCAAATGGTGCCTCCTAATAATGTCACAACCTTAGGAGTTCATCTCGATAGCGTTCAGCTGTTAAATTCCATGAGAAATTCCTCCCAAAACCATGACCAATCTATCCACAAATCTGTCGCGTTCAAGGTCAAAAGCGTCTGCAAAACACTCCCCTCGATACTGGTACACACGTTAACGTTGGTGGTCATCTGATCTAAATGACGTGAATCGAGACTCATATGTGAAGAGCATAGACCTCCAACGTCTCATCGGAAACGTCTAGGCCCCAAAAATTTGCAAACGACGCACTCGGCGTTGAGATATCAGTGGCAAACCATCAATGTGCTGGCAATAGAAGTGTTTATATGACTCTTGTAGTATATTTCTCAAAGGTTTTGGGGTGAATCCGACAGGTTGCATTACCAATGATCTCTCGTACCTTTCGGATGCAGTTAATCTGCGCTCACGCATATGAACAAAAGTAATGGACCTATCTTGACGTCACAACGTTACAAGTGGACGTCGGGATCTCAGTCAGTCACCAACTCTTTTGTGGTATTGAGACATATATATCTAACCAATTCGATTGGGGAACTCTAAACTGAGAAGCAACCTGTTGTTAAGTACTGCCGCCCATTTCGAGAGATCGTCCTCTATCAACTCTGGATAGCTGTGGCATATTTATAAAAACAACTTTAAATTTAAATTGAATTGAATCATGCGTCCTGGTGATAGTTATAAATTGACAGTAGTTTAAATGAAAAAGAGCGCATACAGTTGTACAATCACGGTATATTGGTATTTTTTTTATTTTGACACGGATGACTGATTTTAAATATTTAATTGGGTATTAGGTAAAGCTACATACTATTCCCTTACTTTTTATATGACTATGTATATTGAATACAAACTATTTTACACAATAAAGATGTTGCGTTTCTTTATCTTTCAGTAAACATACGATTATAGTTGACGTGTACATACGTCCCTGCTATATTTACATTGCAATTATGTCGTATTTCCTCTATCATGTTTTTTCCAGAACGTTTTTTCCAGAACAAAATACCAAAGTAAATAATTATGTGAACATCAGGGGGAGTGTGGGGAGCCAAAGATGCAGGTAGGGATGATTTAATGGAGAATGGAAATTAGAGACGCTTGCAAGCGAGAATTAGATTTAGGGTGGAGGCAGATAGAGTTAAGCTCGGGTTGATCTCCAGTGCAGTTATACGGGTAAAAAGGAGGGATGTGTTGATACTCACATTAGAGACATCTCGCTACCGGAGCGAAACCCTACAAGTGTTTATCAGTGTTTGTCATCTGCGTCTGTTTGTAAGCGACAACTTCTGAAATGAACATGGTAGAGGATCGCGTCTATCTCAATTGTCTCCTCACACCTATATGGTAGATGATCCGTCTCATGTCTCCTCACACCTGTAAGGTAGATGATTCGTCTCATGTCTCCTCACACCTGTAAGGTAAATGATCTGTCTCACGACTCCTCACACATGTAAGGTAGATGATCTATCTCACGTCTCCTCACACCTGTAAGGTAGATGATCTATCTCACGTCTCCTCACACCTGTAAGGTAGATGATCTGTCTCACATCTCCTCACACCTATTAGGCAGATGATCTGTCTCACACCTCCTCACACCTATAAGGTAGATGATTTGTCTCACGTCTCCTCACACCTGTAAGGTAGATGGTCTGTCTCACATCTCCTCACACCTGTAAGGTAGATGATCTGTCATACGTCTCCTCACACCTGTAAGTTAGATGATCTGTCTCACGTCTCCTCACACCTGTAAGGTAGATGATCTGTTACACGTCTCCTCACACCTGTAAGGTAGATGATCTGTCTCACATCTCCTCACACATGTAAGGTAGATGATCTATCTCACGTCTCCTCACACATGTAAGGTAGATGATCTGTCTCACGTCTCCTCACACTTGTAAGGTAGGTGATCTATCTCACGTCTCCTCACACCTGTAAGGTAGATGATCTATCTCACGTCTCCTCACACATGTAAGGTTGATCTGTCTGACGTCTCCTCACACCTGTAAGGTAGAGGATCTGTATCACGTCTCCTCACACCTATAAGGTAGATGATCTGTCACACGTCTCTCACACCTGTTAGGTAGAGGATCTGCAATACGTCTCCACACCTGTTGGGCAGATCGTTGATCTCACATGTCTCCTCACACCTGTCTCATACATCTTAGTATTTCTCATATGTTAACTCTCCCATCACGGTCAGGAAATAATGAAATGATCGGCATAGAAACTGACACCAGTGATCTTTGCACCGCCAACTGCCATTTTTGCGGGAAATTACTATGCTTTTCCTAATTAACAATTTCGCCATAAAGGAAATCATACATCCTTTCTTTCAGTGATCCAACACGATTAACATTAGATTTTGGAGGAACAAAAAAACCCAACCTATTTTGAAGATTAAATAATACAACACAAATTGTTGTTTTTTCTTCTTTTTATCACGTAAAGAAATTGTATTTCTCCTTTTCATTCCATCACTTTGTTCTGTCATTTTCCTATTGTCACAGATCAACATGGCCCCTAAATACATAAGCATATGTATTAGCGCTCACACGAGAGATAACCTTTACGAACTGAACTCAAACGTCAGACGTTCGATTGAAAATCTTTTAGTTGATAGCCTTACGTCGATTTTAAATTAGATCAAAGATCTCCCTGTTGGATTGAAATATCTTTTGTGTATGTCTATCATTATTATTTTTGAAACAGAAGTTACGCTTATAAAAAAAATAGAAACTCGATTGAAGCGCTGTGAGAGCACCTCTGTACAATTTGATTGGTGGCATGCCGAAGTCATAACTCACACAGGAGAGTTCCTATCTTGTACAAGACAACACTACACATACATGCCACAATCATATCAGTTTTAACATGTCTGATAATTTGAAGGATTTGAAGGATTTGAAGGATTTACCAGCGATGTTCTCTATTGAATCCTATTATAGACCACTCAATAGTGTCTTATAAGTTGGACGGCCAGCCCTGATAATAATAACGATTAGTGTTGGAATTTCAAAAAGGGATGCTATCCATCCCGGCAGACATTATCATACAAACCAAAATTTGATGTTTGTATTGCCTTCTTTATAAACCATGGTTCTCATATGTTATGATTATCAAGGCATAACTAAGCATTTGTGACAGTACCTTAATTGGTGTCAATAGTCTGTAAAAAAGTATTTTTGTAACAAATAACTTGAAAAATAAAATATATCATTTAAAACTAAGTTTGAGACTTGACGATTATTACAATAGTCTACTTAATCAAGAAATGTTGTCTTACTTCAAGATGAAAGATGTCAGATTAGGCATAATAGTGACATCACGGGCAATCAAGCCTTTTCTCTAGTCGAACTATTACAAAGGTATAAAGCATGAAACAATATATATATATAAGTAAAGGTATATCACAATTACATAAATATGGCATAACATTTCTAGAGTGTAATCAACATACTTATTCGTCATACATATAACACTGAATATTGTTGAAGTGGGCCTTGTATTAGATAAAAAGAATTAACAACGTGTTGCCTATTGTAAAAAATAACAACAGCATCTTCATACTTAGAAATTCAGGAAGAGATTCAAATGGCCTTTGTTATTTTTAAATGTTTTCAGCCAATTCATTTTTTTCTTAGCACAATAATGCATTTCTGTAAAACTATTTTATATTTTAATTATTAATAATTCTATATTGAGTAAATACAATAGTGAGTTCTTGCAGTGCTCAATTTGACTTAGCTGTTTTCACAACTTTCGCCATTATTGTCGGCCCACCCAAAATAAAATGGCCGTTGTCTAGCTATATATAATCATAAGACTGTTTTCACAACTTTCTCAACCAATGTCAGACAACCCCAAATAAAAAAGACTGATGTCTATTCATCTAAAATAAATAGGCTGAAGCATGAAGTAGAAAGCCAGTTAAAATATGCATACCGTTAATGCCTTGAAGGGGTTAAGGATAATAAGTCATCAGTATTTGATACAAGTTCGGTAGGCAAATAATTTATAAATCATTCGAAACTGTGCCATCGGTAATGTTAACGTACATATGTAGGTTACGATCCTCTAACGACTACATATGAATCAATATATAGATCGGTCCCTCGCGGTATTTAAATCAGCTTAAATGCCCTCTATTAGCCATTGCGATTACTGAGGTCAGAGCTGAAATCATCAGTGTCTCCAAACATGGATATTAGTCTGCCAGCTGCTACTGTTGTCGTTTGAACAGCTAGCCGAAAAGACTTAGGAAATGTTTGAGTCTGGGTTTTACTTTCTTTGGAGTGGTCTCAGATCTTAAAAACTAAGGTTTCTCACTTCACGACAAATTGGCAATCAATAATCCTTCAAACATAGGTTTTTATTAACACTTTAGGCCCCTAGCATAACGGTCGAGGCCTACAATTTCAAAACAGTTATATAAAGCAGTTTGATTTTGTTTGGCTCTACTTTAACTCTCAATTTATACTAAAATTGACGCTTCTTGTAAAATGACAGAACAAAAAAAAAAGATAACCATTTCATGGTGAAAGGTCTATGATATGAAAGGCGATATCGCATGTGCTATACGAATTCGTAAATGACCCCTTGATATTATTTCAAAGCGTCAAAAAAAGCACAGTCTATTTGTCTTGTATATATATGTATTAAATACACAAACAGATGAGACTACCCAGAAACCTCAGAAACCTCTTGTGTCCCAGTGGAAGGGTTCAAGTGCACCAGAACGTCTCCTGTTTTGTGTCTGAATATTCTGATAGCTCATCGTTCCCGTATGTTTGTGTTGATACTTTCGCCGACGAAGATGTTGCTTTGATGGCCATTTGCCATCCTGGTTAATGTCAAATACTTCAGTGTTAGGATTATGGGGAATTTTATAAGCAGATTCTGGATGCCAGCTATCCCTTAGGTGGCCATCTCTCACTGTTAAGAAAAAGGTATCTGGGAGGTAAAGGCTGAAACAACGCTACAGGGACAACTGAGACGTTTTCTACTTGTTTTATGCCACGCTTACACGAAACAAAATAGCTATAATGAAGGAACCTTACTACCAGATATTTCAAATCCGGATTCTCTGACGTTCTCTTGTAGCACTGCTAATGGCTTTCTGTAACGTGTGTCTTGTCTGGTTAGTTAGTTCTGGATCATCGCTAGTTAATTTGTTAAAGTGCTGTAGAGCTGTGCAAGTCAAAGGTTAAGATTGAGCTGGCGGTATGCACACTGATTTCAACACTATTGAGAAAATTAAATGTTTCTCTCCGATTTATTCTATTTCAATTGCTTAAAACAGAAACAAGTATACTTAAGCATTGAACTGTTACCAAATGGTAGTATACGGTCGATATGAATACAATTTGGGTGACGGATAAATATTTCATGTCGCCCGTCAAATGGTAGTATACAGTCGATATGAATATAATTTGGGTGACAGAAAAATAGAATGTCGCCCGTTATGAAATATTTATCTGTGACCTTTGACCTCAGGGAATACATACACAACCGGAGACCATGCCGATACTCCCGGCTTTTAAAACATTTTTTTTTTTAATTATTAATACTGGACTTTTAATGTTGTCATTGAAATCAGAAATAGACGTTGGGCTTCAAGTAAATCTACGGAATGGTTATTGAAATTGAGTTCCTGTGAAGGCGATAAAGCCGAGATATCGTATTACAGTGATTTACGAGATAAAATCGACAATGATAAAAATCGCTGATTGCTTTTGAACATCCAGCGAAATAAAAGACGAGAAAGAGAGATTTAATATCCTGGTGATACTATACATAATGTGATTGAGATGGAATTTATTTCATTTACAGCTTTATTATGATCAGTTTCTAATGAAGATAATATCCAATGATATACATAAAGAACATAAAAAGCCCCCCTTTTCGCCGCAAACTAAAATGACATATCTGAAAAAGTCTACAAAAGATCTAGCTATCTATGCAAGCAATTACACCTTCATACTTTATTCTGCGGGTCTGTTCTTAGCGGTAACGACTGGGAATTCTAACGATGTCGGAAAGATGTTTTCCTGACTAATGACCATTGATTGTCAAAAGCACAACGAGGGTTCTCCCTTGTGAATTGATGGTACGGTTTTTTCACACTTAATCACGTGTCTCCTGGTCACAAGTTTGCCCATTCCATGCGCTTTGAGTATGGATTGATTGATGCATTCGGCTGTCCTGTCTAACCATCGCCTGTGGTGTACGGAACGTAAAGTACAGATTCGTCGATTTGCCATTCCGTCAATCCATCATTTATCACTACAAGATGTACATGTATCAGAAAGTGCAATAACTTGTCGGGAAGTAATGCATACGGTTAAGATTTATTACATTTTCTTCGGTTTTTATTTAAACCTCTTGTGTATATAAAACGACATATCTGAAATCTTTATTGTGTTAAATACAAGTAAGCAATAATCATTGTCAAATCTAGAATGTGATACTACAAAGTTGTGTACCGTGAAAGTGAGGATTTGTTGACCTGATAGGTTTTGTTTTCATTGTTCCGAGTTTTGGGTGGTCCCGGAGTCTGAAAATTTATAGAATTGTCATAAAGTTTACATTTGAACTCGCAAGAGGCTTGGTTATAGGGAAACGAATGTAATATATATATATATATAAATTACCTACAAACTGTAATACATGATTCAGCGGAAGAAATCATAGCAAGCATTCGGTCTTCTTCTTCTTCTTCTTCTTCTTCTTCTTCTTCCAAATCATATGCAGTAGCAGTAGTTTATTAACCATTTGTTGCAGGGTTTTTCACAATGTTAACAGAAAAAGCACAATTATTTGTTAAAAAGAACCCGAAAACATTTACCAACACAATACATGGTAAAATAAAGGGATCCATCCAGCAACAACATTTTACATTAAACATGAAAGATTTGCATTAAATTTTATTACTAAAGCAAAAAGAAATGTTAATACTGCAAACTTACATGTTTTAGCGGAAATCTTATTTTAGCCATTTTCGAGTTGGGTTCATTCCGTTAAATTATTATTTTTCGAATGAAAGTTTCTATACGTTGTTTGCTATGTAAAGCAATGTCGGCGCGCTAATTTATAATTTAATTGCCCTGTTTTAATTCGGTTTTGCGCTAAAATTTTATTACGCCAAAAAATGTACATTCACAGCACAAACACAGACATCACGCGATTGCATGGTGAAATCAAGTTCTAAATCTATTCGATACTTTTGGAGATATTTCATTGTTTATATTTCTTTTCCAGATACAAGTACATCAACATTATATGGTTTTGTTCCAACTGGTTAGCTATGTCCAATTCCTGCTACAACCCATTCATCTACGGCCTCCTTAATGTAAGTATGTATATCAGGTCACACAAAACTGCATGTGACTCAGCAAACATCAAAAAGAAAATGCGATTCAAACATTCGTAGCTATTCTCCTGAGAAAATAACGTATGGAATGGGCAACTGCTATATACCAAAGAGTAGGGTCTTGAGATTTGAAAATAAGATAAACAATTTCCTAAAAAAAGGGGGGAAAATAATAATGACGTAGTATGTCAGGTGTAAAAAAGGCGGGAATTTCCCAAGTGAGATCAACTGTAAATATAGGAAATACTGTCTTTAGGGTACTGGTGAGCATTTAAATGCTATTAAACCTATGCAATAACAGCGTTGCTCGGGTAGTGAAAACTTTAAATGTTAATTTGATATGCATTACATATCACTTGCACTTCAAATGAGGGGTTAAATGAGTGTACTCATTAGTAATAACAATAAGTTAAATATTTAGTCGGGCGAGACATATAAATAATCCTAAGTAACATAGTCGTAGTTATGAGTAGATAGCGTTGGTATTCCTGGAGTTGTTTTGTGTTTAGTGCGAGAATTGTTCTGGGTTGAGTGTGGGTTCCATCTTTATCGCTATGTTTGATACGGCAAATTGAATTTGTAGAATAATTCTCTCTCTGGTTGTGACAAACAATACAAATTATAAAGAAAAATAATTACACAGATTTAATAGATGAATTAATAAATTAATAATTGAATTCATACATAAAAACTTACTCCTTTATATTTTGTACGTAAAATGCGATGTTAAAAGTACAAAAAGGTCACCAATAGCGTATTTGATCATCCTCTGTCTTATTTTTCTGAAGCATTAATTAAATATTGGGCAATTTTTGTTATTTACCATTCCAAGGTCCCATTTGTAAAACCAATGTAAAGCATTTAAAACAACAACAACAACAAAACAAAAACAAACTCAAAACAGAAAAAAAAAAAAAAAAAAAACAACAACACAATTTTGAAATTTAATCTTTTGGGCCTCAACATCACAAGTGTTGGATCTTCCTCTGTGAACAACAACTTAAGACTAATACAATGGTACATCTGATCTTTGCGGTATTCTAATTCCTGTGTGAGCGCGCCTTCTGTGATTTCTCCTCGCAGAAATCAGACTCTAAATTGAACATTTAGACTTAGGATGGTATCATTGGCGAACATTAAGACTACGGGAATAGTCGAATTTGACGAAAATGGGATTTGAGGGTTTAAAAGTAATTCAAAATGATTCGCAAAAAAGCACCGAAGAACCTTCCTAAGATTATACAAATCTGGGTAAATTACTTGTTTTTAGCAATTAGTGTCCGCTGCACTCTTGAGTTTTCTAAATTAGGTAACCAAATTAAAATAGTAATTCTTTTGAGCGTAAACTTACGGAAGTCATTGAGGCGAGGTTTATATTTATTAATATTTATGAAAATAACTACATTCCGTCTTAAGTTGTAATAATTATTCTGTTTTGAGATATAATAATAACGACAAAAAATATAGCGGAACCCTTTATATATTCATATATATTTTTTTTATTTTTCTCAAAACAGAACATATTCCAAATGCTATCTAACTCTCAGTTTGCATTTAGTCCAACCCTTTTATAAAGCATTCATTCTTGTCTTTGTTCTAAACCTGTGTCACTTTTATGGTGATTTAGAACGGTGACATGAACCGGATGGCCGAACCTTGACGATGTTGTGTTTTTATTTTCGTATGAAACAGATTACAAAAACGAAGCCTAGATAAACACCCTGTTGACTGTCGTCTGCCGCATGAGTAAACACTTCGTCTCTCAATCATTGCAGTTGGTGCACATGGCGTTACATATGTGCTAATAACACGATTTAACGACTCCATACTCCTTCCAATGGCTCTTTAGAACAGCCGCACGTGCAAGACGTTAGCTAGGGAGATCCACCACTCGCCAAATATATGGTTGACATGTAAATGTTAACCTCGCTTTACAACTTGTTTAACTCCTGTGTGACAGTATGTCTTCCGACAAGATGGCAAAGAAAATTGATAGCAACCTCGGCCGTTTTCTATCGTGTTTGGCCTTCAAATCTGACATGTCCGTTTATGAGATATTGACCGGTAGTATCGGTAATTGAATACGTCAATCATTGCCGGACACCGGCACTCACCCCTTCCCTTGACCACAATTCACGATGACCAAGAAATACAATCCAAGATATTGGTACAGAAGCAATAATTGCGAAACGCCATTCAAACTTTTGACAGGAAACTTGAAAAAAGATTGTCGGAATGGATAACTCAATCCGGAGGTAAATTCGTTGATGAATTTCAAATAGATTGTGCCAGTCGTCTTTAAGAAAACTACCGGTATATGGTTAAAGTTATGAGTATGCATACAATTTTTACTACATGTACTTACTGTAAAATCAAATATTTTGGTGAGGCTCGAATTTCGTGGTTTTTGTAACATGTTCTTTTCCTCTTAGAACTTTCTATTTGATTTCGTGGACTTATGATATGCATGGAGTTGAAGAAAATGCTTCATCGTAATCAAAGTTAAAAACAGTTTTGAGAAGTGAAATCGGATTTTTAAATAAGATACTGCGATGATATTTCAAACTGCAAATCGTTCTACTAATGACAACATTTCATCCCGTTTAAAATGGAAATGATTGAAAGATAATGTATACCTCGAGAATAATTGTTGTAAGTTGCTTAACATTTTAATGGAAACGCCATTCGAGGTGGTATTAATATGTAGTCTAAAAAAAAAAGAAAAAAAACCCCAAAAAACCGTTAACAGAAAAATGAATTTTACGTTTGGTGAATTTTAAAGACTCCATTTGTAGAGATAAAGCACTGATTTATATAGTCAAACCCCACAGAAGCCTGGTGACGCTGTTTCCGTTATGTTTACTCGTTAAACTTACATATCATAACATCACAACGGTGTCAGTAATTGCAGAAATGATGATAACGTACAGAGAAAGAAATGCTTTTAAACGTCCCCGACCCCACACGTGTTCAGGCTTACTATCCCCACTGAGTCTTTCAGAAGCTTCCATTGATTAAATTCTGCTGAAATTGACAGCTGTGAGAGTAAGAGACGATGAAATGGAAAATGTGTCACGCTCACAAGCAATCGTAAAATGGATTTGTTTGACCTAGACAAGAGAGTGGGGCATGACGTATTGAAGGTGATGAATCAATTTCATTGTCTTCCCGCCATTGATGCAGTTTGAATGTACTGGTAATCTATTAGATAATACGAAATCTGGATTTGTAATAGATTTCTTTTTTGTAACGGACAAGAATCAATTGCGATAAGTATATCGTTTCCTGGTGTCGATTTCCTAATGGGGCTCAGGGCGGCACCATTTGGTACATACTAAAAGGAAAACCCCATTGATGACTACTTTGATGGTACAGGGTAGATATGTAGTAAGACGTGTGTCAATTTATTAATGTTCATTTCATCCGCGTCAATTTCCTTTTAACTGGCACAGCTATGTGAAATGAGAATTGAGGAATGTTGATGCTAATGACACCAGCATATTGACATTCCAGTGGGATTCTAGTTTTAAGGATCAATCATGCAGTATAGGTAACAAATTTTGCATGGAAAAGATAATACCAATCAGGTTATAAAGTAGATAACACCCAATGGAATAACAAAATAAAACAGGTAACACCCAGTCAAATTACAAATGAGAATGTATTTCAGCCAATCAAATTACAAACTAGGATACATTGCAATTAATCAAATTACAAACTAGGATACATTGCAATCAATCAAATTACAAACTAGGATATACAATAATGTATCACATCCGGGTCAAGTTATTTAACACACAAGCAAGTAACAAATTAGAATATCTTTCAGCCAGTCAAATTACAAATCAGCATCAGAATAAATAATACCCAGTCAAATTAGAGATAAGAATATATTGCACAAAAAAAAACAAAAAAACAAACAAAAAAAAACAAAAAAAAAAAAAAAAACAACAACAAACAAACAAGCAAAAACAAGCAAGAAATATCTTTAAAAAAGATAAACGGCATAGTTTTAATGCTGGTGATTATAATGTAAATCTGCTGGTGAACTAAATTAACCAACTAATACGTTTCAGTACGGATAACAGAATTATATCGGTTTGAATCATATTTGGTGATAATAAGACTGCATTTGAATCAGGAATATGATTTTATTAATGTGTCTTTTGAAAATATGCATCCACGTATTCAGCTTGAATTTAATCTTAACTTTGTTTCGTTTTTAATTGCATACATGTACCTGCATGTTGCATTTACCGCTACATTGACCAATCACATACTTCATCTTGACCAGTAACGCCACCTGTCGCGTCATATCCGGGGCCAAAAGAAAATTATACGGCTATGCCGAAGAGGAAAGAAGAAAAAGTTGTTTATAGAAGTTCACGTGTAAAGTCTACTGTTTTGTTTTGGTTAACAGGACAATTCCAGGTGTAAAGCGTACTTTTATTTTTTGTGTTCACAGGAGAAGTTCAAGAGAGAGTTCAGACTGCTGTTTCGCGTTTGTGCCTGTCGCCGATCTGAAAAAGAGAGTGAGCTTGGAGAGTATTCCGACGACAGTGCCATCAACCGGGGAAGTACTGTGATGCTGAATGGGCGGGAAACTCTTCAACTCAACGGCAAACTGCATAAATCACGCAGAAACACGAGACCTACACATACAAACGAGACAGAACAGAGCATGATGTGATGTGCGCATGTGCAACTTGGAGACGGATTTTAACTTGATTCAGGGGAATATGAATTAATATGCGTCGTTGGGCAGTTAGATAGTGTCTGTTGAGTTTAAAAGGCTGAGCGGGAATCTTTAGCCAATGTTGGAATTGTAACATTTTATTTATCTATTTATTCTTTTATTTTACATTCTAAGATTATCTATAAAGTAACGTGTAAATTGTTTTTCGGGATATGATCTATTTTTGTCAGAAATGATTTCAACGACCACCAAGTCCGCAGTATGATATACTGTACATTAATTGTGGTATAGTGCGCACCTGTCATCTTACGTTACTGTAGTTCTGTAGGTCTGACCTTGTTTTGTCACCCGATAAAGATAATACAGCAAAATTTTCTGCAGAATATATTTTTATTCAATAAATCGCATTTATCATTTAAAATGTTACTTGTAATTTTATTTTTTTTTATTTTTAAAGTCAGCGTTATAGCCAATTTACCTATCCGTTTTAAAACCTCGTTGTTACAATCTAGACACTTATACACAAATCATTTAAACCTATCAGGTTATTGCTCCTTTATTTATTCTACAATATTAGTTCTTCTTGAAAAACACCAAATGTCCAAATGGATTTTTTTTTATATTAGTCAAGAATTTAAATTAACCAATGCGCTCTTGCCGATTTTATTGGCTTATCTTTAAGTTTTTTCAAATGACTTAAAGTACGTTGATGATAAGTTTTGATCGGGATCTCTGCAATGTATTACTTAGAATTTATAAAGACTTCTGTGTCGATTATCAAGTAATATTTGACGCCGATATTACCGGTGAATGATAGCGTGTGTTCCTTTATCGGAGTCGTACCAGTTGTACCAAATATGCATAATATTGTTAAATGGAATGCAATTGAATCTCTAGTGAGAATCCAAAATGGCGGCCGTCGCTCGCTTCAAACATAAAAAAAAGTCCTGTTTTAAAAACGTAACATATGTAAAATAAAATACCTAAATTGTTCTAACAAACATTGACATATATTATACACAAAGTATCATCGCAAATAAAGAGTTGCCATCTCGTTTTTAACAAAAATCAAAGTTCGTTTAAAAAAACAATCCACGAGAATCGGTTCGGTTCTGCCAGTACAGCGCGTCCCATTATGAGTACAACAGAATCGAGCCGGTACAAGTGGTACGAACACGATAAAGGAAGGCACGGATAATTAAGAAGATTAGTGCTAGCTTAGTATTATAGTTTAATAGATGTACAGGCAGCAACATGGACATTGTATAGAGCTGAAAAGGGTCATTCCATTAATGGAATGGGTGATCTGCATAACTGTGAATGTATATATATATATATATATAATATGTGTATGCTGAACACGAAACTGAAGCAAAAATAAAGGCTGAAACCCTTTGATTTGAAAGAAGATCGTTCATGTGTTAGGCTGGAAACCCTCTGATTTGACAGTAGACCATTCCTGCGTTAAGGCTGGAAACCCTTGGATTTGAAAGTAGACCGTTCCTGTGTAAGGCTGGAAACCCTTGGATTTGAAAGTGGACCATTCCTGCGTTAAGGCTGGAAACCCTTGGATTTGAAAGTAGACCGTTCCTGTGTAAGGCTGGAAACCCTTGGATTTGAAAGTGGACCATTCCTGCGTTAAGGCTGGAAACCCTTGGATTTGAAAGTGAACCATTCCTGCGTTAAGGCTGGAAACCCTTGGATTTTAAAGTGGACCATTCCTGCGTTAAGGCTGGAAACCATTGGATTTGAAAGTAGACCATTCCTGTGTAAGGCTGGAAACCCTTGGATTTGAAAGTGGACCATTCCTGCGTTAAGGCTGGAAACCCTTGGATTTGAAAGTGGACCATTCCTGTGTAAGGCTGGAAAGCCTTGGATTTGAAAGTGGACCATTCCTGTGTAAAACACAAAGAAACCGATAATACATTAATACATGTACAAATTCAGCACCCTATCGAGAGTAGATTTCAACAAGAAAATCTATATATCAGTATATACCGTATACAGAATTTTGCATATTAACGCAATGCTAAACAAGATAAAAAAATGTTGTTCTGCAGATAGTGAAAATACGACAAACACATTGAAATTCGGAGACAAGAACGAAGACAACAGAGCATGGTTATATAAAAACAGAAACAAGATACTTACATCTTTAGAAAGTGTTATGCATAAGTCTCACACAGAAATTGCCGAAAAAAATTATATGGTGACAATATTTTGCGTCAAATTTTAACCGTATATTTCTTAAAACACACAAGTGATAACGTATTAGAAGTGGTATTGAACTATATTCGGTACATGATTGATATGTTAGCGTGTGCAACCCAATAGCATCCCCATAGCTGTAAATTGTATCAAACATTTCTATCCGACAAATTGTGCTATTTTTTTTCTTAATCTTAAAAATGTTTAAACCTGAATATTGCGTATATAAAGTTGATTCCACGAAGCATCCGATTCTCACTACACTACACGCTACACTTAATAAGAATTTCAATAGAGATTGACTGATTTGCTCCGTCACGTTTTTCTACCGGAATTCCAGCCAATGAGATTGAAGGTAACATACGCTTTATAGACCAAAAAGCTGCATATCATTAACAATGGTGGCGAGTGATCTCTAAACCGTGTTTAAAAATTTCAATATCAACGGTTTTAAATCATTTCAGCAGAATATAATTCATGTTGCACCGGGGAAACAACGAAGCGGTCACCCATCCAAGAGCTGACCACGCTCGACGTTGCTTAACTTTGGTATACAGACACGACACTCAACCGCACAGCCACAAAAGCTAGCTATTTGCCAATGCAGCTGAAACGCCGATATCAATGAACCATCCATTGTCCTTTTGGCTGACAGAGATGTCTTCCACCAATTAAAACAGACCTAGGTGTTGGTAAAAGGCGGTTATCAGGCAATATAGGATGTGTGAATTAACACTGCCGTGTCATTGGTAATTTCGATACTCTTTAGACCTTTAAGGTTTATTGACGCACAACTTGCAGGCTACTTACACCTATGATGTTCCTTACAGGTTGCATACATAGCGGCAGGCTATCATGCAGTAAAGAACCTGTATTGTATGCTACAAACACTTGTAATCATAAAGTTGACGTATGGTGGCTCGTTAGGGCCAAGTATGAAATCTCGCGTTCTCGCACTCTCGACCTTAGGTCGAAATGCGAGAATGCGAAGACGCGACGGCGAGGGAGCGAAAACGCGACGGCGAAAAGGCGAGATTAATCTCGCACTCTCGCCGTCACGATTTCGCTTTCTCGACGTCGAGTTTTCGCATTCTCGCGTTTTCGACCTAAGGTCGAGAGTGCGAGAACGCGAGATTAGACCTTAACGGCCGCCCT
This sequence comes from Pecten maximus, assembly GCF_902652985.1. Classification (NCBI taxonomy): domain Eukaryota; kingdom Metazoa; phylum Mollusca; class Bivalvia; order Pectinida; family Pectinidae; genus Pecten; species Pecten maximus. The sequence continues at coordinate 57,175,746 of NC_047015.1, read as the reverse complement.
CGCTCGTTCGAGTTTTCGCAATCTCGCGTTTTCGCTCTTTCGCATTCTCGCGTTTTTGCTCCCTCGCCGTCGCATTTTCGCATTCTCGCGTTTTCGACTTAAGGTCTAAACGTGTATTGTTTTAAAGCAAAACAACCACATTTTCTATCATCGCTTCGATAAAAGATAGCCCATCTCTACACAGAGTTGTCATTCTTTTAACTTGTATCTTGATTAGGGCCATTTTTGAGGCGCGTTGAATTAAGGAGTGATGTGAATGTCGCGTTTTCGCGTTGTCGAGCTACAGAAGCAGTTATTAACATGATATTGTTAAATTAACGGCCGATCAGGTGTATTATAAAACTATGGCCATCAGTATTTCCCGGAATGGATTGATTTTTCGCGCCAAGTCTTTAACTATGAAAGTTTCCTATGAACCATTTGAATATGTAATAAACTAATTTCTGATATTTAAAAATAAGGCAAAAAAAAAAAACCCCCAAAAAACAAAAAAAAACCCACACATTTTCGAGTTATGCTGACATAAAACTATGTATCAACATTACTATACAATCTGTATCAATATCAACCTATTAACCTATTTTCGGACTGTCGGACCTTCGGACTATTGGGCCTTCGGTCTAAAGGGCATTTGTAATATAAGGGTGACGTACCATCAGGGACGGACAGTTAAAACATTGAGGCTGTGTTGCTGAATATTCAGTGACCCATACACTTACCCCCGACAACAACCAATTGTAAACTTTATTTATTTTACAGCAAGTGCGAAACAAGCTATATTAACTTATATTAATCACGCTTGTTGGCCGCTCGCGAGGGGTCTTACTGTGGGAGGAAACCGGAGTACCCGGGGAAAACCCACGTGGTCGGGCAGGTGACCCCATACCTTTTCACGTCCGATCGGGAAATCGTACCCCGGCCGCCTAGGTGAAATGCAAGTGTGTTACCACTGTGCCACCCGGCAACCAATTAACATGTTATAAATAAATCTCTACACGCCAGGTGGTTAAACTTGATTTTCTGAGAAAAAGTGCGAACACAGGTGACCCATGGTATCTAAATCCTATCTAGCATCTCTCAAGCATTACACCTACTCCCGCTGATGGTAACTTTAAACAAGAAATATCTTTAAAAGAGATAAACGGCATAGTTTTAATGCTAGTAGTTAAAATATAAAACTACTGGTGAAATAAATCAACAAACTAATGCGTTTTAGCACGGATAACAAAATTATTTAAGCATTGATGTCATTTTTTTTTAGTTTCATCGGGGTATGAAACAAATTTTGTTTGCAAACTTCTGTAGCGTAGCGTAGCGGATCTTACAGAAGTTTGCAAACAAAATTTGTTTCATACCCCGATGAAACTAAAAAAAATTGACATCAACGCTTATAATTGATTTTTGAAAATGATTTTCTAATTTAAAATATGTTTTATGTACAATTTTACTGGTTTTAAATGGGATTCTTTTTCTCAAATCAATACGTAACGTCAATTTTCGTATTGTGACGTCACATTTTTCGCGCCGTTCTCGGAATTTCTTTCATAGAAGAATGAAAAGAATTTTTCGACCAATCACATTTAAGTATTTACCATGAAAAAAACATTATTTAAGCATTGAACAGCTTTCAGTTGGCATTCATAGTCAATATGAATGCCAACTGGACAGAGGCAAATTCAACATGAAGCGCATTATTGACTATGAATGCCAACTGAAAGCCGTTCAATGCTTATATTTACCATCTGCGATTTTTTATTTGTCGTGCGATTTTTTTTTTTGAAATTTTCAAATTCAAATTTCAGTTGGCAGTTCATAAGCTAGTGAACTCGCAACTGAATTGGTAGGGTTATATAGTGGCAGTGCCATGCAATGGTAAATATATCAGTTTTGAATCATTTTTGGTGATAATAAGACTGCATTTGAATCAGGAATATAATTTTATTAATGTGTCATTTGAAAATATGCATGCACTTATTTAGCTTGCATTCAATCTTAACTTTGTTTCGTTTTTAACTGCATATCTGCATTTTGCATCTACCGCTACATTGACCAATGCCGAAAAAATTGGCTCATAATAAATGTTAAGTTTGGTATCACTAGAAAAATAAAAATATTTTTATCTGATGCAGTCAACATACGACCACAAGGCGATCAACCAAGAAAGGAACGGATGTTAATGGATATTTAGAAGTAGTAGATAATTTTTTACATAAAATATGTACGTACAACTTTTGTGTCAAAAATGTGAAACAGGTTTTTGTCGCAGGATTTGTACGTACACTTTTTGTGTACAAATGTTTCTACTACTAGCAGTAAATATTTTGACACACAATATGTACGTACATTTTTCGCTGGAAAAACGTACTTCTATAGTAACAATATTTTGCCCGCCCGATATCGACCATCGTTAAAAAGAGATGGGTACCTACATTGTAACTGCGTAATTGCGTAAAGACAGCTACGCGCGTGAAGAGATATTCATATCTATACGATTTAAAAACGTCATGACTTGAAGAAATCTGTAACAGGTATAAAGGGGGGTAACTCGATATATTTTTTTGATTTATTTTTTGATTTAAACATATTTTTATTTGTAACTGAACTTTACAAAGGAATTGGGCACAAGTTATACAACTTATATAAAGCCCTTTCCCGATATAATTATACATAATCATTACAACAAGATGGCATATTTACATATTTACATATTTAAATTGAGAGAGAGAGAGAGAGAGAGAGAGAGAGAGAGAGAGATATATATCTATATATATCCACCCAAGTAATTTAGACAAGAGCTAATCCGATGCCGACAACAGAAGTATACACAAAACGCTTTCCAAAGCTTGCTGCTGGTACTAATGTTCATCACTTCCCATGCCAATGTTTCGTTCTCCTTTCACTCCTTACTTCCTTGAATATCCGTTTCTCTTTTGTTGTCGGCAACGGAAAAGAATAAGTATAATCAATTGATAATATATATATACACACATACTTATGTATACATACACAAAAACATAACATACCATATGTAAATATATACATGAAATATAAGTCTAAAATGGGTGTAGGAGAGAAATCAGAATCTATTTGAGTTAGCGATGTATATCTGAGTGACTTGACAAATTCTTAAATTTTCATCTTGCAATAAATCATTTCTTCCGTGTAAAAGTAACTGCAGATCTAGTGGAATATAGTCATTCAGATCACGAAACAATGCTATTATCTGGTTCACATAATTATTACACGCAAAGAAAAAGTGATATGCATCTTCAATTGGATGTCCACATTGGCACTGATGGTAATTAATCAAATTTACTCTATATAGGTCATTGTTAAGTGTGCTGGATTTGTTTCTTAGTCTAGCATGCAATATATTTAATTTTCTATCACCGAAAGAATAATAATTTGGAACCACAGAACTGTTTGTGAGAGATTTTTTAAAGGATGGATAAGACACTATTTCTGATTTCAAGATCAAGTTGGTTCCACTGTCGAATGGAGGATGGGAAGAAAGAGGAGTTAGTTAATTGTAAACGGAAGTTTGGAAGAGAAAAGTTGTGTGAATCACGCAGATTGTATTGAGAGTTTTCTGAAACAGGAAGAGGTAATAGTGACGATAAGTACTTTGGAACCAGGTGATTTTTAATTTTATAAAATAATTTAATTTTTCTTCTCGAGAGTCTGTTACACAACGGTGTTCTTTAACATATGATGACTTATTTTATCATTGCCAACTGCTTTATTTGTTTGTAAGGATTTGAGAATGTCAGTAATTTCAGCTAATCTAAAGGGTATATTTTTTTGATCATCCGATCAACGGCCAAAGGAATAGTCACATTTTTTTCTTTATAATACATATGATAGTACAATAGAGGTTATTGGCAAGGACAGGATAAATCAGCTGTTTGTATAAGAAGGTTCTATTTATAGATGTAATTATATGATTGGTATGTAACACTATCGCGCATTGGTCCTAATGAATCAATTATTTTCTTGGAAATACCTCATGACGTCACAACGGTATATATAATTTTTTGTCAGGTCCGTTGAATCTTATATTGACTCATGTTAAAAACAGAAATGATGTTATCTGTGATAAGATGTATTTTTATTAGAGGTTAATAGTATACAATTATTGACTTTTGTGGATGTGTACACGATACTATACCAGCCTGATCAAGAGTTTGTTTATCAAAACCGCAGGCCGAGATGAACAAACTATTAACCAGGTTAGTACAGTCTCGTGTACACCCCCACAAAAGGCAATAACTGTTTTCTAATATGACTAACTTAAATAAATATATTCAAAATCCCAACGCTTCTGTCCAAAGTATGTTAACTTAATTAAGTTTTCAAAGTCGGCAAGCAGACTGAATTTTGAAACTTAAATATGACCGCAACAATTTTGTTGCATCTGAAATATTTTTCCGGGTGTTCAAAAAGGTCTTTTTTCTTGAAAATATCTTTCGTTTTCGTTTATTGTAGCGAAACGTTGTTGGGGTATCTCGTCTATCACATTGTAAACAAAGTGATGCCGAACAATCGTTTTCCAAAGAAACACGTGGCGTGATTGAAAGCAAAGATTGCCGACCTTTTCGTGCTAAAAATAGCAGTACCTAGGAATTCCTAATCTGAGTTATTTTTAGCACGAACAGGTCTACTCAGTGATAGGTCTTTGTGAGGAAAACCGAAAATAGGCCAATGAAAATTAAGCAAACGCTCCAGCCATATTACAACACGTATTAACCTGCCGGTGATGTGATGAAGTATTTTAAAGGAACTTTCTTCGTTTTTTGTTTGTTTTGGTTCAAAAATAATATAAATCATTTAATAAAGTAAATGCAGACTTTAGTTTCGGGCGATCCATGGTTTTACGATCCTGCCTGAACTTTACCCCCCTCGGCTTCCGCGGTTTCAGGTCAGGTTCGTAAAACCATGGATTGCCCTCAATCAAAGTCTGTATTTGTTTAGTGCTCCCGTATCCCAAAACCCAGCAGTGCAGTGAGTACTCACGTTTCGTGGCTTTATTTTGTGGGGCTCATGATCAATTTGTTTGTTTGTTTTTGTTTAACGTCCTAACAGCCATGGTAATTTAAGGACGTGCAAGGTTTTGGAGGTGGAGTAAAAACCTCAGTACCTGGCAACTGCCCCACGTAGGTTTCGAACTCGCAACCCGGAGATTGAGGGCTAGTAATAAAGTGCCGGGACACTTTAACCACTAGGCCACCGCGGCCCCACCTTACACGATCAAAGAAAGATTAAAAAAAAAAATCAAGCTTATGTGTATATTCTGAGCTGTGCCACTATATAAATGAATTAATACGTGTTTAAATGAAATACAAGCAGTGTCTATCATCGTCGACCCTGATAGATTGTACACAAGACAAGATATTAACAAATTAGGAGTTTCGCACTGTAATAAAGAGCCAAAAGCAAAACCATTAATGGGACAATTTCGAATTGTGTCCTGACCGGACTTCGGACTCAGTGTCTACGGCTTTACCAAGTCGACTTCCCTAATATAATAGGCTTGAAGTCGCAGTCTAAATAGATAGGAAATAAGCGATATTAAAGTATTGTTATGCTGGATGACTCGTTATGATCTTGTTAAATAACATGTAAGATAGTCAGAGATTAAGGTGCAACCTTTAATGGCGGTAAAACTCAAAAATCGTAAATTGCTGTTCAGGGATTACAACTTTATAGTATATTCAGTATAAGGAACACAAAGTATGGTTGCACATTTCTGTCCTCGGGTTGCCGACTTACGACATAAATATGTCGACATATTTCTGAGAAGATGTCAGCATCATAAACAATTACGTCGACATAAACCGAAAAATATGCCGACTTATTAGCTTAATTGCCGAGATATAAACGCAATGATAATTATCTAGGAAGTCTGAAACTCGGCTTCATATTGCACGGTGGCATATTTCTGCCATTGACTTCCTAGATAATTATCACGGCAATATTATCTCGGTAAGTAAACTATTAAGTCGACATATTTTTCGGTTTATGACGGCATATTTTTTATGATGTCGACATCTAGTTAGAAATATGTCGACCTATTTAAGTCGTAAGTCGGCAACTCGATGACAGAAATATGCCACCATAACAAAGTTTCAAAGAATGCGGTCGAAAAATTTAGGATATCTCGCAACAAAAATTACATACAGAAATGAACAAATGGTAATACTTTTTGCCAAAAAAAAAAAAAAAAAAAGAAGAAAAAAAGTGTTTGTTCAAAATAACTGTAAGGGAAACACAACTGCATTACATGGTATCGGTCTAAAATGTTGGAGATCTATCCATATGTGCAGGACATCCAGTTTATGGTTACCAAATATCAGCAGTTCGTTGTTTCTAAAACACGATCAAAGGTTTTCATTGTCTGATATATATATATAAATGTAGGCACGTTATGCGCAATATCCCTGTCCGGCGAATTCGAACATTGGCGTTGGTTGCTACATGTAAATTTCTGCAACTGGGCAAAAGGTGACAACCTGGAGTCTTATTTCTATGGAAACGTTTTAGGGCCTCTACTTGTTGTGATATATGTCACTTTCTCGACATAATTTATGTCGATTTGTTCACTTCTAACAAGACATGTCGTCATTGAGATGTCGACATGTTAAAATAACATCACAATTTGTCGTAATATTTAAGTCGCGAAACAAAAATATCAAGATGCATCAAGTCGATTTAGTTATGATGTCGATATATGAAAGTCGACTTTTTCGTAACAACACAACTTACCGTCGTATTTAAGTCGTATAAACAAATTAAAATGTTGAAATGTGTTGCGACTTGTCGTGAAAACTAAATTACGTCGATATCACGAACATCGACTTGATGCTTTAGATCGCCTTTTTCGGTGTTCACTAAGAAATACCATTGATAAAATACCATTGATACAGGACTTTTGGCTAACTGGGGTCCAGAATACATCAAAGAATGTTAAAGGAAGTGTAAAAATAGTTTTTGGAAAGATGTATGCAAAGCTTGGAGATATCTTAAAGATCACGAAAACCTTTTAACTAGTAAGAATGCTTCCATACTGAAAACTCCTATTTGGTTTAATGAAAATATAAAAGTAAATAGAAAACGGTATTTTACAGGAACTGGTACAGTAAGGGCGCAAGTTTAATTAATGACCTGTTTATATTACCAATTTCAAGAATTTAAAGAAAAAATATGACATCAATACCAACTTTCTTATATTCCATGGTATAATAAGTTCTGTGAAAAATTACATTGCACATAAGGAATTAGATAACAAACTTCCATCTTATTCGATAATACCCCCTAACCTTGAAATTTTGTATAACAAGAGACTCAAAAGATTTCTATAATAGACTTTCTTTAAATAACTGTGTTTCTACTGGGAAAAGAAAATGGAATAACATATTTCAATTTGATGAGCAAACTTGGAAAATTATTTATCTGACTCCTTTTATTGTCACTAAAAGTTCAAAATAACACTGGCTTCAATATAGAATAAACCAGCATATATTAACTACCAACTCATATTTATTCAAAATTGGATTATCTGATCATCCGCAATGTTTCTTTTGCAAAACAGAACAAGAAACAATAGTGCATTTACTGTGGGAGTGTAAGGAAGTGCAGACTTTTTTTGAGGAGTTTGTGTTTTTGTTAGATTCTTTATTTATACCATTTACTATCAATAAAGAAACTTTCATCTTTGGTATGAGAAACAACAAAAATGTGTATTTTAAAACTGATAATTTTATTTTACCCCTGATAAAGCAGTATATTTACTCAGCAAGATGTTTACAACAAGCCTTCTCAATACCCGTTCTAAAATCTATAATCAAAGACAACTACAGAATTCAGAAATATGGATGCACAAGTAAAGGTAATGAAAGCCTAGTGCTTAGTATAATTTAATGATAACTGGAAAAAATGCCATGAGGGCTGTTTTAAATAAAAATCTCCAAGAAGTTCACAAAATTGATATAATTTTAAGAATTACTTGTCATGACTAGAAACTAAGCATTGGCCACGGATTGTTGACATTAACAGTTCAGGCTTTTGTAAATACGAGTTATTAACTAATGAAATGTCAAACTTTTTTCTCAGGGGCTCTTTCCCAAATTAGCTGACAAAAACCCTGCTGCAACCGATTCCCACATCTCTTTAGTCGCAGGATGTGGGAAAGTTAAAAGAGGTTTTTTTTTAAAATGTTTTTTAACTTTGTGGATGTGAGGGTTTCATGGGTTAATATAGAGAGATGTGCATAGTAACCCTCACGTTGTGTGCATTTTACTGCTGCTTGTGGCAGGAGGTTCCATTGTATTATTGAATGAAAGAATGAACATTTATATGTGTCCTTTGTTTGAAGTGATAGGTTTGAGTGTGAGTGAGTGTGTGAGTCTGGTTCCTGGGTTAGTTGGTATTAGTGTGGAGTACAATTCTGTAGAGTAGTATGAGACAGGTTTGCATGCGTCTTGCTTGTAGTGCTGGGTACTGTAGTGTATGTAAAATGTCAGAGACTAAACTAGTGTTGTGGTATCTGATTTGTACGTATCATGCTGCTCCGCGTTGTGTTTTAGCTCACCTGGTCCGGCCGTCCGTCAACAATTTCTTCAAATGACTTCTTCTTCATAACCGCTGATCATAATCTAACCAAATTTGACTGGAAACATCCATATGAGATAGGAATTCAAAATTGTACAAATGGTGGGGCTACCCCCCGGGGCCTGATGGGCGGAGCCTAAAGGGATCAATTTGTCTATAATGATATAAACGACTTCCTCTGTGAAAGTAAGTAATGGATCTGACTCATATTTGGCTGGTAGCATCCTTATGGGTTGGCAATTCATAATTGTACAAATGGTGGGGCTGACCTCCCTGAGTGGTCTGAAGCGCGGGGTCAAAAGGGGTCACTTAACCTATAATAATATACAGCAGTACTATTGTAGCAGATCTTTCCAATATTTACTGAAATATCCAGGTGAGCGATACAGGCCCTGTGGGCCTCTTGTTTCCATTTGTTGTGTTTCAATTTAGTGCGTGGGTCCCAGATGGAGGCACAGTACTCCAGTTTGGGTCTTTCTATGGCTTTGAATGCATGTTTATCTATGTGTGCTGAATTTATGTTTCAGTTGCGTTTAAGAAAACCTAGTGACCTGTTCGCGTTACATGTAATGTTATTGATAGGCTTGTGTTTTGCAGTGTAATGCCTAGATATCTGCTGGAGTCAACTGACTGTAGAATGGGATTGTAAAGTGTGTATTGGTGGGTTATCTTGTTATGTTTGGGTGTGATGTACATTACATTTGTCTGGGTGAAAAGACATGAGTAAGTCAGACTCCCATTTTTTGCTACTGTGCGGTCGTGTTGTAGTTTGAAATTGTCGTTTGCAAGTGATGCATGTGAAATATATGGATCTGTAATTTACATAGTACTTATTATAAAAATTACAACATCGGATTTCGGTATAATTGAAGTTTAACATGTCAATCAAATTTAGCACCACTGAGGAGTCCTAAGTGTATGGTGCGGTTAAACTTACTTGGGTATTTTACCCGGATTTTACCTACATTTGTATGGCGAGTGTCGTCGATGAAGCAGAGAACGCTTACTCTTCTGGAACACCTGGTTCTATTCTCCTTGTACCTTTCAGGAGTCTCCATGCATGTCTAGATTTTTGTTGATGTTTTGCCCTTGTTTAATCGATGTTGAGTTTGAATTATGATTATGTTGAGATGATGGTATTTCTTATTATTTGCAAGACTTTTAATAACGGACGATGAATGGCTTCTTTTTTCGTTTATGCAACTTTTGTTCCTATTTTGTTTTGTAACTCCTAGTCTATTGCAACAAGAGCATATTTAACTAAAAATTTCGATCAATCATGGTTTGCAACGAATGGTGTTTCAATTTCTTAATTTGAGCCGACTCTCATACAATGCACTTAACATCCACGCTGCAAAACAAATTGTCTTCCCAAATGTTATTTCAACAAGACTTTGGAGATATGATGCAGTCGTTTGTTAGTGACCAGAAAGAACTAAACCTACAGTGATCAACTGCTGGCAGAAGATGCAGAACAATCATCCTGATAACTATGAAAGCCAAAACAAGTGGTTGTTTGCTTACCACTGTAAACGTCAAACCATAGAATGATCTTTAAAGAAGGCTGGATATCACATGACTGTGATAAAGGCGGGTAAAGTAGAGTATACGGTAAAAGTAGATCATAATTTTTCGAGTTTAGAATTAGGGTTTAGGATTGATCAATTTAAAGGTTGGGGTTAAGGTTAAGGAGTTTGTGTTGAAGGTTAGGTTAGGGAATAATAATCAATATGCTACCATCACCAGTGACATTTGTCAGCTAAGATTACAATGTCGGTATTTCATATTATTTATTGCAGAATAAAAACCTCTGTGAAAATAATGCAAAGAAACATTAAAGAAAGTTGAACCCCAATCATCGCACCTCCATCTCAACAGCTTCAATTAGTCCACGAAATGAAACTGGGAATGGTGTCCACAATGACTTACAGCTGGACTGGATTTTCCGAGGTTATCGTCATCTCTAAAAAGAGTTGCACAGATGAGAATCTCACAATCTTTTTGTTGTGGTAGAAGCCATGTTTTGATGTGATATTAGGTTGACAAAATAGTACTTTATGCACCAGTCAACATTAAAGGCCGAAATCTGTTTAGGTACTGATGTCAAAATTGCAAAAATGCAAACGTTCCAAGTAAGTTGGCAAATATTATTCATTATCGACACAGTCACAATATCATACCTGAAACTCAAAATCGGTCAAACGAGGGCAAACCATATTGTAAAATGTAAAATATTCATTAGCTCACTTGCCCTTATGCCATGGTGCGGTGTCCGTCGTCCGTCCGTCCGTCCGGCGTCAACTTTTTCCATTTAAACGACTTCTTCTCATTAACTAAAATGCCTAGACACCTCATATTGGTCCAGTAGCAAGCTTGGATGGAGGGCTACAAAGTTTGTTCAAATGAATGACCTTGACACTCATTCAAGGTCACATGGGTCAAATAGGCTAAACTCTTCAAACGACTTCTTCTCATGAACCAAGAGGCCTAGTGACCTGATATTGGGCCAGTAGCAAGCTGGGATGGACCGCTACCAAGTTTGTTCAAATGAATGACATTGACCTTCATTCAAGGTCACAGGGATCAAATAGTCTAAAATCTTCAAACGACTTCTTCTCATGAACCAAAATGCCCAGAGACCTGATATTAGGCCAGTAGCAAGCTTGGATGTAGGGCTACAAAGTTTGCTCAAACCTGCTTAATGTAGACGATATATAGAGGATCTCAAATGGGTTTTCATTTCGTATTCGATTTTATGAAACGACTCTTGAAGTTACTTATTGTTTTGCGAGCCTGTGGCGAGCAAAAATAATAACTTCGAGACGAGTTTCATAAAATTGAATATGAAATGAAAGCTCATTTGAGATATTTTTTATCGCATAACTTAATAGGTTTCTCTTTTGATAGATGAAAGTCCAAATCGTGTTGGAATAGGCAGATATTTCTATTCCGCCATCTTCATTTCATAACATCGCGTAATTGTTTCCAATGTCACGTCATTGTTCTTGACAGCACGTCATTGACTCTGTCACAACGTCACAAAGGTTCATATGTAACTAGTTACAAATACGAAAAATATTAAACGGGCGAATTCACTGGATAACAGCCAAGTTGTGGGATAATATGAATTATCCAATATATCGAATGCAGAGATGAAATCAGCAATTAAAACATGTACCGCAAGTAAGTAGTAATTTTTTGGATATATACATGATAAATGATCTTCTGTTTGGATAATTCTTCCCCGTTAAGAAGATTCACACAAAAAGTTGCCCAAACAAACTTTTTCATATAATTCACCCCTATTTTCACATTTGAATGGCAGACATCTTCAAAAATATCGAAAGTAGTTTTGTCATCTTATTTTATAAACTTTACATTTTAATGGTCTGAAAGTGCTTCCTGGATATTTAAGGATTAGCTTGAATATATTTTTATGTTATGGAGATGTAACACAAAAATCAGAGTAAGCGGTTTATGAAAAAGAGTACACTCTGATTTTTGTATTACAGCTTCATAACATAAAAATATGTTCAATTTAATCCTTAGAATTTAATTTACTACACGAAATTCTGTGAAAATTCCAATTTGTTCAGCGAATATATTTTTAAAGAAATCACTGCGCCATATTGTATCAGCCAATGAAAAACGACGTTACAAATGGTGACGTCATTTTTACGTAATGAGATGACAATCTCTCCCAGGGTTCCTTGCGCTATGCCTCATTCACCTCTGTCAACGTCTCACAAAGTACGCCAAATCGCGACGTTATGTATTGTTATGTGCATTATGACGTCACATAACACAGCGGCCGGCGTATGCAAATCGTGACAATTGGCTCACAAATACCCGTCCGCGATATAAAATCCATAACGTTTATGTAAATATTCTAACGGTCTGGTTATTTTCACGAACAATTAGAAATATTTTATAAATGAACCAAACAGAAAGAAGTTAAGAAATGTTTTAAAAATATTATCAATGGTCTGAAATACGTTTTACAAGAATCTTGAAATTCTGGTGAGACGTTGACAGAGGTGAATGTAGCAGAGCGCAATGCACCCTGGGAGAGATTGATGAGATGATAACGTTATTTTTTCAGTCAAAAGAAATGCTTGTTGCAAGGAAAATTGAATTTTATATATACAAAGTTTAATATGATTGAAGGCAAAGCCTTGGAAGAGCGCAGTTACATATGTAATCTTTTAAACTAATTAAAACAGCGTTACTCGGATTAGCATTCGTACTGTCAACTGCAGAACTGATCAAACTGATTGCCTGTATCGAAATTCTCTGGAAATAGTAGCGTCATCTTTGACGTAGACTGGATTACCTGCCTTAGTACCAATTCTCTCCGCTAGGCTGCGCTCATTAATACTAATTTTCGGAGCGAAGCCTAGCGGAGAGAAGAAAAACTACAGCAGGCAATCCAGTCTATCTTTGACGTTGTATTTAATGACGTCACTCATGGCAACAAACAGCGTTATCTCGTATGCGTTTTTGTTTCCGACGCAATTTCAATGCGAAAATAAAAAACAAAAGCAAATTAGTCATACTTTCTTTTTTTTTAATTTAAAGCAAAAGAAATGTGGCTAAAATATTTCCATACTCCAATTAAGTTTTTTTAAAAGATAGCAACTTCCGGTGACTTTGGTTTAAGGTTATTTCATCATTAGACTGGATTGCCTGCCGTATTTTTTCTACTCTCCGCTAGGCGTCGCTCCAAAAATACAACTACGCGAAATTCTTTGAAATTAGTATTAATGAGCGCAGTCTAGCGGAGAAAATTGGTACTAATGCAGGTAATCCAGTCTATTTCACCATGAAATACTACTTCCGGTTTTGGACCATTAGACCATCTTTGTCCGTATGTATGGAAAGGGAGGCAACTCTTTTTAGAGGTACCACTTATCAGTCATAGACAGAGCTCCGCTCGCGGCCCTTCGAGCTGCGCTCTTATAAAACTTGGTTTAGTACCCTTACCTCACCATGCTTTAAATTCATTATCAGCGTTATAGATACATAACCTTGCAAATAGTTGTAGATAACTTCTCATAAGGGCCGTTCAAGTAGCACTTAATTCCAGGTACCTACTTTCTAAACACAACTTTAAAGAGCTTTTTTGTTACTGAGAAGACGTCGTTTGAACGAAAAGTGTTCGTGCAGCGGACGACGACGGACAGAGCAAGATGGCTATCTGTCATCCTGAACCTCCGAGTCAGATGACCTTAGTGATAGGTATCAATGTATCATGAAAAAGAAACAAACAATGTTTCCATACAACGTCTATCAATTATTTAATCACGCATACTAAGAAATTGATAATTAATCACATGTAAGTAATCTAACAATCAAAACATTAACACTTAAAGCTATCTAATGAAGTAGAGATTCGAATGCATTATATCTTTTTTTATCTATATGCATCAAAATAAGATCGACACTCAAATCCTGAAAGGTTAGCATGTAGATTGTTCCAATATTATGAACGTAATCATTCTTTATTGAGGTCCATTAAATTGATCAAACATCTGTATCAAAGCAATCAAGAACTCATCAGCATCCCTTAGTGTTTGAATACGAGGAATTTCGTCTCTAGCCATTCCAGTTGCAAGTTCAAGAATTTGCAGCAACTCATCTTTACAACCCCGAGACGGATATTCTGTTGTGTATTCACTTGCGATTTCGTCTATGGTCTCCAAATTACAAGGAAGTGGATGAGAGCAATCAGAAGTTTCGTAGATATCAGGTTGATGGTAAAGTACATCTGGGATTCCGTGAGGTATTCGGAGTTGTCGTTGGGCTCTGATTCGGTGAGAGTTCCAGTTCAAGACGAATATATCCAATTGTTCTTGAATGATGGGTAAATAACAAAATCGTATGCATTCAATATGCAGAGGATTTGTTGTATCCAACATGCCGCTATCTCTCATGTCTTGGAATTTATTTCTCCAAAAGTCAGTGAATGTAGTTCTTAAGGTACCCCATAAACGTTCAATTCGTTGGTTACCGCTTGATCTGGCTGTAATGTAACTTCTAATGCCGTCCATTTCATCACCGTGATGCATTCGGAGACTCGTTTGCAAGTCCTTTACTAATACATTCTCGGTACCAGCATCTCCTCTTACAATGTGCGGAACCCTTCCCAGCGTGATGATGAACTTAAGATATAAGTTTGCAATTAATTTTGGATTGTTATTAGAAAATCCAGCTTTTAACCACAATATCTTTCTTGAGAATCCATCTATAGCTCCATGAATAGCAACACCAAACGGTTTAAGCTTATCATATCCATCGATGTGTACGAGGTAGTTAGGACCTTTGCTATAATATAATCTCCGTCTTAAGCAACGTCTTGATCTCAGATACACTCCTTCTACGTCCATGATGCTTAAACATGCTCTTACTGTGTTCTGAGTTACTCTTATCCCATGGACAACATTTAGTAATCTCCACATTGCTTTGTAACCTAAATTGCAAAAACCATCTCGGTGCATATCAATAATTTTCTGTATTATTATTTGTAATGGAACTTCACATGCGTGTCTCCTTAATCCAAGTCTTAATTTCATTCTTTTCAGTGTTGACGTACTTATGAGAACTCCATGAACAAACAAAAGAAAACCGCATATTTCGCGTGAATTATACAAAAGTCCGAAGTAGTATCTGACTAGGTCTTCAACTTGTGCATTATCGCCTGGGTATGGAATAACAGCCTCTGACCGCATTAAACAACACAGAAATATCAGGTACTGAAAATAGAACCACATTATTTTGATATATATAAGCACCTTTATAAGCTTAGTACACATACAGCTATAAATAATGCACGATATACACAAAGAAAACCTCATTTTAAGTGATGGAGATAAGCCTCAAACTGTGTAATATGTGTGAGAATGAACAGTATCCGTCAGGGCCGAGATTTGTTCATTCTCACACATATTTCACAGTTTGAGGCTTATTTCTAACTTAAAACATAGCCATCCTTTGTGTTAATATAGAACACATATACGTTTAATTTAAACCAGAAATGCAGCCTTTTGTTTATTAACTTTCTAAAACAATGCAAACTCTAGAGCAACATACTAGTAATATATGCAGGTGCATTTTGTGCAAGTTAACAAGTTTTGTTCTCATTCAATTTTCCCCTATTTTGCTTTGAAATACAGAAAATGTGACCTTTTGTTTGTTGCTTAATGCGAATACAAGGGGATTATGACGATATTACCTTTTACTTTGTTATATGTTACTGTGTTATATTAGAGTCACATATAAGACGGTAAAAGGTAACATTTAGAACAGTTACAGGAAAATAATTTTGCATATGTAGATATTTCTTTCTTTTTTGTAACAAATCAAGAATTTATCGATCTTCAATATAAATAGACAAACAAAAACAATAAAGCTTAGTTATAGTAATTCACTCATATTGTTTTCATCAAATACATTGTATTTTCATTACGTTCATGATAATAAAATCCTTGGCAAACTATGTAAATTACTTGTATCATGCATATACTTATTTGTACTGCATTAACAGTGTTGAACCTACCTTTGATAATTCCATCTTTATTATCAGCGTCGCCAACATCCAGCTATACACTCATGCATGGACATCACCAATGATGACTGTACACGAAGGAAGTTACCAAGTGATTTCACAACAAGACAACATCATGATGTCGACTTCTTTATGTTTCAAAGACAAGTCAATTTGATCATGTCGACATGGTGTTATAACTTTTGTTATACGGGCGACTTTATTAAGTCGTCTTTATGTCTAGATCGGTACAAGTCGATTTTGCACTAAGTCGTCTGTCGACTTTCGAAACAATTATCGCGATGGTTCATCTCGACATTCTGTGTTCTTTACTGCCAAGTCGAACAAAACATATCGCCAAGTCATGATAAATGCTCGTCATGTCGTTTTATTTAAGTCAATTTAAGTAAGTTTTATCACACCAAAAGAAGGTCCAAATACGTTTCCATATATTTCTCATGCTGCTTCTTGGCAAGAAGATTTGCCAACAAGCTACTTCCACTCTCTGATACATAACGCAGAAATATAAAACATTTATAGATGTAGGTGTTGTGACAATCATGGCATATATTGTATAGATATTTCACAGAATAAAAACATTTTAAAATGATCATAATCGTAATTTCTCAGAATCATCTACAATAGGCAATAAAACAAACCATTTTGAAGGCTAGCCCAGATAGTTCATCTTTATTTGTTTGTCAAATATTTGATTCGAGTTACCTCCCTTCCAACTCTTTTAAAGGTTTGAGACGTAGGAAATAAAATTCTATGATGTGAAAATACGTAAAATACGCACGGAAGTAAGATATCGCATTGATCACGACACTAAAGATTAGCGTCTTTTCTCAAACTAATAACAGACGAACTCGAGCTAGACAATTACGATAAGCAACCGTCTCTTCTTGTGGAATCTCTATGATATAACAGACCTGTTCTACATTGTAATAATTCGTTATCACCCGGACATCCAATCATCTCGTTAGAGAGATGTCAATTAGCGCACTTGTACCAACCGCGATTATTTCTGGGTAAACCGTACTGTTGTCTTAGAGTCTACGTACTGGTGTCTTAGAGTCTACGTACTGGTGTCTTAGAGTCTGGGTACTGGTGTCTTAGAGTCTACGTACTGGTGTCTTAGAGTCTGGGTACTGGTGTCTTAGAGTCTACGTACTGGTGTCTTAGAGTCTGGGTACTGGTGTCTTAGAGTCTATGACTGGTGTCTTAGAGTCTACGTACTGGTGTCTGAGAGTCTACGTACTGGTGTCTTAGAGTTTATGACTGGTGTCTTAGAGTCTACGTACTGGTGTCTGAGAGTCTACGTACTGGTGTCTGAGAGTCTACGTACTGGTGTCTTAGAGTCTACGTACTGGTGTCTTAGAGTCTACGTACTGGTGTCTTAGAGTCTACGTACTGGTGTCTTAGAGTCTACGTACTGGTGTCTTAGAGTCTACGTACTGGTGTCTTAGAGTCTACGTACTGGTGTCTTAGAGTCTGGGTACTGGTGTCTTAGAGTCTACGTACTGGTGTCTTAGAGTCTGGGTACTGGTGTCTTAGAGTCTACGTACTGGTGGCTTAGAGTCTACGTACTGGTGTCTTAGAGTCTACGTACTGGTGTCTTAGAGTCTACGTACTGGTGTCTGAGAGTCTACGTACTGGTGTCTTAGAGTCTACGTACTGGTGTCTGAGAGTCTACGTACTGGTGTCTTAGAGTCTGGGTACTGGTGTCTGAGAGTCTACGTACTGGTGTCTGAGAATCTACGTACTGGTGTCTTAGAGTCTACGTACTGGTGTCTGAGAGTCTACGTACTGGTGTCTTAGAGTCTACGTACTGGTGTCTTAGAGTCTACGTACTGGTGTCTTAGAGTCTACGTACTGGTGTCTGAGAGTCTACGTACTGGTGTCTTAGAGTCTGGGTACTGGTGTCTTAGAGTCTACGTACTGGTGTCTTAGAGTCTACGTACTGGTGTCTTAGAGTCTACGTACTGGTGTCTTAGAGTCTACGTACTGGTGTCTGAGAGTCTACGTACTGGTGTCTTAGAGTCTACGTACTGGTGTCTTAGAGTCTACGTAATGGTGTCTTAGAGTCTACGTACTGGTGTCTTAGAGTCTACGTACTGGTGTCTTAGAGTCTACGTACTGGTGTCTTAGAGTCTACGTACTGGTGTCTTAGAGTCTACGTACTGGTGTCTTAGAGTCTAAGTACTGGTGTCTTAGAGTCTACGTACTGGTGTCTTAGAGTCTACGTACTGGTGTCTTAGAGTCTACGTACTGGTGTCTTAGAGTCTATGACTGGTGTCTTAGAGTCTACGTACTGGTGTCTTAGAGTCTACGTACTGGTGTCTTAGAGTCTACGTACTGGTGTCTGAGAGTCTACGTACTAGTGTCTTAGAGTCTACGGACTGGTGTCTTAGAGTCTACGTACTGGTGTCTTAGAGTCTACGTACTGGTGTCTTAGAGTCTACGTACTGGTGTCTGAGAGTCTACGTACTGGTGTCTTAGAGTCTACGTACTGGTGTCTTAGAGTCTATGACTGGTGTCTTAGAGTCTACGTACTGGTGTCTTAGAGTCTACGTACTGGTGTCTTAGAGTCTATGACTGGTGTCTTAAAGTCTACGTACTGGTGTCTTAGAGTCTACGTACTGGTGTCTTAGAGTCTGGGTACTGGTGTCTTAGAGTCTACGTACTGGTGTCTTAGAGTCTGGGTACTGGTGTCTGAGAGTCTACGTACTGGTGTCTTAGAGTCTACGTACTGGTGTCTTAGAGTCTACGTACTGGTGTCTTAGAGTCTACGTACTGGTGTCTTAGAGTCTACGTACTGGTGTCTTAGAGTCTATGACTGGTGTCTTAGAGTCTACGTACTGGTGTCTTAGAGTCTACGTACTGGTGTCTTAGAGTCTACGTACTGGTGTCTTAGAGTCTACGTACTGGTGTCTTAGAGTCTACGTACTGGTGTCTGAGAGTCTACGTACTGGTGTCTTAGAGTCTACGTACTGGTGTCTTAGAGTCTACGTACTGGTGTCTGAGAGTCTACGCTCGAAACCCGGTCAGGTCACGATTTAAAAATCACCCTGTTTTTTTTGTTTTTTGTTTTGTTTTTTGTTTGTTTTTGTTTTGTTTTTGTTTAATTCAATTGTGTGTCTGTGTTAGACACTTATAAGAAGGCCATGCTGACAGATATTACCGTACACAATAAAGGGTCATAGGGCGTGTATATATATGTACATAGATTGGTTATACCTACTTAGATAAGTACAAATATATGTACGTGTACATGTCTGTAGCCAGAATAATGTTATCATAACGTTATCGACAGACATCAGCCACTTCAATAAACTCCAATCGCCGCTACATCCGTGACGTCATCGCTGTGATCTGTTTTGAACAATCCCAAATTTCTCAGAAATATAAGTCAAGCGTTCAGTTGTTTTCCGGTTTCCATTGAATTAAAATACAATCAGAACGGGAGGCTCGCGTGAAACACGGGTAACGACTTAACAGGTAAAACACTATCACACATATAGAAGGTATATATAGCTAGATATATACACGTGCAGAATACATGTGTTATTAATCTATGGTTACACGTGCTGTCATTTTCTGTGATTTCACGTGTGATATTAATATGTGATCACGAGTTATCATTTTCTGTGATTACACGTGCTGTCATTTTCTGTGATTACACGTGCTGTCATTTTCTGTGATTACACGTGCTGTCATTTTCTGTGATTACACGTGCTGTCATTTTCTGTGATTACACGTGCTGTCATTTTCTGTGATTACACATGTGTTATCATTTCATGTGATTACACGTGTTATCCTTTTCTGTGATCACACATGTGCTATCATTTTCTGTGATTGTTTGTGATTGTAAAGTATAACAATAAATTAATTAATCATCAAAGAAAGTATTTAGAGACTCACTGGGACCCTATATTTGCTAGAAAAATACATGTAAATCACAAAATTAAACATTGCTCAAGGTTGTGCATGCTTAGTGTCTCTCCTATTTAACCCCGACTTGGTCGGGCAGGTGACCTTTGGCCTTTTCATAATGTCCGATATGATATCCAGTCCAATCCGCCTAGATGAAAAGCATGTATGTGACCACTATGCCACTCGGTCACACTTCGTCCAATTGAGCAAATATACTACCCCTCCATCACTCTGACATCCACTCTCATACCACTAGAAACGTTTATGAACCATTTCTTTTAAATATAATGTACTAAACTCTATATACTGTAAACGTTGAAATTTACGCGAGGGGGGAATTCACGCTAATTACACGGACTCCTTTTGTACGCGAAAATTCCCCAACGCGTATTTTGAAATCAATATCAATAATCTTAAACTACAAGCGAAAGTGGACCGATAGAGAAAATTACCCCCGCGTATAGTTTACATATTGAAATCACAAAATTAACCCCCCGCGAAAATTATTACGTTTACAGTAGACTCATTCTTGTCCCTCTTGATTGGCCAAGATTTATACAAAAAACGTGGCCTTATGACATGAAGCTGAACCTGTCGCACACCAATCCAAAGAAATATCTTTATTTGACAATCATAATTGCCCTCTTCCATTTTATTACCATCCATTAAAAGAGTAAATGCTATGATGGCCGGTAAGGCAACCTCATAATCTCGCGACCTTGCAATCTCGACGTAAAGTCGAGGTCACGAGATCGCGAAGTAACGAGGCGAGGCGAGGTCGCGAGGTCCTTGCCTCGCAATCTCTTTTTTTGCCCAACCTATTAACAATTCAGAATTCAATGTATTACTAGACTTCATTCTGGCCTATGACGCCAACATTCTGTTATATTGAAATCTTGATATGGCTGTTCTTTATAATGAGAATAAATTTGACTATGTCAACATTTTTTTCCAGTTTGATGACGCTGTTACATAAATCTTAGAAGTCACAGAAAAAAAGGCTAAAAAAAGGAAAGGTGCATCACAGGATTTCGGATTACTGGTCAATATATACTATACTGCTGTACACTCAACATTATACTCTGATTATTTAATGTATTTTATTAACGTCTTGCTTTTCTTTTCATTTGATTATCTCCCCTGGACCATATGACTTTACTGTTACTAGATATTATGTAATCTCATCATAAACACAACAATATCTATCGCCAATCAATGTCAGTGACCGGTACGTTTTTTCGAGTCTTGACTTTCGTTGGTATTCTGATTGCATTATTCCTATACTTTTGTTTGTTTGTTTGTTTGTTTTTGTTTAACGTCCTATTAACAGCCAGGGTCATTTAAGGACGTGCCAGGTTTAGAGGTGGAGGAAAGCCAGAGTACCCGGAGAAAAACCCCCGGCCTACGGTC
The DNA here is from genome assembly GCF_902652985.1 of Pecten maximus. Classification (NCBI taxonomy): domain Eukaryota; kingdom Metazoa; phylum Mollusca; class Bivalvia; order Pectinida; family Pectinidae; genus Pecten; species Pecten maximus. The sequence continues at coordinate 57,154,250 of NC_047015.1, read as the reverse complement.
AGTACCTGGCAACTGCCCCACGTAGAACCCAGAGGTGGAGGGCTAGTGATAAAGTGTCGGGACACCTTAACCACTCGGCCACCGCGGCCCCATATTCCTATACAATGTCATGTAATTTGACCAATATATATCACGTATACGGTACGGTATACGGTTAATATACTGAAATTATTAACAATGCTATGAGTGCATGTTTGTCAAGTGTTTTAGGCTGCAAACATTGTATTTGCTTTCAATAACAATGGCAGCATCACCTCATTTAAGTGTTAACAGGAATTGAGGAGGAAATAACAAATGTAGGTCATACCATGACATCAAAACACTACAGGGAAATATTTAAAGTTGGAGTTTCTATAGATTTGCATAAACAAAGTTTACCGTCACCATTTATCGAAATATCCAGAAATATTCCCCCATTTGTCCAATCAGCTCGGTGAAATGCGGTCACGTGATCATTTGAATTTCCTACATACAACACGTACATCAAATACACGTGCATATTGTATACTCCATTATTTGTTAACTTACTTGTTCAATTTCTTTTTTTCATTTATTTTCGCTACAAAACGAAGTATTTAACAATATTCTCGTATCTTATTTCTTGCTCTATGATACTATTTGACATTTATTATATTTCTCCGGTTATATACATATACCAATTAGGAACGTATTACTTATCTCTTTTCCTTTGCGTATAAGGTTTCGTTTCAATATGTGTCATATTTTTGCTTTATCATATGCTAATAATAATATGTTCTTAATCGATATTGTAGCCAAAATCTGAAATATTTTTTTACAGTATTTATTTCTGCAGATTCATACATCAAAGCATTGTGCAATAGGAGCCGCTGTGTCCGAGTGGTTAAGGTATCCCGACACTTTATCACTAGCCCTCCACCTAAGAGTTCGAAAGCTGCGTGGAGCAGTTGCCAGGTACTGACCGTTGGTCGATGGTTTTTCTCCGTGTTCTCCGGCTTTCCTCCACCTCCAAAACCTGGCACGTCCTGAAATGTCCCTGGCTGTTAATAAGACGTTAAAAAAAAACCCCAAAAAACAAACAAAAACGAACAAAAGCATTGTGCCTGTATCTTACAGCAGAAAACAATTATTTAGTTACGCACATATCTAACATAAAAACAATAATGCCGTTATGCTAACAAATGTCGATTAGAGGAGCATCCGTTTGACCGGATTAGAGGCTATTGAAGGTATGCACACTTATTTTGTTTTCGTTTGACCGGATTAGAGACTATTAAAGGTATGCACACTTATTTTGTTTTCGTTTGACCGGATTAGAGACTATTAGAGGTATGCACAATTATTTTGTTTTCGTTTGACCGGATTAGAGACTATTAAAGGTATGCACACTTATTTTGTTTTCGTTTGACCGGATTAGAGACTATTAAAGGTATGCACACTTATTTTGTTTTCGTTTGACCGGATTAGAGACTATTAAAGGTATGCACACTTATTTTGTTTTCGTTTGACCGGATTAGAGACTATTAAAGGTATGCACAATTATTTTGTTTTCGTTTGACCGGATTAGAGACTATTAAAGGTATGCACACTTATTTTGTTTACGTTTGACCGGATTAGAGACTATTAAAGGTATGCACACTTATTTTGTTTACGTTTGACCGGATTAGAGACTATTAAAGGTATGCACACTGATATTGTTTTGAAATGCAAATAGTTTTTCAGAATAAAAACATAACACAAAATACATTTTGAGGTATTTTAGCGAATGAAAGTGTTCTTTTTTCATACCATTAAGATCCCTGATCATAGTAAGAAGGACGTTTTCAAGACACATAGTTAAATTGTGGAGTTTGACGCGTATGCACACTTATTTTGTTTTGAAATGCAAATAGTTTTTCAGAATTTCAGAGTTTTCAGAACATAACACAAAATATATTTTGAGGTATTTTAGCGAATAAAAGTGTTCTTTTTTCATACCATTAAGATCTCTGATCATAGTAAGAAGGACGTTTTCAAGACGACACATAGTTAAATTGTGGAGTTTGGGCGCGTCCCCCCCCCCCCCCCCCCCCCCCCCCCCCCCCCCGATCAGCATTCTTTACCTCAAACTCAGGGACTGAACAATGTATCTTAAAACAGTCTTCTTGTCATGTTCAAAGAGTTTAACTAAACCTTATTTGACGATTAAAATGCTTTCCTTAATGCCATATTTGTGTGATAATATTCACAACAGCAAATTTTCATGTCAAGGTCAAAATCATTAACGTTTATTCGTATATGGAGTCAAATCCGGTCGAACAATAGTCCCCATTTAGAACTACAAACACTTGTGATCATAACAATATACAAGTAGTTGTTATCTGGAATATATGTGAAGTACATATTATTACAGAAAGAACCGGAAGTCATGTGACACCACCACAGGCGTGAAGTACGAAGAACTTAAACTGTTTAAATGTTTGAATTTAAGATTACAAGTTTATAAACCTATTCAATTCATAAGTATTTGGAATATGTAACAGATTGAACGAGTTTACAAACATAACATCGTTTTTCCCGATTGTACCTGTTCTCCCGCCAAACTTTGACCGATTAAAAAATAATAAGCCATTGTGTTTTTTAAACAATACTAAAATACTTCACACTCGATTATCACCTTCTAAACAGTTGGGCCTTTTTTCTATCTTCTAAATTTAAATAGAACAATTGCATTAAAAATCTACTACCTTCCGTCTTTTAATCCTGTTTATAGAATTAACCCCAAAAGCGATTATTTTAGAGGTTCAGTCATTGCATATGATGCGAAAATAAATACCTAGCGAATAAGTATATACACAAACAAATCTATATCAGTGTTTACAAGATGTGAGCGCGCTAAACTCTGTATCCGTGATCTAGGTCCGACTCTGACAACCGTAAAATATTATCCCCGCGAAATTTAACAAATATACAGTATGAGGCCCATTTCATGTATTCTTAGCGGTAGATACCCTGTCAACGTCTTAAATATACAGATAATAAGCATACCTGTTCAAAACGATAAAAAATATGATTTTTTCTATCAATAACGTAATACTTATAAGTTATTTTTTTCTGAAATACAAATACCGCTTTCACTATGATAATACTTTTACCCACGAAATACATAAACATCGGATGGTCGGGTGGCACAGTGGTAGCACACTTGCCTTTCACCTAGGCGGCCAGGGTTCGATTCCCCGATCGGAAGTGAAAAGGTATGGGGTTACCTGCCCGACCACGTGGGTTTTCCCCGGGTACTCCGGTTTCCTCCCACAGTAAGACCCCTCGCGCGCTTCTATCAGAGCCAACAAACGAGATTAATATAAGTTAATATAACTTGTTTCGCAATTGCTGTAAAATAAATAAAGTTTACATTTACAGTGACATCGAAGCTTTTGTGGAATGGGATTCAGAGAAATGTATACTAGGTTATCAAAGAGAGATATTGTGATCAATATGTTTTACCTTTGAATGAAATTTTATAATTAAGATATAATTACACCGTATCAAGTTTTGTTTATTATGCCCTCGAGTTCATGCTGAAAGAGGTATGATAACCATACGTGAAAATCATATCGTTACTTCATAGATATTTAAATGCATGCACCTAAATATACTGTATGGTTCATAATGTAAAATTAGGAAATTTACTGAAATAAATAACAATGCTATGTGTGGATGTTTGTTTACGAAGCATATCAATTGTATTTGCTTTCAATAACTTCATATAAGTGGTAACGGAATCTGATCAGGAAATAATAAACTCATATCATACAATATTAGTGAAACAGAGCCGGATACGTCACAGGGGAGTATTTAAAGGTCGAACCCGATTGCCATATAAGGACATAAACAAAATTCACTACCACAATCCATTAAACTATTGTAGTCCATATCAAATAAGCCTAAGGTCACGTGGTTCACACTCCCTATAACCTCATATACACGAACGATTAAGGGGACACGGTGGCCGAGTGGTTAAGATGTCTCGACACGTTATCACCTCCAACTCTGGGTGGCGAGTTCGAAACTGCCTGGTATTGACCGTAGGTCGGTGGTTTTTCTTCGGATACTCCGGCTTTCCTCCACCTCCAAAACCAGACACGTCCTGAAATTCCCTGGATGTTAATAGGACGCTATACAATAAAAACCAAAAACCAAAAACAAATAGAAACAAAAAAACAACAAAAAACAACAAAAAACAAACGAATGGATATAAAACATTTTTGCAATGATTCTTGTCTTTTATTTCAGGAATTCTGATAGAACGTTCTAGCAATCTTTTTGCAGTTTACATTAACAACCATTTACGACATTCGGTTACATACAGTCTGCTTTCCTGGTAATATTGGTGAGTCATACACTTCCTGGCGAATTGAACACAACACGTGACAACAACATCTCATTCATCTGATTGGACGAAGACGCAATGCATTATGGACTTACAGGCGTTGTCGAAGTACTTTCATATGGCCTTTATAACCATCGACTCGACGCGATTCGCCCACAGTGTTAAAAGTTGTTCAAAAGACACAAGTCAGCATTCATTTCCAGTCCAGTCTCGGAACAAGCTTCCCCGGCACTCCCAGGAGCCAAAGAAACTGACGTTTTGAAATACATTTCATTTAGACATGTAAGTACAAATTTTTCCAAAGATCAAAGTTCTGAACTGTAGGGTTCACAGATAAATTCATTATGAAATGTAGACATGTACCTTTGATTGTTGCATAATGATAAGCCATTGTCCAAATGAGTCATAATGCCTAGGTATACACGGTCTTTCATTCCAATTCATTCGAAATATTTACCTGTTTTGTACATTATTGTTCAATACACCATACTCACTTCAGCTCATTCATGTCCGCCGACTTATACCGTTTTCTTTGGCCACATAGGCTCAATTACTACAAGGAAGACAAAAGAACTGTCTGGTTCAATTTTATATTCCTCATTGCAGATAAAGATATTTCGCGATTGAAAAGTGGGGTTGCACACACATTTCTTAATCGCTGTTTGTGTTGAAGATATTTTCAAACCCCATTATTACATCAAAGTGATCAATCTCCTTCGGGACATTAAACTAACAAATATTGTAAATGTTCTCAATTTGGCGAAGTCATCTTTTGGCGCCTCTTTTTACGTTTATCCAATTATAAAAATAAATTATTGTCTTTTGAGCATGATAAGGAAAATCGTGAATTTAGTGCATAATGCAATATAGGACTAAAGTCAGTGTTTTCGTCGGAGACTAATTCGATGCGTAAAAATGATTAAGGCTGTTTATGCGAGGGAAAATTTCTGAATGAGTGTCAGTGAGGAAAGAATAGTTTGGAAAGGAAATTGTGTATGAGAAGGGGCCTGTGTGTAAGAAAAAGATGTGTGAAAGAGCATTTGTGTGTAATCGAGGGTGTGAATGAGGAAGGTTCTGTATGTGAGAGAAGAGTGTGTAGGGGGCGTGTCTGTGTGGATTTATATAAGAAGGTCTGTGCTTGAGAAGAGTTGCAAGATGAAGGCTTCGTGTGCAAGGAATGGTGTGTATGAAAGAGTGCGATGATGCCTTTCTTTGCGCAAGAAAGGGTGAGTTAGGGAGGGTCTGTGTAGAGGAATGTAAGGGTCCGGAGGATCGATGTATACAAGTGATGCGTAAGTGAGAGTCTAGACGTCTGTGTGGAAGGAAGGGTATGTTCTCACATGTGTGCGTAAGGCAGGCCGTGTGTAAGAAAGAGGCCGAGTGGAAGGACAGATATGTATGAGGAAGGGTATGTAAAGGAAGGTCGTCGTGTGTGTTAGGGATAATCTCTTTAGAAGGAATGGTGTGTTTAAGAGAGAGAGTCCGAGTGGAAGGACGGATGTGCGTTTGCGAGGGTGAAAGGAAGAGTATGTTTTAGGGAGAATCTGTTTGGAAAAAAATGGTTTGTGTCAGAGAGAGTCCGAGTGGGAGTACGGATATGTATGAGGGAGTGTGTAAGGAAGGGTATGTGTGATGGAATGTATTAGGGAGTCTGTATGGAAGGACGGATATGTATGAGGGATTGTGTAAGGAAGGGTATGGGTGATGGAATGTATTAGGGAGTCTGTATGGAAGGACGGATATGTATGAGGGATTGTGTAAGGAGGGTATGGGTGATGGAATGTATTAGGGAGTCTGTGTGGAAGGACGGATGTGTGTTAGGGAGGGTGAAAGAAAAGGGTATGTGTAAGGGAGTGTCTGTGTGAGAAAATGGTATGTGTAAGAGAGAGTCCGAGTGGAAGGACACATATGTATGAGGAAGTGTGAAAGGAAGGGTATGGGTGATGGAATGTATTATTGAGAGTCTGTGTGGAAGGAATGGTGTGTGTAAGAGAGACTCCGAGTGGAAGGACGGATATGTATGAGAGAGTGTACTAGAGGACGGATAAGGCAATGTTTTATTCCAGGAGAAGTTTTTGCGATGGATATTCTGAATGTTGAGTGTGAGAAACGGTCTGCGTGCAGTGAATACATGGTGGAGGGTCTCTACGTAATGAATGTGATTGTAGAATGGGGGTTTTTATACGAGGAAGAATGTATGAGAGAGAGGATTTGTAAAATTTTATTTCAATAACGACATTTTAACACAATCGGTTAGGTACCTTTAGTTACGTTTTAGATTCTTTCTTTTATCTAAGCTTTGGACAAAGGCAGCGTAATTTCCATTAGAAACTATATATTGTTTATTGTGGTTTCTGCATGGATCGGCTAGGATATAACAAATGTATTTCTGATAAGTCTGATCGTTTATGATAGTCGTGAAATAGTTAAAAGTCAATAACATAGCTGTAGTAATTGTCAGTACAGGACGGTTAGTGTAGCTTCATAGATTATTGACGTCAGTAATTTTTGCAAATTTAAAATCTGGCAGTGAAGAGGTTATTTTTTAATAAGTTTGTCCGACATAAAATTCGCCACCGCTTATGCATATCGATCAATTTTCAAAATGATATTCAAAGATAGTAATCAAAAACGTATACTGCGCATGTCTGTACCTTGTTGGATGCCTAACGTGATTAATGTCTCATCCCTTATTTGATAGTCACTTCCGTTACATTTGAACTCCGTATTGATTGTGATTCGATCGATCGCCGCCGTATTATTGAAAAACAGGAAACAGGAAAACGCTTAACACTTGATTTAGTATTTCGCTGAAAATGAACAATTGCAACAATGGTACACGGCGATGATGGTACGGATGCATCCATTACTAGATTATAGTGGTGTTTGTGTATACCGTTAAAACAACGGTGTAATGACATTTAATCTTTGCTAACCGTTGTTTAGCAAAAGTATCAACCCGTGGTATGACTTTATGTGCTGTTCCTCTTCACTAAAGGATGCTTAAAAATCAAATTAGGACATACTCATACAGAAGAAAAGATTTAGGGAAGGTGCTTTATTTTTCCTATTTGACTCCATCCTTCAGTCCCAACGAAATTCTTGTCAATCATTTATATGAAATTAGTCTCCCTTTCTGTTAGCATGGCTCTGACTTAATTTTGAAACAATGCCGTCACTGCCTACAAAAAAGACGGAACATATCTTCTCTTCGGCCTCGCCTCTGTGCCTACTGGACAGAAATCTTATATCACGTTAACGGCACGGTACTTATTTGCTATATTGCCTTTCCTGTTCAAGGGGTAGAAGCAGTAGAAAAGGGATTTCAAAATGTTTGCCTATCAGGACCGGCACCTCTGTCAACAGGGGTTTCCCATTTCCTCAAAGGTTGGGCTATGTCGAATTTGGGTAAAATATTTTCATCTTGGTAAAATATATTAAAACCGGTTCCCCTATTTCCCCAATTAGTTCCCCGATCTCTGTCTCCGCATGTTCACATGATTGGTCGTGCTTCCTTCTATACATCTTCGCTAGCCAAGGCTTCTGATGACATTACGAACCCTTGACTGATATATTCGTGTTTAAACCGTCTCGCTCTGGAAGGGAGATTTAGACAGATGTGTATGGATAAACGATATGCCTGTTTATTCTACTCCGACGTGTATTTGAGCGCTAAATTCTGTTCACACAGACAACTTCTACCAAGAATTCCATATAACTATACCTTATACAGTTTCATAAGATACATGTTACTAATTTTGCCATTTCTTTGTTTTACAGACTTACCAGAAGATCTTCAATAGCCGTTGTCTTTGTATTGATATTCGACAATTTAGTACGCCAAGATGAAAAGACAACGGCTATTGTCGTCAGAGCAATCAACAAGTCAGGCACAGATGGCAATCAGAGTGAAAGGGAATAAAAAGTGCCACGACCACAAAGACAATGATGTAGTTTTTCTGTGCCAGGATTGTAAAGTTTTCATTTGCTTAACATGTTCATTATCAATTCACAAAGAACATGTGGACAGCTTTCTTGAACTTTCAAACATAAAATCACAAAAGCAGCACATTATTCAGGAATTTGTCAATGAAACTGACAACGTAAACATTCCGAAACTGAACAAGGAAATCGTTTTATCTAAAACAAGAATGTCTTCATGTAAACCTATGTACGATAAACTTCGCAAAGACGTCTCTGAAAATGACAGTGAATGTAAATTGCAGCTGGACGAGATTGCAGATAATTATATTTCAATATATGATAAGATGGAATTGGTGTCCACGGACATCATTCAGTCACACATCACAAACCTAGAGGAGAGGTTGGATGATTTGAAGAAACTCTGTTCCGAGTATAAGCAGACTGTTCAATCAGGAACAACTGTACTCATGTACGACTCGGTATCAGAAATCCGGGAAATGGATTCAGACATCCCACCGCCACCTGATTTAGACATGGCAGATTTTACTCCAGGAATTGATAGACGAAGTCACCTGAAGCAAGCCATGGGGACAATAAAAATCGATACTCGCCAGTCAGAATCAACAAATAGTGGTAACTCCGACCAACTTCCAGTAGTCCGTCCAAAACAGTCTACAGAGACTGGTCAAGCGTCCACTGAAAAAGTCCGTCCAAAACAGTCTACAGAGAGTGGTCAGGCGTCCACTGGAGTAGTCCAATACAAACTTTGTGACCGTCCTATTCTCGTGTCAAAATTTGCATACCCGGATCAAATCACATCAATCTGTCCGACACCTGCTGGCCGTACATGGCTGTGTAGCTTTACCAGCAACAAACTTAAGCTCATAGACAACAAAGGTCAGGTCATAACGACGTTTCAACACAACACCAACATCAGAAACATCAGTGTGGACCCAACCACAGGTCGTCTGTGGTTCTGTTGTTGGGACAGTAGGACTATTTGTGAAATATCTAGTTCTTGTTCTGTAGTTAAAAGGTTCAATATTAAAGATGCTAACCCAGGCAGTCTGTGTATGACCAGGGAAGGTCGGGTAGTAGTGGGTACAGAGGGTAAACAAAAGGGGTACAAGGTTATGATGTTCACATCCAACGGGAGGGTGTTACAAGAAGCCATTTTGGAGAAGTTAGGGGCGGGGGTCGTACGGTCCATCACGCAATGTTGTGTTACAGGTAACATAGCTGTAGTGAGTAGTAAACTTATCAGTGGAGACGGCAGTGATCCAGGAAACTACAGGCGTCACATCATTGTGTACAACCCAACACTCCAGCCTCTGGTCCACTACCGGGGGGAGGGGATAGAGGCCCGGGGGGAGGTGAGATCAAGGACGTTTGGTCCAATCGCTGTTGTATATGACAGTAAGGGTAATATTGTTATTGCTGAATGGAAAAGGAAAACAATAGAACTGATAAGTGGAGCAGGGAAGTACATAAAAACACTTCATACAAACAAAGGATCTCAAGGAGCAGTCGGTATACAGAAGGATGATGTGTTGTGGACAAACTTAGAGTTTGATACAGGAAAGATGGGACTAAAACTCCTCAAGTATTATAGTGACTGAGCGACTTAACTTAAATTTGAGTGAGGATACAGACAATTTATATAAGTGGACTTTAATTACATTAATCTAACATTTTTCTATCAGTAAAATCGGGCGTGACATAACACCTACCTTACATATATGGATAAATAAGATATTTATTTACCCCAGAACACCCATTTAGTCCTATCTAGGTGTTTTATTCCGTCAGTTTTCTTAGTGACACAAAACTGTGTCGGAGAATTCCACGTTTTCATAAAGTAGTGCGCTGTGGCCCTACACAAGACATGGTGTCAGGGCCAGAGGAAACTCTGGTTACCCCTACCTTCGTCCCAACCTTGTTTTACATGTTACTACTTTATATTCATGATACCACCATTGTAGATATGTGAGTAGGTCACGACACTGTCTAGACCTGTTATGTCGCGTCTAGTCTAGACCTGTTATGTTGCATCTACTGAAATGAAATCTGAAATCGACATCCTAGTATCTGGTTTCTGTGTGTAAACTGACTTCCCTTACCACCTGCAGTGGATAGTTCCAGATTTGTTTTACCTACAAAAACTTGGTATGACCCAAAATTGTAAATCTGAGATATATCATGTGAAATAACAAGTGTGTGAAATAGGGTAAATATAGGTCAGGGTCATGTACCTGCATTTGTAAATATGATCATTTTTATGTAATAAATATAACTGAATTTTGAATCGGTGTTGCTGTTTTTCATTTCAGTACAAAATCGACAGAAAACTAATTCTTCAATATCAAATAGAATAAAGTAAAATAATGTAAATGGAATAAATATAAAGATCCGAGCTAACTGTATTCTGGCAAAAGACTTAGGTTTGAAATACCTGGTATGTAGTTGACAGAAGACGATATTACATAAGGTAAGATGCCCAGTGTGTCGGTGACAAAAGACGATATATCATCAGGTAAGATTTCTGGTATGTCGGTGACAGAAGACGATATAACATCAGGTAAAATACCCGTATGTCGGTGACAGAAGACGGTATAACATCAGGTAAGAAACCTGGTATGTCGGTGACAGAAGACGATATAACATCAGGTAAGATACCCGGTAGGTCGGTGACAGAAGACGATATAACATCAGGTAAGATAGCTGGTATGTCGGTGACAGAAGACGATATAACATCAGGTAAGATACCCGGTAGGTCGGTGACAGAAGACGATATTACATCAGGTAAGATACCTGGTATGTCGGTGACAGAAGACGATATAACGTCAGGTAAGATACCCGGTATGTCGGTGACAGAAGACGATTTAACATCAGGTAAGATACCTGGTATGTCGGTGACAGAAGACGATAAAGCATCAGGTAAGATACCCAGTGTGTCGGTGACAAAAGACGATATAACATCAGGTAAGATATCTGATATGTCGGTGACAGAAGACGATATAACATCAGGTAAGATACCCGGTATGTCGGTGACAGAAGACGATATAAAATCAGGTAAGATACCTGGTATGTCGGTGACAGAAGACGATATAACATCAGGTAAGATACCCGGTATGTCGGTGACAGAAGACGATATAACATCAGGTAAGATAAATGGTTTGTGGGTGACAGAAGACGATATAACATCAGGTAAGATACCTGGTATGTCGGTGACAAAAGACGATATAACATCAGGTAAGATACCCGTATGTCGGTGACAGAAGACGATATTACATAAGGTAAGAAACCTGGTATGTCAATGACAGAAGACGATATAACGTCAGGTAAGATATCTGGTATGTCGGTGACAGAAAACTATATAACATCAGGTAAGATACCGGGTATGTCGGTGACTGAAGACGATATAACATCAGGTAAGATACCTGGTATGTCGGTGACAGAAGACGATATAACATCAGGTAGGATACCCGGTATGTCGGTGACAGAAGACGATATAACATCAGGTAAGATACCCGGTATGTCGGTGACAGAAGACGATATAACATCAGGTAAGATAACTGGTATGTCGATGACAGAAGACGACATAGCATCAGGTAAGAAACCTGGTATGTCAGTGACAGAAGACGGTATAACATCAGGTAAGATACCTGGTTTGTCGGTGACAGAAGACGATATAACATCAGGTAAGATAGCTGGTATGTCGGTGACTGAAGACGATTTAACATCAGGTAAGATGCCTGGTATGTCGGTGAAAGAAGACGATATTACATCAGGTAAGATACCTGGTATGTCGGTGACAGAAGACGATATAACATCAGGTAAGATACCCGGTATGTCGGTGACAGAAGACGATATAACATCAGGCAAGATACCTGGTATGTCGGTGACAGAAGACGATAAAGCATCAGGTAAGATACCCAGTGTGTCGGTGACAAAAGACGATATAACATCAGGTAAGATATCTGATATGTCGGTGACAGAAGACGATATAACATCAGGTAAGATACCCGGTATGTCGGTGACAGAAGACGATATAAAATCAGGTAAGATACCTGGTATGTCGGTGACAGAAGACGATATAAAATCAGGTAAGATACCTGGTATGTCGGTGACAGAAGACGATATTACATAAGGTAAGAAACCTGGTATGTCAATGACAGAAGACGATATAACGTCAGGTAAGATATCTGGTATGTCGGTGACAGAAGACGATATAACATCAGGTAAGATACCGGGTTGTTCGGTGACTGAAGACGATATAACATCAGGTAAGATACCTGGTATTCGGTGACAGAAGACGATATAACATCAGGTTAAGATAGCTGGTATGTCGGTGACAGAAGACGATATAACATCAGGTAAGATACCCGGTATGTCGGTGACAGAATACGATATACATCAGGTAAGATACCTGGTATGTCGGTGAAAGAAGACGATAACATCAGGTAAAGATACCCGGTATGTCCGTGACAGAAGACGTATAACATCAGGTAAGATACCTGGTATGTCGGTTGACAGAAGACGATATAACATCAGGTAAGATAGCTGGTATGTCAGGTGACAGAAGACGATATAACATCAGGTAAGCTATACCTGGTAGTGTCGTGATGCAAGAAGACGATATAACATCATCAGGTAAGAAGCCGGTATGTGTGACAGAAGACGATATAACATCAGGTAAGATACCTGGTATGTCGGTGAACAGAAGACGATATTACATCAGGTAAGATACCTGGTATGTCGGTGACAGAAGACGATATAACATCAGGTAAGATACCGGTATGTCGGTGACAGAAAGACGATATAACATCAGGTAAGATACCTGGTATGTCGTGACAGAAGACGATAAAACATCAGGTAAGATAACCGGTATGTCGGGTGACAGAAGACGATATAACATCAGGTAAGATACCTGGTATGTCGGTGACAGAAGACGATATAACATCAGGTAAGATACCAGGTAGGTCGGTGACAGAAGACGATAGTACATCCAGGTAAGATACCTGGTATGTCGGTGACAGAAGACGATATAACATCAGGTAAGATATCCTGGTATGTCGGATGACAGAGGGAGATATAACATCAGGTAAGATACCTGGTATGTCGGTGACAGAAGACGATATAACATCAGGTAAGATACCCTGGTATGTCGTGACAGAAGACGATATAACATCAGGTAAGATACCTGGTATGTCGGTGACAGAAGACGATATAACATCAGGTAAGATCCCTGTATGTCGGTGACAGAAGACGATATACATCAGGTAAGATACCCTGGTAGGTCGGTGACAGAAGACGATATAACATCAGGTAAGATACCTGGTATGTCGGTGACAGAAGACGATATACGATCAGGTAAGATACCTGGTATGTCGGTGACAGAAGACGATATAACATCAGGTAAGATACCGGGTATGTCGGTGACAGAAGACGATATAACATCAGGTAAGATACCTGGTATGTCGGTGACAGAAGACGATATAACATCAGGTAAGATACCGGGTATGTCGGTGACAGAAGACGATATAACATCAGGTAAGATACCTGGTATGTCGGTGACAGAAGACGATATAACATCAGGTAAGATACCCGATATGTCGGTGACAGAAGACGGTATAACATCAGGTAAGATACCTGGTATGTCGGTGACAGAAGGATTACTCAGGTAGATACCGGTTGTGACAAGAAGACATTAAGCATCAGTAGATACTGGTCGGTGACAGAAGACATAAGATAAAACGGTAGTCGGGAAGAAGATACAAGTAAGATACTCGGTAGGTGACGGAGACGAAAGAAGATAAGTAGGGTAACGAGTTTAGTCGTGACAGAAAATTATTGTGAAAAGCGGTAAGAAGAACTTTGGTGAAAAGACGATAAAGACATTAAGTAGGTAGTACCGGCGTGAGACGAAGACGATATAACATCAGGTAAGAACTGGTAGTCGACAGAAGACGATATAAACTGGTAAGAATGGTATGTCGGTGAAGAACGATATAACATCAGGAATACCTGGTATGTCGGTGAAGAAGACGATATAACATCAGGTAAGATACTGGTATCGGTGAACGAAGACGAATACATCAGGAAGATACCGGAGGCGGTGACAGAAGACGATATAACATCAGTAAGATCAGGTGGTGGTCAGAACGACGATATAGCATCAGGTAAGATACCTGGTATGTCGGTGACAGAAGACGATATAACATCAGGTAAGATACCCTGTATGTCGGTGACAGAAGACGATATAACATCAGGTAAGATACCTGGTATGTCGGTGACAGAAGACGATATAACATCAGGTAAGATATAGCTGGTATGTCGGTGACAGAAGACGATATAACATCAGGTAAGATACCTGGTATGTCGGTGACAGAAGACGATATAACATCAGGTAAGATATCGGTATGTCGGTGACAGAAGACGATATAACATCAGGTAAGATACCTGGTATGTCGGTGACAGAAGACGATATAACATCAGGTAAGATACCTGTATGTCGGTGACAGAAGACGATATAACATCAGGTAAGATACCTGGTATGTCGGTGACAGAAGACGATATAACATCAGGTAAGATACCCGGTATGTCGGTGACAGAAGACGATATAACATCAGGTAAGATACCTGTATGTCGTGACAGAAGACGATATAACATCAGGTAAGATACCTGGTATGTCGGTGACAGAAGACGATATAACATCAGGTAAGATACCTGGTATGTCGGTGACAGAAGACGATATAACATCAGGTAAGATACCTGGTATGTCGGTGACAGAAGACGATATAACATCAGGTAAGATACCCGGTATGTCGGTGACAGAAGACGATATAACATCAGGTAAGATACCTGGTATGTCGGTGACAGAAGACGATATAACATCAGGTAAGATACCTGGTATGTCGGTGACAGAAGACGATATAACATCAGGTAAGATACCCGGTATGTCGGTGACAGAAGACGAATAACATCAGGTAAGATACCTGGTATGTCGGTGACAGAAGACGATATAACATCAGGTAGATACCTGGTATGTCGGTGACAGAAGACGATATAACATCAGGTAAGATACCTGGTATGTCGGTGACAGAAGACGATATAACATCAGGTAAGATACCTGGTATGTCGGTGACAGAAGACGATATAACATCAGGTAAGATACCTGGTATGTCGGTGACAGAAGACGATATAACATCAGGTAAGATACCTGGTATGTCGGTGACAGAAGACGATATAACATCAGGTAAGATACCTGGTATGTCGGTGACAGAAGACGATATAACATCAGGTAAGATACCCGGTATGTCGGTGACAGAAGACGATATAACATCAGGTAAGATACCTGGTATGTCGGTGACAGAAGACGATATAACATCAGGTAAGATACCTGGTATGTCGGTGACAGAAGACGATATAACATCAGGTAAGATACCTGGTATGTCGGTGACAGAAGACGATATAACATCAGGTAAGATACCTGGTATGTCGGTGACAGAAAGGATATAACATCAGGTAAGATAGCTGGTATCTCGGTGACAGAAGACGATATTACATAAGGTAAGAAACCTGGTATGTCGGTGACAGAAGACGATATAACATCAGGTAATATACCTGGTATTGTCGGTTGACAGAAGACGATATAACATCAGGTAAGATACCTGGTATGTCGGTGACAGAAGACGATATAACATCAGGTAAGATATAGCTGGTATGTCGGTGACAGAAGACGATATAACATCAGGTAAGATACCTGGTATGTCGGTGACAGAAGACGATATAACATCAGGTAAGATACCTGGTATGTCGGTGACAGAAGACGATATAACATCAGGTAAGATACCTGGTATGTCGGTGACAGAAGACGATATAACATCAGGTAAGATACCTGGTATGTCGGTGACAGAAGACGATATAACATCAGGTAAGATACCTGGTATGTCGGTGACAGAAGACGATATACAATCAGGTAAGATACCTGGTATGTCGGTGACAGAAGACGATATAACATCAGGTAAGATACCTGGTATGTCGGTGACAGAAAGACGATATAACATCAGGTAAGATACCTGGTATGTCGGTGACAGAAGACGATATAACATCAGGTAAGATACCTGTGGTATGGGACATAAACATGAATATAAGGATACCGGTATGGTGTGACAAGACATAGAAACTCAGGTAAGATACCGGTATGTCGGTGACAGAAACGATATAACTCGGTAAGATAGCTGTAATGGTGAACAGAGAAACATCAGGTAGATACTGGAGTTGTGACAGAAGATATGTAACGGTGAAGAGAGTATGCAAGGAAGAAACTAGTAAAACGATGTCGGTAACAGTGTACGGAGTAGAACATAAAACATGAGAAGGGAATCTGGTAGAGGAAGAAGAAACATAAACATATAAGATACGAGGTATCGATGACAGAAGACGATAACATCAGGTAAGATACCGGTAGTGGTGACAGAAGACATAAATCAGGTAAGATACCTGGTTTGGTGACAGAGAATAAACGTCAGAGAAACCTGGTATGTCGGTGACAGAAGACATAACATCAGGTAAATACCTTATGTCGGTGACAGAAAACGATTATACATCAGGTAAGATACCTGGTATGTCGGTGACAGAAGACGATATAACATCAGGTAAGATACCTGGTATGTCGGTGACAGAAGACGATATAACATCAGGTAAGATACCCGGTATGTCGGTGACAGAAGACGATATAACATCAGGTAAGATACCCGGTATGTCGGTGACAGAAGACGATATAAACATCAGGTAAGATACCCAGTGTATCGGTGACAGAAGACGATATAACATCGGGAAAGATACCTGGTATGTCGGTGACAAAATAAGATATAACATCAGGTTAGATCTCTGGTAAGTCGGTGACAGAAGACGATATAACATCAGGTAAGATACCTGGTATGTCGGTGACAGAAGACGATATAACATCAGGTAAGATACCTGGTATGTCGGTGACAGAAGACGATATAACATCAGGTAAGATACCTGGTATGTCGGTGACAGAAGACGATATTACATCAGGTAAGATACCTGGTAGGTCGGTGACAGAAGACGATATAACATCAGGTAAGATACCCGGTATGTCGGTGACAGAAGACGATATAACATCAGGTAAGATACCTGGTATGTCGTGACAGAAGACGATATAACATCAGGTAAGATATCCTGGTATGTCGGTGACAGAAGACGATATAACATCAGGTAAGATACCGGTATGTCGGTGACAGAAGACGATATAACATCAGGTAAGATACCTGGTATGTCGGTGACAGAAGACGATATAACATCAGTAAGATACCTGGTATGTCGGTGACAGAAGACGATATAACATCAGGTAAGATACCTGGTATGTCGGTGACAGAAGACGATATAACATCAGGTAAGATACCTGGTATGTCGGTGACAGAAGACGATATAACATCAGGTAAGATACCTGGTATGTCGGTGACAGAAGAACGATATACATCAGGTAAGATACCTGGTAGGTCGGATGACAGAAGACGATATAACATCAGGTAAGATACCTGGTATGTCGGTGACAGAAGACGATATAACATCAGGTAAGATACCTGGTATGTCGGTGACAGAAGACGATATAACATCAGGTAAGATACCTGGTATGTCGGTGACAGAAGACGATATAACATCAGGTAAGATACCTGGTATGTCGGTGACAGAAGACGATATAACATCAGGTAAGATACCTGGTATGTCGGTGACAGAAGACGATATAACATCAGGTAAGATACCTGGTATGTCGGTGACAGAAGACGATATAACATCAGGTAAGATACCTGGTATGTCGGTGACAGAAGACGATATAACATCAGGTAAGATACCCTGGTATGTCGGTGACAGAAGACGATATAACATCAGGTAAGTTACCTAGTATGTCGGTGACAGAAAGACGATATAACATCAGGTAAGATACCTGGTATGTCGGTGACAGAAGACGATATAACATCAGGTAAGATACCTGGTATGTCGGTGACAGAAGACGATATAACATCAGGTAAGATACCTGGTATGTCGGTGACAGAAGACGATATAACATCAGGTAAGATACCTGGTATGTCGGTGACAGAAGACGATATAACATCAGGTAAGATACCTGGTATGTCGGTGAAGAATACAGCAGCGATACCGGATGTATAAGAAGAGATTTGAAATCAGAAGAGACTGGTAGTACTGTCAGGAAGAAGATACATATAGTGGTAAGTCGTGACGTAAGAGATATACGGTACAGGTAAGACCGGTATCGATGACAGAAGACGATTAACGTAGAGATATCTGTATGTCGTGACAGAAGATAATAGGTAAATACTTTTCGGACAGAAGAGATATACATATTGGAAATGACCTGTATCGACAGAAGAATACATATGTGAACAGGACGTAAAAATGATATTATGGTAAAAGCGATATCATCAGAAGATACCCGTATGGGCAAAGAGATATACACAGGTAGAAAATCGGTTAGTCAGTGACAGAGACGATACACATAAGTAAGATACCGGTATCGACAGAAGAACCTAAACATCAGGTAAGTCGGGTATGGTGACAAAGACGATATAACATCAGGTAAGATAGGAGTGTCGGTGACAGAAGAGATTTAAATCAGGTAATATACTGGTAATGTCGGTGACAGAAGACGATATAAGCATCAGGTAAGAACCTGGTATGTCCGGTGGACAGAAGACGATATAACATCAGGTAGATACCTGGATGTTCGGTGACAGAAGACGATATAACATCAGGTAAGATACCTGGTATGTCGGTGACAGAAGACGATATAACATCAGGAAGATACCTGTATGTCGGTGAAAGAAGACGATATAACATCAGGTAAGATACCTGGTATGTCGTTGACAGAAGACGATATAACATCAGGTAATATATCGTGGTATGTCGTGACAGAAGACATTATAACATCAGGTAAGATACCTGGTAGTCGGTGACAGAAGACGATATAACCATCAGGTAAGATACCCGGTATGTCGGTGACAGAAGACGATAAACATCAGGTAAGATATCCTGGATATGTCGGTGACGGAAGACGATATATACATCAGGTAAGATACTGGTACGGTGACAGAAGACGATACACATCAGGTAGATACTGGGAGTCGGTGACAGAAGACGATATAACATCAGGTAAGATACTGGTATTCGGTGACAGAAGACGATATAACATCAGGTAAGATACCTGGTATGTCGGTGACAGAAGACGATATACATCAGGTAAGATACCTGGTATGTCGGTGACAGAAGACGATATAACATCAGGTAAGATACGGTATGTCGGTGACAGAAGACGATATAACATCAGGTAAGATACCTGGTATGTGACGAAGAATATACGTCAGTAAGATATGATATCACAGAAGTCATCGGTAAGATACCTGGTATGTCGGTGACAGAAAGACGATATAACATCATGTAAGATACCGGTATGTCGGTGACAGAAGACGATATAACATCAGGTAAGATCCTTGGTATGTCGGTGACAGAAAACGATATAAGCATCAGGTAAGATAGCCTGGTATGTCGGTGACAGAAGACGATATAACATCAGGGAAAGATACCTGGTATGTCGGTGACAGAAGACGATATAACATCAGGTAAGATACCTGGTCTGTCGGTGACAGAAGACGATATAACATCAGGTAAGATACCTGGTATGTCGGTGACAGAAGACGATATAACATCAGGTAAGAATACCCAGTGTGTCGGTGACAGAAGACGATATAACATCAGGTAAGATAGCCTGGTATGTCGGTGACAAAAGACGATATAACATCAGGTAAGATACCCGGTAGGTCGGTGACAGAAGACGATATACATCAGGTAAGATACCCGGTATGTCGGTGACAGAAGACGATATAACATCAGGTAAGATACCTGGTATGTCGGTGACAGAAGACGATATAACATCAGGTAAGATACCTGGTATGTCGGTGACAGAAGACGATATAACATCAGGTAAGATACCTGGTATGTCGGTGACAGAAGACGATATAACATCAGGTAAGATACCTGGTATGTCGGTGACAGAAGACGATATAACATCAGGTAAGATACCTGGTATGTCGGTGACAGAAGACGATATAACATCAGGTAAGATACCCGGTATGTCGGTGACAGAAGACGATATGAACATCAGGTAAGATACCTGGTATGTCGGTGACAGAAGACGATATAACATCAGGTAAGATACCGGGTATGTCGGTGACAGAAGAAGATATAACATCAGGTAAGATACCTCTGGTATGTCGGTGACAGAAGACGATATAACATCAGGTAAGATACCTGGTATGTCGGTGACAGAAGACGATATAACATCAGGTAAGATACCTGGTATGTCGGTGACAGAAGACGATATAAATCAGGTAAGATCCCTGGTATGTCGGTGACAGAAGACGATATAACATCAGGTAAGATACCCGGTATGTCGGTGACAGAAGACGATATAACATCAGGTAAGATACCTGGTATGTCGGTGACAGAAGACGATATAACATCAGGTAAGATACCTGGTATGTCGGTGACAGAAGACGATATAACATCAGGTAAGATACCTGGTATGTCGGTGACAGAAGACGATATAACATCAGGTAAGATACCCGGTATGTCGGTGACAGAAGACGATATAACATCAGGTAAGATATCTGGTATGTCGGTGACAGAAGACGATATAACATCAGGTAAGATACCTGGTATGTCGGTGACAGAAGACGATATAACATCAGGTAAGATACCTGGTATGTCGGTGACAGAAGACGATATAACATCAGGTAAGATATCTGGTATGTCGGTGACAGAAGACGATATAACATCAGGTAAGATACCTGGTATGTCGGTGACAGAAGACGATATAACATCAGGTAAGATACCTGGTATGTCGTGACAGAAGACGATATTAACATCAGGTAAGATACCTGGTATGTCGGTGACAGAAGACGATATAACATCAGGTAAGATACCTGGTATGTCGGGTGACAGAAGACGATATACATCAGGTAAAATCAAGTAGAACTGGTATGTCGTGACAGAAGACGTATAACATCAGGTAAGATACCGTATGTCGGTGCAGAAACGATATAACATCAGGTAAGATATCGAGTCGTACAAAGACATAAAACATGGGTAAGAATACCTGTATGTCGGGACAGAAGACGATTAACATCAGGTAAGATACCTGTATTTGGTGACAGAAGACGATATAACATCAGGTAAGAACTAGTATGTCGGTGACAAAGACGATATAACATCAGGTAGATACTGGTTGTCGTGACAGAAGACATAGGTAAAAGGAGGTAATAACGGGGTCATTACAGTAAATTGGTATGTCGTGACAGAGAGATATAACAGTAAGAACCGGTATGTCGGGACAGAAGACGATTAACGTAAAGATACGGGTGTCGGTGACAAGGATTAACAAAACCGTTTGAACAGAAGACGATTTAAAAAGGAAATACCGTATGTCGGTGACAGAAGACGATTAACATCAGTAAGATACGGTATGTCGGTGACAGAAGACGATATAACATCAGGTAAGATACCTGGTATGTCGGTGACAGAAGACGATATAACATCAGGTAAGATACCTGGTATGTCGGTGACAGAAGACGATATAACATCAGGTAAGATACCTGGTATGTCGGTGACAGAAGACGATATAACATCAGGTAAGATACCTGGTATGTCGGTGACAGAAGACGATATAACATCAGGTAAGATACCTGGTATGTCGGTGACAGAAGACGATATAACATCAGGTAAGATACCGGTATGTCGGTGACAGAAGACGATATAACATCAGGTAAGATACCTGGTATGTCGGTGACAGAAGACGATATAACATCAGGTAAGATACCTGGTATGTCGGTGACAGAAGACGATATAACATCAGGTAAGATACCTGGTATGTCGGTGACAGAAGACGATATAACATCAGGTAAGATACCTGGTATGTCGGTGACAGAAGACGATATAACATCAGGTAAGATATCTGGTATGTCGGTGACAGAAGACGATATAACATCAGGTAAGATACCTGGTATGTCGGTGACAGAAGACGATATAACATCAGGTAAGATACTCGGTATGTCGGTGACAGAAGACGATATAACATCAGGTAAGATACCTGGTATGTCGGTGACAGAAGACGATATAACATCAGGTAAGATACCTGGTATGTCGGTGACAGAAGACGATATAACATCAGGTAAGATACCAGGTATGTCGGTGACAGAAGACGATATAACATCAGGTAAGATACCTGGTATGTCGGTGACAGAAGACGATATAACATCAGGTAAGATACCCGGTATGTCGGTGACAGAAGACGATATACATCAGGTAAGATACCCTGGTATGTCGGTGACAGAAGACGATATAACATCAGGTAAGATACCTGGTATGTCGGTGACAGAAGACGATATAACATCAGGTAAGATACATGGTATGTCGGTGACAGAAGACGATATAACATCCGGTTAGATCCCTGGTATGTCGGTGACAGAAGACGATATAACATCAGGTAAGATACCTGGTATGTCGGTGACAGAAGACGATATAACATCAGGTAAGATACCTGGTATGTCGGTGACAGAAGACGATATAACATCAGGTAAGATACCTGGTATGTCGGTGACAGAAGACGATATAACATCAGGTAAGATATAGCTGGTATGTCGGTGACAGAAGACGATATAACATCAGGTAAGATACCTGGTATGTCGGTGACAGAAGACGATATAACATCAGGTAAGATACCTGGTATGTCGGTGACAGAAGACGATATAACATCAGGTAAGATACCTGGTATGTCGGTGACAGAAGACGATATAACATCAGGTAAGATACCTGGTATGTCGGTGACAGAAGACGATATAACATCAGGTAAGATACCTGGTATGTCGGTGACAGAAGACGATATAACATCAGGTAAGATACCTGGTATGTCGGTGACAGAAGACGATATAACATCAGGTAAGATACCTGGTATGTCGGTGACAGAAGACGATATAACATCAGGTAAGATACCCGGTATGTCGGTGACAGAAGACGATATAACATCAGGTAAGATACCTGGTATGTCGGTGACAGAAGACGATATAACATCAGGTAAGATACCTGGTATGTCGGTGACAGAAGACGATATAACATCAGGTAAGATACCTGGTATGTCGGTGACAGAAGACGATATAACATCAGGTAAGATACCTGGTATGTCGGTGACAGAAGACGATATAACATCAGGTAAGATACCTGGTATGTCGGTGACAGAAGACGATATAACATCAGGTAAGATACCCGGTATGTCGGTGACAGAAGACGATATAACATCAGGTAAGATACCTGGTATGTCGGTGACAGAAGACGATATAACATCAGGTAAGATACCTGGTATGTCGGTGACAGAAGACGATATAACATCAGGTAAGATACCTGGTATGTCGGTGACAGAAGACGATATAACATCAGGTAAGATACCTGGTATGTCGGTGACAGAAGACGATATAACATCAGGTAAGATACCTGGTATGTCGGTGACAGAAGACGATATAACATCAGGTAAGATACCTGGTATGTCGGTGACAGAAGACGATATAACATCAGGTAAGATACCTGGTATGTCGGTGACAGAAGACGATATAACATCAGGTAAGATACCTGGTATGTCGGTGACAGAAGACGATATAACATCAGGTAAGATACCGGGTATGTCGGTGACAGAAGACGATATAACATCAGGTAAGATACCTGGTATGTCGGTGACAGAAGACGATATAACATCAGGTAAGATACCTGGTATGTCGGTGACAGAAGACGATATAACATCAGGTAAGATACCCGGTATGTCGGTGACAGAAGACGATATAACATCAGGTAAGATACCTGGTATGTCGGTGACAGAAGACGATATAACATCAGGTAAGATACCTGGTATGTCGGTGACAGAAGACGATATAACATCAGGTAAGATACCCTGGTATGTCGGTGACAGAAGACGATATAACATCAGGTAAGATACCTGGTATGTCGGTGACAGAAGACGATATAACATCAGGTAAGATATCTGGTATGTCGGTGACAGAAGACGATATAACATCAGGTAAGATACCCGGTATGTCGGTGACAGAAGACGATATAACATCATGTAAGATACCCGGTATGTCGGTGACAGAAGACGATATAGCATCAGGTAAGATAACCCGGTATGTCGGTGACAGAAGACGATATAACATCAGGTAAGATACCTGGTATGTCGGTGACAGAAGATGATATAACATCAGGTAAGATACCCGGTATGTCGGTGACAGAAGACGATATAACATCATGTCAGAAACCTGGTATGTCGGTGACAGAAGACGACATAACATCAGGTAAGATACCCGGTATGTCGGTGACAGAAGACGATATAACATCAGGTAAGATACCCGGTATGTCGGTGACAGAAGACGATTTAACATCAGGTAAGATACCTGGTATGTCGGTGACAGAAGACGATATAACATCAGGTAAGATACCTGGTATGTCGATGACAGAAGACGATATAACATCATGTAAGATACCGTGTATGTCGGTGACAGAAGACGATTTAACATCAGGTAAGATACCGGGTATGTTGGTGACAGAAGACGATATAACATCATGTAAGATACCCGGTATGTCGGTGACAGAAGACGATTTAACATCAGGTAAGATACCGGGTATGTTGGTGACAGAAAACGATATAACATCAGGTAAGATACCCGATATGTCGGTGACAGAAGACGGTTTAACATCGGGTAAGATACCTGGTATGTCGGTGACAGAAGAAGATATAACACCAGGTAATTATAAGAAACCGGGTATGTCGGTGACAGAAGACGATAAAGCATCAGGTAAGATACCCAGTGTGTCGGTGACAGAAGACGATATAACATCAGGTTAGATCTCTGGTATGTCGGTGACAGAAGACGATATAACATCAGGTAAGATACCTGGTATGTCGGTGACAGAAGACGATTTAACATCAGGTAAGATACCGGGTATGTTGGTGAATGAAGACGATATAACATCATGTAAGTTACCTAGTATGTCGGTGACAGAAAACGATATAACATCAGGTAAGATAGCTGGTATGTCGGTGACAGAAGACGATATAACATCAGGTAAGATACCCGGTAGGTCGGTGACAGAAGACGATATTACATCAGGTAAGATACCTGGTATGTCGGTGACAGAAGACGATATAACATCAGGTAAGATACCCGGTATGTCGGTGACAGATGACGATATAACATCAGGTAAGATACCTGGTATGTCGGTGACAGAAGACGATAAAGCATCAGGTAAGATACCCAGTGTGTCGGTGACAGAAGACGATATAACATCAGGTAAGATACCGGGTATGTTGGTGACTGAAGACGATATAACATCATGTAAGTTACCTGGTATGTCGGTGACAGAAGAAGACATAACATCAGGTAAGATATAGCTGGTATGTCGCTGACAGAAGACGATATAACATCATGTCAGAAACCTGGTATGTCGGTGACAGAAGAAGACATAACATCAGGTAAGATATAGCTGGTATGTCGGTGACTGAAGACGATATAACATCAGGTAAGATACCTGGTATGTCGGTGACAGAAGACGATATAACATCAGGTAAGATACCTGGTATGTCGATGACAGAAGACGATATAACATCATGTAAGATACCGGGTATGTCGGTGACAGAAGACGACATAACATCAGGTAAGATACCCAGTGTGTCGGTGACAGAAGACGATGTAACATCAGGTAAGATACCTGGTATGTCGGTGACAGAAGACGTTATAACATCAGGTAAGATACCCGGTATGTCGGTGACTGAAGACGATATAACATCAGGTAAGATACCTGGTATGTCGGTGACAGAAGACGATATAACATCAGGTAAGATACCTGGTATGTCGATGACAGAAGACGATATAACATCATGTAAGATACCGGGTATGTCGGTGACAGAAGACGATGTAACATCAGGTAAGATACCGGGTATGTTGGTGACAGAAGACGATGTAACATCATGTAAGATACCCGGTATGTCGGTGACAAAAGGCGATTTAACATCAGGTAAGATACCGGGTATGTTGGTGACAGAAGACGATATAACATCATGTAAGATACCCGGTATATCGGTGAGAGAAGACGATATAACATCAGGTAAGATACCGGGTATGTCGGTGACAGAAGACGATATAACATCATGTAAGATGAATGGTTTGTGGGTGACAGAAGACGATATAACATCAGGTAAGATACCCGGTATGTCGGTGATAGAAGACGATAAAACATCAGGTAAGATACCTGGTATGTCGGTGACGGAAGACGATATAACATCAGGTAAAATATCTGGTATGTCGGTGATAGAAGACGATATAACATTAGGTAAGATACCCGGTATGTCGGTGACAGAATACGAATAACATCAGGTAACATATCTGGTAAATCGGTGACAGAAGACGATATAACATCAGGTAAGATACCCGGTATGTCGGTGACAGAATACGAATAACATCAGGTAACATATCTGGTATATCGGTGACAAAAGACGATATAACACCAGGTAAGATATCTGGTATGTCAGTGACAGAAGACGATATTAGATCAGGTAAGATACCTGGTATGTCGGTGACAGAAGACGATATTACATCAGGTAAGATACCTGGTATGTCGGTGACAGAAGACGATATTACATCAGGTAAGATACCTGGTATGTCGGTGACAGAAGACGATATAACATCACGTAAGATACCCGGTATGTCGGTGACAGAAGACGATATAACATCAGGTAAGATCCTTGGTATATCGATGACAGAAGACGATAATACATCAGGTAAGATACCAGGTATGTCGGTGACAGAAGACGATGTAACATCAGGTAAGATACCCGGTATGTCGGTGACAGAAGACGATTGAACATCAGGTAAGACAGCTGGTATGTCGGTGACAGAAGACGATATTACATCAGGTAATATATGTGGTATGTCGGTGACAGAACACGATATAACATCAGGTAAGATACCTGGTATGTTGGTGACAGATGACGATATAACATCAGGTAAAATATCTGGTATGTCGGTGACAGAAGACGATATAACATCAGGTAAGATACCTGGTATGTCGGTGACAGAAGACGATATAACATCAGGTAAGATACCTGGTATGTCGGTGACAGAAGACGATATAACATCAGGTAAGATACCTGGTATGTCGGTGACAGAAGACGATATAACATCAGGTAAGATACCTGGTATGTCGGTGACAGAAGACGATATAACATCAGGTAAGATACCTGGTATGTCGGTGACAGAAGACGATATAACATCAGGTAAGATACCTGGTATGTCGGTGACAGAAGACGATATAACATCAGGTAAGATACCTGGTATGTCGGTGACAGAAGACGATATAACATCAGGTAAGATACCCGGTATGTCGGTGACAGAAGACGATATAACATCAGGTAAGATACCTGGTATGTCGGTGACAGAAGACGATATAACATCAGGTAAGATACCTGGTATGTCGGTGACAGAAGACGATATAACATCAGGTAAGATACCTGGTATGTTGGTGACAGATGACGATATAACATCAGGTAAAATATCTGGTATTTCGGTGACAGAAGACGATATAACATCATGTAAGATACCCGGTATGTCGGTGACAGAAGACGAATAACATCAGGTAAGATATCTGGTATATCGGTGACAAAAGACGATATAACACCAGGTAAGATATATGGTATGTCAGTGACAGAAGACGATATTAGATCAGGTAAGATACCTGGTATGTCGGTGACAGAAGACGATATTACATCAGGTAAGATACCTGGTATGTCGGTGACAGAAGACGATATTAGATCAGGTAAGATACTTGGTATATCGCTGACAGAAGACGATAAAAGATCAGGTAAGATACCGGGTATGTCGGTGACAGAAGACGATATAAGATCAGGTAAGATACCTGCCATGTCGGTGACAGAAGACGATATTACATCAGGTAAGATACCTGGCATGTCGGTGACAGAAGACGATATAACATCAGGTAAGATACCGGGTATGTCGGTGACAGAAGACGATATTACATCAGGTTAGATACCCGGTATGTCAGTGACAGAAGATGATATAACATCAAGTAAGATACCCGGTATGTCGGTGACAGAAGACGATATTACATCAGGTAAGATACCGGTATGTCAGTGACAGAAGACGATATAACATCAAGTAAGATACCCGGTATGTCGGTGACAGAAGACGATATTACATCAGGTTAGATACCGGGTATGGCAATGACAGAAGACGATATTACATCAGGTTAGATACCGGTATGTCAGTGACAAAAGACGATATAAGATCAGGTAAGATATCACTAGGGATGCTGAAGATTGATGTGTTGTTGTCTTATTTCGAATTACATACAGGACAGTCGGAAATCAAACTCCTCAAGTATTAAAGTGACTGAGCGTCTCAACCTTGTGTGAGGATACTGACAATTTATATCAGTAGGTTAAACAATATTAACTTGATATTGATCGTTATTCCCGACAATGTCTGTTGAGATATATTTTATTAACAATGTTATAATATGTTTGCGTTATCCTTTCACCGATTTGTTGTAACATTCATAAGAAAATGTTAGTAATATAAGACATGATTATCTAAGTCCGAGATTTTAGAACATGTATCAATACACATTTACATAACCGCGGTTGTGGATAACCTGACTTCCCCTACCTCTTCAAGTGGATCGTCCAAAACCTGTTTTACCCACAAACACTTGGTATAATCCCAATAATTATAGGTCTAGACGCCATTTGTAAATATCAATCATTGTTTTTATGTAATAAAAGTTACTGGATTGTTAATTGGTGACGTTCTTTCTCACTTTAACAACCTGGCCTGACAGTGTCACTAATACACTATTTCCAATCGCCACACCCAGGTTTATGAATTGCAGACGCTGTTTTTCAATTTCAGTTCATGCATGCTATAAAAGGTTGCATAATACACATTCACATTACATTTCAAATTCAAAACTATATCCTGAACCAGCCATATTTCATTCTTGACCCATATCCATTACTTACATAATGTCATTGTTGAAGTGGACAAAATCGAGGAGGGGTATAAAACAACAAATGTGACATCACGTCTAATATAATGAAAAGAAAGTTGGTAAATGTTATTGATTTATGTAGCGGCACATGTATATAATTTTATGTTAGGCTATGTCTATGTGATGTCTCTAATTCCAAAAAGATTAGTTGAAAAATGAACGGAATACCTTGACAAATGAAAATATACGCCGTCCGCCCGGACGAAGTGACGGACGTACAACGTCAAAGTCTGACGGGCATATGAAAATGGTTACATACTGAACTTCAGAAGATATTTAGACCACAGGGACCTGGGAATTTGTTAGATATTTAGGCCACAGGGACATGGGAATTTGTTATATATTTAGACCACAGGGACCTGGGAATTTGTTAGATATTTAGATCACGGGGACCTGGGAATTTGTTAGATAGTAAGACCACAGGGTTGTTAGATATTTAAACTACAGGGACCTGGGAATTTGTTAGATATTTAGGCCACAGGGACATGGGAATTTGTAAGATATTTAGACCACAGGGACCTGGGAATTTGTTAGATATTTAGACCACAGGGACCTGGGAATTTGTTCGATATTTAGGCCACAGGGACCTGGAAATTTGTTAGATATTTAGGCCACAGGGACCTGGGAATTTGTAAGATATTTAGACCACAGGGACCTGGGAATTTGCTAGATATTTAGACTACAGGGACCTGGGAATTTGTTAGATAGTAAGACCACAGGGACCTGGGAATTCGTTAGATAGTAAGACCATGGGACCTTGGAATTTGTTAGATATTTAGACCACAGGGACCTGGGAATTTGTAAGATATTTAGGCCACAGGGACCTGGGAATTTGTTAGATATTTAGGCCACAGGGACCTGGGAATTTGTAAGATATTTAGGCCACAGGGACCTGGAAATTCGTTAGAATTTAAGACCACGGGACCTGGATATTTGTTAGATATTAAGACCAGAGTGAACTAAGAATATATTACATTTATGTGTAATTGGAATTTCCTAGTATGTACAGCACATCTTTAGACTTTATTTAAAATATGACCACACTTCCCAAAGAATGTTTCTCACCATATTTGGTATCAATCCACCCAAGGGTTAGAGAGAAGTAGGATTTTATAGCAAAAAAATCACCAAAGTTCCCCTTTTGGGGCCCCGCCCCTCAGGCCCTAGGAGTCAGACCAGCCTCATTTATATAAAATATGATTGCCCTCCTCCAATGATGTTTCCCACCAAATTTGGTTGAAATCCACCAAAGAGTTAAGGAGAAGTAGGATTTTATAGCAAAAAATTCACCAAAGTTCCCCTTTGGGGGCCCAGCCCCTCAGGCCCTAGGGGTCAGACCAGCTTCATTTATATAAATATGATTGTCCTCCTCCAACGATGTTCCACACCAAGTTTTGTAATAATCCACTTTTGGGTTTAGGAGGAGTAGTATTTTAAAGCAAAAATTCATCAAAAAAAAAGTTCCGCTTTTTGAGCCCCACCCCTCTGGTCCCAGGGGTCACACCAGCCACATTTACATAAAATATGACCGCCCCCCCCCCCCCCCAATGATGTTTCACACCATTCTGGTTGAAATCCACCAAAGAGTTAAGGAGGAGTATGATTTTACAGCAAACTTTCATCAAAGTTCCCTTTTTGAAGCTCCGCCTCTCAGGCCCCAGGAGTCACACCAGCCTCAATTATATAAAATATGATTGCCCTCCCCGATGATGCTTCAAACCAAATTTGGAAGTAATCCACCCAAGGGATCCTGACCGTTTGGATCAGATGACCTAAAACGTAAATCTGAAGTTAATGCGAAGGTTTTTTGAAAATCTGTAACCTTCGGATTAATCTGAAGTTTAAGTAAAATCCTCCCAGCACTTCACTAGGAAAAGCGTTACAAACTTCAAATGTCAAAATCAACGATGGACGTCTGGTGGTATTTTTGTTTTTTTTTTGGATCAGACTCATAATACACTCTGCACAATTAGGAAGCGAGCGAAGCCTTTATAATCATAAAGTTAAACAAAATTCCTTTCAGCACTTCTCAAGAAATATCAATTACAATAATTGTTTACGGGTGGCCAGCAGGCCGTGTGGACGGACGACTTAGGCTTAATATTCTAGGTCTATTCGGGTTCCTGTCGTGACAATTGATATCCCTGATGACTTTGTAGGGTCTTTTTTATTTTATAAGGCGACAAAAAGTTCGTTTTATTTTGCAGAAAGGACGAGCATAAAATCAAATTATTACAATATCATATGAAACGCAAATCCAGAAAGGGATTGTTTACAACCAGATTGACAGATCACGGACGACGTCAGGGATTTTAATAGTCATTGCAAGGTTACGATGTATATATTTGGTAACTTTACAATTAATATATTATATAGATCAAGTGTCATTGTCCTGTTTTCATATATAACGTGATATACATACAAACACCACTTTGATAAACTAAGGACGTGCAACATGTACATCCGGGTTATCATCGATGTGACCGAAGTTTGCGATTGTTTGCTTTCTCGGAATTATTAAATCAAGTGTTCAGCTTTTCCTGTTTTTCAATAATACGATCGATCGAATTACAATCATATAGTCAAAGAGTAAAATAAATAAAAAAAAAAGAAGAAATGTTTTATATTTGGCAAACAAGAACTAGAAGAACTTTCAGTGTATAATTGCTTAGGAGCAGTCTTATGTTCCAATGGGAAATAAAGAAAAGTACTTATTGCAGCAAAACATGCTGATATAACTCCGGAAAATACAAATTTCTTAAACATGACATAATAATACTCAGAATTTGGTATGTACAATATCGCCAAAAGATTGTAGATACCTTTGCTTGGAATGGGGCTCTTCATTTAAAAGTCAACTGAACTGAGAAAAACAGGATTGAAAAAAGCATATCCTGTATATAGTATGGTATATGATAGTTTAAATAATTATCTGTTCATATTACTTATTGCAGTTATTTTGAAAATCTTTATACAATTGTATCAATTATTCCTGCTTTTTAAAACCACTATATCACGTATTCCTGCATTTTTAAACAACAGCATTGTATATCACTTATTCGGGCTTTTTAAAACCACTATATCATTTATTCCAGCTTTTTGAAATCTCTATATTACTTATTCCAGGTTTTAAAACCACTATATCACTTATTCAAGCTTTTTAAAACCACTTTATCATCTATTCCAGTTTTTATATCACTACATCACCATATTAATAATTGTAGTTTGTATGTCACTAGTTAATCGTGTACATATAATGAATTCACTGTGCACATGTAAATCTATATTACATTAGCATGCGTCATTTTTTGTTTGTTTGTTTGTTTTGTTTTTGTGAGTTTTTTTGTGTGTTTTTTTGTGCTTTTTTTTCTTTTTTTTTTTGTCGAGAAAAATGTACATTTATAATCAAGAATTGTTGGCCGACACGGAATTTTCTATAAATACTAACGGTGACATCCAATGTTCTCTTAAGAGGGGTGCCAAGATGGCGTAGTCGTAGAGTTTATGCCGTAGATTGTAAGTTCGAGTCCCGGACAGGACACTATTAAAATGTCCTCCTTTTTCATTTGTTTTCTGTGTATATCATATTCGATGGTAATACTAAGTCTACATTATTTAATATAATACTGTAGAAAATATTTGATGGCATCAGAAGTCTGCATTATCAATATAATACCGTACAAAAAAGTATGGTTATACCACGGGTATGGTATATATTATTTGATGGCGATATTAAGTCTACATTATCTAATATAATACTGTTAAAAAAATGCAGGGCCATACAACGGGAATGTATATATATTTTTGGCCATGTATTCATTCTATATCTGTTAATACGATATGAATATGAAGCCGTGACAATGTACATGGACATAAAGCACTTTAATAAACTCAAGTACTTGCTACACAGGTGTCATCATCGCTGTGTTCCGTTTTGGCCTTTCTCCATTTTTCTCCCAACTATAAATCAAGTGTACAACTGTTTCCTGTTTTTATTCCACAATCATCAGATGGTTGGCTATTCAAATCGTCCTCCGTCTGTGGTCCGTTTTCCGTCCGTCGTCCGTCCACAAACAATCCTTGTCTTAAGAATTTTTCTAAAACTTCATTTGTAGGCTCCCCTACATTCCAAATTGTGTTCATTCAATTTTGAGAGTTATTAGGGAAATAAAAATCGCCGAAAGGCTGATAGGTAGATATTTTTAGTTTATTGACATTATCAGAAAGTTCTTGGTGAAGAATTTATCTCAGATTACATATGTAGGTTCCACTTGCAACTGCTTAGTAGAAAGACAGGAAAGGTGAGAAAAGCAGAGAAAAGATCAGCCTTACACTCTCCATAGTAAAACAAGAGACCCAGAGGCCTCTGGGCTTATTTTTACATAAGGACTGTGTTCATCTCTTGATCTCAATTGTTTCAAAAATACAATAAGTCCTTTAAAGCGATATAGTCAAATTGATCCCTTTTGTCCGCCCTTGAGGTCCAAAGAACCGGTCATTAATATCAATATTGCAAAACGAACCACTTTTGACCCCGCCCCTCCGGCCCCATATTTTTTTTTATCCCAGCCACCTACAGATGTTACCACTGAAATATCAATGTCGTGTATTGCTTAGGTCTAGGGAACAAGTCGTTAATGTCAACAATCTAATTAAAATCTAGATGGTCATTCTCACTACGTTACATGAACATCTAACAACATCCCATAAGGGGTCACGTCGGGGTGACCTTTTGGACTAGCAAATCAAATGACTTCAATATGTACATCCGGGTTATCATCGCTGTGCTCGAAGTTTGCGATTGTTTGCTTTCTCGGAATTATTAAATCAAGTGTTCAGCTTTTCCTGTTTTTCAATAATACGATCGATCGAATTACAATCATATAGTCAAAGAGTAAAATAAATAAAAAAAGAAGAAATGTTTTATATTTGGTAAAAAAGAACTAGAAGAACTTTCAGTGTATAATTGCTTAGGAGCAGTCTTATGTTCCAATGGGAAATTAAGAAAAGTACTTTTTGCAGCAAAACCTGCTGCTATAACTCCGGAAAAATATAAATTTCTTAAAAATTACCAATTTTAACAAATAACTCAAAAATTTTGTATGTAGAATATCGCCAAAAGATTGTAAATACCTTTGCTGGGCGTGGGGGTTCTCATTTAAAAGTCCACTGAACTTAGAAAAACATGATTGCAAAATGCATATCCTGTATATAGTAGGGTATATGTTTGTTTAAATAATTATCTGTACATATCACCTATTGCAGTTATTTTAAAAATCCTTATATCACGTATTCCTGCTTTTTTAAACAACTATATCACTTA
Source organism: Pecten maximus (assembly GCF_902652985.1). Taxonomy (NCBI): domain Eukaryota; kingdom Metazoa; phylum Mollusca; class Bivalvia; order Pectinida; family Pectinidae; genus Pecten; species Pecten maximus. Next base: position 57,119,448 of record NC_047015.1, on the reverse strand, counting down.
TTCGGGCTTTTTAAAACCACAACATCATTTATTCCAGCTTTTTTAAATCACTATATCAATTATTGCAGTTTTTTAAAACCACTATATCACTTATTCCAGCTTTTTAAAACCACTTTATCATCTATTCCAGTTTTTATATCACTAAATCACCATATTACTAATTGTAGTTTATATGTCACTAGTTAATCGTGTACATATAATGAATTCACTCTGCACATGTAAATCTATATTACATTAGCATTCGTCATTTTATGTTTGTTTGTTTTTTGGGGAGTTTTTGTTTGGGTTTTTTTTGTGCTTTTTTTTGTTTGTTTTTTGTTGTCGAGAAAAATGTACATTTATAATCAAGAATTGTTGGCCGACACGGAATTTTCTATAAATACTAACGGTGACATCCAATGTTCTCTTAAGAGGGGTGCCAAGATGGCGTAGTCGTAGAGTTTATGCCGTAGATCGTAAGTTCGAGTCCCGGACAGGACACTATTAAAATGTCCTCCTTTTTCATTTGTTTTCTGTGCATATCATATTCGATGGTAATACTAAGTCTACATTATTTAATATAATACTGTACATAATATTTGATGGCATCAGAAGTCTGCATTATCAATATAATACCGTACAAAAAAGTATGGTTATACCACGGGTATGGTATATATTATTTGATGGCGATATTAAGTCTACATTATCTAATATAATACTGTTCAAAAATGCAGGGCCATACAACGGGAATGTATATATATTTTTGGCCATGTAGTCATTCTATATCTGTTAATACGATATGAATATGAAGCCGTGACAATGTACATGGACATAAAGCACTTTAATAAACACAAGTACTTGCTACACAGGTGTCATCATCGCTGTGTTCCGTTTTGGCCTTTCTCCATTTTTCTCCCAACTATAAATCAAGTGTACAACTGTTGCCTGTTTTTATTCCACCATCATCAGATGGTTGGCTATTCAAATCGTCCTCCGTCTGTGGTCCGTTTTCCGTCCGTCGTCCGTCCACAAACAATCCTTGTCTTAAGAATTTTTCTAAAACTTCATTTGTAGGCTCCCCTACATTCCAAGTTGTGTTCATTTAATTTTGAGAGTTATTAGGGAAATAAAAATCGCCGAAAGGCTGACAGGTAGCCATTTTGAGTTTATTGACATTATTATTTCTCCGAAAGTTCTTGGTGAATTTATCTCAGATTACATATGTAGGTTCCACTTGCAACTGCTTAGGAGAAAGACAGGAAAGGTGAGAAAAGCAGAGAAAAGATCAGCCTTACACTCTCCATAGTAAAACAAGAGACCCAGAGGCCTCTGGGCTTATTTTTACATAAGGAATGTGTTCATCTCTTGATCTCAATTGTTTCAAAAATGCAATAAGTCCTTTAAAGCGATATAGTCAAATTGATCCCTTTTGCCCGCCATTGAGGTCCAAAGAACAGGTCATTAATATCAATATTGCAAAACGAACCACTTTTGACCCCGCCCCTCAGGCCCCATATTTTTTTTATCCCAGTCACCTACGGATGTTACCACTGAAATATCAATGTCGTGTATTGCTTAGGTCTAGGGAACAAGTCGTTAATGTCAACAATCTAATTAAAATCTAGATGGTCATTCTCACTACGTTACATGAACATCTAACAACATCCCATAAGGGGTCACGTCGGGGTGACCTTTTGGACTAGCAAATCAAATGACTTCAATATGTACATCCGGGTTATCATCGCTGTGCTCGAAGTTTGCGATTGTTTGCTTTCTCGGAATTATTAAATCAAGTGTTCAGCTTTTCCTGTTTTTCAATAATACGATCGATCGAATTACAATCATATAGTCAAAGAGTAAAATAAATAAAAAAAGAAGAAATGTTTTATATTTGGCAAAAAAGAACTAGAAGAACTTTCAGTGTATAATTGCTTAGGAGCAGTCTTATGTTCCAATGGGAAATAAAGAAAAGTACTTATTGCAGCAAAACATGCTGATATAACTCCGGAAAAATACAAATTTCTTAAACATGACATAATAAATAACTCAGAAATTTGGTATGTAGAATATCGCCAAAAGATTGTAGATACCTTTGCTTGGCCTGGGGCTCTTCATTTAAAAGTCAACTGAACTGAGAAAAACAGGATTGCAAAACGAATATCCTGTATATAGTGTGGTATATGATAGTTTAAATAATTATCTGTTCTTATTACTTATTGCAGTTATTTTGAAAATCTTTATATAAATTTTTCCTGCTTTTTAAAACCACTATATCACTTATTCCTGCATTTTTAAACAACAACATTGTATATCACTTATTCGGGCTTTTTAAAACCACTACATCATTTATTCCAGCTTTTTGAAATCTCTATATTACTTATTCCAGGTTTTTAAAACCACTTTATCATCTATTCCAGTTTTTATATCACTAAATCACCATATTAATAATTGTAGTTTGTATGTCACTAGTTAATCGTGTACATATAATGAATTCACTCTGCACATGTAAATCTATATTACATTAGCATTCGTCATTTTATGTTTGTTTTTTTGGGGGGGAGTTTTGTTTGGGTTTTTTTTTTGTGCTTTTTTTTGTTTGTTTTTTTTTTGTCGAGAATAATGTACATGTACAATCAAAAATTGTTGGCCGACACGGAATTTTCTATAAATACTAACGGTGACATCCAATGTTCTCTTAAGAGGGGTGTCAAGATGGCGTAGTCGTAGAGTTTTATGCCGTAGAACATAAGTTCGAGTCCCGGACAGGACACTATTAAAATGTCCTCCTTTTTCATTTGTTTTCTGTGCATATCATATTCGATGGTAATACTAAGTCTACATTATATAATATGATACATGTACTGTAGAAAATATTTGATGGCATACGAAGTCTGCATTATCAATATCATACCGTACAAAAATGTATGGTTATACCACGGGTATGGTATATATTATTTGATGGCGATATCAAGTCTACATTATTTAGTATAATACTGTTCAAAAATTGCAGGACCATACCACGGGAATGTTTATATATTTTTGGCCATGTGGTCATTCTATATCTGTTAATACGATATGAATATGAAGCCGTGACAATGTACATGGACATAAAGCACTTTAATAAACTCAAGTACTTGCTACACAGGTGTCATCATCGCTGTGTTCCGTTTTGGCCTTTCTCCATTTTTCTCCCAACTATAAATCAAGTGTACAACTGTTTCCTGTTTTTATTCCACCATCATCAGATGGTTGGCTATTCAAATCGTCCTCTGTCTGTGGTCCGTTTTCCGTCCGTCGTCCGTCCACAAACAATCCTTGTCTTAAGATTATTTTCGAAAACTTCATTTGTAGGCTCCCCTACATTCCAAATTGTGTTCATTCAATTTTGAGAGTTATTAGGGAAATAAAAATCGCCGAAAGGCTGATAGGTAAATATTTTTAGTTTATTGACATTATCAGAAAGTTCTTGGTGAAGAATTTATCTCAGATTACATATGTAGGTTCCACTTGCAACTGCTTAGTAGAAAGACAGGAAAGGTGAGAAAAGCAGAGAAAAGATCAGCCTTACACTCTCCATAGTAAAACAAGAGGCCCAGAGGCCTCTGGGCTTATTTTTACATAAGGACTGTGTTCATCTCTTGATCTCAATTGTTTCAAAAATGCAATAAGTCCTTTAAAGCGATATAGTCAAATTGATCCCTTTTGCCCGCCCTTGAGGTCCAAAGAACCGGTCATTAATATCAATATTGCAAAACGAACCACTTTTGACCCCGCCCCTCAGGCCCAATATTTTTTTTATCCCAGCAACCTACGGATGTTACCACTGAAATATCAATGTCGTGTATTGCTTAGGTCTAGGGAACAAGTCGTTAATGTCAACAATCTAATTAAAATCTAGATGGTCATTCTCACTACGTTACATGAACATCTAACAACATCCCATCAGGGGTCACGTCGGGGTGACCTTTTGGACTAGCAAATCAAATGACTTCAATATGTACATCCGGGTTATCATCGCTGTGCTCGAAGTTTGCGATTGTTTGCTTTCTCGGAATTATTAAATCAAATGTTCATCTTTTCCTGTTTTTCAATAATACGATCGATCGAATTACAATCATATAGTCAAAGAGTAAAATAAATAAAAAAAGAAGAAATGTTTTATATTTGGCAAAAAAGAACTAGAAGAACTTTCAGTGTATAATTGCTTAGGAGCAGTCTTATGTTCCAATGGGAAATAAAGAATAGTACTTTTTGCAGCAAAACATGCTGATATAACTCCGGAAAAATACAAATTTCTTAAACATGACATAATAAATAACTCAGAAATTTGGTATGTAGAATATCGCCAAAAGATTGTAGATACCTTTGCTTGGCCTGGGGCTCTTCATTTAAAAGTCAACTGAACTGAGAAAAACAGGATTGCAAAACGAATATCCTGTATATAGTGTGGTATATGATAGTTTAAATAATTATCTGTTCATATTACTTATTGCAGTTATTTTAAAATCTTTATATCAATTATTCCTGCTTTTTAAAACCATTTTATCACTTATTCGGGCTTTTTAAAACCACTACATCATTCATTACCGCTTTTTGAAATCTCTATATTACTTATTCCAGGTTTTAAAACTACTATATCACTTATTCCAGGTTTTTAAAACCACTTTATCATCTATTCCAGTTTTTATATCACTACATCACCATATTACTAATTGTAGTTTGTATGTTACTAGCTAATCGTGTACATATAATGAATTCACTCTGCACATGTAAATCTATATCGCATTAGCATTCGTCATTTTTGTTTTTTGTTTGTTTTGTTTTTGTTTTTTGTTTTTGTGTTTTGTGTGTCTTTTGTTTGTTTTATTGTTGTTGTTGCTGTTTTTTTTGTCGAGAATAATGTACATGTACAATCAAGAATTGTTGGCCGACACGGAATTTTCTATAAATACTAACGGTGACATCCAATGTTCTCTTAAGAGGGGTGCCAAGATGGCGTAGTCGTAGAGTTTTATGCCGTAGAACATAAGTTCGAGTCCCGGACAGGACACTATTAAAATGTCCTCCTTTTTCATTTGTTTTCTGTGCATATCATATTCGATGGTAATACTAAGACTACATTATATAATATGATACATGTACTGTAGATAATATTTGATGGCATACGAAGTCTGCATTATCAATATCATACCGTACAAAAATGTATGGTTATACCACGGGTATGGTATAAATTATTTGATGGCGATATCAAGTCTACATTATTTAGTATAATACTGTTCAAAAATTGCAGGACCATACCACGGGAATGTATATATATTTTTGGCCATGTGGTCATTCTATATCTGTTAATACGATATGAATATGAAGCCGTGACAATGTACATGGACATAAAGCACTTTAATAAACTCAAGTACTTGCTACATAGGTGTCATCATCGCTGTGTTCCGTTTTGGCCTTTCTCCATTTTTCTCCCAACTATAAATCAAGTGTACAACTGTTTCCTGTTTTTATTCCACCATCATCAGATGGTTGGCTATTCAAATCGTCCTCCGTCTGTGGTCCGTTTTCCGTCCGTCGTCCGTCCACAAACAATCCTTGTCTTAAGAATTTTTCGAAAACTTCATTTGTAGGCTCCCCTACATTCCAAGTTGTGTTAATTCAATTTTGAGAGTTATTAGGGAAATAAAAATCGCCGATAGGCTGACAGGTAGCCATCTTGAGTTTATTGACATTATTATTTCTCCGGAAGTTCTCAGTGAAGAATTTATCTCAGATTACATATGTAGGTTCCACTTGCAACTGCTTAGGAGAAAGACAGGAAAGGTGAGAAAAGCAGAGTAAAGATCAGCCTTACACTCTCCATAGTAAAACAAGAGACCCAGAGGCCTCTGGGCTTATTTTTACATAAGGACTGTGTTCATCTCTTGATCTCAATTGTTTCAAAAATGCAATAAGTCCTTTAAAGCGATATGGTCAAATTGATCCCTTTTGCCCGCCCTTGGGGTCGAAAGAACAGGTCATTAATATCAATATTGCAAAACGAACCACTTTTGAGCCCGCCCCTCAGGCCCCATATTTTTTTTTATCCCAGTCACCTACGGATGTTACCACTGAAATATCAATGTCGTGTATTGCTTAGGTCTAGGGAACAAGTCGTTAATGTCAACAATCTAATTAAAATCTAGATGGTCATTCTCACTACGTTACATACACATCTAACAACATCCCATAAGGGGTCACGCCGGGGTGACCTTTTGGATTAGCATATCAAATGACTACTTCCAGAATCTTGGAAGTGAATTTTCATGTCCACAAAGCCGAAATAGTTTGCTTCAGATGCATGCTGTGACGAGATGTTTTGCTTCGATCACATCGAAAAATTAACAATTCGCCCTGAAAGTTAAATACACACATCTGAAAGGTCACACCGACGTGACCCATTATGGGATGTTGTTAGATATTCATGTAACGTAGCGAGAATGACAATCTATATTTTAATTAGATTGTTATGTCAATATTGCAAAAATGGACCCCTTTTGGCCCCGTGGTGCCCCTTGGACCCATGGGGAGTTAGTCCTATCACATTTTAAAATTTGAATCCGAGCCACGTAGGGACGCTGCTGCTGAAATACCAATGTCATACATTTGCTTAGGTCCAGAGAAGAAGTCGTTAATATCAATATTGCCAAATGGACCACTTTTGACCCCGCCCCTCCGGCTCCTGGTGGGTCAGTCCTATCATTTGTATAAATTTGAATTCCAGCCATAAAGAGGATGCTACCACTGAAATATCAATGTCATACATTGCTAAGGTCCAGAGAAGAAGTCGTTTATATCAATATTGCCAAATGGACTCCTTTGGCCCCTAGGGCCCCTGGGGGGTCAGCCCCATAACATGTATTAATTTTAATCCCACCAACCTAGGGATGCTTCCTACAAATTTGGGTTAAATTCTGATCAGCGGTTCAGAAGAAGTCAATTTGGTTGATGGACGGACGGACGGACGGACGACGGACGGACGGACGACGGACGCCATGGTATGGCATAAGCTCAAAAATCAGACATGCGCAGTACAGTACGAGGAGGGTGATTTGGTACTCAAACGCTCACAGAGCGTTGACCCGCGCAGCCCTCCGCTCAGAATTTGCGCGGGTTTGCAGCGGGATTGCCGCGGGATTTGAGCGGGCTTCGAGCGTGCTTGAGCGGGTTCGCAGCGGGCTTGAGCGGTTTTGTAGCGGGCTTGAGCGGACTTGTATCGGACCCGCTCGCCGGGCGGGCTTGTAGCGGGCCCGCTCGAGCGGACTTGTATCGGACCCGCTCGCCGGGCGGGTTTTTAGCGGGCCCGCTCGAGCGGAATTGAATAGGACCCGCTCAATCAGTAATGACGGCAGACTTTCAACAGCCTGGTGTCGATTAATTATACTTTAATGACCATGTATATGTTTTCAGTTGTATCGTCCATCGTAAGTATTTATTGGATGATGTACCTCAACTATGAGATACAAATTCATACGTGTAATGTATTGCTCATGAAATCTATGTTATAAGTTGAATAATATCTGCAATGTTGTACAATATGACAGTGTACTTGATGTCGACCATTTTGATAAAAACTATTTGTAAGGAAATATTGTAGTTATTAAAGTTTAAATAGACTATTTTCATGCATGTGCAAGATCACTCACGAGTCATAAATCCAGTAATATTGGATATAGTCGTCATTTAGTGTTAGGAGCTGAGTCAATACATTGTAAATGTATCCTGTGACTGCTAACTGGTGACCGCCTTCTTTGGGAAAACAAAAGGTAATTATTCCGGTTAATGGTGGACAATGAACCAAGTGTCCGCAGTAGCATTATTTCATTCTTACGGAATGGGGACGGGTCAAAAGACGGTTTTGTCATCATTTCTAGAGTACTTAGGACGGTCGGATCTTGGTCAGAATTTTTGTGCACCTCGAGTGGGATATGGGGAACACGGAAATGTGCTCAATCCGGTAACCATTTTAATAGTGGACAATGAGCCACGTGTCCACGGCAGCATTATTACAATTCTGATTTAGCTGACCTTTGTATAGATGTCGTTTTGTGCATGACCTCGGAGAGGCCACATAAGGGGCTCGTTATTTTGATCTCGACTTATTTTTACGTAGACATTTGAAGTATTTAGCTAGCAACATGTCCGTTTGAGAAAATTATCTTTGAATTTCTGTAGTAAGTTTCATAAACTTCACAATTATTTGAACATTTCGTAGTTTTAAATCCACGGCCTAAAGATATTGTGTTTTTATTACTATCATTATTTATGTGTCCATCGGGGTCATCTCTTGCATGGCTAATATCACGGACATACACTTACATGTTTATTACCGGTAGATATCGAAATCAGTGCTAATAGTTTCCCAACTATAGTAGCTAATCATTTAATTACTTTCTTATCAGAAAAAAAAAATCGTCACAAGTGCATTGCTCTACTCGAGCTGACTTGAATTATATTTTTTGTAATCGTATGATGTTGATGAGATGTATACTCGCAAAACTAATAAAGAATTGAAAAAATTGTTACCATTTTAGCAGCCTGGTACAAAATTATTTTGTGAGATATCGAACACTTTTGTAAAGGATAATCGATTGCCTTCCCGATCTCTTTTTGCCAGCAAAGAAATACATGTAGTACGGTCTTTGATTACAAGACCGAGCATAATAGTATATACGTATGTATGTATATCTTATGTTGTATATATGCTATTAAATGGAAATTGTCAAATAAAATACAGTTTAAACTATATAGACCACAAACTGATTGTGTGTGTAGTCCAATATTCTTTCTTTTTTGTGAGAAAAACAATACATTTGTGTCATCTGTCATGTGTATGTGATAAAAACGTCAACAAAAACACATTTTAAACAAATTTTAATAAATTATAACGACAACATGGGAATATTTCCTGTCCTTTTAATTTCGGAAGTAAAAAAAAAAAAAAAAAAATACGTACTGACTATGCGAAAGTCACCATTATTATCAAGACCTAACACCCAAACAATGTGAAGTATTTCCTCCTTCACCGAGCTATTGACCAGTCCATTTTATGTCCGATGAAGCCTGAGATTAGATTAACTCTAATTGTATTAGATAGTGTACGTACATGTAATTGAAGTTTTCCATTGAAACTGGTAGGTAACAAAGAGTTTCAGGAGAAGATATGAACCTTGTCTTCAGAGAATGTAGGAGATGAGTATCATTATATGTTTTCCTGTAAAAACGCAATCATTGAAAATTGGCAAAGAAATTACATATTCTAAATTATTACCGCTCAAATCCAAATAAAACTAAACTAAAGGTCTGTTTAAGGTCATAATTATAAACGGAAGTTCTAAATGGTTTGTCTTTTTTTCTAAAAAAATCTCTTCTTTGATTACGTGTATGTAATATAATCCTATGAATATTATGTTTTTGTACCTGGATTATTTATTCATATATATGTACGTGTGATACAATGTTAATGTTCCTCGTGTAACACATTTCCATGTGTTATAGTATCCAAATAAAACTGTGTGTATGGAGACCACGTGGTTAAAATCGCGTCATTTACAAATCATGATTGGAGTTAATCAATGTGATATAGATAAATCCTCTATACACAGGACAAATACCGGTCGTGTACAGTGTAGTTACCGTTATAGAAATGTTTTCACCTGCTGTTAACATCTGCCAATCACAGATTTTGATTACAATAGCGAGTATACCTGTATCGCAGTGACCCCATCGGACCCCTACAGCTTTTTTTTACCTGCGGGCGGAATGTTGTTACATAAGGATTTAGCCTATGCTCCATGTTTACTAGTCTACCTGTATCTCACCTCTTACATTTAGGTCTTTTAGAATAAGGCACCTGCCGTTTTCCTTTTGAGGCCGTAATAGCGGAAGTAAAACCCGTTAAATCCGTATGCGATGATAATTGTATTAATCATTCTTAAATCATTTATATATTTTAGATTTAAATTAGGTACGTAATTTGTATTGTTGAAAGTTATACATTTATGATATGTACATTGTACGTATTGGTTTAATGGTTGCAACATATCAAGATATACACGTGCATTGAAATAAGAGCAATTACTTTCACTATATCTTTATATATACCCCCCCCCCCCCCCCCCCTCCTCTCTCTCTCTCCCGCTAAACCAATTTGTAAACATGTTAAAAAATAATATTATATTAAAAAATATTATATTATGCCATCTTGCTGTATTTTTTTCATGTATACTTGTGTCGGGAAAGGTGGTTTTTGCCCAATCTCTTATATATAAATATAAGTTACAATAAAAATATGTTTAAATAAAAATCAGGGTAACTATTTATGTCAGGTTTCGTAAGAAAATAGAACACTCAGTATCCATATTTTTAATTTCAACACATCTTATTGACGAGATGTTAAGTCAATAGGATTGGACATCAGACATAGCCTATATAGATCGATATCGTGATACACTTACATCTGTATTTATTGATCTTCATATTACTTTAATAAGGACGAACTTGGATATTTTACCCAAACATGCATATACAATTTACATATATATACACATAATACTATTCATAATAACAACATTATCCGTAATAAATCATGTACATGTATTTGTTTCAACAAGCACATACAAATGTACATGTACATGTATAATGTATATATGAGACATACGTTATGGGTCCGGTTGTTCAAAACAAATGTGTTTTCATTTTATGAAAAATGTCAAGACTGGTTACCTATCAAACGGGTGATATACAGATTAATAAGTTTACAATACAGTACATTTTACCGTCTCAGCTTATGTAAATGATAAGGATGACCACAGTTCATTTCAAATATTTCATTCAGAGAATTACATAAATATTATATATATATATATATATATATATATATGAATGGATTGAACAACAAACTAAGCCTACATGTATCAGTGTATACTGCCCATCGCCGAGGTACGGACAAAAGCCCCCCCCCCCCCCCCGGACATTAGCCCCCCCGGACATTAGCCCCTAGGACAAAAGCCCCCCCCCCCGGACATTAGCCCCTTCACACTAATCAAAAAGTGGACAAAAGCCCCTTCATAAAAAAAATTATATATTTTTTTATATTTTTTATGTTTTTATTTATTCTTTTTTTTTTTAAATTACAATATATGTTTTAGCAGTGGTTATATTAAGTGCTACATATATATGTAAGTGACTTCAGTCACCAGTGGCTTCTGCAATGTAAACAACTACTTGAACTGTTACATAAACAATAAGCTGTTACACAGGTGTTTGGTAGGTTTTTCATTGATTTTACTGTTACATAAACAATAAGCTGTTACACAGGTGTTTGGTATGTTTTTCATTGATGTTGTATTCTCCTCGAAGGAAATATATCATTAATGGCTTCATGTGTATCAACAGTGAAATTTCTATGTTTGCACAGGTATAAATTGTTTTTATATTGTTTCTTTGATCTTAATCATTCCTAAAATTAAAAAATTACAACACAGAGCAACATGTTTTGTAGGCATTTCTTTGATTATCAATATTTGCAGTATATTACAAATTTCAGAGATAAAAACAGCAGTATATATACAGTTTTTGTTTTTCAAAAGTACAGATTTATATAAAGTATACCAGCTAAATTTATAATGAAGGGGCTTTTGTCCGGGGGGGCTTTCGTCCGGAGGGGCTTTTGTCCTAGGGGCTAATGTCCGGGGGGGGCTAATGTCCGGGGGGGCTTTTGTCCTACACTCCCCATCGCCAGCCGTCGAAAAACTGTCTCGGTACCCTGTACATTGCGCGTGCATTGTGCATACTACGACGTTTACCGAGCATTGAATACATTTGTAGGTAACTCAGACGGGCATGGCTACATAACGGCTGGCGATCGTACAATTAGACCACATTTCAAATCCCGCCTATATCAAAGAAAATGTTCCACTGACAGAACGAATTGCCTTCTTTATTTTGATATATCATACATAACTACGATACTTTAAGTGGATATACCACGCACAAATGTATATATAAGATAAATGATTGTTCGCGCACAGCGCTAGCGAGAGCTTAACTAGAGTACATGTGAAATATCACGTGACTTATTGCGAATCTACATCACCGTATACCAAAATAGATATAAACATATATATTGCACTCATATTTTGCTCAGTTGTCATCGCTGTGAGCTTCGAAACTTGTAGATATGTACATATGTATGCAAAATAGATAAATGTTGGTGGTTTGATCTCTTAATCTTCCGTATGCTGCATAAACTGATGGTTTTGTTTTCTATTATTCATGTAGTTAGTATAATTGACATCCAAACTTAAATATTTCATCAACTACGTCTTCCCCCATGTTATTGACACCAGCGAATATCAAATCTGAGAACTACTTTTTATTTGAAAATGGTCACCTTTAGGTCGAAACAGGCCAAATTGCGTCATGTTCCTCTTTCATACGATCCAGCTAACATGTACATGTACTGTATGTACACCAAAAAGACAAAACAACTTAGAAATATATCAGAATACTCAATCTAATTAAAATCATATGTACATTTGCATTTTGCACTACGCTACTCTCCGTATGATTTGGTTTGTTTTTGTTTAACGTCCTATTAACAGCCAGGGTCATTTAAGGACGTGCCAGGTTTTGGAGGTGGAGGAAAGCCGGAGTACCCGGAGAAAAACCACCGGCCTACGGTCAGTACCTGGCAACTGCCCCACGTAGGTTTCGAACTCGCAACCCAGAGATGGAGGGCTAGTGTTAAAGTGTCGGGACACCTTAACCACTCGGCCACCGCGGCCCCCCTCTCCGTATGAACATTTTTAGATACAAGATGTTGTATAAAAAATAACTTTGTGTTTAACCCTTTTCTATGATTATACTTTAAGATCCATACAATGTATTTTTGTTAAACTAAACTTCATTACTTACGCTACCAAATTACTTTTGATTTGATACTTACACAAGCAGAGAACAACTCAAGCAAGTGAATACGAAACATATTTTGTAACCGTTACATTACATTCTGCGAACGTTTCTGATGAAATAAATATGAGTTCCTTCTTATTCATCGTTATATTTAAAAAAAAAAAAAAAAAAAGATTGCAGGATTTCTTGTGTCCATGTTACGGGAGCGGGATCGCTGGCTGAGCGGGTTTGCTGGCCCGCCGGAGCGGGATCGCTGGCTGAGCGGGTTTGCTGGCCCGCCGGAGCGGGATCGCTGGCTGAGCGGGTTAGCTGGCCCGCCGGAGCGGGATCGCTGGCTGAGCGGGTTTGTAGGCCTTCCGGAACTGAATCGCTGGCTGAGCGGGGCTGCTGCCTTGTCAGAGCGGAATCGCTGCGTGAGCGGGATCGCAGCGACATCGCTTGCGCGGGATTACGGCGGGATTGCAGCGGGGTTTTAATCCCCATCGCTCGACGGGCGCAAACGCGCTGTGAGCGTTTGAGTACCAAATCACCCTCCTCGTACTGTACATATATGTAGTTATTACACACGATAATCATACTAATCAAAATCAAACTTAACATTATTCTCAACACAGCCCACTTTGATATGCAAAAAAGGACGTCGATCGAACAAGCTATTGAACTAGTGATCATGCGAGTAGAGGTTATGGATGAACGAACTTTGTCAGCCAAATATAACAATAAGTCCATATTTAGTTCAGTTGCAATAATTCCTCAATTTATTTCACGAATTCGAATAGTCAAGAACTCGTTTAGATAAGGTCTATTTACAAAGTTCGCTTACATGCAGCCCGTTTTCCAAGCATTGGTGAATCATCTTTTATCACGAATCAAACACTCGACAGATGCTTACTAATCATCTACTTAAGTAATCACGTGATAACACCGCGCACATCTGATTGGACGGAGACGCAATGCATTATGGACTTACATGCGTTGTCATATGGCCTTTATAACCATCGACACGACGTGATTCGCGCACAGCGTTCAAAGTTGTTCAGAAGACAGACACGCATCAGGCCTTTCCAGTCTTAGAACAAGCGCCACCTTTGTCGGTACGCTCAGAGCTACAGAAACTGAAAAAGACTGTTCAGAAGATATCTCGCTTGGACCATATCTGTAAGTACATATATTGAAATGGGGTTACCTTTTGGCTTTTATTTCTTTCTTTTCTTTTGACAATACTTTTGGTTTTTATACCGTCCGGGAAATGTTGATTTCGGATGCTATCAATCAGTAGAATTCCGCAAAATAAGAAAACTGCCAAACAAAAGGTGTTGATGTTATGACAAAAAATATAGTTTTCGAAATAAAAACACACACACAAAAAAAAAATAAAAAAAATCTCTTCATGTTTAATAGATATATATTTTTTTATAATTCATTTTTTATTTTGAAATCTTGGTGTATAATACATATACATGTATAATCACATACACATAACACACAGCGACAGTATTACATTAAAGTTCATATTTTTACAATTGCATTCTCATTCACTCATAGAGTACGTAATATATATTCCTACATACACACATATATCCTCACGTACACCATTTTAAAACTTTATCATTGTATCAATATTCATTTATTGTTTCATTTACACCTATACACCCATGCATACATACTAGCATATCCACTCACACTGGAACATAACATATTTAAGAGAAGGGAAGGAGGAGGAAAGAAAGAAAAAAAATAGTGATAGAAACAAGGAGAATAGTTGCGGTTAATTTGAATAGATGTACATAGAGTAAATTATTTATTTCTGTAGAGAGATAGAAATTAAAAGAGTTTCCTTTAGGGTAGAGATGTGGGGAGTAATATTCATAATGGCATAGCTTTAGTTACAAATAGAAAATAATAGTGTTTGTAAACTGTCAGAAATAAGTTTTGGCTAATAAATATCAAGACAAATAAGGTTTTTCCATTTACACCAAGTATTCGCGAATTTTGCTTTGAAAATATCATTCTGACCGTTTGATATGAATTTCTGCGTATTGTAGTAATATTTTATGTTGTTTGCCAATGCGTTGAAATTTAAGGATTTATTAAGACACCTCGTTCTATAAATGTATTGTTTGATGATAAGAATTACTATATTATCAACTGTTGCATTAATACTATTGTTTGTGAGTCCAAAAAGAAAAGACTGTTTATTTATTGCAAAAGGAATATAGAGTGCATCTACCAGTGATTCAAAATTTTGTAATAGATTTTGCACTTCCTGGCATTCCCACATCAAGTGAATTATTGTTTCTCTTTCAGAGTTACAGAAAGTGCACATAGGGCTATTTACTATACCATATTTAAACAAATTAGAATGTAATAAGGAATTTTATCTCACTAAGTTTTTTACCCTTTTTTTTTTTTTTGTTATACATACATGTATAAAGAAAATTATATGAGATATCTTAAAATCATATTATAAGATATCTCTATATTTATATATAAGATATATATTATATAAGATCTCTTATTAAGTATATAAGATTTTCTTGTTGAATTTTGTAAAATACTGGATCAACATTGCTCCGCGAATAAATAACAACTTGGCATGTAATAGTTATACCATGGCCGTTTGTCCAATATAAAAATCACACTCACTGTCCATACTGATAAATATACCGTGTAAAAATAATGTTAGAATAAGGGTATTTTGTATTGCGCATGTCTGAATCCTGCTAGATGTCTCACGTGATTGACACCTATTCCTGATAAGCCTCATCGCGTGTTTCGTACATGTACGTCACTTCCGTTGTATTTGTAATTCGTATTGATTGAAATTAGATCGATCGTATCATTGAAAAACAGGAAAAAGTCGAACGAATTTTATATTTCGGAGAAAGTAAACAACTGTTAAGTTAGAGTACATGTAGCTATGCTGGCACGGATGTAGCTGGTACTTGAGTTTATTAAAGTGTTGTTTGTCTGTACATAACGTTATGAAAACAGGACACCGACACTTGATATATACTTAACGTACTTTAATAATAAGCCAACCAACATCATCGCGATTGACTTTTCAAAACCTCGACGTCATCCGTGACCCGTCAGTCTGCTAGTAAACAATCCCGTTCTGGATTTATGTCTGGGGTGGTGATTATAATTCACAGTATGTTTCTGTCAAATTTTATTGAAATTGGTTCATCGGTTTCAAAGAAGTCATAATTGTAACGCGATACACTTACTTACTATATCTTTTATCACGATATTCTTTTTACTACGAAAATGGATACTAATGTACAAGACGGTTTGAAATATGGTAAACATTTTAAAACTTTATCGACCTGGAAGAAAGTAACAAGTGTATTGTAGCCGTCCTAGCCCAAAATTCGCAGTACATGTTTATCACTCAAAACCAGTTAAATGTATAAATTATAAAAAGAGTTATACGGTAAATTTTCAACCTTCAAAACCAGATAAATGTCATAGACAAATAGTGTAATGTGGTACATATTAATGTGAACCATAGTTTAAATCGGCCGATGTACTTTAAGAAGGTCTGCGATGACATGGGTTCACAAGTCCCTTCAATCTGTCAAGCTACTTAACTTTAAGTCACCAACTTACCAAATTATATTCTTCTCCCACAGCGAGGACGCTAATTGTTGACCGGAGTTTGAAACTACATTGTACCGCATCAGTTTAGTAAGGAACCACAAAAAGGAGCCTCCACCAAATTTGACCACTCGGTGAGTAGAAAAGTGAAAAGAACTTATAGGGGAGGGAAGAGTGCACAGTGATCATTTTGTCCTTGTGTTTGTCCGTCATTCCGTCTGTGCCACTGGGCATATTACAACTAAAACCTGTGGTGACGTTTTGACCCATATAACTTTTCTGGGGAACAATAATAATAGCTAATTCTAACTTCAAAAATTGTTTACGAGCGTAGCCTAGCGGAGAAAAAATAAAATCGCCTAAATTGTCCGTCGTATGTCCACTCTGACCCAGATAACCAAAAATGGCCACCAGGCGACTATTTTTCTCAAACTTCAGATCACGTTTTTTTTTTGTCCTTGTTTGTGCTCATTTGATTTCAAATCTGATAAAGAAAACAAAATAGCCGACTGTTGAAGTTTAGTATCACTATTTCTAACTCTTATATTTGATATGTTGGTTCTCCTTGTTATCAAATCATTACACTATAGAAAGTTCAGATTTACATAGAACCAATAAAGAGCATTCATTGGGCGTCAAGATCCCTCTCGAATCTCTTGCATGTCATGTTCCATTTTAGCCATAAAATGTTTATCATCGTAATTTTATTTCAACTAGGCAGTACCTCCTTGTCGCTCAGAGGACATCAATTTAACAACGAGCTGGGTAACGGAGAACATTAACCTTATTTTAAAAGACTTCAATAGGCCTAGTCTGTGAGTATATACAGTGTCAAAATCTACATTTTTTATTTGTTTTTGATTTAGTCTCTATCTCTGGCGTAAAGCACACATTTAAAACAGTCATTCTATTTTGTTACTTTTGTCACCCCGGAAATAGCCATTCATTTTAAAGCAGGTATTCGTGTAGTAGTCGGTGGTTACCTTCCTGTACAATATAAGATAATGTGTACGTATGTTCTTCTACAACGTATTATCTTGTACGTAAACCGATATCATCTTGTGTGTATAACTTACTATCTTGTACGTATAAGTCGTTATAATTTCCATGTTCGTTAGCTGACCGGAAGTTCTGATTTAGATCTAATAAGTTCATTTGATAGAGAGTAAAATTTATTTTGGTCTGACCTATTGGGGATCTAAATCCTGCTCCATGCGGACGTTTTGATAATTCCAGCAATTCTCTATATATAGTACCCTTATATAATGTAGATGTTTGTTACTAATTCTGACATTTCTTTGTTATACAGACACAACAAACCATCTACAACAGCCGTCACCTCTCTTGTTTACGAAGTCAACATATATCTGTAACCATGGCAAACCGCGCACAATTAGCTGTAAGGGGAAAGGGGGAAATAAAATGTGATGTACACAAAGATAAGGATGTTGTCTTTGTGTGCAAAACTTGTAATGTATTAATATGCACAACATGTAGCCTTTCAAACCATAAACTTCACTTCGACAGCCTCTGTGAGCTGTCGAAAATCAAAAATGAAAAACAAAAGATTATTAATGATTTTATTAATGACTCAGAAAACGTAAATATTCCTAAATTGAGCCAGGAAATCACTTCATTTCGAACAAAATTATCTTCATGTAAAACTCGGTACGAAAAGCTTCGTAAAAATGTCATCGATAATACTGACAAATGTAAAAAAGAATTAGATCAAATTACTGCGGAGTATGTACCGATTTGTAACAAGATGGAGGTGGCGGACACGGACCTCATCGAGACACACATCACAGACCTGGAGAGGAGGTTGGATACTTTGACGGAACTCTCAACAAAGTATAAACAGACTCTCCAGACAGGAACTGCTGTACTCATGTACGACTCGGTATCAGAAATCCGGGAACTTGATTTCGACATCCCACCGACACCTAACATAGACATGGCAGAGTATACTCCGGGTGTGGACAGACAAAGTCACATGAAACAGGCCCTCGGGAAGTTGAAAATTCCTGTTGACCTTCTCCGGTACACACTTCCTGACAGTCCAACCGTCATGTCCCAGTTCTCATACCCGGATGACATCACATCGATCTGTCCTACATCTGATGGACGTGCGTGGCTGTGTGACTTTGAAACCGACATGGTAAATCTCATAAACAACAAAGGTCAGGTCATACACACGATAAAACACAACAGTAAGATCAAGGACATCAGTCTGGACCCCACCACAGGTCGTCTGTGGTTCTGTTGTTGGGGTGAGAGGTCTATCTGTGAAGTATCTTCATTATTTACACCAGTCACAAGGTTTACTATAGAGGATTACCCAGCCCGTCTGTGTGTGACCAGGGAGGGTCGGGTAGTGGTGGGTACAGTGGTAGACAGGGGTACAAGGTGATGATGTACACTGTAGACGGTCAGGTGTTACATACACACATTGTGGAGAGGTCAGGGACGGGGGTAGTACAGTCAATATCACAATGTAGTGTTACAGGTAACATAGCTGTAGTGAGTAGTAAACATATCAGTGGGGACGTCAGTGATCTAGACAACTACAGGCGTCACATCATTGTGTACAACCCAACACTCCAGCCTCTGGTCCACTACCGGGGGGAGGGGATACAGGCCCGGGGGGAGGGAATACCGGTACAGAAGTCAGTCACACCAGACAAGTTTGGTCCAGTCACAGTTGTATATGACAGTAAGGGTAATATTGTTATTGCTGACTGGACAAGGAAAACAATAGAACTGATAAGTGGAGCAGGGAAGTACATAAAAACACTTCACACAAACAAAGGATACCAGGGAGTAGTAGGTATACAGAAGGGTGATGTGTTGTGGTCACGTTTAAAGTTAGATACAGGGAAGCGGGGAATCAAACTCCTCAAGTATTATAGTGACTGAGTGACTTAACCTTGAGTGAGGATACAGACAATTTATATCAGTGGACTTATACAACATTAACTATATTTTATCATCATGGTCGACATTTTCTTCTGATGGATTCAGTCAACAATGTTAGAATGTGTTCACATGTTTCTTTCACTGAACTGTTGTTCCCATCATATGAATGTGTTTGTGATATTCATTATTGATTTAATAACAATGTTTTATTTTAATTACGGATCAATGCACATGGCTGTGGTTTTGGAAATCCATACCGGTGTTTCATATCAACCCTGAAACCAACATATCTGATTGAGGTGTATCACCTGACTTTTCCTACCTCTTCCAGTGGATCGTCCAAAACCTGTTTTACCCACAAACACGTAAAACAACTAATTATAATAGGTCGAGCAACATTTGTCAATATCAGTCATTGTTTTTATGTAATAAATAAAACTGAATTTTGAATTTATGATGTTCTTTATCATTTCAATACAAAGCCTGCAGAAAAATCCGAGTTTGACTTTTCGTAAATAATGGAAAACCGTCACTGATAAGATACTTGGTATGTCATTGATATTGATATGACATCTTCATTTATATGTATTAAATTGACAAGAACAGATAAGATAGCTGGTATGTCGGTGACAGAAGACGATATAACATCAGGTAAGATAGCTGGTATGTCGGTGACAGAAGACGATATAACATCAGGTAAGATACCGGGTATGTCGGTGACAGAAGACGATATAACATCAGGTAAGATACCTGGTATGTCGGTGACAGAAGACGATATAACATCAGGTAAGATACCTGGTATATCGGTGACAGAAGACGATACAACATCAGGTAAGATACCTGGTATGTCGGTGACAGAAGACGATATAACATCAGGTAAGATAGCCTGGTATGTCGGTGACAGAAGACGATATAACATCAGGTAGGATACCTGGTTTGTCGGTGACAGAAGACGATATTACATCAGGTAAGATACCTGGTATGTCGGTGACAGAAGACGAAATTACATCAGGTAAGATACCCGGTATGTCGGTGACAGAAGACGATATAACATCAGGTAAGATACCGGGTATGTCGGTGACAGAAGACGATATGACATCAGGTAAGATACCTGGTGTGTCGGTGACAGAAGACGATATAACATCAGGTAAGATACCCGGTATGTCGGTGACAGAAGACGACATAACATCAGGTAAGATACCCGGTATGTCGGTGACAAAAGACGATATAACATCAGGTAAGATACCTGGTATGTCAATGACAGAAGACGATATAACATCAGGTAAGATACCCTGGTATGTCGGTGACAGAAGACGATATAACATCAGGTAAGATACCTGGTGTGTCGGTGACAGAAGACGATATAACATCAGGTAAGATACCCGGTATGTCGGTGACAGAAGACGATATAACATCAGGTAAGATAGCTGGTATGTCGGTGACAGAAGACGATATAACATCAGGTAAGATACCGGGTATGTCGGTGACAGAAGACGATATAACATCAGGTAAGATATCCGGTAGGTCGGTGACAGAAGACGATATAACATCAGGTAAGATACCTGGTATGTCGGTGACAGAAGACGAATATACATCAGGTAAGATACCCGGTATGTCGGTGACAGAAGACGATATAACATCAGGTAAGATACCTGGTGTGTCGGTGACAGAAGACGATATAACATCAGGTAGGATACCCGGTATGTCGGTGACAAAAGACGACATAACGTCCAGTAAGATACCCGGTATGTCGGTGACAAAAGACGATATAACATCAGGTAAGAAACCTGGTATGTCAATGACAGAAGACGATATAACATCAGGTAAGATACCCGGTATGTCGGTGACAGAAGACGATATAACATCAGGTAAGATACCTGGTGTGTCGGTGACAGAAGACGATATAACATCAGGTAAGATACCCGGTATGTCGGTGACAGAAGACGATATAACATCAGGTAAGATAGCTGGTATGTCGGTGACAGAAGACGATATAACATCAGGTAAGATACCGGGTATGTCGGTGACAGAAGACGATATAACATCAGGTAAGATATCCGGTAGGTCGGTGACAGAAGACGATATAACATCAGGTAAGATACCTGGTATGTCGGTGACAGAAGACGAAATTACATCAGGTAAGATACCCGGTATGTCGGTGACAGAAGACGATATAACATCAGGTAAGATACCGGGTATGTCGGTGACAGAAGACGATATGACATCAGGTAAGATACCTGGTGTGTCGGTGACAGAAGACGATATAACATCAGGTAGGATACCCGGTATGTCGGTGACAGAAGACGATATAACATCAGGTAAGATACCCTGGTATGTCGGTGACAGAAGACGATATAACATCAGGTAAGAAACCTGGTATGTCAATGACAGAAGACGATATAACATCAGGTAAGATATCTGGTATGTCGGTGACAGAAGACGATATAACATCAGGTAAGATACCTGGTATGTCGGTGACAGAAGACGATATAACATCAGGTAAGATACCTGGTATGTCGGTGACAGAAGACGATATAACATCAGGTAAGATAGCTGGTATGTCGGTGACAGAAGACGATATAACATCAGGTAAGATACCGGGTATGTCGGTGACAGAAGACGATATAACATCAGGTAAGATATCCGGTATGTCGGTGACAGAAGACGATATAACATCAGGTAAGATACCTGGTATGTCGGTGACAGAAGACGAAATTACATCAGGTAAGATACCCGGTATGTCGGTGACAGAAGACGATATGACATCAGGTAAGATACCTGGTGTGTCGGTGACAGAAGACGATATAACATCAGGTAGGATACCCGGTATGTCGGTGACAAAAGACGACATAACGTCCAGTAAGATACCCGGTATGTCGGTGACAAAAGACGATATAACATCAGGTAAGAAACCTGGTATGTCAATGACAGAAGACGATATAACATCAGGTAAGATACCCGGTATGTCGGTGACAGAAGACGATATAACATCAGGTAAGATACCTGGTGTGTCGGTGACAGAAGACGATATAACATCAGGTAAGATACCCGGTATGTCGGTGACAGAAGACGATATAACATCAGGTAAGATAGCTGGTATGTCGGTGACAGAAGACGATATAACATCAGGTAAGATACCGGGTATGTCGGTGACAGAAGACGATATAACATCAGGTAAGATATCCGGTAGGTCGGTGACAGAAGACGATATAACATCAGGTAAGATACCTGGTATGTCGGTGACAGAAGACAATATAACATCAGGTAAGATACCCGGTATGTCGGTGACAGAAGACGATATAACATCAGGTAAGATACCTGGTATGTCGATGACAAAAGACAATATGATATCATCATAACTCCTACTTTCCAAGAATCAGGTATGCAGCCTGTATAAAATATGGCATTAAATGATTGATGATAAAATTATTTAAATAATAGTAATTGCCCAATTTTGTCAATATGGTATTCCGTCCCTTACTAGTTCCAACAGTTTCACCTAGAATGTTCGAGAATGGTTTCGGTTCTGATTTGGAAGCGTTTCGTATTTTCCCCTGGTTTTCTCTTGATGAATTCTATTGGATTTTTTTTTTTTTAAATTCTATATTCTGTTCCAGTATTTTTAAGAATAGTTTTGTTTGTAGATTTTTTCCCGACATTATGACAGCGTTTATCCCTATGAAAATCCAACCTCTTAATGTGACATCCTCGTGCAAACCAAGACCTACTAGATTGTTTATGTCTGTATGTTTGATGAAAACCCTTCTTTTCACCAAATGTATGTCTCGCCGACTAGAATCCAATTTTTCGACAATTTTATCTAAAAGCACAATTATCATCCCCTTCAATGTAATTAACAAAGTTCATTCTTTGCCAGTGTTCCATTTTACATAGCTGTCTGTATTTAAGGTTTTACTTGGGACATTTTTATTATCTAACTTTTTTTAGTTAGTTTAAAAGTTAGTTAAAACAATATGTTATTCATTAATCAAAACAATCAATACATATACAAATATGTTTTTCCCATCCCATAAAAAATATTTGTATATGTATTGATTATTTTGATTAATGAATAAAATATTGTTTAAACTAACTTTTTTTCAGACAGGATTCGAGTCTAAAATCGACATCAGAAAGTGAAGGATTTAAAATTTGGTACCTTCTTAAAGAAAACTGATGGCAATAAGAAATTTACACTTGTACCATTACACGTTGCTTTTCAAACTATTTTTTTTCTTTCCTAGCTCGACTATTTGCAAAATATATATAATTTCTTTACAAAATGCAGGTAGTTTGAAGCCTAATTAAGCTATGTTAACCGTGTACAGTAAAATCCCCAAATGACAAGTGCTTTAGATTTGTATACAGCTATTTCAAATATTTCATGATATCACAAAATTTATAATGATGTTATCACATTATTTTGAGAATGTGTATATTTGATACTGGAGTGGGGATTGGGAAATGCTCTGTGATCTACCAGTGTTATTTCCATTCTCTTAACGGTGGCAACAGGATTGTAGAAGGGAGGTAACTCCTGAAGTCTTAAATATATATACGGCTGGGGTCTCGGATGAATCGATTTCCTATCTATTCCCGTCAGATGAAGGACCGCAAGGTCGTGAACGGACATTTAACCCGTTAAATAAATAAATAAATAAATAAACAGATATGCTTCCTGGAACACTCTTTTCCACTACAGCAATTGTTCATGTTGTAATGCCCATTAATCGTTATCATAATATATCAAAATCACAAAGAGACTAAAACAAACAAACAAAAACAAAAATTTACTGTAGGTAGCGGATGAACGAAGTCAAGTCGACCCGGTATGTATTCACCGTCAGCGTGGATTTCGACTGGGACGAAATTGTCCGCACAAAACCCAATGAAGCTTTATGATTATTTTGACAATATTTTGACTGTAATTGCTGTTGACGTCATCCTAACGAGCATTTTATACATAAACATATAAGAATTTTTCATCAATCCCACAACATTCCCTCTTTATGAGATGTCTACGTTTTATTTGCAAGCATAGGAGGTCAGCACAAAAGGTCATCGTCTTCAGCTTTCAGAAATGATGCAACTGTGGTAAAGACGGTCATTTTGACATTACATCTAAACAGGACATATCTTTAAAAAAGATAAACGGCCTAGTTTTAATGCTGATAGTTATAATGTTAAACTGATGGTGAATTACTTTAACGAACTAAGCGTTTTAGTACGAATAACAAAATTATATCAGTTTGAATCATATTTGGTAATAATAAGACTGCATTTGAATCCGGAATATGATATTATTAATGTGTCATTTAAAAAGATAATCTACTTATTCAGCTTGCATTCATACTTATCTTTGTTTGTTTTTAACTGCATATCTGCATTTTGCGTTTACCGCTACATTGACCAATCACTTACTTCATCTTGACCAGTAACGCCACCTGTCGCGTCATATCCGGGGATAAAAGAAAATTATACGGCTATGCCGAAAAAATCGGTCATTCCATTTCTAGCTTTTACGCAACGTTAAGTATTTACAAATCAATTAATTATATCTAAATATCTTTCCTGTAATATTTTTCTTTCGTGATTTTTTTTCTGAAACCTACCTTCCAAACAGTATCAAACACTTTTCTAACATCAATAAATGAAAAGAAAAACATTTTATTTTTTGAAAAGTTAATATATATTAAAGGATGAAGGATACATATATCTTCAGTCGAGAGAAACCTTTTCTAAAACCAGCTTGAACATTTGCAATAAGATCAATTTCTCCTGAAAGTCTGTTTAATCTAGATATCAAAATAGAAGTGAATGTTTTGCCCAGACATGAGACTTTGGTTTGTTTGTTTGTTTTTGTTTAACATCCTATTAACAGCAAGGGTCATTTAAGGACGTGCCAGGTTTTGGAGGTGGAGGAAAGCTGGAGTACCCAGAGAAAAACCACCGGCCTATGGTCAGTACCTGGCAACTGCCCCACGTAGGTTTCGAGCTCGCAACCCAGAGGTGGAGGGCTAGTGATAAAGTGTCGGGACACCTTAACTACTCGGCCATCGCGGCCCCCAGAGAGATATGAGACTAATATATAGCTCGATAATATAGCTATTAAGATTTTTAGCGTCACCCTTATTGTATATGTATTTTATAACTCCAACTGTCATGCTTCTGCAACACAGCCAGAGTTCAGTATAATATTAAGATTTTAACATATATATGTAGTAGTACAGACTTTGTAATGTTTAAACATTCATTTAATTTACTTGTATTAGCAATACCAGGCGCTTCATTATTACGAGGTATAAATATAGCTTTCTTTATCTAACTTTATTTTCATTAACAGCAATATTTAGTATAATAACCAAACATATTTTCGTTCATATCTGGAATAAATTCATAATTTCATTATCATACCCATCTTCATATATATATATATATATATATATATTCATAAAATCTGATCCAAA
Source organism: Pecten maximus (assembly GCF_902652985.1). Lineage (NCBI taxonomy): Eukaryota > Metazoa > Mollusca > Bivalvia > Pectinida > Pectinidae > Pecten > Pecten maximus. The sequence goes on along the minus strand of NC_047015.1, from coordinate 57,093,532 downwards.
GATACATCAGCATCGCATTGATCATGTTCAGATTTATTGAATGAATTCAAAATATTCCAGAACTCTTTGGGATTAGATTTAGACGTGGTTCGTATTTGATTTTCAATGTTATTCTATATGAGCTAAAGCTCTTTTTAAGGCCTTTCGTATAGTCTCTAGACGTTTCGCTTTGTGTGGTCGGGTGACACAGTGGTAACACACTTGTCTTTCACCTAGGCGGCCGGGGTTCGATTCCCCGATCGGACGTGGAAAAGTATGGGGTCACCTGCCCGACCACGTGGGTTTTCCCCGGGAACTCCGGTTTCCCCACACAGTAAGACACCTCGTACTCTTCCGTCCGGGCTAACAAGCGTGGTTACTATACGTTAATATAACTTTTTTCGCAATTGTTGTAAAATATTTAAAGTTTACATTACTTCACGTTTCGCTCATGTTTACTCGGTTACGGTATTGATCTTCTGATTTACACATCTATGTTTTTTTTTTTTCAAACAATACACGCCCTTTCCTTTGACAGTCAGCTGTAAACCATGGTTTGTCCTCGGCATCTTCATAAGTATTGCCGGTTCTATAATCTTGTTTGAATCCGAAAGTATCGGTAGCTGAACTTGGGAACAACTCGGAAATAGCATTAATTAATATATTATGTATTTTATCGACAGAGCAATTTTGTAGCGACAGAGCAATTTTGTACATGATTAATAAATATTTTTACTTATCATACTTCAAAGTTATATATCGACTTTGACCTTGGCCTTGACCTCAACCAATATACATGTAGGCAGATATCTAAGTATTATTGCCTATGTCTAAGTAGTTATTGATAAAACAAACTATGAAAATGTCTCCTGCTCCGTTTGTTGGGGTCTTTATAAATGTGACGGTATTTGAATTTATATCCGAAAGGAAGATTTAAAAAACAAAAAAACAATTTAAAAAAAAAAAAAAAAAAAATGCAAATGAATAAAATATTATTGTTAAAAATATGATTGTTAAAATATCAAAAATAGGAGGACTAGCTGATGTCTGTTAGGTTGCTCTGAGAAAATCAATTTTCTGAATTATCAAAACACATTATGTATAACTCATCTATAATATATACAAGGATGTGGCATAAAACATGTAAATAATATAAAGTTCATTTTATTTAAGAAGCTATTTAAATGTTGACGCAGTCAAGGGGACACTGGTCTGTGACACTGTGCTTAATCAAATATTGGTCAGTCATTACCAACCTCATTCCCTTGTGTAATGATGCACTTCCGACATCTGTCTTCTTAGCTCCTGTAGTTATCTAACAGCAAATGCAGCCTTATGTAACAATGCATATTGCGGTCTGAAGGAGATTACATTTGTATATGTAAATGTAAGCAATGATTTGATCTATATATAATTTCCCTAAGAACTTATAATAACATGTATCTTTTTTCTTTTTTCTTTTTCTTTCGTATATTTACTGGGAAACCCTACTTTGCAGGGCAAACCACAGGCGCTTGCATAGGAAATGTTATTTTCATTTTTTTTGACAGTGGTATGTGTAATCTGCTAAGCTGCAGCTTAACAGATTACACATACCACTGTCATATCAAAAAAAATTGAAAGTCATATTTTCTATGCAAGCGCCTGTGGGGGAAACAAGCTTTAAAAAGGGTATGACCTCTCGATTGTTGCCAAAATATCGGGAATCTGTCGAAAAATAGTACATTATGTAATGTAAACTGTCTAGTAAGGCAGATAAATAGATTTCTTGTCTTATGATACTGTTCTGGTTAACGGAACGCCATTTTGCTGAAACTGTCTATGTATCCTTTAAATTGCCTGACTGATAAAATCAATTGTTTTACATCTAAAATCCAACACAACCTTGACGCGTTGCCTTTATTTTATCATGTAGGAAACAGAAAGTTAAATGTTTTACATACAAGGTTGCGACATGCTTGTAGCAGTTTAAAATAGGATTTGTTTCGAGCTAGTATAATTAATGATCCATCATGTGAATGTGGAAATGAATGTGAAAATGTTGTGCATTATTTTTTAGAATGTATATTATATAGAAGACAACGTGAAATTTTATTCAACAACATTTCTCAATATGGTAATGTCACAATCAATGTTGTTCTTTGTGGTTCTCCAAACCTGTCAGACGAGCAAAACGGATATATTTTTTCTAAATCCGTACAGACCTATATTAAAATAGTAATCGGTTCTAAGGTCACTTAAGAATATTTCACTTCAATAGATCCCCCCCCCCCCCCTTTTTTTTTGTTATTCTTTTCTTCTTCCTGGCTTTTCAGCTCTCCTCTTCTTAACAAATATCTAACTGCAGAAAACTTAATTGGTGATAGTGTATATTATTGTAGATATGTTATAGATATACAATGTATTTTGGGAGAAGGCGTTTCTAAGTTGAGATAACTTGTGCCTTATCCTTGTTGTTATATTGAACAATACAAATATGTTTAAATAAAAAATAAAAAAAATAGTGTTTTGCTATATGAATGATGACGCGATTAGATGTAAAACAATTGATTTTATCAGTCAGTCAATTTAAAGGATACATAGACAGTTTCAGCAAAATGGCGTTCCGTTAACCAAAACAGTATCATCAGACAAGAAATATAGTTATCTGCTTTAATAGACAGTTTTAATAGTGACGTTATTGGAGTTTTGACTTACCACTTATTGTGATGACAATGACGCGAATGTCTTTGTGGCCATGCGGAGTTGTGACGTTGGAGTTTTGACTTACCACTTATTGTGATGACAATGACGCGAATGTCTGTGTGGTCATGTGGAGTTGTGACGTTGTTTGAACTTTGACCGATTTCCCAGGAAACTTGAGAATGTACCTGGGCGAAATGCATCTCAGCTGCTAATTATCTAGCTAGTCATAATAACTAGTGAGTGCGATAACCCGGTGGTCAATACACTTGACACTAGTTATTGTCTCCGTAAACAATGCCCACAATAGCGACGCGGGACCTGCTCATATATTGTACAAATATTAATTTTATTTCTATCATGCCTGATGTTGATATTGATATGAGGCAACGTTTTACAGATACAAACTCCAAGATCTTCGCTCGACAAACCAACATAGGAATGGTATTCTATGAAGCTTGGGAACTTGCTGTCCTTTTTACTAAAAAACAAAGATGTTTTTGCATATTTACATATTATATATCTAGGATATAAGAACCTTGATGTGGCGCAGTGGTATAAGCTGCATGTATTTCTGGCTAGGCGATTGGTTTCCGTAGATCACGAGTTCGAGGCCCGATGTATTATTTGCACTTTGTGTTGCTGATCCGAAGGTAAAGATTTGAATTCCCTGTCGTAGTTGTACTGTGATATACATGTATTTACAATAAGCATCCTTTATAAGTGTAGTAAGGGTGGGAAAACGCATGGCCAGACCGGGGATCGAACCCGGGACCTCCGAACACTAGCCGCATACTCTATCAATTGAGCTACCTGGTCGCCGATGATCGACCCGGTTCAGTTGCGCTACATATGTACATAACATCGAATAGACGACGTCCACTATAATCGTGCCAGGGTATCGGGGCGATCATCACTGCGATATTGAAACATTCTTTGATATGAACGTTGATGTGGCGCAGTGGTAAAAGCTGCACTTATTTCTGGCTAGACGATTGGGTGTCATTTGACGCCCGTTCACGACATGAGTCATAAAATGAAAATTGTCTTCTTGGTCACTGTTTTGTATAGAATTTCAAACATTTTGCAAGGGCGGTATATCTTGGCCTTTGTTTTATTTCTCTAATACTTATCCTTCGCAAGAGCGGTAAATCTTGTTTTTGTTTCATCTTTCTTACATTTATCATTCGCAAGGTCTTAACTTCACTTATTTATGCATATTTAACAATTAAACGCTTGATAGATTGTATTTATTGGCAAGATCAATGCAATCTGGGTGACAGATAAATAGAATGACGCCTGACGTCATGAATATTTATCTGACAACCAGATTGCATTGATATTGACAATAAATATAATCTAACAAGCGTTTAATTGCTATATTTACATTAAGATACGTTAAACTTCACTTTCTCTTTGCTAAATCTGAGGTTTAAGTTCAGCTATTTCTCTGTTTGTTCATTTGAAAGAACGGCACATGTGAAATCGATTTCATTGTAGTGCTTGGTTTGCATTCAAATTGATGTGTAATACAAAGCCTCGGCGTGACTACGATCAACAAAGCACCAAAATGAATGTTCGAAATCTTTGCTAGGTTTGATTCACCCGCAGCGCATTGCCAAACATTTTATCGACGCTGACGGAAGTGACGTCATGTGATCTGGGCTGCATTTATACGGTGATCAATTCAGGAGTAATTGGAGACTGTCATACAGAACGTAAATATGGAATAAACTACGCTTTGTTAATCACTTCAAAATAAAACTCCAGCGATGCGAATTGAATTAGGAAGTTGCCAGACTCATTTAACACGGCAAACCATCAAATATACATCCACACCTGCTTACCAATTGATGTATCTTTTATTTTTATCTCAATTAGTCTTTTACCTTGACCGTAAAAAGCTAAAGATAGAAAACATAAAATGCAGGTTCCAGACCATCATCGGTTACTGTTTTTTTGTAAATACGTAAGCCTTTAGGGACCACAGAACCAAATAAAAAATAGATTGTGGGTTTTCCCCGTTTGGGCAGTAAGATTTAATAGGAAGATGAATGCATCAGGGTCTACTGATTGGATATTTAGGCGAGAGAAGTTTCCAAAGTTTTATGTGTGGGCTGGGCAATTCCTGTAGATGTAAAATAAATAGAAAAAAAAAAAAAAGTTTGTTTCTAGCCTGTATTTGTCAGGGGGAGTGAATTAAGTGTGTATTTTGTTGTAAATTTAGGTGAATGTTTGGTGCTGAATTCAATACAAGATTGTGGCCCCCATATAAAAAAGTTCAAATTGGTAGAATTTTTAATCATTCTATTTACAGGTTTCCGAGATGACATTCTTCAAAATCTCCATTTAAGCAGGACAGTGATAAACGTTAACATTATCGTCTGTGGGAAATCATTTGGTTCCGTGGTTCCTTTATGTGATGGTACATCAAGAAAGTTCATGACTACCTATACTCAGGTATCAACCTTAGCAAGAGTCGGTAAAACAACACTAACTATTTCCCAGCCACTGTTTCGTATCGGCCACTGTTTCGTATCGGCCACTGTTTCGTATCAAATTTCAGGCATTTTGAAAGAAGAAGATAGTTATATAACAGGACATATTCGGTATGTGGCAGTATCTATGAAAACTATGTTTCAAGTTAAAGTTAGTTTGCGGCAATTAATCAAATATAAACATTTTATCATCACTTTGAATTGTTTTCGATATGCGACCAAAAAGTGGATTTCATTGTATATTGCTAAACAGATTGACAAGGTTTTGTGGCTTGAAGGAGCAAGATTTTTATTCTGGATTCTTATTATGCTTTGATTATACTTACATTTGTCCCTGGGCGCTCAAACCAGATATACGGCTAAATAATACAGTTACATGTCTTCCTTTGATTTTCAACACTTGATGGAAATGAATGATGTTTAACCAATATAACACAACCATGTCTCGTTTAATCTAATCATGAAACCAAAAACAACAAAACACTCAGAGCTCCACAAAAACAAACAAAGAAACAAACAAAACGACCTGGGAAATCAATACATACTCAACAATATGTACATATTTCTTTACATTCTTTTAAAACCCTCGAGCGTACAGGCAAATCAATTACGACATAAGAACATAAAACTTCAAGACCACATCAGAATATTACATATAGGCTGCTTTAAAGTATTTTACGACTATTTCTATGCCTGAAATACTTAGTGTGGAGTTCGACTTTTTTTTATTTTTTTTACAGCACTTCTAGTCAGGGCAAGGGGCCACGGTGGCCAATTGGTTAAGGTGTCCCGACACTTTATCACTAGCCCTCCACCTCTGGGTTGCGAGTTCGAAACCTTCATGGGGCAGTTGCCAGGTACTGACTGTAGGCCGGTGGTTTTTCTGCGGGTACTCCAGCTTTCCTCCACCTCCAAAACCTGGCACGTCCTTACATGACCCTGGCTGTTAATAGGACGTTAAACACAAACAAACAAATTCTCGTCAAGGCTAAATGACGTTGTAAAATTTGTCGACGATTTTATGCTACCTTTAACCCTATTTTACAAAGAAATGCTGCAAATTGGATTAACTCATTATACTACAAACACAATAGATGTAAATTAAGATTTGGTGTGTATAACATTAACAAGGTTGACGTCATACTTGAAACCTTTTGTGTGAAGACATTTTTTCCGTTAATTTTGCCCTTTACCATATCACTGACATCATCAAAATCACATATAGGAACAGCCGAAATTTCCAGATTGAATAATATAGTCCATCACGTCGTCAAGAATAACAAGAACATAAAATTGTTTTTGCACATATTTGCTTTATCATATATTTCATATACATGTATAGATATCATTAAATTGTTCACCATTGCAAAACTTGTTTAAAATCATAACTATTTTCTGCGCAATGATATACCGTAATATCATTTAGAAGTGATGCGGCTTTGAACGGAAAACGGACAATCGGAACTCCTCGGGTATTCTTTTCAATAATCCTAGCTTGCCGGAAAGGCCCGAGGTTATCCGATTGGGAAAACGGATAGACTAAATTGTTTCCTCGGAAACACTTATGTTTCTATAGACTTGATTTACCCTATTTTCAGAAGATTATCTGTTCTTAAATTCTAAATGAAAGTCGTTTTGACAGTTGGTGAAGACGATTCCAAGGATATTTCGTCCGAAACAGATTCAATGTCTAACCAGTCAGATCAGTGTCGCTAGCTTAGCAGATAATGTTCAATTCTACAGGGGCTCGGTTTCTGATTTTGGTATAAGCTAGGCATTAGACATCAGTGAATAACCATACTTCTAAAATCCAGTAAACATACAAATCCGGAAACCATGTCCATACTCCCGATTTTTCATCAGGTTTTTAAAAACGCTGGACTTTTAATGTTTGCGTGTCTTGAATTTTTCAAAACTCGGAAAAGAGTCCCCGTGAGTGTGACGACGTTGACAAATTTGATAATTTCGTATAGATCCAGAATAGCACTTATAATGTTGTTTTTTTTATAAAATAATGAAGAGTCATAACTTATGAAGTGGTTTTATTTTTTTTGTTTTTGTTTTTTTTTTTTTTGTAGTGGCTCATGTGACTAAATGCTAACATTATTGTTTTAACCTACAACACCTGGGCTGTATTCCTACACTGACCGATTAATAAATGTTATACATATATATAATGCAAATATAAACATGTACAGTGGACTGACTGTTAATTCTGTGATAAAGACACCCCTGTCACATTGGTAGCCAAGAGGTCAATGGATATCTATAATTTATATTCAAAACTATAAATGACCAGCAACTTATACAGAAGATTACAGACTTAAAACATTTGTTATAAACGGGCAATAGTTTGGATCTGACGTCATGCCAGATAAGCTTCAATCTTTAAACACGCCACATCATAGGAAAAGGCATTGAGTTGAACTAAATATTGTAAATATGCACAAAAATGGCCAACAACAACAACAACAACAACAACAAATTGCATGTTTTTAAGGCGGCGGTTTGTCCGGGATAGATTCTTAAGTTGCTAAACATTTGACCAATCTCGTTGTTGTGACTTTTACCACCCAACTTCGTCTCACCCATATTGCGGGTAAAATCACATAACCATGATTAAAATGCAGTCAATATCATATTGGGAGTCAAACGGACGATTTGTAACATATATGCAGACACTGAAAGGTCGTGTTGGTGAATCTCGGTCACCGTTCACGAACAGAGATCTCGATGTGAAGAAATCAATGCTGAAGTCGGAGAAATCCATTCTGTAGTTAAAGGCGATGAAAAGGAATACTTTGTATCCGTCACGCACATCAAACTTATCTTAATTCAATATATGCTGCATTTGATGTCGGATTTGTATGTAGTAACGCGAGGATACTGGCTAAGTCCAAGTATGTCACAGACCTGTTGTCAAATGTTCAGGAATAACAATGTCTTTGGAGAACGTTGGTACTTGGATAATTCCTGTCGCCATTTATGTCCCCACTTGTGGTTGTTGACAGAGGTCACGAGGTGTAGAACGAAGACTTATTCAGCTTATGTTATAGGGAACGACCAACCAACTGAAAAAAAAGTTTTTTTGAACCATCCCCTGTGTTTAGAAAGTTGAGCCAGGGATAAAATGTCTGACAGCCACTGATTGGCCAGTATGTTATGAAGTAAGAAAATAGATATGTAGCCTGATAGGTAACTGTCAATAACAAATGTTGATATAAATTACGTAAGTCCGATTGAATTTTTTTCCAAAATTTCAGGTAATAATAATTAACAGGTAAACATTTAAGATTTTTGAGAATTTTCACTGTGAAATTAACCCATTTTCAAAATGGCTACCCCGGAGAAGTAGTCTACGATCACGCGAGTGAGGTACGTAAATACGTCCGTGTACAGGCTTGACCAGCTGTAGACTACGCCGATAGTGGTCACGCACGGCCGAACATAAACTCAAAGCGAGGTGACATAAACACCTTCGCTTTGAGAAGTCAGCTCGTCACGTACATTCACAACACTCCTCCCCGTTTTAATAATGGAATGCGCTATTAGCATAAACATCTGCAGATGAATCGGAACAATACGTTCAACCCCAATGTCATTGCATGACAAACTTCAAAAATGTGTCAACCTCTCTAGTAGCAGGATCGCAACGGCCTCTCACGAACTGAGCAGAGCGTTTAGCCATGTCAGCAACGATGGAGCCAACTGAGCATCTAGCCGAACCTCGGATGGCGTCCCCGAACAGTCGGCCTACAACCGACAGGTAACCATGTATCCGCACAACACAGGAAACAGGCAGGGCAAAAACCCAACCAATAACAAGTCCTCTGCAGGAATACAGACCATCCGAGAACATTCCCCTCCAGGAGTGTTTCTCCCCGATTCACCATAGTACCGTGATCCGTGCAGAACTGGCAAACCGAGATCACCAGCTTGGGTGCTGCCCCCTGGATTAGCGGGATCCAACACAACGGACATCTCTGAGAGACGACCATCATCCCCAATGCACCTCAAATGTCCGAGGCCATCATGAGATACACAACCCTGAGGTAGGGCATGGCGAGGGACGAGTTCAATCGTCAATGAAGTACCAAGGGTGAGCCACAACAAACGACTTCCTTCTGACGGCGCACCCGCCATGGATGGAAAAAAGGGCACACTGCAACATAGCCACCTGTGAAATCGACACGAGTCCCGGTCTATACGAAAAGGCCGACAGGACACCGACCCTCATTCAGCAGGGGAAAATCTGCTCTCCGTCCATCCGATATACAATCAGCGATCCCTACACCATAGTTAACAGCTGCACAACGCAAACAACACTCGATTCCAGGAGGAACCAACAATGACTCACGGTCGCACGGGACCGCTGGTGGAGCCTCAAGCATGCCAGCCGGCCTAATGCAGGACAGTCTGTGAAGACGGAACAACCCCAGCGTAGAACAGCTTTGACACCTGCATAGACCCGGAAGACATGTTACTGCGTCTGCCCATCGATTACGGACAACAACCGCAGGCCTACCATCCCTTCCCAATCATCATTGCAAAACGTTTGTTCCCATAATGGTAAAGTCACAATTCCGACAATGAGGGCTGCAACCTCTGTGACCATCATATCCCATAAGGGATCCGGTGACTCTCCGGTCATCCGACCAGGCGCGAAACCAATCCGCAACCAAGACACCCTAAAAGCATCCCCAGTCACAAAAGCGGTACCGCGAAATCCCCTGCCGACCATTCCGATGCTACTACGCCATGGAACTGCATCACGAACATCAATGAAGACGCGCGGGAAGGAACAGCTCCCCCATTTCATTGATCGTCCTAGATGAATCAGACTTGACGTAATTAATAGGACAGAACACATCATGGAACCCATTTGGAAACCTAACCATACACCCTGAACTGTTCATAAACCCCGCATCGGTTACTATCCTATATGTACCTTCCCCAGTAAATGATATAAAGTTCAAATCAACCCCAGCAACGGCGTCTCTTGAGGGCAGCAACGGTTTGTAAAACGTTAAATTGTTAGGCGGAACAAGGCCCCAAAAGCCTCCGCATGGTTGATCCAACGGGCCACCTTCCTTAGAGCCCCCAGTAAGCCCGTTACCCCCGAACTCAGGGGGTGTTGGATTCATCAACATGTCACTCTCTACATGAACTTCCCTCCCCACATGAGTCTGTCTGTGGATGAGACTCATAGGCCGGCACCCAACATTCAGCCGATCAGCATCAACCAACCCACAATCAATGACAACCGTGTCTAAAACCCTGGACCCTTGCGCTGTCCGACTTAGCACGTTGTCAACAATTACAAGAACTCCCTCACAACAGGTACCCCTCTCCGAAAAGATCGTAGAAACGTTCTCCACCTCAACAGTGCCTAACTGATTGGGAACCACAGCCTCACCCTCCGTATATTTAATCACCTAGTCAAAGGGTGCAAGGGAATCGGCCATTTGCTGTGGAGAGTTCCGATAAGGTACACCATTATCTGGTGTGGGAGGAGGTACCCAGTGAGGATCTCCCGCGCTTGTCCAACATCATCAGGTTATCAATTTCTGCAATGATATCTGCCAGCGTATCTCCTGTTCGCTGAACCCCTTCAGTGTGGGAGGAGGTACCCAGTGAGGATCTCCCGCGCTTGTCCAACATCATCAGGTTATCAATTTCTGCAACGATATCTGCCAGCGTATCTCCTGTTCGCTGAACCACTTCAATGTCACCAGTCATATTGGCACTCGATAGGAAACACGACAGACGTTAAAATCGAACTGATTCGTGAACACAGCCAAGTACTGAACAATAGCACTGATAGTGCACGTGTGGCTATAAATAGCTTTCACCAACGACACCGTTTATGTACAGTGAATGCCGCTGTATAACTATTTATGAAATTGCGCGTTTACTGCTGACACCAATGTTGTGCAAGATGACCGAATAGATATATAATATACAGCAATGTATAATATGCCGATAATGGCAGGTGTAGTCTACGATCACGCGAGTGAGGTACGTAAATACATGTACGTCCGTGTACAAGCTTGACCAGGTGTAGACTACGCCGATAGTGGTCACGCACGGCCAAACATAAACTCCGGGACGAGGTGACATCAACACCTTCGCTTAGAGAAGTCAGCTCGTCACGTACATTCACAACAATTGTCATATTCAATTCAAGAATTTGAATGAAATACTCCAAAACGTTAACACTAAAGTCTATAGAAAAACAATTGGTTGGTCCCTATAGATCAGCGGAATAGTCTTCCACAAAATGTTCGTTGAAATCCGTCTACTGCTGCTTTTAAATGTTATCTTGATAAGCAATACACTCAGAAAATGCCAATTTATTATAGATTTGGTACCCGTAAGGGCCAAATATATCATTTATGTACCGCTGTGATACCAACAATTAATGATTGTCTGGGGGGTCACGTAATCCCAGGCATTTTTTACAAATCTGATGGCAGTGTTTAATAGTAAAACTGGTGCTTCCTTTCTGTCTATGCAGTCGACAAGGTGTGTCAATTGTTGTTTCCGATAATGCTTTTTAAAACTCTGGATTATACCGGAGTCCAGGGGCTGTAAATGGCTGGTAGTGGTTGGGGGTAAAAAGTTGATTTTCACATTAGAAAGTTTGGTAATAATGTGGCTTGGGGCATTCTCCATTATCAACAGCACATTTCTACGTTGACGCTTCATAGATGTGTTGAAATTCACCAACCAATCGTGAAAGAGGGCCGATGTCATCCAGGCTTTTTTGTTGGATGTGTAGTTTACATACAAGTTCACATTAAAATTTTTAAAACACCGCGGGTTGTTCGATTTCCCGATCACCATCGGTTTAATTTTTTCACTTCCATCAGAGTTACAACATAGTGCCACAGTAATACGATCTTTTATTTTGTTAATGCCTTTCGTACAATCAGATGTCGTTAGTTATCTGTCTGGAAGTAATCCGTAAAATAGACCCGTTTCGTCAATATTAAACACATCCTTGGGTCGTAATTTTTTATAACATCTGCAGCTTTTTTCCTGCCTTCATCAATGAGGGCAGTTGGGATACCGGCACTTTCTCCTGAAATAACCTGAGATGAAATTTTATGTCGTGTTTTGAACCGGTTAAGCCAGCCGTTAGAATAATGGAAAGTTTGAATTCCAAGTTCATCTCCAAATTTCTGTGCTTTTGTTTTTAAAATATCGTCCGATATTGGAATGTTTTGTGCTCGGGCGTTAGCAAACCACACATACAGTGCCGATTCCAAATCAACATGATGAGCAGAACGATGACGCTTACGAGCTGGCGATCCTAAATCACTTTCAGAATTCAATATTTTGGCTTTATCGTTCAAAATATCACCGACAGTTCGTCGTTTCACGGTAATATCCCATATGGTGGAAAAATGATTGGAAATACTTTGTTGCGTAGCCGTTGGATGAGACTCAGCATATTTGATTATTTGAGATTTTTTGTCAATATCCAACGCAGTACGTTTTCTCTTGAGAGAAGCCATGGTAAAAATGAGTTATGAAATGCATGGACAATAGACTGACCACAGTGATTACATTTAAAGGTAAATGAGTGTGCAGGGTGTGAACAACGTCTCACTCGATAACACAGGGATCGGCTGTAAACACAATTCTATTTTAAGCCGAGTGAAATTACCTGGCGGACCTATCGGGGGTGCGGTAAGGGGAAATTGAACATTTGTTTTGAAAAATGTGTGGCGGATGGCGATAAGCGCGTTTGGCGCTAAAACGGGTGTATTAACGTGGAGAGAAACCTGTTTTTTTTTCTAAATGTGTGGCGATAAGTGAGTTTGGCGCTATAACGGGTGGCGTTATAAAGGAGTTATACTGTATATGCAGTGAAGTCGAAGACAACAAGCATTTGTATTAGATTGTATACGATACAATCAAATAAGAAGACACTATCTACATTGTTTACGATATGATGTCAATCTAGAACTGCTACTTTTTGGAGATGAATCTTTTTCATTATTATCTGATAATAAAATAATATTTCTAGCTGTACAGAATTATATACTTAAAACTGGAAGTTTTTTTCAAAAGATTAATATGACATAGAAGCATGCATAATATGATTATATTTCACCCCAAAACTTAACTTTAAGTTGAAACGAGTGTTGTTGCCATTAACTATTGGTAAACACGTTTGCAATTGAGTGTTTGTGGATGAATGGTGTTATCATGTACTGAAGTTATAAGTTGCTGTTTAGAAATGATGATATGTTTAAATAAGTGTCTGTGGCACTTGTTCCTATTTCCCAGTGTATCTTGTTCTGCTTGAAATGAATTAAAAGAAAGTTCAAACTAAACCCCATTGTACGGCTTTGTTCTTTGGTATGTTGGTATATATTTTAATATATAACACCTGTTTTTGTTATTAAAGAGTATTCGTCTTGATGACGCGACCGCAAATAATCGAATTATATACAGGTAGACGATATGTGTTTTCATTTGTTTGTAATCAATGATCGTATTACTTCTATCTACTTGACCTCCCTCCTAAGCTTGCTAATTTCTATTGCAAATTTCGAAATTGTGACATTAAATTGCCAATTGAATACGTGTAACCCAGGTGTTATATACATATTCATATATATATAACATAGTATACGTATTGTACGTTGTATACCTGTCCAGGTATACATAAGTATTCATTGTGTATGTGTGCGTCAAGCCCCTGTGTACATGACATGTTGTTTATATTATCCTGTCAAAGTACCTGTCTTGTGGAATGTAAGGTATGTGTACAAAGTAGCCGGACCAGTCCGACGTGACATGGACATGAACAACTTCTGTCTCTGGTAGTATTTCCACACCCCGGTGACATACGGAAGATGGAATAACATCCCAAGAGAAAATATAATCTGTAGTCTGTGCAACCTGAATGAAATTGGATCCATTAGGTCCATCATTTATTTAATTGTAGCGATCAACAAATATCGTTAAACAGAAAAAATATATATCTGGATACTGTTTTGAAAGTACATTCAAATTTAATACCCTTTTTAATTTTGTAGTAGACAATGAATTGAAATCACTTGTGAAATTAATTAAGCAAATAAGTATACGACTAAACAATATTTAAGATAATCTCTTGTTTAACAAATGTATCTATGTATTATATCATATGTCCTGTACAAATTTTGTTTGTATATAATTCTCTACACTTTATATGTTTATGAGAATAAAATATTGTCATTGTCATACCAAGGGAACCGAAATGACTGGACGGCATTATACGCCCAGGTACGATGTAGACGATATCATATGTGTTTTTTTGGTGGAACAGCCGCTCAACGGCTGTGATGAGGTGACTGTCTCTGCGTGGTTGTGTTTTAAAGCAAAATATTTTACTGTTATTACTTTGGATGGCATGCGACGGATCTCCAGTTTATTGTTCACAGGGGAAGTCACCAACTGCTACAAGGAGACCCCGCCTCAAAATGATACTGCCTGTTCAATTGGCAGTAAACTACAAAACAAAAACCAAAAAACAAACAAGGACTCTGTGAAATTTATAACACTGTAATACGGTCACCGTTACATAAACTATACCTTCTACACGGTACCGAACTTTATAACACTCTGTAACGCGGTCAGTTACATAAACTATACCTTCTACACGGTACCGAACTTTATAACACTCTGTAACGCGGTCAGTTACATAAACTATACCTTTCTTACACGGTACCGAACTTTATACCACTCTGTAACGCGGTCCAGTTACATAAAACTATACCTTCTACACGGTACCGAACTTTATAACACTCTGTAACGCGGTCAGTTACATAACTATACCTTCTACACGGTACCGAACTTTATAACACTCTGTAACGCGGTCAGTTACATAAACTATACCTTCTACACGGTACCGAACTTTATAACACTCTGTAACGCGGTCAGTTACAATACAAACTATCCTTCTACACGGTACCAAACTTTATAACACTCTGTAACGCGGTCAGTTACATAAACTATACCTTCTACACGGTACCGAACTTTATAACACTCTGTAACGCGGTCAGTTACATAAACTATACCTTCTACACGGTACCGAACTTTATAACACTCTGTAACGCGGTCAGTTACATAAACTATACCTTCTACACGGTACCGAACTTTATAACACTCTGTAACGCGGTCAGTTACATAAACTATACCTTCTACACGGTACCGAACTTTATAACACTCTGTAACGCGGTCAGTTACATAAACTATACCTTGTACACGGTACCAAATTTTATAACACTCTGTAACGCGGTCACCGTTACATGATACGACAAAAAATAAAACCCTTATCAAATATATCCAAACAGAAAATATACTCAAAGTATTACCTAGCATATAATTATGTGATTTGATATACCTATATATGGAACGTCAAACTATAGAACAGGCATCAATTATCAGTAAAAAAAAAAAGAAGATGTAAGGTTGTAAATTTCAATAAACGTAAGCCTTTAGAAAAGGATACTGTTTTTTTCTTAGGTCCTCATTTGGGGTGGAGATGTTCACAAACGGCATCAGATTTTAAAATATCTGTAATGAGGTGCAGAAAATACGGAAGAGCAATAGGGCCATGAAGCAAAAAATTAAATTCATTATTTCATGTTAATAACTCGAAATTTCGAGTTATTATCCCGAAATTTCGAGTTAGTAAATCGAAATTTCGAGTTAGTTAGTCGAAATTCCGACTTACTAACTCGAAATTTCGAGATGATAATTCTAGTTATGGAGATTGGTAATGCACTAGATTTAGTGAAAAAACATGTTTCTCTTAATGTCACACTACTGTAAATATCATGTTTTTGTCTGACAAATAGGACATGATATTAAGAGGAATGCACTGTATGTATATATTAAAAATTATTCCTAGAATATAATTTAATTTATCATAATGAAGACTGCTGTTAATTTTTTTATTGGTAAGTTGTTGTTAGGTAGCAATATAGTTTGATTTATCCTGTACGGTTACTTCCCTTGGTTTGGTAGTTTATTTCCATATTTGCAATTAGAGTTATCGCCCTTGGCAGTTCCTGATATTTGGTAGCCATTGCTAGCGTGTGAGATACAAATGTATTTGTTTGAGTTGTCTTCTATTTGATAAATATATATAGTTGAAAAATATAAATTCAACATGACAACTGTTGTGTTTTGTTAACGTTTTCAGGCCTAACGGCCATCTTCAGGCGATTCATTTATTCAGCGTCTAGGTCACCACATTATGACGTGTATATACAGGTACCGTTTATTTGTACATGTGACCATTTTTCAACTTTTATGAAGTTTTAAGCAGAATTGTTAAATTCATTTAATCAAAGTCTTCGATAGCATCTGTACTTGTAATTCCGTGATTTGTCTAAGACTGAAAACATAGATGAAAGGCCCCTCCTTATAGTCATTAGTACCTCCACTATGAATTTACTATAAGCCTTCTTAGTTCTTGGCCCCTTTTAAGTGGCCTCCCACATACATATATATACACAAGAATGGGAAATCAACTTCATCTTCTCTATCAGTTTAGGTCAGGATGATTTATAGCCAATTCGTCTTAATAACCAAAAGTGCTGATATTATGGATGCAAGATGATGGGATGAAGAGCTACCAAATTTGTTAAATGAATGACCTTGACTTATCTCAATGTATCAGCGGTCAAATGTGGTCAAATGTGTTAATAATAATATCTTTAGCAATAACTAAGAAAATTATATAAATCAGATGACCTTTAGGGATTAAGACCCCAAAGGTCATCGTATCAAAAGTCAAGGTCAAATCTTTTGATTGCTAAGTATAAAAATTTTGTAATAATGACATCTAAAGCTAAGTTGGGCAGAGTCAAACAAGGTATCAGTTGACCATATCTCGAGGCACTTTGATCAAGGGTCAAAATCAAATTAAGCCAATAGGGATAGAAACAAAGTGGAGCCACCTAAAAGTGGAAAGAAAAAATTCTTGTAGAACTTTATGAATAACAAAATAATTATTATAATAATAAATAAATGTAAGAGAATCAGTACAATAGAGGTAGGAAAAACCAAAAGAATATTTTAATTTGCTGCGGTGGCAAAGTGGTTAAAGTGTCCCGACAGTCTACCACTAGCCCTCCACCTCTGGGTTGCGAGTTCAAAACCCACATGGGGTACCGCCAGTTGCCAATTACCATAGGTCAATGTCTTTTTCCGTGTACTCCAGCTTTCCTCCACCTCCCAAACCTCGTACTTCCTTAAATTACCATGGCTATTAATAGGACATCAAACAACAACAACAACAAACCAAACAAACAAAACAATAATTTGAGAATATTGTACATTTGAAGTAGGTGTGTGGCATGATTTAAGTCAATGACAAGAAAACTTGATGGTGCACACTTAATTTTAATTTTTTGCTTTAAGTATAGAAATGGTTCTGTGTCAATACAACATGGATCATGACTCTCTGTACCAGTACCAACAAACTATTACTTAATTAGTTCATAAAACATATATAAATACATACTACAAGGAAGTTGAGTTGCGGCCATAGGTATTTCTGGCTAGGTGATTTGCTGACATATATCTTATATATGTTCGGTACCAGTTTGAATTCCTAACTTAAGTAGGAGGCACTAAAATCGTAAATGTTTAAAGGAAAAAGGAACGAATCACTCACTAGAAATGTTCCGAAAATGACATGCTTTTTTAAAAAAAATATTGGATGACTTACATCTACCACGCTTTTGAATTCTGAAGTTCATTGTTTGAGCGTCATAACAATAGACCACGTACTATTGTACTATTTCGTTTACCCCAACGACCTCAGATGTTCAGACGTGTTCCCATTCCTAAGGCGTTCAAAAGTTTTTATTATCCCCCAAAACTCCATCATTTAATCATTTAATGGGTACAGTATCTTAATTACGTATAACAAATGATTTGTGACAGAAACTGAGGGTCCAAGTTAACAAACCTCGGTCATCTATCACGAACAGTTAGCTCGATTAGAAGAAATCAATACCGAAACCGGAAATATCAATTCTGGCTAGAAAGGAATTAGCTGTACCCGTCAGGTACATAAAAATTGTCCTCATTCAATTAATGCTGCATGTAGTGTCTGGTGTGTCTGCAATATCGCGATCATACTAGTACTGGCCATTTTCTCGTATAGCATTCCCTTATTACCAGAATAACATGCCGATGCAATTTGAAAATGTGTACTTTAAGTCTCACGTAATGATGGTTTGTCCAGCTCTTCGTATTGCTGAGTTTACTGGATAGCTTACAAACGTCATTAATATAAATTCATTTATTTTACATACGTCATTAAGGTAAATTCATTCATTTTGCAACAATTGCAAAACAAGCTAAATTAACTGATATAAATCGCTCTTATTGGTCCGGATGGAAGCGCGCGAGGGGTCTTACTGTGGCGCGCGAGGGGTCTTACTGTGGCGCGCGAGGGGTCTTACTGTGGGAGGAAACTAGAGCAAGCCGAGAAAACCCACGTGGTTGGGCAGGTGACCGGGAAGTTTAGTTTAAACATATTTTATTTGAAAAATTCAAAGGAAATTGGACACAAGTTATACAAGTTAGTAACGTCCTCTTCCATAAACTATTATACAATGGTAAATACATGGCAGCATTTTATGTGGAAATTTGATATATACATATATTTAGATAGAGCAAAAAAATTAACATTATCATACTCTGGTGTAGATACACAATCCTTAATTCCTATATCTGCACTTGTTATTCATTTGATATTTAACATATATATACAAAAATAACACCAACTTAGTATGGCATAGAATTAAATTAGTTAACGAGTATCTAGTACTTGTAAACCTTAATAAAGTGAATACAAAGAATAATTAATGTACCGTAATAATTAAGTACCGGGAAGTTCAAGTTAAAGTTCTTTATTAACTTTGAGTCTTCCGGCCCATCAGTATCCTACACATACACAATATACAAATTTACATAAAATTGACAACATCAAGAAAAAAAGATCGTGCCAGAGACAATATACTCGGAAAGCATAACTATGTTAGCTGAAAGATTGGAAAGTGAATAGTGTAACAAGTGTCGTCTGTGTCGGGAAGGATCGGAAACACAATCTCAGTTCATTAATTTTACTTGTTGCAAGCTATACAAAACTATTGTCACCCCCCCCCCCCCCCCCACCCCTCTCTCTCTCCTCCTGCCTGTCTCTCATTCTCTCTCTCTTTTTCCATCCCTAATAAAATATAACCTTTTTTTTTTATTTTTTAAGAAAGACAATTCATAAATCATCTTTTGTTTATCATATTGTTGAATATTTGTACATATCATCATGTGACCACTGTATATTATCATATGTCATTTATGCGGGAAAGGTCATCAATAAGTTGGCAAAACTTACCGACCAATCCCTTTGTCATTTTATGTCAATAAAATATGTTTAAACTAAACTATGTTAAAGAAACTATTTTGAAATTTGTCGCTTTGATATAATTGGCCAATTTTTCTATTTCTTTTGCCTTTTTTCCGTTAAATAATTGTAACAATTTAAACATACATGTTTTTTTTGAAATAGTAACTTTTCAAATATTTCTTACGAATATCGGAATAACATGGGCATTTTCGAATAAAATTAAATTCAGCCTCGACATCATTTAAATTACATAAGATAGTCGAACCCCGGCGCCTAGGGGGAAAGCAAGTCATTAATCAGGTCATGTTTTTAATGAAATGCAGATTTTTTTTAAAGAGAAGATAATCCATCCGCTGTGCCTTATGTAGCTTTAGATTATTTATACCTTTTATTTTATCATTTGTCAAAATTGAATTCTACAACAAAACACTTTCATTCTTATTAAGGAGGACAGATCACGATATTAATTAATCTGATAAAAACGCATATTTCCATTAAGTTTTAAGCATTAGTTATATTCAGAAGTTCGTTAAACTTAATAATATTTGGTTTTGACCAATGGTATATGTCTATATATAAAATTCTGTGAGCAGATAATGCTGTACATTCAAGTAAATAATGAAATTCATCACCAATTTGTTGACCATTACAAGTGGAGACGATATATACATTTAATAATGTTAGCATCGTTTTTACTTATATAAATGGAACCGAAATTCCTATTATCACTCAGACGATATGCTATATTATACATATAGCTGTTATTAAAAATGTCTGGCCCGTTAACCAAATCAAACAAAAATTAATGACGTTACTGTCCCTTTAAGAAGCGGAAATAATCGGGCGATATGAAACAAGTAGGCGATATAATATGTCATTGTGTAACGAATGATGTTATTGTCTCGTGAAAGGAAACGGAAATGATCGGGCGGTATTATACAAGAAAATATGATATTTTTAATAAATAATTGTTTATCTATGTGATTAGATAATATGCTAATTAACAGAAGAATTGACACACGTGCATGTAGACATGAGAGAATGTCTGGTGACGTATTTCCATTCCCAGTAAATCGATTCCGTTATCACAATCCGCGAGAGAGAATATGTACAGTGTTTGGGTTGAACGGAACATGCGAAGTTCCGTAGAGCTCTAGATAAAATGGAACATTATGAAGGAGGAAACATATCGATACCACTGTATTTAAAGGCGAATGAAACACATCATGTTCTAAACAAATCTCTATTAGACATTGGTTCTAGTTTTGATTATTTCCATCCGCACTGGAAACAGTTTCCACCGCTCACGAGGGCTGTTCATTTAACGTTTGGAGTGATAGCCATGGCCATGTCTGTGACGTCGGCGATAGGGAACGCACTTGTCATATCGCTGTTTATAAGGTAAGCGAATTCTGTTTTGCATGGTAAAATAGTAAAGTAAAATATATAAACATGTGATTAGATTAAACATGTTATTTTTCAGATGTTAAAGGATTTTTGTTGAAACCAGATCATAAATTTCAAATGTATAGTGTATACAGTACTATAGGTTTTTTGGATGTGGTTAAAATTTGGTTTATTTGACACCAAAATTCCACGAAGCCCTAAAAACAACAGCTATATCTCAGGTAGGTGATCGAGTCCTGTCACCTAGCCACAGAGCTTTTAATCCATATGTACACGTGTCCACGCGACATGACTTCTAAATATGTAGACTTTCGTAGCGAAATGAACAAACATGTCAATTACACAACAACATATCTAGATAAGTGCCGAACTTAACACATCATGCTGGTAAACGCCAAAATGTGACGCACCAATATTTAACCATCCTATCTTGAGCAAAAAAAACCGCCGAAATTTTGGCTACGCCAAAATATTCCTTGGTATGGTACTTGATGGAGATGATTAAAATAAATAAATAAATAAAAGAATACAAAAATAATGACGTTATTGAGAGATATACAATTTCGTCGTCGGAAATAGATATCAACTATGCTGTCACATTTTTAATATTTCAGAGTGGAGATACATTTAAGGATTGATTGTCAATTTTGTTGCTTGCATGGACTGATGAAGGGAAGTGAACCTCGTGCAAATGAAGTGAACTGCGAAAGCAGTTCATGTACCATTTGCACGAGGTTCACTTCCCTTCATCAGTCCATGCAAGCAACAAAATTGACAATCAATACTTATATTTACGTTAACCAAATTTAAAACTTCGCCACCAGATTGCAAAATTCGGTTACAACAGTGTGACGTAAGTGCGTCACTTTGTAACATTGTTATACTTATCGTACATGTGTGCACAATAGTGGAACAGCAGACAGTCAACTATTCTCGTCGCCAAGGCAACAACAAATTATAATATAATTATAATTATACTACCACGGGGTGGTCCGGTACGACTGTAGTGTTGATGTCCTATAATACCACGGGGTGGTCCGGTACGACTGTAGTGTTGTCCTATAATACCACGGGGTGGTCCGGTACGACTGTAGTGTTGATGTCCTATAATACCACGGGGTGGTCCGGTACGACTGTAGTGTTGTTGTCCTATAATACCACGGGGTGGTCCGGTACGACTGTAGTGTTGATGTCCTATAATACCACGGGGTGGTCCGGTACGACTGTAGTGTTGTCCTATAATACCACGGGGTGGTCCGGTACGACTGTAGTGTTGATGTCCTATAATACCACGGGGTGGTCCGGTACCATTGTAGTGTTGATGCCCTATAATATCACGGGGTGGTCCGGTACGACTGTAGTGTTGATGTCCTATAATACCACGGGGTGGTCCGGTACGACTGTAGTGTTGATGTCCTATAATACCACGGGTAGTCCGGTACGACTATAGTGTTGTTGTCCTATAATACCACGGGGTGGTCCGGTACGACTGTAGTGTTGATGTCCTATAATACCACGGGGTGGTCCGGTACGACAGTAGTGTTGTCCTATAATACCACGGATTGGTCCGGTACGACTGTAGTGTTGTCCTATAATACCACGGGGTGGTCCGGTACGACTGTAGTGTTGATGTCCTATAATACCACGGGGTGGTCCGGTACCACTATAGTGTTGATGTCCTATAATACCACGGGGTGGTCCGGTACGACTGTAGTGTTGATGTCCTATAATACCACGGGGTGGTCCGGTACGACTGTAGTGTTGTCCTATAATACCACGGGGTGGTCCGGTACGACAGTAGTGTTGATGTCCTATAATACCACGGTGTGTTCCGGTACGACTGTAGTGTTGATGTCCTATAATACCACGGGGTGGTCCGGTACGACTGTAGTGTTGATGTCCTATAATACCACGGGGTGGTCCGGTACGACTGTAGTGTTGATGTCCTATAATACCACGGGGTGGTCCGGTACGACTGTAGTGTTGATGTCCTATAATACCACGGGGTGGTCCGGTACGACTGTAGTGTTGATGTCCTATAATACCACGGGGTGGTCCGGTACGACTGTAGTGTTGATGTCCTATAATACCACGGGGTGGTCCGGTACGACTGTAGTGTTATGTCCTATAATACCACGGGGTGGTCCGGTACGACTGTAGTGTTGTCCTATAATACCACGGGGTGGTCCGGTACGACTGTAGTGTTGATGTCCTATAATACCACGGGGTGGTCCGGTACGACTGTAGTGTTGTCCTATAATACCACGGGGTGGTCCGGTACGACTGTAGTGTTGTCCTATAATACCACGGGGTGGTCCGGTACGACTGTAGTGTTGTCCTATAATACCACGGGGTGGTCCGGTACGACTGTAGTGTTGATGTCCTATAATACCACGGGGTGGTCCGGTACGACTGTAGTGTTGTCCTATAATACCACGGGGTGGTCCGGTACGACTGTAGTGTTGATGTCCTATAATACCACGGGGTGGTCCGGTACGACTGTAGTGTTGATGTCCTATAATACCACGGGGTGGTCCGGTACGACTGTAGTGTTGATGTCCTATAATACCACGGGGTGGTCCGGTACGACTGTAGTGTTGATGTCCTATAATACCACGGGGTGGTCCGGTACGACTGTAGTGTTGATGTCCTATAATACCACGGGGTGGTCCGGTACGACTGTAGTGTTGATGTCCTATAATACCACGGGGTGGTCCGGTACGACTGTAGTGTTGATGTCCTATAATACCACGGGGTGGTCCGGTACGACTGTAGTGTTGTCCTATAATACCACGGGGTGGTCCGGTACGACTGTAGTGTTTGTCCTATAATACCACGGGGTGGTCCGGTACGACTGTAGTGTTGATGTCCTATAATACCACGGGGTGGTCCGGTACGACTGTAGTGTTGATGTCCTATAATACCACGGGGTGGTCCGGTACGACTGTAGTGTTGATGTCCTATAATACCACGGGGTGGTCCGGTACGACTGTAGTGTTGTGTCCTATAATACCACGGGGTGGTCCGGTACGACTGTAGTGTTGTCCTATAATACCACGGGGTGGTCCGGTACG
Source organism: Pecten maximus (assembly GCF_902652985.1). Taxonomy (NCBI): domain Eukaryota; kingdom Metazoa; phylum Mollusca; class Bivalvia; order Pectinida; family Pectinidae; genus Pecten; species Pecten maximus. The sequence goes on along the minus strand of NC_047015.1, from coordinate 57,069,467 downwards.
ACTGTAGTGTTGATGTCCTATAATACCACGGGGTGGTCCGGTACGACTGTAGTGTTGATGTCCTATAATACCACGGGGTGGTCCGGTACGACTGTAGTGTTGATGTCCTATAATACCACGGGGTGGTCCGGTACGACTGTAGTGTTGATGTCCTATAATACCACGGGGTGGTCCGGTACGACTGTAGTGTTGATGTCCTATAATACCACGGGGTGGTCCGGTACGACTGTAGTGTTGTCCTATAATACCACGGGGTGGTCCGGTACGACTGTAGTGTTGATGTCCTATAATACCACGGGGTGGTCCGGTACGACTGTAGTGTTGATGTCCTATAATACCACGGGGTGGTCCGGTACCACTGTAGTGTTGATGTCCTATAATACCACGGGGTGGTCCGGTACGACTGTAGTGTTGATGTCCTATAATACCACGGGGTGGTCCGGTACGACTGTAGTGTTGATGTCCTATAATACCACGGGGTGGTCCGGTACGACTGTAGTGTTGATGTCCTATAATACCACGGGGTGGTCCGGTACGACTGTAGTGTTGATGTCCTATAATACCACGGGGTGGTCCGGTACCACTGTAGTGTTGATGTCCTATAATACCACGGGGTGGTCCGGTACCACTGTAGTGTTGATGTCCTATAATACCACGGGGTGGTCCGGTACGACTGTAGTGTTGATGTCCTATAATACCACGGGGTGGTCCGGTACGACTGTAGTGTTGATGTCCTATAATACCACGGGGTGGTCCGGTACGACTGTAGTGTTGATGTCCTATAATACCACGGGGTGGTCCGGTACGACTGTAGTGTTGATGTCCTATAATACCACGGGGTGGTCCGGTACGACTGTAGTGTTGATGTCCTATAATACCACGGGGTGGTCCGGTACGACTGTAGTGTTGATGTCCTATAATACCACGGGGTGGTCCGGTACGACTGTAGTGTTGATGTCCTATAATACCACGGGGTGGTCCGGTACGACTGTAGTGTTATGTCCTATAATACCACGGGGTGGTCCGGTACGACTGTTGTAATGTCCTATAATACCACGGGGTGGTCCGGTACGACTGTAGTGTTGATGTCCTATAATACCACGGGGTGGTCCGGTACGACTGTAGTGTTGATGTCCTATAATACCACGGGGTGGTCCGGTACGACTGTAGTGTTGTGTCCTATAATACCACGGGGTGGTCCGGTACGACTGTAGTGTTGTCCTATAATACCACGGGGTGGTCCGGTACGACTGTAGTGTTGATGTCCTATAATACCACGGGGTGGTCCGGTACGACTGTAGTGTGATGTCCTATAATACCACGGGGTGGTCCGGTACGACTGTAGTGTTGTCCTATAATACCACGGGGTGGTCCGGTACGACTGTAGTGTTGATGTCCTATAATACCACGGGGTGGTCCGGTACGACTGTAGTGTTGATGTCCTATAATACCACGGGGTGGTCCGGTACGACTGTAGTGTTGATGTCCTATAATACCACGGGGTGGTCCGGTACCACTGTAGTGTTGATGTCCTATAATACCACGGGGTGGTCCGGTACGACTGTAGTGTTGATGTCCTATAATACCACGGGGTGGTCCGGTACGACTGTAGTGTTGATGTCCTATAATACCACGGGGTGGTCCGGTACGACTGTAGTGTTGATGTCCTATAATACCACGGGGTGGTCCGGTACGACTGTAGTGTTGATGTCCTATAATACCACGGGGTGGTCCGGTACGACTGTAGTGTTGATGTCCTATAATACCACGGGGTGGTCCGGTACGACTGTAGTGTTGTCCTATAATACCACGGGGTGGTCCGGTACGACTGTAGTGTTGATGTCCTATAATACCACAGGGTGGTCCGGTACGACTGTAGTGTTGATGTCCTATAATACCACGGGGTGGTCCGGTACGACTGTAGTGTTGATGTCCTATAATACCACGGGGTGGTCCGGTACGACTGTAGTGTTGTCCTATAATACCACGGGGTGGTCCGGTACGACTGTAGTGTTGATGTCCTATAATACCACGGGGTGGTCCGGTACGACTGTAGTGTTGATGTCCTATAATACCACGGGGTGGTCCGGTACGACTGTAGTGTTGATGTCCTATAATACCACGGGGTGGTCCGGTACGACTGTAGTGTTGATGTCCTATAATACCACGGGGTGGTCCGGTACGACTGTAGTGTTGTCCTATAATACCACGGGGTGGTCCGGTACGACTGTAGTGTTTGTCCTATAATACCACGGGGTGGTCCGGTACGACTGTAGTGTTGATGTCCTATAATACCACGGGGTGGTCCGGTACGACTGTAGTGTTGTCCTATAATACCACGGGGTGGTCCGGTACGACTGTAGTGTTGATGTCCTATAATACCACGGGTGGTCCGGTACACTGTAGTGTTGATGTCCTATAATACCACGGGGTGGTCCGGTACGACTGTAGTGTTGTTGTCCTATAATACCACGGGGTGGTCCGGTACGACTGTAGTGTTGATGTCCTATAATACCACGGGGTGGTCCGGTACGACTGTAGTGTTGATGTCCTATAATACCACGGGGTGGTCCGGTACGACTGTAGTGTTGATGTCCTATAATACCACGGGGTGGTCCGGTACGACTGTAGTGTTGATGTCCTATAATACCACGGGGTGGTCCGGTACGACTGTAGTGTTGATGTCCTATAATACCACGGAGTGGTCCGGTACGACTGTAGTGTTGTCCTATAATACCACGGGGTGGTCCGGTACGACTGTAGTGTTGATGTCCTATAATACCACGGGGTGGTCCGGTACGACTGTAGTGTTGATGTCCTATAATACCACGGGGTGGTCCGGTACGACTGTTGTAATGTCCTATAATACCACGGGGTGGTCCGGTACGACTGTAGTGTTGATGTCCTATAATACCACGGGGTGGTCCGGTACGACTGTAGTGTTGATGTCCTATAATACCACGGGGTGGTCCGGTACGACTGTAGTGTTTGTCCTATAATACCACGGGGTGGTCCGGTACGACTGTAGTGTTGTCCTATAATACCACGGGGTGGTCCGGTACCACTGTAGTGTTGATGTCCTATAATACCACGGGGTGGTCCGGTTCGACTGTAGTGTTGATGTCCTATAATACCACGGGGTGGTCCGGTACGACTGTAGTGTTGATGTCCTATAATACCACGGGGTGGTCCGGTACGACTGTAGTGTTGATGTCCTATAATACCACGGGGTGGTCCGGTACCACTGTAGTGTTGATGTCCTATAATACCACGGGGTGGTCCGGTACGACTGTAGTGTTGATGTCCTATAATACCACGGGGTGGTCCGGTACGACTGTAGTGTTGATGTCCTATAATACCACGGGTGGTCCGGTACGACTGTAGTGTTGATGTCCTATAATACCACGGGGTGGTCCGGTACGACTGTAGTGTTGATGTCCTATAATACCACGGGGTGGTCCGGTACGACTGTAGTGTTGTCCTATAATACCACGGGGTGGTCCGGTACGACTGTAGTGTTGTCCTATAATACCACGGGGTGGTCCGGTACGACTGTAGTGTTGATGTCCTATAATACCACGGGGTGGTCCGGTACGACTGTAGTGTTGATGTCCTATAATACCACGGGGTGGTCCGGTACGACTGTAGTGTTGATGTCCTATAATACCACGGGGTGGTCCGGTACGACTGTAGTGTTGATGTCCTATAATACCACGGGGTGGTCCGGTACGACTGTAGTGTTGATGTCCTATAATACCACGGGGTGGTCCGGTACGACTGTAGTGTTGATGTCCTATAATACCACGGGGTGGTCAGGTACGACTTTAGTGTTGTCCTATAATACCACGGGGTGGTCCAGTACGACTGTAGTGTTGTCCTATAATCCACGGGGTGGTCCGGTACGACTGTAGTGTTGATGTCCTATAATACCACGGGGTGGTCCGGTACGACTGTAGTGTTGTCCTATAATACCACGGGGTGGTCCGGTACGACTGTAGTGTTGTCCTATAATACCACGGGGTGGTCCGGTACCACTGTAGTGTTGATGTCCTATAATACCACGGTGTGGTCCGGTTCCACTGTAGTGTTGATGTCCTATAATACCACGGGGTGGTCCGGTACCACTGTAGTGTTGATGTCCTATAATACCACGGGGTGGTCCGGTACGACTGTAGTGTTGATGTCCTATAATACCACGGGGTGGTCCGGTACGACTGTAGTGTTGATGTCCTATAATACCACGGGTGGTCCGGTACGACTGTAGTGTTGATGTCCTTTAATACCACGGGGTGGTCCGGTACGACTGTAGTGTTGATGTCCTATAATACCACGGGGTGGTCCGGTACGACTGTAGTGTTGATGTCCTATAATACCACGGGGTGGTCCGGTACGACTGTAGTGTTGATGTCCTATAATACCACGGGGTGGTCCGGTACGACTGTAGTGTGATGTCCTATAATACCACGGGGTGGTCCGGTACGACTGTAGTGTTGATGTCCTATAATACCACGGGGTGGTCCGGTACGACTGTAGTGTTGATGTCCTATAATACCACGGGGTGGTCCGGTACGACTGTAGTGTTGATGTCCTATAATACCACGGGGTGGTCCGGTACGACTGTAGTGTTGATGTCCTATAATACCACGGGGTGGTCCGGTACGACTGTAGTGTTGTCCTATAATACCACGGGGTGGTCCGGTACGACTGTAGTGTTGTCCTATAATACCACGGGGTGGTCCGGTACGACTGTAGTGTTGATGTCCTATAATACCACGGGGTGGTCCGGTACGACTGTAGTGTTGATGTCCTATAATACCACGGGGTGGTCCGGTACGACTGTAGTGTTGTCCTATAATACCACGGGATGGTCCTGGTACGACTGTAGTGTTGTCCTATAATACCACGGGGTGGTCCGGTACCACTGTAGTGTTGATGTCCTATAATACCACGGTTTGGTCCGGTTCCACTGTAGTGTTGATGTCCTATAATACCACGGGGTGGTCCGGTACCGACTGTAGTGTTGATGTCCTATAATACCACGGGGTGGTCCGGTACGACTGTAGTGTTGATGTCCTATAATACCACGGGGTGGTCCGGTACCACTGTAGTGTTGATGTCCTATAATACCACGGGGTGGTCCGGTACGACTGTAAGTGTTGATGTCCTATAATACCACGGGGTGGTCCGGTACCACTGTAGTGTTGATGTCCTATAATACCACGGGGTGGTCCGGTACGACTGTAGTGTTGATGTCCTATAATACCACGGGGTGGTCCGGTACGACTGTAGTGTTGATGTCCTATAATACCACGGGGTGGTCCGGTACGACTGTAGTGTTGTCCTATAATACCACGGGGTGGTCCGGTACGACTGTAGTGTTGTCCTATAATACCACGGGGTGGTCCGGTACGACTGTAGTGTTGATGTCCTATAATACCACGGGTGGTCCGGTACGACTGTAGTGTTGTCCTATAATACCACGGGGTGGTCCGGTACGACTGTAGTGTTGATGTCCTATAATACCACGGGGTGGTCCGGTACGACTGTAGTGTTGTCCTATAATACCACGGGGTGGTCCGGTACGACTGTAGTGTTGATGTCCTATTAATACCACGGGGTGGTCCGGTACGACTGTAGTGTTGATGTCCTATAATACCACGGGGTGGTCCGGTACCACTGTAGTGTTGATGTCCTATAATACCACGGGGTGGTCCGGTACCACTGTAGTGTTGTCCTATAATACCACGGGGTGGTCCGGTACGACTGTAGTGTTGTCCTATAATACCACGGGGTGGTCCGGTACGACTGTAGTGTTGATGTCCTATAATGCCACGGGGTGGTCCGGTACGACTGTAGTGTTGATGTCCTATAATACCACGGGGTGGTCCGGTACGACTGTAGTGTTGATGTCCTATAATACCACGGGGTGGTCCGGTACGACTGTAGTGTTGTCCTATAATACCACGGGGTGGTCCGGTACGACTGTAGTGTTGATGTCCTATAATACCACGAGGTGGTCCGGTACGACTGTAGTGTTGATGTCCTATAATACCACGGGGTGGTCCGGTACGACTGTAGTGTTGATGTCCTGTAATACCACGGGGTGGTCCGGTACGACTGTAGTGTTGTCCTATAATACCACGGGGTGGTCCGGTACGACTGTAGTGTTGGTGTCCTATAATACCACGGGGTGGCCCGGTACGACTGTAGTGTTGTCCTATAATACCACGGGGTGGTCCGGTACGACTGTAGTGTTGATGTCCTATAATACCACGGGGTGGTCCGGTACGACTGTAGTGTTGATGTCCTATAATACCACGGGGTGGTCCGGTACGACTGTAGTGTTGATGTCCTATAATACCACGGGGTGGTCCGGTACGACTGTAGTGTTGAAGTCCTATAATACCACGGGGTGGTCCGGTACGACTGTAGTGTTGATGTCCTATAATACCACGGGGTGGTCCGGTACGACTGTAGTGTTGATGTCCTATTATACCACGGGGTGGTCCGGTACGACTGTAGTGTTGATGTCCTATAATACCACGGGTTGGTCCGGTACGACTGTAGTGTTGTCCTATAATACCACGGGGTGGTCCGGTACGACTGTAGTGTTGATGTCCTATAATACCACAGGGTGGTCCGGTACGACTGTAGTGTTGATGTCCTATAATACCACGGGGTGGTCCGGTACGACTGTAGTGTTGATGTCCTGTAATACCACGGGGTGGTCCGGTACGACTGTAGTGTTGTCCTATAATACCACGGGGTGGTCCGGTACGACTGTAGTGTTGGTGTCCTATAATACCACGGGGTGGCCCGGTACGACTGTAGTGTTGTCCTATAATACCACGGGGTGGTCCGGTACGACTGTAGTGTTGATGTCCTATAATACCACGGGGTGGTCCGGTACGACTGTAGTTTTGTCCTATAAAACCACGGGGATGGTCTGGTACGACTGTAGTGTTGTCCTATAATACCACGGGGTGGTCCGGTACCACTGTAGTGTTGATGTCCTATAATACCACGGTGTGGTCCGGTTCCACTGTAGTGTTGATGTCCTATAATACCACGGGGTGGTCCGGTACGACTGTAGTGTTGATGTCCTATAATACCACGGGGTGGTCCGGTACGACTGTAGTGTTGATGTCCTATAATACCACGGGGTGGTCCGGTACGACTGTAGTGTTGATGTCCTATAATACCACGGGGTGGTCCGGTACGACTGTAGTGTTGATGTCCTATAATACCACGGGGTGGTCCGGTACGACTGTAGTGTTGATGTCCTATAATACCACGGGGTGGTCCGGTACGACTGTAGTGTTGATGTCCTATTAATACCACGGGGTGGTCCGGTACGACTGTAGTGTTGATGTCCTATAATACCACGGGGTGGTCCGGTACGACTGTAGTGTTGTCCTATAATACCACGGGGTGGTCCGGTACGACTGTAGTGTTGATGTCCTATAATACCACAGGGGTGGTCCGGTACGACTGTAGTGTTGATGTCCTATAATACCACGGGGTGGTCCGGTACGACTGTAGTGTTGATGTCCTGTAATACCACGGGGTGGTCCGGTACGACTGTAGTGTTGTCCTATAATACCACGGGGTGGTCCGGTACGACTGTAGTGTTGGTGTCCTATAATACCACGGGGTGGTCCCGGTACGACTGTAGTGTTGTCCTATAATACCACGGGGTGGTCCGGTACGACTGTAGTGTTGATGTCCTATAATACCACGGGGTGGTCCGGTACGACTGTAGTGTTGATGTCCTATAATACCACGGGGTGGTCCGGTACGACTGTAGTTTTGTCCTATAAAACCACGGGATGGTCTGGTACGACTGTAGTGTTGTCCTATAATACCACGGGGTGGTCCGGTACCACTGTAGTGTTGATGTCCTATAATACCACGGTGTGGTCCGGTTCCACTGTAGTGTTGATGTCCTATAATACCACGGGGTGGTCCGGTACCACTGTAGTGTTGATGTCCTATAATACCACGGGGTGGTCCGGTACGACTGTAGTGTTGATGTCCTATAATACCACGGGGTGGTCCGGTACCACTGTAGTGTTGATGTCCTATAATACCACGGGGTGGTCCGGTACGACTGTAGTGTTGATGTCCTATAATACCACGGGGTGGTCCGGTACGACTGTAGTGTTGATGTCCTATAATACCACGGGGTGGTCCGGTACGACTGTAGTGTTGATGTCCTATAATACCACGGGGTGGTCCGGTACGACTGTAGTGTTGATGTCCTATAATACCACCGGGTGGTCCGGTACGACTGTAGTGTTGTCCTATAATACCACGGGGTGGTCCGGTACGACTGTAGTGTTGTCCTATAATACCACGGGGTGGTCCGGTACGACTGTAGTGTTGATGTCCTATAATACCACGGGGTGGTCCGGTACGACTGTAGTGTTGTCCTATAATACCACGGGGTAGTCTGGTACGACTGTAGTGTTGTCCTATAATACCACGGGGTGGTCCGGTACCACTGTAGTGTTGATGTCCTATAATACCACGGTTTGGTCCGGTACCACTGTAGTGTTGATGTCCTATAATACCACGGGGTGGTCCGGTACGACTGTAGTGTTGATGTCCTATAATACCACGGGGTGGTCCGGTACGACTGTAGTGTTGATGTCCTATAATACCACGGGGTGGTCCGGTACGACTGTAGTGTTGATGTCCTATAATACCACGGGGTGGTCCGGTACGACTGTAGTGTTGTCCTATAATACCACGGGGTGGTCCGGTACGACTGTAGTGTTGTCCTATAATACCACGGGGTGGTCCGGTACCACTGTAGTGTTGATGTCCTATAATACCACGGGGTGGTCCGGTCCGACTGTAGTGTTGATGTCCTATAATACCACGGGGTGGTCCGGTACGACTGTAGTGTTGATGTCCTATAATACCACGGGGTGGTCCGGTACGACTGTAGTGTTGATGTCCTATAATACCACGGGGTGGTCCGGTACCACTGTAGTGTTGATGTCCTATAATACCACGGGGTGGTCCGGTACCACTGTAGTGTTGATGTCCTATAATACCACGGGGTGGTCCGGTACGACTGTAGTGTTGATGTCCTATAATACCACGGGGTGGTCCGGTACGACTGTAGTGTTGATGTCCTATAATACCACTGGGTGGTCCGGTACGACTGTAGCGTTGATGTCCTATAATACCACGGGGTGGTCCGGTACGACTGTAGTGTTGTCCTATAATACCACGGGGTGGTCCGGTACGACTGTAGTGTTGTCCTATAATACCACGGGGTGGTCCGGTACGACTGTAGTGTTGATGTCCTATAATACCACGGGGTGGTCCGGTACGACTGTAGTGTTGATGTCCTATAATACCACGGGGTGGTCCGGTACGACTGTAGTGTTGATGTCCTATAATACCACGGGGTGGTCCGGTACGACTGTAGTGTTGATGTCCTATAATACCACGGGGTGGTCCGGTACGACTGTAGTGTTGATGTCCTATAATACCACGGGGTGGTCCGGTACGACTGTAGTGTTGATGTCCTATAATACCACGGGGTGGTCCGGTACGACTGTAGTGTTGATGTCCTATAATACCACGGGGTGGTCCGGTACGACTGTAGTGTTGATGTCCTATAATACCACGGGGTGGTCCGGTACGACTGTAGTGTTGATGTCCTATAATACCACGGGGTGGTCCGGTACGACTGTAGTGTTGATGTCCTATAATACCACGGGGTGGTCCGGTACGACTGTAGTGTTGATGTCCTATAATACCACGGGGTGGTCCGGTACGACTGTAGTGTTGATGTCCTATAATACCACGGGGTGGTCCGGTACGACTGTAGTGTTGATGTCCTATAATACCACGGGGTGGTCCGGTACGACTGTAGTGTTGTCCTATAATACCACGGGGTGGTCCGGTACGACTGTAGTGTTGTCCTATAATACCACGGGGTGGTCCGGTACGACTGTAGTGTTGATGTCCTATAATACCACGGGGTGGTCCGGTACGACTGTAGTGTTGATGTCCTATAATACCACGGGGTGGTCCGGTACGACTGTAGTGTTGTCCTATAATACCACGGGGTGGTCCGGTACCACTGTAGTGTTGATGTCCTATAATACCACGGGTTGGTCCGGTACCACTGTAGTGTTGATGTCCTATAATACCACGGGGTGGTCCGGTACGACTGTAGTGTTGATGTCCTATAATACCACGGGGTGGTCCGGTACGACTGTAGTGTTGATGTCCTATAATACCACGGGGTGGTCCGGTACGACTGTAGTGTTGATGTCCTATAATACCACGGGGTGGTCCGGTACGACTGTAGTGTTGTCCTATAATACCACGGGGTGGTCCTGGTACGACTGTAGTGTTGTCCTATAATACCACGGGGTGGTCCGGTACCACTGTAGTGTTGATGTCCTATAATACCACGGTTTGGTCCGGTTCCACTGTAGTGTTGATGTCCTATAATACCACGGGGTGGTCCGGTACGACTGTAGTGTTGATGTCCTATAATACCACGGGGTGGTCCGGTACGACTGTAGTGTTGATGTCCTATAATACCACGGGGTGGTCCGGTACCACTGTAGTGTTGATGTCCTATAATACCACGGGGTGGTCCGGTACCACTGTAGTGTTGATGTCCTATAATACCACGGGGTGGTCCGGTACGACTGTAGTGTTGATGTCCTATAATACCACGGGGTGGTCCGGTACGACTGTAGTGTTGATGTCCTATAATACCACTGGGTGGTCCGGTACGACTGTAGCGTTGATGTCCTATAATACCACGGGGTGGTCCGGTACGACTGTAGTGTTGTCCTATAATACCACGGGGTGGTCCGGTACGACTGTAGTGTTGTCCTATAATACCACGGGGTGGTCCGGTACGACTGTAGTGTTGATGTCCTATAATACCACGGGGGGGTCCGGTACGACTGTAGTGTTGATGTCCTATAATACCAGGGGGTGGTCCGGTACGACTGTAGTAATGTCCTATAATACCACGGGGTGGTCCGGTACGACTGTAGTGTTGATGTCCTATAATACCACGGGGTGGTCCGGTACGACTGTAGTGTTGATGTCCTATAATACCACGGGGTGGTCCGGTACGACTGTAGTGTTGATGTCCTATAATACCACGGGGTGGTCAGGTACGACTTTAGTGTTGTCCTATAATACCACGGGGTGGTCCAGTACGACTGTAGTGTTGTCCTATAATCCACGGGGTGGTCCGGTACGACTGTAGTGTTGATGTCCTATAATACCACGGGGTGGTCCGGTACGACTGTAGTGTTGTCCTATAATACCACGGGGTGGTCCGGTACGACTGTAGTGTTGTCCTATAATACCACGGGGTGGTCCGGTACCACTGTAGTGTTGATGTCCTATAATACCACGGTGTGGTCCGGTACCACTGTAGTGTTGATGTCCTATAATACCACGGGGTGGTCCGGTACCACTGTAGTGTTGATGTCCTATAATACCACGGGGTGGTCCGGTACGACTGTAGTGTTGATGTCCTATAATACCACGGGGTGGTCCGGTACGACTGTAGTGTTGATGTCCTATAATACCACGGGGTGGTCCGGTACGACTGTAGTGTTGATGTCCTATAATACCACGGGGTGGTCCGGTACCACTGTAGTGTTGATGTCCTATAATACCACGGGGTGGTCCGGTACGACTGTAGTGTTGATGTCCTATAATACCACGGGGTGGTCCGGTACGACTGTAGTGTTGATGTCCTATAATACCACGGGGTGGTCCGGTACGACTGTAGTGTTGTCCTATAATACCACGGGGTGGTCCGGTACGACTGTAGTGTTGATGTCCTATAATACCACAGGGTGGTCCGGTACGACTGTAGTGTTGATGTCCTATAATACCACGGGGTGGTCCGGTACGACTGTAGTGTTGATGTCCTGTAATACCACGGGGTGGTCCGGTACGACTGTAGTGTTGTCCTATAATACCACGGGGTGGTCCGGTACGACTGTAGTGTTGGTGTCCTATAATACCACGGGGTGGCCCGGTACGACTGTAGTGTTGTCCTATAATACCACGGGGTGGTCCGGTACGACTGTAGTGTTGATGTCCTATAATACCACGGGGTGGTCCGGTACGACTGTAGTGTTGATGTCCTATAATACCACGGGGTGGTCCGGTACGACTGTAGTTTTGTCCTATAAAACCACGGGATGGTCTGGTACGACTGTAGTGTTGTCCTATAATACCACGGGGTGGTCCGGTACCACTGTAGTGTTGATGTCCTATAATACCACGGTGTGGTCCGGTTCCACTGTAGTGTTGATGTCCTATAATACCACGGGGTGGTCCGGTACCACTGTAGTGTTGATGTCCTATAATACCACGGGGTGGTCCGGTACGACTGTAGTGTTGATGTCCTATAATACCACGGGGTGGTCCGGTACCACTGTAGTGTTGATGTCCTATAATACCACGGGGTGGTCCGGTACGACTGAAGTGTTGATGTCCTATAATACCACGGGGTGGTCCGGTACCACTGTAGTGTTGATGTCCTATAATACCACGGGGTGGTCCGGTACGACTGTAGTGTTGATGTCCTATAATACCACGGGGTGGTCCGGTACGACTGTAGTGTTGATGTCCTATAATACCACGGGGTGGTCCGGTACGACTGTAGTGTTGTCCTATAATACCACGGGGTGGTCCGGTACGACTGTAGTGTTGTCCTATAATACCACGGGGTGGTCCGGTACGACTGTAGTGTTGATGTCCTATAATACCACGGGTGGTCCGGTACGACTGTAGTGTTGTCCTATAATACCACGGGGTGGTCCGGTACGACTGTAGTGTTGATGTCCTATAATACCACGGGGTGGTCCGGTACGACTGTAGTGTTGTCCTATAATACCACGGGGTGGTCCGGTACGACTGTAGTGTTGATGTCCTATTATACCACGGGGTGGTCCGGTACGACTGTAGTGTTGATGTCCTATAATACCACGGGGTGGTCCGGTACCACTGTAGTGTTGATGTCCTGTAATACCACGGGGTGGTCCGGTACCACTGTAGTGTTGTCCTATAATACCACGGGGTGGCCCGGTACGACTGTAGTGTTGTCCTATAATACCACGGGGTGGTCCGGTACGACTGTAGTGTTGATGTCCTATAATGCCACGGGGTGGTCCGGTACGACTGTAGTGTTGATGTCCTATAATACCACGGGGTGGTCCGGTACGACTGTAGTGTTGATGTCCTATAATACCACGGGGTGGTCCGGTACGACTGTAGTGTTGTCCTATAATACCACGGGGTGGTCCGGTACGACTGTAGTGTTGATGTCCTATAATACCACGAGGTGGTCCGGTACGACTGTAGTGTTGATGTCCTATAATACCACGGGGTGGTCCGGTACGACTGTAGTGTTGATGTCCTATAATACCACGGGGTGGTCCGGTACGACTGTAGTGTTGTCCTATAATACCACGGGGTGGTCCGGTACGACTGTAGTGTTGGTGTCCTATAATACCACGGGGTGGTCCGGTACGACTGTAGTGTTGTCCTATAATACCACGGGGTGGTCCGGTACGACTGTAGTGTTGATGTCCTATAATACCACGGGGTGGTCCGGTACGACTGTAGTGTTGATGTCCTATAATACCACGGGGTGGTCCGGTACGACTGTAGTGTTGATGTCCTATAATACCACGGGGTGGTCCGGTACGACTGTAGTGTTGATGTCCTATAATACCACGGGGTGGTCCGGTACGACTGTAGTGTTGATGTCCTATAATACCACGGGGTGGTCCGGTACGACTGTAGTGTTGATGTCCTATTATACCACGGGGTGGTCCGGTACGACTGTAGTGTTGATGTCCTATAATACCACGGGTTGGTCCGGTACGACTGTAGTGTTGTCCTATAATACCACGGGGTGGTCCGGTACGACTGTAGTGTTGATGTCCTATAATACCACGGGGTGGTCCGGTACGACTGTAGTGTTGATGTCCTATAATACCACGGGGTGGTCCGGTACGACTGTAGTGTTGATGTCCTGTAATACCACGGGGTGGTCCGGTACGACTGTAGTGTTGTCCTATAATACCACGGGGTGGTCCGGTACGACTGTAGTGTTGGTGTCCTATAATACCACGGGGTGGCCCGGTACGACTGTAGTGTTGTCCTATAATACCACGGGGTGGTCCGGTACGACTGTAGTGTTGATGTCCTATAATACCACGGGGTGGTCCGGTACGACTGTAGTGTTGATGTCCTATAATACCACGGGGTGGTCCGGTACGACTGTAGTTTTGTCCTATAAAACCACGGGATGGTCTGGTACGACTGTAGTGTTGTCCTATAATACCACGGGGTGGTCCGGTACCACTGTAGTGTTGATGTCCTATAATACCACGGTGTGGTCCGGTTCCACTGTAGTGTTGATGTCCTATAATACCACGGGGTGGTCCGGTACGACTGTAGTGTTGATGTCCTATAATACCACGGGGTGGTCCGGTACGACTGTAGTGTTGATGTCCTATAATACCACGGGGTGGTCCGGTACGACTGTAGTGTTGATGTCCTATAATACCACGGGGTGGTCCGGTACGACTGTAGTGTTGATGTCCTATAATACCACGGGGTGGTCCGGTACGACTGTAGTGTTGATGTCCTATTATACCACGGGGTGGTCCGGTACGACTGTAGTGTTGATGTCCTATAATACCACGGGTTGGTCCGGTACGACTGTAGTGTTGTCCTATAATACCACGGGGTGGTCCGGTACGACTGTAGTGTTGATGTCCTATAATACCACAGGGTGGTCCGGTACGACTGTAGTGTTGATGTCCTATAATACCACGGGGTGGTCCGGTACGACTGTAGTGTTGATGTCCTGTAATACCACGGGGTGGTCCGGTACGACTGTAGTGTTGTCCTATAATACCACGGGGTGGTCCGGTACGACTGTAGTGTTGGTGTCCTATAATACCACGGGGTGGCCCGGTACGACTGTAGTGTTGTCCTATAATACCACGGGGTGGTCCGGTACGACTGTAGTGTTGATGTCCTATAATACCACGGGGTGGTCCGGTACGACTGTAGTGTTGATGTCCTATAATACCACGGGGTGGTCCGGTACGACTGTAGTTTTGTCCTATAAAACCACGGGATGGTCTGGTACGACTGTAGTGTTGTCCTATAATGCCACGGGGTGGTCCGGTACCACTGTAGTGTTGATGTCCTATAATACCACGGTGTGGTCCGGTTCCACTGTAGTGTTGATGTCCTATAATACCACGGGGTGGTCCGGTACCACTGTAGTGTTGATGTCCTATAATACCACGGGGTGGTCCGGTACGACTGTAGTGTTGATGTCCTATAATACCACGGGGTGGTCCGGTACGACTGTAGTGTTGTCCTACAATACCACGGGGTGGTCCGGTACGACTGTAGTGTTGATGTCCTATTATACCACGGGGTGGTCCGGTACGACTGTAGTGTTGATGTCCTATAATACCACGGGGTGGTCCGGTACCACTGTAGTGTTGATGTCCTGTAATACCACGGGGTGGTCCGGTACCACTGTAGTGTTGTCCTATAATACCACGGGGTGGCCCGGTACGACTGTAGTGTTGTCCTATAATACCACGGGGTGGTCCGGTACGACTGTAGTGTTGATGTCCTATAATGCCACGGGGTGGTCCGGTACGACTGTAGTGTTGATGTCCTATAATACCACGGGGTGGTCCGGTACGACTGTAGTGTTGATGTCCTATAATACCACGGGGTGGTCCGGTACGACTGTAGTGTTGTCCTATAATACCACGGGGTGGTCCGGTACGACTGTAGTGTTGATGTCCTATAATACCACGAGGTGGTCCGGTACGACTGTAGTGTTGATGTCCTATAATACCACGGGGTGGTCCGGTACGACTGTAGTGTTGATGTCCTGTAATACCACGGGGTGGTCCGGTACGACTGTAGTGTTGTCCTATAATACCACGGGTTGGTCCGGTACGACTGTAGTGTTGGTGTCCTATAATACCACGGGGTGGCCCGGTACGACTGTAGTGTTGTCCTATAATACCACGGGGTGGTCCGGTACGACTGTAGTGTTGATGTCCTATAATACCACGGGGTGGTCCGGTACGACTGTAGTGTTGATGTCCTATAATACCACGGGGTGGTCCTGTACGACTGTAGTTTTGTCCTATAAAACCACGGGGTGGTCTGGTACGACTGTAGTGTTGTCCTATAATACCACAGGGTGGTCCGGTACCACTGTAGTGTTGATGTCCTATAATACCACGGTGTGGTCCGGTTCCACTGTAGTGTTGATGTCCTATAATACCACGGGGTGGTCCGGTACCACTGTAGTGTTGATGTCCTATAATACCACGGGGTGGTCCGGTACGACTGTAGTGTTGATGTCCTATAATACCACGGGGTGGTCCGGTACCACTGTAGTGTTGATGTCCTATAATACCACGGGGTGGTCCGGTACGACTGTAGTGTTGATGTCCTATAATACCACGGGGTGGTCCGGTACGACTGTAGTGTTGATGTCCTATAATACCACGGGGTGGTCCGGTACCACTGTAGTGTTGATGTCCTATAATACCACGGGGTGGTCCGGTACGACTGTAGTGTTGATGTCCTATAATACCACGGGGTGTTCCGGTACGACTGTAGTGTTGTCCTATAATACCACGGGGTGGTCCGGTACGACTGTAGTGTTGTCCTATAATACCACGGGGTGGTCCGGTACGACTGTAGTGTTGATGTCCTATAATACCACGGGGTGGTCCGGTACGACTGTAGTGTTGTCCTATAATACCACAGGGGTGGTCCGGTACGACTGTAGTGTTGATGTCCTATAATACCACGGGGTGGTCCGGTACGACTGTAGTGTTGTCCTATAATACCACGGGGTGGTCCGGTACGACTGTAGTGTTGATGTCCTATAATACCACGGGGTGGTCCGGTACGACTGTAGTGTTGTCCTATAATACCACGGGATGGTCCAGTACGACTGTAGTGTTGATGTCCTATAATACCACGGGGTGGTCCGGTACGACTGTAGTGTTGATGTCCTATAATACCACTGGGTGGTCCGGTACGACTGTAGTGTTGATGTCCTATAATACCACGGGGTGGTCCGGTACGACTGTAGTGTTGTCCTATAATACCACGGGGTGGTCCGGTACGACTGTAGTGTTGTCCTATAATACCACGGGGTGGTCCGGTACGACTGTAGTGTTGATGTCCTATAATACCACGGGGTGGTCCGGTACCACTGTAGTGTTGTCTGTTGTATAGGAGAGAAGGGGCAGCTGGTTGGTCATAACGCGCAAATTTTGTTATTAACAGAATTTTGATTCTCTTGGGAATGATATATTGTCATTTTGCTCGTGTATTCATTAAAAGCGAGGATATTGATAATACTAATCAAACTCATTACTGTAAATGTTTTTGATAAGCTGTACCTAAGTGAAAGAATCATAAAAGGATCAAAAGCATGATCGATTATTGTATCTCATTCCATTTCAGAATTCATGAAAGAAATATATTAATCCTATTCGTAGTTATAAAATGCAAAGCTACATCTAACTAATTAAACGGGATGCTAATACATCAAAATATACAATTACTAAAGGGAAGTTAAGAGGGGTAAAATGTTCAATGGTTACAAAACCATGTACAATTCTAAAGAGCTATATTTATTTTGGATACATACAGACAATAGCTATGAACCTACAGCTCGTCTGTGTTGAACATTGAACTCTGTGGAACACGAGACGGGGAAAAACAACTTAAAATACCGACATATTAACGAAGGCATAATTCAACCTCGAAGTGGATAAAACG
This sequence comes from Pecten maximus, assembly GCF_902652985.1. NCBI lineage: Eukaryota > Metazoa > Mollusca > Bivalvia > Pectinida > Pectinidae > Pecten > Pecten maximus. The sequence goes on along the minus strand of NC_047015.1, from coordinate 57,051,602 downwards.
AGAGCAAAACAAAAAATAATTAATCAATTAAAAAAAAAAAAAAAAAAACAAACAAACAAACAAAAAAAAAAAAAAAAAAAAAGCACAAAACAAAATAAAAAAAAAATGTTAAGAAAGATTAAGATTTACATTGATACTCACAAAAAGTATTAATGACATAACCAGAAGATCTTCTTTTTCGACGACACGCTACGTCATATCAGGATTAAAAAGGATGATTTGTTGTGGAACCACGGGGTTTGTGAACAGGAATCAAACACGTCTAAGACTTCGTATCGCATAATAAAACAGAAAATTTAAAAATGGAGTCCTGATGTTGACTCCTAAAACTTTCCTGTGGATTTCATCAACCAGCATCTTCTGACACCTTTTGTTGGTGATTTCTCCGCCAGTAGTCGACATATCTGACAAACGTCGTGATAATGGGACAAATTCCTTGAATATCGAATCAACGAAGACATGTTAACACCGTACATAGGGGATGTAGGGATGGGCGTTGCTATGAAGAAATGGAAAATTGATAGTTGGGAAATTGACATATCCAGTCTTATTACGCAACGTAGGGACATGCAAACAGGGACATAAAAACACCGTAGATAAAGAATGCAGGAATGTTGCTATGAAGAAATGGAAAATTAATATTTAGGAAATTGACATATCCAGTCTTATTACGCAACGTAGGGACATGCAAACAGGGACATAAAAACACCGTAGATAAAGAATGCAGGAATGTTGCTTTGTAGAAAAGGAAAATGGATAATTAGGAAATTGACATCTTCAGTCTTATTAGGCAGCGTAGGGACATACAAACAGGGGCATATAAACACCGTAGATAAAGAATGCAGGAATGTTGCTATGTAGAAAGGGAACATTAATAATTAGGAAATTCAAATCTGCACGCTTATAACACATCTTACTTTAGTAATACCTGTTCATGTTGTAAATAAAGATCGAGCTAAATTATGCATTATCTTTAGATGTATAAAATGTCTTGAAAATCAACATGTGCCAAATAGAATTTTTCTTTACTGCAATACACAAGAAATCGGAGATAAATTCCACTTTTTATTGAAATGTCCTTATTTGATTACAGAAAACAAATTATCGAGATAAATATGTATACGAATTACAAAATATTATATTTTTTAAAGAAATAATGAACATAAAAAATGTCAAAAGTTCAGTTTATGTAGATTTATAAAAAATATGTTTCAAAAAGTCTCATGATCCGGCCTCCACATCAAATTTGTTTTGTTTGTACATTGTTGTAAATATGATTTTTTTTTCTCTGTACATCTGATTTAGCGATGAGAAATAAAATGAGGTTTGAAGTTCAAGTTCTTTAAAAAAAAAAGCCCCACATGCTTATGGAATGATCGCTTATTAACTAGCTAATCAATGAAGCAGGAAGTCGACCATCTTCCGAAATACATTATCTTATATTTGCTCCATTTCCAAATATTGCGTAAATCTGTGTTTTATTCAAATTTTGGCCTCGTTTTATCGAAGTTGAACTATCGCATTAACAGTCTCTTCATGATTTCTCGAGATTCGCATCAGCGTTAATGCTGTAATTCTTCAATAAATCTGAGAAAATGTCACCAACCCTGTGAGCATGATATATACTGATGTGAATCAGCAAATACAGTCTCTTATCTCTGCGGTGAGGCTAAGCCTCGATGATAAGCGTTGACGGTTTCGATTTTCTCATCTTGAATGTTTACTTGACCGACGTCAAATATTGATTTTACAATTAATGGTTACAAGAGGAACATATTTACACGTTTGACAGCCATTGTCAAGGTTTCCTATTTCTGTATAAGATTTGAAGCTTTCAACTACTGTAAATGTACTTATTTTAGCGTGCTCAAATTTTGGCAAAAACGATATTTAATACGGATTAGCGCAATGATAAATTAGTGCACCGACAATGCGTGCCATATAAAAACTTGTAGATAATATAAACCACTATTAGCACAATCAAAATTTAAACAAATTTTCACAGCGCAAAACTCGGTAAAATAAGATCACCACTAAAATATGTACTTTTACAGTATGTTCTTTAGGGATATCAGTACCTCTGTTTCACAGACAGTACGTACCAAAAAATGTAACTTATGTTATTTGACCTAGAACCAAACACAAGAAGTTTAAATACAATATTGTCGATGGATACCATAACTTAGATCATATTAAGCCGTAGTTTCGTCGGATTTAATAACAGTTTTTATTACATTTATACCAGTGAAATATCAAAATTTATTCATTCTATAAAAGTGATATTTTTCACTAGTGAAGAATATCATATTTTTCACTAGTGAAAAATATCACTTTTGCTGATTTGACCAATCAAATTAATGATTAGAAAATACCAAAATAATTGACCAATCAGAAAGCCCGACATATATGTCAGCACCTGGACAGGGGAAACTACTTTTTTTGTTTACAAATTATCGCTGTAGTCCTAGTTAGCAGGTTTTAGTTGATAAAAAATGTAATAAACAGAATATCTAACAGTGTCTTCAGTAAAACCAAATATATTTCACTCGTGCGGCTAATATTTTGATATTTTTCACTCGTGCTGCGCACTCGTGAAAAATGTCAAAATATTAGCCCCACTCGTGAAATATATTTGGTATTACTGAAGACACTGTTAGATATCCTCTATTTTTTATACTTTTTTCGAAATTATCAAAAGGTTTTGACCGACTTTCGATTTTCCTGGAAGTATAGTGACGGTCAAAGCCCGTGGTAAAGGAAGACTTCCCGTTTGTTTACCATCTGTTAATTTCTTATTGCGTTCATTATTCTTTGTTTTAAATCTTTGCATCTTGATTGTTTGTTGAAACTTTTTTTCAAATTAAATATAATGTTCAACAGTATGCCTATTAAGTAAAACAACGCAACTGAAACTTTTCAGGGCAGATATTTTAAAATATGTATGCTGTAGCTACATATGTTCAAAAGGAAAGTTACCCCATAACTCTATAAACAAATTGGACACTGCATTATTTGGCGCGTGTGTTGAATATACAATTTCTGTCCCCAAAGTTTGCTAAAATCATGCATACCACGTTGAATTCTTAAGAATACTGTAACCAGTTCGTAATGAACACAAAGACATATTTTGTTCCGTTTTAATTCCCAGATAAGACTCATAACTCAGAATCATAAAGTTTGAAAATACTCATAATAACCAAGAAATAGTGCTAGGAACCAATGGGACCTACATATCAATTTTCAGAAATAACATTTATTACTTCTGAAGAAATCGTGATAACAGACTCCAATATCAATATCTAAGATGGCTGCCTGTTACCCATTTTCTTTTCAAATCAAACTCAAAATTGAATGGGTTAAACTACGGACCAAGGGGAACCAACACATGGTATTTGAAAATAGCGATTACGAACTTGCAGTATAAAAATCCAAGATGGCCATCTGTCAGCCATTTTGTTTTTTCGATAACGCCAAGACTGTAGCCCTTCCCCAAATTTTAATTTTCAACTTTAGAATCCCAATTTAGATTTTAATAAAAAAAATAATAATAATAAATATAGAAAATTATATCTAAGTTGGAATTTCGGATATACTTAAGGCGCTTCTTGTGACATTTCGAAACAAGAAAGACGGCTGATAGGGCTTAAAACTTGCATGTATTTCCCAAAATAGAAGCAAGGTGTGGAAAACAATTTTTCCCAATTTGATCCTCAGTTTAGTTTTCCAAAACCCCCCAGAAAAAGTTCTCTTAAAACCTACTGGCGTGTTAACTGTCAATCACGTGTTGAGATGGTCAAATGGCCAAACTACAAAGCACCAACTGACCAATCAATAGCAATGCTTCATTATGACAGCATTAAACCTGATATTGTATCTATTAGACGTTGTCCGGTCCAGCTGATTAGACATGTTCCTGTTGTCTGAAGTGTGACTAGCATGGTATGAAGTCTAATAGCCTTTAAACGTATAAATGTGGCTTAGCTGGGATTCCAAGGAGAATCGCTACAAATAGTAAGCTTGTTTGCATATGTCGGATTTCGTCCTGGGCAGCTTCAACTTGTCAGGTTTTGATGAATTAATCGGATACATGTGGAGTAGAGTAAATGTTTGTACCAGTGTGAACATTAGATTTGGATACCTCAATGCCAGACTCATGTCCTTCCATCTGTAGCTTTGTTGGAGAACCTAATAAACACATTAAAATTCACATATCTGAAGAAGAGATATACATGTAACATACTTTGCAGTTGGAAACATTTTTCATAATAGTACCTATTAGTATTATCGATGATTGCATTATTTTTATTATCCTTTTTGTACAGAATACAGAACTTCAAACTTATTAAGGAAAATATAAAACATTTGCAAAACAATGGCTCGACTTATGCAACAGAATCACTGTCTCCACTAAGAATCGAACCCACATCATCTGGCTCTTAAGCTTAGCTAATCACAATAAAGAGAATATATCTTTAGACGTGTGAGTCCTTTTTCGTGATGGTATCTTTCATCACCGCTGTACATCGGCACACTCGTATACATTGTACAGTGAGCTGTATGTACTTGTCATTTCACGTGTTTATTGCGGTACTCGACAACTTGCTTGCATTCTCAACCTCGTTTTGGAAATTGATGGGTTTCATTGACGAGAAAAACACTTTGAAACCATTAGGTACGGGTTTTCATAGCAAAAAAAAAAAAAAAAAAAAAATGCTTTTTGTTATTCCATCAGAATTCGGTGTTGATATCAAAACTACATTTTACTTTTATTCAAGGGTAGTTGCCCATGGAAGTACTGCTTCCGGTTTACTTGACCATACTATTTTCATTGGTAAGATATATTGGAAGGGAGACCATATTGTCGAAGGGTGTCATTTCCCAGTATTTAGAGAGCTTCGCTCTCGTGCTTTGCGAGCGCGGAGAGCAGCTCTCTTGTAACATGTTCACATTTTTTTAAAATGAATAAACTCAATCTATAATTCAAAGGGTTATGAATATTATAATTCGTAAACAAAATACTTCACTCCCTCGTGTTCCCTCTAATCCACAGCCTTACTGAACTCGAAAGGTGCCAAACTATTTTACTCAACGACCACAACTGTTTACCACCGCTTAATTAAATTAACATCAACGACCACTGGGAACTGTGCGACACATCTGTCAACTGGCAGACGTATTGACCAAGAAATTAAAAGGATGTTCCCTTCGGGTCTTCTCGTACCTAATCCATCGATAATAGTGTTGAACTTGTAAACAAGTTTTATATTGTCTTTTATCCTACAATTGTCACCGCATTGTCGAAATACACCCACCAAATATTTTTTTTGCTTTATACGGCAGTGACGGACTACAGCTGTATTTTGGAATCTCAGCACGTGCGTCAATTCGACTAGCCAACTTCCAAGTGAAACAACGTTTAAAAGGCGAACACATTTGGATCATTGTTAATACCGTTTCACTTCAAAATGATTATTTTTATGACTGTTGCAGGATAAAAGAATACATGGTCAGTGTCTTTAAGTACAAGCTGTATTTTTGGCTCGGAACGGAAAGATGAATACCGATCTACAACAAACACACACACACGCTCGGAACACACTGTATGATCCACTATATGGTGACATTTGTCCCCTTCAATAAAGGAAGTATGTTAATGAGGACATTCAAAATATTAAACTTAAACAGAAAAAAAAAAAAAAAAAAAAAATGGTATACATAGGATCCTCCAAAGAGTAAATCACCTTTAAAGTAAATTAACAGCGACGTTTCCTTCCTCTAAACACTAAACAAATATTCAGTATTGGCCCAAGGAGTTTGTGGAAATTCATTTAAAGAAATAGTTGAGGTGTTGACTTGCCTAGTTCACTAGAGTATATATAACCAATTTACTTGATGTATTCATTTTAAAAATTTGTTTTCTGTTTCTAATGAGAATTTCGGCGGAAATGCTTGTCAAACGTCGCTGGTGTGACTTGATAGAGAAAGTCAATACAAGTTTTTTTTGTCAATATCAAAAAGACATATGATATCCCATTACCGGAGCACAAAGTATGGATGTATTAATGAGGATAAAAGTAATACGATGATTCATTTATTAGATACTGGTATTTGTTACCAATAAACATTTCTTCTCAAAGGTCACTATAGACAGTATTGACGCATTTCTCAGGAGTCGCTAATTACATATACATAATTAAAATAAATGATGGCCGTATAAGATGTCGAATAACATATTCTTCGCATGTGGTTAGGAGCAAATGAAAGCCTTAATAAAACTTCAAAAGCTCACGAAGAAGTAGTGGATCAGTTTCGGATTTTCTATTGTGTCATAGAGATAAATTTTTGAATGTTATGGAAAGCTGACCTAAGAACCTTTTGTGAGCATGCGTGGTGAATACCAATATCTATATATAGCTGAATACAGATCTGCGGTCATACATAACACAGTAGAATCAATAATTGTTTGTATAGAATAACAATTATTAGTTACTTAGGGGAAGCAGCATATATCAGACAATAAATGTCATTACTCGCGCGGCCACTATGTTGTCATAATTATACCCAACAGATGGCGGCGGCAAATTGTAAAGAAATATTTATTTTATCTTCCTTGCTACCAGGAATGGCCTTAGAGCACGAAGAATAAGCTATAGCGCAACCCATGCCAGTCATCGAATGCCAAGGATTTCGATCCGCCTAATTCTCTTAAGGAAGATAGGTAGATGATTATACTTCTTATATATTAAGAACATTCACAATGTATAAGGTTATTGCCGGTAAGTTTTGTTGTCCCAGTGCATTTATATCACAAGTATAAAGCTGTAATGAAAAACATTACAGAAGTCCCCAAATCGTCTCCCTTACTCCTGAAGATGCAAATGTGGTGGCTCTGGCAACAAAACCGATGCGGTTGAATTTGTAATCCTCTAAAACCCATATTTACGAATTATCCTAGTAATAAAACAATATCCAGATTTCGAACCATCAGAAGCCTCCGTGTAATTATTATGGCCGCCCAACCCAAACGGTTGAATGCCCAGTCCCTTAATACCCCATTAAACAAAATCGGACAATATTTAAAGTTCGATTAATCAGAGGCCAGGAATGATGGCAGTTTTGTTGAAATTATAAACTGAGGTTACGAAAGTGATATGTGCCAAATAATGTACATCCACACCAAATTTCGTCAAAATCGGACAATATTTAAATTTAGACCAATCAGAGGCCAGAAAACGGCGGCAATTTTGTTTAAATGTGATACTTAGATTACGAAAGCGATCGTGTCCCATCGAGTGCTTACATAACAAGTTTCATGAAAATCATACCTTATTTAAATTTCGACCAATCGGAGGCTAGAAAATGGCGGCCAATTTGTTGGAGTTCATTTAATCTGATATAGATAACGTACATCTGAAATGTATCAGGGCAATTGCTAACTAATTTTGTTGAAAATCTCTCAGTAGACTAGGAGAAGTAGCATTTACATCGTTGTTTCAAATGACGGACAGACGGACAGACGATCAACTTCATTCAACTTTACTATCATACGTCGCTGTGAAGAATACGGTGGTATGATAAACGAAAGAAAAAGTAACAAAACAAAATCATATGATGTGTGTTTAAAGAAACAATTAAAAAACTTCTGTCCTCAAGGCATACCTACGACCAGAATGTGTGATAGGAAATATGCTTAAATAAAACAGTTGGACAGGATTGGGAAATATTCTTGAATAAAATAGTTTGACAGAAATGGGAATTAAACTTGAATAAAACAGTTTGACAGGAATGGAAAATGTACTTAAATAAAACAGTTTCAAAGATACTGGAAATATACTTAAATAAAACAGTTTGACAGGAATGGGAAATAAACTTAAATAAAACAGTTGGACAGGATTGGGAAATATTTTTGAATAAAATAGTTTGACAGGAACGGGAGATATACTTGAATAAATTGTGAAATATTTTTGAATAAAATAGTTTGACAGGAATTAGAGATATACTTGAATAAAACAGTTGGACATGATTGGGAGATATACTTGAATAAAACAGTTGGACAGGAATGAGCAATATACTTGAATAAAACAGTTGGACAGGAATGAGCAATATACTTGAATAAAACAGTTGGACAGGATTGGGAAATATACTTGAATAAAATAGTTGGACAAGAATAAGCAATGCAGTTGGTTTAAACAGTATTTTATTTTGTAAACAGCAAAGTTGTACATATTACATGAATGTAAGGATTCGAAAACAAGCCTAAAGCTTATATCAATTCGTCTCCTTATAAAAGAAATAGCAAAATATATACAGGCGACGGTAAGTCAAAAGAGCATGGATATAGTAAGTTAAATACAAAGTCTAAACCAGAAAAATTAAGTAATAATGAAAATTATAATTCAAAATCTTAATCCATGTCCCAACTGTGTCAGTACCAGTATGTGCATGATACATGTTCGCGCGTATTCTATTTAATACATTATTATGATAAACATGTTATATATATATTATATTTAGAGATATGATGCCATTGAAAGACAGATAAAGCTCCAAGAATCACCCGATCGAGCTCTTAATATACGATATCAATTTGAGAAGCGTCTGCTTTCTAGAATAAAACGTTGAACAGTAAGGAATATGTCTTCATTTTGATCTGGAAGAAGAGTACTGTCCCCACAGAGAGCAGACTTTAAGTTAACATTATAAGTGAGGGTATCTATTGTTTCTCTTCTAATACGAGTATATTGGGGACAATGAAAGAGGAAATGTTCAGGAGATTCTACTTCACCGCAGTGACAAAGAGGATTATCAGTAATATTTTTGAGAAAGAGGTGTTGTGAGAGACTGCTACAGCCAAGTCGTAATCTGCTATGGTATATCTGACCCAATCTACTTCCACTGTTGTAATATTTTGGAACTTGTACCTTATTTCTAGACAGATATGATTTAAACTGTGGGACAGTTAGGTTTTGTACATGTTCAGGCAATGCATTCCATTTGCGAATGACACAAGGAAGAAATGAGTTGAAATATGTTGCAGTTCTACAGAGGATTGTAGGTATATTTCTAGCCTGTCTTGTCTGATAGCGATGGTCAGTAAGACGAGGAATAAGGTTCGACAAATAAGAAGGGCTTAGGCTATGATACATTTTATGAAATAATATCAGTCGATGGTGTCTACGTCTTGTCTATAGTGTATCCCAACCTACGTCTCGTAAAAGTTTGTCAGTGTTAACTAGATGTGTCGAGCCAGTGACGATTCTTGCGGCTTCAATATTGATATTTTCTAATAAATTTGAAAGGTTTTGTGGGATGTTAGACCAAACCACGTCCCCGTATTTAATTAAGGGTCTTATAAAGGATATACATATTTTTTCTAGAGAAGATCTATCTAATAATTTTTTTAGTTTTCTCATAATTCCAAGTTTTGACTGTGATTTATTAATTATTGTACAATGTATCAACGTGTTCATCCCATCTTCCATCATTACTAAAATTTAAACCTAGGTGCCTGTGGTGTTCAACTTCAGAAATAGGGGTATTAAGCATATATAGAGTTGGATGAAAAGGTTTGTAAAGTTTTTTGGAAATAATCAATGATTCAGTTTTGTTAGGATTAAATGTAACAAGCCAAGAACTAGCCCAGTTAGAAATTTTTGTTATGTCAGAAGAGAGAAGTTCAGAGTCGGCGATGGGATTATCTACTACAATGGAAAGTGTTGTGTCATCTGCAAAAAGACGAATATCGCAAGTAATTTCATTAACAATATCATTAATGAAAACTAAGAATGAAATTGGTCCCAGAATAGACCCCTAGGGCAACTCCAGGATACAAAGTTTTAAGAGATGAAGAAGCACCATTTATAACAACACATTGTTGACGTCCATGTAAATAATTTGTGAAAAATTGTAGGGCTTTGTAAGTGATACCTATAGATTCTAATTTATGAAGAAGACCTCTGTGCCATACCTTATCAAATGCTTTGCTAATGTCAAAAAAGAGAGCCCGAATTTCTTTGCCATCATCAATTGCCGAATAAAATCTATTAGTTATGTCTACCAACTGGTTTATAGTGGAATCGCCGTGCCTAAATCCTGACTTATGTTTAGTTAATATACTGTTAGTGTGTAAGTGATTATAGAGATACTTGAAAATTCATCTTTCCATGACTTTACTTAGAATACTCAATAGGGATATTGGTCTATAATTATCTACAGAAGAAGAGTCACCCTTTTTGAAAACTGGTATAGCATTTGCAACTTTCCATTTTGAAGGGAACAGGCCTAGTCTTAATGATATATTGAATAATTTTGATAACGGTTGGGATAACTGATTGGTAGCTTCTTTAAGAATACGTGGGTGGATAAGATCAGGACCGACAGCTTTATTAACATTTAATTGTGAAATAGCGTCTTTTACGTCTTCAGTTGTAATAGAGATTATGTCGAGTTTATGTACGATGTTGTTTCGTCCGTCATTAGTTGGTAACGGTGTGTTGTTCTCGTCAGGAAAACATTGTCTAGCCAAAAAGTCTTTCAGTGCCTCGCTTTTGTCCATGTCGTTGTCGATGTAAGTGTCATTAGTTTTGAGTATAGGTATGTCAGTGGATTTGTTAAACCCACATAGAGTTTTAAGATTTTTCCAACAAGATTTTGAATTTAGATTCGATTCGTTGTGCAATGATTGAATCATTTTATCACGAAAATTAGCCTTAGCCACACGAACTAATGATACACAGCGATTTCGTAAATTTTTAAACTGTTGCCATGAATCCGGCGTAATTCTTCGTTTAGCATTGCTATGGGCACGTTTGCGCTTCCGAATAAGTTTTCTGATTTCATTGTGCATCCAAGGAGCGTCAGTCTTGCGAATAAATACAGTTTTATTGGGTACACAATTAGAAGTAGCATCTAGGATTACTTTGGAAAAATTGTCTACGGACAGGTCGAGGTCGTCATCGTGTAGTAAAACATCCCAGTTCGTCTCGTTAAGCGTCTGTCTAAGTAAATTGTAGTCGCCTCTGTCGTATAACCAAATTTTCTGTCTGATAGTACATTTTTGTCGGGAAGGAGTGTTAACTGTAATGAAGATAGGACAATGATATCTAACATCATTACCGAAGCAATGGTCCCCCACAACTACTGATTTGATAACATTTGGGTTATTTGTTAAAAATAGATCAAGAGCCGACGATGTAGTTTCAGTTAAGTAGGTTGGGTTATTTACTAATTGTTTAAAATTAAAATTGGTTGTCAGTAAATTTATATATCTACTAGGCTTAGGTAAAACGTTGTCATTGAAATCTCCAGTTATAAAGACACCACTAGTGATGCAATTCATTGCTAAGTCAATTGAATACATAATGTTTTCCCATGTTGATGAAGGAGAGTTCGGAGGTCTATAAAAAGTACCTATAAGGAAGTTAGTATTGGTAAAGTTAACTTCAATCCAGATGCACTCATTTTCCGGAACATCAATGTCGGATCTATGTTTAGAAGCTAATTCCGGTTTGACATATACTGCTACAACACCCCCCTGTCGTAATTGTCTATCATTTCGATAGGGTTCTTTAAAGGAATGTATCATTACTTCATCATTTGGTATGTCCGAGTTTAACCAAGTTTCTGTTAGAGCCAATATATCTAAATTAGTGAACTCGGCCTCAAGGATATCAATTTTATTTCTAATACTTTGGACGTTTAAACATGCAATTGATAGTCAGACAGACAGACAGACAGATTCTTTATTTCCTCTTTACAGAGATTTTGAACAATACATAAATACAATATCTTAGTTACGAAATGCAATACATAAATTATTTGAATCAAATCATCAAATCATTAGAATGTTTTAGTTTCTAAATCAGATTACACTGATTAAGTTTTTTTTTTTTATAGTTTTGAGTTCATATCAGAGAGCAGCACATCAATCCCGTCTGAGACTACCAGCATTAGGTGTTTCCATTCCTCATCATCCAACTGAACCTGCGTACGACATCCCAGTAAAAAGTCAGTTTGAACATTGTCTTCAAGAAATGAAAATTTTACATAATCTTTTACGTTTATAACATTAACAACCTGCTCTAAGAAAGCATCGCGTGTCATATAGAGTACTGGGCATTCAGTAAGTAAATGCGCAACGATATCGATGCTATTTTTCGCACACAATCTACATATCACTTCTTCGGTTACATTAGTCACCGATAAGAGCATAAGGTCTACTAATTTCCAGCAATGTTTCGGAAACTTTGAACATAAACTCAGAATGGGGTTAGGACCAATCGATACGTGTATTCCACTATACCGTTTTAGTTCCACTTTTGATGCAAGATCATGTCTCCATTTATCACAATACCAATATGCTATAACATTTTTGATAAACCTTTTCCATGTAGTCTTCGGATATGAAATAAAGTCAGTAACCTGTTCTTTGAAAAACATATCAATTTGGAATTTCGCCATTAATTTAAAAACATCTTGGATAAAACCCATCTTCCGTTTAAGTGTGTTGCCATAATTGAAGCTACATAATCTGACGACAAATAACAGGTACCACACAAATGACACATTGCCATTTGCAAGCTTATTCCAAAAGTTCAGCTTTCTCTCTTCTACCATACTCCACAGATCCATCAGACCGATACATTGCGAAGTAACCGCAGTAGATGATCGTTGCGGTAGACCAACGCAGCGCCTACAAGCGTGTCTTAATGTTACATTTACTTGGTCAGTTGCTTTTTGGGTATAATTATTCCACAATTCGCATCCATATACTATCCCTGGAATAACCACAGAAGTCAGTATAGTCTTACTCGTTAAGGGGTCTAACCCATTATAATGAATGCCAACACCTACAAGGGAATTAAGCGTACGTCTTCCTTTTTTACATGAGTCGAGTATGCCTTCATCGTCTTTCAGGTTATATACGAAGCTAACTCCTGCGTAAATGGTGCTCGTTACCCAGGACAGTTCTTTCTCGCCAAGATGAACAGTGCGATTAAATGTCAGCTTCTGACGGTTTAGTGTAAACTGCATAGCGTTACTCTTTTGTGGGTTATAATTAAGTCTCCATTTGCATGAATATGTATGTACAATGTCTAATTCATGTTGAAGATGGTCCATGGAAGCGGACAGGACCATGGTATCGTCCGCTAGCAAAACACCCGGGACATGTACATTTCCTACTTTCAAACCGTGATTGTTAGTGTCAAGTTCAGCTATCAGATCATTTATTATTACCAAAAAACACCAAGCAGATAAAGTTCTTCCTTGTCCGACGCCTTGCAACACCGGATACCGTTTGCTCAGGATTTGATTATAAAGCACAGACGCTTCAACGTTTCGATAAGAGTCAAACAAAAGACGCCAAAATTTCCCATTGAAACCAAGATGGTATATTTTGTACATCATTCCGGTTATCCATACACTGTTAAATGCCTTCTGGTTGTCCAAAAAGGCAGCGAATACTTTTGAATCCTGTTCTAGATAATGAGAAATTGATTCTTTTGCCACAAATGCTGCAGTTATACTACGGAAGCCTTGCTGTAGCGGATGAGGAAAATCCAGTTCAGAACATTTCTTCCATACTCTTTGATAGAGAATTTTTTCAAACAATTTTTGAATAACAGGAGTGAGGGTGATGTCCCTATAGCTGTTCGGATCTAGTTTGTCTTTCTTCCCTCCTTTGAACAGACTGATCACAACACCATATTTGAAATGCCCTGGGTAATGTTCGGTATAGATTATTCCGTTGTAAATTTTTACTAAAATGACAAGCGATTCATCGTTCAAAAGCTTTAAATGTTCCGCCACTATACCATCATGTCCACCAGCTTTCCCAGAATTAATTTCGCGCAATGCAAGCTTCAATTCATTAAGCGTTACAGGATTGTCACATATTGAATCACAGTTATTAAAACTTTCTGATTCTAGTTTGCATACACGCTCGGTTATATAAGTCATGAATTTATTATCGAAATGTTCTTTTTCAAGTGGGCTTGCAAGGAGACTATAATGGTTTCTCCATGCGTCTCGTACAAGGTCAGGATCGCGTACTATGTCACCATTAACGCGAAGTTCCGACGATCCGTTACCCGCGTTATTCCCGCGTCTAGCCCTTACAGCTTTATAAAATGTACCTGTATCTATTTCGGCACATTGCCCAAGTTTTTGAAATTGCTCTTGCTCATACTCTGTCTTTGCTCTGATAAGTTCATTCGTAAACAGCCTCTTCACGTGTTTGTATTTAGCATAAGACTCAAAAGTGTGTCCCCTAGGACGACCTTCAGATATCCAAATTGACCTCATGTGCCTCATGTCCTTATGTAGCGTTTTCACATTATTTTATCCATTTTTTATTATTTATTTCTAATACTTTGGACGTTTAAACATGCAATTGATAGTAAGGATCCCGAGACCCGATCTTCTTGTAAAATAGGAAAGGGATTGGTAGAATTTGATGCAGACGAAACACTAGATGTGGAAGAAGGACCCGGATTTGGGTGTATATCACCTCCGAGGATCAGCATAAGGATGGACATGTAGCTTAATAATAGAGAGCAGTGAATGATTAAGATCAAAATGGCCAGTGTATATTTATAACTGTAGTGTTCGGGAGGACTGTGTGTTTCTTCATTCTGATAGCTAGAAGAAGAATACGAAAAGTTAATGAGGAAATACGATAATAATGCCTTTTCCTTAAAGATGATCAGCAAATTGACAAGCAATACTGTATGTAGATTAAATTTAATTTGTAATCTGCGCGCCGTACCACAGAAATTCCCTATTCTTGCCCTGTATAAAGTGATATTAACACCAGTCATGTTATAGATTCAAGTGAAAGGAGAAACATATACAATGGGCTAAGAACTAGGGATTCTATGGAGAATAAACTGACTAAGATTTCAGAATAGGAGCAGCTGAACCTGAGACAGATGGGACATGAATAACAGAAAAAACAAAAACAAAAGTGTAACATATATACACATGGTAATACATTGCTATTGAGTATACGTGAGAAGAGAAACAGCGTGAAAAAATGGGGTGATAAAATAATTTAAAATGCCCCATAAATGTACTTGAGAGGGTATATGTTCAATACCGTTATATTTACAAATAAACATACAATAAATGGAAGTGTTGTAGAACAAAAAAAAAATAAAAAAAAATATATATATATATATATAATTTACACACACACACACACACACACACACACACACACACACACACATATATATATACACACAATACATACACACAAAAAATATACATACATACATACATACATACATACATACATACACACACAAACACACACACGCACACACACACACACACACACACACATACACACACTTATATACACACATACCTATACCCATACATACACATACATACATATACACACATGTACATACACATACATAATATGTGTAGTACTTACACTCATTCACATACGCAGACTCGCACACAGAATATATTACTTTCATGCATGCCATACTTCCAAATACCATTTCCAGAATTAGACAATGGCATGTTAAAAGAAACACACAAAAATAATTGAACATAGATTGCTTAACAATATAGGTATGTTCGTATGAATTTATACCTGTTATGAAATTATGGAATTATTTGTTTATGTTAAGTGCAATCGCTACCAACATATGCATGTATAAGGCCACATAACAAATGGATAACTGTTGTATTGGATACATCATGTGAAAATAGGACTGTTAACTAAACTTGAAATTTGCGTACGTGATCAGGAAAATGTCGAATTTAAAGTTGAACCGTAAGCCTTTTAACGAAGATCACGTAACTTACACCTAAATACGTTAGAGTAACTTCCCCTTTGAACAAAACAAAAACAAAAGAGAAAAACTGCACCAAAGTCATGCATTGATAGTAGGGAAGTCTTTATAAATAAAGAGATGTAAATACCATGAATGATGCTGCCACAGTTTTCGCCAGGAAGTAAAAACAATTGAAATACATTTACACTTGGAAAAATCCAAGCTGAAGTAATGATGTTCAAGCAGACTGATGTCAAATCAGGTATCTGGCGAGATAATAAAAAAATCTTATGCTATTAAAGTTTCGGGCGTGTAGTGTAACAAAAAGGTTATTGAACGTATATAGATCAGGCAGGACACGCACAAACAAACTAGTACTGAGTTGTATTTTAGTCACATGTAAGCACGATGATAGTGCATGGACGATGTTACTCACAGAGTTTATATATGATCTCGTGGTTTAATTTTCGGTGTATCATAAGCATAAATATATATACATAATATATATTTATTACAATTTACAGAGTATAAAAGATAAATCATCGATCTTATTCAGATCAATTTATAACAAGATGTATGAATATGATCAACTCCAGTAAATCAGACTAATAGATCAGGTCATTTCCAATCAGGAGGAAAATACCGAGTACTAAATTACAGTAGTACAGCAATTTTATTTCCAGTACACAAAACAAGACAGTCTGCAGATATGAATCATGTTGAAACCTTGCACGGTCCCCGGACCGCTCCTTTTATACGACAAGACACTTTATACCTTCGGCGGCTGTCCATTGCCTTGATGCCGATAGGTAACATAGAATACCCTCAAGGGTGACCACTAATGAGGGCACTAGCAGCGGAAGTAGCAGCTTTGGCTGACAGACCATTTACAGTTGAAGCAGCAGGAATGTTCGCGAGATCGGATTCTGTTCTTATCACACGAACTTTATCGTACTGATCTTTAATAAAGATTTTACCGTCCACCGTCCAAGTTTGTTTAAGGACCCCATCCTTAACCAAGCGACGAGCTTCGTAAGCGAGTTTGCTCCTGAATTGTGTTAAGTCTTCATTAACCAAGCAATACAGTTGAATGAAACACTTGGACAAGAATGGGAAATACAGTTGAATAAAACAGTTGGCCCAGAAGCAAACTTCATTAAAGAAGACCAAAATCAGATATAGCTATCTGTATAGCCGATGCATTAAGCTTGCTGCAAAGATTTAAAAAAAAAAATATCACTGAAACATTAACTGGTTAAAATAAAAAAAATGAAAAGGAAAGAAAAAAATCTGGTTGGGAAAGACATGTTCTGCAAAATTACATATTTTGTCGCAATGCGATGTAAGCACGAAACCGAGTTTAAAATGATTACCGTAATGGTGGATATTTTGTCGCAGAAAACGATCACCAAAGTAAACAGATTAAAATCGGTCATATATTTTTTACCTTCTTTCTTTGGCTCATTACCGAAAAGACAAGGAATCGTAAGGTTTTAATCAAATCGTTATTTTTAGATAAAACATACCACCAAGGAATGGCTATCATTTTTTTACGACCATGGGTTGATTAGATATTACACAAGATTACCTGGGTTAATGACTTTTCAAATCAAAATTGTCTTGACATTATTGTAATTAAAATGTTTGACGTAATGAAGTCAACATAATTGTTAATACAAGAAATTTGCTTTTACATGAAGTTCATATTACATTTTTCGAAATGAGATTTAGAAAAAACAAGCGAAAATCGAAAATTGAGATAGCAATAGTGCTATTAACGCATCCTTGATCTTTGCTTGCCTTTGATTAATTTTATAAAAATCGATATAAAAATCAATATATATTTGCGAAATACAGTTATCCAAAAATGTTTCTCCGTTTCCGTAAACAGACGTTTTTCCTTACATTAAAATTCATCAATTTCGGCTCATTTTTACGAATAATCGCGAGCCCGTACCGCGTCAAAACTTTTATAGAGATTTAGAGTAGTAGGTATATAAGAAAGAATCCCAATGCCTTATATTTGTTATGTTAAATGAAATATGTATGGTGGGCAAATGCAGCATTGGAAACGGTTTTGATGTCACATGACCAACTGGGTTTTATAGCCTAAGGAACTTGATGTTATAGACGTATGATGGCAACTGCCACTGCAAATGTATATTTTTGGCATTATGTATCTTAAAAATGTTATTTAAAAAAAAATAGGCCGCGGAGGCCGAGTGGTTAAGGTGTCCCCGCGGTGGCCGAGTGGTTAAGATGTTCCAACACTTTATCACTAGCCCTCCATCTCTGGGTTGCGAGTTTGAAACCTACGTGGGGCAGTTGCCAGGTACTGACCGTAGGTCGATGGTTTTTCTCCGGGTACTCCGGCGTTCCTCCACGTCCAAACTCAGGCACGTCCTAAAATGACCCTTGCTGTTAATAGGATGTTAAACAAAATAAACCAAACCAAACCAAACCCAATCTTAAAGCATTTTAAGATGGCTAATTATTCTTGATGTATAAATCAGACTTCAAAGGAAATAATCTTAATCAAGTATGCAAACCAGCTCCAGGATACATATGTCTAATCAAAGCGTTAGGTATTTACATAATCTAACATGGGTCAGTTCCGTGGACAGTGATATATTTAACCCGAGTGCAAGAGTTGCGGAGTGCTGGCCAGCCAAACGTTTACACGAGGGTTGAAATATCCTTGTTCGCAGAACAGACCCAAGTTCGATACTACATGTATTTTTCTCACATACTTGCAAGCAAATGTAAGTTTTTATGATAGTTTTTCATTTGGCCATCTGCATTGCTCCTTGAGATGTGCGTCAAACTTAATGACGTCATAATTTATGACATGGATACTCAACGTAAAAAATGACGTAAGGTTATTGTGAGCAGCGTCATATGGTGCGTGCCAGCTGTCTGTACCCCCTTATGTGGGATCGATTTTTCTCTCGTCCCTACCGGTATCATACTGGTCTGTCCAGGTAAATACACCCATGCTTGCTGTGTGTGTATTACCTCGCTTCCGGTGTAGGATAGCCACGCGCGCGCAATGATACAAAAGTAGGTCGCCGAACCGAAAGTACATGTAGATCTACCTATAGATTTGTAAACACATCGTCTGCTCCATGTGCTAGGCCAGATGTAATATTTATTTTTATTTATGATATAAATTATGTAACACGTTCTTTTATTGTTTTTTATTAATAAAACATGGAACTATATTTTCACGCGAAAGGACACACTAGCTTGGCCGACATCAAGTGATTTGGCTTCGCTTGCAATGACAGGGCTGCTGAAACAACGTTAGACTGTGGAAATGAATGGTTTCCTTCGTTTTTAGAACAGCAAACGTCGTTCGCATATATGGGTATGGTAAATCGATTGGCGCTGTTCTTTTTTTATTATATGCAGGAGAAAAAAAGTTTGGGTTGAGAAAAAATGGAGTCTATCTGAGAAAGCTATCGACAGATAGTGCCTATTTTTGCAAATTTTAGGTTGGGGGATGAGAGAAAGATACCCAATCATATGTGGTTCATGTAGGATAGGGATATTTTACCCTCTGGGTCACAAAAGTGGTAAAACCCTCGGCGGAGCCTCGGGTTTTACCACATTTTGTGACCCCTCGGGTGGAATATCCCTATCCTACATGAACCACATATGATAGAGTCTTATAATCTTCTCCCTGGTAACCGCGGGATAACCATGTGAAGTATGTGAGAAACACTCTGCCCCATTGTTTTGTATACTCAACTGTGACTACTTAAGGAAATGAATTAATTGGACATGTCAAACAGATGAGCTGTTTGTTTGGCTGATATGGAGACGCATCAAGCTTTCTATGCAGTCTGCGATCAATAAAATACTGGAAGAAAAATGGACGAAACTTAAGTGGATATTCAAGAAGATTCAACCGTCTGAGCGACATGATTATTGATAAGTAGATAACACAAAGCTTTGCGGTTTGAACTCAAAAAAAGAATATGTGTTCTTCGATCAAATCTGAAAGTGCTTTAAAATATATATGAAAGAGAAATATCGACATGTGCAATTTGAGTTCCCGAAATAAAAAAAAAAAGAAAAAAAAAAGAAAAAAACGGCAAGAAAGAAAAAAAGAAAGAAAAAAATCCTCTTCGTATGTTTCTTGTGAACGGATAAAATCCGATAACGTTAATTTGGGAAGAAGTCAGAACATTCAAACTTGGTGATAACAGTGATCGTATGGGCCTAAACATCAGATATATATTTTACTTCAGCTATGTTAATTAGTTCACAGGACCCTAATGGAATTGGAAATGAGCATCTATCGTTTTGAACTGCTCGATAATAAAAGAAGAAGCGTTTAGCTTAAAAGAAAACAACGCGTGTCGTATTTGAAACCAATAACAATTAGAGGCATATCTTTCAAGCGTTTGAAGGACTCCGTTTGTGAAAAATTACAATTCCTTTCGTATTCCTTTGAAGTTTAATGAGAACGTATCGATATGGGCTAACCGTTATTGATCTTTTTATGTCCTCTATTGCTATTCACTTAAATTAAAAGCGTATCATTGTTATGAAATCTATATTTAAATGTGGTTCAAAGCACTCATTTGAACCATGGGATCAGCAGATCTAGATCATGTGAATGTTTGCAAAGGTATGAAAAAAGACCCGAGGGAAACATAGATTACAGGTAGTGTTGCCTTGATTTGTGTACAAATGATAAAAATAATGAATGGAATTAACATCCTTGTTGCTTTTTATATAAAATGTGACTACCGGATCAATTATTGTCATTTTCGTTACATTACTGACTTTTAGATGACTGGTCTGTTTAAGACATTGTGAAGTGTAATTGCATCAAAGATTGATTGTTTCCTTACGCAGAAGGAGATCTGCATCATCAACAATCCCTGGTTGAAGACCTAAGAGACTTGTTAATCATGTAATAAGCGTGTGACTTGTGGAGTTTGTCCGGATGGTACAATTCCAAGGGAAGGAACGAGATGAAATAGTACCGTCCATCAAGAAAGATCAATTCATATGGCAACCAAACATGGCATTTGCTATTCGCCTACAGAAAAATGAACGCTGATTAATGATTACAAGTTCCATATGTATCATGATTATAACAAATACACATAGATTTTGCGAGGTATGAGTGAAATATTAAATTCGGCTTATTCTGCTTTACGAAGACAACAAGATATGACCGACATGGGTAGGTATTCTAGGTGTTTCGACAGGGTAACACTATTCTGCTTCTTTGACCACACCTACAATATGAATTGGGATATCTTGTTCCACAAATATACAGGGTTTTGCTAAAGCAATACACATCCCCTCCCAGCACCCGCTGGCTATTATGGTTCCTCACAGGTTTCTAAAATTAGATCCAAACCCTTGAAGGAATAAAGCTGCTAAAACGTTTAGAAAAGTGTTTTTTTTCTTCTAAAATTAGATATGTTCACTTTGACCCTAATAGCAATGAAATTCAAACTTGTCCGAGATATTATAGTTCTTGTTTAATTGTGTAAAGTTGAATCAAAATCATTTAAGAAATTAAATGGATAGAACGCTGACCAAAAAGTATGTTTCGTACATACGTACTCACGCACGTGCAGGACGAACGGACGTAGTGAAAGACTGTACTCTTCCTTCTCCCTCCTCGACGGTTTCACAAGTAGTGAACTAAAATAATTATACGAAACGAAACAATGCAGCAAAAAACAAAAAGTAAACGAAAAAAAGTAAATATGCAAAACTGCTATGCATATTGAAGAGCATTGCGCACGCATGACTAATTACCGGTTAACGAAATGAATTATTTCCTAGTGAGTTCATGATAACGATTTTAGGAATATTCAACATAGCATCGAGTAGAGGGCAATCAAGTAGCATTGGTTAATTACATGGAAATTACTTCTACATAAAGAGGTCTTTATTTCGAATTTTGTCTCATTAATTCAATGATTCTTAGGTTGATAGCAAGGTTGGTTGACATCAAGAAAGCAAATTGCAGCATTTCCCCAATATGTTACCAGTTCAAATGTACCAATACAATATTTTTATTGGGTAGTGAAGTTAGATGTGTGTTGTGAAGATGCGATAAATCTCTTGTAAGTTGATCTCTCTATCTGTATTTATGCTTTTGTATTAATTCTTATGTAATTTTACTGCTTCCGTTAAATACATTTTTATTATAAGTGCGCAATAAAGAATAAAAGTTTTTTTTTTTTCTATTCTTTGGTTTGGTTTATTTTGTTTAACGTCCTATTAACAGCCAGGTTTTGGAGATGGAGGAAAGCCGGAGTACCTTGAGAAAAAAACACGTAGGTTTCGAACTCGCAACCCAAAGGAGGTGGGCTAGTGATAAAGTGTCAGGACACATTAACCACTCCTTTTTTATCCAGTTCGGGAACAAGAAATAACAGTTTATAATGAAATTAATGGAAAGAATATAAATAATCCTCGATATTATTCACATAGTGCAACACATAATGACCCATTTTAAGACCAGACAAGCCTATTGACCATGTCGTTATTCCGAAGGGTACACTTTGTTTTGGTATATTGGGTGTTTATCATTTCGAATTCGTTTGTGTTTGTGTTTGTGTTTTGTTTGCTTCGTTTATTCTGTTTTGTCTTGCTGCTGTTTACGATGATGTATATATAGTCCTAACCTTTTGTGTGATAATATTATTGTTTTCCATATATTATATTTATTTGGTCATTTTACGAAAATGTATTAGAAGTTGCATTTTCATAGAGATGAATAAATAAAAACATTGATTTTCCAATCAATGTCGACGGCACGATGCTACAATACCTGCTAATGTTGTTATGGTGGACTAGAGTACTCCTGTACTGTAGCCCAAACAAAAAAATGATTACAGCCATATCGACAACAGTGCCTGGGGAGACATAATAGAGACGGATAACGTTTTTTCTATCATACTTACATTACATCCATAATTGTAGTAATGGTGCGATTAACCCCCAACAATCACAGCCTTTGCGTTTTGCGTTTTTCAGATTTCGATCGATGAGGAGTCCCTCCAATATCTTGATACTGAATCTGTCCATTGCTGACTTCATGGTGTCTTTGGCGACACTACCAGCTGTAGGAATTGGCAGCCTTGCTCAGGAATGGGTGTTTGGAGGAACTGGTAACCAAAATTCCCTATTAACGTACATCTTTGAACCACAGATTATACATGTTTATTTTTGAGTCAAACAGTTTACATAACACGGCTTCTAAATTGCATTACTTTTGTAGAAATAGCATTGTACCCCTGATTCCGTTACCATTTTGGTAATGGTTTGATATAATCTGAAACGTTCGATACAATGTAATTACCCCTTTTCATATTTACCCTTGGGCTAAACTCTCGATGTCAATCCAGGATCAGCTGAACATTCTGCGACGCTCTCGATATACGTTGACCTCCGTTCTAGTCCTTTACCTCATTTCCTGCTGTTTACGTGGTATAAGCCGAATCATATGTTATAGAAAAAAAAGAAAAAGAAAGGGAAAAAAAAGAAAAAGAAAAATAAAAGAAAAAGAAAAAAAGGCAAAGGAAAAGAAAAAGAGAAAATAAAAGAAAAAAAAGAAATAAAAACATAAAAAAAAAGAATAAAAAAGAAAAGAAAAAAAAAAAAAAAAAAGCACCACAAAGGTCAAATAACATCAATTTGTTGTTTAAACAATGGGTCCATTTTTTTCTAAGGTGCGTACAACTTTTAACATGAAATAAGTTATATTGTTCTTTATCTGTAACCAAAACGATTACCTACTTGGTGACATGACGTAGACTAGGTAACACAAAAAAGTGTTTTTGGTGAGCTATCATTTCTATTTGGCACTTGGTTTTCGTAGACTTAACGACACAAAGCACACCCAATGTCTTGAACAATATAAACCTTTGAGTGAAAATTATCTATTACTCATAAAACAGAGAAAATGGCCATGGATAATATTTTGAAATATATCCTCATGGTGAATTTGAATATCATCTAATATAATTCAATTTGTATTACAGGTTGCATGGTGTATGGGTTCCTCGGTGCAGGAACCAGTATAGTGTCGATTATGACTCTAACCTTGATTGGAATAGAGAGATGCGCCGTCATAGCCTTTTCTAGGAAAATGACTCAAAGGAAGTTAGTTGCATTGATAATATTCACGTGGCTTTATGGAATATTTTGGGCGATAATGCCGTTAGTCGGATGGGGAAGATACATAATTGAAGGCAGTCAGACTTCCTGCACGTTTGACTTTCTCTCACAGGATAAGTCAACCAAATCCTTTGTCGTTTCTTTACAAGTTTGTGTTTTCCACATACCCGTCTGTCTTTTGTTTTTTTCATATATTTCAATATTTGTTAAAGTTCGACGTCATGAACAAATGATGGACAGACTTAAAAAAGAACATTTTTTAAGATCAAAACGGCTTGACCGGGAGACAAGGGTAGCGAAATCTGCTTTGATTATAACTTTGGTGTTCTGTTTGGCATGGTTACCATATGCTGTTATATCAATTATTGGTTGCTATGGAAACGCTATGCTTGTCACTCCGATGACATCAGCACTTCCGGGATTTTGTGCAAAGCTTTCGACGTCAATCAACCCCATTCTATATGCTCTTTGTCATGAAAAGTACAGGAACAAAATAGGACACGATATCAGATCAGTGATAAGATGCACTCTTTCAACTGTTAAAATTCCAAAACTATGACTCTAATTAATGAAAAGCTTTTGATGGTGATTGCAAATACATACAGAATAATTACTGAAAGGCAGTGATGAATACATGTATACAAATTGTACATAAACTACATCGGCATGAACTGATTTCCCGTGAAGTTTTAAACAGATATACAGATAGCTAAGAGCATCATGTAACAATATCATTACGGTCTCTTTTTTGGACTAACGTCGAAAGAGCTTACGATAACTACGGGTTTCTTTGTGAAATACAACATGTGTACACTCGTCTTAAAGATAAATATTTGGTTTCATCTTGAAACTTCGACTCAATGTCACAATCATCAATTTTATTTTTATATAATAGAGACAAGAAAAAATATTTATAAGGATCAAATGAACAGAACCATTGAAACATAAAAACCATGTTACCACTTGACTGAGTGTATCATTAAACAAAACGTATGTTGGACGATAGCTTGTTTTGTTATTGATATACAGACCTACGAAAAAACGTAAGTTTATTTACAATTGTAATTATCTTACATAAATCGTTCATGAAGTGGTCATGGTGTGGGTTTCTCGATTATTTCATCATTACTGAATACATTTGAATGATTTGTGTGGTCCTATCACTGACGGTGTTTGCGCGAACAGCTTTAAAACAAGGGTACCCTACGCCCTTTCCTGATCCAAATCAGTAGCGTGTATGCCTAACCCTGGTATTAGTCTCTGCTTTAACTCTCCTTAGCATTGACCTCATCAAGATGTTTATTGTCATTTGAAGGATATTATTCCACTCCTCTAGCTCGTGCAACAAATGTTCGATTCGGGGACATATCTGGCCTAGATGGTGTCCAATAACAATCTAATTAAAATCAGACTTGTAATTTTCCTCTCACCTATGGTACTCTGCGATACACTACAATACCAGATCTAACGATGCCCCGTAGGAGTTCATCTCAGCATGACATTTGAGCTCAGCCAATCAACGCGCCGCCTATGAAATAGTCCGATGTGATTTCCTTATTTGGAAGCATAAACACTTAAGCAACGTTCCTGAGGTATTGCGATGGTCGAGAGCAACGGCAAACAACATGGCTTCGCCCACTCCGGCTCACCAAGAAACCTCAACGAATTAATTATTTAACAGACATGTGCTGTCTGATTGGTTTTCCCTTCATCGCACGAGGGAAAGACAGTGAAGGCAACAGCGTCGCGAAAAAGTTAGTCTGAAAGGGATTACTGTATAATTATAACGTGTACTGCAGTGCGGTAACGATTTTTGAAATTCAGTTGGCAACACAATCCGTCCTGTCGACTAGATATTTTTTAAATGCTTTCTGTTCTTCTTTCAATGTAACGTCCAGAGGATTAGCAATATCTTTATTATCGTGGCCATTAACATAATGCAGTTATGTTTGTGAAATTATTTAATTTTGCGTATGTATTTCAAATCAAGCGCTGAATTGAGTCGTAAACACTAAGGAAACGCAACCGAAGGCTCGTATAAGACGCTTTGTCATTGGCTGATTAATGACGTCATTGAACAGTTTTCATTGGCTTATATTTGAAGCTCAAAGGTCATGCTGTGATGAGCTCCTACGTGGTATCGTTAGATCTTATATTGCAGTGTATCGTAGAGTTTCGTAGGGGGTGAAAATAACAAGTCTAATTTTAATTAGATTGTGCCCAATTAAGAACTTGTTTGAGTGAGAGAGTCACGACAAACCCGAGCAACATGGGGTTTCGCGTTGTCCTGCAGAAATGTAAGGTTATGTTGATGGATAAAAGGAAAACGTATGGTCTCAAGATATGATACTGATATCTTAATGTTGTAAGTTTACCATGGGTAACCATGTGAGGTGTTTTCACGCCTTAATATAACCATAACATAAAATACACTCCCCCTAATCTGTCGATTTCCGTTACGCATGCGTCAGAATATCGCTCACCACGACATAAAACGAGATTCGTCAGTGAACAACACGCGTCTCACGAAACCGATTACTGTAAACGTGATTATTTTTGCGGGGGCCTAATTTCGCGATTTCAATACGTAAACTATACGCGTGGAGGTAATTTTCGCAATCGAACAACTTTTGGTTGTAGTTCAAGATTACGCAAATTGATATCAAAATAATACGCGCTGGGGAAATTTTCGCGAACAAAAGGAGTCCGCGTAACTAGTGAAAATTTTCCCCTCACGTAAATTTCAACGATGCCAGTGAGTGCATGTGCAAGCAGCCATTGCATCCGACGTTGGCGGACACACATAGGGACGTCGTTACCTTAAATGAAACTTCCGCAATCTATTTCTAACCGTTCGTTGACACATTGGCCGACCATGAGAACCATGAAACCTTGACGTGCCGTCTCCATCGTTGTCTGAAATCGGTTACGGTTTCTTGACATGTGTGTTACTTGTTTCCGCGAGCATGTTGACCTTGACCTTCAACTTTGACCTTCTTTAAAAAAAATAACTTACTTTGTATTTCAACCAACTCAGCGTGTCTTATGATAAATCTTGTTCTTCGTTTCTGCGGACCTGTTGATCTTCACAATCAACATTGGCCTACATTATATGACCTACGCAGTCTATTTTATAAACCAATATATATCTAGTTCCACGTAAGATGACAAATGAGTGATATTACCCTGTTGAAGCCTTACGACTACCTACTGTACTGTACCGATCCTTTCTCCTGGATTAAGTGGTGCTTCCTTAATGGCATCGTGTCAATTTAAGAGCAATGAACGGTATATTAATCTTATCCGAACCTAATAAATGCGATCGGAGAAAGCCAATAATTTGCCGTGGAATAATCTGGCTTTGGCATCAAACCTTGTCGTTCCTCCAAGAGTAGGGGAGCGTAATATGTATAATGTCAGAAATAACAAAAACTACACCGTCCAAAATAATAGATTATCCATTTCTTATGAGTCTTTGTTTCCGTCTACTGTTAGGTTATGGAACAATTTACCAATCGATGTTAGAGAGCAACCATCCATCAGTTGTTTTAAATCTAAAATCCAACACAATATTGACCCGTTGCCTTTATTTTATCATGTAGGAAACAGAAAGTTAAATGTTTTACATACAAGGTTGCGACATGCTTGTAGCAGTTTAAAATATTACTTGTTTCGAGTTAATATAATTAATGATCCATCATGTGAATGTGGAAATGAATGTGAAAATGTTGTGCATTATTTTTTAGAATGTATATTATATAGAAGACAACGTGAAATTTTATTCAACAACATCTCTCCATATTGTAATGTCACAATCAATGTTGTTCTTTGTGGTTCTCCAAACCTGTCAGACGTGCAAAACGGATATATTTTTAAATCCGTACAGACCTATATTAAAATTAGTATCGGTTCTAAGGTCACTTAAGAATATTTCACTTCAATAGATCCCCCCCCCCCCCTTTTTTTTGTTATTCTTTTCTTCTTCATGGCTTTTCAGCTCTCCTCTTCTTAACAAATATCTAACTCTAGAAAACTTAATTAGTGATAGTGTATATTATTGTAGATATGTTATAGATATACAATGTATTTTGGGAGAAGGCGTTTCTTAGTTGAGATAACTAATGTGCCTTATCCTTGTTGTTATATTGAACAATAAAAATATGTTTAAATCAATTTAAAATCAACCTTGTCCAAAATGAGCGTTATTTGATGGCGGCAGAACAATATACATGTATGCCTTACAACAGGAATTGTCAAAATGGTCATTTCACAGCAAATAATGGGTTTATTGATCAGAAGAAGCCTTTGACAAAGAATATCTGATATGTCTTTCGAATATGATAATAAGTACGGTTTTAAGCTTCGGATGTACATGGCGGTTGCTTTCATTAAGATATTGTTTGATCCATTCTGTGTTTAAAAGGGCAATCAGATAAAAGGTTTATCCGTTTTATTCTGGATTTATTTAGATTAATTATTTATATTTACACTTTTTAAGATCTATATTAACGATAAAATTGACTCGGTCATTGAAAATCAAATTTTTATTTTTTACAAAAAATGAATTAATAAGCAGTTCTAACACAAAAAAAAAACATTGTATCAGTTTATTCCCGGTTCGTCGGGTGGTCAGATAGCACAAGTGATACCGCATATGTTTTTCAACCAGGCCGTCGAGGTTTGATTCTCTGATCGGACGTGAAAAGTTATTGGTGCCATCTGCCCGATCTCGTGGATTTTCTGCGGGTACATCGGTTTTCTCCCACAGTAAGAACCTGTGCGCGCTTCCATCCGGGCGAACACCCGTGATTAATGTAAGCTGTTATATTTCCGGTAAGTCAAATATACCAATAACGAAATTAATTTAGATCCGTCTTCATACCCAGGCGATTTCAAAATAACGACCAATAGACAAACGAAAAATTAACACCTTGCAAAACAAAATGAAAGTTGGAGAACATCCGTCAGTATAATCTAATTTCTTCTCAACATCTTCGGAACTGTTTAATTACCGTAATTGTATCTTTACAAAGTTGATCAAGTCTAAGCGTATACCGTAAACAGAGATTACACAACAAGACTCTGTTGAATAATCTATTTCACACGAGTTAGTTCTTTTTCTAAAAGGTTACAAAAGACACGAGCTTTAGCGAGTTTCTGTTGTAACTTTTAAAAATAACTAACGAGAGTGAAATAAATTGCATATCCAAAAATCACGTGTCGTGTGACCTGTTTCTACCACAATAATATCGGCTTGAATCAAAGGGAAACGAGGCCAATTACAATTTCGCGTATGCAAATAAGGTTCACAGATGGCGGCCGGGACTTGGTGATGTGACGTCATATGATTATTGATGAGGTCAATAACAATTGCAGCACGGGTCAACGTATCAAAATATCTTAACCAATCAAAAGACAGGAGTTGGTCATATTTCACTAGTAGAATATATGTATCCAACAGTCGGCACATTTATACAATGGCTTGAGAGTGGAATAACACGGCGTATTGTGGTAGGATACTAGCTTGCAACTGCCACCGCATTGTCGGAATACACGCACCATATATATTTATGCTGTATACGGCAGTGATGTAAAAAACACATTTCTATCATTTTTGACACCGTTTCACTTCAAAGCGATTTTTATGACTGTTACAGGATAAATAGAATACATGGTCAGGGTATTAAAATATAAGCTGTATTTTGGCGAGGGTAAAGAAAGACAAAAGTGGCGAGCCTTAGCGAGTCACTTAATTTTGTCTTTCTGTCTCGAGCCAAAAATACAGCTTATATTTTAAGACACTGACCTTCTATGCTCTTTATATACACGAGGAGAAATACGCAACACACTAAGACGGAAATACATGTAAGTGAAGCTGTAACCTCAAAAATAAAATCGTCATGCAGTCTGTATATCCAGCTACTAAAGGGGATCGATATGAAAAACATTCCAGCCAGGTTGTACCAAAAGGCCATCTCCAAATGTACAGCAAAATATAAACCGGATGACGATGTGGTCGGTGCCCTTGAAAATACACATTAGTCAATAAATAGCCATGCGCTATAAAATGGCGTATTGCCAACCACCAACATCAAGTGTCAAGGTTGGGGGGAAAACATGACACATTCTGTTATATAATATCAGAAGCGTAAAAGGATATGATTAAAAGTGTAAACATCGAGGTAAGAGAATGACCTAAGGTTCTGTTGGGTCAAGGATTTCTGGTTGGGACTGTTTATGCATATATCCATTTGACATGGTTAAGAAATGTTTTAATTTTCATTTAAAGTGTTTATGAATGACATTTTTTATTATTGTTAATAGCTAGATAAAGTTAAATGAGATACTTAAGAAACTAGGTGCAGAAATTGTGTTATTTATTAGGTATGCGCGATTTCGTGGAGAACGCAACTGTTCTCGAATGTCATTCGTACTAAATAGTGACCTATCTAGTTGTGACGTCATAAGTGAATACTTACATAAGATAGACGAAGCAATCAATCAAATCCCAACGGGTAATATATTATATCTTAATATCTGGCATTGATCTTTGTGTTCCAATTAAGTTCTTGGTAGTTGGGGCAATGCTTTGCAATATATTAATGATTGAGAAATTACTTGAAAATATTGCGACAACTGGCGTTTCGAGCAAGAGAGCATGGCTCATGGTATAGGTTATGTACTGTAATCTGTATGTCCAATAGTAGTTTGTATACGTCACATAGAACCTGTAAATAATCATATCTACATGTACACATGTTAGTTAATTTGCCAGTAATTAGATATACCTCGGTTCTCTAAACAACTTGGATGTTATCTATACCATTGCTCATGTAATACTGGTTGTATTCAATTATCTTTGTGTAGTTATAATTAATGTGATATTTACATGTAAACTTAAGGTCACGAACCCCATAACCATATTAAGTCAGGAGTAATATATGGCAGATGCACATCAAAATTGGTATAAAAGAATCCCATTTTCCTCATATCACTGGCATTCCTAGCCGTACAACTTTTTACTTTAGTTACAGATGAAATTTGTAAACAAAAAGAGACTCAAAACAGTACATTTTTTTTATTTTTTCATATAAAAATAAAATAAAAAATAAAAAAATAGATAAATAATTATAAATAAATAAAAAAAAAAACAAGAACAACCCCCCCCCCCCCCCCCCCCCCCCCCCCAAAAAAAAACCAACAACAAAAAACAAAAACAAAAACAAAAAAAAGGAAATAAATAAATAAAACACAATTATACAAATGTATATTAATCAAACTTGTTGGCCCGGATTTAGGTTGTCGGGCATGAGACCCCAAACCTGTTCACGTCGGATCGGGGAATCGAACCCCGGCTGCCTAAGTGAAAGGCAAGTGTCTAACGACTGCGCCCTCGACCACCCACTGATTAACTTGTCTACTCGAGACATTTATAATCTACAGTAGATGTTAGATTTTAACCAATTAACCTGAACAGTCCTCAAACGGGAAAAGAGTTCCAAGACAAACATGCTTTTCATTTCCATCCTCATTCCAAAAATCGATCGATTCTCCCAGTCCTTTTCATTATGATGCGTATTGAAACCTTTCTATCTCTAGTTAATTATCTCCAAACAAGCGAAAGTAATCAAAATATGAGCAGATGAGTCGGAACAGCGGGTTACCAATCGTGTCAAAGTATTAAACGGTGTTGTCTAAAATGTTAGCATCTTTAAAGTAATTGCTATTGTGGAATATCTATCGCAATATTTTAACATATTCCGACATGTAGTTTTTTTCGGCAAAGCCGTATAATTAATTTTTCCTTGTTTTCATGGTAAATACTCAAATTTGATTGGTCGAAACATTCTCTTCATTCTTCTATAAAAGAAATTCCGAGAATGGCGCGAAAAATGTAACGTCACAATACGACAATTGACGTTGCGTATTGATTTGAGAAAAAGAGTCCCATTTAAAACCAGTAAAATTGTACATAAAAAAATGTTTTAAATTAGAAAATCATTTTCAAAAATTAATTATAAGCGTTGATGTCATACAGTTTGCAAACAAAATTAGTTTCATACCCCGATGAAACTAAAAAAAAAATGACATTATTGTTTTTTGGTCCCCGGATAAAACGCGACAGGTGGCGTTACTAGTCAAGATGAAGTATGTGGTTGGTCAATATAGTGGTAAATGGTAAATGCAAAATGCAAATTTAAAACGAAACAAAGTTAAGATTGAATGTTAGCTGAATAAGTGGATGTATCTATTCAAATGACACATTAATAAAATTATATTCCTGATTCATTTGCAGTCTTATTATCACCAAAAATGATTCAAACTACATTTACATTATAACCGCCAGCATTAAAACTATGTCGTTTATCTTTTTAAAGATGTTTCTTGTTAAAAAATTAATGACTCTATTATTCGTGTTTTTCTCCGCCCGTAAAATGTAGTCTTAAGCCTATATACAGGAGATTGAGGTCATTTCTAATACATGTAAATCAAGTCAATGTCTGGGAAATATTGATTGATGTTGTTTTGTGTAAGAGAGAAAATTGTGTTGATTTAATTGGGGTTAGGCCAATTTCCCACATACACGCTCCACACGTGTGACGTCACAGCCCGAAATACATCCATCATGACTAACAGCACCAGTGTTGATTGGCTATAAACTGATACGATTTATATTTCGGGACAGAGAAGGATGTATTTATGTATTAGATGCAGTTTTCGAAAACTTATCAAGTTATAACAATCTCACTCAGTTAAAAGAAAAAAGTTAAAAAAAAAAAAAAAAAAAAAAAATTAAATTAAAAAAACCCCAACAAAACAACAACACTTTAGCTTTAAAAATACGCCTGATATATTAATACGTGAAGTTGAAAGACGATATTTAGGCCTTCAACAAGGTTTGTTCTTCCTTTTTTATGTTTCATATCTGTCTCGTATCGATACAAAGACGAAACAACAAGGAGAAAGGCTCTGTTTGTTCCCATGAGTATGCCAAAAGTCTGTTGGAAGGGTAAGATCCCAAATGTACCAAAGATGCTGTCGGCCGCAATTTCAATTATTCTGTCATTAAGTGTGTTTAAATTAGTTGACGTGTTACACTACTGTCTAATGGATGTAGATTATTTTAAATTTCCCTGCAAATCAAAGCATAAGTGATATATTATAGATTTAAAACATTATTTCAATAATGTATATCGTGTGAAAGCTTTGATCGCATTCAAAGCCATACTGGGTAATATATTGTTACGATATTAGGCATTAAGTGTCACAAACATTCAAATTCCTTTGTCGTGAAACCTTGTAATTACGTTTAATCTCAAAGCTTATAAATAGAATACCGCACCCACTTTATATATGTAGCTAAACCGTGACTTTTGTGAGCATTTCTCGATTGTATCGTTTGAAATGTCTCTTCCTTTTTTATCCATAAGCCTACTGTCTGAATATCGTGTCGTGTAGAAACCTATACATATTCTCACCACCCCACCCATATTATATCATCACGAAGATTGTGTTACTAAATGTGGACGATATCTGATGACGTAGAACTCACATATCTGCCCACATCTGAACTTGTGACGTAATCACTCGGTGTATACTGCACAGCACTGATATAATTGTTTATTTGTCTATAGCACAAATTATATACAATTACAGCCTTTGGCTGAGGACAACATCTGGATTTATCAACCCTAGAAAACACCATATTAACCGATATTTGATTCTACATGAAAAATGTAATACAAAAACTCTAAAAAAAGTTCTATATGTCCAATATCAGGAAACCTTACATAAAATTACATTATTTATAACGCAAGCATGTAAAGCGAAATAGGATTATATTTATATTCATGGCTTGCTAAAACAACTTATTACTGTTAAGACTTCACTAAGTTTGATAATTTCAATATAACTAGGTATAGTGTGTCTTTATTTTGCAGTGTTTTAGGAAGATTGGTATTCGGTAATAACACTTATTCATTTTATAAATATGCAATGACTGTGCTTAATTGCAATCGTTGCATCTGCGAAACAAGAAATATGTTTCGCTTGCAGATCCTGATCACTAAAAAAGAAATGATTTGCTAATATGGTTTTACTTGTACACGTCTTTCATTTACTTTTAATTGTTTAATTGAAACGTAATTTTGTTATTCAATCGAATGACACTTGTTTTGTAAATGTAAACTTTATTGATTTTACAACAAGTGCGAAACAAGTTATATTAACTTACATTAATCTCGCTTGTTGGCCTGGATTAAGCGGGTGAGGGGTCTTACTGTGGGAGGAAACCGGAGTACCTGGAGAAAACTCACGTGGTCGGACAGGTGACCCCATACCTTTTCATGTCCGATCGGAGAATCGAACCTCGGCCCGCCTAAGTAAAAGGCAAGTGTATTACCACTATGCCATCCAACCACCTGTTTTGTTTAATAATACGAATACTGAATAAGATTTTGTACTTGATCACATACCCAAAGGCAGTGATTTTAATTAAATTAGTTATACGCTCTGTTACAAAAATTGTCCAAAATCCTACCAGCACGGAGACGCATAACAATAGTTTTTTTTTTTTTTTTTTATGCTAGGAAACAATCAATCTCGTCTAAAGGTCTAAGACACACTTCAGCAGAATGCATATTTGTTAGAAATAATACGGGATAATTGTAGCATAATGTTTTAAAAGAAATACTAAATTGATGTAGGATATGACATGATCAGAAAAATAAAGAACTTTACACGAGTGACCTTTGCTTTGTAGTAAACAAGAATTACATATAATAGTGTTTCTCGTATGTCATCAATTAAGTCAACACGTGGTATTTGTTATATACGGGAAAATGCTACAAAGTTTTTCTCCAAATATAAACAAGAGCTGTTGGAGAACAGCATAGCTTGTCTCGCACATGTTTGTGTGGTTCTATATACTTGATCAGATTGTGTATTCATGCAATTTTCAAAACCCTACCAGTTTATATATATATATATATATCAGCGCCGTGCCAAAAGTATTCGCGGAAAAATGGCTGGCGTTTTAGTTCGAGTTGTCTCGCTTGGAATACAAGAAGCGCTTTTTGAAAAAAAACAACACATATTTGCCTTCAATACTTGGTCAGGTGCCCCTTGGAACGTATACATGCCATTACTCTCCTGGGAATCGAATTAAATAAAGATTGCACATATTCCGAGGATAAATTCTGCCATACGGCGAGTATAGATTGGAACAACTGATAAGTGTTGATTTTGGCGGCCTGTTTTTGCAGTTCCATTTTGATTTTGAGCCAAATATTCTCAATAATATTGATGTCCGGTGATTGAGCTAGCCATAACATGCCTCGGATACCGTTTTCATGTTTCCATCTTTCCACTATATGGGCTCTATGGACGGGGGCATTGTCATCTTGAAACATATATCTTTGGTTAGTAAAATGACGGGCTAAAACTGGCCATAAATGTTCATCTAATATGTCAATATATTTTTGAGCATTTATATTTCCTTGTACATGACACAAAGTTCCAGGTCCAAACCAACTGATGCACCCCCACACCATAACAGAAATCGTCCGTCCCCTTCCGACACTCATGCACTCAGGACGGTAAGCTTCATTTGCCGGTCTCCACACGTAAACCCGGTTGGTTTATCCAATCATCACCTCGGATTCATCACTGAATATAACATTTTCCCATTGTTTATTTACAGTCCATCGCCGTTTTTCTAAACACCATGTCAGTCGCTTCTTTCGCTTGACATCTTTTAAGCTGCCCTGCAGGTAGGGCGTACGAATTGTACCTGCTGCCCCCATTGCATGATCGTAAGAGGCGACTAAATTTGGGATATTATCTTTTCTCTTCCTTCTTAACAACTTTCTTCTTCCTAATGTCACCCTTGACAATGCCTCACTTTTGGCCTTTAGTTGAGCGTTCGCCCCTTTGAGGAAGGCTTTGGGTTCTGTCCCCTTGCCGAGACATACCATATCATGCATAGTCTTTAGAAATGGTAGTTGCTACTCCTGCTTAGCGCTCAGCATGTTTGGAGTGGGACGACTGGTTCGCCCGTTGTCAGTATAATGTGACCGGGTGGGGTCTGCTGCTGGGTGTCTTCGGCAATATACTTCAGTGAGGTAGCACTATAAATCGGCAAAAGTTCCGGCCTATCACAAGGAGACTTAACACGAACATACCGCAGCCTCCCAAAACACACATACGCACTCACCACACGCATGCATGTCGCACGCACGGGAGGCCGTCCTTAAATGACCTTAGCTGTTAATAGGACGTTAAACTAAATAAACCAAATCAAACCAAACCAAACCAATTGACCATGACGATCTATTTTGGTAGTGGGGGAATCACTAGGGTCACGTGATATTTTACCTGTATATTTAGCCCAGACTATCAGCGGAAAACAACCATACCTCTTTCGTATGCTTCTAATTTTGCTATTTGGCCCCTGTGCCAAATACGATCAAAAGCTTTAGATATATCACAGAGAAAAATGCATGTATGTTTTTATTCTTCTAAGGCAATACGTACATATTTTAAAATGAGCAATTTAAAATATATATATATATATTACACGCTCGAACACTTTTGGTTTGTTTGCTTGTTTTGTTTAACGTCCTATTAACAGCCAGGGTCATTTAAGGACGTGCCAGGTTTTGGAGGTGGAGGAAAGCCGGAGTACCCAGAGAAAAACCATCGGCCAACGGTTAGTACATGGCAACTGCCCCACGTGGGTTTCGAACTCGCAACCCAGAGGTGTCGGGACACATTAACCACTCCGCCACCCCGGCCGCTCGAACCAACTGTAGATACACGTAGTAATGATATAGGTCTATAATTACATGGCGTATGTCGATTTCCCTTTTTGAAAAGCGACATAACAGTTTCAAATGTCCACTTAACTGGATATATACGCGAGGAGAGTAATATATTGAAAAGTACATGTATTTCAAGTGGTGTGCAGAAAGAATTAGCAGTATACTTCAGCACATGAGGACGGATCCCCTCCCCTTCCGAAGCTTTCCCGAGCCTTAAAACCTGTAAAATATCTTTAATTTCTGAATGATTTAATCGCAAAAATACAAAACGTTTATCACTTTTAGATTCAACCAACGGAAGTGAAATATTACTAACCCGAGTTTCCTCTATCCCTGACACCATGTCTGATGTAGGGCCCCTACACCAGACATGGTTTCAGGGTAAGAATATTACCATCATTAACACGGTTTATACTACAAAAATAGTCATTGAATTTGCAGGCTTCATCGACATCGTTGTAGTAAGTTTTGGTAGTGTCCACCTGATTTCACGAGTCGTTTTACAAGTTTCCAGTACGATTTTGGGTCAAATAAACGTAATAATATCGTCTATAAGTTCATGAACGTTCTCATAAATTCTTTTCTTCATATTGCATGTTTACTTAATTTTCTGAGATCCACATTTTTTCAGAGAGAGAGAGAGAGAGAGAGAGAGAGAGAGAGAGAGATAGAGAGAGAGAGAGAGAGAGAGAGAGAGAGAGAGAGAGAGAGAGAGAGAGAGAGAGAGAGAGACAGAGAGACAGAGACAGAGAGACAGAGAGAGAGGGAGCGAGAGAGCGAGAGCGAGAGAGCGGGAGAGTGAGAGACAGAGAGACAGAGGGAGAGAGAGACAGAGAGAGAGACAGACAGAGACAGAGACAGAGAGATAGAGAGAGTGAGACAGACAGACAGACAGACAGACAGACAGACAGACAGACAGACATTTTCATAGTTTATCTTATCGACATTACGCAATACTCTGTCTCGCTCATGCCACCACTTAAAATCAATTAATTAGGTCAAATGAATAAAAAATAATACCACGGTTGACTTATCAAAGATCTAACAATATCTCGCTCATCTTAATAACATTTAATAATCTTATTTGATATGGAATTCGACCCAATTATCAACACGTGTTATAGGTAATGTTACGTATTTCATTATATAACACCTCATTATATATAATTATATACCTCAAGTATCACAATATGTGCGCTTCACGATAGAATCTGTTAAAGCAACACGATCACAACAGTAATGAAATGTATATAGTCTATAATTTAATAGATTTGTCATTGCTTTGAAATAACATTAACTAATTAAATTATTAACTTGTATACGTTTTCTATGTTATGAAACGGGGTGTACTTTGATTACTTTGATCATAAACCGCAAATGAGAATATACAAATGTATTCGTTTTTCCCCCCAAGTTTTCCATAACATGTTTTATTAGCCGTTCGAACGACGACCTCATTTTTAACATTATGTATGTTTGGGCCGATGAAAATGGGTGCTTCAAGCAAGATTAAGTTATCATTGAATAATAAAAACCAGAAATGTTACACTTCCAAATTTCATAATACCGATAATGTATTAGAAAGTGCTACATGTTTTTGCATATTAAAAAAATCTATAAATAATATATCGAACGATTTTGTATCTTCTCTGAAATATTGAACAAATATTACCCCTTGATTATAACCCCTCCCCCTTTATAAAATGTGATATTAAAATGACTGTTCAGTATCTTGTTTTACTAAATGACATTATTCACCCGTATAAAGAGCCTGTCGGTTGTAATCATTGATTTATTAGACCATGCACATGCATGAAGATATACAAAACAACGTTAAAGATTTGGCTGATAGCGTGATTCTTATCTGCGCGATAACAATTAACAGTTACTCAATCTACCTTAACAAGATCTGAAATCATTAATTGAATCCCTATATAAACTATTGGCGCGTCCACACAACAGACACTTAGCGATTTAACATCAACACCGCGCAACCAGAATCCCCGGGTCGAAAATGGCGAACAGAGTTTACGTATTTTTCGTTTTATTTTCGTGTTTTCGTGTTGCTGATTTTGCGGCTTCCACCACTCAAAAGGACATTTACACCGCCATAACCTCCGGATATACAAAAGAGGTTCGCCCTGTGTCAACAGCAAATAGTGTTTTGAACATAGAAGTTATGGGCTATCTATTAGCCATCAACGACTTTGACGAAGTTGCGGGGACCCTTGAGTCTGTAATTGTTCTGGGATTAAAATGGAAAGATGAAGCGCTGATTTGGAACGCTTCTACTTACAATAACGTAAGCTATATAATCATCCCGCAATCTAAAGTTTGGGCTCCAGAGCTCTTCAATGTGAAAGCCGCAGATACATTTGTCCCAATAGGCAGTGGTACTTTCAAAGTATCTATTATGTTTAATGGGGACGTACAAATGATGCCCGGGGGAATTATGAAAGTCAAATGCTCGCCGGATGTAGCCAAATTTCCTTTTGACGTCCAAAACTGCTCACTGGAAATACTACCGTGGATGTACATGGCTAATGATATACTACTCACTGCAGTTGCTGCAGAACTCGATTACACGTATTACGAACTGAATGGGGAATGGACAGTTACGAAAACCGAACTGAGATCTATAAATAAAAATGGATATCCTTTTCTGACGATTAGTCTCATGTTAACGAGACTTCCACTGTACCACATAGTGAACACGTTGATTCCGGTATATTTCCTCGGCTTCCTCAACCCGCTTGTCTTTATCCTGCCCTGTGACTGTGGAGAAAGGTCCGGATACACCTTGACCATGTTACTGTCATACACTGTATTCATGATGGTTATCAACGCTTCATTGCCGCAGACATCTAGTCCAATGGCGGCCCTTTCATTCGTGACTTTCGGAGCGCTTGTTTTCAGTGGTTGGATCGCAGTTTTGAACTGTTTCCAGCTTCGCATGTACCACCGAGAAGACGATGTCCCCGTGCCTCTTTGGCTTGTGAGACTGATTAACATTCTATCCTGTTCCGGTTACAGAAAGGTCAAACCGGAAGTCGCCGTGGTCGGAGATGCCGAAAACATGCAGGTTTCGAGGGTAAACAAAGATGACAATACAGTTGATTGGAAACGTGTAGTCGACGTCCTGGACATATTTTATCTCAAGTTTATATATATTACTTTTACTCTTGGTACCATAATCGCGACGGTGTACTTATCGTCAATGTAGGTCCATGTTCTGGAAATGTTTCAGCTAGGAATCATGTGTAAGTTTTAAGTTGTTGCCGGGATGTATCTTGTAGTCATTAAGGAGGGGGCGCGGTGGCCTAGTGGTTAAGGTGTCCCGATACTTTATCACTAGCCCTCCACCTCTGGGTTGCCAGTTCGAAACCTACGTGGAGCAGTTGCCAGGTACTGACCGTAGGCCGGTGGTTTTTCTCCGGGTACTCCGGCTTTCCTCCACCTCCAAAACCAGGCACGACCGTTAAACTAGAACAAACCAAATAGTCATTAAGGTAAATTTAAGAAATCGTTTGTTTGTTTGTTTTTTGGGTTTTTTTTATTTTGTTTTGATTCTTTTTTGTTTTAATTTTTAAAAATAAAATCACAATTCACAAAAGGAATTTTACTAAAGGAAAACATATATTAGAGCAGTCTAGGTCTGAAAAAAGAAAGAAAAACATACAACATTTTTTTTCATTCGCATTTCTCAACTTGTTCTTAGGTAACTGTAAAAGTATCATTAAGGTCATCTTACTAGCTCAGACTAGAGAGCATTTTCTCTTTGGCCTAGAGGTAGGATGTTTGCCTTGAGAGCGAAAGGTCCTTAGTTCGAAGCCTGGCACGGGCAGGGTATTTTCCATTACTCCTTCCTATTACAGTAACAAGCACTTTACCGATCATAATTCGTTGAAATTCAGCTATAAGGAAACCAAAGTGATAGCAATCGGCGTTTGATCATACATTAAGGCAATATGAGTTTAAATTTGAGCAAAACTGAGAGAAAGGAGAAGCAAAATAAACAAAAAAAACCAAAACAAAACAAAACAAAACAAGAAATATCTTTTAAAAAGATAAAGGGCATAATTTTAATGCTGGTAGTTATAATGTAAAACTGCTGGTGAAATAAATTAACGAACTAATGCGTTTCAGCACAGATAATAAATTAATATAATTTTGAATCATTTTTGGTGATAATAAGACTGCATTTCAATCATGAAAATAATTGTATTCAAGTATCATTTGAAAAAAGATAGATCCACTCATTCAGCTTGCATTCAATCTTAACATTGTTTCGTTTTAAGTGCATTCTGCATTTTGCATTTCCCGCTACATTGACCAATCACATACTTCATTTTGACCAGTAACGCCACCTGTCGCATCATATCCCGGGGTCAAAAGAATAGTATACGGCTATGCCGAACATGAAATGTTTCTCGTCTAGAACCAGAGTTATCTCCCGTTTTCCACTATTTATTTGGTGCTTACGTCGTAACGACTGAAGTAAAGCCAAACCTGTTGTTGCTATTATCAGACTAGCTTGGGAAATTTATTTACTGATAAAGCAAACAATCATACAAATGAATTAACGCATGCTCAGACTAACTATTTCATATCAGGAGGTTTTGAAAAGAAATTAGGATGGATGGGATTGATATTAAATATGCATATCAATACTAATAATTATCACATAAATGTATATATACTCATATTTTACATTTGACTCGAAATTTAACACTTATATAATATATCAATACATGTACATTGGGGATACACACTCCAAATAATCTGGTGAATGAATAATAACAATATAAATTTGTAAATAAATATACAAATATCTGTATAAAAAACATGACAGAAAGAGAAAGTGTATATAATTGAGTAAGTTCTTATTGAGAACGCGGATGTGTGGTGCTGTGGGTATTTCTGGCTAGGTGAATGGGTGCCGTAGATCGTGAGTTCGAAGCCCGATCAGGGCACGGGCCATAAAGTTGTCTTCCTTCGTCATTTGGGTTACAATGTTATATACATGTATCCATATATATAAATACATTTCGATCCAGGTATTCATATCATCTAATAGACGACTTCAACAATAATCATGTCAGAATATCGGGCCGACTATCACTGCGCCATTGAAGCTTGTTACCAAATCCTCTTGTATACTTTTGATTTACTGTATTGTATTACTTATTTCAAATAAATGTTGTTTAAACTAAACTTTCTTTTTAAGAACGCCGATTTGGCGCAGCGGTATGTTCTGTGGGTATTTCTGGCTAGGCGATTGGGTGCCGTAGCTCGTGAGTTCGAGGCCCGGTCAGGGCACGGGTCAAAAAGTTGTCTTCCTTCGTTAATTGGGCTACAATGTTATATATGTATGAATGATCTAAAAAAAACCATAATCAATAATTATCAAAGTCTAATAATGTATTTCTCTCTC
Source organism: Pecten maximus (assembly GCF_902652985.1). Classification (NCBI taxonomy): domain Eukaryota; kingdom Metazoa; phylum Mollusca; class Bivalvia; order Pectinida; family Pectinidae; genus Pecten; species Pecten maximus. The sequence continues at coordinate 57,009,399 of NC_047015.1, read as the reverse complement.
GTTCATGCAGCAATTGATTTTCTGCAATTACTAGCATCACTGATAATGACAGAACGAATGAACAGACAATTCAATTTACAATTATAGAAGGGTTGCGATTTCCGGAAATTAACAAATCACTATAAAATGATCGTCAATTTGTTAATAAAGTTGAATGATGTTACATTGTGTACGATATAATGAGCCTTTATGTCAAGTAACAAAACTATGGAGAACAATAAAAAAGAAAATTATTGATAAATTAACAAACAGTAATTAGTCTTTGCAGGAAATGCTTTTAGAATTTAAATCTATGACATTTTTATACCTCTGAATAAAAACATGAAAGAAAGAGGAAAAAAACATAATTAAGTAAATTTAATAAATGAATAGTGATAAATATGCGAGGAAGAACAGCAATGGAATTGTAAGATTTTATGGAAGAATAATTGAAAGAAAGGATGAATTGGAAAACAGTTTCGCGTATTAAACGAGATTAATGTAAATATTGACATCGTATTTGCAATAAGAAGACATTTGTATACAATTATACATGTATATAGATACAGGATTGGATTTCACTTAGGTGATTAAATGATGTTATGTTTTAAATTATGTTTACGGTTTTACCATTAAGTTTTCTGTATATACGTACACAGACAAAATATCTCCATAACAATTAAGGTCACACTGGGTCAATTTCATGTGAAAATTTCAGGTGAAATGACTTGAAAAGAGCGATATAGTCAATTTATGTCAAGAAATTGACATAAATATGAACTGAAATTGAACTGAAATTTTCTTTATGTGAAATTGACTTCATTTTCCAAATCATTTTCAGGTCATTTTAAGTAAATATTTTTTTATAGATCAAATTCACCACATGACATTTGCCTGTGTATCATGAAATAGAATGAGATATGATTTGTTTTGTTTTTGCTTTTTATGTTTCTTGTTGTTATTTTGTTTTTTTTTATCATTATTATTATTTTAAGAAAGAAGAATACTCTGCTTATTTTGTACTTTCCATACATGTATTATTGAAACCTTTAAGAATTAATTTACACAGTTTTTAAAGTAAGAATTAAGTAAGATATATTATCTACATTTGTATTTTATGTGAGAAAGTTTGAATTGGAACCAAAGGACTTATATGTACATGAAAATCATGTAAATATTAAATAAATAATTTGAGAAAAAAAATGTTTTGAAAGAAAACTTTGATATTACGTTAAGTCAAAACACAGATAAATACACAAGTGCCGTCCGACCAAAATGATATACAATCGAACTTTTTGTTATTGCGAAGACACCAAGTTAATGCATTAAGAAATTTAATTGTCAGAGCTGAATATTTGAATTTTTGTACATATTTCGAGTAAAACAGTTTCTTCGAGTTATCAAATAACGAGATAACGGAGTTTGACTATATCTGAATTGTGTGAAACGCCATAAATGGTTGACAACCGTGTTTGTCTACTTGTTTATCGGTCAGGTTATAAAGTAAAGAATTCACGCCCCAACCGCGTGGCCACTAGTGCTCGGTTTCGTGTTTCTGAGTAACAAATGACATCAGTAAACATTCACAACACTATAAATTTAGCATTGAAACCTTGTAAAATTGGCGTTATGGATGTATAAAAAATACCGATTTTTATAATGTTTTAGAATGTATATGAATACTTAATTTATAGTGTTGTGGTTGTTTACTGATGTCATATGTTACTCAGAAACCCGAAACCGAGCCCCTGTGCACCTAGCGGCGCCGTTCACCTGTCACAACGTGAATAGTGTCCCCCTCTTTGGGGGATCTATATCTGTCCTTATATGGACAATGGCACGCCTAAAATCAGGATAGCGATCAAAGTTCAACACGACCGGTCACAACGGTTGATATATATATGTACCCCATATACTCAACTCTTTCATAATTAAAACTCGTTCATGCGTAACCTTCAGGACACGTTCTTGTATCTACAAACTGTAAACAAAGCCCAATTGTTTGTGAACAGGGATCCGCTGCCCACATTTTTTTTATATCAAAATAAAGTAACTGACCGACCATGCGATACCTAAAAGCAATTAGGAAATATTAAGACAATTCTAATTAACACTTGATTTTTTATACGCATTATATACAACCAACCAAATGAACTTTACATTCATTACAGAAATCATTTGTCAGCGGTAATTATCTGATAAAAGATAACACATGGTACTTCAGTTATTGTCCATTGACAGACAAATTAGGTTTTATTACGTCACATTAAAAAAGTTGTACCATAGGATAATTGTCAAAGTTGAAAATCTCAACCGTTCTGTTATGCATTTATCATGATATATACAAATGTATGACGTTTTTGAACGTAACACAATGTAACGATACCTAAAAAATAAACATATTAAAGAAAGAAAGAAAGAATGAAAGAAAGAAAGAAAGAAAAGAAATCATTATTAATAGAATTGCGATTTTAATATGTTAAAAATATTTTTCTCACTCAGACATACATAACTATCACTTTCCAGCAACATTGGTTTGAACTTTATTTTATTCAATAATACATGGCAATATATACAATATAATTTCAAAAAAGATTCAGAAACAAGTACTACGTACTTATGTAAATCTGTCTCCTTGTAGACATAAAGTAGCTGTGGAACAGTACTGACAATACTATTTGGATATATATCATAGAACATTTAATTCGGCATTTTAACATGTGCCTGGAAAATAAAAAGAAAGGCTGCAGGTAATTGAAAGGGGCTGGGGATAATGCTTACGGTGTAGGTAGGACAACATTGTGACTTCATTGTGAGAGTTTCCATTGTACAGTGTGCAGCACTGCTCAATTTTGATATTTAATTAATGCATGTCATATATATTTGAATTCTGAAATGAAAAAAGAAAAAAAGAAAAGAAAAAAGAAGATAAAAAAAAGATAAAAAAAAAGTTAAGATGAGTTAAATGGATAGACAGAGAGCCCTTTTCTTCATTTTACCCATTTCTTTTATCATAAAACTGGAGCAAATTTTCAATCGCTAACCAATTTACAAATTTTAACCTATTTGACATTGGAGGGTTTTCATTATAACTCATACTACACAAACTGCGTATATTTCTAGTCATATGCACAATTTATGATATAACAATATTTCATATAAGGTACATGCATCAAATGAAAATTGTCAAAGATACAGCACTACTGAGTTGAATTTACGCGTCTCACAACCAAGTCGTATTTTGGAGGTTTTAAACACAATATTAAAACGACATATACCTTATAGCGTTACTGACTTTAAATGGCCCGTAAACAATTAGTTCTTTTCTTACTTAATAGCATAGATCATGTGTTTAACAAGCATGCCAATCCTAGCAATTGATAAGCAGTCTGTATACAGTTGATTTAAAAGTACACAAAGCAACTTTAAAGATGATGCCGATATCAAGATGGCTATCTTCGAGGTGACAACAGACGGTTAAGCAGTGTGCCTTTAAAGTTTCGAGTCGTGACAGAAATCGGCCGAAGATATTTTCAAGCCGAAAGAAACATTTTACAAACAGAAAGGACTAGCAGATTTAAAATGGATTCCAAGATATATGCGATCGTTTTCTTACTTTCCTGTGTCAAAGTTGCCGATTTCACTGTTTCAACTGTCCAGAAGGATATTTATAACGAAATTATAACCGGTTACACGAAAGAGGTCCACCCTTTCACCACAGCCGGTACACCACTGAATATAGAAATGTCGGCATTTTTGATATCAATCAACGATTTCGACGAAGTATCCGGTACTCTAGAAATCGTAATCGTTTTGGGATTAAAATGGACGGATGAGGCATTAGCCTGGGGACCTAGCCAATCATAGCTACAGGGGCAGTATAATCATCCCTCAGACTAAAATCTGGACCCCCGAACTCTACAACGTAAAAGCTGCCGATACATTTGAAGCGATTGGTGGTGGGAATTTTAAAGCCATGTTGGTTTATAATGGAGACGTTCACATGTTTCCCGGTGGAATATTGAAAGTCAAATGTTCGCCAGATGTAGCCAAATTTCCGTTTGACATTCAAACCTGTTCTCTCGAAATTCTACCATGGATGTACACCACTTTGGATACATTGTTTACGGCAGTCGCTTCCGAGTTAGATTTGACCTACTATGAAGTAAATGGCGAGTGGACAGTGCTGGAAACTAGTATAGAAACAGGCAAGAAAGGGGACTACAGCGTTCTAATAATCAGCATCAAAATGGAGAGAATTCCGCTCTACCATATTGTAAATACATTGGTGCCGATGTATTTCCTTGGCTTCCTTAACCCGCTTGTCTTTATCCTGCCGTGTGACTGTGGAGAAAGGTCCGGATTCACATTGACCATGCTGCTGTCATACACTGTATTCATGATGGTCATCAACGCCGCCCTGCCCCAGACGTCAAGTCCAATGGCCGTGCTCTCGTTCGTGACGTTTGGAGCGCTTGTCTTTAGCGGAATCATCACAGTTCTGAATTGCTTTCAATTGCGCATGTTTCATAGAGATGAAAGCGTTCCCGTACCAGCTTGGCTTGTGAGGTTGGTAAAACTTCTCTCATGTTCTGGTACGAGGAGAAGGGTGAAACCGGATGTTGTTGTAAATGTTGAAAATGAAGAGATTTCCAGTTCGAATAGTGTCGTTACGTGGAAGAGGGTTGTTGATGTATTAGACATCTTTTATATAACTGTGATTTACATCACCGGTATCATCGGCACTATCGTCGCCACGGTTTACCTAACCTCCAAGTAAATCAATCTATGGGACATACATATGTCTGGGTCACGCTGGACCTGACATTTGACAGTTATTCATAAAAAAAACTATGGGAATTATGCTCAGTGTTATTCTTGCGGGAAAGCCAGAAGATCGTATCGTCTTTCCAATACGTTGTACTTTAAACATTTTTGTTTTATTCTAGTTCATGATTTTTCGTTGCACCGTTAATATATAAATATATATATTTATATAATTTCTGTAATTGTGCTTTCAAAAATATTTTGGCAATGCTATATGCTGTGATTTCAAATATAATATCGGCAATGATATATGTTGTGCTTTCAAAAATAATATCGGCAATGATATAATTATTATGTTGTGCTTTCAAAAATAATATCGGCAATGATATAATAATTATGTTGTGCTTTCAAAAATAATATCGGCAATGATATAATTATTATGTTGTGGTTTCAAAAACAATATCGGCAATGATATATATACCTAAAAACAATTGTACAATGTATGAATTGCTCTCATATGTAATTCTGACAGAATTCAGAAGTATCAGTCACTACCGATACAGAAGATAGTCTTGTTTAATTCCAAAAGCCAGTTACAAATATCTGTCTAGCTTAATTGACGCCTTTAAGATATCGTCAAATAGCTTATACTAAGATACAGATTATTATTTTTTCTATATTATCGAAGTTTTAATCAAACTAACTACGATATACTAGATCGTTTTCATAAATGAAACAAAACTACAATTATTCAACGTCGTTTCTGTCTCGTTTTACTCACTAAACGTAGAAAAATTTAGATAGAATGTAAAAATGTATTTTTATATGATGAACTAAATCCTCGAACAAAAGTAAAGATCTTAATTATGGAAAAGTTTTCACTATCCCTTATAGTCAACCTGAAGTTTTACTGCAGATGTACGTATCAACCTTAAGCTAGACTTACAATTGTACCTCTGTGATCTACATTACTTTTATACAGTACTAAATTTTAGTTGCAGTAAAATTTACATATTCTATAAAACGGAACTAAAACGCCATTTCTTAAAGCGACTTTATCTGTACATTTCATTTCCATACGGCGATTCCTTTTTTTTTTAAATGATGAAAGGCGTTTAAGGAATAGCGTTACCTGAGTAGGACATCATATTTTATTTATTTACTCTACTTCGTCTAGTCTACTTGATGATACCAATTTACAAAAATTCTCTCAAAAAAAAAAAAAAAAAAATACTCCTATGAATTATTGTTATTCTGAATTAGTGTACATGTATGTTAATTGAATGTGTATTCAAATATTTTTTAAAAGTTTATTTAAAGAACTGCAAAGAATTCTCGCAAATCCTGAAAATCGCCTTATTCATGCTGTCAAACCAAAGTATCACAGATACATGTACATGTGTATATGTACGTATCAGAATCAAATTATCAGTATTTTATCTTTTTTTCTTGGCTGTGTGAATTTTTATGACATTTTACATTAACGCCAACCTCAAGAAAATGCTTCAAGTTGTTGGCAGTAACGAGCTTCTACTTTTTGTAGTTCTGTAGAAACTTTTGCAGAGCTAAAATTATATTGTGTTTTTCATTGGCTAAATTTATTATTAATAAAAATGAGATAATTATTTCACTATACTGATGTCCATCCTGTTTTACCATGTATCATTGTTCTCCATTTGTTATGATGTTCATATTCGCTGCATTGAACTGTTTACGAGAATAAACAAAATTGGCATCGTGGTGTAGCGTAGTGTCAAATATTTAACTTTGTACACACGAATCAAATTAAAGTAGAAAGCATTTTGTCTGAGAATTGGCTCAAACTTGTCAACGTTGAGGAACAACTAAAACTAACTTTTGCTTCACAGGTATGTCGTCTTGAGGAAATAATATTCTTATTGAAGCTGCCATTCTCTTTTGAAAACATACTTAATATTTTCACTTTTATTCAACATTCTCGCGTGGTGTTAAAATGTGTGAAATTTTGAATTCGTGCGGGAATGCGCCGTTGCTAAATTGGCCATAATTCGTTTCCTATGTGCGCTCGAGCTCTCTTGAAAAGAAGATAGTATCAGTGCCATATGGTATACACACTTAATCATTGACATGCGCTGGGGGTGGCTTGTCATCCAATCTTTCCATTGTTACATATGCATTTATGATATAATAAATGACGTCTCAAACCAGTCAGTCGTGTTCATGATAAAGGCTATATCTGATATATGTGTTTGAATTAGTGTGCGTGTTATTTTCTCAATAACACATTTAACGGTCAGAACCTTTATGACGTCATGATGTCAGTGCAGAATATATTTCATAATCTCGAAGATTTCAACTAACACATAGATCTATTTTGTGAAGGCAAACCTAATACATTTTTGTACGTCAATTAAGTTATAAACGACATAAGCCTGTGGAACTGACATGCTATATTAATACCGAATCGTCTAGATGCGACGAAAGTACTAAAAACGTGTTGTCGAGTTTTTATTTGTCTATAATTCATCATCAAGCTAGTATCCGGAACTGGTGATTTTGTATGTTACTGTAGTATACTGTATTGCGTAATTTGTGTCGGTACATGTACATCACCGGAAGTTGTTTTCATATTTAGTTTGGAGGAGTTAAAAGGCAATCGCAACATCTCGGGGAAATTTCCGGCAACACTCGGAAATCTACTCCCTCGAATTTCCGGCAACACTCGGAAATCAACTACTCGAGTAGATTTCCGAGTGTTGACGGAAATTTCCCCGAGATGTTGCGAAAAGGATAAGTTGGATGTAACACGTTTCTGACATTTCAATACACAACCACGCGAATGAATTACAACACAACAATAGACACACGTGATATTTCTTTAAAAAAATAATTGTATGCTTCGGAAACCTCCGGTTCAAAAGAAAGAAAAATATTTATTATGGAGACGCCTGTGAAAAAAATTGAATATAGAGAGGTTTTTATATTTGCAACACGAACAAAACTGCATATTATAATTATGGAACACATATTTTGTACATTTGCTACTTCAGTCCAACTACTTTCAATACACCACATAAGAGTAATTGACTTACGGTGTAATATAATGTGTTTTTGGGTAATATATATATTTCTCTCGGTACAACTGCGACAGAAAATTTCAATCTATATCTTCGGATCACCAACACATAGTGTGTATGATACATTGTGCTAATAAATAGATATATAACATCTCATTGAAACGTTAGTTTTTTTAGAACGCCGATGTGGTGCAGTGGTATAAGCTGCGGGTATTTCTGGCTAGGAGATTGGGTGCCGTAGATCGTGAGTTCGAGGCCCGGTCAGGGCACGAGTCAAAAAGTTGTTTTCCTTCATCATTTGTGTTACTATATAAATTATATCAATTAGAAATTGTTCACAACTACATATATGAAAGATGGCTATATGTTTCCAAATGCTATACAGAAAGACACATTTTTGGTATCAACTATGGAAGCGCGTGGGTTAACATAGGAATATTATTTTCGAAAATTACCGTAGCAAATCAAACGTTTTAACCGTAAAACAATTACACTTGTATGTATATTTAAACCATTGTCAGTCTTTATGTTCCCGTTCGTACGTAGATTAAATAAAAAAGCCTATACATTACAGATATAAAGCTAGAGGCTATCATGTCTCGAAAACAGACACGGTCAGTCTCAGCATTACAAAGATAAAGCTAGAGACGATCATGACTCAAAAACGGACACGATCAGCCTTGGCATTACAGAGACTGAGCTAGAGGCTATCATAACTAAGAAACGGACACCATCAGCCTCCGTATTGCAGAGATCGAGCTAGAGGCTATCATGTCTCAAATACGGACACGATCAGCCTCCGCATTACAGAGATTGAGCTAGAGGCTATCATGTCCCTACTACGGACACGATCAGCCTCCGTATTGCAGAGATCGATCTGCCGACTATCATGTCTCAAATACGGACACGATCAGCCTCCGTATTACGGAGATCGAGCTGGAGGCTATCATGTCTCAAATAAGGACACGATCAGCCTCCGTAATACAGAGATCGAGCTAGAGGCTATCATGATTCAAATACGGACACGATCAGCCTCCGTATTGCAGACATCGAGCTGGCGGCTATCATGTCTCAAATACGGACACGATCAGCCTCCGTATTGCAGAGATTGAGCTAGAGGCTATCATGACTCAAATACGGACACGATCAGCCTCCGTATTGCAGAGATCGAGCTGGAGGCTATCATGTCCCAAATGCGGACACGATCAGCCTCCGCATTGCAGAGATCGAGCTGGAGGCTATCATGTCCCAAATACGGACACGATCAGCCTTCGTATTGCAGAGATCGAGCTGGAGGCTATCATGTCCCAACTACAGACACGATCAGCCTCCGTATTGCAGAGATCGAGCTGGAGGCTATCATGTACCAAATACGGACACGATCAGCCACCGTATTGCAGAGATCGAGCTAAAGGCTAGCATGTCCTAAATACAGACACGATCAGCCTTTGTATTGCAGAGATCGAGCTGGAGGCTATCATGTCCCAAATACGGACACGATCAGCCTCCGTATTCAGAGATCGAGCTGGAGGCTATCATGTCCCTACTACGGACACGATCAGCCTCCGTAGGCTATCATGTCTCAAATACGGACACGATCAGCCTCCGTATTGCAGAGATCGAGCTGGAGGCTTTCATGTCTCAAATACGGACACGATCAGCCTCCCTATTGCAGAGATCGAGCTGGAGGCTATCATGTCTCAAATACGGACACGATCAGCCTCCGTATTGCAGAGATCGAGCTGGAGGCTATCATGTCTCAAACACGGACACGATAAGCCTCCGTATTGCAGAGATCGAACTGGAGGCTATCATGTCCCAAATACGGACACGATCAGCCTCCGTATTGCAGAGATCGAGCTGGAGGCTATCATGTCCCAAATACGGACACGATCAGCCTCCGTATTGCAGAGATCGAGCTGGAGGCTATCATGTCCCAAATACGGACACGATCAGCCTCCGTATTGCAGAGATCGAGCTTGAGGCTATCATGTCCCAAATACGGACACGATCAGCCTCCGTATTGCAGAGATCGAGCTGGAGGCTATCATGTCCCAAATACGGACACGATCAGCCTCCGTATTGCAGAGATCGAGCTGGAGGCTATCATGTCCCAAATACGGACACGATCAGCCTCCGTATTGCAGAGATCGAGCTGGCGGCTATCATGTCCCAAATACGGACACGATCAGCCTCCGTATTGCAGAGATCGAGCTGGAGGTTTCATGTCCCAAATACGGACACGATCAGCCTCCGTATTGCAGAGATCGAGCTGGAGGCTATCATGTCCCAAATACGGACACGATTAGCCTCCGTATTGCAGAGATCGAGCTGGAGGCTATCATGTCTCAAATACGGACACGATCAGCCTCCGTATTGCAGAGATCGAGCTGGAGGCTATCATGTCCCAAATACGGACACGATCAGCCTCCGTATTGCAGAGATCGAGCTGGAGGCTATCATGTCCCAAATACGGACACGATCAGCCTCCGTATTGCAGAGATCGAGCTGGAGGCTATCATGTCCCAAATACGGACACGATCAGCCTCCGTATTGCAGAGATCGAGCTGGAGGCTATCATGTCCCAAATACGGACACGATCAGCCTCCGTATTGCAGAGATCGAGCTGGAGGTTATCATGTCTCAAATACGGACACGATCAGCCTCCGTATTGCAGAGATCGAGCTGGAGGCTATCATGTCTCAAATACGGACACGATCAGCCTCCGTATTGCAGAGATCGAGCTAGAGGCTATCATGTCTCAAATACGGGACACGATCAGCCTCCGTATTGCAGAGAATCGAGCTAGAGGCTATCATGTCTCAAATACGGACACGATCAGCCTCCGTATTGCAGAGATCGAGCTAGAGGCTATCATGTCTCAATACGGACACGATCAGCCTCCGTATTGCAGAGATCGAGCTAGAGGCTATCATGTCTCAAATACGGACACGATCAGCCTCCGTATTGCAGAGATCGAGCTAGAGGCTATCATGTCTCAAATACGGACACGATCAGCCTCCGTATTGCAGAGATCGAGCTAGAGGCTATCATGTCTCAAATACGGACACGATCAGCCTCCGTATTGCAGAGATCGAGCTAGGAGGCTATCATGTCTCAAATACGGACACGATCAGCCTCCGTATTACAGAGATCGAGCTAGAGGCTATCATGTCTCAAATACGGACACGATCAGCCTCCGTATTGCAGAGATCGAGCTAGGAGGCTAGCCACGGCTCAAATACGGACACGATCACCCTCCGTATTGCAGAGATCGAGCTAGAGGCTATCATGTCTCAAATACGGACACGATCAGCCTCCGTATTGCAGAGATCGAGCTAGAGGCTATCATGTCTCAAATACGGACACGATCAGCCTCCGTATTGCAGAGATCGAGCTAGGAGGCTATCATGTCTCAAATACGGACACGATCAGCCTCCGTATTGCAGAGATCGAGCTAGGAGGCTATCATGTCCTCAAATACGGACTACGATCAGCCTCCGTATTGCAGAGATCGAGCTAGAGGCTATCATGTCTCAAATACGGACACGATCAGCCTCCGTATTGCAGAGATCGAGCTAGAGGCTATCATGTCTCAAATACGGACACGATCAGCCTCCGTATTGCAGAGATCGAGCTAGAGGCTATCATGTCTCAAATACGGACACGATCAGCCTCCGTATTGCAGAGATCGAGCTAGCAGGCTATCATGTCTCAAATACGGACTACGATCAGCCTCCGTATTGCAGAGATCGAGCTAGAGGCTATCATGTCTCAAATACGGACACGATCAGCCTCCGTATTGCAGAGATCGAGCTAGAGGCTATCATGTCCCAAATACGGACACGATCAGCCTCCGTATTGCAGAGATCGAGCTGGAGGCTATCATGTCCCAAATACGGACACGATCAGCCTCCGTATTGCAGAGATCGAGCTGGAGGCTATCATGTCTCAAATACGGACACGATCAGCCTCCGTATTGCAGAGATCGAGCTGGAGGCTATCATGTCTCCAAATACGGACACGATCAGCCTCCGTATTGCAGAGATCGAGCTGGAGGCTATCATGTCTCAAATACGGACACGATCAGCCTCCGTATTGCAGAGATCGAGCTGGAGGCTATCATGTCCCAAATACGGACACGATCAGCCTCCGTATTGCAGAGATCGAGCTGGAGGCTATCATGTCCCAAATACGGACACGATCAGCCTCCGTATTGCAGAGATCGAGCTAGAGGCTATCATGTCTCAAATACGGACACGATCAGCCTCCGTATTGCAGAGATCGAGCTGGAGGCTATCATGTCTCAAATACGGACACGATCAGCCTCCGTATTGCAGAGATCGAGCTGGAGGCTATCATGTCCCAAATACGGACACGATCAGCCTCCGTATTGCAGAGATCGAGCTAGGAGGCTATCATGTCCCAAATACGGACAAGATCAGACTCCGTATTGCAGAGATCGAGCTGGAGGCTATCATGTCCCAAATACGGACAAGATCAGACTCCGTATTCAGAGATCGAGCTGGAGGCTATCATGTCTCAAATACGGACACGATCAGCCTCCGTATTGCAGAGATCGAGCTAGAGGCTATCATGTCTCAAATACGGACACGATCAGCCTCCGTATTGCAGAGATCGAGCTGGAGGCTATCATGTCTCAAATACGGACACGATCAGCCTCCGTATTGCAGAGATCGAGCTGGAGGCTATCATGTCCCAAATACGGACACGATCAGCCTCCGTATTGCAGAGATCGAGCTGGAGGCTATCATGTCTCAAATACGGACACGATCAGCCTCCGTATTGCAGAGATCGAGCTGGAGGCTATCATGTCTCAAATACGGACACGATCAGCCTCCGTATTGCAGAGATCGAGCTGGAGGCTATCATGTCCCAAATACGGACACGATCAGCCTCCGTATTGCAGAGATCGAGCTGGAGGCTATCATGTCTCAAATACGGACACGATCAGCCTCCGTATTGCAGAGATCGAGCTGGAGGCTATCATGTCCCAAATACGGACACGATCAGCCTCCGTATTGCAGAGATCGAGCTGGAGGCTATCATGTCCCAAATACGGACACGATCAGCCTCCGTATTGCAGAGATCGAGCTGGAGGCTATCATGTCCAAATACGGACACGATCAGCCTCCGTATTGCAGAGATCGAGCTGGAGGCTATCATGTCTCAAATACGGACACGATCAGCCTCCGTATTGCAGAGATCGAGCTGGCGGCTATCATGTCCCAAATACGGACACGATCAGCCTCCGTATTGCAGAGATCGAGCTGGAGGCTATCATGTCCCAAATACGGACACGATCAGCCTCCGTATTGCAGAGATCGAGCTGGAGGCTATCATGTCCCAAATACGGACACGATCAGCCTCCGTATTGCAGAGATCGAGCTGGAGGCAATCATGTCCCAAATACGGACACGATCAGCCTCCGTATTGCAGAGATCGAGCTGGAGGCTATCATGTCCCAAATACGGACACGATCAGCCTCCGTATTGCAGAGATCGAGCTGGAGGCTATCATGTCCCAAATACGGACACGATCAGCCTCCGTATTGCAGAGATCGAGCTGGAGGCTATCATGTCTCAAATACGGACACGATCAGCCTCCGTATTGCAGAGATCGAAGCTGGAGGCTATCATGTCTCAAATACGGACACGATCAGCCTCCGTATTGCAGAGATCGAGCTGGAGGCTATCATGTCCCAAATACGGACACGATCAGCCTCCGTATTGCAGAGATCGAGCTGGAGGCTATCATGTCCAAATACGGACACGATCAGCCTCCGTATTGCAGAGATCGAGCTGGAGGCTATCATGTCCAAATACGGACACGATCAGCCTCCGTATTGCAGAGATCGAGCTGGAGGCTATCATGTCCAAATACGGACACGATCAGCCTCCGTATTGCAGAGATCGAGCTGGCGGCTATCATGTCCCAAATACGGACACGATCAGCCTCCGTATTGCAGAGATCGAGCTGGAGGCTATCATGTCCCAAATACGGACACGATCAGCCTCCGTATTGCAGAGATCGAGCTGGAGGCTATCATGTCTCAAATACGGACACGATCAGCCTCCGTATTGCAGAGATCGAGCTGGAGGCTATCATGTCTCAAATACGGACACGATCAGCCTCCGTATTGCAGAGATCGAGCTGGAGGCTATATGTCTCCAAATACGGACACGATCAGCCTCCGTATTGCAGAGATCGAGCTGGAGGCTATCATGTCCAAAATACGGACACGATCAGCCTCCGTATTGCAGAGATCGAGCTGGAGGCTATCATGTGCCAAATACGGACACGATCAGCCTCCGTATTGCAGAGATCGAGCTGGAGGCTATCATGTCCAAATACGGACACGATCAGCCTCCGTATTGCAGAGATCGAGCTGGAGGCTATCATGTCCCAAATACGGACACGATCAGCCTCCGTATTGCAGAGAGCTGGAGGCTATCATGTCCAAATACGGACACGATCAGCCTCCGTATTGCAGAGATCGAGCTGGAGGCTATCATGTCTCAAATACGGACACGATCAGCCTCCGTATTGCAGAGATCGAGCTGGAGGCTATCATGTCCCAAATACGGACACGATCAGCCTCCGTATTGCAGAGATCGAGCTGGAGGCTATCATGTCTCAAATACGGACACGATCAGCCTCCGTATTGCAGAGATCGAGCTGGAGGCTATCATGTCCCAAATACGGACACGATCAGCCTCCGTATTGCAGAGATCGAGCTGGAGGCTATCATGTCCCAAATACGGACACGATCAGCCTCCGTATTGCAGAGATCGAGCTGGAGGCTATCATGTCCCAAATACGGACACGATCAGCCTCCGTATTGCAGAGATCGAGCTGGAGGCTATCATGCTCCAAATACGAACACGATCAGCCTCCGTATTGCAGAGATCGAGCTGGAGGCTATCATGTCCCAAATACGGACACGATCAGCCTCCGTATTGCAGAGATCGAGCTGGCGGCTATCATGTCCCAAATACGGACACGATCAGCCTCCGTATTGCAGAGATCGAGCTGGAGGCTATCATGTCCCAAATACGGACACGATCAGCCTCCGTATTGCAGAGATCGAGCTGGAGGCTATCATGTCCCAAATACGGACACGATCAGCCTCCGTATTGCAGAGATCGAGCTGGAGGCTATCATGTCCCAAATACGGACACGATCAGCCTCCGTATTGCAGAGATCGAGCTGGAGGCTATCATGTCCCAAATACGGACACGATCAGCCTCCGTATTGCAGAGATCGAGCTGGAGGCTATCATGTCCCAAATACGGACACGATCAGCCTCCGTATTGCAGAGATCGAGCTGGAGGCTATCATGTCCCAAATACGGACACGATCAGCCTCCGTATTGCAGAGATCGAGCTGGAGGCTATCATGTCCCAAATACGGACACGATCAGCCTCCGTATTGCAGAGATCGAGCTGGAGGCTATCATGTCCCAAATACGGACACGATCAGCCTCCGTATTGCAGAGATCGAGCTGGAGGCTATCATGTCCCAATACGGACACGATCAGCCTCCGTATTGCAGAGATCGAGCTGGAGGCTATCATGTCCCAAATACGGACACGATCAGCCTCCGTATTGCAGAGATCGAGCTGGAGGCTATCATGTCCCAAATACGGACACGATCAGCCTCCGTATTGCAGAGATCGAGCTGGAGGCTTTCATGTCCCAAATACGGACACGATCAGCCTCCGTATTGCAGAGATCGAGCTGGAGGCTATCATGTCCCAAATACGGACACGATCAGCCTCCGTATTGCAGAGATCGAGCTGGAGGCTATCATGTCTCAAATACGGACACGATCAGCCTCCGTATTGCAGAGATCGAGCTGGAGGCTATCATGTCCCAAATACGGACACGATCAGCCTCCGTATTGCAGAGATCGAGCTGGAGGCTATCATGTCCCAAATACGGACACGATCAGCCTCCGTATTGCAGAGATCGAGCTGGAGGCTATCATGTCCCAAATACGGACACGATCAGCCTCCGTATTGCAGAGATCGAGCTGGAGGCTATCATGTCCCAAATACGGACACGATCAGCCTCCGTATTGCAGAGATCGAGCTGGAGGCTATCATGTCCCAAATACGGACACGATCAGCCTCCGTATTGCAGAGATCGAGCTGGAGGCTATCATGTCCTCAAATACGGACACGATCAGCCTCCGTATTGCAGAGATCGAGCTGGAGGCTATCATGTCCCAAATACGGACACGATCAGCCTCCGTATTGCAGAGATCGAGCTGGAGGCTATCATGTCCCAAATACGGACACGATCAGCCTCCGTATTGCAGAGATCGAGCTGGAGGCTATCATGTCCCAAATACGGACACGATCAGCCTCCGTATTGCAGAGATCGAGCTGGCGGCTATCATGTCCCAAATACGGACACGATCAGCCTCCGTATTGCAGAGATCGAGCTGGAGGCTATCATGTCCCAAATACGGACACGATCAGCCTCCGTATTGCAGAGATCGAGCTGGAGGCTATCATGTCCCAAATACGGACACGATCAGCCTCCGTATTGCAGAGATCGAGCTGGAGGCTATCATGTCCCAAATACGGACACGATCAGCCTCCGTATTGCAGAGATCGAGCTGGAGGCTATCATGTCCCAAATACGGACACGATCAGCCTCCGTATTGCAGAGATCGAGCTGGAGGCTATCATGTCCCAAATACGGACACGATCAGCCTCCGTATTGCAGAGATCGAGCTGGAGGCTATCATGTCCCAAATACGGACACGATCAGCCTCCGTATTGCAGAGATCGAGCTGGAGGCTATCATGTCCCAAATACGGACACGATCAGCCTCCGTATTGCAGAGATCGAGCTGGAGGCTATCATGTCCCAAATACGGACACGATCAGCCTCCGTATTGCAGAGATCGAGCTGGAGGCTATCATGTCCCAAATACGGACACGATCAGCCTCCGTATTGCAGAGATCGAGCTGGAGGCTATCATGTCCCAAATACGGACACGATCAGCCTCCGTATTGCAGAGATCGAGCTGGAGGCTATCATGTCCCAAATACGGACACGATCAGCCTCCGTATTGCAGAGATCGAGCTGGAGGCTATCATGTCCCAAATACGGACACGATCAGCCTCCGTATTGCAGAGATCGAGCTGGAGGCTATCATGTCCCAAATACGGACACGATCAGCCTCCGTATTGCAGAGATCGAGCTGGAGGCTATCATGTCCCAAATACGGACACGATCAGCCTCCGTATTGCAGAGATCGAGCTGGAGGCTATCATGTCCCAAATACGGACACGATCAGCCTCCGTATTGCAGAGATCGAGCTGGAGGCTATCATGTCCCAAATACGGACACGATCAGCCTCCGTATTGCAGAGATCGAGCTGGAGGCTATCATGTCCCAAATACGGACACGATCAGCCTCCGTATTGCAGAGATCGAGCTGGAGGCTATCATGTCCCAAATACGGACACGATCAGCCTCCGTATTGCAGAGATCGAGCTGGAGGCTATCATGTCCCAAATACGGACACGATCAGCCTCCGTATTGCAGAGATCGAGCTGGAGGCTATCATGTCCCAAATACGGACACGATCAGCCTCCGTATTGCAGAGATCGAGCTGGAGGCTATCATGTCCCAAATACGGACACGATCAGCCTCCGTATTGCAGAGATCGAGTTGGCGGCTATCATGTCTCAAATACGGACACGATCAGCCTCCGTATTGCAGAGATCGAGCTGGAGGCTATCATGTCCCAAATACGGACACGATCAGCCTCCGTATTGCAGAGATCGAGCTGGAGGCTATCATGTCCCAAATACGGACACGATCAGCCTCCGTATTGCAGAGATCGAGCTGGAGGCTATCATGTCCCAAATACGGACACGATCAGCCTCCGTATTGCAGAGATCGAGCTGGAGGCTATCATGTCCCAAATACGGACACGATCAGCCTCCGTATTGCAGAGATCGAGCTGGAGGCTATCATGTCCCAAATACGGACACGATCAGCCTCCGTATTGCAGAGATCGAGCTGGAGGCTATCATGTCCCAAATACGGACACGATCAGCCTCCGTATTGCAGAGATCGAGCTGGAGGCTATCATGTCCCAAATACGGACACGATCAGCTTCCGTATTGCAGAGATCGAGCTGGAGGCTATCATGTCCCAAATACGGACACGATCAGCCTCCGTATTGCAGAGATCGAGCTGGAGGCTATCATGTCCCAAATACGGACACGATCAGCCTCCGTATTGCAGAGATCGAGCTGGAGGCTATCATGTCCCAAATACGGACACGATCAGCCTCCGTATTGCAGAGATCGAGCTGGAGGCTATCATGTCCCAAATACGGACACGATCAGCCTCCGTATTGCAGAGATCGAGCTGGAGGCTATCATGTCCCAAATACGGACACGATCAGCCTCCGTATTGCAGAGATCGAGCTGGAGGCTATCATGTCCCAAATACGGACACGATCAGCCTCCGTATTGCAGAGATCGAGCTGGAGGCTATCATGTCCCAAATACGGACACGATCAGCCTCCGTATTGCAGAGATCGAGCTGGAGGCTATCATGTCCCAAATACGGACACGATCAGCCTCCGTATTGCAGAGATCGAGCTGGAGGCTATCATGTCCCAAATACGGACACGATCAGCCTCCGTATTGCAGAGATCGAGCTGGAGGCTATCATGTCCCAAATACGGACACGATCAGCCTCCGTATTGCAGAGATCGAGCTGGAGGCTATCATGTCCCAAATACGGACACGATCAGCCTCCGTATTGCAGAGATCGAGCTGGAGGCTATCATGTCCCAAATACGGACACGATCAGCCTCCGTATTGCAGAGATCGAGCTGGAGGCTATCATGTCCAAATACGGACACGATCAGCCTCCGTATTGCAGAGATCGAGCTGGAGGCTATCATGTCCCAAATACGGACACGATCAGCCTCCGTATTGCAGAGATCGAGCTGGAGGCTATCATGTCCCAAATACGGACACGATCAGCCTCCGTATTGCAGAGATCGAGCTGGAGGCTATCATGTCCCAAATACGGACACGATCAGCCTCCGTATTGCAGAGATCGAGCTGGAGGCTATCATGTCCCAAATACGGACACGATCAGCCTCCGTATTGCAGAGATCGAGCTGGAGGCTATCATGTCCCAAATACGGACACGATCAGCCTCCGTATTGCAGAGATCGAGCTGGAGGCTATCATGTCCCAAATACGGACACGATCAGCCTCCGTATTGCAGAGATCGAGCTGGAGGCTATCATGTCCCAAATACGGACACGATCAGCCTCCGTATTGCAGAGATCGAGCTGGAGGCTATCATGTCCCAAATACGGACACGATCAGCCTCCGTATTGCAGAGATCGAGCTGGAGGCTATCATGTCCCAAATACGGACACGATCAGCCTCCGTATTGCAGAGATCGAGCTGGAGGCTATCATGTCCCAAATACGGACACGATCAGCCTCCGTATTGCAGAGATCGAGCTGGAGGCTATCATGTCCCAAATACGGACACGATCAGCCTCCGTATTGCAGAGATCGAGCTGGAGGCTATCATGTCCCAAATACGGACACGATCAGCCTCCGTATTGCAGAGATCGAGCTGGAGGCTATCATGTCCCAAATACGGACACGATCAGCCTCCGTATTGCAGAGATCGAGCTGGAGGCTATCATGTCCCAAATACGGACACGATCAGCCTCCGTATTGCAGAGATCGAGCTGGAGGCTATCATGTCCCAAATACGGACACGATCAGCCTCCGTATTGCAGAGATCGAGCTGGAGGCTATCATGTCCCAAATACGGACACGATCAGCCTCCGTATTGCAGAGATCGAGCTGGAGGCTATCATGTCCCAAATACGGACACGATCAGCCTCCGTATTGCAGAGATCGAGCTGGAGGCTATCATGTCCCAAATACGGACACGATCAGCCTCCGTATTGCAGAGATCGAGCTGGAGGCTATCATGTCCCAAATACGGACACGATCAGCCTCCGTATTGCAGAGATCGAGCTGGAGGCTATCATGTCCCAAATACGGACACGATCAGCCTCCGTATTGCAGAGATCGAGCTGGAGGCTATCATGTCCCAAATACGGACACGATCAGCCTCCGTATTGCAGAGATCGAGCTGGAGGCTATCATGTCCCAAATACGGACACGATCAGCCTCCGTATTGCAGAGATCGAGCTGGAGGCTATCATGTCCCAAATACGGACACGATCAGCCTCCGTATTGCAGAGATCGAGCTGGAGGCTATCATGTCCCAAATACGGACACGATCAGCCTCCGTATTGCAGAGATCGAGCTGGAGGCTATCATGTCCCAAATACGGACACGATCAGCCTCCGTATTGCAGAGATCGAGCTGGAGGCTATCATGTCCCAAATACGGACACGATCAGCCTCCGTATTGCAGAGATCGAGCTGGAGGCTATCATGTCCCAAATACGGACACGATCAGCCTCCGTATTGCAGAGATCGAGCTGGAGGCTATCATGTCCCAAATACGGACACGATCAGCCTCCGTATTGCAGAGATCGAGCTGGAGGCTATCATGTCCCAAATACGGACACGATCAGCCTCCGTATTGCAGAGATCGAGCTGGAGGCTATCATGTCCCAAATACGGACACGATCAGCCTCCGTATTGCAGAGATCGAGCTGGAGGCTATCATGTCCCAAATACGGACACGATCAGCCTCCGTATTGCAGAGATCGAGCTGGAGGCTATCATGTCCCAAATACGGACACGATCAGCCTCCGTATTGCAGAGATCGAGCTGGAGGCTATCATGTCCCAAATACGGACACGATCAGCCTCCGTATTGCAGAGATCGAGCTGGAGGCTATCATGTCCCAAATACGGACACGATCAGCCTCCGTATTGCAGAGATCGAGCTGGAGGCTATCATGTCCCAAATACGGACACGATCAGCCTCCGTATTGCAGAGATCGAGCTGGAGGCTATCATGTCCCAAATACGGACACGATCAGCCTCCGTATTGCAGAGATCGAGCTGGAGGCTATCATGTCCCAAATACGGACACGATCAGCCTCCGTATTGCAGAGATCGAGCTGGAGGCTATCATGTCCCAAATACGGACACGATCAGCCTCCGTATTGCAGAGATCGAGCTGGAGGCTATCATGTCCCAAATACGGACACGATCAGCCTCCGTATTGCAGAGATCGAGCTGGCGGCTATCATGTCCCAAATACGGACACGATCAGCCTCCGTATTGCAGAGATCGAGCTGGAGGCTATCATGTCCCAAATACGGACACGATCAGCCTCCGTATTGCAGAGATCGAGCTGGAGGCTATCATGTCCCAAATACGGACACGATCAGCCTCCGTATTGCAGAGATCGAGCTGGAGGCTATCATGTCCCAAATACGGACACGATCAGCCTCCGTATTGCAGAGATCGAGCTGGCGGCTATCATGTCCCAAATACGGACACGATCAGCCTCCGTATTGCAGAGATCGAGCTGGAGGCTATCATGTCCCAAATACGGACACGATCAGCCTCCGTATTGCAGAGATCGAGCTGGAGGCTATCATGTCCCAAATACGGACACGATCAGCCTCCGTATTGCAGAGATCGAGCTGGAGGCTATCATGTCCCAAATACGGACACGATCAGCCTCCGTATTGCAGAGATCGAGCTGGAGGCTATCATGTCCCAAATACGGACACGATCAGCCTCCGTATTGCAGAGATCGAGCTGGAGGCTATCATGTCCCAAATACGGACACGATCAGCCTCCGTATTGCAGAGATCGAGCTGGAGGCTATCATGTCCCAAATACGGACACGAACAGCCTCCGTATTGCAGAGATCGAGCTGGAGGCTATCATGTCCCAAATACGGACACGATCAGCCTCCGTATTGCAGAGATCGAGCTGGAGGCTATCATGTCCCAAATACGGACACGATCAGCCTCCGTATTTGCAGAGATCGAGCTGGAGGCTATCATGTCCCAAATACGGACACGATCAGCCTCCGTATTGCAGAGATCGAGCTGGAGGCTATCATGTCCCAAATACGGACACGATCAGCCTCCGTATTGCAGAGATCGAGCTGGAGGCTATCATGTCCCAAATACGGACACGATCAGCCTCCGTATTGCAGAGATCGAGCTGGAGGCTATCATGTCCCAAATACGG
This sequence comes from Pecten maximus, assembly GCF_902652985.1. NCBI lineage: Eukaryota > Metazoa > Mollusca > Bivalvia > Pectinida > Pectinidae > Pecten > Pecten maximus. Next base: position 56,987,378 of record NC_047015.1, on the reverse strand, counting down.
ACACGATCAGCCTCCGTATTGCAGAGATCGAGCTGGCGGCTATCATGTCCCAAATACGGACACGATCAGCCTCCGTATTGCAGAGATCGAGCTGGAGGCTATCATGTCCCAAATACGGACACGATCAGCCTCCGTATTGCAGAGATCGAGCTGGAGGCTATCATGTCCCAAATACGGACACGATCAGCCTCCGTATTGCAGAGATCGAGCTGGAGGCTATCATGTCCCAAATACGGACACGATCAGCCTCCGTATTGCAGAGATCGAGCTGGAGGCTATCATGTCCCAAATACGGACACGATCAGCCTCCGTATTGCAGAGATCGAGCTGGAGGCTATCATGTCCCAAATACGGACACGATCAGCCTCCGTATTGCAGAGATCGAGCTGGAGGCTATCATGTCCCAAATACGGACACGATCAGCCTCCGTATTGCAGAGATCGAGCTGGAGGCTATCATGTCCCAAATACGGACACGATCAGCCTCCGTATTGCAGAGATCGAGCTGGAGGCTATCATGTCCCAAATACGGACACGATCAGCCTCCGTATTGCAGAGATCGAGCTGGAGGCTATCATGTCCCAAATACGGACACGATCAGCCTCCGTATTGCAGAGATCGAGCTGGAGGCTATCATGTCCCAAATACGGACACGATCAGCCTCCGTATTGCAGAGATCGAGCTGGCGGCTATCATGTCCCAAATACGGACACGATCAGCCTCCGTATTGCAGAGATCGAGCTGGAGGCTATCATGTCCCAAATACGGACACGATCAGCCTCCGTATTGCAGAGATCGAGCTGGAGGCTATCATGTCCCAAATACGGACACGATCAGCCTCCGTATTGCAGAGATCGAGCTGGAGGCTATCATGTCCCAAATACGGACACGATCAGCCTCCGTATTGCAGAGATCGAGCTGGAGGCTATCATGTCCCAAATACGGACACGATCAGCCTCCGTATTGCAGAGATCGAGCTGGAGGCTATCATGTCCCAAATACGGACACGATCAGCCTCCGTATTGCAGAGATCGAGCTGGAGGCTATCATGTCCCAAATACGGACACGATCAGCCTCCGTATTGCAGAGATCGAGCTGGAGGCTATCATGTCCCAAATACGGACACGATCAGCCTCCGTATTGCAGAGATCGAGCTGGCGGCTATCATGTCCCAAATACGGACACGATCAGCCTCCGTATTGCAGAGATCGAGCTGGAGGCTATCATGTCCCAAATACGGACACGATCAGCCTCCGTATTGCAGAGATCGAGCTGGAGGCTATCATGTCCCAAATACGGACACGATCAGCCTCCGTATTGCAGAGATCGAGCTGGAGGCTATCATGTCCCAAATACGGACACGATCAGCCTCCGTATTGCAGAGATCGAGCTGGAGGCTATCATGTCCCAAATACGGACACGATCAGCCTCCGTATTGCAGAGATCGAGCTGGAGGCTATCATGTCCCAAATACGGACACGATCAGCCTCCGTATTGCAGAGATCGAGCTGGAGGCTATCATGTCCCAAATACGGACACGATCAGCCTCCGTATTGCAGAGATCGAGCTGGAGGCTATCATGTCCCAAATACGGACACGATCAGCCTCCGTATTGCAGAGATCGAGCTGGAGGCTATCATGTCCCAAATACGGACACGATCAGCCTCCGTATTGCAGAGATCGAGCTGGAGGCTATCATGTCCCAAATACGGACACGATCAGCCTCCGTATTGCAGAGATCGAGCTGGAGGCTATCATGTCCCAAATACGGACACGATCAGCCTCCGTATTGCAGAGATCGAGCTGGAGGCTATCATGTCCCAAATACGGACACGATCAGCCTCCGTATTGCAGAGATCGAGCTGGAGGCTATCATGTCCCAAATACGGACACGATCAGCCTCCGTATTGCAGAGATCGAGCTGGAGGCTATCATGTCCCAAATACGGACACGATCAGCCTCCGTATTGCAGAGATCGAGCTGGAGGCTATCATGTCCCAAATACGGACACGATCAGCCTCCGTATTGCAGAGATCGAGCTGGCGGCTATCATGTCCCAAATACGGACACGATCAGCCTCCGTATTGCAGAGATCGAGCTGGAGGCTATCATGTCCCAAATACGGACACGATCAGCCTCCGTATTGCAGAGATCGAGCTGGAGGCTATCATGTCCCAAATACGGACACGATCAGCCTCCGTATTGCAGAGATCGAGCTGGAGGCTATCATGTCCCAAATACGGACACGATCAGCCTCCGTATTGCAGAGATCGAGCTGGCGGCTATCATGTCCCAAATACGGACACGATCAGCCTCCGTATTGCAGAGATCGAGCTGGCGGCTATCATGTCCCAAATACGGACACGATCAGCCTCCGTATTGCAGAGATCGAGCTGGAGGCTATCATGTCCCAAATACGGACACGATCAGCCTCCGTATTGCAGAGATCGAGCTGGAGGCTATCATGTCCCAAATACGGACACGATCAGCCTCCGTATTGCAGAGATCGAGCTGGAGGCTATCATGTCCCAAATACGGACACGATCAGCCTCCGTATTGCAGAGATCGAGCTGGAGGCTATCATGTCTCAAATACGGACACGATCAGCCTCCGTATTGCAGAGATCGAGCTGGAGGCTATCATGTCCCAAATACGGACACGATCAGCCTCCGTATTGCAGAGATCGAGCTGGAGGCTATCATGTCCCAAATACGGACACGATCAGCCTCCGTATTGCAGAGATCGAGCTGGCGGCTATCATGTTCCAAATACGGACACGATCAGCCTCCGTATTGCAGAGATCGAGCTGGAGGCTATCATGTCCCAAATACGGACACGATCAGCCTCCGTAATGCAGAGATCGAGCTGGAGGCTATCATGTCCCAAATATGGACACGATCAACCTCCGTATTGCAGAGATCGAGCTGGAGGCTATCATGTCTCAAATACGGACACGATCAACCTCCGTATTGCAGAGATCGAGCTGGAGGCTATCATGTCCCAAATACGGACACGATCAGCCTCCGTATTGCAGAGATCGAGCTGGAGGCTATCATGTCCCAAATACGGACACGATCAGCCTCCGTATTGCAGAGATCGAGCTTGAGGCTATCATGTCCCAAATACGGACACGATCAGCCTCCGTATTGCAGAGATCGAGCTGGAGGCTATCATGTTCCAAATACGGACACGATCAGCCTCCGTATTGCAGAGATCGAGCTGGAGGCTATCATGTCCCAAATACGGACACGATCAGCCTCCGTATTGCAGAGATCGAGCTGGAGGCTATCATGTCCCAAATACGGACACGATCAGCCTCCGTATTGCAGAGATCGAGCTGGAGGCTATCATGTCCCAAATACGGACATGATCAGCCTCCGTATTGCAGAGATCGAGCTGGATGCTATCATGTCCCAAATACGGACACGATCAGCCTCCGTATTGCAGAGATCGAGCTGGCGGCTATCATGTCTCAAATACGGAAACGATCAGCCTCCGTATTGCAGAGATCGAGCTGGAGGCTATCATGTCTCAAATACGGACACGATCAGCCTCCGTATTGCAGAGATCGAGCTAGAGGCTATCATGTCTCAAATACGGACACGATCAGCCTCCGTATTACAGAGATCGAGCTAGAGGCTATCATTTCTTAAATACGGACACGATCAGGCTCTGATTACAGACGAAGAACTGGACACTAATTTATATTACCTGTCTCAAATACGGGCACCATTAGCATCCGCTGTACTGAGAAATGGCTGATGTTGAGTACAAACTCGGCAAGTTTACATAATAAGAAACGAGTCAAAAGTACACTTATAAAACAACGACTTCTATATATCACAATGTCATCTGGTGACCACTATAGGCTTCCATATATAGGCTGACTGTCCGCTACATGTACGTCCCATAGCTCAAAAGCCCGCCTCTCAACGACACCAATTTCATAAATCGTTCTGCGATCAGTGGCGTAGCTGGGCTCGAGTCCGAAAGTTTTGGAAAATTATGAAGTTTTGAAAATATTAAAATGGCGTTCAAACAAAGTCGATGGTCCGGCTTTTCCCCCAGTAAACTTTACTTTTCATTTCTGTTACCGATGTGTCAGTGTCACTATATGGTTCTACTATGTGTATGTATACAAGTTACATTTTACTTCATATTGATACAATTTTTCGGCATAGCCGTATAATATTCTTTTGGCCACGGATATGAGGCGACAGGTGGCGTTACTGGTCAAGATCAAGTATGTGATTGGTCCATGTAGCGGTCAATGCAAAATGCAGATATGCAACTCAAAACGAAACAAAGTTAAGATTGAATGCAAGCTGAATAAGTGGATGTATCTTTTCAAATGACACATTAATAAAATTATATTCCTGATTCAAATGCAGTCTTATTATCACCAAAAATGATTCAAACTGATCTAATTTTGTTATCCGTGCTGAAAAGCATTATTTCGTTGATTTATTTCACCAACAGTTTTATATTATAACCACCAGCATTAAAACTATGCCGTTTATCTTTTTTAAAGATATTTCTTGTTTCTTTTTTTATGAAAAATTAAGTGGATTCACCTGCGTACAGACAGCTACGCGCCTTGTGATGTCTACTTGTAAAAAAGCCGGAGATAGAGAGTCTGTGTTCTCGTTGTAGAGAACTACGTCGTGGAGTTTATTAGAATAATTATACAAGTATTCCTCTTGTGAGATAGTTTTTAATTGGTGTTATCGAGCACATAAAATGAAACAATGGCCATACAACACCAACCGAGTCATGAATATAGGTGACTGTATACGCGCTCAGGGGAGGTAACTCTGGAAGATCTGTGCAAAATGACATACTCATCCTTGAGGAGCATACAATTAAGTGTTTTTCCAGTTATAGAAATCTGTTTTAAACAGCTACTTTGTTCTTCTGACGTTAGGATCCTAAGTGAGGAAGTCTAGTTAGAGAAAAACCAAATCAGTCCAGTATTTTTGAAAGCGTAGTGGGAGATGTGTACAAACCGCATATAGTTTAATCAGTTGGCTTATGCTGAATATAGGGCTATTTTAAAGGTCTGCAGATGGGATTATTTCATTGGAACTGGACAAGGGATCATTTTGTCAGAACTGGACATAAGCTTATTTTATCACAACTGGACATAGGATTGTTTTATCAGAACTGGACATGGGATTGTTTATCAGAACTGGACATGGGATTGTTTATCAAAACTGGACATGGGATTGTTTATCAGAACTGGACATGGGATTGTTTATCAAAACTGGACATGGGAGTGTTTATCAGAACTGGACATGGGATTGTTTTATCAAAACTGGACATGGGAGTGTTTATCAAAACTGGACATGGGAGTGTTTATCAGAACTGGACATGGGATTGTTTTATCAAAACTGGACATGGGATTATCTGATCAGAACTGGACATGATATTATTCAATCAGAACGTGACAAAAGTACATTCTAAGCTTTATTCACTAGAATAAATATGAATTTCAGGGTTAGTAAAAAAACTTCACAGATTAAAACGTTAGCATACCTTTAACTATTACATAATAGTACACGTAACATATCCTTGACACAGCGCCATGATATACAATCAACAGTGTCACATCAGGCTAACTAGTCAGTATTGTCAAAAGTCGAACCTTAGGACAATACAATGTATGCACCGACCATCAGTCTATAAGTCTAGATCTTACTGAAACATATTACGACATAGCGTAGTCGTTATTTTGACTCTTTTTTCGCAGCGACCCTAACTTGTATCTTTGGGAACTTCCTTGCTAGGACAGACAGAAAATAATATGTTCAAAAACAACAATAACAAAATAAAAACAACAACAAAACAACAAAAAACAAATACAAACAAACACAACAAACAAACAAATAGGAGGGGAGGGGAGGGGAGACAATAGTACGGTTTGGTCACTTCCATGCCCAAAATACTGAACACTAAAGGAATATCATTCGCAAAGGAGGTTCCACATAAGTCGCCTCTTACTAAGTCCAGAATCACTTAAGATCTTCTACACCGGAATCAAATATATATCATAGACAATTATTGAATAAATTAATTAGGACAACAGTTCATTTCTACAGAAATTCTTATCTTTGATTTTATAAAATTTCTTTATCCGCCCAATGCCTGTCTAAGTCTATTTTTGAAAGAATTAACTGTTGGTTCCGATATTACTTCCTCTGGAAGATTCTTCCATATTTTGAATAAACGCATCGCAAACAAGTTATCCCCCATGTCCAACTTACTTTTTTTCTCAATCTCATATCACACAGTGAGTAAGATAAGCATCAGGTTTTGACCGAAAGCAAATAAACTTTTTTGTTGTTGAAAATAACGTAAACCCTTTTCTACATCTTGTCGTCCAAACGAGAGTTAAGTGTGACTTGCGCCTTTGTGTTATTGATTTCACGTTTGTATCAGTTTATGTACTAATTTCAATTGATCGTGCTAAAACGTGAAACGGAGCTAACGAGGTCTGTGGTTTTTATAGCGACACCGCAGCACAGATGTACACATCATTACAAAATGTTATTAACACAGTAAAACTACAACAGGAATTACAAATCTTTTTCTTCGGATTAACAACACATAGTGCATATGTTACACTGTACTAATTATTAGATTATAGCATAGTAACACAAATGACAAAGGAAGACAACTTTTTGACTCGTGCCCTGACTGGGCCTCAAACTCTCGATCAACGGCATCTCATCGCCCAACAAGAAATACCTGCAGCGTATACCACTGCGCCACATCCACGTTCTTGATAAAAGAATATTCCAAGACGCAGTACATGTAATTACAAATTGTATATGTGTACATGAACTATGATCGAATCATAGCATAATTTTTGATGGCTTTAAACTCACGGCTGCCATCACCAGTAGTAAAAGACGACGAAAGGTCATTCTAGTACTGATGAAGAAAATAACGCATCATAACGCTAAGCATGATTACAATGTACAGTGTACATGATTTATGACAAATAAATATAAATGTTAGCCTAAAATGCATTATTTCCGTCACTCCGTCACTCCGTCAACAACACTCGACGAAGCCCCGACCGCGCCTAACTGCCCGTTGTTGTTAAATAAGACTGTAATAAATTGGTTTGGCCATATTGAAATATATTCTGTCATAATCTGATCAAAAACTATGTCAATTACAGCTTAGCATGGGACAATTTGAAGTATAATTATATATTGTTCAAGGCACATTGGCTATTGTTTTAAGGTATTGTGGTATCGCTAGAATCAATTGCTTACGCATCAGAGGTGATTTGAAGTTGAACCGTGAAATGTATTCCCGTACATACGACCTAATGTGACGCTAACTGGTATGTTTTAACGGCTTAAATGGATGTCTGATAATATAGGAATGGAACTAAGATATTGTGTGGCTCTTATAGTGACCATTGTCCGTGTATGTACTGGTCAAACCTGGACACAAGTAAACACTTTACATGACAGTTTATTTGCCGGGTATAGCCCCGACATCCGTCCCATCAATACACAAAGTGATCCTATTCACGTAAATGTTTCCTTTCAACTATTCAACATTGACGATTATAATTCTGTTTCCGGTGTGCTGAGCCTCGTAGCTGTTTTAAACATTCAATGGAAAGATGAAATTCTCACTTGGACTCCAGCTTCACATGGCGGACTTCTATCTCTCGTTGTGAATCAGACAAAAATATGGCGGCCAAATTTATATAATTTAAAGGTGTCGGCGATGTTTCGACCAATCAGCAACGACCACTTCCGGGCGACGATTTCTAGTGATGGCACGATACGATGGAACCCTGGAGGGTTGCTGAAGGTAAAATGTCCGCCGGATGTAAGGCAGTTTCCGTTTGATTCACAGACATGCGTAGTCGACTTAACACCGTGGGGATATGACGAAACCGAGGTTATGCTTGCTGCTGCCAACTCGTATATAGACCTGAGTTTTTACGACACCGGTGGGGAATACAATATTGACTCAACTTTCGCCGAAGCGTCCACTCAAGGGTTAATAAGTTTCGTTCAGTTCACGCTAACATTCTCGAGAATCCCGCTGTACCACGTGATTAACACCATATTTCCGGTTATTTTGATTCTGTTGTTGAATCCGCTGGTTTTCATTTTACCGTCGGCGTCCGGAGAGCGAGTCGGCTATAGTCTGACGGTACTCTTATCGTTTACAGTGTTTCTGACGATCGTCAATGCCGTTCTGCCGAATATCTCCGACCCAATGTCCGTCCTCTCATATTTCACGATTATTTCTATGATTATCAGTGCAGGAATAGCAGCACTCACAATATTTCAACTTCATTTCTACTACAAAACGGAAAACGATCCAATTCCACGATGTCTTTTTGCTATTTTTAGATGCATGCGCCGTAGACGTCGATGTGGGTGTAAAAATAGAACAGTTGCGAACGACGAACAGACAGACGCGGTAAAGACAGAACAGGACGCGGAGGCATATGACAAACCTCAGTGGAACGAATTTGTGAAGACGTTCGATAAACTGTTTCTTATATGCTTTTATTCAATCATTTTCATTTTTGTGTTTGTGATACTGATTTACCTCAGCACGTGAAAACTTGAACTTTGTCGGGGTTTTTTTTTTTCGTTTTTTTTTTTCCTAAACCCAATTTTGCTTCCTTTCTATTTTCAATTAAAACCAACATGGCTGATTCGAGTCCGGATTAACGAAAATTCCGCCTTTTACGACGTCGCTTTCATTGCTTTTATGCTTATATACGCTGCAAATTTTTTATCCGCGGGGAAGACCTGTCAGAATTATAAATTCACGGCCACATCCAAGATACGTTATACGAGTTGGGTTTCAAGTTTAAAGAACATTTTAAATAACATGTTACCGTATATATAACGGGAGATTCATGACCAGTAGCTAACTGTGTCGTGTCATGTTCCATCAGGGCCCATTTGTTCAAAAGGTGATAAGCTTAATCACTTGATTAGTGAAAATCTTATTTCTCTTTTACTTCAAAGCCCGAGTGTGTGTATTCTTTAAAACAGGCAGGTAGGAAGAAACTGGCGAGTGTTATCGTGTCATATTTTTTTTTAAGTTTGTTTTACCAGAAATTATTTTGTCAGGTTTTAAAATTGTTCTTTAACCGTGATTAGCCTAATCACCTTTTGCACAACTGGGCCCAGAGCGCACAGCGACGGGCAATGAAGAAAAACAGGCAGGCATAAATACACTGTGTTTGACGAACCTCAACCATCTATTCATTATTCGTCGTGGGCTTGTTTGTATTATAACTATACAGTCGATAATAAAGCGATTTATACCTGACACTAAGGTACAAGACATAGACTGTTACATTTAATAATTTAAAATTGACATTTCAGATGGTTTAAATAATAATAATCATGTGGATTTACGTCGGTGTGTTAGCGATGGACATTCTACTGACCAGTGGTCAAACTTTATTGGAAACTCAATCAGCGTATAATGCTACATTCTTTACCAATTACAACAAGAACATCCGGCCGCTCAAGAATGATTTCTCACAACCGCTCAAGGTCAACGTGTCCTTGGAACTTATAGCCGTGGATAGCTTATAGTTCCATAACAGAGATTCTCGCCATTGTTGTCATTCTTCATATCAAATGGACGGACGAGATTCTCACATGGACACCAGCAACATACGGGGGATTGACCTACTTAAAAGTAGGACAGTCTAAAATCTGGCTTCCGGAACTTTACAATATAAAACTGACAGAAAAATTTGAGCCAATCAGTGAGGAACACTACAAAGCGCACGTGACTTTCGAAGGCATGGTTTCCTGGAAACCAGGTGGTCTTCTGAAGGTGAAATGTGACCCGGATGTGTCGAACTTTCCTTTTGACGAACAGTCGTGTACGGTTGTTTTGACCCCATGGGGCTATGACAAGTCAAAGGTCATTCTACACTCCTCATCAAGTGGCATGGATAAAAGTTATTTCGAGAAAAACGGAGAATGGACAGTGACGGATACATCTGTTAGTTCTGATACTGTTTCAGCCCAGAGTGTTTTAAAATTCGACATAACGATCAAACGGAAGTCGACATTTCACGGATTAAATACAATCGCACCTATGGTGATTTTATTGGTTCTCAATCCCCTTGTGTTTATTTTACCTCCACAGTCAGAAGAGCGCATCAACTTCAGCGTGACGCTTTTGTTGTCGTACGTTGTGTTACTGACTGTACTTACAGGGGTTTTACCCACGAATTCTAAGCCAATGGCGGCCATCAACTACACCATGATAACGACATTATGTTTAAGCAGTATCTGTGTTTTGCTGACCATTTTTCAACTTCATCTTTATCACAAAAGTAACGAATTTCCGGTCCCGCGAAATCTCGTGTGATTCGTGACATTTTGCCGAACTGCATGTAAACGTAAGACAAAAGAAACTGATGTCCAGGTGACTGACACAGAAACTGATGACGTCATCATAAAGTGGAAGGATGTGGCTATTATTCTTGACCGGATATACGTAATACTTCTTGACCGGATATACGTAATACTAGGTTACATTGGAATAGTTATCTTTATCGTCACAGTTCTCATTTACATAGCGGCATCGTCATAGTCTCATCTATCCTTGCGATCAATAAATAAATAAATATAGATAAGTAAATAAAAATAAATAAAAATAAATGAATAAGTATTGATATTATTTTTTTATATTGAAGTATTTCCCATGTGTGTTATTTGTAGCAATCTTAGAGATGACCCATGAGGTATGTAAAAAAAATCAAAAGGTTCCATGGGCCTGAACTATGGCCTACTTAGTGTTGCACAATACCTGTAACACAGTGCTCCCTTTTTTTATCCAAAAAACTTTCAAAACAATGCCAATAGCCGTAAGATTATCTTATATTCTCAAGAGTATGATGTTTTAAAAATTGGGATCCCAAATTCATAGCTAAATGTTGCACAATAAATATGTAACACAATTTTTTAAGACGAAAGTGTTCAAACTTTGAGGATTACAATACAAAAAAATCAAATATAATTTTTATATAACCAACTTTGATGTAGGTAAAAGAAAAAAGTGAGTCGTCTCAAACAATTGATTCTAGTAAATTTGATATATTTTTTTAGTAGCAGATTATTTTAACGAGGTGAACGTTTTAGCAAATCAAAAACAAACAAAAAATACAGCACACAATTGTTGTGTGACTTCTTCAGCTAAAGTAGATGCACAAGTTCCATTCGATAATTCGCTAAAAAAATTGAAGTAGGAAAATCGCCAAAATTTAAACTCTATAACACTAGATTTTACACTCGCTTTAAATAACCCGCTATGCGCTATTACACAATTACAATGTACAATGTTGATATTTCGTCTTTAGAGTATACACACAATGGGTAGTTCGTGTGACGTAGCATTGTTCTTAGTTAACTATTTTAAATGAAGTGGCAAACGCTAAAAATAAACATTTAAAAGGAAGGAAAAACGATAACTAGCAAAACATAAGTAAATGTACATATCTATATATACAATACAATAATCAGCCTGAAAAAGCCTGAGAGGGCAGAAAGGGCTTGCGGCAAAGTCTTGTTTTTTGTTATTTTTTTATACATTCACCATCGCAAGGACAGATTTCTTTTTATTACATTTTTACCAGTGAAATATCAAAAATTATTCATTCTATAAAAGTGATATTCACTTTTTGAAAAATATAAATATCACTTTTGCTGATTTGACCAATTAAATTAATGATTAGAAACAATACCAAAATCATTGACCAATCAGAAAGCCCGACATATATGTCAGCACCTGGACAGGGGGAACTACTTTTTTTGTTTACAAATTATCGCTGTAGGACTAGTTAGCATACGTGGTAGGTTTTTCGTTGATAAAAAATGTAATAAACAGAATATCTAACAGTGTCTTCAGTAATACCAAATATATTTCACTCGTGTGGCTAATATTTTGATATTTTTCACTCGTGCTGTGCACTCGTGAAAAATATCAAAATATTAGCCCCACTCGTGAAATATATTTGGTATTACTGAAGACACTGTTAGATATCCTCTATTTCTTATATACAATACAATATATATATATAAATATATAGAATAAAGTTGAAATGTCCATGTGACGATAAATAATAATAAAATAAAAAGTCAAACACAGATCTGCTGTCTCCCTAGTACTTTCGCGGCTACATTCTGCCGCTCTTCAGGTAAGTTTAAGGTAAGTGAAATAATCCCCTGAAGAGCGACAGAATGTAACCGCGAAAGTACTAAGGAGACAGCAGATCTGTGTTTGACTTTTTATTTTATTATAAATATATATATATATTTTACATTGTACAAGACTTTTCAAACTGTTCAATAAAAATGAAGATGCACAATGATTGTTTATTCTTCTTCTTCTTCTTCTTCTTCTAAATTGATTTTTATAAATAATGGATATATTGGATATCTTCGATACAATACTTACAAATAGATAAACTGACTTTATTAATTAAGTTATTGTGTCTGTTTTCTGGTTTCCTTTGAAACTCATAATTATTCCTTTTTCGAAAAATTGAAAATTGAAAATTTTCAAGGCTTGAATTATAAATAACGCACCACACTAACCATACTAATGAACTTTGAGAAGTGAGAGCCAAATGTGGACCAGAAAATATAAATTACAATTGACTCGGTATAATTCTGAATTAGAGTCGCTTTATCACTAGCCCTCCACCTGTCGGTTGCGAGTTCGAAAACCTACGTGGGGCAGTTGCCATGTACTGACCGTAGGCCGGTGTTTTTTCTCCGGGTACTCCGGCTTTCCTCCACCTCTAAAACTGGCACGTCCTTTAATGATCCTGGCTGTTAATAGGACGTTAAGCAAAATAAACCAAACCAAGAATTAGAGTTCCTTGCCTTTATATAGACGAAAGAAACGTTCCTCTCATCGATAACATATTTTCTCTAATCGTTCACAGAATTGTCTCCAATTTCCTTTTTTTTTTTATTTCTACACCACCCCTGACACCGAAATGGCAGCTCCGGCTGAATGCTCACCTTGGAACTTAGAAGACATTGGCCGACTCCTAAAGGCCTAGTACTTAAATGATGCATCACAGTAAAAGAGCAATTCTTTTCATTTTCAATCAATTCGATGTGAAATGTAATTAATTTGGTATAACAACATTTTTATGGCAGATTTAATCATGGTTCTGTTGAAGACTTTATTTATGTCGGGTGGTCACGAAAATGTATACCGGAGAAAAAGTCTGACAATAAACAAGTATTCGCTTCTAATAAACCCAGCACTCTCAGAACGACACACGACAAAAATAGAACTTGTTTATGTGAGATTATAGGGAGAGTTTGCTAGGTTATTTTAATTTCTGTTTAATAATGCATAGACATATTTCCTGGTAGGTTTTAAACCCCGTGTATAATTTTATAAGATGAAAGAAGTTGGAAATACGAAACGGCCTTAAACTCCCATATTGAAACGTGCAATGGGATTTATATCTGCCGTTTTAATGAAATAATCAGACTCACACGCAAGCATCCCTTAGTCTGAGCTTTGAATATTTTATGCTTTATTCCAGCCCGATCCTTCCTTGATGGAGTTCCGGAGTCGGCATCTGTTCCGTCGGACAGTGTTTACAAGGAGCGAAGTAAATAGAAAAGTCTTGGAATGACACACACGGAATACTGTGATATTATTTATAGTCACGTGATGGTTTATTGGTGTTAGATATGTATTTAAAGACAGGAATCGTATGCAGATAATACTCATTTACTGATAATTCCAGACGGATAAACGTCCGTTGATTTTCTTCTTGATTACAAAACCCTCTTGAAACGCTGTCGTCCATTTTGCTGGTGGTGTAACACAAGGGACAACTTTGTCGAAATAAGGAACTTGGATGGGATATTTGGAATACTACCGAAAGGGAAGCTTTGAAGTAGAGACGTCAATTTTGGTGAACTGTTCATTTCAAATGTGCTTTAAATAGATATGATTTAGTGAAATAGTGTCATCCATTTTACCGGAACTATTGGTTGCATGTGTACAACTCTGAACGGAAAGCTGACTAGTACTTTCGCGGCTACATTCTGCCGCTCTTCAGGTAAATTTAAGGTAAGGGAAATAATCCCCCGAAGAGCGGCAGAATGTAGCCGCGAAAGTACTAGGGAGACAGCAGATCTGTGTTTGGCTTTTTATTTTATTATAAATATATATATATATCTTACATTGTACAAGACTTTTCAAACTGTTCAATAAAAATGAAAATGAACAATGATTGTTTCTTCTTTTTCTTCTTCTTCTTCTTCTTCTAAATTGATTTTTATAAATAATGGATATATTGGATATTTTCGATACAATGCTTAAAAATAGATAAACTGACTTTATTAATGAAGTTATTGTGTCTGTTTTCTGGTTTCCTTTTTTCTCTTTGGAACTCATAATTATTCTTTTTTCGAAAAATTGAAAATTGAAAATTTTCAAGGCTTGAATTATAAATAACGCACCACACTAACCATACTAATGAACTTTAAGAAGTGAGAGCCAAATGTTGACCAGAAAATATAAATTACAATTGACTCGGTATAATTCTGAATTAGAGTCGCTTTATCACTAGCCCTCCACCTGTCGGTTGCGAGTTCGAAAACCTACGTGGGGCAGTTGCCATGTACTGGCCGTAGGCCGGTGTTTTTTCTCCGGGTACTCCGGCTTTCCTCCACCTCTAAAATTGGCACGTCCTTTAATGACCCTGGCTGTTAATAGGACGTTAAACAAAAACAAACTAAACCAAGAATTAGAGTTCCTTGCCTTTTTATACACGAAAGAAACGTTCCTCTCATCGATAACATATTTTCTCTAATCGTTCACAGAATTGTCTCCAATTTCCTTTTTTTTTTATTTCTACACCACCCCTGACACCGAAATGGCAGCTCCGGCTGAATGCTCACCTTGGAACTGAGAAAGACATTGGCCGACTCCTAAAGGCCTAGTACTTAAATGATGCATCACAGTAAAAGAGCAATTCTTTTCATTTTCAATCAATTCGATGAGAAATGTAATTAATTTGGTATAACAACATTTTTATGGCAGATTTAATCATGGTTCTGTTGAAGACTTTATTTATGTCGGGTGGTCACGAAAATGTATACCGGAGAAAAAGTCTGACAATAAACAAGTATTCGCTTCTAATAAACCCAGCACTCTCAGAACGACACACGACAAAAATAGAACTTGTTTATGTGAGATTATAGGGAGAGTTTGCTAGGTTATTTTAATTTCTGTTTAATAATGCATAGACATATTTCCTGGTAGGTTTTAAACCCCGTGTATAATTTTATAAGATGAAAGAAGATTGGAAATACGAAACTGCCTTAAACTTCCATATTGAAACGTGCAATGGGATTTATATCTGCCGTTTTAATGAAATAATCAGACTCACACGCAAGCATCCCTTAGTCTGAGCTTTGAATATTTTATGCTTTATTCCAGCCCGATCCTTCCTTGATGGAGTTCCGGAGTCGGCATCTGTTCCGTCGGACAGTGTTTACAAGGAGCGAAGTAAATAGAAAAGTCTTGGAATGACACACACGGAATACTGTGATATTATTTATAGTCACGTGATGGTTTATTGGTGTTAGATATGTATTTAAAGACAGGAATCGTATGCAGATAATCCTCATTTACTGGAAATTCCAGACGGATAAACGTCCGTTGATTTTCTTCTTGATTACAAAACCCTCTTGAAACGCTGTCGTCCATTTTGCTGGTGGTGTAACACAAGGGACAACTTTGTCGAAATAAGGAACTTGAATGGGATATTTGGAATACTACCGAAAAGGAAGCTTTGAAGAAGAGACGTCAATTTTGGTGAAATGTTCATTTCAAATGTGCTTTAAATACATATGATTTAGTGAAATAGTGTCATCCATTTTACCGGAACTATTGGTTGCATGTGTACAACTCTGAACGGAAAGCTGACTCAGTTTCCCGGAAGCACATAACCGAAATTCAAACCGGGTAAGTGACCTAAATTTCAAGATTGTTGAAATTTAACCAGTGCTTGTTGACCAGTCGTGTCTGTCTAAACATGGATGTGTTCATGAGATCACGGGCACCGTCCTCTCTCAACAGAAACATCGCATCAGGTATCGGTAAACCTCTTCATCGAAACGCGAGTCAAAAAAGTATGTTTCGTTCAACAGTCACTCCCTTATTTGGACATCGAATGTTCAGGTTCAATTCAACACAACGCATGGCATGGAAAGCCATGGTGTCCAAAGATATGGTAAAGAGATCGGAGAGTGGTCCGTTAGACGATTGGTCTCATCGCCCTTCTCATCTGCCTCCTCTTCTACTCCCTCCAGTTTATTGCGTGAAGGCACTCCCTTTACGACAACAGCGACGAGAGCGCGTGATCCCCCCAAACAGAAATGTTCCAATCACGGAGGCCGAATGGCGAGAACTAAAACAGTGTCGGTATCTGCGTCCCGGACTTCCGAAATTCTCAACGGAGGTAGTCTAAATCGGCTTGTAATGGATACGAATTAAAGTGCAGGTCTTGAAATGGATACGAATTTCAACTGCAGGTCTTGAAATGGATACGAATTTAACTGCAGGTCTTGAAATGGATACGAATTAAACTGCAGGGTCTTGAAATGGATACGAATTTAATCGCAGGTCTTGAAATGACTGTTTTGTTGCTGATCTTGAAATGGATATGAATTTTATTGTGGAGCTTGAAATTGGTATGCATTTAATCTCAGACCTTGAAATTGATTATTAATTCTATATTTATTTAGGATCTTGAAAGGGATAGAATATATAAGATTATATGAATTTCATAGCAGACCTTAAAATGGATATGGGATTCATCGCATATATTAAAAATGGACATGAATTGTCGAGCTGCAAGTAAACTTCAAAAACACATTACAAGTGAGTAATATAGTGTCTGGTGAATATATGTGTGTAATTATTTGCAATTTTGAAATTTTAAATGATAATGAAAAAATACTACTTTGTAAGATCATAAATGTGGAAACTTGCAGTTGGAATGTCCTTATTGTGATATCCATGAAATAGATGGCGAATTTCTTTAGTTGTTACGATTTTCATTTTTGACTATCAAAAGAGAATTATTTTCAGAAAAATATTATTATACACGGCCAAATATTTTTTTTTTTTTATTTTCAGAGCTAATGAATAATACTTTTATCAAAATTTTACGTAATCTATGCAAGTTTATAAAAGTTTTGTTTATAAAAGTCTTAGCATTTGTTCTCCGGATTGATACACTGCATATAAGTTGGATGTTGTATAATGTGTTTCTCTGTACATCATATTTTTGAAAAGATAATTCAATAAATAAAGTTAAACAATTGTCGTTTTTGACTGACTTCATCAGACGTTCTCTAGACATCATATACAATCTGTTTTTGTCGGGGAGTTAATCATAGTTCTTGGGGCCGCGGTAGCCGAGTGGTTAAGGTGTCCTGACACTTTACCACTAGCCCTCCACCTCTGGGTTGCGAGTTTGAAAACCTACGTGCGGCAGTTGCCAGGTACTGACCGTAGGCCGGTGGTTTTTCTCTGGGTACTCCGGCTTTCCTCCATCTCCATAACCTAGCTGGCACGTCCTTAAATGACCCTGGCTGTTAATAGGATGTTTAACAAAATAAACCAAAACGGGAGATACCCATTGTCCTGGTCAGTTTCCATTCACGTTTTTCGGATATTAACCAGTTATCTGCTTGTCTTATCCCCAATATCTTTACTTCTAATCTAATTAGTTTCTCAAATACGCATCTCCGGAAAATTTCCGGTTAAAATTAATTTCAGATTAGCTAGATTTTTAGTGTAATGAATATTTCTTGCTCTCAGCCATGGGAAAATGAAGTTTTTTTTAGTTTTGAAATCTTTTTTATTCATCCTTTTACATATAGTATACATACAGGTACATTATATTACATGGTATAATAATACAGACATATCATTACAGCAGTAAGATGTACAATACGTATTAAGTGATGAATAGAAAAAAAAGGATTGGTTGTTTTTTTTTGGAATACAGAGACAAACAAACAAACAACCTTCCACTCACGCTTTCTCTCATTTTAATATATTGTGTTTAAAGGTATAGAAAAAAAAGAAAAACTTTTGACTTACTTTTAAGTACATGTTATGATATGTGTGAAGAAGATCTGAAAAATTATTCACTTATATAGACCATTTTTTCACAAAACTATCATACTCCATGTTGTTTTTGTAAATTACCTCCACTGTTGTTAGATACAAATCTAGTTCTTTTATGAATCCATTAATACGGGGGAGACAATGGAAGAATGAAGTTGGCATTGCAATTTATCTGTCAATTAAAACATTTTAATATAAATGTCTTTTACAGTTTCGTTCATCTCCAAAGTCCAACGGTTACGTTCGCGACTATTTATCGGAGATACGTGAACGGAACACATGGAACTTTTATGATTAGTTCCTTGAAATACTAATTCCATGCAATCGTACAGTAATTAATGACTTATTCTTTCATGTATTGTTTTAAAATCGCTTTATCTGTAATTCTATGATATATGTCTTCAATTTGTAACGTTAAAATTGGTACATTTGGTTTACCTCTAACCGAATAAAACAAATATGCAAACTTTTAAACATTTATTTCAATGGAACGCTGGATTTTCAAGGAGTTTAATAAGATATAAAAATTAAAAACTTTCGTCTAAAATGTTAAATGATATTTGTTTATCTAAGTTTTAAAAAGGAATTGAGATGTCGGTAATGTGGATAAACTACGTATCTATTTCCTGGGTTTATCGCCCCGTGAACAGACAGGGTCATTTTGAGGCGAGTCTCATTGTAGTAGTTGGTGACTACCTCACTGAACAACATACGGGAGGACCGTCGCATGCCATCCAGAGAAATTAGGGTAAAGCATCTTGCCATATTAACAACCGCGACAGCAAAGACTGGCCCGTTTCTCAGCTTCCCGAGAAACACAAACCGATATGGGTAGGGAATCGAACCACGCACCTCGGATCTTCACGATGAGTTACATTGACAGTGCTCTGGTATCGGATACAGATTTTAGGATTTCCTTATTCAGTTAAAAAACGGACTTTATAAGAATAAGAAATAAAAATAAAATAAAACATCTCCAGCATCAAATTTTAAGAAATTTATACACGAAATCGTACTGAAGCATGGAACTAGATAATAAATTGATTCATCAATGTACAGGCCTAAACTCTGAATAAACAGCGAACATAGTAAATTAACAGATTAAAGATTCAGTGTTGATACTGTACATGCATGTACGTTCGCATGATCCTTCTCTTTTATCGCGAACACTACTAAGATATCATATACCGCGAAACTGACGATTTTCATAATGAATTATTTATCACGTTTGTGAAATCAGATAATCCCTATGATATTTACAAGTTATTTTGGTTATATTCCTACTATATATAGATTCACACATAAACCCAAAATATAGAACAGGTATTGTCTCCAAAATGGTTATCCGGATAAAGCAGTCTTTCGGACTAGCGGAACCGGGTCTAACCACATAACACTTTTACGAACTTTAGGTAATTTGCTATGTACAGATCATGAACTGTTGTGTCTAAGTATATTACCACGCGACGGTTAACTTACCTGTTGACCTCAGAGGGTGTTAAATATTTTATTGGAAAATCCTTTTGATTCCGTTCCGTAAAAACTCCAATCACGATGTTACGTATAGACTTTGAAGATTTGTACAGAAATTGGAATATACACAATTTTCGATTTTGTGGAATTTTTAATTGATTATATGTAGACAATTTTTATGTAGGATGTGTCCGGAGATATACAAATCAAATAGTTTTAACAAATATTTGCCAAGATCTATTTCTTGGTATATTGCCGCTTGCAAGGATGGAAATGACCTCTGGGTTGAAATTGATAAGATGCAAATTAATTTGTAATTTAAACGAACGATAGCCTGTGGTATTCTCATGGATTGTTTTATTTGAACATATTTTATAGTTTAGACACAATTTGATTTGGCACACGTTTTTACCAACTTATAAAAGCCCTCTCCACAAAAATATATTACAAATATTGTTATATACTACAAATTAGGGTTCATAAACGATGTACACAATATATACACTTAATTAATCAAAACTAATTAAAAACTAATGCGTGGCACAGTCTAGCTACACATTCAATATACATCACTTATCCATTCCTTATATCCATTATCGAGTCACTCCTGAACTTTATAGGTATCTTATTCATATGCCATACATTAGAGGTTTATTATAAACTGTAAATGATATGCATAATATATGATTTGATTCTTTGTCGTTGTTATTGTTTTGTTTTGTTTTGTTGTTTTTTATGTTTGTTTTTTGTTTTGTTTTTTATTATTTTTTTTTTTTTTTATTTTTATTATTTTTTTGGGCGGAGGGGGGGGGGGGGGTTCGATTTAGTTTTAGCATGTGTACGTAATAAACTATCATACATGACTTTCATTTCGTTATTATGTTCGTGTGCTTACTTGTAATCCTCTCGAACTTACAAGTTTATCAGATACATTTCATGTTACTCCGGATACCCGTACCTCTCTTATATACATGTACATTGCGTTGTAAGATAACAAAATCCATTTAAGACGCGAATTCGACTGTATAGAGCACGACTTTCAGTTGATCAGAGCGAAAATATTGCCTAATACCTTATTTGGACTCTAGGTATATGACTTACAGCAAATGACTTTGCATTCACTTTAGATAACACGAGTTACCCCGCTTGTATAAAATACAAAAGACATAGACTTTGGGAGCTTGGGCAATTGTGTGTACAATACATGCATATAAATATATGGACATACAACTTTGGATTGTAACTGATAATGTTTAAAATGACCCCCATTGTTCCTTGTCAGAGTTAAATGTGAGCGATGGGTAATTTTACTCCGCATACGGTTTAGTGTCAAGCTATCTACATATGTAACATACCTGTAGATAATTATAGTAAGGAGATCACGCAGGTCAAGTTACAAAGTGTGTTTGTTAAAGCGTTGTAGCCTAATTCACCAGTACAAGTTTTTAACACAGGCGCTTGCATAGAAAATGTTATTTTCATTTTTTTTTTTTGACAGTGGTATGTGTAATCTGTTAAGCTATACACATACCACTGTCAAAAAAAAAATGAAAATAACATTTTCTATGCAAGCGCCTGTGGTTTTTAATGCTCCCATATCACGCCTTATTCAGACTGGTTGTGTGACAACTCTGTCACACCCGTATGACTTTATATGTTAAATATCGTATAACGTACTTGGTCTTACTAAGGGGGTGGTTATATATAGACGTAAGAGATCATTAAATCTCGTCTTCTTAGATTAAACTCACTTAACATCAACTGTCCGTTACCCAGTGAGCATATATGGTCAGTGGTCTCTTGAAAAGAAAACTTAACTGAACTTAAGATTTAATTATCCCAAAAGCATGTTCTTGTACTCTAAGTCAAGTTGTCTGTATCAACAACCTGAACTCTACACCAAGTATTCACCATTTTCCTTTTCTTCTCCTTGCTTAAACTTTTGTTATTCATTGTTAATATATGGTCTTATATGCCAATGATATGTTGTCCATCCTCAATATATTTGCTGTTTATGATAAGGTGATAGATTTACATAAGTGTCTGAGACACTTGTTTCTATTTCCTATTCTGTACATCCAATTTTGTAACTATACATGTTTTGAAATGCCTGAATAAAAGAAAGTTTAAACCAACTGAACTTAATTTAACTTAACCATCGTGATGATATCTATAAATAGTCAGTAATTCATATTACCACGGCTGATACATGTGTATGTAAGCCGACGGTAGTTGATAAAAGCATCTTAAACAGTGCATGACGAGCGATATAACACCCTGTTCTTAATGTCCCGCTCTCTCGGCATTTTAACTTCCTTTTTTAATCTACGGCAACCATGTTGATCCAGTTTTAAGGTCGTTTGTTTATCTGTGGAGCCGGGTTCAGGTCATAACATCTATCACTATGACCAGGAATTATTTATATCATCCACGACCTCTCTTAGAATGGATGTACCTGATGTTTGTCTAGGACGATTATACTGGACAGGATTGTGCTGCGATGTGACTGTCATGTTCTGACTGAATGGGTGTGACTGTAGCCTGGACACTGCCTCATTCCTGATACAGAGTGCCTCGGTGACAAAAAACTGTTATAACTTGACTGTCACATTGTAGAAGGTGGGTGATTCTTTTCGGCCTATAGTGAAGGCATTGTCTCATTTGCTGGCGAATTTTCTCGTCTATCGGTTTAAATCGGTATCATAGAGAGAATTAATAGCCCAACACACTCTTAAGTCCGATTTAGATTGGAAATATTGATAACCATTCGCAACTGATGTTTCTGCAAAATGGCGGCGAATTTTATGAGCAAAGGTCAGGTCCCTTCCCGTGTCAAAGGTCAGGCAGTGTGTATTCATCACAAGGGGAGACAACTTGAGCTGTTCTGTGAGGAATGTAGCGAACTCGCATGTACACAATGTTTGTCCAGCGTGCACAGGAGCCATTCAATATGTGAGCTACGTGATATCATGTCACAGAAGAAACAAGAAATAAAATACTTTATAGACCAAGGAGAAAATGTTGACCTTGTGCAAGCCGGTAAATACATCGCTTCCATTCAACAAGATATCGATGACAACGCTAGCACATTTGAAAAGCTTTCAAAAGACCTGAAAATTCAAACACAACAATTAATAGAAGACCTTGAGCTACAAACATCGCAAACGCTGTCCCTCTACCGACAAATGGAGGAAGAAAACTCCAGGCTACTTCAAACATACAAACAGGACTTGGAAAGGTTCAACACTCAGCTTAAACAGCAGATAGATGAATGCAAGACGGTGCTTCAACGTGGCTCACACGTGGAGATATATGATACTGCTCGTGATATTCAGGGTGGTGATGTCTCATTTCCTGTAAAACCAACTTTGAGTACCGCCATCTTTCACCCACCTAGCAATCCTGGCGATCTGCAAGACGTCTGTGTGTATAGACCAACATCAGGAAAAGATGATGCCAATGTGAAAGCCTACCCAGATCGAGGAAAGTCAGTTGGACCACGTGATTACAGAGGTTCAAAGGATACACGACATCGCTTTCAGCCGCCGGAGAAAAACACGGCAATAGGACGAGGGTACGACTTCCTGCCTCAGATGACCAGAACAGTCGGCTCGTGGCAGGCTCCATGTCCCATCAGCGGTCTAAGTCTTACTACGGATGATCAAATCTGGACAAAATATAGTCACAGCTTAACTCTCCTGGACAGGGAAGGTAAAACTAATCAAATGATCCAACAAAACGACTTTGTTTTCATCAATGACATCAGTTTTTCATCTCAAACCGACACGTTATGGGTTTGTAACAGGTACAACGTCATGGAGCTTGTTTCAGGACGACTTTCACACAGGTTCAGCACAGCCAGAGAGCCAAAGTGTCTCTGTATCACCGCAAATATCAAAGTCATTGTGGGGATGACAGAACAAATCACCAAACTCACCGTAAGAGGTGAAGTCATTGCTTCAATATCTGAAGAATCCGGGAAACCTGTCGTACGTTCACCACAGAGGATTGCGGAGTGTCCGATCACCCAACACATCGCAATAGTTGACTGGGATTTAAAAAGTGACGGGGGCGATGGGAAAAAGCAAGGTTGTTGTCATGGACATAGGTCTGAAGAAACTTTTTACTTTCAATGGTAACCTTCCAAGTGAAAGTGCAACAGGCCATCCAGTTGAATTCGACCCATCCGATGTTGCCTATGATAATTGTGGCGATCTAGTCATAGGCGACTATACAAACTGTCGTATTCTACTAATAGATGGGCGTGGTGAGTTCCTCAGGGTTATCCATACGGATATAAGCTACACACGTGCTGTAGGTGTGGATAGAGACGGTGTCCTTTGGGCGGCGTTTAAAGGCGACAGTGTTAAACTGCTTCAGTATAGAGTGCAATAACTCTCTGACTCATATGTGATGTCACATTGTTTGTAATCGTCTAAGTATATGTGTTAAATAGTGTATGTAACTGTTGGAATTCACAAAAGAAAAAAAAATGAAAATGGAAATATCATGCCTAATAATCTTGAAAAGTATTTTAATTTTCAATTTTCTAAAACAAAATTAAACATGTAAACTTTGACATTTAAACAGAAACAATTCAATTTACTCAAATGAAAACATTTCCCGGTGATCGTGGATATGGTCATGTAATAAAGCGATCAAATGTTCATCTTCCGACCTGTTTTTCGTCTTTTATTACCCAGTACAATTGATAAGTCTAACACACCAGCAACTTACTCGAGTTTCTGCTGGCCGTTTCTGGTGTAGGGCCAGAGCTCGCTACTACAGAAATATATATAAATGTAAACTTGGAATTCTCCGACACCGTTTTGTGCCGCTAAGATTTTGGTGCAAATACAATAAAATCGGGTGTGACATAACACCTACCTTACATATATGGATAAATGAGATATTTATTTACCCCAAAACACCCATTCAATCCCATATTGGTGTTCTTTTCCGTCCTGTAGACCCTCGCTTTACGTTGGTCAAAATCTAACACTGTTGACCCGCCATTTTGTATGTGACCGTACAGCTAACCACCAGAACTGTAACGCAATGGACCGAAAAGACCAAATATCATTTATAGTGTTTTTCTTCTTACACAGTTTAAAACAAGAAAACTAAGCTTATTATCTCCCAAAACATTATATGTAATACATTACTTACAAAAGTACCCGGAGAAAACCAACGGCCTACGGTCAGTACTAGGCAACTGCCACACATGGGTTTCGATCTCGCAACCCTGAGTTGGAGGTCTAGTGATTAAGTGTCTGGACACCTTAAACCTTGCCTTTCATCAGCCCATAACTTCCAAATGAAAGCAGTTCAATGCTTCTATTTACATTTGACAACGATTTTTAAAGACTATATCCAGGAATTTTGCTCCGACGATGAATGAACAAATTATTATCGTCAAAGACGGAACAGCCTTTTCAACAGCCATCTTTCGTTATCGCCGACGTGACAATTATGACGACACTATAATAATGACGTCATAATAAAGATTTGGAAGTTATGGACTCGTAACCTTCAAGTGAGCTTGGTCAAGTTAAATAGTGGGTATGCAGTGTAAATATATAAGCATGGAAACACACTCTGTCCCTCTATTGGCCGACTTCTTTTTGTTTTTCATATTGAAGAGCTAATCAGAACATATAACAGAGATCTGGCAAATTCTTTCAAAATCAAAATATGTCATGCGGTACAAGGAAATGATAAAACATTTCGATCGAATATAATATGTAGAATTTGCATACAATAACACCACAAACTCTTCAACATCAATCACTTACCTCAATCTTTATTTAAAATGCAATCAACAGGGATAAAATGACAAACGAGCGGCCATCTTATTTCTTATTCAAATGAGTTGTTCCTGTTTGTTTAAATTTGAAACAATCGAAAAAGAAAACTTACAACAGACGTTTTTTTCTCTTAAGTTTGGTTTATCAGTTACTCTCAATATCTTTGGAATAATGGGAATATATTTATACATTCGCCCTTGTATTCAGTTGTGCACTCATTAAAAGAAAATAAGTGAAAAGTGCAGAAAATTTCAAACTTACATATAACAAATGAAATACTATTTGTTTAAATGACGTGTAAAGAATTTATGTGTGGACATATTGATCGGATAACGTTTAGAAATCTCATTTCGGTCGGTGTCTGTGTATGCGTTAGCCCATATACATCAGTGATGTGGTGATTTAAAGCGCAGCATGCAAATCATAGACAACCTGACAAAGAAGGCTCACACACCACTTGAATATATTTAATGGTCGATATCGTCTGGAAGGTAAATCTATAGCTGTAAACAACCAACCAGGAAGTAAAAAGAAGGGATATGAACAGCTCATTCCTTCATAATAATTTCATATTCAAGTTTTAAACCTGGGGCTTTATATGTGGTGACAAAGGAAAACAAAAGTGTGCAACTTCGAACGTTGCTGTCTGGCTAATTGCAATCCAGTAATTTCCTTGCCAGCGGAAGTGTGGACATTTGACATCAAACTGCACATACGTGGTGAGTATGGCTGTGTGTTTTACATGTTGTGATATGCAATTTGATTAAAATCATGATAATTATAGAACTAACGTTTGTTATTTGGCATTCTTTCCCCTACGTAAGTGTACAGTGTATATATACTTCATAAAACAAATTTGCTACATAGTTCGTAATTCTTCATTTTAGTTATATAGCTATATCTTTTGATCAATTAATATTTTCAGACTTTATCAGTATGGCCACCTCTCTGGACAAAGGTCAGGTCCCTTCACGTGCCAAAGGTCAGACAACATGTATTCACCACAAGGGGAGACAACTTGATTTGTTTTGTGAGGAATGTAGTGAGATAGCATGTACACAATGCTTGGCAACGGTGCACAAACGTCATTCGATGTGTGAGCTTCAAGAAATTATACCCCAAAAGAAAAAGGACATTACGGATTTCATAGACAAAATAGAAAATGTTGACCTTGTACAAACCACTCAATATATCTCATCCGTTGAATCTGATCTTAATGAAAACTCAAGCAGATTTGAACAACTTTCAATTCAGCTAAAGAATCAAACAAAGAAATTGAAAAAAGACCTGGATTTGCTAGCGTCAGAAACATTGTCCCTTTACCGACAAATGGAGGAGGATAACGCCCGGCTACTACAGACGTACAGACAGGACCTGGAGAGGTTCAACACCCAGCTAAAACAACAGATACAAGAATGCAAGTTAGTACTTCAACGTGGCTCCAACCTCGAGATTTACGATACAGCGCGTGGTGTTCACGATTCACATGTGACATTCCCGGTAAAGCCTGAATTGGGTACAGTAACCTTCTCCCCGAACAGAAATCCTATAACTCAATTGAAACTGGCAGTGGGAGAAATGTCCACTTCCGGTGAAAATGTACGTTCAACCTTACAAGGTCAGGATCGGCCATTAGGAACACCAACAGACAAAGGAACGCGTTCTAAAAGGCGACAACCAAGACTTACAAGGAGAAAACTGCCAACAGAACAAAAGGACTTATGCACATTATGGCCAAAGACGAAATTGATCGACGAATTTCAGAGTCCGTGCAAAGTTGGTTCGTTATGTTCGAATGATAATGGTCAGTTATGGACAAAGTATGGCAAAGCGTTGACTCTCCTTGATGCAGACGGCACCGTAATCCAACGTGTTGACCACAGCTCTTGGATAAATGCAATTAGTTTGTCACCCAAAACAAACGCGCTCTGGATCTGTGACGATGACAACATTTTTCAGTTTGAATCGGGGAAATTAAAGCGCAGATTTAGCGTTGATGACGATCCTTTGTGTATTTGCATTACATCTAGCAATGAAGTCATTGTCGGGATGACTTGTCGCATAGCAAAATTTACCACGAAAGGAGCAGCCATGGTCACTACGGCGTCTTCTAGAGGTGAAGAACCTTTGGTGCGTTCACCATACAAGATCTCGGAGTGTCGCGTCACCCAGGACATCGGTGTGATTGAGAGGAATTCTGAGAGAGATGGCGGTAATGGAAATCAACAAGTGGTTGTCTTTGACACAGATCTTCATAAACAGTTTGTTTACAATGGCGACATTGCCAGTGGAAATGCCACACAAAAGCGGAAACCGTTTGACCCATGCGACTTAGCGTATGATGTTGCTGGGAATCTTGTGGTTGGGGACTGTGCCAACTGCCACATTCTACTGTTAAGTGGGTGTGGCGATTTTCTCAGGGTCATACATACAGACAAGCTCAACACGTGGGCTGTCGGTTTGGATAAGGATGATGACCTGTGGGCTGTGTTTGGAGGTACAAATATCAAACATCTGAAATATAAAAGAACAAAGTAATTCTGGAACTTTGATGATCATCAGATTATTTACTCTTATCGTTTGTGTGGGGATTTCAGTTTACAAGGACGTGTGTTCTATATCATACAGTACAGTTTGTGTGGTGATTTCAGTTTACAAGGACGTGTGTGATCTGCATTATACTGTACAGTTTGTGTGGGGATTTCAGTTTACAAGGACGTGTGTGATCTGCATTATACTGTACAGTTTGTGTGGGGATTTCAGTTTACAAGGACGTGTGTGATCTGCATTATACAGTACAGTTTGTGTGGGGATTTCAGTTTACAAGGACGTGTGTGATCTGCATTATACAGTACAGTTTGTGTGGGGATTTCAGTTTACAAGGACGTGTGTGATCTACATTATACAGTACAGTTTGTGTGGGGATTTCAGTTTACAAGGACGTGTGTGATCTACATTATACAGTACAGTTTGTGTGGGGATTTCAGTTTACAAGGACGTGTGTGATCTGCATTATACAGTACAGTTTGTGTGGGGATTTCAGTTTACAAGGACGTGTGTGATCTGCATTATACAGTTCAGTTTATGTGGGGATTTTAGTTTACAAGGACGTTAGTGGTCTTCATCATACAGTACAGTTTGTATAGGGATTTTAATTAACAAGGACATCATACAGTACAGTTTGTGTGGGGATTTCAGTTTAATCAATATGAAAACTGACCAGTATTCTATATGAAGCTGTTAAACTTTGACAAGCCAGTAATTCAAGGTGACACAGACTTCAATATGCCGACCATTTACCTGTAACTCGATCGACATTTGTATTACAAATTGGATCTTCGGTGTCATCGCTATGTTACTTTGGTGTTTCGTCACGTGACACTGAAATTGTTTAAGCCAATAACACAATCAGCGTGTATTTCCCCTGAACCAAGTCCCGGTGGAAAATGTGTTTCCTAGGTTTGTAGCGGTTTTCCTGAGTAATTAATATATGAAATGGGTACTCTCTATATACAAGAATAAAGATATAAGGTATTTAGATTTGAAAATTTGAAAAAATATACACTTCTACTGAAAATAGAATGACGTAGGATTCGTGGTGTAAAAAGCGGGAATCCCCAAGGTGGGGGTTCCCCAGTGTAATGAAAATGTCAGGGTTACTGTCTTTCGAGTACATATGCCATTCAACCTATACTATAACAACATTCATCAGATAGAAAAAAAAACTCAAACTTTAATTTGATATAAATGTCACGTCATTTGAATTTCAAACGAGTGAATGAAGGGATGGAGTCACTAGTAGAAATATATAGTAAGTTATTTATTTAGTTGTGTGAGTCTTTGTACGGCTTCCTTACAATAATGTATAGATAGGGAGGATAATGTATATATATTTTCATATTTTACGATTTAAATGTTTGATTAAATGATCGTCAAACTAAGGCTAACTAAAAGAATAAAAGTTATCTCAGAAATTTGAATTTGATTTGTATATTTTTTTTATCAAATGTCCAAATAGTGCTGCAAATATTGCAATAAATTCTCTATTCAATTCATTCTTTGAAATCATCTTGGCTCATATCCCTTTCCTCTCACATATTGACAACCCATGTGATCGCACGCGATTGACTATAAGCACGCGTATAACGCACGGATTTCCACATTTCAATAAATCCATACATATCAATATAATGTAGCAAGGTACTAGACAAACGCTATGAAATAAGCATTTAAATAATGAAAAATAAATTCTATGAAACTATATTAGACAAGGGAAATCACTCTTCCAAGCTTAATCGTTTTCTTAGTCAATACCTACATGTACATGTACAATCTCCGTCTAACAATAGTTTTGAGTTTGAGCTTTGATGAGTTTATTCAACTTCAGTTTGATTTTGAAAATTAACGAAACATTTTAAAGGGCAGACATGTGGATTTCTGTTTTGAAGGGAAAATAGTGTATGTTTATTTTACAAAGTAAGACATATATTTTATGTTTATTACAGTAGAATTGTAAACAATGCTGACCCAATAATTCAACATCGCAAATAGCTCAAGTGTGTGTTTACCCCATTTAAACCCAGTAAATTTGTTTAAATAAATCATAAAACTTGTCACATAAGAATCAGGCGAGGAGTTACTTCGCTGTAGACCGAAAATGATGAATTACAGTCTGAAGATCTGACTAGAACCGTCGTCCTATCTATCCCCACCGATAATGGCTCCCACGAAGAATGATATAAGATAACGTTTAGTTATCAATGGCATTGCTCAGAGGTTTTTATATCTCGTTCGATCTCGCGAGACAATCAGTCATGCTACCAAGACAGGAAATACCTTTCGTGTTCACGTAGTGTTTTATCTCATCAATCAGCGATGTATTACTAAATGTTATACGCATACACAGAACATATTGTGTCGTATGTGTGCCGTTTGTGCGTCCTACGTGTGTCATGCGTGTGTCATGCGTGTGTTACGCGTGTGTCATGTGTGTGACGTGCGTGTAGGGTGTGTGTATCATGTGTGTGACGTGTGTGTGTCGTGTGTCACGGAGTGTGTGTGCGCGTGCCATGCGTGTGAAGTGTGTCGTGAGTGTGTCGTGTGTGTCGTGTTTTGGTTTAATTTAAAACTGCAAAAGTATTTATCTTGTAACCACCATATGGATATTAAGTATGAGTGTGTGGCGATATTGGATATTATTACATTTTTACCAGTGAAATATAAAAAAATATTCATTCTATAAAAGTGATATTTTTCACTAGTGAAAAATAGTGAAAAATATCATTTAGTGAAAAATATCACTTTTGCTGATTTGACCAATCAAATTAATGATTAATTAGAAAATACCAAAATAATTGACCAATCAGAAAGCCCGACATATATGTCAGCACCTGGACAGGGGGGGACTACTTTTTTAGGGAACTGTTGGCCTAGTTAGCATACGGGATAGGTTTTTCGTTGATAAAAAATGTAATAAACAGAATATCGCAGCACGAGTGAAAAATATCAAAATATTAGCCCCACTCGTGAAATATATTTGGTATTACTGAAGACACTGTTAGATATCCTCTATAAATCTGTCAATTTGCAGAACATTGTGATGCAATATTTATTTATTTATCTTTTTAGTTGTCGTTTTAGTGTCAGTTGTTCCAAAGAGTAAAAATATTACAATAATCGAATAATATTTGCAATTCTGTCCAATCTTTTATTATTAAAAGTAAACGCTTTGAGTCGGTATGATATCCCTTTCACTATAAGATATCTAAACGTATATATTATTCTAAGAATATAATGTATGTCAAAAACTAACCCATGTCCCTCGTTGTCACTTCTTTATGAGGACTCACGGAAAAAATGTTGCAATAACATTCCTATTCTTCTACCACCATCACCTACACACACACACACACACACACACACAACACACACACACACACACACACACCCCTCCCCTTCCCCCTCCCCTTCCGCTCCCCCACTACTCAAATAGATTAGTATTAATGAGATAATTTCTTAACCTATGTATTAATGTAATTACTGTTTATTACCATTGTATGTTAATTTCGACAGTATTGCAAATTCTCTGCTGAGATTACTTTATTTATATGCGTACGGGCCAGAGTCATGCTGATCTACATACGTACAAGTTGTATGTCTGTAGCTCAACATGATATCTGCTTATTATGTTATCTGCCTGTCTGAAAGAGAAGACGGATTTATATTACATTCTTTCCGAATTCTTTACTGTTCTATGTTTGTGTAATATATATTCTATGTGTAGGGTGTCAGGGCCAGAGGAAACTCGGGCTTTACATTCTCATAACTCGTTATCTCCCGATATTGTTACACAGATCGAAGTCAGACTTTGGTTTAGATGACATATCCCATATCATCAAAAAATGCATTGCCGTTTGAAATAAGTCTTTATTTAAAGATGAAAAATATGACAATTATCTGTTTCGTGTATTATGAATTAAAACATCCACATACACTTATTACTCAAAGCTACAATTTACAAACACACAAGTCCACAAATGATTTACACATTCTTCTGAAAAATGACATATTATACAAAAAAAAAAAACAACATAAAAATGGTCATATCATTCGATTTCATAAAATTGTATTATATGAATTTTTTTCTTAAAATTCATATTAATATATTTAAAATGCAATTGTTGGCCAATATATAGATAACTTTAAATTCTCGTAAATCCGGATTTTCGGGTTAGATTCATAAACCTGTAAAATGCATGAAAATGATTCCGTTGCAAAAAGTGGCACTGTATATTATCGTTGAAGAACGTCATTTGGGAGAAATTGCAAGGGAATAAATATAAAAATTAAAGACTAATGTTCATCAATTCTAACTTCAGTAAAAAAAAGTTTCACAAATTATTCGGATCAGAATTACCTACTACACATATATTTTGCAATATACAATGGCACAATAGTATCTTTAAGCGGTGGCCTAACTTTTTTATGAAATATTTATTTACAAATCATTTTTCGGCATCTTCTGTTCCTCATATGGCATCCATATTGGTAACTCCGATAATAGTGTAGTTTTCTTTGGCGTCTTTAAACTTCGCTATGGCCATGCTCTCGTTTTAATGGAATATATTTGCGTTGATATTTTAATAACCTCTTACGTGATAAAGTTCATCAAAATACTTTTTGACACGGCTGGTATTTTTCAGTCCTTCCATCGTTAGCTTTTCAAATTTTTACATGTGCACAGTTCTAACAGCTGTTTTAGGCGGATAAACAAGCTTTTAAATATACATTCTTTGTAGGTAACACGTATTAAATAGTATATCTAAAGTCCTATTTAAGTATCCTTAAACCAAACATGTGATTTGTTCGAGACGTTTTAAGCGAATTACGTCCAAATATCAGGGGTCAAATAACCCGAATTTTTCGGAACTCCTCTTGATTTTTCGTTAAAACTATACATCTCATACACATCGGGGTATATTTTTGTTTTCGTCATGATATATGCACACTTCTATGTCGAGCATCCCATATATATATGCATAGAGGTGTGACATAACACCTTAATTCATAATTCATGTTCAATGAAATTGTTTGTACACAAATGGAAATTGTCATGGTAACAATATTAAAATAAACAATGGATGTCTATTTTCTATTGTTGTTTGATCCTTTTTTCGGAAGACCATACGAAGCCCTCATTGTGAGGTCAAAGTACGCATCATCATCGTACAGAGCACTGACGCCTGCGTAGTAATCGAGGAACTCTTCTCGTGTCACCACTCCATCCGGGTTATTTTGGTCGTCAATGGTATCCAGGAAGCTGCGCAGAGTTTCCTCCTCTGTCCACTCACCGGATAGGTACTTGGGATGACATTTGACGTTATCGGAAAATCTTACTGAAAATATACAAAATAAACAAGGTGTTAGATTGATATTGAATTGATTCAATATAAAGGAATTCAATTACATGTATACTGTACTTTTATACCTGTCTAAACCGACACCCTTTGTGATACAACAGTCCGTTATTTGCAACAAATGTAACGAATTAGACAGGTTGTCAATATGCAACAGTGGCCCGTGGGCCTTAATGGTCTGACTCTAAAGACTCTTGTACAGTGTACTTTGGTAGAATTTATTCCCAGTAGTGAGTATACTGGTAATGTTGACCATGGTGCCCATCTTGGATTTCGGACCGACCAAAAAATAGCAATACTAGGACAGGACCATAGTTTGAGTTAAATCCTACTGATGTTACTCGAGAAGTTTGAAAAGGGTCTTGATCAGAAAACCATGATTGCGCAATCATGTTTCAAAATGGCCGCCATGGCTGACATGTCACAGTTTTACGATGCCTAAAACTAACAACACTTTGTTGGCTCTCCTTCCTGAGCAGCCCTACCAATTTTCAGCAAAATGGCACCAGTAGAATCGCAGAAGAAGTTTTAAATGTGTTTTTCAAGATGGCTGCCATGTCATTCATCTTTTATTTCGCACCGACCCGAAAAATAACAACAGCTGGTCAGAACCTTTTCAGAATCACTTAAGGTAAGTTTAAACTGAATCCCACTGGTGACACTTGAGTAGAAGATTAAAGCAGGTGTTGTTCAGAAAAACAAAGATTGTGCAATCATATTACAAAATGGCCGCCAAGGCTGTCATGTCACGACGACGGACAAAGTACGATGGCTATAGGTCATTCTGATTCTATTGGTCAGATGACCTAAACATAGCATATCTATTAGTACAATTGTATATGATAATTTATGACATAAATATTGTTGAGATGTCGAATACGACAAAATGTCATAAACCTAAGGGGTCAAATTAGACAGGTGTCTAATGCATTAGAAAACATGAAGACGTATCATTTATGCCTAGGTGGAAAGATGGAAAGAGTTCGGCAAACACGTGATAACGGGTGTAAATCTCATTGGCTTTCAGTGCCATTCCGGAAAATCCCGATGATTACCGATTAAACAGCACAGAATGAGACAGCTGGCCTGAAGATAAACGTTTACTTTTCATGCTTCATAAACTCCTGTAGTTATACTAAAATGCGAGCAGTATTATAAATGTCATGTGTGTGAATCAGACAGGCTTTTATAGTAAATATAAAAAGGGTTAATTATCTCTGATTCTGCTCTGCGGTAAATGAAACATCGCGTGTTCAAGTTCAATTTACATTCATACACGAAGCATATTATTTGTTATCTCGCCAAAAAATATATTTAGAATGTTCGTTGCAACTAATTATGAGTATCACGTGCATTCTTACGAATAAAAGTAATGAATAATTTGAATTTATTTTTATCTGTAAAGAATTCACACATCAAACACATAGCCAGTCTTAGAGGCGCCATTACCAATCAAATTTTATCCCGTACACCATGTAACGCATGTGTTGTAAGCTGTATTTTGCTCTTATTACATACCATAAAATGTACGAAATTTCAGAACACGAAATGTACAAGGAAAATAAATCTTGATCTGCTTACAAAGAGGAAGTCTACTACATTGTATTTTCAGCGTAATTCAGCCAAAACTGAAATGAATGGTTTTTTGTTTTTTTGTTGGTTTTTTTTTTTTGTTTTTTTTTTTGTTTTGTTTTTTTGCGAGTGTCAACAATAACAACCAGCGTAAAATAGACAAATTATCTAAACTCAAATCTGTATCTGACATAAGAAATGTGTCATGAATTGATAAATTCGATAAAATCTTTTTTTTTCGATTATCACAAACCACAAGCTAACATATCGTCAAATTCAATGAATGTCATCAATGACACGAAACTCGATATAAGGACAATTTGATACATCGCCAGATCTGACATCTAAGGATCAATTTAATCAATGGACAAGCATAGAACCACGCGAGGCAATAATGACACTGTAGGGAGGTTTCACTATATAGTCAATACAAACATATTCGATAATGTTTCTCTAATACCTCCTTATACTGATATATGTTGACTGATCTTGGATGTTTATGGTGCATGGCGATGTAATGGATTCATATCATTATCGAAAGTCGTGTTCCAGAGCCCAACACAGAATCAAGATATTTTGTTTTACTCTGACTTATTGCAAATAAGTTTGATAGCCAATAGAAAATTAAGGACCTTTATTTCGGTCAATATTGTGTTATATCAACCTGGTACAA
This sequence comes from Pecten maximus, assembly GCF_902652985.1. Classification (NCBI taxonomy): domain Eukaryota; kingdom Metazoa; phylum Mollusca; class Bivalvia; order Pectinida; family Pectinidae; genus Pecten; species Pecten maximus. The sequence goes on along the minus strand of NC_047015.1, from coordinate 56,951,740 downwards.
TCTACCAAAATACTAACCTCGGGCTTCCTCCTCGGTTAATGTTTGATTCTACCAGGTTGACATATCACCATATTGACCTCACAAAACGACCATATTTAATAAGTGTCCGTTGTGATGACGTAAAAATCTTGTTAACGGCACAATTTACCAATCATATCATACAATACCCCGTAAGGGCTGAAAGAACATTGTGACCAGGACTGAAATAACCCGAAACCTGTCAAGATTTTACAATAATTATTGCTTTAAATGTAAATCTCTTGGCGGCGTCTTCAAATGTTCTAAACATGTTTGATATTATATAAAATGTATGATATCCTGTTAATGCAACGCGAAGCCAAAATCTTGGATCTCCCTTGGTACATTGCAAAATACCTGTTAACTCAATCACCGCGCAAAGAAAATAATGTGAAAATATATATATACCTTTGGTTCCGTCCTGATTTCATTACGAGAACATAATTTGATTTAAGAATCTGTAATTCGTTAGGTGAACGGATTGGAGGCGGGAAGGAAAGCCCGAGAAGGACAACGCAAGATGAGCTGCAAGTGTCAACTCGCCCGATACGCAAAGACAATTGAATACATTCTGCCATTTTACCAATTCCGAAGAGCATTTCAGACGTTGTAGGGGATCACATCAAATGACACCCCTGCCTGTGTATGACGTCACAGGGGATTGCAAAATTTACCATGTGTTGAGATTTTCTGTACGTAACCCACAGAGCGCCCTCTGTCGATCCAAAAATATCTAGCCTGTAATTGAAATTATCGGATTCGTGTGGTCGAACACTTTTTACTCGTCACGTACAATAGAAATGAAAAGACAATAGTTGATGGTATCTGTTGTTTCGTTATTTCGTTATTTCGTCTCGCTAGATACCGCTTATTTGAAGCGACGGAATAAATTTCATCGTTTTTTCGCATCCCTGGGCGACAGAAAAAACAGCTGAAATTTGTAGCTAAACGACAATTTATTTTTACATGTGTTGTGTTCGTTATTTCGTTATGTCCCCGAGGAACGACGCTGTTTGGCGCGACAAAAACAGGATGATTATCGTTATATCGCTGTAAGTTAACGAAATAACGAAATGAAAAATATCAACCATCACCGCCATCTTGACCCTTCGTTACCATACACAGATAAACTGGCCGCAGACTGACCCGAAACTGTAAACAAGGTACAATAACTATGTATACATGGGCGTATTTACAACAATACAAGTCGATATATACCAATAGACTAGGGATTCAGCAAATCACGACGTTGATTGTTGTCCTAATATTACAGTTTCATCCTCTCTTAAACACAGCGTTATATCTAGAGAAATATATTTCTATTTAGTTCACATTTTCTTAGATTAAAAAGTCCAAATTTTCGAGAAAAAAATGAATCTTTTTTGGACAGAATCGGCTTTTTTTCCGAAAACATATAACGATTTCTGAAGTCCTTCGAACTACCGTCTGACTCCGTTTGACCCCGTCAGACAGTCGTGAACTTATCAATCTTAAAGATGCACGTCAATTCCATGTCCAGAATCTCCCGAAGGTTCGAAAGTTCAAAGCTTATTCGTAGTCATATATAAATGATAGCCGTTAAAATAAAGTTACTGATATATGTATTTTCAGAGTGAGCAGATATTTTCGCGGAACCCTACCGCCAAGACAATACAAAATAGAACCTTGAGCACGAACCCTTCGTTGTATAGAAACTGACCGGGCGCTATAGTTTCATCAAAGTGCATGTACCTAATTAGAACTGATGGAAATCCCTTTATTTCAAATAGTCTTTAGGAAGGTTTTTTTTTTTATTTAATTTCAAAAAAAAAACAAACTTGGAATTTTTCTTTTTCCTTCTAAAATTGTGTAATGATTTCCTATGGGAAATTTTATGTTAAGGAATTCCCGTTTGATGAAATGGGACCAGAAGGCCCCTAAAACCCGTGCCGGTTATAGTGAGATAGTGAATGGGCAAGATCAGTATACAGGTATTATGGGCATTGAACGCTGAAACGGAATGGAATCATTTTAATTTAAATATTATACATTTTAAAAGTATTTCATTTTAAAAAGTTTAAATTTGAAATGAAAATCAATTTTAATTTAAAATATTTATTAATAGATTTCACGGGGGAAAAGCAAGAGATTTATGATTTGATAGGTTTGTATATATTGTACTCCAATATAATACCTTCTGAACATAACCAAGATCATATATTGTTTATGACAACCTGATCAATACACGTTATATTTAATAAGCTGTATTCATCGTATAACTTGTGTCGAGATCTCCCGGGCAATCATCGTATAATGAGTGGTTTATTTTACGGAGGTGCTATCTGAACATGGGTAAATATTTGCTAATTCCATCGCTTATCCAGTCGGGTTAGCCCTGCTGATTCAGAACAAATCCATTGAGTCAACAAATGCGACACAACACAACGTTTAAGCAACATAAGGTATACCCACGATCCAGGATATGGTTATAGAATGGTTATGGTATGGAATCAATTAAGAAATTTGCGTAATTGGACTATACACGAGTTTTATTAGAAAACTATTGAGAACAGGCATGATTGGTATGGCTATAGTATGTAAGTGATGAATTATTCAAAATACAGTTAGGGCATACGTGTACTTTAATACGATATTATGGTAATAGGTTTGGTAATGTCATTAATAGTATTTAACACAGGGACCTGACACGAATTTTCAACCAACGGTCCATATATATATAAATGTGTGGGGAATATGGACCGTGGGGGATGGAAACTCGTACCATATCCCTGTGTTACTGAACATTGAACGTATGGTGCCTTTCGACAAGATTGTAAATACTTATTAGAATCATCTACGAAGTATTCATAACACAGATTTATCAATGGTACATGTAATGTTTGTCTACAGAAATATTTACCAAAAACAACAGGCACTCGATATTTTCTAATGACGTCACAAAAGATAAATATTGAAATGATTCGATTTGAGATATCGAAATTGAATTGGTACAACTTGTAATAGCGGGATTACTGGGGTGAATACATATTCTATTTTGTTTTGAAATGCTTATGAGAATTTAACTGTCAAGAAATATTCAACCCCCAACTCACCCCTTTCCTCTTAAGCTACAGCCTCCACAGTAACCTCTAAACTATACACAACTGTCCTAGATTTTCATACCCTCCCCTGCATGCCGTCAAAGATAAAAAAAAAAATCCTTATCTATCCTCGATGGTATCAACTCTCTCCGGCGTCCACAGTGGTAAAATCCTCTCCCTTGCCCATAATATATCACTGCCCACCCCCCTGTCTTCAAAATTGCACTCCCTCCTCCCTCCCTTGCCCCCAATGTAACACTCTCCCTTCCCCAACCCCCAATATAACACCCTCTCTTCCCCTACCCCCAATATAACACTCTCCCTTCCCCTACCCCCAATATAACACTCTCCCTTCCCCTACCCCCAATATAACACTCTCCCTTCCCCTACCCCCAATATAACACTCTCCCTTCCCCTACCCCCAATATAACACCCTCCCTTCCCCTACCCCCAATATAACACTCTCCCTTCCCCTACCCCCAATATAACACTCTCCCTTCCCCTACCCCCAATATAACACTCTCCCTTCTCCTACCCCAATATAACACTCTCCCTTCCCCTACCCCCAATATAACACCCTCCCTTCCCCTACCCCCAATATACAGCTCCCACTCTCCCTTCCTCCCCTACCCCCAATATAACACTCTCCCTTCCCTTGTCCCCCAATATAACACTCTCACTTCCCTTGTCCCCAATATAACACTCTCTCCCTTCCCCTAACACCTCCCGTCCCCTACCCCAATATAACACTCTCCCTCCCCCCTACCCCCAAGTAAACACTCTCCCTTCCCCTACCCCCAATAAAACACTCTCCCGTTCCTTGTCCCCAGATATAACACGCCCTTCCTCCGACCCCCAATAAACACCTCCTTCCCTGCCCCAAAATAACACCCTCCGCCCCAAGCCCCTAAAAACACCGCCCGCCCCTACCCCCAATAAACACGCGCCCGTCCCCGACCCCCAAGATGACACACCGCCCGTCCCCGACCACCCAAGGATAACCTTCCCGGTCCCCACTCCCCAAAGAACACGTCCCCCTTCCCCGACCCCCAAGAAACACCCCTCGCCCGGACCCCCAAGAAACACTCTCCCGCCCGACCCCCAAGAGAACACCCGCCCGGCCCCTAACCCACCAAGAGAACAGCGACCGGCCCGCGACCCCCAAGAGAAACACTCGTCCCGGCCCACCCCCAAAGGAGACCTACCCCGCCTCTTGCCCCGACCCCAAGAGAACACTCTCCCGCCCCCTGACCCCAATGAGACACTCGCGGCCCGACCCCCAGGAACCACGCCACCTTCCAGACCACCAGAGTGGGGATAACCACGAGCCTTCCCCACCCCCAATGAGAACACTCGCCCTTCCCATGGCCCCCAATATGATAAACGCGCCGGCCTACCCCCAAGAGTACACGCGCCGGGTATCCGGCCCGCCAATAGAACACCCGCACGTAACCGACCCCAAGAGAACACGCGCCCGGCCACTACCCATGATGAGACACGCGCCCGGCCCCTACCCCAATAGAACACCCTCCGGATCCCGACCCCCATAGAACACGCCGGCCCCGACACCCAAGATAACTCTCTCCCTTCCCCTAACACCCAATATACACTCTCCCTTCCCCTACCCCCAATTATAACACTCTCCCTTCCCCTACCCCCAATATCACCACATCTCCCTTCCCTTGGTCACCCAAATAAACTCTCCTTCCACTACCCCCAATATACCTCTCCCTCTCCTGCCCCCAATATAACACCCTCCCTTCCTCCTAACCCCCAATATACACTCCCCTTCCTCCCCTACCACTCCCCAATATAACACTCTCCCTTCCACTACCCCAAATATACACCCTCCCTTCCCCTACCCCCATATAAACTCTCCCTCCCTTCCCCGACCCCCAATATAACACTCTCCCTTCCCCTCCCCCATTAACACTCTCCCTTCCCCCACCCCCATATACACTCTCCCTTCCCCTACCCCCCATATAACACCCTCCCTCCCCTACCCCAATAGTAACCTCTCCTTCCTCCCTTCCCCTACCCCCATATAACACTCTCCCTTCCCTAACCCCTCAAGTATAACAGCTGCCCTTCTCCGACCCCAATAGAAACACTCTCCTCGCCCTACCCCCAATAACACTCACCCTTCCCTTGTCCCCCAATATAACACTCTCCCTTCCCCTACCCCAAATATAACACTCTCTCCCTTCCACTACCCCCAATATAACACTCTCCCTTCCCTTGTCCCCCAATATAACACTCTCCCTTCCCCACCCCCAATAAACCACCCTGCCGCTCCCTACCCCCAATATAACACTTTCCCATGCCCCTACCCCCAATATAACACCTCCTCTTCTCTGCCCCCAAGTAACACTCCCTTCCCTTGGCCCCCAATAAACACCTCCCTGTCCCCTTACCCCCCAAATAAACACCCCTCAACCGACCCCAATAAACACTCCCCGTCGTTCCCTACCCCCAAGTATAACACGCGTCCCTCGCCTGGCCCCCAATAAACACCGCTGCCACTCCCCCTGACCCCCAATAACCTGCGCTCACCGTCCGCTACCCCCAAAAACACCTGCCCGCCTCCTGACCCCAAGATAACAACCGCCCGGCCCCTACCCCAAGTCGAACACCGCCTGCCCGACTCCCCAAGAAACACGCCCCGCCCGACCCCCAATGAGTAAAACGCGTCCTGCCCCGACCCCAAGAAACATCCCGCCCTACCCCCAAGATAACACCGCCTGCCCGCCCACCCCCAAGAAACCAGCCGCCTTCCCCACCCCCAAGAGACACGCCCCGGTCCCCGACCCCAAAGAAACACCCTCCTCCCCGACCCCCAAAGTAACACTCGCCCGCCCCCGACCCCCAAGAGAACACCCCGCCTGCCCCGACCCCCAATATAACACCGTACCTGGCCCCTAACCCCCAAGAAACACGTCTCCCGTCCCGACCCCCACAATAACACCACCCAACGTCCCCTACCCCCAAATAACACCCTCCGGCCCGACCCCAAAGAACACCCCCCTCCCCACCCCAATAGAAACACTCGCCCTTCCCCACCCCCCAATATAACACCCTCCCTTCCCCTACCCCCATATATAACACTCGTCCCTTCCCCTACCCCCAATATAACACTCTCCCGTCCCCTACCCCCAATATAACACCTCCCTTCCCCTACCCCCAATATAACACTCTCCCTTCCCCTACCCCCAATATAACACTCTCCCTTCCCCCTACCCCCAATATAACACTCTCCCTTCCCCTACCCCCAATATAACTCTCTCCCTTCCCCTGCCCCCAATATAACACTCTCCCTTCCCCTGCCCCCAATATAACACTCTCCCTTCCCCTACCCCCAATATAACACCCTCCCTTCCCATACCCCCAATATAACACCCTCCCTTCCCCTACCCCCAATATAACACTCTACTTCCCCTACCCCCAATATAACACTCTCCCGTCCCCTGCCCCCAATATAACACTCTTCTTTCCCCAGCCCCCAATGTAACATTCTATCCTCTCCCTGCCCAAAATGTGAAACTCTCTCTTCCCCCGCCCCCAATGCAAAAAAAAACCTTCCCCAATGTTACACTCTCCCTTCCCTTGCCCCGAATATAACACCCTCCCCTGCCCCCAAATGTAACAATTAATATAATAAATTACATCATACCTTTCAGATCCTCACATTTCAACTTATCATCGTTGTTGATGTCGAGACTTTGAAATGTCTCCATGATGACGTCATATCTACCTTGCGACAGAGCAGGCCTCAGTCTGTCGTGAAATTCCTTAAAATCAACCATAAGATTGTCGTCCGTATCAAACGAACAAAACAATATTTGCATTTCTTCATCGGTCAGTGGATCGTCGAGTCCAAATTTCTGTATCCCGATCTTGAACTCATCCATTGACAGTTTTTGAGAAAAGTCGATATCCATATGTCTAAAGATAACGGACAGGTGTTTTATACCTCCGCATCCCCTCGACAGAACCGCGTCACGAACTCTGGACATGAGTTCGATCCCTTTGTCAGATAGATCCCTCTTCCACGAGTTATACATTCTTAGATTTATGAATCACGTACCGCAGGTTGATCGTGAAGAGTGTAACGTCAATTTTTTTGATAATATGACTATCTCATCCACAAACTTCTGTCCAAATGAACTAAAACTTTTGAGTCATGGAGCTCTCACAAAACAGTCATCGTAATAATGATATAGTTATATCCGAATACTGTGATCAGTAAATATACCTCTGTCCCGTCCTTTGATGGTTCTGTCACGCACAACGCACGAAAAGCACGTGTATATACTGTGTGCGAAATAGTTTTACTTCAGGGCAGTATATATCAATCATTGTCTTATTTTCTACTTCTCTTTGTGATCTAAGACACGCAATAAGCATTTCCTGTTCAACATCTAATGCCAAGACACACGCAACATACACTACTTCCGGTTAAAAATAACACGCCCGAACAGTGAACTACAAATTTATAAAGTCATCCCTTCAAACAGGAATTCATGTGAATTTTAAACAGAAAACATTCACAACGATCCTTCAACTCATGTACAGTTGTTGACTGATGTAGAGGTCAACAGATGTTTTGTTGAAACGCCGTGGCAAAACTATTAACCGACGCAGAAACCCATTAATTTATCCTCAAGTTGTAGGTATTCCTTGGTCTGTATATTAACTATACAGTGGTAAATAAAATCAGATGATTTGTATTTCAGAACTTATGGCACGTTTTCTTCCGAGTGATTTCCTAAAATAGTTCGTTGTGTTTGTAGTACGTTCGAGGCTAAATTATTTATTCCATGATTACAGGTCAGAGTTTGGAAACCGCAGGCTGCATGTGTGTGGTTTTTGGGGTGAAGTTTATCCTTCCGAGTACATCTTTGTCTGTAAACAATAACTTCCCACGTGTATGCCTTTCTTCTAAACAGTTCGCATATGAAATTTTAATTATCATTAAACCGTATTATGAAATGTATACACACCTCTGAATGTCTCCTGATCTCGACTAGGTACTCCCAGAATTGTGTCCGGGGATAATTTTTTTTTTTTCATTCAGAGAGAAATATACAATGATCCTTTTGAAACTGTAGTGCATATCAAACCCGTGTTAAACAGAGCAATTTAGAACTGAACATGGATCGCTATCACGATACTCAGCAATTATCCACACAACAGAAACTTAATTTACCGTAGATAATCACTTTTCCATGTCCACGGAGTTAGCTGTAAGCATATACACAAAAATTTCAATAACCCACAGGCGTAAAGCGAAGCGTTCTCCATCACCCCTGCTCATGGCGAAACGTTATGCTGCATATATACCTCCACACACGTGCCCACACGTGCTCACTCGTGTTATTAGTAGCAGTAGGTAGCAAGTGTGTGCCAGCACGGTTCCCTTGGCTACGGATCAACAATAACAAAGAAAAAAAACCGGCAGTTTGTTATTGTTACTTCAAATTGAAATCACGTGAATTGATTAAAAGATGGTGTCATCCGACCTGACGTGTCACTCGTGGACGATGTCGATTTCATGTGACCATTGGAGACATAAATACATAGCTGCTGAATGTCGATAATCTAACAGCGAAGTCTTTTGTACATGTCGTCTTTGATTCTGATAAGCGTGGCATCGTAAACCAGAGAGGTTAATCAATATATAGATTTTTATAGCAAATTGGGCCTGGAAGAATCAAATTACATTTACAATTTCCGTAACGGTTTTCCAGTAGATTTAATTCTATAGATTTCCAGTAAGTACGTGATTCAATTGTTGACTGAGCAACCATGGACTACTTTCACATCCAGGTACAATGCGTCTATTTTCTGTAATAGAACATAATTTTTTATATCACTAATTGTTCAATGATACATGTTAGATGTCATGATAATCGTTTTGTTTCAAATAGCGATGAAATAAGTACACAGTATTTATTTGTTTGGGATTTTTTTGTCATCACAACCGCTGGGCCATGTGAAGACGGAGTCCTTAAAAGTCTGGGTATATCAGGTGCCATTTTAAAGCTTTCTCGCACTGAAATGCCACACCTGGACATGGTGGCATGGCACCTCGCCTGGTCAAGTAATACTTACAGCTGACAATTTATTGAATTGTCTCCCATCGTCAAACTTTAATTTCTTGTCAAAAAATGAGAAATTGCCAACATGGGCTCGAAAGAATTAAAAAAATGAATGAATAAATGAATAAATAAAATTACTTTAAGCATTACCATTTGTGTCAACCCACAGAGGGAACATTATCGAATTCCCAATCATATTGAAGAAGTCATATTTTAGTCGCCTCTTTAAATAGAAAATGACACCAGCAGGGAGTGATAATGATTATTGAAATTTCATGAAATGGTAAAATTTCAATAATCATTATTGAAATTTCATGAAATGGTACAAAAAAAACAAAAACAAAATTTCATGCAATGGTAATAATCATTCCAACAAAAGTCTTAGAACGAAAACCATTGTGCGAAAACTGAACTACATACATATATATATTTCCTAAATGGCTCAATATTAAACATTAACGAATGCTATGTGTTATCGGAATTTGAGGAATGCTTCATCAAAAACAATTTGTATAACATCCGTAATTATTACGCGGATATACTTAAGAGAACAGGGTTGATGAAAGGACTGAAAGCCCTCATAGTCGGCGAATTCTGATGTCAACACGTGATAAAGGTTATGTCTGCCAAGACAGCTTGAGTACTGAGAGAGAAGATCTGCAGACAATATTAATAAAAAAAAAAAAAAACACATAAACTGAAACTAACAAAGGGTAATATATTTTGTAGGGAAAAATGCCGCTCAGGAGAACAAAACCATATATCTAAAGTATATATTCTAAGGAATTAACTTTCAGATAAGCCAGTAATTACTTATTATGCTTTTAAACTAAACCGACTCGTGATGTAATAGTCAACACTTCAATATATTAGAAATTAGATATAAAATTTTCTCTCACCCCTACCGATATCATACTGGTCTGTCCAGCTAAATACACCCATGCTTGCTGTGTGTGTATTACCTCGCTTCCGGTGTAGGATAGCCACGCGCGCGCAATGATACAAAAGTAGGTCTTCGAACCGAAAGTAGATCTATCTATAGATTTGTAAACACATCGTCTGCTCCATGTTATGTTATCAGATAATAATTTTTTTTATTTATGATATAAATTATGTAAAAAAAAAAAACACGTTCTTTTATTGTTTTTTATTAATAAAACATGGAACTATATTTTCACGCGAAAGGACACACTAGCTTGGCCGACATCAAGTGATTTGGCTTCGCTTGCAATGACAGGGCTGCTGAAACAACGTTAGATTGTGGAAATGAATGGTTTCCTTCGTTTTTAGAACAGCAAACAGCGTTTGCATATATGGGGTATGGTAAATCAATTGGCGCTGTTCTTTTTTTATTATATGCAGTAGAAAAAAAGTTTGGATTGAGAAAAAATGGCGTCTATCTGAGAAAGCTATCGACAGATAGTGCCTATTTTTGCATATTTTAGGTTGGGGAATGAGAGCCTCGGGTTTTACCACATTTTGTGACCCAGAGGGTGGAATATCCCTATCCTACATGACCACATATGATAGAGTCTTATAATATATCTTAACAGAATTAGCGGGTTTACAGAATCACGTAATAGATAAATATAAGTTAAGGCTAAACTAAGGCTAAACTAAAGTAAACTAGGGTAAACTAAGGTAAACTATGGTAAACTAAGGTAAACTAAGGAAAACTAAGGTAAACTAAGGTAAACTAGGGTTAACTAAGGTAATACTAAGGTAAACTAAGGTAAAATAGGGTAAACTAAGGTAAATTAAGGTAGACTAAGGTAAACTAAGGTAAACTAAGGTAAACTAGGGTTAACTAAGGTAATACTAAGGTAAACTAAGGTAAAATAGGGTAAACTAAGGTAAACTAAGGAAAACTAAGGTAAACTAAGGTAAACTAAGGTTAAACTAAGGTAAAATAAGGTAAACTCAGATAAACTCAGGTAAACTAAGGTAAACTAAGGAGGTAAACTAAGGTAAACTAAGGTAAACTAAAAGTAAACTTAGGTAAACTAAGGTAAAGTAGGGTTACCTAAGGTAAACTAAGGTAAACTAGGGTTAACTAAGGTAATACTAAGGTAAACTAAGGTAAAATAGGGTAAACTAAGGTAAATTAAGGTAGACTAAGGTAAACTAAGGTAAACTAAGGTAAACTAAGGTAAACTAAGGTAAACTAGGGTTAACTTAGGTAATACTAAGGTAAACTAAGGTAAAATAGGGTAAACTAAGGTAAACTATGGTAAACTAAGGTAAACTAAGGAAAACTAAGGTAAACTAAGGTAAACTAGGGTTAACTAAGGTAATACTAAGGTAAACTAAGGTAAAATAGGGTAAACTAAGGTAAATTAAGGTAGACTAAGGTAAACTAAGGTAAACTAGGGTTAACTAAGGTAATACTAAGGTAAACTAAGGTAAAATAAATTGTTCATTGTTTTGTTTTAGACTTTAGTACTTATTAATCACCAGAACATACAGGTGCGTTAGAATGGTGGATTAATGATATAAATTGCCCCTTACGGTAAACGTGATTATTTTCGCGGGGGGTTAATTTCGCGATCGATCCACTTTCGCTTGTAGTTCAAGATTACGCAAATTGATATCGATATAATACGCGTGGGGGAAACAAAAGGAGTCCGTGTAATTAGCGTTAATTTCCCCCTCGCGTAAATTTCCACGTTTACAGTACTTGGTACGAGAAAGTATTATATTCTATCATAACTATATAAAAAAAATAAGCACAATCAATGCGTGTTTATTTCTAGCTTTGAATTTCTTAATTAAAAGTGCGTGTCATTTCGAAAACAAGTAACATATATCATTAGCAATGTTTTCTCAAACTAGAAAACAAATTTCATTTCACAAAGATTTTATTGAATGAATTCTATGGGTATTGGGTAATAGGCTAATGTCAATATAAGCTCTCTCCCAAATGGTTTCCTCAGCCTCTTATCAACAGTGACAAGCTGCCATGAAACTCTCTGTAAGGCATCATTAATGACATTGAGAAGAGTCGACAAGAAGATGCATAATGCACTCTCTAATCCGCTTTATGCACAGAATCCACACTGAGTGCTCTTTTAAATCGTTTGCATGCTGCTTCCCCAAATACTGTCAACGCATTAAATTTGGCGCACTCAAATTTTCGAATTTTCAAATCATAATAATTTGCGCAATGAAGAAACTTTCATATTTTTTGTAAGAATAGCACATAGAAAATGTAATTAGCACAATCATAATTTAGCGCAATGCTTTCAAGAGTGAAAATCGCTAAAATAAGATTACCGCTGAAATATGTACCTTTACAGTATATGGCGTAGTGATATTCACCAGTCTAGAGCAGTTAATGCCTTCAAAAAATGAATACAGCTTATAAGACAGTATGATTTGGCGTGTTCTGTAAGGATCGTTTATACTTTTAAGTCTTTCTTATAACGGACTTGAAAAAAAAAAGAAACTAGAACTGTCGCCAGGATGGCTGACTAATACCCCCGCAATCCGCACGAGTCAATGGTGAATTGGATCTGTTAATTAGAGGCTAACTAAGATAATCCAGTTATATAGTGACCAGTTGCTATAACAACCATAATTTTGAGAAAAAGAAAGTGGCATGCACATCTACATATGGTCCTCTATATTTGTGTGAAGTTTCATTGAAATCGGCCCTTCGGTTTAGGAGGAATTGTCTGGACAAACTTAAAGTTATGGTTCTTATCAGAAAACCTGATCATAGTGACCAGTTGCCATAGCAAGCATAATTTTGAGTAAAATAAAGTGGTATGCACATCTGTACATATGGTCCTCTATATTTGTATGAAGTTTCATTGAAATTGGCCATTTAGTTTAGGAGGAGTTGTCCGGACAAACTGAAAGTTATAGTTCTTATCAGAAAACCTGTTTATAGTGACCAGTTGCCATAGCAATAATAATTTTGAGAAAAATGGCATGCACATCTACACATGATCATTAATATTTGTGTGAAGGTTTCATTGGAATTGGCCCATCGGTTTAGGAGGAGTTGTCCGGACAAAATGCGACGGACGGACAACCTGATTCCAGTATACCCCCCCCCCCCCCCAACTTCGTTGCGGGGGTATAAAAAGTTATCAGATCAGTGGACTAGTTTTACATCATGTAAGTTAACTTCTGGATCCATACCAGCTGTTCACAACCGACTTCCCCGAATAAAAATCCCCTTTAATTCACATTTAATCTAATATGTTATGAAATATAGCTTTGACAATAACAGTTGCTGGGAGGTTTCATTGCTATGGCTTCTCTCATTTACTGTAAACGATCATATTTTAGCGGTAAACTTATTTTAGCGATTTTCGCTTTTGGAGCATTTGCTAATTACGTAGTGTACATTATATATGTGCTATTCCCAAAGAATAATAAGAAATGCAATAATTCTTCATTGCTCTGATTTGGTATGATCTCAGTATTAGACAGTACTGCCGTTATCGAAGCCAAATGTGATGTCGACAGAGCGATACCTGGATTTCGTCTTCGCTTCATAGGCGACACAAAAACAGTGCAACTATAAAATACATTAACAATTAAACATTAAACCAACATTTAATTTCGATAGTGATCCTCCAATTGAGTCCATAGTGGCTATTTTCATTATTCATGCGAATCACTGAAATGTTTTCTACCATAACAACCAGTTTATTACAACAAGTTAAGGCTCGTGTATTGATTCCCGTGAGTCCCGACAAACAATTACAAATGTATCACTGACACATCCCCCCAATTATCCATAACATGTTTTTTTGTTCCTACTGTTAAGGCTGGGCTGCTCTGCTCATTGGCAGGGATAATTTGCACTATTATATGATAACACTAGCACGTACGATAAAAGGCATACTTTTCATATCGATAAAGGGTTATATAGAACGATGATAAAATTGTCTGTGTATACATCTATATTTATCTAACACATATCGGTTAAACCTGGGAATGAAACTCGATTTAGCCAATTGGCACCCTCGATTCTCTAGGGTTTACCGGTACGTTCACTCTGCTGCTGAGAGCTAAAGGAATGTAAACACGGATTATCGAGGATGTCAATCTTTGTAAATTTGGTCATGGGCCAGATTTCCTTGTCTTGTGTTCGTTACGTAATACCTACCTGTGGTCATGGTAGGTAACGCGATAAATAGAATATCATACGCGTGTCACCACGCAATTTGTAATAAAAATTTCAAAGTCTTTTTTTTACCGGATAAATTGTCATCAGATGGAAAGATAATCTTCACTTGGTACATGTTTCGACCTAATTAATAATTATATTGGAAAAATACTTATTTTTTAATTGCGTGGTGACAGTACGCGTTCTTCATTCTCTGGGTATGCTTTAGCTTGTTAAAGCATTGGTCGGACGGAATACATAAGTATTCCAAATATTTGTCATCTGCCAAGATTTAAGTGAAAAGTAGTTAATATCAGGACAGAAAATGAAATTAACAATGTTAAGAATAAATTTTTTGACAAGCTGTAGTAAGTACAGGTGGGTGATTCAGTATACTAATATTAAGAACCCGTCTGGGGGTCTCTTAAGATATTACTTGAATCGCAATTTTAGAACGCAGCTATGAATTCTTTTTCTATTTGGGGATATTAGTGTAGCTCTGCTGATTCTACTTTACTACATAGTAAGAGGCGAGGGGCGCGGGGGTGGGGGGGGGGGGGGGGGGGTGGGGGGGGGGGTTGCTTAAACTGAATCAAAAAACAAACAAACAAACAAACAAAAGAATAAATAAGTTCAGCTGACCCTATGACGAGACTTGGTACTCTAAAAGTTGTGATAACGTCAAAATTTTGCTGAAAACAAACCAAAACGTATGTAACAGTATTTTGACAATACAGATTCTTCCTTAAGACACCAAATTATTGAATATAAGATATATTTTAGGCAGATTCAAAACATGGAATCCTTCGTGACTGAAACCAAAGATGAGGAACATATGTGTCTTTTTTTTTATATCTTTCCTTCATGATGTACCATTGAGCTCGTGAAGATATTTTCATATTTGGAACTTACTGCTAATACCGTTTTTTGACAACAAATGTTAGTTCTGGTCTATGACCAAACATTGGTATGCTTACACGCATATGTTGGTTTACAACCAGGGGGCGAGATACCCAGTAAGTAGATCGGCCAATGTAAATCCGAAGTGTGGATTTATCCTCACTTAGGATCTCCTCAGGAAGATCGCGAATCGTCCGCTACTACCGTGGTTGTGTCCTTAAGCATGCCACTTTATCCCAATAGCTCTCGATATCATGGGACAAGTCTGTCGTTCAATGAGGTAGCCACCAGCTACAGGCTCACGGATCGATATACTCAGCACTATTTGTCATTTTTGACATTCATTGGGTTATGAACAAAGCTAAGCTAGCGCAAAAACAAAGTTCATGAACTGCAACAAGCCCACAATTCTTGAATGTGGCGAACGTGTTTCCGAAGACAACACAAAAATAAACCGTTAATATTGATAAAAACATAACGATAATGATAAACTATTTGAAACGGAATTAGAACCTGATATACGAGTTAAGAATTTTGACGGGATATGATATTAATCTGGATTAAAAGTGTTACTCTGGGATCTTTAATTCTGGCTTTCTCTACTTATATAAAAGGGCCGCGGTGGCCGAGTGGTTAAGGTGTCCCGACACTTTATCACTAGCCCTCCATCTCTGGGTTGTGAGTTCGAAACCTACGTGTGGCAGTTTCCAGGTACTGACCGTAGGTCGGTGGTTTTTCTCCGGGTACTCCAGCTTTCCTCCACCGCCAAAACCTGACACGTCCTTAAATGGCCCTTGCTGTTAATAGGACATTAAACAAAAATAACCCAAACTCTACTTATATAGACAATATCAATTTGTATTCAGTCAATATGTTACTATAGATAACAAAATATACAGTTTGGTTCACGGCTCAGATTATGATATCAATACCCTATAATCGATAAGTAATTATCTCTACATTCAATGCAAATACAAAACTAATTAAAATGAAAACTCCGCACTGCAGACCGGTATTATTGACAGGGTTATCCTAAAACATTCAATGATGGTCCCATGTGGATTTCAAAGTACCAAACTGTATTATTAATTGTTTACAACTAAAACATATTTATAAATATTGATGCTAATTTCGACATGGGAATATACGCTATCGACAACAGTCTGAAAGCATCACACTGTTAGAACGATGTAGCTGTGTGGCGTAGAAATAACAAACAAATTGTTGCTAATGACGCTCCTCCGCAGTTGACACACAACACCGTAATTTATATATATATATATATATATATATATATATATAACTACTCAGCGCTATTTATAACTAATCGCGTGGGCGATCTGCAGCACGCGCTTTCTAAAGTTACACTAGTGACTCACTGATATGCATTAAATAATTGCGTTTCGTTATAGTTTCCTGTTGTAATTCGTATTTTATATCGACCGGTTAATGTTTATGATAGCCATGTTTGTTTACATGTCCTTGACGACGGCTAATCATCTTTTTTCATTATTCGAGTTGAATGCATCAATAGGGAATTTGATTCTCGGGCCGTAAATTAATACATTACAAATTTGAAAACTGTTTAAGTCTCGCTGCTGCTGTTAAGCTAATCACGCGAAAATATTTTGTCTCTTAAGGGATGTATATTTGTAATTATCACAAATATTCATGAATATTTTTAATTTATTCGTCAATAGAAGTCAGAGCTTCAAAATGTGGCATCGGACCATTGATCAGTATATATACATGTACATTGTTTATTACATGCAATATGATACCAGTATTTTGTCATCCTCAATACTACAGGGATTATGATCAATGTCGCTATCTTCATCATTGCAATATGTCATTGCAAAATCAACGTACATGTAACTCAACTACACTGTAATGGCTTGATTGGTGCTAGGAAACAAGTCTGACCAATCACAAAAGTGATCCATTCCATGACTTCTATTGACGAATAGATTTAAATATTAATGAATATTTGTCATAATTACAAATATACATCCCTCTAGAGACAAGATATTTTTTCGCGTGATTAGCTTAACAGCAGCAGCGAGACTAAAGCAGTTTTCAAATTTGAATTGTATTGATTTACGGCCTCGGTTGATTTAACAATATCTTGGCCTCGATATTTGTTTACATGTAACAAAAGACACGTTGCCGGTGACTAAACTTTCGAATTTACAAAGACAGATTTTAGGGATACAGAGAACGAAGTTGAACGTAACCTCCTTGTTATGGAGGATGAATCTTTATATGCAACGCTCAACTACTCTTTGATGTTTTTTGCTATGTATAGTATTGTTTAGCAGCTGTACAATATACCCAAGTGCATTTGAGGCAAGATACAGATAATTTCACGGACGAGCTAGAACCTGACGGGGCAGAGAGTGGAAACTTGCAATTCCTTGTATTATCGTTGAGGAACTATTCATGACTCAAAAGGCTTCAAAGGAAAAGAAAACCTGCTAGAGAACAAGGAACGTACTTATCTTTGTTCGATCCATCATGCATTTCACATCGTCAGAGAATATCAGAAATTCCATTAGAGAAGAAACATCAATTAGAGGGGTCTTAACATTATATGTCTTTTGTTTTAACAGAGGGGTCTAAACATTATACATATTTATTGTATGTCTTTTGTTTTTAACTTCTAAATCTGGCGAGTTGATATTTCCGAAACTGAACTATTCAATCAACGACCATCAAAAATATTTTCCCGCGAAAGTTAATCATTGAACAGTAAGTCAAGTGTAAGTTTGTTCCATTACAATTTGCCACACTGCAACGACACGCAACACATATTCACCAAACAAGTTTTCTCGTTACCGGGGTCCACCAAATCGGATAGAGTACCTAATGTTCTCTTGAGAGAAATAACACAAACGTTGACACCTATGGTTTCTCCTCGTGGAATCGGTAAGTGGTTAAAACCGCCATGTGTCTATTAGATGCAAAAATCAATATGGTACATCTAATAGCACTGTTTAAGCTTTTAGACTCGCCGGAGAGGATACTTCTTTGTTTATATGGGTCAAAATCCTAGGATTGGAAAATCAACATTTTAAAATATCAAGGTGTTTTACAGCTTGAAACGTTCGAAGATGGCATTTTAAACATGATATTGTTTCAATGTGTTTATTGTTGTTTACATTTTGAAAGATTCAATAAAATATTAATAGATATACAGGTACATACTGCGTTTTTGCTGTAATTTTGTGCGTCTTTGAGTATCTTTATATGCCATAGATTCTTCGGAACTATGTTTTTGGAAAATTTCTTTCCGCTTTATAAGCCGTTTGTAAGATATATCCGTTTAATTTTCTGTGAGATTCACTTCACAACAAAATAGATTCAGATGCTGAAGACCGTATTATACATATCACGATAATTCAACCATTGTACAGTCACGTGCCATTGATCGTAAAATGATAAAGAATTGGTCAATCGCGTGACCAGGTCGATTTGGAGTTGGTAATATCGCGACCATTTCATTATTAAGACGGAGTGACAATCGACTCGTTGCTACTAATGTATTTATCACGTCGTGACATTAACGTGTTCTGTTATCTATCGAAACAATTAGTTGAGGAACATGTTTTGAAACTGATGCAATCATTTCTCCTACATACAAACAACATTTGTATTATTTAATAGATACCTTGAATTCAAACGTATATTTCAGCAAATTTTTTGTTAAATCCATATTTGCATTTTTCACGGCACGTCCTTACATATACACTACTGTATAATAAACTTTTGATTTATTAGTTTGTTTTTTCCCCATCATGTATTTATGTTACATCCTTTTTGGGACTAGCCAGCGATGCCAAATGTACCTTTGGGGTGACAGAGAGAAATCCAAGCGTCGTGTAACAAATGAGTAGAGAACTTTCAGAAGGTTTATAACAAAAATTAGAGAAAGCATATACGAATTATGGGGCAGATTTTAGAAATAGAAGAGTATAATTCTTGGTGCTAGAGAGTATATAGAAATATGTAATGAGTTAAGGGATAGAGAGTAAGAGAGATATGTCAAGGGGTAGAGAGTAAGAGAGATATGTAATGGGTCGGAGAGTAAGAGTGATATGTAATGGGAAAGAAAGTAAGAGATATATGTAATGGTAAGAGATTAAGAGAAAAATGTAATGCGTTAGAAAGTAAGAGGTATGTGTAATTGGTTAGAGAGTAACAGATAAGTGCAATTTATTAGAGAGAAAGAGAGATATTTAATGGATAAGATAGTAAAATAGATATGTAATGAATTAGAAATTAAGAGAGACATGTAATGGATTTGAGATTAAGAGATGTATGTTATGTGGTAGAGAGTAAGAGATATATGTTATGGGGTAGAGGGTTAGAGAGATATGTTATGGGTTAGAGAGTAAGAGAGATGTGTTATGAGGTAGAGAGTAAACGATATCTGTTATGGGTTAAGGAGTAAGCGAGATATGTTATGGGATAGAGAGTAAGAGAGATATGTTATGGGGTAGAGAGTAAGAGAGATATGTTATGGGGTAGAGAGTAAGAGAGATATGCTATGGGGTAGTGAGTAAGAGAGATATGTTTTGGGGTAGAGAGTAAGAGAGATATGTTATGGGGTAGAGAGTAAGAGAGATATGTTATGGGGTAGAGTAAGAGAGATATGTTATGGGGTAGTGAGTAAGAGAGATATGTTATGGGGTAGAGTAAGAGAGATATGTTATGGGGTAGAGTAAGAGATATGCTATGGGGTAGAGAGTAAGAGAGATATGTTATGGGGTAGTGAGTAAAAGAGATATGTTATGGGGTAGAGTAAGAGAGATATGTTATGGGTTAGAGAGTAAGAGAGATGTGTTATGAGGTAGAGAGTAAACGATATCTGTTATGGGTTAAGGAGTAAGCGAGATATGTTATGGGATAGAGAGTAAGAGAGATATGTTATGGGGTAGAGAGTAAGAGAGATATGTTATGGGGTAGAGAGTAAGAGAGATATGCTATGGGGTAGAGAGTAAGAGAGATATGTTATGGGGTAGAGAGTAAGAGAGATATGTTATGGGGTAGAGAGTAAGAGAGATATGTTATGGGGTAGAGTAAGAGAGATATGTTATGGGGTAGTGAGTAAGAGAGATATGTTATGGGGTAGAATAAGAGAGATATGTTATGGGGTAGTGAGTAAGAGAGATATGCTATGGGGTAGTGAGTAAGAGAGATATGTTATGGGGTAGTGAGTAAGAGAGATATGTTATGGGGTAGAGTAAGAGAGATATGCTATGGGGTAGAGAGTAAGAGAGATATGCTATGGGGTAGTGAGTAAGAGAGATATGCTATGGGGTAGTGAGTAAGAGAGATATGTTATGGGGTAGAGTAAGAGAGATATGTTATGGGGTAGTGAGTAAGAGAGATATGTTATGGGGTAGAGAGTAAGAGAGATATGTTATGGGGTAGAGAGTAAGAGAGATATGTTATGGGGTAGAGAGTAAGAGAGATATGTTATGGGGTAGAGAGTAAGAGAGATATGCTATGGGGTAGAGAGTAAGAGAGATATGCTATTGGGGTAGTGAGTAAGAGAGATATGCTATGGGGTAGAGAGTAAGAGAGATATGTTATGGGGTAGAGAGTAAGAGAGATATGTTATGGGGTAGTGAGTAAGAGAGATATGCTATGGGGTAGAGAGTAAGAGAGATATGCTATGGGGTAGTGAGTAAGAGAGATATGTTATGCGGTAGAGAGTAAGAGAGATATGCTATGGGGTAGAGAGTACGAATTATGTTATGGGTTTGAGAGTAAGAGAGATATTGTTATGGGGAAGAGAGCAAGAGAGATGTGTTATGGGATAGAGAGTAAGAGAGATATGTTATGGGGTAGAGAGTAAGAGAGATATGCTATGGGGTAAAGAGTACGAATTATGTTATGGGTTTGAAAGTAAGAGATATATTGTTATGGGGAAGAGAGCAAGAGAGATGTGTTATGGGATAGAGAGTAAGAGAGATATGTTATGAGGAAGAGAATAAGAGAGATATGTTATGGGGTAGAGAGTAAGAGATATATGTTATAGGGTAGAGAGTAAGAGAGATATGATATGGGGTAGAGAGTAGTAAGGGAGATATGTTATGAGGTAGAGAGTAGTAAGAGAGATATGTTATGAGGTAGAGAGTAGTAAGAGAGATATGTTATGGGGTAGAGAGTAGTAAGGGAGATATGTTATGAGGTAGAGAGTAGTAAGAGAGATATGTTATGCGGTAGAGAGTAAGAGAGATATGTTATGCGGTAGAGAGTAAGAGAGATATGTAATGGGTCGGAGAGTAAGAGAGATATGTTATGCGGTAGAGAGTAGTAAGAGAGATATATTATGGGGTAGAGAGTAAGAGAGATATGTGATGGGGTAGAGAGTAAGATAGAGATATGTTATGGGATAGAGAGTAAGCAGAAGAAAAGCAAAGATTCGATCAAACAAATTAAAGTCTATAGCCTGTCAATAGTATCAAAATAAAAACTTCACCTTTCCAGAAAACAAGTAATTGTTTTTGACAAATCTCAAAAGCAGAAATAGTTTGATTCCATGACTACAGCGTGTGAAAATGGCCTGGATTGTGATAAACACAATCACAGAAATTAGCAATCAACACTTAGAACTGAGATATTGTAAATACACATCCAATTTCGAACACCCTAATGCATCATTCAGATCAGTATTTGCTAACACTTCTGTTTGAAACTCATATCATATAAAATTATTGATAAAAAAACAACTACTTCTGTCTTTATCGGTAATATAAACCACTGCACGTAATCTTCATCGAAGCAAATTATTGATTTAGTTCACAACCCGGATATACATGTATTCATAAGTGACTGCAGTTTTTTTTTAATGAAAGAATCTTTACTCCATATTAACCAGCAATCTCACTCTGTAAAATGTCTGGACTCCAAGGATCGATTACATATATCAGCAGGGTATATACATTAATGATTTCTTTAGAAATGGCATGATATCATCGTCATTGTATGATACAATATTAATTCTGTTTCGACAACGGCTGCGTAGTCGAATAAGGCGGTGCTATCTTGTCATTACCATAAAGTGTGGACATAGCATTAGATTACTGTAACCAATCTTTTCTATAAACATTCGAACCGAAAATCAATACCATTATCCTGTTACTGGTTCAGTACGATGACAAACACAAGTGTTCGGATTACGGTCACAGGATACGTATATACGTAACACACTTTACCTACATGCTTACCATACAATATACTATAATGACATTACTGTATGCTATCGCCTTGTGTGATGTTGTTGAGCAAATCGATATCCTTCCGAGAGATCAAGGGACTAATTTGTAAGGATCAAAGACTCGGACGTCTTCTAATCGATACGTACCATTAGTATTGTGACAATTGAGTACACGTTCGGAACCTCTCGGTAATTACGGTACCTACATATATATTTTTTTTAATTTTTTTTTTTTTTGTCGTATAGAGTGAGTTTGATTTTAGAAAAAAAAATGTCTTTCCACCGTCTTTGGATTACCATTAACTTATGTTTCGGAAAATTATGAAGATTTTGACGCTCTAGTCATAGAGTACAGTGCCTATTTTAAGGACTTTCGCTTCGTTGATCCTACAAAGTATCAGTCGAAAAGTCCCTGTGATACTGCGTTGTGACGAAATACCCGAAAACAAAGCTAAAACTCTCTGGAAGAATCTCGTAGATTCATGGTATCAATACGACTACTGTGTCTTGAGCACAATTCTGCAACTTATGGTATTATTTTGAGAATCTCTCTCTCCAAAATTATATCCATAATTGTACTTCCGGCAGAAACAACCATCGATTGCTTTAACTCTTTCGGGCTTTGTCGGGAGAGCAGACAATCGGGGGCGCCATGGAATTAACCATCGAACGCGCCGTGAATATTACAATCGGACACAGCATAATTACAACAATCGAACGCGCCGTGAATATTACAATCAGACACAGCATAATTACAACAATCGAACGCGCCGTGAATATTACAATAGGACACAGCATAATTACAACAATCGAACGCGCCGTGAATATTACAATCGAACACAGCATAATTACAACAATCGAACGCGCCGTGAATATTACAATCGGACACAGCATACTTACAACAATCGTCGTGAACATTAAAGGCACGAGCTATGAGCGATAACTCCTATTGCCCATGAGAGTTGCCTAACCTTCATGTATCCGTGGAATCGATTTTGAAACTTCAGTTTTATTTCATTAAACAGGCCTATTGTCATCACCTCCGAGAATAAAACTGGTCGAAATCAATGTTCTTTCTACTGTAGCTCGATTTTTTTGCCTACGGTTTTTTGTCTTTAAATTCAAGGATATCATTAATCGATAGTCTCAGCTTCTAGCACGAAGACCTAGTAGGGAAAGCAAATTTTACAAGCTGGAAAACATTTTCCCTTACCACACTTCCGTACTTTGAAAAGAATAAAACACGAAAATGTCCATAATCTAATATTTCACCAAAAAATATCGAATTTAAATCGTTTTTGTTTTTGTTTATTTGTGTTTTCTTTTGTTTTTGTTTTTTTTTTCACTTTTTTTTGCAAAAAATACTTATCTATGTTTTTGTATGCCCGGATGACGTGACGTTACTTTTTCCTAATACTCACCTTTTAAATCTTCCGTTTTGATCAATCCGTCTTGATCAGCGTCAAGCAAATCAAACGTTTCGTTGACCACGTCAACACGACCCTGATTCATAGGGGGTCTTAGCGCCTTCATGAATTCCTGAAAATCAATCCCTCCGCTATTGTCTCGATCCAGTGTATGAAATAATGACCTGAGAAAATTCTCAGACATCAGGATCCCATATCTTTGTAAACCTATCCGAAGTTCTTCATACACAATTCTCTTTGAATAATCGATATCCATGTTTTTAAAGACAAGTCCAAGGCCTTTGATCCCTCCACATCCCCGCTTAAGGCACTGTTCCCGTAGGGCTTCAATCAAAACTTCCGGGGTGGTGTTTTCATCCATTGTGATAGCAGCACCCTGTAGAAGAAAAACCAAAATATCTGTTTAAACAGGAATGCCCCAAGTCACAAGTGTTTATTACTTCTGAATGCCAATCCTTGTAATATTGCATCTGTTTCTTGTTTTTAAGACAGCCATCTTTTACTCTTTAAACAAAAATGTGTATTTTCTTTAACAGCCTCTTAGGTTCATAGGTGCCAAACTTAACAAGCTAGTGGCGTTTCCCTTGTAACATTTAGTCAGTTTTCACCTTTCATTGTGTAGTAAGGCCAAAGACAAAATATATGAGTTGTAATTTCTAATCACAATATCTTAAGTGCATATTAAAACAGAAACAAAACATTAACCTATAACCCCCTTTTCCCCATTTCCAGTTTACAATTCAGTTTTGATAATAATAGCCATACAGTGAGATACTATTTAGCACACATTTCTGTTCATTTTGTAAAGCAAACCAAATCAAAGTATGTACAATTCATGAATGGGAAGCTACGAAACATTTATATAATTCCAGTCAGACCTGCCTGCGATGTCACTATTATATAAAAAAAAAAAAACTAACAGGCCACCCTTTTGTAACCAGAACTTATAGTCCGACCAGAATGACCTTTCGTGTTGAACTGTGATTAACATATTGATTACAGACGAGTCTATAGTCATTTAGGGGAAATAGGTGC
The DNA here is from genome assembly GCF_902652985.1 of Pecten maximus. Lineage (NCBI taxonomy): Eukaryota > Metazoa > Mollusca > Bivalvia > Pectinida > Pectinidae > Pecten > Pecten maximus. The sequence continues at coordinate 56,926,835 of NC_047015.1, read as the reverse complement.
TTTGTATATATACATGTATATCTGTTAGTTGTTTATATTGTAACAAACCTTATAATCAGCTGCACCTTTTGTATTTATACTGGTCTAGATTTAGCGACAAAAATGTCAACATGTGAATAATTGATTCCATAGTTATTTGAATCTGTGTAAAATAAATGATACAATCTTTGTGCTGTCAATATAAAATTGTAACAAAAAAAGAATGGTAAAAAACAGCACCCTGCTGGACACAGTAGTATTCCTAATCAATATGTTTTGTTAACACACCTCTGCACAAACGGAACTACCCACTTTGAATATTCCACGAAAAGGTCAACGCGACAGGTCATTCTGGTTCGACTATACAGATATTCCATGTCATGGTTTCTTAATAGTGACGTCACAGTGGTTGGTATTTCTTACGTTTAAAAGTCAAGTGAATATGCATGGTTCTTACATGAGTATGAAGAACATAAAATATGATTGATGAATTTTCTGATTCATTTCAAAAGGGTCATCCCAAACGAGTTTCAAAATATCAAACTATATCAACACTGTATTACATTTTTACACATGAATATTTCAAGACGAGCTCCTTAAGATTCAGGATACTAAATAATTCATCAGCATCAGTTTCATAAAAATGCATGGACGTGTTTGATTCGGAATGTTTTCATAGCGTGGCTGCACGAAATTGAGTGTCTGCGAACTAGTTCCGATAGGGACAACCGTGAAACATAACCACCGTGAAAAAAAGTACAAAATAATAATAATAAATTAAATAAATAAATAAATAAAAAATACACAGTACCCTCTAATATTAACAGCTCCTTGTTCAGCTTTGGTGTTTAGGAACAAACCTCTGGAAATATTTATGAGTGCAATGTCATTTTGATTTTGTGCATGTTTGAGTCGGCCTAATATCGCTAGCTTTCGAAGCAGCAGATAAGGCAAACAATGAATTCATCAAATGAAAGAGCAAAGGACGCAGGTTTTTTTTAACGCCTTATTAACACACAGATAATGCAATTGATTTAATGTGAAACAATTCGCAATCTTTTGGACGATTATTGGAAACATTAAAATGATGCTCTGTTTAATTCTGAAATCAGTGGTGACAGCATGGCAAACGTCTTAACTTTGTTTTTACACGGATTCGAGTATATATCTAAACAGATCATTGTATAACCTTCAACATAATACCCGGGATTGACTCGAGAAAGGTCAATGTATTAGCCTCAACATAATACCCGGGATTGACTCGAGAAAGGTCAATGTATTAGCCTCAACATAATATCCGGGATTGACTCTAGAGAAATTCACGTATGACCTTCAACATAATACCCGGAATTGACTCTAGAAAGGTCAACGTTTAACCTTCACCGGAATCTCCGGGATTGACTCTAGAAAGGTCCATGTATAACCTTCAACATAATACCCGGGATTGACACTAGAGAAATTCACGAATAAGCTTCAACATAATATTCGAGATTGACTCCAGAAAGGTCCACATAAAACTTTCAACATAATACCCGAGATTAACTCTAGGAAGATCAATGACTAATCTTAAACCGAAATACCCGGGATTGACTCTAAAACGATTCATGTATACACTTCAACATAATGCCCTAGATTGACTCTAGAAAGATTCATGTATGACCTTCAACATCATACCCGATATTGACTCTAGAAAGGTCAATGTAAGACCTTCAACATTGTATCCGAGATTGACTCTAGAAAGGTCAATGTATGACCTTCAACATTGTACCCGAGATTGACTCTAGAAAGGTCAATGTATGACCTTCAACATTGTACCCGAGATTGACTCTAGAAAGGTCCACGCACAAACCTTGACAGAATACCCCAGATTGTCTCTAGTATAACATATTGCCTTTAGTACTAACGTTTCAGATGTGCTTCTCCTTTGCTGAAATTTGATATGCTGAATATTACTTTGAGGAATCTATGGAATTCGGATGGTGTGGACGTATAAGATGATATATATCACCATGACCTTGCAATTAATAGAGTATTAAAAGTTGAAGAAACCATATGTTTAAGATTTAAAAGGAAATTTTGATGTTTTCTGAAATTAGAATTTTTACCAGCTATGTATTCTGAATTCTCGGGTAGATATCAAAGCAGATTGCGATATCTAATTATTTAAAAAAAAAAAATAGTTTTAGTTTTGTTTCACGAAGGTTAATGAACCTAATATATTCGTAAAACTGTCCAATATGTATACATATCAGTCCGTTCTACAGTTGTTGCCTTCCAAATGTTTACTGGCGTAATTAGAATTAAAGAGGTCTTAGTAACTCATCATTTTAAATGTTCATTAAACCTGCTTTATCTACAACAATCGAACTTTGGAATCCACAGTCTGATATATCTGTAACACTTGAGATGATGTTCCCTATTTTTACCGATATCTGTGGACGTTCAGTGATTTTGTTTGTTTGTTTGTTTATGTTTTACGGCCCATCGACAACTAGGGTCATTTAGGGCCAAACAATATACTAACATGTTTTATTTTTAAAGTTAAAATCAGATAAAATTTGTCATTTTTAAAAGCATCCGTATTGTATATTTAGATCATTATGATAAAGAAGTTGGTTAAAAATGGTAAAATATGTATATGTACGGATAGATTATTTGAACTTTGTGATATAAATAAAACGTCAAAGAGAGTAACGTAAAAGACATCAAAGTCTATAGAATAGATCGATTTCTTTCAAGTAGCTAAATATTGTTTTCGAGTCCACGGAACTGAAAAGGGTTTTCATATCCGGGACTCGAAAGTATTTATCACGAATGTGCTTGAAATCGGAACATTCTATTAAAAAATGCTCCACTGTGAATTGAGCATCACATGCATAACACACCGGTGGATCCTCTCGTTTCAAAAGGATCGAATGAGTAGGATATGTGTGCCCGGTACGGAGCCGAGAGAGGACTATTTCCTCTCTACGATCCTTCCGACTTGGTTTTGATGTTTTAAGTTTCGGTTGTATTTTAAAAAGTTTGTTGCTCGTCTCGAGAGACCAGCGGTGCTGCCATTTACTCTGAATGGCAGTACTAATTTCAGGTTTGAAATCTGTATATGGTATTTTAATATTTGTTTGTTGCAGATTTAGAGCAAGTTTTGCTTGGCGGTCAACAAGTTCGTTGCCTTTAATTCCGACATGGCTCGGAATCCAAAGTAATGCTATTTTGCATTTTTTTAAGATACGAGATATTCGTAAAACAAGGTTTTGTATGAGTATATTCTTTGGATCCCGTGATTGTAAATTCTGAAGGACAGATAGAGAGTTCAGTGATTACACACACTGGTGCTAAGTAACGTTTCAGTTTGTATATCGTTTAGTGTGCAACATCACCGATAGGCGCGTATCGAGAAATTAGCCTTTAAACAAACAGTTAATTACAAACATTCAAGTTAAAAAAGTCAAAATATTTGTTTTAATCCAAAGACAAAGGAAACAAAAATTTAAAAAGAACTAAAAAGAAGAAAATGAAAAAAATACAAAAATAAAACAAAAAACAAAACAAAATTAAAAAAAAAGAACAAAAAAAGTAAAACAAACAATCTGAATGGATTGAGTCATATATGACGTAAGGAAAACCGGGTTTATTCCTAAGTAATGCGCATGTGTATGGATTTACTCGCTGAGAAGTATGTTCTGTACAAAAGTACAACTAACCTCTATTCCACAATGGTAAGCTATACAGTTCATGCTGTCTCTGACATCTAACAGGGTTAGAATGGTGTACAAGTCTATATAGGGTGTTTTCCCTAATGTAACAGCGATACAATACCATTAATATAGTTTGTCATATCAGTCATAATACCTCACCACTTGCATGTAAGCTAAGATAAGAATTTATTGCATGTTTACCGGTGAAATATTCCATCTATAAAATTATATTTTCCCTAGTGAATAAAGTTATCAAATGTTAGAAATTAAATAACGACTTTGTTCTTTATGGGGGTTCTTTCAGATCACCTAATGCAAATATATTAATAGAATGGATTGGGTTTTTTTTTTCATTGTCATGTCAGCTATGAATAGCAGTAGCCTGTCTTCCGAGGTGCGCAAACGCGCACATGGAATGTGTAAATAGCTAGTGCTATTCATAGCCGCCATGAAAATAAAAAATAAAACCCATTCAAACCCTTTGTGATGTTTCATCTAAATACTGCATTGAACCGGACATGATTAGTAAGAATGGATAATAATAATAATATCCCCTCCGTATCAATGTGAAAAAATGTGTGACGACAAAGCCGAAGGCTCTGTATGTACAACCTTTAAGATGTTCTGGAACATATCATGCTAGCATACACATCTGTGATTGGAAAACCCGGATATCGCTGAATGTCTAGTGAATAGTGCAAAGGACTAGAGCAAGCACGCTTATGAAATTTTATCTATATATTTTCCTATTGCATGGACATTTTTTAAGTATATCATGTATCGTGGTGGCTGAGAACAAAACTTGTATCATATAAACAATTTTATACACTAATGACATTGACATTTGTCATTTGTATGTCTCTATTTCAGTTGGTCATATCACATTATGTAACTTGATATGATTGACAGTTGTGTTATTATGTATCGAAAACCGTACCACCTTGTTTTCTACATAATTTCCATTAAAAACGTATTATCCTTGTATGAGGTTGATATGAAATCTGTTTACCGTTATATAGCCATCGGTTAATGTAATAGTATACTTTCCTCGTATAAAGGCTTACAGTACTTATATATATATATATATATACTTCGAAATATAGACATCGATATATCTCCATCACGTGTATATGTTTCAACATCTCGTTATACAAACAATATAATTCACGCTCGCCAACAAATGTTTCCCTCTAAGGTCTTTCAGGAACAAATATGTCGTCCAGATGCAAATCTAGATAAACCGAACGGTCTGGAAAATCCTGGTTTGTTCATTTCCGGAATGACTACTTTCCATATTAATGGAACAGCACATGCCATTCGCAATTTTTCATTTCTAGAACATAAGCAGTATCTATATGATAATTTAAAGAAATCAAACAAACCACTCACCATTTTCATCTGTTCAGCCTCCCCATATTTGTCCTTTTCATTGTTCAACACAAATGTATCTCACTTATTGCATTATCGGCCCAATAGCCGCTACTTAAAATCTGTATGTATAGCTTTAGTTTCGTATGATAGCAAACACATAACCATCCTCCTAAATAGCATCGTGTTCCTCTGGGACTGAACTCCGATTAACCATTTGGGCGATTACTTTATAACAACATACAGTCACGTGTTTTTATTTGAGACATTCTAGATAATTCCTGGCCTTAACTCTCGATTGTTACCTCACATCTTCGTTTTAGTAAACAGTGCACAGACCTAACCTAAAACATTTTAAAGTATTTCAGAATTTAATCCCGAGCGCGTGCTTCCTTCAAGTGTAAACATATGTTCATGATAGATTTTACAACCAAAAGGAATGGCATTCTTCAAGTTCTTCCATAAGTTTTCATCAATTAGGGGTCTATATTACAACCTGTCATGTTTGGAACTCCTTCCATTTTTCTAGTGGGTAAACCCTTTAAACAAGTAAGAATCACTTGAAATGGAATCGTCCTCCTTCAGGCACATTTTCGTCTGATTAATCTACAGGTGAGCCGTGACTATTCATCTCGTCAAATATGGCGGCCATGGTGTTCGTTTAATCCTGGAAAAGGGGATGGTTATCCACCAAGTTGACGTAAATAATTTCGCTATGAATATTAGTCAAGTGTATAAACAAGAGTAAGATTATCATTACGGTGCATGATACACATGAATACATGTACTTACTCAGACAGCGGAGAGAAAGTCCAGAGTTCGGCAATTCCTTAAGATGTAAACTGGATCCGACAGAAGAAAACATTAACCAGACACTTCAGGAACAAACCACATGAATCTCTGATAAATCTCCTGGTATTGTTCTTCGACCTCTCAGAATGATGTTTTGGTTACATAATGCATTGAACAAGTCCAAAATGCGTTTATAATAAAATTACATTGACTTGATAATAATTCACGTTGTCTCCTCCGGGAAACATGTGAAGCTGGCGACAGGATTTATTTAGACGCTCTTAATTTTGTAATTCAACAACGGCTTAATGAGGAACACTTAGCGAAGACGAAGTTGCTTTCCACGGCTTTACTCAAAACATGATTATAAGGAGCAGTTATAAACAGTAAAACGTATAAAATTTTCGTTTTTCTGCGTGCATTTCGCCGTATCTAGAAATCAATACATTCACTGGAATATGTTTATTTTATGGTTTTGTCACTAGTTTTAGTCACAGACAGCTATTCCATGGATTCTCCCGAGTGTCATTAGTTCCCAGCGAACTGCACGCTGTCGTTTCTAAACCTGTAATGGCTAGTACAAATACTATAGTTATTGCCTCTGTGACAATTCCTCTATTGTGGATTTAAGCTAAGATATTAGCAAACAAGAGACTTCGTCACTACAATTGATATCATTAATACTGTGACATGTTTACAAAGGCAAACGTCCACTTCTGCAATATCTGAAAAATTGATACTGACGAAATAATCAATATAAATAAAAAATGCCAATAAATTTAAGTCACTTCAGTTTCCAAACTTTCCCAATATTTCAAATTAATAAATTAAATATATATTTCACAATCATATCAATGTATAGATATGTATTTCTTTTGTCCATTTTAAAAATCCATATTGTCATTGAAAGTTACTTTGTATTTAAGTGCGATTCAAACCGAGGTTGACTTATCTTTAATCTTTTTAATTAAAATTTTCCGTTTTTTTGTTGTTGTTTTTTTTTTTGCACACGCGCGCGCGTGAAAACATTTGTTACGTGATGTACCAACATGCTAATGTTGCAGCTGATTTCAGTACGATACGTGCACGGAAGCCAACTAACGTTGATAGCATGCTTGATGTGGAATTATAAAGACACAGTTCCTATACCGATTTAAAATTATGTACCCTTCCCGAATGACGTCGTAAGAGATATAATACAGCTATAGAGCCATTACCTCCATCCTCATTGTTCAATCAATAGAATAAAATTCAATTACAAAATCACAAAACTACAATGAAGAATTATGATTATAAAATTACAACATTTCACAATATACTAATATTCATGTAATATCAATAAATAACTTCAAAATAAGTCCATGGTAACTCGATTTTATAACTGCAATATGTATACAATCAAGATTAAACAATGTCTAAGGCATTAACAGTTTATGTCTTTGTCCTGACAAATGCTTGTGATATATATACCACTTCCTATTGATCTTACGGTCAATTTCCTAAAGCGACATATGCCTGAAGTTATATATCTATTCCATGTGCACACACATATATATAGCATTAGTGCTAGAATGGTAATTTCGAGAACACGTTGTTTTGTCAGAGCTTCCTACCGCATTCCGACCTAAATTTCCTATTTGTATGTTAATCCATGTCCTCTGTCTGATCCTTCATCTACTACATTAGTTCTCGCGTAAACCAAATGTTGCACGTGCGAAACCCTCACTTCCGGGAATGGCTTTGTAGACATAAACAATAACAGTCCCTACATCCTGCCACTGTTTCGCCGAAGCCTTCCAATTAAACAGGCTCGGAAAAAATGCATGTTTTCACTGCCGCATTGCCATATGGTCACATGTATGCACAGCATTGCTCTGATAGCCTATTATATAACTGTGTCATTCATATTATGATATGCGCTGACATTAGGAGATTGTGTTCAAATAGCTTACTGTTAGAAAATATATTTCATGATGATAATCTGTAGACGGGCCGATAAAAAACAGTCATTCATCCAGAATTGCTTGTTCGTTTCCAGAACTGAGGAGAATGTGTCAACATTAGTTTTAAACCATATTCCATTGATGGAATCCATTTGCATTTTTGTTCTGTTTTGTTTTTTATGTTTTAATTTTGTGATGAATTTGATAATGCATCTACAATCACCAATACAGTTTAATTGAATCAAATTTGTCTACCTTGAATGTATTTTAAGTAAATAACAAAGTTGTATAATACACACTGAAAGAGACGAACACAAATTGAATCACCACTAACTACAAGTACTTGTTTTAAGGCATTATCAAAACGGGGACAATTGACATCGTCAGGGAAGAAGTCTGTCGTTGTGTCGAAAGCTTACGTTTATAAAGTGTATCCAGTAGTCATGTTCGATGTATACCAAGCCAATACTTGTATTGCATATTTTGCGTTTTTTCCTTCGACAACGATTTACAGTATGTATGAATTTAATCGAATTCTCCTTAACTTACGTAATTATGTAATCTGAGTCTATTTATAGTATCAGTGTCATTTGACTTGCTTTCAATTTCCTAAAAACACTTAAGATAGTTTAATTAGTTAGTTTAAACTTTCTTTTATTCAGACATTTCAAAAACATGTATAGTTACAAAATTGGATGTAGAGAATAGGAAATAGAAACAAGTGTCTCAGACACTTATGTAAATCTATCACCTTATCATAAACAGCAAATATAATGAGGATGGACAACATAGTATTTGCCATATAAGACCATATATTAACATTGAATAACAAAAGTTTAAGCAAGGAAAAGAAAAGGAAAATGGTGAATACTTGGTGTAGAGTTCAGATTGTTGAGACAGACAACTTGACTTTAAGTACAAAAACATGCTTTTGGAATAAATGAAATTTTATGAAAACCTGTTTGTTTTAAGTATATAATCTTGAACAGCTAAGACGATGACCTTATTTTCTTGTGGTGAAAGTGTTTGGTTCCCAAATAGTAAGATATCTGTTGTAATATTAAAAGGTAAGGAATATAAATACTGCCTTCTTATGTCGTCATACCTGGCACATTCTAAAAGGAAATGGGTAGCGTTTTCAACTTGCCCGCACAGACAAAGCGGAGATTGAACAATGTTTTTATTATATAAATAACTGTTTAGGGAACTACATTCCATTCGTAGACGAGCATGATAAATTTGACCCTTTCGGGTTCCAAATGTGTAGTGGCTAGGTATGTTCCTGCTTAACTGTTGATCGAGGTAAGATTTTAGAGCAGAAACAGATGGGTTTGATCGAACGTGAGGTGGAAGTTTATTCCATTGATCTATTGTAGAGGGTAAAAACGATTGTTTATAAAAAGCAGTTTTGCAAAATATTGGAGTGACAAATGTTTGGTCCGAGTTTCTTGTATCATAGTTATGTCCCTCCGAAACTGTTGTAGGTATAAGACCATATAAATATTGAGGAGTATATTGATAGAACATTTTATGAAATTGAAGAATTTTTCGATTTTGTCTACGATCAAATAAACTAGTCCATCCTACCTCATTGAACAATTTATCAGTACTGGTTAGCTTTGTTGCGCCAGTTACTATACGTGCAGCTTCAATATTAAAATTTTCAAGTTTTTTTTCCAATTCTTTAGGAATATTTCCCCATACAATATCGGCATATTCAAGTAGTGGTCTTATAAAAGAGAAATAAATAGTTTGCAAAGTTTTTCTGTCTAACTGAAATTTCAACGATCTCATCATATTGATTTTAGATGAAGTTTTGGCAATTAAGTAATTTACTTGATCTATCCAACGACCATCTCCTGAGAAGAACACACCCGGGTGTTTATGAGAAGATACATTATTTATAGGAGTATCGTTCATATATATAGAGGGATGATTCATAGGATTTCTTTTTCGACTTATTAGCATAGTTTCAGTTTTTTGGGGATTGAAGTCTACAAGTCACTGACGGGACCATATATGTATTTTGTTGATATCTGACTCTAGAGTGGCATGTGCCGTGATGGGATTTTCAACTATTATGTACAGCGACGTATCATCGGCAAATAACTTAATTATAGAATTGATATCATAAACAATGTCATTTATATACACAAGAAATAGAAGAGGACCAAGGATCGAGCCCTGAGGTACCCCAGCCTTGATGGAGGCCCAATCCGATACACAATTATTTAATATCACCCGCTGTTTCCTTCCATTGAGATAACTTTCAAACCATTTAATTAAGCTCCCAGAAATACCAAATTTGGAAAGTTTGAAAAGGAGACCTCGATGCCAGACTCGATCGAATGCTTTACTTACGTCGCAGAAGACAACTCGAATTTCTTTGCCTACATCTAAGGCTTTATCAACATCATCAGCTATACTAACAAGTTGGTTTATAGTTGAATCTCCAGGGGTAAACCCTGATTGACGACTAGTTATCAGATTGTTGTCACAGAAGAAGTTATGTATATATTTAAAAACACAGCGTTCAAAGACCTTCCCAATAACACTCAATAAAGATATTGGACGATAATTTTTAACATCTGCACGATTTTCTTTCTTGTGAATTGGAATTACATTCGCTTCCTTCCATTGCGATGGTATTTTTGACAAAGAAAGTGATTTGTTAAATAAGAAGGCAAGAGGAACACATAAGGTTGACGCCGTCTCTTTAAGAATTCTAGGACTAATCAAGTCGGGTCCCACGGCCTTAGAAACATCAAGGTTAACCAATACATCTTTTACGTCATTGATTGTTAAAGTTATTTCATTAAGGTTGTTTGGTGTTATGCTGGAATTATCATCTGGAAGAAGTGAAGCAGAATCGTCCACTGACGATTGACTAGAAAAGTAAGTATTGAACACGTTAGCTTTGTCAGTGTCATCGTCATAATATCTCCCATCAAACACTACAGGAGGAATTTGCTGAGTTTTAGGGGCTGGTTTAATGAAATTATGAACAACTTTCCACCATGACTTATTTCTATTATTTTCAGTTAATTGGGACGTAAGTTTATTAAAATACCTATCTTTCGCTTGTCTTATCATGTTAACACATTTATTACGTACACGTTTAAATTCTAACCAATCTATTTCTCTATTACTTAGTTTTGCCTTATTATGCAGTTTTTTACGTTTAGTAATTTTCTTTCTAATATCAAAACACATCCACGGAAGATCTCTACTTTTAACAGTAACACATTTATTTGGAATACAGATACTCCTTATTTCGTTAATTTTATCAGTTAACAAATTGCATGAATGATCTATATCATTAGTGTCAAGACATGACCAGTCGGTCTCTTCTAACAATGTTCTAAACTGCTCAAAATTGGCATACTTATACATCCATATTTTACGTGTAATTGACTTTGATATAACTTTTTGAATATTAAAAATGCCATATACCGGACAATGATATCTCATTGGTTGATCCAGGAAGGATTCTCCAACGTATGTTCGATTCAATATTGAATTGTTACTTACAAGAATTAGGTCCAACAACGACGAGCTATTTTCTGTATAATGTGTACATTCGTCTACTAGTTGGGTAAGGTTGTACGTAGTTATTATATTTGATAGGTGACCTTGATGGGGATGATTTTGTAAAACATTTACATTGAAGTCACCCGTTATTATTATATCGCGGATATTTGTGTTAAATGCTTGATCAATCGATAGTTCAATTCTATTCCAGAGTTGCACATTTGAATTCGGGGGTCTATAAAAAGTACCAAATAAAAATCTTGACTGTTTTGAAGCTATTTCAACCCACACACTTTCTACGTCCCCTACTTCAAGATCATTTCGTCTATTTACAATTAATTTGTCTGAAACATACACAGAAATTCCACCCCCTCTTCGATTATCCCGGAAGAAACAGAAAGGGTTATGAAAGCCAGGAAGGTTTAAAGACACATTATCGTCTGAATCACTGAGCCAGGTCTCAGAGAAAGACAGGATACTACATTCCCTTAACTCTGTATGTAATATATCTATTTTCTGTTTCAGACTTTGAACATTCAAATGAACAAAAGACAAATTATTTTGATTCGAAAAACTTTCCGATGCTTTTGAAGAAGAAGTTGAAGTGTCTATATCTACAGTTGGCCCGGGGTTTAATTCAACATCGCCGCACTGGAAAAGGAGCCAGAGCGTAGCTATTAATGACAATAAAACAATGAAAATATATAGATAATAAGATCCGGCTTTCTGGTGACTATGTATGTTAGGGTTGCTGTTTTTTTACCTTTGGGCCCTTGTCTAGAAATATAAGATATGCAAGAATAGGGAGAATATTGACACCGTAATAAAAGTACAGCATAATTATCAAGGCCTCGTCATAGCTAGATAGTACATGCACATTTCTACCTCTGTTAGCAATATCATGGTACAGACCCACTCTCATTCTATGTGATATGGTATTTACAGGCATTTAAGTAATACTAGGATGATATACACAGGCTTGCTGAACGAGAGTGTGTCTATTCCAGATTACTTTGAAACAGGTTTGTAAAAAGTATAAAATTATAAAAGTATCCATGAAACGTGTGTTTGTACAACTCATATTTGCATTAAGAAGAAATGCTACAAAATACACCAATTCAACACAAAACTCTAACATCGTAAGAAAAATAAAATACAAAAAATGAAGTGGATGCATATAGGACAGAAAGAATGGGTGAAAAAAAGGAAAGAAAAGGGGAGAAAAAGAAAAAAAAAGAATGAACAAGTGGTCGAGTTCGGGGAAATCCAATGGTCAAATGGGTGGGGAATATAGCGATATTGAAGAGTCGAACTGTATTGACAACTTACATATCATCAGGCGAGAAAGGTTTGTGAACTGAGGTTTGCATAGTTGTCAGTGTAAAAGATAGCGAATACTAAAATACCATACATTATCCGAAAAGAACAATGAAGTTGACATCTATAGGGTGCTATCAAAAGAGAATACCAAGTTCGTATTATTCTTACTTGAAAAATAAGCATTATAATATTTTCTGTTTACAGGATACACATTTCACTCCTGAACTTGAAAATATAATTAGAGCAGAATGGGGTTATGACTGCTATTTTAATTCATTCAGATCAAATGCACGGTGGGTAGCAATTTTACTCAATAACAATTTTGAAGTAAAAGTATTGCAGGTAAAAAGGGAGTTGTCTGGTAATTTTTTGGCACTTGATATGAGGATAGAAGGTAGAAAAGTAACATTAATTACACTATATGGCCCTAATTCAGACAATCCAGAATTTTATGAAAACTTAACTGAAACTATTAATCTATTTGGCAATGATTCTTTTATAATATGTGGTGATTTTAACTTAGTTTTGAACCCTACAGTGGATTATGATAAAAGCTATAAAAATATAAATAACCCAAAAAGCCAGGGATAAAATAATTGAACTTATAGAAGAGTTGGGAATGGTAGATATATATAGAGAACAGCATCCAGAAAATAGAAGATACACCTGGAGGAGAAGTAATCCTGTTAAACAAGCTAGGCTAGATCTTTTTCTTATTTCAGACAATTTATTACCAAGCATTCATTATTCAAATATTGAACCAGGCTATAGGACAGATCATTCACTTCCTGTAATTGCTTTAAAGTTTAACGAATTCAGAAAAGGAAAAGGATTATGGAAGTTTAACAATTCACTTTTACATGATTTAGATTACTTAGAACTTATAAATAAACTTATTTTAGACATTAAAAGACAATATGCTCTTCCAGTTTATCATTTAGAAAACATCAGCAATATACCTGATTCTGATATACAATTTATGATAAGCGATCAACTTTTTTTGGAAACACTTTTAATAGAAATTCGAGGCAAAACCATTTCCCACTCGTCATATAAAAAAAGGATACAGAATTTGAACGAAAGTAGACTTATAGAAACTATACGTGAACTAGAAGATAGTAATGAGGTTGAAATAGACAGGGTGAATGAAAAAAAACAAGAATTACAAAATATAAGATTGAATAAATTAAAAGGTAGCTTAATTCGATCTAGAGCTAAATGGGTAGAAGAGGGTGAAAAACCAACACATTATTTCTTAAATTTAGAAAACAGAAATTACACCTCAAAATTAATACCAATGATAGAGAAAGAAAATGGTGATAAAATAACTAAACAAGCAGAAATTCTTGATGAGGTAAAACATTTTTATAAAAAATTGTATACAATTGATCATTCTATAGAGGATATTCACCTAGGTGATTTTTTAAAAGATATTGATATTCCAAAATTAACAGAGGCACAATCTAACAAATTAGAAGGTATAATTACTCTTAATGAAGCATCAAATACTTTAAAAGCTATGAAAAATAATAAAAGCCCAGGCTCTGATGGGTTCACTGTGGAATTTTTTAAATGCTTCTGGAAACAGTTAGGTACTTTTATAGTCAGATCAATTAATTATGGGTTCAATCAGGGTCAATTATCAATTACACAAAGACAGGGCATAATAACATGTATACCTAAGGGAGATAAGCCTCGACAATATCTTAAAAACTGGAGACCAATTTCTTTACTCAATATTATTTATAAAATTGCATCAGGATCTATAGCTAACCGAATAAAAATAGTTTTGAACAAATTAATTCATACTGATCAAACAGGTTTCATCTCGGGACGTTATATTGGGGAAAACACTCGAATTGTTTATGATATTATGCAATATGCAGAAGATAAAAATATACCTGGAATGTTGTTGATTATTGATTTTGAAAAGGCTTTTGACTCTGTTTCCTGGAAGTTTATTGATAAAGTTCTCGATTTTTTTAAATTTGGGAAAGATATTAAGAAATGGGTGAAGGTTCTACAAAACAATTCAAGCTCAGCGATTAATCAAGGGGGAAATCTGTCTCCATTTTTTGAAATAGAGAGAGGCTGTAGGCAGGGGGACCCAATTGCACCATACATATTTATAATGTGTGCTGAAATCTTAGCTATTAGAATAAGGAATAATAATAATATAAAAGGTATTGATATTGATAATATTCCTATTTTACTGTCTCAATATGCTGATGACACTTCACTGATCTTGGATGGAACAGAGAAATCCCTTAAAGAATCTATTGATGAATTAAAATCTTTTGCAAAAATATCAGGATTGAAAATAAATGTATCTAAAACCCAGGCTATTTGGATTGGAAGCAAAAAATATAGTGATGAAGTTGTCTACCCTGAACTGAATCTACAGTGGGGAAATCAAACATTTACACTTTTAGGAATTGAATTTCATGTTGACCTTCATCGAATACCTAAACTAAATTATGATAAGAAATTAGTAAAGTTAAAGGCACTTATTAGAATTTGGGAACGACGAGTCTTAACTCCAATCGGTAGAATTCATATTATAAAGGCTTTATTAATTCTCAGTTCAATCATCTCTTTATCTCTTTGCCAAATCCAGATGAGAATTTCCTGAAAAAATTAAACACAGAATTGTATTGTTTTCTTTGGAAAAGTAAAATAGATAAGGTGAAAAGAGATGTAACTATTAAAAAATACATTGATGGGGGGCTAAAGATGTTACATGTGAAGTCATTTATTGAATCTTTGAAGCTAACATGGTTAAGGAGACTTTTTACAAGTTCAAGTAAATGGCAGTTAATTCTTAGATCTTTTGCTGATGATCACCTTATGGCTAACTGTGGGATGGAATATATCTCAATATGTCACAATAAATGTAAAAATCTATTCTGGAAAGATGTCTTTAAAGCATGGATAAAACTCTCTAACAAAAACAATTTATATGAATCCCCAGATATGTTGGCTAAAACACCAATTTGGTATAATAAATTAATTAAAGTAGATAATCAGAATATTTTTTATCAAGATTGGTACAATAAAGTAATTATTGTAATTAGTGACTTAATAAACAAAAACAATAATTCATTTTACTCCTTCGAAGAATTTCAACGAGTCTTTGATATTAATACAAACATCCTTAAATATCAAGGACTTATCTCAGCTATTAGAAAACATATTCAGAAACAGGAACTATCATCTCCTATATACCCATTTATACCAATTGATATGGAAATTCTTTTTCGCAGTAAAAAGGGAACAAAAGACTTTTACTATTTACTCAGTAAAAATAACATAATATCCACTGGAAGAAAAAAATGGGATATCTTCAACTTTGATAATGAAACATGGAGGAAAATATACAAATTGCCATTTTATATAACCAAAAATTCAAAACTACAGTGGCTACAATATAGAATTAATCAACACATCTTAACAACAAATTCATTTCTATTTAAGGCAGGAATAGCAGAAAATCCGTATTGCTACTGGTGCAAAACTGATATTGAAACAATAGAACATACACTTTGGGAATGTGATAAGGTGCAAGTTATGTTACAAAATTTTGAGTTTTTATTAGATTCTTTAATGATACCTTTCGCATATAATAAGGAAACTTTTATTTTTGGATTATATAATCAAGATGGAATAAGAACACCAATAGACAGTACAATCATTTTAATTATTAAACAGTATATTTATTCAACAAGGTGTCTACAAAATAATTTATCTTTGACTGGTCTCAAAAAAACTATTAAAGATCATTATGTTACACAAAAATATATTGCAATGGGTAAAGGGGACAAGTATAAGGAAAATTTTCAAAATGAATGGAAAAAGTGGCAAAAATTACTTAATATCTCTTAGAACTTCAAATTGCTGATTATTGTCCTTATATTCTTATGTACTGCTATACTTTGTAATGTTATATTTAACCAAAGTTAAAGGGACATCACGGTAAAAACGTTGTAATTTTCAATGAATGTACGTGTTTTGTTCCTTTCCAGTTATGTTTCTGTGCTGTCCCAATGTTCACAGTCGATCCTCATGTCCAGCTTGACCACTTGATTTAGTTTGGAATCCCCCTCTAAATTTAGCGCGGAAATTATTTTTAAATCATCACGTAACTGTTTTGAAATCGAGGCAACACAAACACACGATAGTTTACAAGGCGAATTGGATTAGTTGGACGACGATATTATACAGTGGTTTAAATGTTAAATAACACGTTCTGTATATATTCCGGCCCATATATTTATGTGTAAATAAGTGTAAACACCGTACATATAGTTTAGTGACAGTAGCGATGTACTGGTACAGGCTGTATAAATATTACCGAGTTTGTGTAAATATTACCGAGATTGTCATGACCTACTATCCAGCAATCAAGCAGAATACGAGCAGCGTCCGTATTACTGCTGTTTTCATGTTTGAACTGTATTGTACTTAATTCTAGGATTGTGTTTGACCCATTGTCCAATTATTTTCTTCATTGCGGAAGCTGTTATCGTTTTCAACCGCAGTCGATTCACATTGGAAGCCATTTTTGTTTTCAGGTGTTTTAGTGTGTTGTGCGCATACGTGTTATCGTATATGTGACAAAATTTGCATATTCAGACTATTGATCAACAAATTGTGATAACCTTTTTATAATTAATAATTGATGTTTTTTATATACATATATCATCAAATTCGAATGGTTATTGTTCATAAGGATATTTTTTTTAAAGATATACCCAATAATATGAAAAAATACAAAATAAAAATTGGTTTACCGTGATGTCCCTTTAATACATATTATTGTTTCTATAAGATTTCAAAATAAAATTTTATTGCTATAATCATATGTGATGACACTTGCTGACGACAATACATGTTTAAATCCTCTTGTCTTTCCCTTGCCAGTCTTCATTCATATACAGTAAAGCTGGTCTAATTATAAGTCAGACCTAAATTGTCTTACCAGCAATTCTGTCTGTCCTGGGTACATTTGGGTTAGACTACAGTCCATACTGTAAATATTAGATTTTCTGATACCTCTCTCTGTCTTCTCTCTCCCTCTCTCTCTCTCTCTGTCTCTATGTCTGTCTTTGTTACTATATATATGTCTTTGTCCATGTTTCTTGTTTCGTTCCTATTGCGTTATTGTTATGATTTTTCTGTTTGCTCTACAACTTCTCTTCTGCTTTCTTCCTTTCTTTAAATACAGTGGGAAAGTAACATTAAGAAAGTTCATCAAAAGTGAATGATTTTATGAATCTGGATTAAGATGTATGTATTTGTGTTGGATCATCTACAGTTCTATGGTGCTGTAATAATGATTATTCTGAATACAATTGTATACTATGTACTTTACACTGTATGAAAATCTCTGATAAAATAAAACAAATACAAAAAAAAAGAAGTTCGTATTATAAATAAAACAAAAAGGTTGACGGATATGAAACATTTGCAAATTATAGTAAATGCAGAGCTTGTTTTGGAAGTTTGTGCAATTGCTATAGAATAAAAATAAAGGATACTTGCAGTCGACAGTTTATGCATGCATAATTGATTTAGCAGCAGTACATGGTTCCCATACAAGAAAAAAGTATAAAGTACAAATATATTTATGTATATAATTATATACTGTATATAAATTTTTGTCATTGAAATGGACAGTAAACTGTATACAGATTTCCCATACAACATTCAATGGGATCCTACGGTGGACAATCTATAAAAATGTCGTTATGGATGAAAAAGCAAGTTCGCGTACAAGAGTATGATACATATATATACGTATAAATGATACCCAAACGATATTTTTACAAAAGATAAGTCTATGTAATTTATGAAGCCCATAATCTTTGTAATTCATGGAAACATAATATTCCAATACATTATAAAACAATGGGAACATGAACTTGACAATTTTGGTATCAATAGCGACAAGATTTCAGTAAAATAACAAAAAAGAAGCCTAAAAATTGAAAGAGAAAAAAAAAATGAAAACGATCGTTAATATAGTCCAACACGAAAATAACGTGTTGTATTAGAGTTCATTATACATATGCAATAAACGACTCGAATTTGAAATCGACAACATATGGAGTTGCTATGCATGAAATAACTATAGCCAACGTTCGCAAGTTTCAATAAGCAAATGGCCCTAGAACGATTAAGCTATATCCAGCGAATACATCAATTACATATAGGAGTTGTGGCTTCGCGTTTAATTTTCACTTTGCTCGCACCTCGTCGAAGACATCACACGCAAAAATGCTCGGATACTAATTACCAGTGAATCGAAAAAGCGAAAGCGCCAGCAAGCACGAAGGAAACAAGAGATCCCAGAGGGATCTTGGCGCCCACCATTGAATGATCTTCATAGGTTCCATGTCAGATTGATCTTTTCTCTACTTTTCCCTTCCTCTAAGTCTTACTAATCTGTGTAAATTCAGAAACAGCCCTCTATAGCTAGTACTTTTCAAACAAGGGGTACCTATATATAAAATTTAAGATTTAGCGATAATGGCTGTCTGTCGACCATGATTGGTCCCAATATGCAAAACAAGGCACTGAGGGGAACCTACATATGAAATTTGAGAAAGATCCCTTCAGTGCTTTCTGAGAAATAGCGATAACAAACTTCAATTGTCAAAATCCAAGATGGCTGCCTGTCGGCCATGTTGTTTTCCGATTGGTCTCAAAATGCAATATGCATAACTAGGCACCAAGAGGAACCTACATATGAAATTTGAGAAAGATCCCTTCAGTACTTTCTGAGAAATAGCGATAACAAACTTCAATTGTCAAAATCCAAGATGGCTGCCTGTCGGCCATGTTGTTTTTCCGATTGGTCTCAAAATGCAATATGCATAACTAGGCACCAAGGGGAAACCTTTATATGAAATTTGAGAAAGATCCCTTCAGTACTTTCTGAGAAATAGCGATAACAAACTTCAATTGTCAAAATCCAAGATGGCTGCCTGTCGGCCATGTTGTTTTCCGATTGGTCTCAAAATGCAATATGCATAACTAGGCACCAAGAGGAACCTACATATGAAATTTGAGAAAGATCCCTTCAGTACTTTCTGAGAAATAGCGATAGCAAACTTCAATTGTCAAAATCCAAGATGGCTGCCTGTCGGCCATGCTGTTTTCCGATTGGTCTCAAAATGCAATATGCATAACTAGGCACCAAGGGGAACATACATTATGAAATTTGAGAAAGATCCCTTCAGTACTTTCTGAGAAATAGCGATAACAAACTTCAATTGTCAAAATCCAAGATGGCTGCCTGTCGGCCATGTTGTTTTCCGATTGGTCTCAAAATGCAATATGCATAACTAGGCACCAAGAGGAAACCTACATATGAAATTTGAGAAAGATCCCTTCAGTACTTTCTGAGAAATAGCGATAACAAACTTCAATTGTCAAAATCCAAGATGGCTGCCTGTCGGCCATGTTGTTTTTCCGATTGGTCTCAAAATGCAATATGCATAAACTAGGCACCAAGAGGAAACCTACATATGAAATTTGAGAAAGATCCCTTCAGTACTTTCTGAGAAATAGCGATAACAAACTTCAATTGTCAAAATCCAAGATGGCTGCCTGTCGGCCATGTTGTTTTCCGATTGGTCTCAAAATGCAATATGCATAACAAGGCACCAAGGGGAACCTACATATGAAATTTGAGAAAGATCCCTTCAGTACTTTCTGAGAAATAGCGATAACAAACTTCAATTGTCAAAATCCAAGATGGCTGCCTGTCGGCCATGTTTTTTTTCGATTGGTCTCAAAATGCAATATGCATAACTAGGCACCAAGGGAAACCTACATATGAAATTTGAGAAAGATCCCTTCAGTACTTTCTGAGAAATAGCGATAACAAACTTCAATTGTCAAAATCTAAGATGGCTGCCTGTTGGCCATGTTGTTTTCCGATTGGTCTCAAAATGCAATATGCATAACTAGGCACCATGAGAAACCTACATATGAAATTTGAGAAAGATCCCTTCAGTGCTTTCTGAGAAATAGCGATAACAAACTTCAATTGTCAAAATCCAAGATGGCTGCCTGTCGGCCATGTTGTTTTCCGATTGGTCTCAAAATGCAATATGCATAACTAGGCACCAAGGGGAACCTGTGTATGAAATTTGTGAAAGATCCCTTTAGTACTTTCTGAGAAATAGCGATAACAAACTTCAATTGTCAAAATCCAAGATGGCTGCCTGTCGGCCATGTTGTTTTCCGATAGGTCTCAAAATGCAATATGCATAACTAGGAACCAAGGGGAACCTATATATGAAACTTGAGAAAGATCCCTTCAGTACTTTCTGAGGATTAGCGATAGCAAGAATTGTTTACGGA
This sequence comes from Pecten maximus, assembly GCF_902652985.1. NCBI lineage: Eukaryota > Metazoa > Mollusca > Bivalvia > Pectinida > Pectinidae > Pecten > Pecten maximus. The sequence goes on along the minus strand of NC_047015.1, from coordinate 56,905,834 downwards.
CGGACGGAGGGACGGGGGGACGGACGGACGGACGGACGGACGGACGGACGGACGACGGACCACGGACGCAGGGCGATTTGAATAGCCCACCATCTGATGATGGTGGGCTAAAAAGATCCGTGAGTTGATAACGACTATAGAGACACGGTGAAGTAAATAAACAACTGGTATCTGAAGCTGACAATACATAAAATAGGAAGATGGAAATCGATAACTGATGAAATCATCCGTGCTATCAAAAGTGGATACAAAGTTTGCTAACTAAATACATTATATACTTTTGTGCAAAACAGGTCAAATGCATTTTCACAAATAATATACGGCTGATACTTATTGTAAAACGATGTAAAGTTACTAGTACAAGCACAATAATCAACGTAGCCTTGAGGTCAACAGATAAAGCTGTAGAGTGTTTACAGTATATACATGTATGTTGACATCGAACTGTCAATGTTCTGTAACATGTCCGAATGGAACCAAGTCACACTCGTCACGTATTTGGGTTACATGTGACTTCAGGTCCTTCAACATAATTTTTCTATTTGTAGTCCATGTCTGGAGGATACGTTTCTTTTTGACCAGTTGGCGGGCGTAGAAGCTCAGAGTATCTCGGCGTTTCGTTAGGTCCTCGTTGACTGAAATAGAGGCAAACTCTGGCTTGCTCCTAAAGCCTTTACCAGACTTGAGGAGTTGAAACTTCGCTTCAGTAGAATTTAATCGCATGATAATCCTGACGGCCTTTACCTTGTTTTGGTTTCCCAACACGATGGGACCTTTCAACGTCCTCACGTCGTAAATTGACGCCACACTCCTCCACTGCCTTAAGAACCGTGTCGGTAGTGTCCTCTCCTGGAACCTCGGGGAATCCTGAAAAACGTACCAATTATCTCCTACTGTACTGTTCCAAGTCGTCCACTTGACGACGGAGATCATGGTTTTCAGACTCAAGAGCAGAGACACGTTCCACGAGAGGGGCTACCGCTTCGTGGACAATGGCACCAATATCAACCATAAGACTATCCCTTACCGCTATAGCAATGCGTTGTATATCCGCGTCGGATATACTACCTGGCTGACCATGGGGGGTGCCGTATGCGGGGAGATGGGGCGATTGCTGATGAGCGTGATGATGTGGCGGAGGCTGGGGATCGCCAAAACCGGTTAGTACCGGTGGGCTAGATAATATGCCCGGCTGCATTACAGCTGACGAGTACGAAGCGCGACTATAGCTGGTCTGCGACATTGGAGTAGAAGTATTTTGAGTATGGTCAGACAAATACAAACACAGTCTATTCTTTTTATTGTCTCTGGATAAGGAGGGGGACGATGACGATGACAATGACGAAGATGATAAGTCACAACGAGATCTTTTGATACCGGTTTCAAATGCGCTATAGTTGATGGCATACATGTATGTAGGAGTCTATATAACATACATATGGCAAAATGTAAACAAGCACCGACAATCGCGTGTTGCTATTTATAGCGACGCATACGCATACGTCTATGTACACACAAATTCAATCAGGACAACAGGTGAGTACGGGTATTTCACGGATGGGTGGTTACTCGTAGTTCATATCATCACAGCTAAGCGTATTTTGAACGTTCAAAATGTCATATTTCTCCAAACATTGAAAGCTCAAAACTTATCCATATTTGTCAATGAGTTCGTAACTTACACCACATCACCGGCATGACCAGTTGGACTCCAGAGGAACTCTAGAAAAACATAATTCTTGGTGGAGTCGTTTACTCGTGTTGACCAGTCCTCAGACCGGAAGTCATTAGTTTAATTCTGATTATAGACAAATACGCATAGCTTTCAAATTTAGGTCCATCAATGACTTTCCTTTTTAAAATATCACTTAAGCGATAGAGCCAAAATGCAGCGCCTATGGCATGACAGCATGACTTGCCTCCCATAGAATCATTATTCTGCACAATCATATTCATCCTGTTTAATGATCCAAATTGTGTTGATGTAGAACTGTTCTGCCGACAGGAATCTGTAATTTGTGTCAACGTCAGGAAACTCATTTATTTTACATCTCTTTCATTGAAACTCATTTTTTTTACTGTTTATAGCAATTTAAAAGTGAGTGAGTGAGCGAGCGAGTGAGAGAGTCAGTGAGTCAGTGAGTCAGTCAGTCAATGAGTCAGTCATTCAGTTAGCCAGTCTGCAATTCTTAAACCTTAATTGTGTCTTGCCACTATATTACCTTCCTAAATATAGGTGTACCATACCAATTCATAACTGGCGTATGAATATAACAGTAACACAACCCCGGCCCCTGCGAAATAAACAAATGGAAAATAATCCTTCTGTCGCAGAAAATAAAAATTGAAGAAGCGTACTACGTATAATCCTCATGTTCATTTATTAGTCTTATCTGGGTTTCCACTATTATATTACGCACTATTTCTTTACGGCATGGTAGAGCTGTTAACAGGCTCACAGCCGAGAATGGCGGGGAAACTTGAATACCGTTAATTATAAGGATTTTTTAAAGGGGCATTCATTCGTTCGAATGGCAGATATGAGTTGTACAGTAATTTATCAGATTTATAAATGAAAGAAGCTTATACTCATATCTAAGACTAATTGCGATGGATTATTTATCATATTTGTACAAAATATCCGCAAAAACTCTGCCTATGTGCCTCCGCACTGGAATATTTAGCCACGCCTCCCCCGCTTCATTTATAAATCACGTGATACAACAGACAACCGTAAACAGATTCACGGCATATAGCGAGTGAGGTGTGGCAGGATCAATTTTGATATATTGTTAATTGCATTGTCTCCGTAATTGTTTAGTCGTATAGTGATTAATTCCCGTTTATTCTGTACATTGTCTTAGCGTATATTCTAGTTATTGTGTCATATGTTGTGTCACATGGTCATTGGTCAGTTCAGTCTTTGTCTTACGTCATAGTCTTATGTCTTATTTCATTGGTTATTCGATTTCGCGGTATGTTATCTTATGTTCCGGTCATTGTTTCATTATGTGACTGGTCAGCGAACGGAACAGACCGTTCGTGGTGTGATGCAAGCTAATGTGAAATCAGAATATCGACGTCATGTAATCGTAAGATTAGTTTTAACTATTCTCCACATCCCCACTGATTGCATTTATTAATTATGATCGGTATCAAAAGTAAGATTTATATTATTAAAAAGTTTCCTGTATTATATTCATGTAAAACTGTACGGTTAGCCGGTAATGATTTCAATTAATACTATTTGAATCTGCTTAAATTCCTTTTCTCAATAAATGTACATTATAATATTACATAATGGTGTCGTTAATTTATTACTAGTCCAAATATCTATTGTCTTGATTTGTAACTTCACAGACTCGCCCGTTCGTCATGATGTAACCAGTTCCTTCTGAAGAACTCTGTGCCATACACAGGTAATCTGTCCTAAATGTAATTTTACTATGTATACAGATAACTGTATATCAGTATAGTATTCAGTGATTTAAATGTTAATTTATCATGCGCGCTGTTACATTGGCGCCCATGTAGGGACTGTTAGGGAAAATGTTCAGCCTTGCTCCACAAGCATCACTGTTACCCTGGAAACTCGAGGACGAGTTCTTTCCTGGAGGGGGAGTATGTAACCCTGGTAAATACTAGCCGCAATATACCGCTCGGCTAGAGAGATATTCTCTTTAGCTCGATCGGTTGAGCGTAAGACTAGTAAGGTAGAGGTTCCAGGTTCGATCCCTAGCGAACGCAGTGATTTAAATTTAAATAATCCTGTGCTCTGTTACATTGGCGCCCATGTAACATCGTTTTTGTTGTGATGATTAACCACAATTATATATCATTTTACCTCAATTATACTTATGTTATGGTAACATCCATAGCTAGTAAATGAGTTATGGATATCAAAAAACATTAAAACTTAGTAATACACACTAATATGACTCGTGCATAAGGTCGCATATATATGAGCACCACATGACACAAACACGTGTGTCGTGTTTACAAACAAAACGTGTACATTGATTCAGTATAGTCCGAGCAGAATGACCTGTCATTTTGAACTTTGATTAGCATATTGATTATAGGCGAGTCTATAGTCATTTAGGGGAAATAGGTGCTTTGTATATATACATGTATATCTGTGAATTGTTTATAATGTGAAAAACCTTATCATTAGCTGCATCATTTGTATATATACTGGTCTAGATTTAGCGACAAAACTGTTAACATGTGAACAATTGATCACATAGTTACTTGAATATGTGTAAACCATGCATCAAAAATAAATGATACAATCCCTGTTTTGTCAATATAAAATTGTAACAAAAAAGAATGGTCCAAAACAGCACCCTGTTGGACGCAGTAGTATTCCTAATCAATATGTTTTGCTAGCTACCCACTTTGAATATTCCGAGAAAAGGTCAACGCAACAGGTCATTCTGGTTTGGCTATACCAAGATATAACAAATACACAGGATACTTGTAAAGTCATTAATTGTGGTTTGGTGAGGTAATAACTAGTAGTAGTTAAGTGTAACTTCGAGCATAACCTTTCAGGCTGTTGAGTATCCCGCAGAACTCTTCAGAAGCAATGCGAATTTCTCATCCCACTCGACCTACTCGGTCTCATTCGCTCTCTTCAATTTTCCCATCTCGTTGCCGATATTTATACGATTTTTTTAAAGTTCGCTATCTTGTCGTGTTCTCATTTTCGCGCCGATTTCGATTTCAGTAACCCATTAGGTAATCACTCACCCATCGAGCCGCGTACGTCATTTTCGTTTCTGTTCGTCAACCGTCTGCGCTTGCTCGTATTGATAGGCGTCAGCGGCGATTAATTTTCGTACTTCGGGTAGAATTGTCATTTTCAAAAACTTTTGTTTTGAAGAACTTTGGGTCATCTTCGGACTTTGAGCATTATATAACGGTAAAGTTTATAACTAGTTATTACTAGTTGAGAAAAATACAAGATTCCCGTTTACGTTTGTTTTTAGAGCATAATCTCATTTCAACGACCGTATGTCCCTTTAATAGCAAGTGGTAAATATAAGCATTTAGCTTTAATGGCTTCCATTCTATATAGTCAAACCAGAATGACCTGTCGTGTCGTGGAATGTTCAAAGTGGGTAGTTTCATTTGTGCACAGGTGTGTTAAGGGTCATCTATATAGCAGAATAATGTTGAATTTCAAACACGAATAAATAGCTTAAAATTTGCACAAAAATAGTCATGTAATATACCAAAATGTTTGTTTGGACATGTAGTGTCTTAAAATCACAACTAATTTGACGTAGATGCTAACAATTTCTTCTATAGAGTTACTTTGTGGTAAGTTGTAGCATGGAATAATTCTAAGCCACAAAAATAACCAAACCTGAAAAATAGTCCAGCTGTTATGCTCACAGGTGTCTATAGCACAGGGTAGGAGCATTTGTTTGACCGGATTTGACTTTATATAGATATAAACACATATTTAGTTTTGACCTTGAAATGCAAATGGCGGCTGTGTATGATATTACACAAATATGGCATAAAGGGAGGCATTTCAGCCATTAAAAATGCTCCTTTATCATACATTTAAGACATCTGATTATAGTAAGAATGACCATTTTAAGACAAATTGTCAAACTGGTGAGTTTTGGGCCTTTTTCAGAAATATATGTCTTTTACCCCAAACTCAACGGATGAACATTTTTTCCTAAAAACAGTCTTCCTGCCATGTCTAGAGTTCTCTATAGTATCTAATATGAGCATTTTTGGCGTTTGAAATACCTTCTTATATGCCATAATTGTCTGATCTTATTCACAACCGCCATTTGCATTTCAAGGTCTAAATAAAATCAGTGTTAATACATATCATAAAGTCCAATCTAGTCAAACCAATGCTCCTAGTTTGTGCTTTAGACCCTTGTGAGCAAAACGACATGACTGTTTTGCACAATAAATGAGATACAATTGAGTTAATTATGTCCCCCTGAAACATGCATTTTCCCCATGTTTTGTTGAAATTTACGAACTACTGAACAAATTAAATGTCAACAGCAAGGCCCAAAGTTTGACATGATATATATCAAAATTTTATCAAGTTACTTCTATTAACTTGCATCCTAGTAGGGATGTATAGCCTTGTAAAACATCAACTGTTTTGGCTGGATTTGCTGTTTAGATGCCCCTTAACAAAACATATTGATTAGGAATATTATTGTGTCCAGCAGGGTGCTGTTTTGGACCCTTCGTTTTTGTTACAATTTGATATTGACAACATAGGGATTCTATCATTTAGATTTTGATGCATGGTTTGCACATATTCAAGTAACTTTGCGATCAATTGATCACGTGTTAACAGTTTGTCGCTAAATCTAGACCAGTATAAATACAAATGATGCAGCTGATGATAAGGTTTGTTACATAATAAACATCTATCAGATATATGTATACACACGACAGGTCATTATATCCGCACTATACTAATGCTTAAATGGCTTTCATCAAGATTTATTCATATTTAAAGTGTCAGGTGTTTATTACATGACAATGTATAGGCATGCCGGCTCAATATAAGAACTGAGTAATGCGATATCAATTGAAAATGCATCTGCATGTAGCTGTTTGTTGAAATTGGAGCTGTCATAAAATTAAAAGCTATCGTAATGGGTTACTTGAGAACACGGACGCATGCATACTATTACTGTTTCATTACACTGTTTATTCGGGTACATATATCATTTCTCTTCGTATGTGTATCAGCTTGTACTATTTCAGACGACAGTGAAACGAAACGGGACATTCTGGCAAAGACGATGGTGGTCTACATAAGGTGGACGGTGAAAAATTAAAAACTGTCTATATCTAAGATGTCGGCTTTTAAATATTTCAATAAATTAATTCGATTCCGTCCAAAACGTGAAACGTGATAGTAATGAAAATAAAACGTGATTTTAACGAGTTACAAAAAATATTTGTACATTAATGTAATACCATATGTAATTGGTATATGTATGTTTAAATATTGTTTTGATTACAGTTTCCACATGGAAAATTTGATTCTAGAGTACTCGCTGTCTTTTCTTCCTTGTTCCTAGTTTTGTTTATGTCACATTTGAACATAAAACACTTCGGTTTCTGTTGCAGCTATATATCTCTACATTGGGACAATCAAAATATGTTTATTTATAAGTTCTAGTTATAGAAGCGTAGGAATCAGTAGTGAAATAGTTTACGACATTTTTTAATGACATCATACTAAGATTTAACCTTTTTGGACGCTATTATTTTGTATGAATTGCAAATTAAGCGAAGGATTCCGAATAACCAACCTGATCTACATTCGGCGTATTTCCATTTTAACAGAAAACATTCGACGGATATAAATACCGCAAACAAAAAGCACTCATCTAATTTCTCAATACTTAAGGGGCATCTAAACAGCAAATCCAGTCCAAACAGTGTTATGTTCCATGCCTATAAATTCCTACTATGGTGCAATTTAGCAGAAATAACTAGATAAACTTTTAGTATGTATCATGACAAACCGTGGGACTTGCTTTTGACATGTTATCTGTTAAGCTATTTGTAAATTTCAACAAAACAAAAAACAATGCATGTTTCAGGGGGACATAATTAGCTCATTTGTATCGCATGTATTTCATAAAATAGCCATGTCGTTTTCCTAATAAGTGTCTAAAACACAAAATAGGAACATTCGTTTGACCAGATTTGACTTTATCATATGTATAAACACTGTTTTTATTTTGGACTTGAAATGCAAATGGCGGTCTTGATTGGTATAACACAAATATGGCATATAAAGAAGTATTTCAAGCATCAAAATTGCTCTTATTAGATTCTATAAAGAACTCTTAAAATGGCAAGAAGAAAAAAGAGTTTTCGGTACAATATGCCTATTTCTAAAAACGGACATAAACCCACCAGTTTAACAATTTGACTTTAAAATGTCCTTCTTACCATGACAAGATGTCTTTAAAATGTGATATAGGAGCATTTTTATTGATTGTGTAATATTATTCGCAGCCGCCATTTGCATTTAAATGCCAAAACAACATAAGCGTGTATACGTACATAAAGTAAAGGCCTGTCAAACAAGTGATCCTACCCTGTGAAATAGACACTTGTGAGCATAAACAGCTTGACTGTTTTTCAGGTTACGTCTTACCATAGAGTGACTCTATAGAAGGAACTGATAGTATCTACAGCAAATTTTAGCAACATTATTCTGCTATATATATGGCCCTTGAATTGGTGTTATAATCGTAAAATAAGAATATCAATGTTTGATTATATATTATCAACACTGCAGGTGGGTCAGCTGTAGTTAAGCAAATGACACACTTGTACGTAGCAAAAATAACAAGAAATATCTTTCAAAAAGATAAACGGCATAGTTTTAATGCTGGTGGTTATAATGCAAAACTGATGGTGAAATAAATTAACGAACTAATTAATAAATGCGCAGTTTCAGGACGGATGACAAAATCATATCAGTTTGAATCATTTTTGGTGATGATAAGACTGCATTTGAATCAGGAATATGATTTTATTGATGTGTCATTTGAATAGATACATCCACTTATTCAGCTTCGATACAATCTTAATTTTGTTTCGTTTTTAACTGCATATCTGCATTTTGCATTTACCGCTATATTGACCAATCAAATACTTCATCTTGACCAGTAACGCCACCTTTCGCGTCATATCCGGGGGCAAAAGAAAATTATTCGGCTATGCCGAAAAACCAATTTCAGATACCTTGTTAACAGATTTACAATTCCTATTACGTACTTGATTACTTAACATACAAGTTAAAGTGTCCCGTTCAGACGTAAAAATATATGGGGTCATCTGTCCGACCACGTGGGTTTTCCCCGGGTACTCCGGCTTCCCCTCACAGTAAGACCCCCTCGCACGCGTCCATCCGGGCTAACAAGAGTGATTAATATGAGTTAATATAGCTTGTTTCACAATTGTTGTACCATTAACAAAGTTCAGAATTTACACATTCCTCTTTTAGGTTTTTATATACTGTATGCTTACTCTTATACAATTATTTCTTTTCTTTCATTTTCTGACACGCCCAAGCACTAGGATTGCAGTACTACACATAGAAGCTAACCTAAATCCTGAAGTGAGTGTAGTCTCACACCCACAAAATGAAATTGTAAACACTACTAAGTTCAATCGCAAGGTAAATCGAAAATAATATTCCTACTTTCCAGATGCTATTACAACTAATTTCCTTTAGAAGGTTGTTTATCCTGAGCAATTGGCTGGTTTTACAACAAAGAAGAATAATAATGACTCTTCCATGTCTCCAGGAATCTGAAGTGGCATACACATGTTATGCCCTCTGACCCCCCCCCCCCCCCCCCCCCCCCCCCCCTCTCCCCCTCCCCTTCCCCCAACACCAATCGCAAGGTATAATAATGATATGTGGTACATTGATTTCAAATATAGTCAAAGCCTACTTACGTTATATGCTTATGGTATCTAGGTCATGTGTGTGTTAAAACATACGTGTATAGGTATTAGGTGTTACTTACTACATGTGTGTATATGTGTAAGGTATCTAGGTATTATGTGTGTTACTCCATGTGTATATGTGTAATGTACTCAGACTCGTTGTGTGTGTTAAGTATATACGTATGAATGTGTAATGTTTCAAGGCTCGTTGCATGTGGTACTACTAAGTGTTTCGAATGACATACATGTATACCATACGTGTATGAGGTCTCATGGTTCAATGTGGAGCATTATATACATGTACATGCATTTTGTGACATGTTATATATATGTAAATATGATTATTAAGAATAGTATTGGAGTAACTGTTAAACACCGTGTCCTCTGCATACTTTTTCTGGCAACAACTCCTAGATTGGAACATTTAAATATAGATTTAAATAGGGATAGGAACTATACCGAACAGGGAAGTTACCCGGATCGATATATTTAATGTTTAAATTTTAATAAATTAGTATATATTACAAAGAAATAAAATCTACCTAAGCATAAGCATATCGCCATTGGAGCAAGTAAGAAGAAGGAGCATTCTCGTATCCATCAACGTGACAACGACAAGGTAAGCATACAGCAGCAAAGATTATGTTAACTTTATTGCATGTAGCAAGTTGTTGGAGTCCATTTTAAGGCCACCTGTGCCATCAATCTGGTCAAATTCAGTTCCTGTGTGGCTTCGTATGTGGAACGTAGTGAACAACTTATGTAACAAATAATTTTAATCGGTTTGGATATTTGTGTTGCGATCACTGTCTGTGACTAGATGTACATTTATCCGTTAGCATTACGAAAGTGTGAGGTAAAAATGTAAACATGTTGTTTGTTGACGCTTATAAAAGTGATGAACTTGCATTGCTTTGTTTACGATTATTATACTACTGTTAATCACTTGTATTTCGTGAGAATTTATTTTTTTCCATTGAAATAGCAACTCTGGTGACTTCCATGTTGATTACATCGTTATCATCGGCTTGGTTTCATTTAAGGATTGATTGTCAATTTTGTTGCTTGCATGGACTGATGAAGGGAAGTGAACTGCAAAGCAGTTGATGTGCCATTTGCACGAGGTTCACTTCCCTTCATCAGTCCATGCAAGCAACAAAAGTGACAATCAATCCTTATATTTACGTTAACCAAATTAAAAACTTCGCCACCAGATTGCAAAATTCGGTCGCAACGGTGTGACGTAAGTATGTCATTTTGTAACATTGTTATACTTATCGTACATGTGGGCACAGTAGTGGAACAGTAGACAGTCAGCTATTCTCGTCGCCAAGGCAACACAAAATATAGTCCCAGATACACCTAAATACGATATGTTCAAGGTACAATATTCATTTATAACAAATATTTATGATATTGTATAATAAAAACTTAGCAATACCCATACAAATACGAATGTAAAGTGCAGTGTTGACAGTATAGTATGTGTGTGATTTGGTCACTCGAGACACAGGGACTCGGTTAAAAAAATGAGCAAAAGGTTAACGTGACGACAGCTGTTCAGTGAAATATCACAACATTAAAAAACAGAGTTAATATACTCTCTAAAGCCTTGAAAAAAATTATTTTGTAAGGTTTTATAATTTGAGTGAATGTTGGATTTTTAGTTTTTCGATTATTTATGGATGTCATATGTTACTCAAAATTTAACGCCGAACCCCTGTGACCGTATGTGATGCAGTCTAATAGCCGGGATATTCAGAGCTCCAGAAAAAGTGTAACAATGTGGATTTTAGTCGCAGGTTAGCTGATGATGTACATTGTGCTCTTGAAATATTGGATTTCATTGTCGTACTGGCGTTTTGGGATGTAAATTCTGATAATAGTAAGTAAAGAAACATTGATTTGAAAATCGCGGTATTCGACAGCTGGAAACTTGTGTCCTCCATATTGTAACGAACCTGGAAGGGGGGTGAAATTATATTTCAATAATAATAATATGCAATTTGATTCAGCACTTTGTGTGTTGTGGAGATATCATTTGACTCAAATTTTTGCAATGTTTTCAAATGAAGTTTTAGCATAAATAATAACTCTATATGATATCTGTGTATTTTGGACAGTGCTTGTTACTTGTAGGGTCAAGAAGTGCCAAACAGTGTGTGTGTGTTTTGATATCTATATAGAACTCGACGAACCATGTAAACAGCTGATCTTTGTTTACGTTTTGTATCGGCTGGGTTAGATCGAGTATTCCAATAAATACGAGGAATTATGACGTTAGATTAAATAGGAAAATATTAGAATTATATAGTAAGGCATAGAATGTAAAATTAGCGTAATTGGTTCACTTTTGGATTTTTAAGGAATTTTCTTCGTCTATGGGTCTGAAAACTACTTCGGCCCAGGCGCCATCTTGTACTCTGTTTGACAGCTATAAAATCCGTTGCGATAGACGCCAGGTAAGGCAGTTCATGTTATAGTTATTTTCAAGAATAATTAACTTAATGTGTAAAACCAGGGATATCATGGGTTATGTACGATGTGATATTTTTATTACTTACGGGCTGTAAACGCCTGAATTCAGGGTTTGACTTTCCCATTTCATCCCGGTCCCTCGCTCAACATGGCGACCTATGCAGACGTCATGTAGCACTATTTTCGAGGTGTACTGCGTAAATCGCATACTTCTGTTATTACTTATTTAAACTTACTTGTAACTTTGGCTTGTAATACGGAAGGTTTTTATAACATTTTAGATGTATAGTAATTATTAAAAACCTGTATTTTTATCAAATATTTCCCGCACTATTTCGCGGAAGGAATCGTCTAGACGTAGCGATTCGGTTGTAGTAAAAAATGAGCGTTGACCCTGAACATATATGGGGATTTTCCTCATATTTTGAGGAATTGTCTTCATCTGGTGAGGAAGCCCTCACGAGATGAGGACCAAAGTCTATAAAAGGGCGGCATGCCACGCATTTCGTCAGTTTTCTGGCCCGTTGGCATTGGGTGAACATCGATCCAAACTCATATCGCAATCGGAATAGATGCAATGTTAGTATAAATAGGGGAGATAACTCGTGCGAACTTATCACACAGCGGATTATATTGTTACAGTCAGATAATACTTATGTATTTGAATAATAGTGTTTAAGTCTATATAGAGTAAATACTCTATATAATATAAATAGTATATTCATTGAGATAATCTGTGGATCTTTATACTGGTACACAAACCTAAAAGTTGGTTGCCTACAAGAGTTATACTCTATGTGGAAGAGGTGTGGTATTGGTGTAATTATTTAACAGATTATTATATTGTGTGGCTGAATTACTATTAATTACTATCTTAATAGTAATAGTCATTTAGGATTTTTACTGGTAAACATACCTAAATATTCATTGCCTGCAAGAGAGTGGAGACTCTTTGTGGAAGAGGTGTTATACTGGTATCTAAAAATCCATTATCTTAATATAATTAAAACTCACTGAGTTATTTGACTGGATTCGCTGTCTGATGATAAAGTCGCAAAGTTTGAGTTTATTCATATAGATATAATTTATACCTATTATTAAAGTATCAGATATTAATGGTAAACTATTGAAGTATTGGAATTTGAGTATTTAACTCTTCTATAGATTAAATTAGTGGTATACTGAGCTGTTAATTTGGTGTTAAGTCTAGATATATGGCATCAAATTTGAGATCTCAAGTATTTTGACTGGCTGTGATCTATGTATTAGTTCAGTTGATAAATCATCAGAGTTTCTTATATCAATCTTTCATATTAATGAAGACAGAAGTTACAACTGGTGGCAGCGGTGGGATCCTTTAACTTCACAACCAAACCAGTGTCCTTGACCTAGACACTTTGAGGTCGTTACCATGGCAACTAATGACATAACTTCGGATTTAACCGGAGTTAGAGAGGGACAGGACCAGCACGAGGAAGGAACCCCTGTGGGATCTGACGATCTAGTTGATTTGATGGGCGATATTGATTCACTAGCTGGGAGTACCCTAGCCAATGCCGACGGGCCATTGCTCCCACAGACCATCCAACAGGAGGGGACGATACTAAATCCACAGACGTATGTAGCTGGATCTCCAAGTGGGGAAATATTATTTAGAGTTGCAGGCTCTACTAGCGGGAATATTGACAACAATAGTTTGGGTGTACGACCCAAGTTGTTAAGAGGGATGTCATCAGAAACTGTGGCAGACAGGGACGTTGATACTCCATCCCATACTCAGTACAAGAGGTCCCAGGGACATGTCAGGCAAGACATTGGGGACTTAGGATCCAGCTATAGGAGCAACTCTAGAGAAACAGAGTTAGCCCTACAGAATGATGAATTACTACGAAAAATAGAATCTTTACAAGAGGCGTTAGAAGCAGAAAAGAGCTCTGCAGCAATTCTGATGCACAGGGATTCAGCACGGCATAGATAACGAGTCTAGATATATGGCATCAAATTTGAGATCTCAAGTATTTTGACTGGCTGTGATCTATGTATTAGTTCAGTTGATAAATCATCAGAGTTTCTTATATCAATCTTTCATATTAATGAAGACAGAAGTTACAACTGGTGGCAGCGGTGGGATCCTTTAACTTCACAACCAAACCAGTGTCCTTGACCTAGACACTTTGAGGTCGTTACCATGGCAACTAATGACATAACTTCGGATTTAACCGGAGTTAGAGAGGGACAGGACCAGCACGAGGAAGGAACCCCTGTGGGATCTGACGATCTAGTTGATTTGATGGGCGATATTGATTCACTAGCTGGGAGTACCCTAGCCAATGCCGACGGGCCATTGCTCCCACAGACCATCCAACAGGAGGGGACGATACTAAATCCACAGACGTATGTAGCTGGATCTCCAAGTGGGGAAATATTATTTAGAGTTGCAGGCTCTACTAGCGGGAATATTGACAACAATAGTTTGGGTGTACGACCCAAGTTGTTAAGAGGGATGTCATCAGAAACTGTGGCAGACAGGGACGTTGATACTCCATCCCATACTCAGTACAAGAGGTCCCAGGGACATGTCAGGCAAGACATTGGGGACTTAGGATCCAGCTATAGGAGCAACTCTAGAGAAACAGAGTTAGCCCTACAGAATGATGAATTACTACGAAAAATAGAATCTTTACAAGAGGCGTTAGAAGCAGAAAAGAGCTCTGCAGCAATTCTGATGCACAGGGATTCAGCACGGCATGGTGCTGTGCAGCCAAGTAATCTGTATGGTCGACCGGGCCATGACTTGCTGTCTAGTAGCAAGGGACAAAGTCATACGGTCGAGCCTGTACCTGTTATGAAACAGCGTTGTGGAGGCCTGCTTGGAACAGCAGGATACACAGCCGGCATTCATACTGACAACGGCGCCGGGTCAGAGGAGGTAGGTTCTTGGTGTTCTCAGCGTCGATCAGAAGTGGATCTGAACACTGCTGGGGTAGGTGGTGTTGGACGGCGTATATGTTCTTTACCCGTCACTAGCTGTATAGCAGGCCCTTCTCAGGGAGAAGTTGAGGAGGCGGGGGCTTACAGGAATCCGCGATCGATGGGTCGGGAACAAGGGATGCAGCAGGAGCGACAACATAAACCATCACTTGGGATTACAAAGCTTGCTACATTTGATGGTGAACAGAACTGGCAAGATTACTTGGTACACTTTGAGTTAGTGTCACGAAGCAATAACTGGGACAATGAGAGCAAGGCGTTGAAGCTTGCTACAGCATTAAGGGGAAGGGCACAGGGGATTTTAAGTGATTTGACGATGGATGAGAGATTAGATTACAATGGACTTGTCAAAGTCTTGACAGATCGATTTCAGCCTGAGGATCAAGCAGAGATATATAAGGCACAAATCAAGGGGAGGTTGAGGAAGAAAGATGAGACTTTACCTGAGCTTGCACAAGAAATCAAGCGACTTGTTAGGTTAGCTTATCCTGGAGCTCCACATGAAATTAGACAACAGTTGGGACTTGATTATTTGGTGGAAGCATTAAATGATACAGATATGGAATGGGCCATACATCAGGGTAAGGCCAGGACAATAGCTGATGCTGTAAGAATAGCTCTTGAGTTTGAGGCTTTCCAGACAGGTCGACGGAAGCAAAGCTCTACTAGGGCTGTTGTACGAAGCCAACAGGAGGTTAACACTAACCCGCCATCTGTTTTCGAGGATCAATTGAAGGAATTGACAGACAGAGTTGCTGCTCTACACGAAAACGGTAACACTAGTAATCGTGAATGTTTCTATTGCAAGAAAGTAGGACATATTAGACGGGATTGTAGAAAGAGAAGAGCAGATCTGGAAAAGGCAAGAGCGAAGTCGGAAAACTAGGAAAGGTTGGGATGGAGGACCCGATGTCAGCCGAACGTAAATATCAAGGGTCTTGGAAGGTAGTTGAAGCAAAATCTAAACCCAAGTCAGACGGTTTATTTATACCGGCTATAATTTGTGGTGTGGAAATCAATTGTTTACTAGACACCGGTTCCACTATTTCAGTATTACATCCTGATAAATTTGCTTCTGTCGATGTCAAGTACCGACCAGAGTTGAATGAGCAACATGCTAGTTTTAAGGTGGCTGATGGAGGTTTAGTGACGTCAGAAGGTGCTATTGATGCTACTTTAGAGATAGGTGGCAAGTTGGTGAAACATCGTATGATTATCGCCGATATCAGCGCTCCGGCAATTTTGGGATATGACTTTCTACACTCCCATCATTGTAAGATTGACATGGAAGGTGGAGTACTACAATTTGATGGTGATAATCTGCAGTGCAGGAAAGAAAGCCAGATGGGATCCGTATTCTCCATTGTAGTGGCTGAGAATGTGGTTATACCACCAGAATCAGAGATGATCGTCAATGCAAATATTTTTGGTACCTGTACACCAGAAACAGACCTTGAAGCCATTTTTGTAGAGCCACATAGTCAACGATTAGCCAAAGAGGGAATCTTGGTGGCCAGATCTTTGTCTGATCCTAAAAATAATGATATTGTTATAAGAGTTATCAATACAAACAATGAACAACACATCTTATATAAGGGTACTACGGCAGCTAGAGGGGAATTGGTGACTGTGCCAAAGGGCAATTCAGAAGTTCATACCTCTGAAAGAGTGAGATCTCTTCACCTAGAGGAAGATTTACCAGAACATTTACAAAAGTTAGATGAGAAATGTCGCGAGCATACTACACCTGAACAACATACAGCTGTCCATCAACTATTAACTGAATTTAAAGACATATTTGCTAAAGACAAGAATGATCTAGGAAGGACAGACATCATTAAACATCGTATTGATACTGGAAATAATAAGCCAATTCGCTTACCTCCAAGGAGGATTCCACTTAGTAAGAGGGAGGATGTTAATAAGGAGATACAACGGATGTTAGATTCCAAGGTCATAGAACCAAGTAAGTCACCTTGGGCAGCAGCTATTGTTCCCGTTGTTAAGAAGGACGGGTCTTTACGCATTTGTGCTGATTTTAGATTACTCAATAAAGTCAGTTCCATTGATTGTTTTCCTATTCCCAGAATAGATGACTCTTTAGATGCTCTGAAGGGAAGCAAATTATTCTCTACTTTAGACTTAGCTTCAGGATATTGGCAGGTGGAAATGGATCCCCGTGATAAAGAGAAGACCGCGTTTCGAACCAACTCTGCAGTATACCACTTCAACGTGATGCCATTTGGCCTTTGCAATGCACCAGCAACATTTGAGCGCCTTATGGAGTGTGTATTAGCTGGCTTGCATTGGGAGACATGCCTCATATATTTAGATGACATAATTGTATATTCTACAGATTTTGACTCTCACATTTCGAGATTAGCGGAGGTGTTATCACGAATAAGAACAGCTGGTCTCAAGGTCGCACCCAAAAAGTGTCATTTCTTTCAGAAAAAGGTGTCATTTTTGGGTCATGTCGTGTCCGAGGAAGGGGTAGCTACAGATCCTGCTAAGATTGAAGCCGTCAAGGCATGGCCTCAGCCTCAAACGGTACATGATGTTCGCAGTTATCTTGGAACTTGCGGATACTACCGACGCTATATCAAAGACTTCTCCAAAATCGCCAAACCCTTACATAAATTAACAGAAAAACATGACAAGTTCCGTTGGACAGATGAATGTCAGAACGCCTTCGAGACACTTAAGGAGGCACTTACTACAGCGCCTGTACTGAGATATCCAAATATGGAGCTTCCATTTATTTTGGATTGTGATGCTAGTGCTTTCGCCATTGGCGAAGTACTAAGTCAAATAGAAGATGGACAAGAGAGAGTAGTTGCATATTTCAGTCGAACTCTAAACAAGAGTGAAAGGAATTACTGTGTAACCAGACGCGAACTTTTGGGTATGATCATGTCCATACGCCATTTCCATCATTATTTGTATGGAGTAAAGTTCACAGTACGAACTGATCATGGAGCCCTCAACTGGTTACTTAGATTTAAGTCTCCAGAAGGTCAGATGGCTAGATGGCTAGAAATATTAGGAACATATAACATGGAGGTCCAACATCGACCGGGACGACAGCATGGAAATGCTGACGCATTTCTCGTCGACCGTGTAATCCATGCGACTACTGTAGCCGCCAAGAGAAGAAGGAACAAGGCGAAATCTCCATACAGAAGAATATAAGAATGATCACTAGAAGCAATAGGGGGGAGGAAGTAAATATATCTCACAACCAGGATCCATGGTTGAAAAGAAAATCTCCTGAGGAGATTAAGAAGGCACAGAGAGAGGATAGGGTACTAGGTCATGTACTGGAGTGGAAGGAAAATTATACAACTCAACCAAAGTGGGAAGACATATCACCTCAGAATATAGAGAGCAAACACTACTGGTCTCAATGGGACAGTTTAGTTATATTGAATGGAGTCTTGTACAAGAAATGGCAAGATAAGGCAGTGGGTACTAGACATCTGCTAGTATTGCCCACTTCCTTACAAGATGAAGTGCTTCACATGCTTCATAATGACCCTGGTTTGGGGCATTTTGGTGTGACTAGGACTATAGCAAGGGTGAAGCAACGTTTCTATTGGTCTGGATGTTCAAATACTGTCAAGAATTGGTGCACCCAGTGTACAGAATGCCAAAAACGAAAAGGTCCATCCGGAACTCTTCGGGGGCAAATGAAACAATACATGGTTGGGGGACCCTTGGAAAGAGTAGCCATAGATATTCTAGGTCATTACCCGAGTCCACTCTCGGAAATAAGTACATTCTTGTAATAACTGATTATTTTACAAGATGTACCGAATGTTATGCTATGCCAGACCAGGAAGCTCGAACAGTGGCTGATTTATTCTTAACACAGTTTATATGCAGGTTTGGAGTACCGAGACAGGTTTTGACAGACCAAGGTCGACAATTCGAAAGTAACTTATTTCAAAGTTTATGTCAAACTTTAAATCTGGATAAAACACGGACGTCTCCCTACCATCCACAGACAGGTGGTCTTGTAGAGCGTTTTAACAGGACAATAGAAGATATTCTGAGTAAATATGTTGCCAAGGATCAACGAGACTGGGATAGACATTTGCCTTTAGCAACACTGGCCTATTTGTCTTCCGTACAGGAAAGTACTGGGTTTTCACCCAGTATTTTGATGTTAGGTCGAGAATTAGAATTACCTGTAGATTTATTATATGGCGAGCCTCCGGATGACAATCCTCGCTCTACGTCGGAGTATGTCAACTCCATGCAGGAAATGATGTGGACAGTACATGATGAGGCTAGGGAAAACATGACAGCAGCTAGCAACAGACAAAAGAAACGATATGACCATAGAGCCAACAAGGTTCAATATAAAGTTGGGGACGCAGTTTGGATTAGAATTACTACCCGTGTAAAGGGACGATCTCCAAAACTGCAAGACAGATGGGATGGACCATTTGTTATAACAGGATATATATCCGACCTAGTCTACAAACTTAAAAGACATAGGAATTCTGAGGAAAAAGTCTTACACCATGATAGACTGAAGTCCTATTATGGTGAATATTATAATTTCGTAACGTCGTCAAGGACACAACATTCAAGGAAGAATGTTACAGATGTTGTTACTGTAGGTGACAGGAACCAAAACCCACAAGGGTTGACTGGGACACGCCGAAGTAATCGAGCCAGGAAAAATCCACAGTGGATGAAGGATTTTGAGGTCACGCCCGAGTAAATGATTAATGCTACATGTATATTTAGTTAACAAAGTTCATTGTAATATTGTATTACAGTAAATGTTGGTCTATGGCCGAGTAATTTGTACAGTGTCAACTTTCTGGATTGATGATGCACCATGCGCAGGTGACAGTATCATCACCAGTCTGGAGTACCCTTGGAGGCCACGAGGTGAAATAGACGGTCCTTTACTCATCTGGAATGGGTGGAACAGATACTGTATAGGAAGAGAATGACAGATTTATTTGTTGAATGAAAATGAAAAGTCATTTGGTTCTAAGTTAATGACTTTTGTTATAAATTATTACCTTCATTTGTTGTAAAGGCATATTTAATAATGTTCTGTATAGATTAACATAATTATTTCAATTATGGAACCGTATACCAAGGAGATATTCTTGACTAATGGAAGAGTCCTGATCAGGATCTCTAGAGATGTCTACTGCATGAAGTTTCAACTCAGTTCTGGCAGGGTTAAACTTTGCTCAGATCTTCAACACTGGAGGAGGAACCTTGCAGTCCTGCTGAAGAATATAATTAGATTTGTTTATATATATATAATAATATATACGGTACAATATAATAAGTAACGAGTTCCTCTCTCGTTAATGAAGAAACATTCTAAATTCGATTCAATTTTTAAGAAACTCTGGTGATCAATGTATGCTAAACGTAATGTAATACCTAAATTTTGATAGGAAACACTAACTACCATTCTATTTTTTTTCTAGAATGTTTTCCTGTATGACATGCCAGAAACCTTTTAAGACCATGAAAGGCCTAAACCAACATAGGTTGGATAGGCACGAGGCCAAGAGAAAATGTCCGTATTCCTCCTGTAATTATCTGTATGCGTCAAATAGGCATCAACTGCTGCAAAACCATCTACAAAAAGTACATAAAGTCTTGAGTCAGGTGGGGGATGAGATGAGGTTTAAAGAGTGGAGAGTATCACGACCTAGGCCATACCCTAGGTCTGCGGTAACAGTGGTAACGAGGGATCAAGGTCTTCCTGAACAAGAAGTTATACCAGAGAAGGGAGAGTCAATATATGATTTCCCTTCTGGTGCTTGCACCCCCTTATTGACACCAGATCACGAAGTGGAGTTATTTGAGCCTCCTATGCCAGTGGCATGTGTCAGTCCGTCACACTTGGTCGTCATAGAGCGAGAGGAGTCACTTGGGGATCTACCCCCTCCTCCATCTCCAGTTGATTCTGGTCTGTTGGTGGAGGATCTTCCTTTTCCTCCACCTCCAGCAGAAGAAGACTTGGTGAAGACTGTTACTTCAGTTGCATCACTACCAGAGGGATCAGCCACGAGGACTATGGATGAAGAGGACTTAACCCTCCCAACAAAGTTGTGAGAGGAAGATGCTGGGACATAGCCTGATCCCACAGTGCAGGCAGAGATGTTGTTGAGATGGGGTGGGATGCCATTATTCCCACCTGCACTGCGGGATTGGTCGGCTGTGGAAGAGGAAGTGGTGGAGCTGGCTCCAGGGTTAAGATGGCCACCGAAAGGCTGGAAGGAGGTTGACGGGGACAGGCGCCTCTTTCCTGGGAGAATGCGGCGAGCAGGCTCATGGGGACGAATAATTCACGCTCCATACTGCTGGACAGTACAAATTTCCTCATGCTGTCAGGTAGTGAGAGGGGTCGCATTTACCAGGGAAGGGAGAACACTTTGGCTTGGGGAAGGGTAAGTTTGTATCATGCCGTAAGGGAGGTAATGCTGTCAGGAAAGGATGAGGAGGGACTGGTTGCTGCACTCAAGACCGCGGGACGGCAAACAGCACTGGATTGTATTTTGGCAATAATTGTAGATGTGCCACTCTTGCTGAAAAATGTAGAAACATCTTCATGAATTTTAAATATTTAGGAATCTGTAATGCTCCAGGGGTAGGTATTATTTTTTTAATATCCTGTATGGACTTAATGTTTATATTTAATACCATCTGGATGTAAGTACATGCACACGGTATATCAATTAAATAAGTTAGTTGTCTATGTAAATTCATTTGTAAAAGTAAATCCACATTCTTGTTTATATATCAGTTCTAACAAGATAAATAGTCTAGTGTATTATTAATAAGCAGTATTTTGCATAGTAATCTAAAAAAAAAAAAAAAAAAAACAGGGAATAAGTGAAATAGTCATTTCATGTCTATTTTTTTTTTCTCTCTTTCTTAAAGAGTTACCACCCTTGGAGCAACTTTAATAGTCTTCTGGTAAAAACAAATATCATGATATTGTTCATTATTAAGAGTTTATCAAGATTTATAGATTAGGACGGGTGGATATCAAGCTTTTATCATACTATATTCAAATATCTTTGAAAATTAGTAACGTCATTAAGGATGATAATACGAGAGAGGTATTGTTGGAATATATTAACAAATATGGAAGGAGAGACAAATGCATGTGTACCATATGTAACTTATCATTTATCAGATCTAGAACTACCGAACTTCAATAACCGTTTGAACATTTTAACCAGTATAGAAAGATTGGATTGGTCTGTGGTAATATTGTAAATATGTAATTACATGTATATATAGTAAATATATTGTAAATATTGTAAATACAGGATGTAAACGTGGTAAACTTACATCTGTGAATTATTTATGTTGCTTGAGGGACTGTAAGTCAATTGCAAGCTTGTATAAAGTTTGAAAGTTAGAGTATTTATATCATTGTCAGGAAAGTATGGCGATTGTAAATTATAGCATTGACGCGGACGTCAATATTTTGAAAACAGGGAGTATTGTAACGAACCTGGAAGGGGGGTGAAATTATATTTCAATAATAATAATATGCAATTTGATTCAGCACTTTGTGTGTTGTGGAGATATCATTTGACTCATATTTTTGCAATGTTTTCAAATGAAGTTTTAGCATAAATAATAACTCTATATGATATCTGTGTATTTTGGACAGTGCTTGTTACTTGTAGGGTCAAGAAGTGCCAAACAGTGTGTGTGTGTGTTTTGATATCTATATAGAACTCGACGAACCATGTAAACAGCTGATCTTTGTTTACGTTTTGTATCGGCTGGGTTAGATCGAGTATTTCAATAAATACGAGGAATTATGACGTTAGATTAAATAGGAAAATATTAGAATTATATAGTAAGGCATAGAATGTAAAATTAGCGTAATTGGTTCACTTTTGGATTTTTAAGGAATTTTCTTCGTCTATGGGTCTGAAAACTACTTCGGCCCAGGCGCCATCTTGTACTCTGTTTGACAGCTATAAAATCCGTTGCGATAGACGCCAGGTAAGGCAGTTCATGTTATAGTTATTTTCAAGAATAAATAACTTAATGTGTAAAACCAGGGACATCATGGGTTATGTACGATGTGATATTTTTATTACTTACGGGCTGTAAACGCCTGAATTCAGGGTTTGACTTTCCCATTTCATCCCGGTCCCTCGCTCAACATGGCGACCTATGCAGACGTCATGTAGCACTATTTTCGAGGTGTACTGCGTAAATCGCATACTTCTGTTATTACTTATTTAAACTTAACTTTGGCTTGTAATACGGAAGGTTTTTATAACATTTTAGATGTATAGTAATTATTAAAAACCTGTATTTTTATCAAATATTTCCCGCACTATTTCGCGGAAGGAATCGTCTAGACGTAGCGATTCGGTTGTAGTAAAAAATGAGCGTTGACCCTGAACATATATGGGGATTTTCCTCATATTTTGAGGAATTGTCTTCATCTGGTGAGGAAGCCCTCACGAGATGAGGACCAAAGTCTATAAAAGGGCGGCATGCCACGCATTTCGTCAGTTTCTGGCCCGTTGGCATTGGGTGAACATCGATCCAAACTCATATCGCAATCGGAATAGATGCAATGTTAGTATAAATAGGGGAGATAACTCGTGCGAACTTATCACACAGCGGATTATATTGTTACAGTCGGATAATACTTATGTATTTGAATAATAGTGTTTAAGTCTATATAGAGTAAATACTCTATATAATATAAATAGTATATTCATTGAGATAATCTGTGGATCTTTATACTGGTACACAAACCTAAAAGTTGGTTGCCTACAAGAGTTATACTCTATGTGGAAGAGGTGTGGTATTGGTGTAATTATTTAACAGATTATTATATTGTGTGGCTGAATTACTATTAATTACTATCTTAATAGTAATAGTCATTTAGGATTTTTACTGGTATACATACCTAAATATTCATTGCCTGCAAGAGAGTGGAGACTCTTTGTGGAAGAGGTGTTATACTGGTATCTAAAAATCCATTATCTTAATATAATTAAAACTCACTGAGTTATTTGACTGGATTCGCTGTCTGATGATAAAGTCGCAAAGTTTGAGTTTATTCATATAGATATAATTTATACCTATTATTAAAGTATCAGATATTAATGGTAAACTATTGAAGTATTGGAATTTGAGTATTTAACTCTTCTATAGATTAAATTAGTGGTATACTGAGCTGTTAATTTGCTGTTAAGTCTAGATATATGGCATCAAATTTGAGATCTCAAGTATTTTGACTGGCTGTGATCTATGTATTAGTTCAGTTGATAAATCATCAGAGTTTCTTATATCAATCTTTCATATTAATGAAGACAGAAGTTACAACTGGTGGCAGCGGTGGGATCCTTTAACTTCACAACCAAACCAGTGTCCTTGACCTAGACACTTTGAGGTCGTTACCATGGCAACTAATGACATAACTTCGGATTTAACCGGAGTTAGAGAGGGACAGGACCAGCACGAGGAAGGAACCCCTGTGGGATCTGACGATCTAGTTGATTTGATGGGCGATATTGATTCACTAGCTGGGAGTACCCTAGCCAATGCCGACGGGCCATTGCTCCCACAGACCATCCAACAGGAGGGGACGATACTAAATCCACAGACGTATGTAGCTGGATCTCCAAGTGGGGAAATATTATTTAGAGTTGCAGGCTCTACTAGCGGGAATATTGACAACAATAGTTTGGGTGTACGACCCAAGTTGTTAAGAGGGATGTCATCAGAAACTGTGGCAGACAGGGACGTTGATACTCCATCCCATACTCAGTACAAGAGGTCCCAGGGACATGTCAGGCAAGACATTGGGGACTTAGGATCCAGCTATAGGAGCAACTCTAGAGAAACAGAGTTAGCCCTACAGAATGATGAATTACTACGAAAAATAGAATCTTTACAAGAGGCGTTAGAAGCAGAAAAGAGCTCTGCAGCAATTCTGATGCACAGGGATTCAGCACGGCATAGATAACGAGTCTAGATATATGGCATCAAATTTGAGATCTCAAGTATTTTGACTGGCTGTGATCTATGTATTAGTTCAGTTGATAAATCATCAGAGTTTCTTATATCAATCTTTCATATTAATGAAGACAGAGAGGGAGTCGTTCAGTAATTAAGTGTGAATGCAAGTTCCAATGGAAGCAAAGTATTGTCCATTGTAATAATAACCTCTATTTATTCCAATCGGTTATGTGTAAATATCATTTGTTATTGTTATGTTGATGATGCTATATAAAATTATAGATTTTCAATTTACTTCTGGACTTTTAGTCATTTGTTCATAGTTAGTATTTCGAATACAGCGATTTGAGATGGATACCGATTCTTAGTCAAACTCCGGTAACGATATATTGGATCAGAGATCATCACTTGGTTGTTGGAGGTGGTTTGATACCACGGCAGTCCTGGTCAGACTTGACCCACATGGAACAGGGTTTCTAGCGGAGCATCTCCAGCAAGACAGAGATTGGAAATATCAGATAATAGTCATAATATACACATTATACACAGAAACCCGGTTTCGTTACAATATGTTTAGATTGAGTCGAATTAAGACAATAATGTGTCCCTGTACTCGATAAAGCATACTGCTGCTACAGTCTGTTTTGTGTTGTTAAATAGTGTTAAAATTGAGGTTTATTTTCTGTGACCACTAAAATGGTATCAAGCATGGCATTCGAGATACAGCTAACGTTAGACCTACTGCGCTACGTAGGTCATGAGCTCGGTGCTATCGGGAGTGTCGGTGTTCTGTCAGATCCTGTTTTCTAAACTGTCTGCATTATACTGGCATTTGTATAAGCACATTAAGCGGCTATTCCACTTGTGTTTATATGCGTTTATAACAATGTTGCACAATTCACAAAATGAAAGTGCATTCAAGTCTGAGGCGGTACAGAACTCGATCGCCATTGTAAATTCAGTGAATGTATTCACACGCCGGCAAGAAAGTGATTCGTCTCTCGGAACAGAAGCACGCGACCCAAAATCTTCAATGGGAAATGAAGTGATCTGAGTTTACAATGTTCATTGAGGCGGAGCGAAGTGAAAATGTAAATAACATAGCTCGAAGAGCGTTCACATGCATTCTTAAGATTTGTCTTCGTGCTGTTATGCTTGAGCCTGCCTGTACATGGATAAATGCAGTTTAACATGATTGAATCACATATATTTTCAGGTATATTCACATGACAATTTTAAACAAAATGGAGGCCAACATGACGAATTTTCGATGTAATTCAACATGATATTAATATCATTTATTTTCAGCTGATATATCAAGTAAATCAGTTTGTTAAAATTAATTTCAGTTGTATATCTTTATTCCGTGTTTTCGTAATGCAGAATTATCTGACCTTGTTACGTCATTAGTTTGTGTGTGAAATTAATGACGTTACACTCATAAACAAATGGCGTGATACTCAATACCTGCTCCAAAGAACAGAAACTCTGTTTTACAAAATAGCAGAGTATTTAGTTCAGTTTCAATCGAAATTTAATAGTTATTTCCAAATTATGATACTGAATCAGTAAACTTCAAAAGTGACATAACATTCTGTAGAGATATGAATATTTATTGCTTTCTACAAATGCAACGTAACACTATGCTTGTGACAGCTCGTGTTCTGGGCTGTGACGTTTGAGCGGGTGCTGTAGAGTATGAATAATTATTTTTATCGCCAGCATATAGGCCGTAGACACACTCTTTCCAATAGACAACTGCCTTAGAAAATGTCAATTTGACAGGTTTCCCAAATGCACATTAGACAATTTGATCTATATCAATATTTTTTTCTTGGAAGTAAATTTGGCTTAGTTTACTGCATGCGCTGCATACCTGGGAGTTCTGACCGATTTAGTAGTTAGTAGTTAGTAGATAAGTAACGAAAAATATCAAAATGTTTTTATTTAACGATCCCCTCGTTTAAGATACAAAATATGTTTATCCTTCATTTAAGACAGAACCAGGCACTAGTACCAAATTTACTTCAGATAAACTGTATCAGTTTTGCTTAACCCCTTAATTACCAGGATGGTGAATGAAAATGAAAAAAAAAGTCATGTTGGTTCAACATAATTTTTTTTTGTGTGTGTGACGAAGATGTATATTATGATGACATGTAAAACCCTATGATCATGAGGTTATAATGAAATAGTACGTTACAGCTTGAGATATGAAGTAAGAAGTATCTGTGGGTATCCAGATGCCGTCGAAAACGTAGAGGACGCTTAATACTCCGAAGCTCCCGGTCTTATTTTCCTTTTGCTTTTTTCTTGTGTCTTCATGTAAAACTGTTTGTTCATATTTTGAGAAAAACTTTAACACCAAACAAAAGTGTGACTATATGTGACAATAGCTGTAAGTATATATATATATATCATATATATTAATAATGCTGGGGGGGGGGGGGGGGGGGGGGGGGGGGATAAAATATTTGTATAAAAAAAAAACAATTACTCACCTCAAAATCACTTGATTTTATTTTCAGGTCGCAGAAACGGTTTTGGGAAGTCATTATAATATGGCGATGTCAACAAGTAGCGAGGAAGAAAAGGCACAGCTTTCCACGTTTGTAGAATCTGACGACAACGAAGATGAGGAGAGAACTGTATGGTCTAAAAAGATTGAAGGATTGTTGTCCTTAGTTGGACTTTGTGTTGGACTCGGAAATATGTGGCGGTTTCCTTATCTTTGCATGCGCAATGGCGGCGGTATGATAATATAATGACTTACAAGGGGAGATGATAAATAATCAATTACTGGCTTCTCGCACTTTAGAAAGGTTTAACGAAAACTGAAGGAGAACATAATTTATTAAAATTAATAATCATTATATTTATTCCCCGAGGGAATAAGTGTCATGAAAGTGAAACAATGCATAATTTCCACACAAGATTTGTTTTCTCTGAATAACATCTTCGTCATAAACCTAAAATATTCCAATGAAGGTATAAAAAGGAATGTAAGTAATGCTGTGCTGATACAATGGACACATACCATCGATACTTATATTGATATTAGAACAAAAGGAGACGAGTTTGTGGATAGATTTAAAGGATATGTTCCATAAAAACAAGTTATATAAGACCAAACAGTCATGATTACTTAATATTTCGGATTAATTAAACAGTTTTTGTTACCACAAATATTTCTGAACAACAGTGCGCCATTCTTTTAAGAAATACATTATCCACATTACTATATCGAATTTACTGATCAATTTAAAAGTGATTAAAGATGCTTTTTACTTTTCTTTTTTGTTTTGTTAAATTTTTACAGGAGCGTTCTTGATACCATTCATATTATGCCTGCTGCTGTGTGGATTCCCAATATTTTTCTTGGAAGTGAGTTTGGCTCAGTTCACTGGCAAAGATGCGTTGCATACCTGGGAGGCCTGTCCTATTTTTCGAGGTAACTCAAATCTTGTCTAAAAATAAATCCGTTATACAATTCTGCACACCTGTATATATCCAGATGTGTAAATGTCTACAGTATTTACGTTCCAACT
The DNA here is from genome assembly GCF_902652985.1 of Pecten maximus. Lineage (NCBI taxonomy): Eukaryota > Metazoa > Mollusca > Bivalvia > Pectinida > Pectinidae > Pecten > Pecten maximus. The sequence continues at coordinate 56,877,350 of NC_047015.1, read as the reverse complement.
TTTTTTATCAGGTATTGGACACGGGATGGTCATTGCTACGATTATTTTGACCTTCTATTACAACGCTAATACAACATGGATTATGTATTACCTTGGAAGCTCCTTCACCTCTCCCCTCCCCTGGAGAAGCTGTGACAATGATTGGAACACGGAATACTGTATCAGCACAAGGCCATCGAATATCTTGGAGCAGGTGTCTAACATTTCCAACGTCTATGTGTCCAACGGAATCTCGATGACCGAAAACATCACTGGTCGACAGTCATCAAATTTGACGAATCCTGAAACACATATGAAACATGAGTATGTTACTTCAGAAGAGGAATTCTGGCAGTAAGTGAATCTGATATGTTACATAATGAGCGATTAAATCTGATACCTAATGTTGATATTATGTGTGTGACTTACAAAATAAAACCATAACCGGAAACGACATATAAATAGTTCCACGGCTGATAGCATTCGCAATTTCGCAATGTCAGAAAATATATCTTCTCACTCCATTTACAGAAGAAATTAAATATGCAAAACTTTACTTCGCCAAACGTGGCTTTATGTGTATGAGTAAGTGTGTGTACAGTGTATTGTGCCTTTCTTTGATAGGAAGTTCAGTTATTTGAGAAACTTTTTCTGGAACACCTCCAGATTTATCGGACTGAAGAAGTGTTTTCAGTTTAAATGCAGATGAAATAATTATATTCGCGGCTGTTGAAACACCCGAACATTGCGGAATTATTACTATCGCGAGAATGTGTTGAAGTACAGTATTTAAGTATGTCCGTAGTTAAATAAGTACGGTTAACAAATTCATTTAATAAAAAGCGCATTCCCGAATCCAAACCACAGCAGTTTTCATTAAAAGTTTTCATTTTTATTAAAAAAAAAATGGGTATTGAATTGTTTGAAAGGCATATACTGCATTTTTTGTGAAAATGCTTAAGCTTTATGTTCTAAAATTGATATATTTAACAGCGTGGATATCATTGTTCTGCTACAGATACAAAGTTCTAGAGATGTCTTCTGGAATAGATGTCCTTGGACACATACCTTGGCACTTGGCTGTCTGCTTCCTCGCTGGTTGGACGTTAGTGACTCTATGCCTAGTTAAGGGAGTTAAGTCAATGGGAAAGGTAATAAGGTCTCACACAAGTAACCTGAACTCTGTTAATTCATACGTTGAACTACACCTCGGCCAATGATGTCTAAATCGGTTTCCAAAAAAGATGATAGGACACTCTAGCATTTGTATCTACAGCCAATTATCAAAACTCATGATAAATGATATCTACCAATCCTTAAGTTACGAATCTTACAAGTATTAATGGCATATAAGTATTTGACATTGTATTTTTGTAATGATCACTTTGCAATTTACAGGTAGTTTATGTAACCGCGACATTACCATATATACTGTTGACGGTTATCCTGATAAGGGCTAGCTTCCTACCAGGGGCGATGGATGGGATCCTGTTCTTCTTGACTCCTGATTTTGAGAAATTAAAAGAGCCTCAGGTACGTTTGTGATTTTCATATATCAAACGTCACTTTCACTATGTTATTTACATTTATAGTAAAATTTCTGTATAGTATTGTAGCACGACAGAATTGGGAACAACAAGCAGAATATGTTTCGTTGAAAAACATACAGGCAATGGAATTCATCAACATTATAATAAAATACAGTAATACATAAATGGCATATGCATAAAACATAATGACATACTATATAGAATAATGACGTATCAAAGGCAATTATGATATCAAAGAAAATAATGACGTATCACAAAACATCATGACATACCATATAGCATAATGACATGTCATTTAGTAACAATATCGTTATTGTTAGATACATATAGGTATGCTTGTCTAACTACAATATATAATGTAAGCATTAAACATTAACCTTGACAACACGAAATATTCACAAGTAAGGAAATGAAAACAAAAACAAAAACATACCTGCTATGGTGACAGAGCACATGCGCATAACAAAACATCTTCAAAACAGCCAAAGTGTTCTCTGTACATCAAACTCCAAATCCAAATTCCAAATCACGAAACAAACGTTGTCATGAAAGGCATGCACAAATGAATGTCCTCTATATTTGATAGGGATATTAGCATTATTGCAGTACTGCCCGGCCTGGTAGGTTTGGGTTGAAGCAGTGTTTCACTCTCTCTGTCCGGCCAGATTTATACCTTTTCTTCAGGTTTAGGTGGAGGCAGCCTTCCTCAGGTTTAGGTGGAGGCAGCCTTACAAGTGTTTTATTCACTCTGTCCAGCCTGGTGTGTATAAGTAATATTTTTCAGGTTTGGGTAGAGGCAGCCTTCCAAATGTTTTACTATGTCTGTCCGGCCTGGTGTGTATAAGTAATATTTTTTCAGGTTTGGGTAGAGGCAGCCTTACAAGTGTTTTACTCACTCTGTCCAGCCTGGTGTGTATAAGTAATATTTTTCAGGTTTGGGTAGAGGCAGCCTTACAAGTGTTTTATTCACTCTGTCCAGCCTGGGGACAATTGATCATAATCGCTAGCTACAACAAGTTCCATAACAACTGTTACAGGTGAAAATATATTTTGTAACCAAAACCTGAAATATATATGTGTATGTCTGCTTTTATCCTTTTGTATCATTAGAATCATCCAAATCAAGAGACAATACAATAAACTAAATTATGTTAAGGCTGTTTTGTTATTCTGATCGAAATTGCAGACTACTCATACATGTATTAGCAAATATTAACTTCATGTGTAAATCGCTCATAACATCATTCTGTCATCGATTTTTCAATTTTGATTCGGGACGTAAGCTATTGCATACCTGTCGGATTTTCTTCTTTTTTTCTTCTCTTTTTTTCTCTCTCTCTCTCTCTTTTTTACTTGTAGAAATTCAGAATGCCTTCATGTTTAAACGCTTTTTACATCACATTGTTCTTCATTTCTTAAAGGGACTCTATCCTGCTCACAATCTTGGGGGAAGGAACGAGTATATACGGCGGCTTCGTCGTGTTTGCTGTGATTGGATACATGGCCCATGACGCTAATTTACCTATAAGTACAGTGGTGAAGTCTGGTAAGTCACTTTTGTCTTACGTAAGAGGTACTTATTGTGCTTCAAAGTACACGTCAGACAATATCACTATTTTATTCTGAATCCTAAATCACAATTACTTCAAATAGAGGTAAGTATGTCTCAAATGGAAACATTTCATCAAAATATATGTATCCATGATTCATTTGGAACTCAAATGCATTATGAGGGAATAGTAACATTTGAGACATTATTAATGAATAACATCGTTCTTGAGAACTTCTTCTAATGTAATTTGAAGGAGTAAGCTAGCCATTGTATTACATTTTTACAATGAAATATCGGGAAATTAATCATTCTGTAAAAAGTTACATTTTTTCACTTTCACTTTTTTCTTCGCTTTTTAAATTCTGATTTGACCAATCAGAACGACAATGAGAAAATTAGTATTTGCATATAGCTCTCCGACATGTTACATGATATGGAGGCCTTACAAAAGAGAATAATACCAGATTTTCCGACAGAGTACGCATCTTCTTCATCGATGGCATCCGCCATACCCATATGATATTCAAATATGGATTACGTGACATTCTGAAAATGAAATCTGGGGTAGTAACAACCGAACCATTCTGCATATCAACAAGTATCGATCATGTCTGACTTCATATTACATAAGAAAATAAAACACTTTCAACTGAGATCAAAAAATCATTTGTTTAAAGATTGAAGCCTTTTTGACCCCTGTGATCTTTAATGTAGGCCAAGGTTATTCTTCACTAACCTGCATCTCTCGAAAACTTGCGTCAAAGGTTATTTTTCACTAACCTGAATCCCTCAAAAACTTGCGTTAAAGGTTATTCTTCACTAACCTGAATCCCTCGGAAACTTGCGTTAAAGGTTATTCTTCATTATTCACTAACCTGCATCTTTCGAAAATTTGCGTCACTAGTTGACACTTGAAAGGAAAATCTCGAGAACTGAAAAGAGATGCTTTAGATGTGATGTGAATACACATATGATGAATGTTTTCATAACCATACAGTCTGAAACGGATAACATAAAAAAGTTTTGTTTTGTTAATAAACTTGCTGAGCATAGATTGGTATCTGACACCTCAGTTCTAATTTTGGTTCAACTCACACACCACAATCAAGAGAGTGGACATGTTTTTTCATGATATCTTCTTTTTATACAGGACCTGGGCTATGCTTTGTGGTCTATCCCGAAGCCCTTGCTAAGTTACCCCTCCCAAACGTGTGGTCAGTCATGTTCTTTCTGATGCTACTTTCCGTAGCATTAGATAGCCAGGTATGTGATTTTGCATGCGTTTACTTTGTTTTCTTTTAAACAGATTTTATTTATTTTATGACAGTTCCAAAACAAGTTATTCCAAGTTATACTTATCATGTCGGCCTTTTTACCTTTCCACGTTCAATCGGAGAATCGAATCCGAACCGCCTAAATGCTTATCAATGTGCCCCCTTCCCGACCACTTTTACTGTTTTGAAATGGGAACCATGCAAACATGTTCCTTTCAAATCTATGATAATAATGGATCAAAATTTGTTTGAAATAACAAAATATTGATGATAGTATATGATTTCGAATATATCAAAAACAGTGGGCATGTTCCACAATTTTAAACCTGACAATCGACCTTTTAGTCGGCCGTTATCATATTCTGTGTTAAATTGATTCAATTTGAATATTATATAGTTAAGAGGGTTTTTTTCCCCAACGATACATTCCACGGTTTTGCAAATTGATCTAAGAAAAATGTGCATTTTAAATGGGAAATTGCATTACTCATTCAGCTGATGCTTTATTTCAAGTTGTTCAAAATGTTATAAATTGCATTCTCGAAAATTGCGGAAAATAAACTGACATAATTCAACTCACTTCAAATTTAATGACATGCATTATGTTTTGTTTATGTTATATTTTTTTGTTTTATTTTATTTTTAGTTCGCATGCGCAGAAATGATTATTGCGGCGATCACGAATCATTTTCGAGTCCTGCGGAAGAGACAACTTTTAGTAAATGTGTGCGTCTGCATGACCTGTTTCCTATTTGGGCTTTTCTTTTGCACCCAGGTTTGGAACATTTTCTTATTATAATACTTAGTTGATTGTCATTTTGAGAGACATGTGACGATGATCGTTAATCTTCGACTAAATAATCTTTGCATTACATTATCTGTATGTAGAATACTATGGTGTTGCTATGGTCATACATTTATATGTATTTTCTTATTTTACTGTAAATGAAATTATTGTTATTTTTTTTGATAAATTTTATCTAGGCATTTGACCATCGGTGCTCGGAAAAGGTTAAGTTCCCGTTTGCTGTCAAAACAAATTGATATATATTACGACGATAAATTGTTGACATAAAATGCTTTGAAATAGTTTCGAGTGGCGGAATTTTTGGTCCTGTGCATGCTTAAAATATCATAAAAAAAACACTATTTGGTGCCATTATAAAGTTAAACAGTTATCTCAGAGTTTTTTATCTTAGGAAAACATTTTAATGAATATTTTTTAGAATGCATATCAACAGTTTTAAAACTAAGAACATTTTTCATGGCGCTGTGAAGTATTTTAGGCACGTTAGTGGCCTAGGGTTGCCATAGCCAGTGTGCCATGTTTTTAACTCATCTGAATTGCGACATTCTTGAGAACATTCACATGTACGTTACGCTATTATGACATCCACGATTGACTTATGCAACTTCCAATCCAGATTTTGACATTTTTCTCCAATATTGTAAAGTTTGAATTGTACTGACTTAGAGGGCTTATGCAACTTCCCATTTCATTTAAGGTTTCTGTCAACTTATTTTGAGTTTCGTCATTCTCCTCAAAAGTATCCACACTGACGAATCCTAGAAGGATGAAACAGTTGTATATGCTTTGCTCTACAGCTGTTAAATCTTAATTTGTGATGTTAAACAAAATAAAATAAACTAAACTGTGCTAACACATCATGTTCTTTAGTTATATATTTCAGTAAACAATGTCTTGTTTATTTTCAAGCATAATATGTAAACAAAAATAGACCAGCATTAATTGATATATATATATATAAATATATGCAAAAAATAACAAAACCAAGACTTTGCAGCAAGGCCTTTCTGTCCTCTTAGGAAGAAGCCTGAGAGGGCAGAAAGGCCTTGCGACAAAGTCTTGTTTTGTTATTTTGAATATGTTTACCTTCGACATATTTCTTTTTTCTATATGCTATAAATATATATGTATGGCATATATAAAATACAAATGCAATAATGTGTAATACACTATTGTAGAAATCGGTATTGGAAGACTATGGAATTCTAATTCATCAGAGAAAACATGTTGATTTCATTAATGTATATATTTGTATGACTCTGCCAACGAGTAGCGAGTATCAATTTGTGTTGTAGGCGGGGATATATGTCTACCAGCTGTTGGATTGGTATGTCGCTGTGTCCTTGCCTGTCCTTGGTTTTATCGAGTGTATGATATTTGGATGGATTTATGGTATAGTATTTCTTAATGTTTGATGAAAGAGTTCCTGAACATTCATAGGATGGTGTTGTCGAAACATGCTCTATCATTAATTGATAGTGTATAACAGTTTGTTTGCATAAACATAGCATTATATTTTGTTAAACTGTGTTTAAAAGTATTCGGTTTAAATTAACAGATATGTCAGATGAAATTTCGTTTTTGGGCCTAAGAATAGGAATTTTATAATTGTCTCTTTGACACCCGTTCTCGTATGACCATGGTCGCTGTTGTCTCCTTGACACCCGTCCTCGTTTGACCATGGATGCTGTATCTCCTTGACACCCGTCCTCGTATGAATATGGTCGCTGATGTCTCCTTGACACCCGTCCTCGTATGACCATGGCTTCTATTGTCTCCTTGACACCCGTCCTCGTATGACCATGGCCGCTTGTGTCTCCTTGACACCCGTCCTCGTATGACCATAGCAGCTGGTGTCTCCTTGACACCCGTCCACGTATGACCATGGCTTTTAGTGTCTCCTTGACACCCGTCCTCGTATTAGTATGCCCGATGGTGTCTCCTTGACACCCGTCCTCGTATTAGTATGCCCGATGGTGTCTCCTTGACACCCGTCCTCGTATGACCTTAGCTTTAAGTGTCTCCTTGACACCCATCCTCGTATTACCATGGCCGCTGGTGTCTCCTTGACACCCGTCCACGTATGACCATGGCTTTTAGTGTCTCCTTGACACCCGTCCTCGTATTAGTATGCCCGCTGGTGTCTCCTTGACACCCGTCCTCGTATGACCTTGGCTTTTAGTGTCTCCTTGACACTCAACCTCGTATGACCATGGCCGCTAGTGTCTCCTTGACACCCGTCCTCGTTTGACCTTTGCTGCTGGTGTCTCCTTGACACCCGTCCTCGTTTGACCTTTGCTGCTGGTGTTTCCTTGACACCCGTCCTCGTTTGACCATGTGTGTGTTTTGCAGGGGCAGAGCGATTTTCAAGAGATGTTTATATGATGCTTGGTCGAGGAATTCCTGTATTTGTACGGATATGTTGGTGTTTTGTAAATCCTATCGTACTCCTGGTAAGTTTCATCAAACTGCATTTTAGACTGAATTCATTTCTAGAAATAATTGTGGCATATCTAAAAAAAAAAAAAAAAGTCACTTTCAAGTTTTTGTTGTTTTTTTTATCGATAAAATCGGTCTATATTACCCGGAGCTTACTTATTTGACCTACAATTAATTTTCATGCGTTTTCTTACGAAATTGGTATTTTTGTTTTTGGCCGTACTTTTGTGGAGATTCAAATAATGCCTTCTTATTACATTTGAAACATGAATTCCGATCAAAATTTCACATATCATTTAGCTGACACACCACAATATATCCATATGCGTCCTATGTTTCCACAGCGGTAGAAATTTTGGTAATGGAGTTACTGTATTATTGATTAATATTTTTTTAAAAACATCAAAAAACAACAACAACAAAACAAACAAACACATTTTTTTAACAAGATAAAAATAAAAAAAATTAATTAATTAATTAACAGATAAAAATAAATAAAATAAATTTAATATATTGTTTAAATAAAAAAAATCATCATGTTTCCCAACATCTAAAAACCATCTTCAATATTATTTTAAGTGAAATTTAGTATTTTGAGTTGTATTTCCTTTCTGATATTTCCAGGTACTGTTCGTGTTTACATTTGTTTCGTACAAGCCGCCTACCTACGGGGATTACGAGTACCCGGCCTATGTTAACCTGGTCGGGTGGTTTATCGGGTTACTTCCTCTCTTCCCCGTGGTCATCATAGGGGTATTGACTGTACTGGAAACTCCGGGTGGTTCGATACTAGAGGTACGTATTAATGATAAAAAATGTATGATGAAAATAATAGATATGAAAATGAGAAAAGAATCTACAAGATAAAGAAATAATTACACATTCGCAAAAAAAAAAAAATTAAAAAAAAAAAATTAAAAAAAATTAAAAAAAAAAACAAAACAAAAAACAAACAACAAAAAACAACAAACAAACAAACAAACAAACAAAAAACCAAGAAATATCTTTTAAAAAGATAAACGGCATAGTTCTAATGCTGGTGTTTATAATGTAAAACTGATGGTGAAATAAATTAACAAACTAATTAATAAATGCGCAGTTTCAGCACGGAAGCACGGATAACAAAATTATATCAGTTTGAATCATTTTGTGTGATGATAAGACTACATTTGAATCGGGAATATAATTTCATTAATCTGTCATTTGAAAAGATACATCCACTTATTCAGCTTGCATTCAATCTTAACCTTGTTTCGTCTTTAACTGCATATTTGCATTTTGCATTTACCTCTACATTGACCAATCACATACTTCATCTTGACCAGTAACGCCACCTGTCGCGTCATATCCGGGCCAAAGGAATATTATACGGCTATGCCGAAAAAATGTCTGATGAAAATAATAGATATGAAAATCAGAAAAGAATCGACAAGATAAAGAAATAAGTACAAATTCGCAAAAAAAAATAAAAAAATGAAATAAAAAAATTACAAATCTTTATCTTTAGTAGGGCGTGATTTTTTTCCTGATTACTTTGGATTATATTTTGCTTGGATTTGTTCGAAAAACTACATCATACTGCCGACATGTGAAGGGAAAAAATCCAACTCAACGTGAGATCGACTAAATATTAACAATATGATTTTTTTTACAAAAATGCCCTTAAGAAGACCATGAGTTTCGGAAGAGTAAGCTATTCTGCTTCACCGATAACCCTTTGAAAACCTACGTCAAATCGGAAATGAAAACTAAAGTGGTGACAACGGAACCACTAGGCATATCAACATGCATGAGACACATATGGCTTCATATCACACAAAGAAACATACTTCCAAGTGAGATTCAATCTAATTAAAATCTAGATCCTCATTTTCACTGCGTTACATGAAGATCTAACAATATTCCATAAGGGGTCACGTTCTGATGACCTTTGTGATATGTGTATTTCACTTTCAGTGCGAATTGTCAATTTATCAATGTCATCGAAGCAAACCATTTCGTCACAGCTTTCACCTGAAGCAAACCATTTCGTCACAGCATTCACCTGAAGCAAACCATTTCGTCACAGCAATCACCTGAAGCAAACCATTTCGTCACAGCATTCACCTGAAACAAACCATTTCGGCACAGCATGAATATAGCTATATGCTTTGTGGGTCGAAATGAATTGAAACAAATTGACCGACTATGCAAGCTATGCACTCTATTCATGCTAGTTCGCACAAAAAAATCACTTCCAAGATTCTGGAAGTAGTCATTTGATTGGCTAATCCAAAAGGTCACCCTGACGTGACTCCTTATGGGATGTTGTTAGATGTTCATGTAACGAATTAAGAGTGATGATCTACATTTTAATTAGACTGCAGTGAGATCCTGCATGTCTTCCATAAAATTAACAGCACGTCAAGCTTCAAATCTCACAAAGAAATATCATACTTCCCAATGGAATCACGTATGCCTTTCATAGATCTAGTGTTTTTGTTTGTTTGTTTTTTGTTGTTTTTTTTTTGGGGGGGGGGGGGGGGGGGGGGGGGGGTGAATTGTATCAATCTTTAAAAATATTATATTTATTTTCAGAAATTTAAAGCATCATTTCGACCATCGCCGTCCTGGAAACCCGTATCTTCAAAATATGCGTTGGACTACAAAGTTGACAGGACGTTACCACTTGGTTTCTGGAAGCAGATGAAAGCTAACGTTTTCGGAAATCAATGACAGATCTGCTAGACCAATAGTTATCAGTTTATATATAGCTATTAATGTTTATAGACCATCTTGGTGTTAAGAAAAATGATGAATTTTACAGACACATCTCTTCAGAGATTGGCACATAATAAGCTAATCATTATTTATATCATAATCTACTCGGTATAACAAGAAATGACACCACACGGCAGGCGAATGAGGAAGGCCTTCCTGAAAGAGTGTGAATTAGTATTTATTCATGAAATTTTCATAATCAGAAAAATAGCATTGAATGACATTCTTTTAATATATATATATTATTGCCAATTAGATTGAGACAAAGGAAACTTTTTTTGTTTTTTTTTGTTTTCTTGTTTTTTTTGTTGTTTTTTTGTTTTTTTTAAATTTTTGTTTTTTTTTTTTTGTATTTTTGTTGTTGTTTTTTTCAACTCATGGACGCCCTCTCCCATCATACCAATACATTACATGAAATCATTGAGATTGGCATAAATATAAAGTAGATCTGTAGAATAGAAAGAGTACAACAATACATATCAAAATATATTGCTGGATTTGATGTAGTGTTACACATATCAGAACACAAACGAGAGAAGTTTTAAATCCAACACCGAACCTAAAGCATTTAAACTTTGAAACATATTTAATCTTTCCAATTCATACAATTTGCATAAGAAGTGAAAGACATTCCTGAAAGGAAATATACAGTAAAATGTACGTGGAACCCGTAGATATACATCATTAAGAACTAGTGTGGGTTAGCAAAAAATATCATAGCATAGAAATCCATAAAAATGATATACATGAAACTCTACACCATGAAAAACCAATGTGGAGTATTAAAATACATAGATACGTTATGAATTAAACTAGCTTGTTGCTATACATCTAAAAAGGCCGATAGTGGCTAAACAAAAACACCTGTGTGACCATACCATGAAAATACACGTACGTATGATAAGCATGTAATTTAAAATTCCCGCGTTTCGCAGAATAGCGGGAATTTACTGTCCTATGTTTTTCGCGCGCGATATTTAGCGCGTGTAAGGTGTGCTAGGTAGGGCAGCCAATCAGAGGCTGAGTACGTGTAAGATAGTCACGTGAGGGTACACAGGCGCTCGGGCGAAGTATATCGTTGTGTAGTCATTCTAGCCGCGGACTTCTAGGTCGTGACAAACTTTCATTCAATATTGTTGTATATATTGTTACGGAAGAGTAATATAGTTTCGTAGTTTGTTTTGCATTATAATACCAGGCATTTTGTTTTGTTAGAAATCCCAGCATATATTAAGAAACCTGAAGCATAAGAGCTGGTGCACCTCCTTTCTCCGTTAAAAAAAACGGTTTTAAGGTTGGGTGGCTCGCTTGGTTTTTCATATTGTATTATTAGTAAATGGAGAGAGTGAGAGAGTTAAGAATTTACCGATGGTTTGTTTACATAAAATTGTGTTGTGTAATTTTGGAATGTTTTGATTGATTAAACGCCGGCTCTATCGTCCGCTCGGCTCAAATGCACATAGTGGTTGTGTTGTTCTGGAGTGCTAGGGTATGCAGGAGAATATAGAGGACCGTATTGCTCTTTAGTATGACATTAAAAGTCAAAATACAGTTAACAAAACACCTCCACAAGGACAGGTATACTTGTAAAAAAATATTACTTGTGTCTTCAAAAACAGATAATGCAGATTAAAACCAACTGCTAAAGAATTGTTCAAAAGAATAGAGAATTATAAATATTGGCCAATATGCATAAAATATATTACGGTTGACTGATAAGAGAAACCTCTGTGTCCCCATCTTCGCTAGCCAAGGCTTCTGATTACGTTACACTCCACGAACCTTCGTGGAGTGTAACGTAATCAGAAAGCCTTGGCTAGCGAATCGAAGATGCTATGTCCCCTGACATGACCCACCTCATCCTCTCCGAAACGATAAGGGACTCCGAATATAGGGCGCAAGGGACATAACTCTTATGACTCTGTCGAGGAAAACCATACAAATACGGAAAATATTATTAACGATTTTGTTTATTTTTTCAAGTGCATAAATTAATTCCTTGAAATCACTGAATGAGAAGGGCAAGGGAGTGATGTTTTATATTTTAAGAATATTTTTAAATGTTTCATATTTACTCCGGAAGTTTACAATGATATTTCATGGTACATTGTGGCAAAGAACTGCTACAACAAGCCTAGGATAACATTTCAGATCACCAATTGTAATCGGCTTGTGTCTGTCATCGTGCTTCGTACGTCCGTTAATAATTAGCATTTTATGCTTCTTTACAAAATAGCCTTAGCCAGTTTTAACGAAATTGTACAGAAAACTGCCACAGTCAAATATATCAAACACAACTTTTAATTACGTGGTCTCTAAAGGACCGGTCGAAATGGATTTCGTTATATCCAGATATACTGGAAACAATTACTTTTCATATACATGTATACCCGGTAGATGAAACCTTTTGAAGGCGTATCAAAATGGTGAATTTTATTACCCTAATATCTTATATTTCGGAAAGACAATTCGGGATAGGCCTATATTTTGTTCATTTCCAATTTGAAGTATTTCAAACTTGATTGGCGAGTTCCATATATATAATGAATAGTATAGAATGTATTGCCGAGTGATTTAACAAACCATTACTTCCATTTACAGTAATAGCTTGGTTTAACGCAATTATTACACAATATAAGGAGTTATTGTGGTATGAGACCCAAATCCCGCAGTAATATGTCCGCAGTGGTGGTAATCTATTAAATTTGTTTGAACAATTTGTTGTCTAAAGCGCCACGTTTGTTCCTACGAAAGCATATTCGGTCCATTTTGAAAAGCAAAATAAAAATATGTTCTCGTTAAAACGCATTACTTATCCCGTTAAAACGCGATAATTATCTCGTTAAAACGCATTAGTTATCTAAAAAACGATAGTTATCCCGTTAAAACGCGATAACTATATCAATAAAACACGTAGGTATGATTTTATCTCGTTAAAACCAATAACTACGCGTTAAAACGCGATAACTAACTCGTTTTAACGAGATAATTATCGCGTTTTAACGACATAACTAACGCGTTTTAACGAGATAATTATTGCGTTTTAACGAGATACACTAAAACACAATGTAACTAACGCGTTTTAACGAGATAATTATCGCGTTTTAACAAGATATGTTTTTTTTTTATTTTTCATTTCAAAATGACCCCAATAGGCTTTCGTATATTCCTTAACCAAGCAAGCAACATTTTTTTTTCTTTTATGTTTTTATTTTTATTATTATTTTTTTTTTTCAATTTACAATTTGTGTCCATGGTAACTTCTGTGTGTTTTTGAATGTGTACAAATCTGCACTCACATTGTTGATGTTGAGGACATGACCGTGTTCAACATTTATATGAAGTAGTTAAAGCTTCCGTTTTCAGAAGATTGAATTTCACCAGCCACGATATTTACTCCAAAATAGAAAGTCAAAAGTCGAATGCCAAAAAAGGTCCCTTCACGGCTTCCGTAGACAATTATTTAGATATTTTACAACTACATAACGTTCAAAAACGTTTAATCTAGTAAATTAAATACTGCAATTGCTCTATGACGCTGAAACTTGCTTCCCTCTCGATAGCATATAGCATCCCAGACAACGGAAAAAAGGAAAGACTATTGAAAATCGAGATTTTTTTCACATTTTGTTGAACTTGCATGTTGGATAAAGTAGATATAGTAGAGCCCGTCCTAAACTATATCGCAGATATATCTATACCTTCGTATCGCCAATAGATGAGAAGGAAACGAAATAAACATTTGAAATGTGAAATGTTGAATTTATTTTGGTTAGTCTACATATGCGTCTGCTTCTAGTTAGTATTTAAAGAGACAAATATTAGCCCCTACTCCTACATAGCCCCTACTCCTACAATAGCCCCTACTCCTACAATAGCCCCTACTCCTACAATAGCCCCTACTCCTACATTAGCCCTACTCCTACATTAGCCCTACTCCTACATTAGCCCCTACTCCTACATTAGCCCCTACTCCTACATTAGCCCCTACTCCTACATTAGTCCCTACTCCTACAATAGCCCCTACTCCTACCATTAGCCCCTACTCCTACAATAGCCCCTACTCCTACAATAGCCCCTACTCCTACATTAGCCCTACTCCTACATTAGCCCCTACTCCTACATTAGCCCCTACTCCACAATAGCCCCTACTCCATACATAGCCCCTACTCCTACAATAGCCCCTACTCCTACAATAGCCCCTACTCCTACAATAGCCCCTACTCCTACATTAGCCTCTACTCCTACATTAGCCTCTACTCCTACAATAGCCCCTACTCCTACAATAGCCCCTACTCCTACATTAGCCCCTACTCCTACATTAGCCCCTACTCCTACAATAGCCCCTACTCCTACATTAGCCCCTACTCCTACAATAGCCCCTACTCCTACATTAGCCCCTACTCCTACATTAGCCCCTACTCCTACATTAGCCCCTACTCCTACAATAGCCCCTACCCCCATAATAGCCCCTACTCCTACAACAGCCCCTACTCCTACATTAGCCCCTACTCCTACATTAGCCCCTACTCCTACATTAGCCCCTACTCCTACAATAGCCCCTACCCCCATAATAGCCCCTACTCCTACAACAGCCCCTACTCCTACAACAGCCCCTACTCCTACATTAGCCCCTACTCCTACAATAGCCCCTACCCCCATAATAGCCCCTACTCCTACAAAAGCCCCTACTCCTGGAGTAGGGTTTAAGAAGGGGAGGGGGGAGTAGAGGCTACTTTAAGAGATATTGGAGAAGGGGTGGGGATGGGGGTAATATTATGGCCTACTCCTACTATCAAAATAGGGGCTAATGTAGGGGAAAGGGGCTAATTTAGTTAATAACATTACTAATGCCTTCTCCACAATACATGATATATAAATTGAGAATTGCATAATGTGATCACAATGACTACCATTTTTTTTTTTTAAATAAAGATTCAATCATATATATATCATATCATATTACCGAAACATGCAAGATTTCTAGCATGGTTTACAGGAGGAGATATATATATAGTATTGGCATGTCAGAAGTGTTTAAATTCAGAGTAATGATCTAGTAGATTTTTTTTTAAAGAAATTTGAAATATAACGCGCTAAGCTTGTTTTAACGAGGTTAAAATTGATGACTATATATAAATCATTTCTATCAGATGATAAAACAGCGCAAGATTCATTACCGCGCGTAAATGTCTCCGGGGTTACATTACTTTTTAATTACGTTGCCTTGAATAATCCTAAAATAGAAACAGGGGAAACCCATCTGTTAGTTTAAAATCTATTTAAAACGGCCCGTTATTTTTACCAACCAGGGACCAGTTTCATCAACGCTCTTTAACTTGCAAAACACCTTACTTAAATTTCAAATTTTCAATAAAAAAACCAGTACAGAATTGAAGGGGGAATTTTAAGTTAAGGAACTTACTTTAAATTTTGTCATGATTTCCTATGGAAATTTTAGATAATGAATTTCCTTAAGTTAAGGTTGACGAAACTGGTCCTTAATCGGTAAAAATAACGGCCAATCTTAAAGGATTTTTACTAGTTGATTTATCAAGAAAAGTAGACAGAAAAAAATAAATGTCTAGAAAAACTTGCCAGAAGACATATAATCAATATAGCACACATGCTTTATTCGAATTTACATCAATTTGTTAACTTTGAATATCGGTTAGGCAGCAGGCCACAGTAGCCGAGCCTGTCCATGGCAGTTATTGCATTTTATGTGTTAATAGTGATTTTCAAAATTAAGTCATGCAGAAAACACAAAATTTCCATTGTATCATTACAATATTGCACCTGCGACTTAGTTTAAAAATGTAAACATATATAGGAATTTCGAACGGGTTTCCTGCTGTGAACATAGAGTCTATAATTTTTTTCAAAGACCAATATACGATACCAAACTACAGTTCGCTGTTACCTTAATTAAATAAATCTCGTTTTAGCATAATTTTTCGTTGATAAGACGCCGGTGTAACGTTGAAAATGGACACCGGGCATTTTCCATCGGGGTCTATTTTCAACGTTACACCGGCAAAACATTCTCATGTTGATTTACAGACCACAGACTTACAATATTATAAACTTGTATGAGAGTATCAAAACTCTCCAATACATTTAAAGTAAACTTTTCAAGTGTCAAATTAGAAGTAAACATTGTTTGGCAAAAATTTAATGCATGCTAAGTAAAATATAAACGTGTTGAAACTAAAAATACACATGAAAAACATTGCACACGTTACCCTTAAATTTGCACACGATCACCATCGGGATGATCTCTGTCAACTCAGCGTTTGTTCCACGCGGAGTTTGATCAGCCGGTGTACAGAAGGACGATCGTAAGGTTCAAAAGGCGTACCAAGCAGATCTAAAATGTCGGAAACTGCAGGAAAGGTAATCATAAGCAATGAAACATATCATTCATTTAAAGTGTGCACGTTCCAATATACTTCAACATCACAAAGTAATTTAGCGAAGAGGTTGTCAGTTTACATTAAGTCTCATAACCTATATTTACCGACCAGTCAAGTTATCAGATAAGCTAAGGCCGTCGTCTAATCATAGCCTAGAAAATGACCGACTTGTTCGCCTACTGTAGAACATGCTTGTTCCATAACGCATATATAACTTTGTCAAAGCATGTATGACATCCTTGCCTTCTCCATTAAAGCTTCATGGTCACATGATCACGAGAATTAGTCAATTGTTACATTCGACATCTGTATTTGGGTAGATCATCTATATCCTTGTTAAATGTTTACATATATGGAAAGTCTGTAACGACGTAGGGCAGTGACATTGAGTTAACTCCCCTTGTTTATACGATGGGCGAACTTGATTCTAGCTTGCCGTCTGTGACGCTTGCGTTTTTAGAGCTTGTCGCCGGCACGGCACTCAAGCAAAGCGGCTCAGTTGCAATATAACTCTAGATCAAAACATATTTATTTTTATTTATTTTATATATTTATATGTGAATAAACATATTTCAAAAGCATTGTAAACATCAAATGCTGCAGAACGTTTAAAATTAACTTGTTTTGCAATAAATGACTAAAATAGCTTCGGGCGGGCTCAAAACAAGTTGCGTTTCTTTACTTCTCACTTAATTTAATCTTTCGGTTGAACACATTGTCATCTTGTTTGCCAGAGCTTCCAAACTGGAGGAATTTACGCTGATCGGCACATGCACTTACAAAAATGATTTCCATATTGGAAAGTACCAAAGATTGATGCAAATTGCAATATTTCCGGTAGAGTAATAGAAAGTTTTTAAGTATACTGTAGGCTAGCTCAGAGATCTTTACTTTGTGAATCTCTGGCTTGCTAGCCAACGCTATCAGATATATATATATATTCCAAAATTTACTGTATAATCACTTTTTGTTATTTTTAGTAACAAATCCATACTCTACCTGGGGTATAATTATGCAAATTTGCTTATTATGCGCAAGTGGAGTTGGCGGTTTTACCAAAACCTGTACATGTTGGTGTATGAAATGTTATTCCAACAGGCAGTATCAACAATGTAAACATCTGATAGTATAATATGAGGTTAAGATGACAGTGTTTACATGTATGCCAACAGAGAGAGATTCATTTCAAAATATTGAATCTATAATTCCCAATATCACCTGAAATGTCATATACACAATAACATATATACATATCCAAATATCTCTAGACTGTACCAAATTCTCAGGTCTTTTAGCAGTAGAATAAACTGTGCTCCCATTTTGCAGTGGGACAGTTGGATATGCAGTGACCTTTTTCGTGGCACATTTGGGGCCAAATATAGGTAGTTTCCTAGTGAAAAATTTTCTCAATTTCATGTTCATTTTTTCCCATTCAGAAATTGTTTACGTGTCCCTGCATGTACATCAACTGTTGTGAAGAAATGTTGATCAGAATGGTGTTCACACGTAATGTTTCACAAGCAGATGTAATAATGCTACTAGATTCTATTTATCGAAGCTAAATCATGCATAGAACAAGATCTGTTGAAAATTTGCAGCAAATTAGCGACTGAAACAGTTTTTTCCTTAAAGAAAATGTACAGACCCCTATAGAATAAGGGAATTTAAATCACTGATGTGAAAGTTTTTCATTTTTGTCAATATCTACTACTATTAGGCCACTGACTTTGTGATATGGTGTCAGTTGAGGTTATGCAAGTTTTAAATTCTGTTGACATTGGGCTCCAAAGTTTGATATGCTCCATACCATATACACTAGGTAGATGGCATTCAGCCTGAGTTTCCTCTGGCCCTGACACTATGTCTCATGACACCAGACATGGTGTCAGGGCCAGAGGAAACTCCGGCTAGGTGGTGTTGAGTGAGAGTTAAAGTGAGATCTGGTTGATTTGTGCCTAGTTTCTTGAACATATTGTAATCTTTTCCGGAGATGAAAGATCAAACAATTGTGTTAAAATGCTTTGTGTGGTTCTGTGTTACCCAGCCTATTGTCATTTTTTGGTTAATATAATTATATAATTAGGATTTGTAAATCTGAGAGAGATGGCAGATACTAATGCCTCTCATTATGCAAATGTATAAACGTAGATGGATTGAATCCATGCGGGGCCTTTGTCCCTGATAATTATTAGTCTGTTCACTAATCTCTACTGATATAGATTGTGAAAAATATGTCAAGTAGGCTACTTGAGATATTTATATCTGTAAAGAGTTCGAACCCTCAGACTCTGTGCCCTTCTACTGTATTAGGTTTGTAGGTAAAAAATATTGGTTATCATATGCACAAAACATGACAAAGTAACTGGGCCAATTATAATGTACAACTAAAAATATCTCGGGGCTATTTATGCTTTTATTGAAAAAATAGTAATACCAGGGCTTTTTATGAAGGCTTTTAGGGGCCGATAAAGGGCCCCATTCCCAGATGATATTATTTCATATTTTAACCAAATTACCAAAATTTGTAGTTTTAATCATGAACATTTCTTTCCCAATTCACCAATTTTCTTCCCAAAATGAGACAAAAAAAGGTCTGAATACATATTTTCTGCTATGAGCTATATATACCTCTGTGGTTATGTTCTACCAAATAGGTGTCCAGGGGTTGAATAACTGGCAATACAATAAATTTTGTTCAAATTCAATAGCTATGTTTTATTCAAGTTAGAAGAGAGATGCCAGTTATTGATGAAGAACATATATGGTTTTACGGTCAACATCATGATCTCATTGGGGATATTTGATTTTCTTGCGTGATATGAAGTCGGACATGTTCCATGCTTGTTGGTATGCTAGCCTAGTGGTCCTGTAGTCACCACCCTAACTCTCTTTTTCTAATTTTGAGAATATAATCATTACTATTACACCTGGATTTGACCTAGATTTGCACGGCGGGTGTCGTGAATGAAGATGAAGATGCTTAACATTCAGGAATGCCTGGTCTAATTCTCATTGTCCTTTTTCAAGGATCTCCTCGCGATTTTAAATCCTTGTTCATATTTTGTTCCCCATTTTATCAATTTTGAGCTTGAATTATGGTTTCTTTGTTTTATTTCTCTTCTATATTTTTACGCCCGAACATATAATGGCTCATATTGGAACCTGCAGTTTTACCTGCAATTCTAATGCATATCATGCTTAAAATGTATCAATAGGTCATCGAATGTAAAGCCGCTGTGGCATGGGAGGCCAAGAAGCCGATGGTGATTGAGGACATCCAGGTTGCACCTCCTAGAGCAGGTGAAATCCGAATCAAGGTAAGTAATCTGTGAAACTGACATGTAGAGCTACGCATAAAGATTGCATAAATATTCGATCTATTTAAGAAATCTGTATAATGTTCTTATATAAAGCATTTTGTGTCGTTGTTCCGATGCAGGTTAAACTTCATATAAGATTCAGCAGCTGTTGCTACATAAAGCTGTTTATATTAAGTCGTCAACACTTTCATCACCAAGTTAGATCTGGAATCTTGGTAAATGACATACACAGTACTAGTGTATGTATGGATTTTTTGCTGCATTGAATTAATATGTGTATGTATTATCTATATAAGGATATTGTAGAATAAGTCGGAATACATACAGCTATTTTCAAAACCAATATCATAAATATTTGAAGTTTCACCAGAGATTTTCCTACAATAGAAGGCCCATTCCCCTTAAATATCATGTGAAAATTCCCAATTTGCAACTAAAAAATTCCCAATTTTGAACTCTTGAATGATTATATTTTATACAAAGACCTATATGAAGGCATTTTAAAAATAAAAAACAGCTACAGATAAAAAATTGAAATAGAAAATAATTTAAAGGCAATATTCATCAAAAAAAAAATTGAAATTTTTGAATTTCACTGCATTTTTTTCCCCCAATGTCACATTATGTCCTGTAGAAGTTCCCAATTCAATGGACCCTCGACCCAGTTGAGAAATTTTAGGAAAATCCCTGAAAGTTTTAAGGTTTGATTCACCAGCAAAAACATATCTTTTCTTAACACTATGACTTAACATTTCCTCTTGAAATATTTGTTTTAGATTTTGAACACGGGTGTGTGCCACACTGATGCTTATGTCCTCGACGGGTTTGATCCGGAGGGTATATTCCCTGTGGTCCTGGGCCACGAGGGTGCTGGTGTTGTAGAGAGTGTTGGTGAGGGAGTCACTAGTGTCGAAACAGGTAGGTAATCACATGTCCATGGCGCCCACAAACATATATATTCAATAATTTACTTGTCTGTACTGTCGGTATTACTACGTGACAAATTGTCTATTTATATTAATGTTAGAATCCAGTACCTATATTGGACCATACCGTCGTTATTACTTACTAGACCCTATACAACACTATGTTAGGATCCAGTACCTATATTGGACCATACTGTCTTTATAACTTACAAAACCCTAAACAACACTATGTTAGGATCCAGTACCTATATTGGACAATACCGTCGTTATTACTTACTAGACTCTATACAACACTATGTTAGGATCCAGTACCTATATTGGACCATACCGTCGTTATTACTTACTAGACCCTATACAACACTATGTTAGGATCCAGTACCTATATTGGACCATACTGTCTTTATAACTTACAAAACCCTAAACAACACTATGTTAGGATCCAGTACCTATATTGGACAATACCGTCGTTATTACTTACTAGACCCTATACAACACTATGTTAGGATCCAGTACCTATATTGGACAATACTGTCGTTATTACTTACTTGACCCTATACAACACTATGTTAGGATCCAGTACCTATATTGGACCATACTGTCGTTATTACTTACTTGACACTATACAACACTATGTTAGGATCCAGTACCTATATTGGACAATACCGTCGTTATTACTTACTAGACCCTATACCTATATTGGACAATACCGTCGTTATTACTTACTAGACCCTATAAAACACTATGTTAGGATCCAGTACCTATATTGGACAATACCGTCGTTATTACTTACTAGACCCTATACCTATATTGGACAATACCGTCGTTATTACTTACTAGACCCTATACCTATATTGGACAATACCGTCGTTATTACTTACTAGACCCTATACAACACTATGTTAGGATCCAGTACCTATATTGGACAATACTGTCGTTATTACTTACTAGACCCTATACAACACTATGTTAGGATCCAGTACCTATATTGGACCATACTGTCATTATTACTTACTAGACCTTTATATATAAGGATATAAAAAACATGTTGATCTGTAAAGATGGTTTCATTATATTTTCGGACGATTTACATTGTTACATGGTTGCCTATATAGTAACACAATATGACGTCATCAATAATTCATTAATTATACATTTTGACGTCATATATTAATGGGAGATAATTATGTCTTCCACAGTCTGTTCAATTTAGGTTTTAAAGTTCTAATAAAATATTTTTCCTAAATTGAACAGACTGTGGTAGATAATAGATTATGCGGGGAACCTTTATATGAGAGGAAGCCAGAGAAAACCCATGACAGTCGCATCGTTGGGCAGGTGACACCAATACCTTTCCAAGTTTGATTGAGGAACCAACCTTGTAATAGATTATCAAAAAAATTAAGATTGCGTTATTATGATTGTAAACAAACATGATTTGTTTTTAAGTGTTTTTGCATTTTAAATGTGTTTGTTTCTAGGCGATCATGTTATTCCGCTGTACATACCTCAATGCTACGATTGTAAATTCTGCAACAGTAAAAAGACAAACTTGTGTGGCAGAATCAGGTAAGTGTACTACACTAACTTGAATTTGGTTCCATTTAGGAACTAGCTGTTAAGTCATAATATCCTCTAAAATGAGAAAGAGAGAGAAAAGAAATTAGTTGACAATATCAATCTCTAATATAGCTCAGACAGTTAGAGCGCTGGCCACGTAATCTCGGGTGAAGATCCGAGGTACATGGTGCAGCACTTCCTACCCGGGTCTGTTTCTGTTTCTCAGGAAGCTTAGAAACAGGCTGGTGTGTGCTGTCATGGTTGTGTCCTTGGGCAAGACACTTCATTCTTATTGCTTTGGATGGCATGCAATGGGCCTCGCGTATCTTGCTGCCTGAGATATTCACTGACTACTACAGGGCTTAAAGTGGATATTTTTACCACATGGCCTGTTCGGCTACCAAGTAATAAAATCTAGGCGCCAATTGGAAAACTAAGGCTCTCGGCCAAGTTGTCTTGTATTTAAAAAAAAATCTTTTAATTCTTTAGTTCAGTATAACATCTCTCTGTAACTTTTTCATTTGAAAACGTCATTTTAACCTTTGAAAGATTAACCAAATCGCAAACCTATACAATTTTTTAGTGGCCATGCAGGTGCCTTATATGTCAATAACTGGTCGCCAATGGTGAATTTAAGGCGCCATGGCCACTGAAATAGGTGCCACTTTGAGCCCCGTACTACAAGGAGACCTAGTAAACAGCAAACATTCTGGGCACTTCTAAACATTTGTTATCATACTTTGAATCTCAGATCCACACAGGGAGCCGGTTTGATGCCAGATGGAACATCACGCTTCACATGTAAGGGAAAGACACTGTTCCACTTCATGGGCTGTAGTTCCTTCAGCCAGTATACAGTGGTAGCTGAAATCTCCGTCTCCAAGGTACGTCCCCGACTAAACATAGTTCTTGAAAATACACTTCGAATATGAAGCCTATACGAAATATGACATTAAAAATCTAGATGGCCTGTTTTAATAATTAACATGAATACAGATTTTTTTTGAAAGTTTTACCAAACAGGCCTCTTTGAGATCTAATCTAATCATTACAGATGGATACATAAATTATGCATGAAAATAACTTCTGTAAGCATGGAGGCATTAATAAAGTTCTGGTCTTTCTGAATTCCATGCTAAAATATTGCTTGGTTTCTCAAGTGTGATTCCCGATTCAAAATCAGCTAATTATCTTCAGTTCTATCATTTGGTTATCATGAATTCCTAGAAAATCTTCAAGAGTTTCTCAATGACGTAAGGTTAACAACTTGACATTATATCTTTGACCAGATTGTTCCTGAAGCACCCCTGGAGAAAGTCTGTCTGTTGGGGTGTGGCATCTCCACGGGATACGGAGCGGCTCTCAATACGGCTGGAGTATGTGATCAGTAATATTACTACAGACAATATAGACATAATTATTACAGTGAACTCAAATTATTATGATATGGAAATAACAGATAGACACAGTAGTGGTTTAACCAGAATATTTTCAGTAGAAAACTGTATACAGAAGCTCAGTTAACATTTCAGCTGTTTTAATGCTAAAGGACCTGTTACAGGCCAATTTAACAGTTATGGGGTGATATTAAAATGGTCATAGAACAGGCCCCTGGGACCTTTTGAATTTCTTAAAACATACTTCATGGGTTTTCTCATATAGTACTTCAAATATCACCCGGTAATTATTAAATTGGCTCTTGGGCAAACTTCATACGATTATGAAAAAGATAATAGAATATTCACAATTTATGTACGAAATTAAGAACCGAGGAAATACTTTATTTGTGTCAAAGTATTAATCAGAATAATTTATGAATGAGGAATTTCTTTTCAATTATTTTTTTTCATTCTGAAAAAAATGAATTTGATAAACAAGAACTCATTGATCATCAAGTATGTGATTGTCTCCCTTTTTGCTAGGTGGAAAAAGGCTCTACGTGTGCTGTGTGGGGGCTAGGAGCCGTTGGATTGGCTGTCATGATGGGATGTAAAAGGGCTGGTGCATCTCGTATCATTGGCATTGACATCAATCCTGAAAAGTTTGAACTAGGTATGTCTAGTTCTACTCTTTTCTGCAAGTTTATAAGATAACGAGTTTTAGTAGAAGTACTTTGTTACAATGTTGCATTGTCTGATAATGAGGAGTAGACTTGATTTGTTTTACAACGATTGCGAAACAAACGATATATCAACTTATATTAATCACTGCATGTTGTTGGCATGGATGGAAATGGGGAGGGGTCTTTTTGGGATGAAACTGGATTACCAGTATGTTTCAGTGAGGTAGCACTATAAATCGGCAAAAGTTCCGGCCTATCACAAGGAGACTTCACACGAACATACCGCAGCCTCCCAAAACACATATACGCACTCACAACATGCATGCATATCAGCACGCATGGGAGGCCGTCTTTAAATGACCTTAGCTGTTGATAGGACATCAAACAATTAAACCCAAACCGAACCCAGGGAAAACCCAGGTGGTCGGGCAGATGACCCCATACCTTTTCATGTCAGATTAGGGATTCAAACCTGGGTCACTTGTATAAAAGACGAGTGTGTTACTACTGTACCACCCAACCACCCACACTGATAATTTGATAAGGAGATGTATGTGAATGGATTTTTATGGTCCTGCGTCACAATTCAATTTTAACACCTAGCATCTTAATTCTTTCACAGGCTTTCATCAATCTTTATACAAATGTTGATTATGAGTATATTTTAGACATCATTGACAAAATTTTGTGTTTTGGGGTAAGTGGCCGTTGGGGCATTTGTGTCTTACTAGACATTTTCTAGTTCGTGTATTACACCATATTATGAATTTATGTGCGACGGTAAATCGTCTTCATCAGACAAATGATCAGTGCAGTGTATGTACACTACGGTCTGAAATGTACAACAAGATATTAATCAAATCTGCCGAAGTGGTCAACAAACCCAAAAATTTTAATTTATCCTGCCGAACAAGTTAAGTTGCTTATCTATTTACTCGTCTCTAATTAAAAGTTTAAGGTATTTTGTTGAAAAAGTTTTTCAAATGATTTTGTATTCAACCAATATTGATTTTCGATTTGAATGATGTGACTAAATTTTATTGATATTATGTGATGTATAGCTTTCATTCACTATTTTCATTAAAAAGAATTTATCATTTTTGTCTTTGTTACATCTAGAACAGATAGATATTTTTCTGCTGCAAAATTTCTAGCATTGGCTTAATTGATGAAATATTTTAAATCTGCATTATAAATTTGAAATTAAATAAAGAAATGCAATATCAACATTTTATACAGTTTTCTGAATCAAACTTGTCAGAAGATGTTTTTGGCTTTTCCTGTCTTTCTGACTACACAATAATCCTGTGTAAACTGTTTTGTGAAAGTGTAGAAAACTAATAAAAATTAAGAGATCTTTTAAGATTAGCTGTAATCATATCTGCACTGAAGAGGTAAATTGTGTACGAGATAGTGGTAAAATTTATCTAGATTTATGATAAGCTGAGACATCTTTGATCAGATACCCAGATTATCTCCCTTGGACTGGAGACAAATTATTGTTGGAACAGGCTATTTACTTGTACAGTTTTATTATTAAAACATGCATTTAAGGAAGTAACTTGTATGTTACCTTTATTCCATATATAGTCGATGAATTTTAGCAGATTTTAAAAAGCTTAACTTTCAATTTCTGAAAACATCTGAAGTGGCTGTTTGTTATACAAGGTTTGAAATCATTCAGTCGCAAACTGAGTTTGAAATCATTCAGTCACAAACTGATTTCACCAGATCATTTGATATTGGCCTACTGTGATTGTTACCCAAACCAATTGTTAAAGAAAGCTGGTATCACCAAATATTTCTGTCCGTAAATTTGTCATCATTATTCAAAGTTTGAAAATTAATAGTGTTTAAACTTAGCATGGAAAAGAATTAAAAATGATTATACTGTTTTGGCCTTATTAATTGTATCTCTACGTTTCTATTGAGGGATATTTCCAAACATTTCATCATTACTTTCATTATATAAAAAAAAAAAAATGCAGTTTTCAATTCATTTGAATTAAAGTGAAACATTTTTTTTTTTTTAATTTTTAATTTTTTTTTTTTTAGTAAAATTTACACAACATGACACTAATAATATCTGTCTTTTTACTTCAGGAAAGAAGTTTGGAATGACAGAAGGTGTGAATCCAAAAGACTTTGACAAGCCAGTTCAGCAGGTGATCGTGGATATGACTGACGGAGGATGTGATTACACCTTTGAGTGTATCGGCAATGTCGCAACCATGGTGAGTCGCGGCAAATCTAGTGTTAATGTTGTAGACGACTGACATGTACGTGTTAGCTACCAGGGCCAAAATTAACGCCGTTCCGTAGGCACTGGAACACCAAATGTCTCCTCGGGATACCAACATCGTATGCCCGCCAGTATTCTCTCCACGATGTCTCCATTTGTGTACCAGATAGATTTTAGTATTAGCAGTACATGTATTTGATATGCAAAGCATCCATTTACCTGCAACCTCAAATATGCAGCAAAATTAAATTTGTCGCACGACTTTAACTGGTTGTATGTTAAGTTAATGCATTACATTTTAGCCTTCAGGTCTCATTTAACTTTGATGTATACATTTATTCAAATTCGAAAACATGTACAATCAATATTTAATTCAAATGAAATCAAATTTTAAAAAGACATTTATCTATTTAGGAATAATGAATTCCTTTGAACTGATCATAGAACAAAGACAGAACACAAAATATTCAGACAGAATACCAGGCCACTGTATATTAATTGTATTCCTTCTTGAACACCGATTTTTTTTTTTTTTTTTTCTTAATTTCTACCCCTGGCTACCCAAGGAACTCTATCTCGTAAAACACATTCTTACTTTTCTTATGTCTGCATTTTGTTAAGGATGATCATAAAGTCTTTTAAAAAAAATTGATGTGTCATTAAAATAAAAAAAAAGTAAGCGCGTTTTACGATCTGGTCAAACAATGGTCACACTTTTCACATCTACTTATTCATGGTTTGGTCAGTCAGGGTTGGACCAATAGGCTTTATGGCAGAAATGAAAACTGTTTTAGAGAACAATCTGTGAAATAGATTTTACAAAAGTGACATAAAATCTTTCACCAAATATGATGAATGACGGATATTTTCTTTTTATTTGTTTATGTTATTAAATGTTAGAGTAATCCCAATCATCAGTCGTGAATTTTGAAGCAATATCTAACACCATACAGAAGATTATGTACAGAGATTTAGAATTAGTACTGTATATAGATGTTTAAAGCAAAAGTTTTTCTGCTTGTGGTGTGACCATATCACATTTGCTTAACCAACAGAGGGCAGCACTGGAGTCCTGTCATAAGGGCTGGGGAGTGTCAACTATCATCGGAGTGGCGGCAGCCGGACAGGAGATCTCCACTCGGCCATTCCAACTGGTCACTGGACGTGTGTGGAAAGGATCAGCCTTTGGAGGTCAGAATTATCTCCCTTTGATTACTGTTTGGACTGCAGTGGAATTGTTGAACGATTTGTGGAACGCTTATGTATCCCCCATACCACTGTCAAATCAATTAATATATTGATTCATCTTCTATTTAGTCCAAATTTTCCCTTGTTTTTTTTTCTGGTGACCTTTATGATAAGGATCTCATAGTGTTCAGTTTTGCTTATACTTTCCAATCAGTCAGTTTTCAGACACAAATAAGTTGAAGAAAACACATCCCAAATTGACAAGCGAAACAACCTACTTCCACTCCATGCAGGAATCAACCTTGACTTACCAAGGTTTTCTCTTTTCTAAGACCAGAAGTCACAATATGAATATTTTCCACACTATATCTGTGAAGCACTGATGCCAATATTCTAAATCAAATTCAGTTTTCTGTTCCAGTATGTAAAATGTACTCTTCTGGCACTTCAGAATGTCAATAGGTTTCATAGAAGACAAAAAAGTTTATTTTCATTCAATTTTGACATATTAAATCAACCTATTGACGGAAGAAAATTATTGAAGTCATGCTACAACACTTAAAGTTTCAGAAATTAATCCATGAATGTTAACATTTTTTTAATCGCATGTCTCTCAATCTCTTTATAGGCTGGAAGAGCAGAGACAGCATCCCCATACTGGTCGCCGAATACATGAACAAAGAGATGATGGTTGATGAGTTTATCAGTCACTACCTTCCTCTGTCTGAGATTAACAAGTCTTTTGACCTCATGCACAAAGGAGAAAGGTTGGTTATCTACTTCTGGCAGTTAAAGAATAAGATTAATATTTAAATATTTATACAGCCCTACAGGTGTCATATTGAGTCCCGTTTGTCTGTCAATTTACAGATTAGATTTAAACATTTCATACAGCCCTGCTGGTGTCTTAGAGCATTAGTCGAATCTGTCTGTCAATTCACAGATTAGATTTTAACATCTTATACAGCCCTGCTGGTGTCTTAGAGCATTGGTCAAATCTTTCAGATTAGATTTGAAACATTTCAAACAGCCGTACAAGTGTCTTAGAGAATTAGTCAATCTATCTGTTAATCAGTGTCTTAGAGCATTAGTCAAATCCGTCAATTTACAGCATAAATTTTGACATCTAATACGGCCCTACTGGTGTCTAAGAGTATAAGTCGAATCTGTCAATTTAGTTTTATTTTCATAGTTTTCAGTTATATTCACATTATCCACATTCACATTCCTCTTACAGCAAAATTAACTATTATACAGTTTTAAGATAACTTCATTTATTCCAATGCCCCCACTAGGGATCGAACCAATGACCTAGCTGGCTTACTAATTTCCAATTAAGTAAAAGAAAAGTTCTCTCTAGCGGAGTGGAATTTTGAGGCTAGGATTTACCAGGGCTACATTTAAATAACTTCCCTAGGGATCAACCCTAGAACCCCTGGCTTATTTATTTCCAATGAAGCTAACGAGAAGTTAATTTCTCTAGGTGAACAGTATATTGTGGCTAGTATTTACCAGGATTACAACAGCAAAACAAATCATCTTTGAAATTCTTTTGACATTAACATTTGTCAATCACTATTCTAGACAATTCTAGACCTTCTCATACATTGTACTCTACAAGTCTTCACTGTTGAGAATAGATTAATGTAAAGTACATGTAAATGTTAATTGGAGGACGAATTTCTCCATCTATGTTGAATTTTAAAATGTTTCGAAATATACATTCTATTTTCTACTGTACTGGACAGTATATAGGGAAATTTGTTTCACATAGTTGAGTGAACTCCTTCCCATTGGATATGTACTGTATGTCTGCATGTAAACTCCATGACAATATGGTTTATTTTTTTATTTTTACAGTATCCGAGCTGTTCTGAACCTGCACTGAACTATACCAACTCGGGACGGGACAACACAGCATTGTTGAGATACAAAATCCATCGATGACTAGTGACAACAGCTTGTGATGGTTATAGTTTCCCTTGTACAAAAAATGAACATTAATTATGATTTCTGTGAAAGTGCTAATTAATACAATCATTTATAAATCATGAATAATTATTCCAGTATATCTATATGGTGGAATTGGTATTTGATAATTATTTTTAGTTAATAATTTTCTGGTTGTACATGTATGTCATGGAGAAAAAATTCTTCTTCAATGATTAGGGTCGCCTTCGTACGGAAAATTGTACATTATATATCACCTAATATATAGTAAATATTCGCGTATAGTGCACACTTTTTTTCAAAAATTGACAAGTGAAAAAGACCACTGCGCACTATACGCAAGTACAAGCCTTTTCCCCAGTCAGAATGAATGTGATTTGAGGGAGATTTGCGATCGTTTCCTTCCGAAGCAGGATTGATTTAATACTTATATATATATATAACATATATAAAGCATTTAGAAAGTAATAGTTAACAAATAATCAAAGAAATGAATAGTTATCTTGATGTTTAATTCCTTGAAATTGTGTATTTATCAGCAATTACGTGGATATTTAAGTCGATCGTGAGCCACACGTTCCGTACACATACGATCTCACTTGAGCATGTTCTCGTATTCAGGTCCAAAACGATGTATAACATCTCAATTAACATCAAACAAAACTTGAAATGATATAGCAGTACTTCGTTATTTCATACTTCTAAATTAATAACAGAGTACTGCCAGAAACTGATAACGTTCAACTTGTTTATTTACGGAAGCTGTAACAGCACGCATGCGCAATTAGGCAAGGGTAACACTAATGCCTTGATCTTGTGCGGCAGTCACTGGCCATATAAAATATGATCTGACTGTGAAAACTACCGGGGTACTCTTATTTATCGTCTGCACTGTAGATTTATCCTTTACACATGTTAATTCATTGATATAAAAGTTGTGACCACCACGCCGACAGCAGACTTGTTTCCGTACTGTATACAAAATGGCGGCCTGTGTTACATTACGTAGCAGTCAGCTTACTAGTCAATCGTGTTATAATTGAGCTTAATTAGCTTTGTATGTTCGTGGACAGATACCACAAGAGATCACACCTGCGTGAAAATCACAAGGTAATTGAGGGTAGGATTAATTATTTTGTTTGTACAACAGCGGAGATGGGACCGCTACAATTTGCAAGCTGACTAGGCCTGTCGCGGTATAATGTAAACAACCTGTCAATCCAATGTGTCAAATCTGATCGGTGATTCCAATTAAATGTGGTAAATAAGCTTTCATACGTTACAAATTCCTATCATCATATGTTTTAGAATTCATCTACCGCTCAGTTGAATATTGAAAAAAAAAATTGTTAATTTTTTTTTTTTTTAAACGAACCTCAAAAACGTACCTGCGCACTATACGCGAGTGCGTACTATACCCGAATATTTACGGTATTAAAAAGGTTTTTGTTCTACTGACCACATAGCTGACCATTGGTCAGTCTGACAGCAAGTAGAGCTTTTACATCTTTGATTTTCATGCCGTTGTGTAACATGTACAGTATTATAAGAAAAGTTTAAAAAATATTTGGTTGAGAAAAGTTTTAATTAAGGCTATAAGTCGATCCATACCCAGAAATGTTTGGTTTCAGGTTGCAAACATGGTACCCATTGATGTTCTAAATTCTTACACTATCAATATCAGATATATATGTCTGTACTGAAAACCATAATTAACCATTTGACCAATGTAAATATAATGTACCTGTATATATGCATTGATAAGACTAAAGTGTTGGATGTATTGATAATCGAGTGATTTGTCAAATGCTTTCATAACATTAAATTTAACAGGTAACATTCCCACCTGTAGGTATGTGCTTGAAAACTAATGACATTTTGGATTTCACCGACACAAGAATTTATAATGGGGGTTGTCATTGCTAATTAAATTAAACAGCCTGCGTGAAGTTTGCAAAGCAAGTAATGGAAGTTTATCACAATGGATTATTCGTGTACATGTAGTATTATTATCAGTTATAGTAAACCATCGTTTCCATCACTTTGGCATGTATTTTTCAAAATAGATTAGAATATTGAAATTTATGCATTTATAAAAGTTTTGCATTTTGAGTTTTATTGGTGGGACAGTAAAACACATGCTTAGTCCAAGATGAAAATTGCTCTGTCCCCTACATGTATTAAGAGCTTATTTTTTAGCGACTGTGTCACTTTCGCCTGGGGCCGAGGATGAGTAAAACTGTGAAGCATTTAATATTTAATCTGATATATTACAGCACAAAAAGTTACAAGGGCATTATTACACTTTTTGGAGTCGAGCTGTGTCAGAATTTTTTATTTTTTTTTTATCTTATATTTTACATGGACAAGGGTATGAAATGTATGATCTTTGTAATGAAGTTCAAGTCTAAATTGTATTATTTAAGTACAAAACAAAACCCACTACTGTGTTCATTATTTAAACAACATCTTTTAAATATTAGGTTCATTACCATGCTTGGGTGAAAGTGCTACTTTGTATGTTTGTATATAAATGACCTTGCCAAATATTTAAGAAGGTCAAAGGGGTCAAAGATATTAAAATCTTTTGAATGACTTCTAAATAACCAAGAGGCCCAGAATCATGAATTTTAGACCGGTAGCTTGTTTAACTGAATCCACATCAACAACTAAATCAATTTCAAAAATGTATCATGAGATTGTAAGAAAGTCCTCCCTGTCCCTGTAGACATTAGAATAGGTGAACGATACAGGCCCATTGGGCTATTGTTAACACGATTTAAAATCTTGGAAAAAGAAATATTTTTTACAGAACCCTAACAGAGGGGACCCTTTATTACTTGTGTGGCCTAACCAACAGGACATATTTTGTTCCTCTTAATTAAGTTAATTATATAACAATGGAACTTAACCTATGTTGTTTTTTATTATATTTCTTTTATTTAACCACAGAGTGGTGTTGTTACTCTAAGTCAGCTGATGGTGGGTGTGATTTGACCTAATTTACAGATAATTTTAAGATAAATTGTGGCGATTTTGATTAAGTTATGGTGCTATCTTGTGTGTGTAGCGGAACACGACTATACATATACAATGTATTGTTGTATAGGTAAGTCTGCCATATACTTTAAATTACGATACCATCACAACACCATACAATGTAATAATGTTTGATACATTATTGATGTGATTGTATTTTGTTTTTTTGTAAAACAATAAAAAAAATGATGAAAAATGATTATTTCTGTTGTTAGATCTTTGCTTTAACACAAGGAAAATGGATTTAAGGTTTTAATTCGAAAGTTTATATCTATTATCACTTAGTCACTTTGTCAATGGCTGTCATTATCAACGATGATTTTCAAATCATAAAACTTCATAAGTGCTTCCTGGCTCAAATTTTCCCTATGGGGATTTTCATAACTATAACAAAAATCAAGATCAATGTTACTTCAAATAGAAACTTGATCTCTACACAACATAATTGATTTTCTTGAATCATCCTAAGGTAATTTTACTGTGCCATACAGTATTGGGGATGAGGTAATATCTGCAGTTTTCATCCATCGACTTCCAGTCGAAAGAAAAAAAAAAGAAAAAAATATTTGAATAATATAAAAATGTAAAATTGACGGAAAATATATGCATGTAAATGAAAAAGATAATTGTACAAAAATATAAAATTGATGGAAAATACCTTCAGTAAACTGAAGTGTATAATAATTGCTCTATCCTGTGAACGGTTTCATATTCCTTGCCCTCAGCACAATATGACAATGTACTCGTTCACTACACAATATGTTTATTTTAAAATCACTAGGTCATACATGCCCAGCTTGTCAGTGGTGATTTTCTACAACATGAAAAAGAAATGTGAAGATCAACAACAGATTCCATGGATATATTCTATATAAACATTTATGTATAATTACCCGGCTATACGAAGAATGTCAAAGTGATGTGTGTAGGGTGCCATTTTCGGGCTTTACAACAAAGGTCAAAAGGTCAAATTTGTTAGACTAAAACAGCACATGAGCATATCTAGTCTTAGATGTACATTAAAAAATAGCCAGAAATACCTATATATATTGATATTTTTTAATATAAGACTAGACATACCGTTGTGTGTTGTAGGCAACTCGGCGGGGGGGGGGGGGGGTTACGTTTTAAGACGAAGTTCATAATGAAGTCAACGGTTAAATTTAATGCCATACTGACTGCAGTATATATATATATATGTTATCTGAACTATTGGGAATATTTTCTCCGGCCCGTTCCCCAAGCTTCAATATCAATGTGAAAATTATGTTGAGTAAAATCACAAACAAATTGTTTACACGAAATATTTCATGTCTGTGGCGGGAATATTGCACAACTTAAATTATGTATCTCGTGAATCTATACTAGTTGGTAGATGTACGGACAGTATGGACAGTGCATGTAGTTAAAGTTTTTTAGTCAACTGAAATGAAGCAAGACAGATGTTTATAGTAAGTTACTGTTAAGATCGATATACATGTGCGTTTGTCATTTTCTCTGCATTTTAAGTTAATTGTTATATTCGATCACGTGTGCTAGAGTCGAGATCAAGTTTATATACCTGCATAAACACATTAGCCCGAGTTTCCTCTGGCCCTGACACCATGTCTGGTACAAGACAGACGTGGTGTTGGGGCAAGAGGAAACTCGGGCTAAAACGCATTAGAACTCAGATGACAGTAAGTTATAAAGAACACATCTAGGCCTGTATATTGTTTGTTTTCATTCCTTTTTTTCTTTCTCCCTTTTTTTCTTCCTTTTATCCTATATTTGTGTTTAGAAATAATGAAAAATCCTTCTAATGAAGTTTAATCGCGGGGTATCATATATAATCCTCCATACACACCTTTTTACTTTCAATCTTATTAACACGGGCAGCATATGGGAATGCTGTGGGATTATTCTCGCTATAAGTTTCTTTTTGTGTGACACAGCTGGTGTGATTTCTTATTGATAACATGTACTACATAAATACCCACGTCACCGAGCATACAGCCCAGTATATCACCATATAAGGTTATATAGTTATATATATATATATATATATATATACTGCCCACGTGTACCATTCATTGTATCGCTATACACAATGCATTAATTGTCTTCCGAATTTACCGTTTATTTGTTATTTAAATCATGTTGTGACAATGTCTGATGTATTTTCTCTCTTCATTATATTTTGTGAAGAGCATTAGAAACAAAATTAAGCTAATAGTTGCTATACCTCTCAAAGTTTGTTTCGTATATACCATCTAACTTCACGCGCAGTGAACGTATTACTGTCACCGTTCCGTACGTGTTCCAATTAAATTTAACCGTAAATTCAGATAGAGAATTTCTGTAAGGCTATTTGATTGTTCATAAATATCCGAGTAAACCAACATGAAGAACAATTCAACAAGTAAATTACATTGTATTAATCTTGGACCTAATTAACCGTATATGTATATGCAGATATATAGATATAGAGAAGGTCAGTCGTCCCACAGAAAATGTTCCTCCCTGACTGAGGGTTATAATTGAAACAAAGGTGTCCGACTCGTTTTATAAAATAGTAACATAGAAGAGTACATATACATCTCGTTACATGTTATTATTTTATAAAACGAGTCAGGTACCTGTGATTGAAAAAGTTTTAACATGCATAAGCATAAGGAACCCCCCCCCCCCCCCCCCCCCCCCCCCCCCCCCCCCCCCCGAAATTCCATTGACAACTCTTCTCGTAGTGAACCGTATGGAGATATATAACCCAAAAGCAACTTCTACAATCTCTACAACGTCAACATATATGGTGTTTTGCACAGGGACTTGAGAATCCATTGAGAATATAGTGTGTATAGATCTAGCACATTTTCAGACGTTTTGGGGGCTAGATTAAAATTCGGTAAATATAACTCCCCGTGTCCATTATACACAAACACCGGGGGATTTATTTTTACCGAATTTTAATCTAGCCCCCCCCCCCCCCCCCAAAAAAAAACAACACCTGAAAATGTGCTATGCACACTATATAAGGGATTCTCAAGTCCCTGTGGTGTTTGATGTCTATAGCAAGTCTAATCTATAAACGTCTCATAAATGAGTACAACGTGTGTTATATAAGTCAATCATATTCTAAATCTTTAAACAGACCTAGTATATCAAAATCACAGGGCGAGAATGGACCAGAGACAAATACGCCCGCTCGTAATTATAAACGTCTATATTATAAGATTTATTTTAGAGCTAAGCCTATATTGTCTACGCGTTCCATTAATGTATATTGGCCTATGTAGGCCATAACAAGTCCGTTCTTGAAATGGGTTCCGTAATCTGGATAGTTTCTGTGTACTCTGGTTAACCATTTACTAACTCTTTATTTATGTTCATCGACTGTATGAACATTACATTTGTGATAGATCGGATGTCGTCCCAGCCCAGTTAGAAGCCATGCAAAGGTCACAAACTTTTGTAATGAAAATTTACATGTTTTATAAATAGACGGTCGCGACACGTGGTCGTAGTACTAGAATTTAACCCCTTCCAGTTTGAGCAGGATACTGTGACGTCAGAGAAGTACGGAAGCCTTGAGCGAGCTGATGCTAACTAACAACGACGCAAATCACTATGAAACAGAGACAGATTTTGCTCGAAGGAAAATTTAACTGATTTCGAGCATTTCATTATTCTTTTGACGTTACATAGTAAACTTCCACAGTATCTTTGTAGAATAAGTTAGCTAGAATGCCGAAAATATGTGGCTGGTTCGTGCATGGCTTTCGTATGATAATGACGTGATACCTCTAATAATAAACGGGAGGTGTGTGTATTTTAACCAATCAGAATGCGTCCTGTCTGGCATATTGCCAGAAATTTTCTGATGCAATCCAGCACTTTTTTCATTATATCCTTCCGCAGATTAATGTAGTATCATCGTATAAAGAATATATCATTAATTTTACTAAAGTGGTAGTCAGTAACATTTATTTAATTTCAATACATTGTTTCAATCTGCGAATTTAAGTCAAAATATAGCAACTTTATTTTACAGTTTAATAATTACGCAAAACCGCGGAGTGATATCACCTTCAACCTTGTCGATATTCCACAAGCACCTTGCCGTAGATACCATTCTCAATGATACGTCTCAGAAAGTAACACGAAGTTTCCTTACCAGATATTTCTGGCGTGAAAGTTATCAAAATGGCTGCCTAGTATTAGAGTGCAACCCCACCGTGTCAAAGCACTTTGCTTTGCACCAAGTTTACAATCATCATGGCGTAAGTATTTCATATTTATTCGTGAGAAAAAGGAACATTTATTTCGTTGTTCAGTGAAAAATATGGCGCCATATTGGCATGTTTTTTCGATAGGCCCGCTGACCAGGAAATGGAAGTTTATCTGGCTTTTAAATTATTTCAATAAATGGATGTTTTCGGTAAATTTAAAGTGTATCTTATAATATATTTGTAACGTATTGAAAAAAGTATTTTATGTGTCACTAGACGTTGACGTAGGAAGTCAGTTAAAGGGGGGGGGGGGGCAAGATGTTTATACTTTCTACCTCAAGTTAGATTTTGAAAGGCGATATAATCATCATAATCCTTCGGTTAAGGGGAGGATAGTTGTGCTATATTCATAACTTATGTGTTATGGGGGGGGGGGGGGGGGGGGGGGGTGGGGGGGGGGGTACTTCATATTTGATTAATTTAACGACTGAATCTTATAATTATTAACGGGTGAATTTTGTTATATTTAGAATATACAATATTTATATATATTTCTTTCGCATTTTACAATAAATTATTTTTTTTTGCTTTTCCAGGTCCCTCAACGTTTCTTCACTGCTTGCCCTGGCAATAGCCACAGGATTCCTCGCACCTACAGAAAACATTAGATTATCATTCCCTTCATCAATTTCCTTAGAAGATTCTTCTGATGACCGATATGGAGTTGTTCGACATGGAATTGCTTCGCTCCGAATTTCTGACGAGCGACCTGGCTGGGTCGTTCCCTCAGAGTTCGGGCGATGATGATATATATGGGTTGGGAACTCTGTTCCCAGGTGACACCCAGAGCCCGGCCAAGGGTCTCCAGCCAACTTCTGGTGTGCTTGACGAGTTTCTAGCACCAAGCCCAGAAGGTATGTATTATTCAAATATACATAATCACTATTTCCTGTCCTGACAAATTCTTAAATACTTCTGAAATTGAAATTTGTTTTTATTTTCGCGAGAAAATATTTGTTGAAAACAGCTGGTTTTGATTGTTGTTCATTTCATGTATTCCAGATCCCCTTGGTGAACAATGGATGGAGAATTCTGCCTTCGATCTGGAGCAGGCTTTTGGTCTGACGGACCTTGGAGATGTGCTTACTACTGCACCGGCCGCAGAACCAGCCCCTGTGGAAAGCCCATCATCTCCAAAACCAAAAAACTCGGGCATCCTGCACGAGTTATTAGTTCAGCCAATGCCTCTTTTGGCTCCAGCAATCGAATCGGAACAAAAACCGACCATCGATATTGACTTGCTAGATTGTGTCACTGAAGTGAAAGACTGCGATGTTGCAGAAGGCATTTTGTCATTACTAGATCAAAACGAAAGAGTGCAAGTTGAACATGTGCAACCGGAAACATCTTCGATTGAATCTGTAGACTCAATAATTGAACAGTTCATTACATCACCGTTGTCGGTTGATGAGGTTGAAAACTTCTTGTCTGGTTCAGAACCAGCAAGTCCAGAACCAGAAAGTGTTGAACAAGGTGATGATCCAGACTATGTTCCCGGTCATAGTGATGACATAATAAGCCCTCCTAAGTCAAAGTCTAGTAGCAGCAAGGCAAAGAAAGCATCCAAGTCGAGAATTAGGGCAGAACCATATGAAATTCCCACTGAAGGACTATCAAAAAAAGAACGAAAGAAGATTCAAAATAGAAATGCCGCTATTCGATATCGTGAGAAAAAGCGCGGTGAAAAAGTAAATGTAAAAACCGAGGAAGAGGTGTTATTCGAAACCAACAAAAACCTACATGACAAAGTTGACAGTATTTCCCGTGAAATCAAGTACATGAAGGATTTAATGACGGAAGTGTTCAAGGCAAAGGGACTCAAGATTTCATTTAAATAGTCAGAAGGGAATGGGGGTGGTTATTTATTATCATCAATATCATCGTTTGTCTGACTGGCCAGTCAGATACACTAAATTTGTTGTGAATAAAAATTTGATGTAAATTGAAATGAATCTTTGTAATTTATTTAATGTATTGTTTTCAGCAAGAAGGTGCTTTGCAAACCTGTACCAACTGATGGAAACCATCATTTATAAATCCTTTCTAATTCAGATAAGAAGGAACTAAACATGATCAATCATGAATGTGAACAAAATATTCTATCCAATTAGTCGGGTTCCTGTAAAAATAAGATATCTTCCAAAATTGGAACTGGTTTTGGCAAACATTTTCACATCAAATTGCCTTTTGTCTACATGTCATTTTGACTTTTGAAAGCCGATTTATTGAGCAGCTATGGAATTTTTATGGTGGTAGATTAACTTAACGGACCTGGATCAATATATTGATTTAGAAATATATGAATAAACAAATGGACTCTGAACATTCTGCACTTCATACAGGCCTCTAGACAACAATTTTGCTTCCGGGTTTTACACATGAAGTACACGTGGCAAATTCAAGACCGTTACTAAATACTTTTTCATGCTGTTGCAGATATGTGCACAATTTTAACATAGACTTAAAGTGCAATATTAAATCTAGTGATAGATTTAGTTTTTACATCATTTCCATGTTTGTTTGCAGGACACGTAAGAGTTATGAGTAGCAATATTTGAGAATATTCCTGATTTTCCTACAATTTAGTAGGCTGGTAATATATAACACATAAATAGAAATATCTTTCTTAAATGCAGGTCATGAGGTACTTTCAAGCTCATTGTAAGTTCAGCTTGAATAGTTCTCACTTCTACAACGTGATATGAAAGTCAGATTTTTTGTCGACTTCTGATCATGAAATGTTATTGAACGGCATGGCTTGTATCGCCAGTGTGGGAAGGGAGGTAACTCTAATTAAATTGTGGAACCGTCTGTCTATCGTTTCTCCGTCAGCATATCTTTAAATTAGCAGTGGACGAATATAATCAGATTATTCTCAATCTGACTGTCCTCCCTTACAAATTTGAAGTTTAATATAAATTGTATTTTATCTATTCAATTCATACATATATACAATCATAATTTGAATGGGATTCGGAAACAAGTATAAGACTTATATTAATCCGTTTCCTTTTATGACACATTAAGTAAACGGCAGCAAGTGGGAGAATACATACATGTAAGTGAGCAATGTAATACTTGAATACATGAAAAATGGGGAAATTAGGAAAGAGGAGAGATGAAAAGACCAGAAGAAAAAGATTAGAGAGGAATTTTATGCCATAACATGAGATATACAACCTGCTGTAACAGCTGTGAACTGGACAAAAAATATAAAAATAAAAACAATCATTCAAATCTTTTAGAAATAATCATAAATTCTTGAACGCTGGAAAAAACAAAAGATTTTCATCATACGTGAGTTCGTCATCACCGGAGATTAGTATATCAGTTGATAAAGGATAGTTTAGAGCACTAAAACAACATAAGTGAAATTGCGCGGAAAGTGGACAACGTAATAGGAAATGTTCGTTGGTCTCGTCTTCTTGATTCTTGTCTCCTGTTTGAACTCGATTGCATTGTTTGAACTGTTTGACAACTTTATTTTCAATATAATACAGATATTGTAAATATCAAATAGTATGTTTACCTGATAGAATATGTTATTACTATGCTAGTAATACAAAAAAAAATGACCAAGATATTGCAAAATCCGCAAGATTTCCTTTTTAGCATGACTTGTCTTCTTTTTTCTTCTTTTTTTCGGGGGGGGGGGGGGGGGGGGGGGGGGTATTAGTGCTTCCGAAAATTATGCTGCTTATGATAAAAAATACAGATATTTATCTTGTTTGAAAGGGACAAATGGATTTTATAGAATTGCATGGATTATGATCTATCAGATCTAGAGTTTCTCCCTTTATCTAACTCGGTCAGGTTCAAGTGTTACAGTAGTAACACACTCGACCACCTTTAAATCACCAAGGCGGTTTCCTCCAATAATAAAACTTCTGTCCGGGGCTAACGTACGTGAACGGTATAATTTGAGGATCAATATTTAATTCACAACCGTTTTTTTTTTATTTTTTTTTTTACAGTACACTATATATCTCCTGATTTATTATATTTAAACAAATGCATAAAAGACAAATAATTAATGAGACACTAGGAGACCAGAACATTGCCAGATACATATACATTTTTTATGTACAATCTTGAGTACTTGTAGTTGTCTATATAGATAAACAAAACAAAAAAAAACACCAAATGTTGATGTGGATATTTTTTAATTCATAAACTTATATATGACTAATAGGTGGTGAAATGCATGTTTATGTATTGTGTGGAAACTCGATGGCCCTATATACATATCCATGTTGCTGGATTGTCGTAGCCTCTCTCTTATCCTCAACGCAACTGAAACGTTTGTCCCCAGGAGACGCTGAAAGAGAGAAAGGATTTTGAGCCTTAAACATTTGTCTCGCTATCTCAATTGGTTTCCTCCAGGAGTTTAACATCATTATAAATTTTAAATCACAGAAAAATTCAATTATAAAACAAAATCTGCACCCACAGTATACATATCTCAATATAAAACATGTGTATTTCAATGCGTTGTAACATCTTTTTTCACGCTTTCATTCAATTCTTCGTATTTCTCATCAGTCTTCTGTTCCTACAATTCGAAAAGTTTTTGTTTAAAACTGTGTTGTCTGTTTCTTATTGAAATCAAACAAGTTATTTTTTTATTTTGAAGTACAATATATTGTTTTTTTTTCGGTAGTGTCAATTGGAATATGTATAACTGAATTTAAAACACATAAATGCAGTTTGGTTTTGGTAGCTTTTACCCATGTATATTTTTTCAAGGGGAATGATTTTATCTGATGTTTTGTGCGAGACAATAATATGAGTTACCTGGTCAACTTGCGTTAAATAAAAAAAAAAGTGTTTTTAAGGAAACAAATTTCGTTACAGTATTCTCACTGAAGAAAGAGAATGTGTCGTTATTATGGCAATAATTTCAAACAAAAACAATAATTGACACATTTTCGTTAGGATTACCTAACCGCTCCAAAGAGCTCCAAAAACGTGGTTACACACTGACAATCTATTATCTTAAATGGCGTTTTAAATGTTTAATGAGCGTTGTGTCGATATGGTAGTAACCACGAGAGAAAAGTAAGGTTATAAGATAAAAAATGTGTTAATCACAAAATCTAGATGTGACTAGATATGTCACTGTTTATAGAGATATATGTGACACGATATGTCAATGTTTATAGAGATGTATGTGACACGATATGTCAATCATTTATTAGCTCACCTGTTCCGAAGGACCAAGGTGAGCTTATGCCATACCGTTGGGTAGGGGACAGAATTGTACAAATGATGGGGCTGACCCCTGGGGGCCTCTGGGGCGGGGCCAAAAGGGGTCATGTTTGCGCTATTGATATAAACGACTTCTTCTCTGAAACCAAGCAATGGCTATCACTTGTATTTGCCTGGTAGCATCACTATGGGGTGGGGATTCAAAATTGTACAAATGATGGGGCTGACCCCCCAGGGGCATGAGGGGCGGGGCCAAATGTGGTAAATCTGGCTTTATTGATATAAACGACTTCTTCTCTGAAACCAAGCAATGGCTATCGCTCATATTTGCCTGGTAGCATCATTATGGGGTGGGGATTCAGAATTGTACAAATGATGAGGCTGACCCCCCAGGGGCCTGAGGGGTGGGGCCGAATGTGGTCAATTTGGCTATATTGATATAAACGACTTCTTCTCTGAAACCGAGCAATGCCTGTCACTCATATTTGCCTGGTAGCATCACTATGGGGTTGGAATTCAAAATTGTACAAATGATGGGACTGACCCCCCAGGGGCCTGAGGGGCGGGGCCAA
The DNA here is from genome assembly GCF_902652985.1 of Pecten maximus. Classification (NCBI taxonomy): domain Eukaryota; kingdom Metazoa; phylum Mollusca; class Bivalvia; order Pectinida; family Pectinidae; genus Pecten; species Pecten maximus. The sequence continues at coordinate 56,834,240 of NC_047015.1, read as the reverse complement.
ATGTGGTCAATCGGGTCATATTCATATAATTGACTTCTTCTCTGGAACCAAACAATGGATATCTCTCATATTTGCCTGGTAGCATCACCTTGGGGTAGGAATTTGAAATTGTACAAATGACAGGGCTGACCCCCTGGGGTCTGAGGGGCGGGGCCAAAAGTTTTACAGAATTGATATAAACGACTTCTTCTCTGAAACCAAGCAATGGCTATCACTCATATTTGCCTGGTAACATCACTATGGGGTGGGGATTCAAAATTTTGCAAATGATGGGGCTGACCACCTAGGGGCATGATTGGCGGGGCCAAATGTGGTCAATCTGGCTTTATTAGGTCACCTGAGACAAAGTCTCAAGTGACCTATTCTAATCGCCTTTTGTCCGTCGTCATGCGTCGTTCGTCGTCCGTCGTCCGTCCGTAAACAATTTACATTTTCGACTTCTTCTCCAAAACCCCCGAACCAAATTCAATGAAATTTGGCAGAACGCGTCTATGGCTGAAGGTCAACCAAACGTGTGAATTATATGGTCCCCAACCCCCAGGGGCCTGAGGGATGGGGCCCAAAATGGTCAAATTGACTAAAACTTTAAAAAATCTTCTTCTCTTCTCTCAGATATGGTGGAATCAAATACTCTTCATAGATGGAATGATCTTATTGTGCTTTACCAAAATTGTGAATTTCATGACCCTGGGGTCTCACGTTTGCCTCTGGGTAGGGGGTAAACTTTACTATAGTGTATATAGGGAAATCCCATTTTTGACTATAATTTGTTTGATTTCTATTAGAATTCATTCTAAAATGGTTAACATTATCAGCATGGGATAACAGTTTGATGGTATGCACATGTTGGCCCTGACTGACCCCCAGGAGCTGATGGGCGGGGCCAAAAAGGGTCAAATTGACTGAAATTTCAAAAATCTTCCTCTCAATACCCATATAAGTTAGAATCAAAAACTTTTCATAGATGGAAGGGTCTTATGATGCTTTACCAAAATTGTGAATTCCATGACCCTTGGATATCACGTTCACCCCTGGGGACTTTACAATAGTTTATATAGGGAAATCACATTTTTGACAATCATTTAATTGTTTGATTCATTCTAACTTTGTTAACATTATCAGCATTGGATGACAGCTTAATGATATGCACATGTTGGCCCTGACAGACCCCCAGGGACTGATGTGTGGGGCTAAAAAGGGTCAATTAGATTAACTGAACTATTTCAAATCTCAGGTGACCGTTAATGCCCATTGCTCTAAAACCAAGCAATTGATATCGCTCATTTTTACCTGGTAGTATCCCTATGGAGTGGGGATTAAAAATTGTACAAATGATGGGGCTGACCCCCAGGGGCATGAGGGGCGGGGCCAAATGTGGTCAATCTGGCTTTATTGATCAAAACGACTTCTTCTCTGAAACCAAGCAATGATGATGACGACGACGACGACGACGATGATGATGATGATGATGATGGGGATGATGTTGATGATTTATTTATGTATCAGTAAAATCGGAAAAATTAAAATTAAGAAAAAATAAAAAAATAAGGATTAATAGAATCTTTCCCTACCTTGAGAGTGTGACAGAGAAATCTCAACCTGAGGGGGAGATTCTTGAATGTCCAACCCGAGGCTTGCCGAGGGTTTGGACATTCAAGAATCTTCCCCGAAGGTCGAGATTTATTTGTTACACCCTCAAGGTAGGGAATGATTATTTTTCTCCCACCTCTTTTCTTTATATGTTTTCCCATAGGCGATCTCCGTCTGTTTGTAAACAAGAACACATGGGCGTATGAATATCATCTGTCAGGCAGTGTACTTCACGCCTCAAAATATTTGCATACCAACATCTTTACGCAAGAAAAAGTAGGTCTCAAATAATTCACAGCTATTTATTTTATCAGGTACTGTTCTGCCATATGCCTAATAAAAAGTCACAGAACGTGTCACCAATGTCCAAACTTTATTCCAATGATCTGGTACAGACCTCCAAAGGTTTCATATAGATGTACAAAGTAGTTACGAACATAATGTAGCTGTGTAGCTATGCAAGCTATGTAGACTGTAGTGTAGGTGAAACAGAGTGTGACAACCCATGCCTAAAGCCTTAAGATGAATCCTGCACAAATGTCAGGCCGCCATGACAGCATTTTCTTTTCCCAACCACGAGGAGCCCAGACTAGTCGATAAGCTAAATTCACAAACAGGCTTAACTAAACGATAAATGCCTGACTATAGCTATTGAGACAGAACACTCCCCGTCTGATGTCACACATGATATCACTCTTAACATAAATCTGATTCATAAATCTGATACATATCAACCAAGAACCAGCATGTAGCAAAGTCTGTTACTATACCGATACACAATAAATCAAATATGAATATTCAAATTAATGCAGGTGCAACTGTTATTATGAAAGTTCAATAATATCTCTCCTATACAACAAACAGTGTATTGATTTGAATGTTCAAAGAATAATGCTATTTGGCATAGTTCACTTAATCTATTTCATAGCGATAAGTTCCTGTAGTTCAAGCGTCCTCGGATAACAACATCACAAGCTCTGTGATTGGTCGCGTGTACACCGATCTTTCACTATTTGAATTCACGATACGAACTTCACACTTCCTCACTTTTCCATCGTCACTCGGAAAAAGTTTCGTAATGATCCCGACTGGCCAATCGCCTCGCGCCACATTCGCGTCCTTCATAAGCACTAAGTCATTGATTTGCGGAGATGGCTGTTCAGTCTTCCATTTCCTTCTGGACTGTAACGAGTCTAAATAACGCGACTTCCACTGTTTCCAAAATATGTCAGAAAGAATCTGCACTTGCTTCCACTGTGCTGTGTACATCTCCTTAAGACTCAGATTCGAAGCCGGTTCGAGTGGATCACCTTGTTTTTGTGTCACTAATATACCAGGTGATAACACGAGTGGGTCTTGTGGATCGTTTTCGACTGCGACCAATGGTCTTGAGTTCATCACTGCAGCCACCTCATGCATGAACGTACATAGTACCTCGTGTGTGAGTTGCTTGAAGTTGCGATTCACCAGGATACCTTTCAATATTCTCCTCGCAATTCCAATTGGTCTTTCCCATATTCCACTCATGTGGGAGGAATGAGGAGAGTTGAACCTCCATACAATACCTCGACATTTCAGATGAGACCCGAACACTGAGTCCTCAACATGTATCACATGTGCCTTGATCAATGATGCTGCTCCAATGAAATTGGTTCCTCTGTCGGACCACAATGGCTTTATTGGTCCTCGGAGAGCAATCAAGCGTGTGAGTGCGTTTATGAAGCATGATGCGCTCATGTCCTCGATTACCTCAATGTGTGTCGCACGTGTAGTCATACATGTGAACATAACGACCCATCTCTTGCTGTTGGCTGAACCGCCACGCGTTTTCCTCGTCACAACCTCCCACGGGCTGAAGACATCTACTCCAACACTTGTGAAAGGTGGTCCAGGGTTCAACCTTTCTTTAGGAAGGTCTGCCATGCGCTGGTGCATGAACGGCCCTCTAAGTTTCCTACAAACTACACATTTGCTTATCATGGATGAGACAAGCCTTTTGGCGCCAACTATCCAAAACCCGTTGGAACGTAACAATCCTTCTGTGAAGTGTCTCCCTTGATGAAAGGTCTGTTCGTGATAATGATGAATGAGTAATCTTGCAATGTGACACTTGGGTATGATGACTGGGTTGACAGACTCCAGACCAACCTTGCTCCTTAGCTGACGCATACGTCCTCCGAGACGAAGTAGACCCTTTTCGTCCAAGTAGGGAGAGAGTGATAGTATATGACTGTCCTTGGGGACACATTTCCCTCCATTAAGGGCCTGAATCTCCTTTGAATAGAACTCCTCCTGAACTTTGGCAATCAAGAGGTCCTCTGCTGCCTTCATCGTCTCTGGTGAGGAACTCTCTTTACAGACATGCCATGAAGTGTACCCACACTTTAGTCTCCTTCTTAAAAGTTCTAGCAATATGGATAAGAGTAACATATGAAGCCACAAGCTTTTTCCAGGACGAAAAGCTCACAAACACCTCAGAATCAAGTCTAGATCTGATAGGTCTGGATGACTCAACAGAAGTAAATTTCACGACAATTTCAGGCCTTATCTCCTCATCCTCCTCAGGGTCATGTAAATCATAGTTACATTTCTTGTCGGTAACTTCGCGTAAAACTTAGTCAGGTCCTTGAAGGTGCCATTTAGCCAGAGCTGAAATCACATCCTGTAAGGATGGTCGAGTAGCCGCGTCGGCCGGATTGAGGTTTGTCGGAACATAACTCCACTGATCTGGTTCCGAAAAGTCATGTATACGTGCAACTCTATTGCTAACATAAGTGTAGAATCTGCGTGTCCTATTGTGTATGTAGCCAAGAACTACCTTGCTATCCATGAAATACCTAATCGCGGAAGGCATTATGTCTAAATGTTCGGAAATACACTGACCGAGCTCAATACCGAGCACTGCTCCACAAAGTTCAAGCCTCGGTATACTGTGTCCACTATTTGGAGCTACCTTAGCTTTTCCCATGATGAATCCCATATCCTTCCTGTCCTCCATATCTGCTATAAGATAGGCCACAGCAGCTATGCCCTTTTCGGACGCATCTGAGTAGATGTACACCATAAAGTTCTCCAATGTACTAAATGATGACTTGATAAACATTCTAGGTACCTCATAACCGTTCAACTGACCGAGAGCATCATTCCAGGCATTCCATGGCTCTAAAAAATGTGCCGGTAGCTCCTCGTCCCAGCAGACTCCCTTGGCACAAACTTCTCTAAGTAGCATTTTCCCACTGACTGAGAAAGGGGCTAGAAAACCCAATGGGTCATATACAGAGTTCATGGCTGAAAGTAACCCCGGTCTCGAAAAGGGTCTCTGTGTCTCAGGGGCTGAGAACTGGAACACATCTGAATGTAGGTCCCATTTCAATCCAAGACTCTGTTGTTGAGGTAAGTTGTCTTCCTCGAAATTTAGATCCTTAAGGTCCTTACTAAGATCCTCCTTTGGGAACTCGTTCATGATCTCAATGTCATTTGAGGCTATCTTGTGAAGCCTTATGTCACCTTCATCCTGAAGAACCTTCTGGGTCCGTGCTAGAAGACTGATGGCCTTCTCCCGAGAAGGAAGTGAGATAAAAGCGTCGTCCACATAGAAGTCCCTGTGTACATGTTCCCGAACATCCTTATCTGCACCTCGCACAGCATATCGCAATCCGTATGTGGCTACCGCAGGCGAAGGCCGGTTACCAAATACATGGACTCTCATCTGGTACTCTATGAGCGAAAGTTCAGGATTGTTCTCCTTATACCAGAAAAAACGTAGGAACCTTCGATGTTCAGGCATCTGAATCGTAACAGCACTCCTACTATACTGTTCGTTTAGTTAGGACCCGACAACAGCACATCATTCAACGACTTCCCTTCATATACTACAGATGAGTCAAAAACTCCCCGTATCTGATTCTGTTTCCTAGGGTGATACACCCCGAATAAAGGTAGATACCATTTTTCCTCGTTAGCATCCTTGGCTATCTCAGCGGCTCCACTTCTGAAAACCTTGCCCATAAATTCAACCATATGTTGTCGCTTAACAGCGTTTTGTTTAAGACCCTTGTCCAACAATCTAGCGCGTTGTAAGGCTTGGTTCCTGTTTTTAGGAAGGGTATACCTAGGCTCCCTGAAAGGTAATGGAGCCATCAATCTTCCCGATGAATCTTTAGACAGTTCCGATTCCATTACCTTGATAAACTGACGGTCATCAGCTGACATGCCTATTTTGTTGTCATCGGAATATATCATCACACCTATCGCCATCCTTGCGCTCTACAATGTTCTGACTGTTCCTACAAAAATCCAAGAGTGTGCTCCTCCCATCAATGCCGACAGTAGTTTTATACACACGTAAAACGTCTGGCTGATGGAACTTTCCAAGACATACTTTTCCGATAACTACCCAACCTAATGACAGTTCTTGGGCAAATGGTTGATCTTTAGGTCCGATTATTTGACGCTTCACATGATGAGCCTCGGGCACGTCACGGCCTATCAACAAATGAATCCCGCAGCTTGAATTCAACGGATGGAGAAATGGAGCTATTTCCTTGAGGTGTGTATACATATCAGCCACATCTGGAGTAGGAACTTCATTTAAGTCCTGAGGAATATAATTGCACTCGATCAAATCAGGTATCTCTATCTGTTCTGACATACTGACTGACTGAATAGATATCCCATGCACCCGTTGTCCAACCATAGATGTACGACCCGAGCATGACTGTAGGGTTTACTCGATTGTCTCTCCAGTAGCACCTATCCTATTACAAAGTTCTGGGGATACCAATGATCTGTTGCTCTGGTCGTCCAGCAGCGCGTACACTTGAACCCTTTCCATAGGCCGACTTGGTGACAATACGTTGACCAGTACAATCTTCCCACAAGATTGACCTTTGAACTCCTTTCCATTCACAAGAGTACGTTTAGTTGCCACATTGATCCTTTGCTCACTCAAGCTTACAGACTCCCCGCCATGACGATGCATGACTGTAAGATGATTCTTCCTATCGCATACGTCACAAGACACTTGGACAGGACAATTCGCTGACATGTGATCCGTCGACGCTAAACACGCTAAACGCAAACACCCTTACCCTTCAATAACGCGCGACGTTGGTCCCAAGTCTTCGCTTTGAACTCGTTGCACTCAGACAAGGCGTGGCTTGAATTATGTATTAAACATCTTAAAGTTCTTCCCTTCTTGTCCTTTGACACATCCGTCTGTTTCGGGGTCTCATGGACATCTGTCTTGCGACTGGAAACAAACAACTTGTCGTTTTTCCGCTGAAAGGATGCCTTGTCCCTTTTCCGTTCAGGCACTGACTCTAATTCAAACGCAGGGTCATTACGCAGTTCACACATGTCATGGATAAATTCTACGAATGTAGAAAAAGGTGGGAAAGTAACACTCTCCCTTTTCTTATATCTTGAAGCGTGAGTCACCCATTTTTGCTGAAGACTGAAGGGCAATTTGGTAACAATACTGTTCACACCGCGCGAGGAGTCAAACAAGGCAAACTGTACAGAAAGTCTCGGGTTTTCTTTGGCAGATAAAATCTCATCCAATAAATCACCAAGCTCATATAATTTCTTATTTTCTTTGTTGGTCAACACAGGAAATTTGTCAAGTTTGGCTTTTAATGCATATTCAATCATTTCCGGGCGACCATATCGTTCTTCCAAACGTTCCCAAATTAAATGAACTGCACGTTCTGGATTTCTAGGGTTAGCTGTACGCAAACTGTGAGCAAATATTGATGATTCCGGTCCTAAGTGTTTGACTAAAGCATCTAAATGTTCAAACTTGTTCATGTCAAGTTCTTGTATCACACTTTCAAAACTCGCCCTCCAAACATCAAAATTCTCCGGCTGGTCGTTGAAGTTGTAAAGTCGCTGTAACAACATGTCTTTTTTAAGAGGAATGATGTAAAAGCCTCAGCATCAGATCTTACAGTAGGCTGTAATGGTTTGGGAACAAAGGGGTTCGCTACAGGTGAAAGTTTCAATAAAACCATCTCCCTCATGATTTCAGATAGAGATGCCTCGTTCCGGTAGGCTAGCAATGTAACGGCGTGTCATTTCCTTAACATCAGCGACAGGTACAGAGTGTACAGTAGACAGTTTGGACTTCAAACCACTACCTTCGGCCTCCAGAAACGATGCTTCGGCGTCGGCCGCAGCAACCTCCTTTTCCTCAGCCAACAATGACAGGTCAGCATTGAATTCAGCTTTCATCCTCTCAGTTCTGGCTTGGGCAAGACGCCCTTCTTCTTCCATAACGGCCATTTTTTTCTTTAATGCTACCTCCTTTTTCGCTACCTCCAGCCTCGCTCGTGCCGCTTCGGCCTTGGCTCTTTTTTGAGATGCTGTGCTAAGGCTGGTCACTTGACTCATTGTGTCCTTCGTGTTATCCTCAGGTTCATGTTTTACATTCAAAACCCCAGTCGTGGCTTGTAATATACCTTCCATAGTCTTCAGATAATTCCCATGCTCATCTAGACTGTCTTGTGTCCGGGTCCGTTCTAAGTAGCCAAAGTATTCTTTAGATACAGTTTCATAATCAACCTTCAATGCGGATAGCTTTGTAACCCAAATTTTGATAGCTCTCTCATTATTTGTATCAATCGAATCAAAATCAGCAATTGTCTTTTGAATATTGTCACTAATTGTTTCCAAATTACCTCTGTAATGATTAGTAGTTGTGATATAAAGTTCATGGGTCTTCTCTGTGAGTACCCTTAACCTATGTTCCTCTATTTGTTGTCCTGTGTCCTGCATTTCCATCTTGTGTACTCTGTTTTCACCGTTCTGCCATATGCCTAATAAAAAGTCACAGAACGTGTCACCAATGTCCAAACTTTATTCCAATGATCTGGTACAGACCTCCAAAGGTTTCATATAGATGTACAAAGTAGTTACGAACATAATGTAGCTGTGTAGCTATGCAAGCTATGAAGACTGTAGTGTAGGTGAAACAGAGTGTGACAACCCATGCCTAAAGCCTTAAGATGAATCCTGCACAAATGTCAGGCCGCCATGACAGCATTTTCTTTTCCCAACCACGAGGAGCCCAGACTAGTCGATAAGCTAAATTCACAAACAGGCTTAACTAAACGATAAATGCCTGACTATAGCTATTGAGACAGAACAGGTACTTTCAGTTATATATTAAAATTGCATTATGCAAACAACATTAATTGTTTTGTCATTATAACAGCAGTATATGTCTCTATAGCAAGAAACACAATTTTAAACATGTCAAAAAAAATGCGGGAAATATGCAGACATTTCCATTTCCATTCATCCATTTCACATGGGGTGACGTCACTCACTCATCACTGTCCGACTCGGAGTAAATCACACGAGGTCGCTTTGAAATCGACTTTGTGTTGTCATTATGGCTGTGGAAATGTATGTTAAATGTTCCCCCACTGATTGTGGATCCATAAAACACCGATCTTGTGACATCGGACGGAGTTGGGCACAAGGAAATGCTGTTGTGCGATCTTTTTACTTGTGACAGTTGAACAATTTTGTCGCGATCGGTGCAGGTAGGTGCACTTGTGCTCTCAGTTTCAGTTGTAGGCCTACAGTTGGGGGATTCATTTGTATTTGAAGGAATGGCAGACATTTTCTTGTTTTTGGAAACTGTTCAGTTGTCTGTAGTTGTTTAGAGACTGGGGATTTTTGTAGACCTTTATTATTGTGTACACAATTTGTTTGTTGACGTAGCAGACGACGTAATGTAAACAAAAAAAGTAGTTCCGGTAGTACTTCCTGTGAAGAAAATGAGCGCGTGCAATCTGTCACACCCTAGGGTATGACAGATTGCACGCGCTGAAAAAGACAGAGAAATCTTGTACACTCAAAACGGGAGACAAATCAGTGAAAGGTGGGAGAAACCATTGTCCTCCCTAATGATGATTGCTTATCAAGTCCAAAAATATTCAACCGTTCTGACTTCCGGTTGGTATTCTTTTCAAATATTTTACAAATGAACAAGAGTTAGATAAAATTTAAACCAGTCAAGCTAAAATTAAACTAAAATGGGGTATAACGTCTATTGTAACTGAGTCATTTAAAAAGACTGGCAGTTTACATTACTGGGTTTATTTGTTTAATAAACAAACATGTTTTTTAGCAATTCGTCCGCGAAGTTTCACGTAAGCGGTGACCAATTCATTATTGTGCGTATAATTAAGATATCGTGCTTTAAATACCTATATCATTTTATATATGTATATAAATAGGTATATGTAAACTAATAGATAAGTGACGTGATTGTTGTAAACATATGTCAAGTAGATATGGCTTGTTATGGGTAATACACATATAGATAAAAATTACGCTAAATCCCCTCAGAACATATCTGAAGGATTAAGGATATTTTAAACCTTTAATTATGTATTATTACATTAGAAAGTGTAACACGACCAACGTCGGTCAAGTAAGTCGTTACATATAACTATTTTGACTTTTAAAGTACAGCATAACACGACCGTACGGTTGGTTTCTTTATTATTTTAACTGATATATGTATATGACACAGTTGTAATTTCATTTTCATAATTATAATGTAATTTTACATGAATGAAAACCATCAAGATATTTTTATTATTTCACCCGCAAACATCCGGATACTTATCAGTTTAAACGGAATTTACCAGATAATATTGAGTATTGTTTAATAACCTTCAGATTCATTGAGATAAGAAGGTCAGTACAGAGCCTTATCGACCCCTTTGAAATGTACTCCTTCTATACAAGGTGCCCTCCCATAAACAAATCTTATATTTAAACGATAGCAATGTATCTTTAAAGGCCATCGATTACGCAATAAAGGGCAAAACTCATTCAATCGTTCAGGATTGAAGTTTAATAAAATGTACATATAAACATTTTAGTATTTAAATTGAGATTTCCAGACAAGATGTCTATCGTACTTTGGATATAATTACAATTGTTAATGAGCGTTGATAAGTATCTGTATGACATCTTTGGAATGCTTCCAATCGATTTATTTGATTATTTAACAATACCTCTGCTGAATGTCACAGAAAACATTGACAAGTTAATTGTTTTTGTGTGATCATTACATTCTGATTAAAATGGTCCTGTACAATGACAACTGTTGCCAAATCTACAATTATAGACTATGTACTATGATAATGTTTCGACAAAGTGATATTGTTGTTTATTTAAGGTCACATAATCCCACTGAAGGAACAATAACACCGTTAGTTATTGTAGACTACCCTATGGCACCAGGTACCTGGACAAGATGTGTTTCGAATCTGTATTTTGTGATTTTCATGACAAAATAGCCATTTTCAAGGACATTGTGACATCTATCGTACTTTGGATATAACTACAATTGGTAATGATCGTTGATAAGTATCTGTATGACATCTTTGGAATGCTTCCAATCGATTTATTTGATTATTTAACGATACCTCTACAGACTGTCACAGAAAACATTAACAAGTTTATTATTTTTGTGTGATCATTACATTCTGATTAAAATGGTTCTGACTTAGAACAACATGGCCGAAAAAATTCTTTGAGGATTAATGGATTGGCGGACCCTTCTGATTCTGAAACTGTCGAGGAATGTGTTCAGAAAGTGGTGACGTTTGTGAACGATAAGCTGCATGTTGAGCTGAGTGATAGTGATATCGATATAGCTCACAGACTGGGAAGATTCAACAGAGACAGACCTAGGAACACTATTGTAAAATTTGTTCGCCGTCGTAAGAGGAATGAAGTGATCAGAGCCCGGACCAAGTTGAAAAGAACCGGGTTTACTGTTTTTGAGGACCTTACCAGGGCCAATCAACGAATACTTAAGGAAGCCTACAAACTTTCCTGTGTGAAAAACACTTATAGCATGGATGGTAAACTTTTTGCTGTACTCACCAATGGAAAAAAGAGGAAACTTTTATTGGACACGCCACTTACAGAGGATTACCTTCACCAAAACTCCAATGTTTATTAATCGAACCATGTTGCCCTACGTGACTGCAAACTTACGTCTTACATTTTTTACTGCATGTTATCTGTCTAAATTTTATGTACTTATTGTGGCTTTTTTTCAAATGTACTCAATACATACACTCAGAAATAAAATCTGTTGCTGGATTGCACAGTGCCCTTCTTTGATACCGATTCGCTGTTCTGAACCATTTTCTTTCTATGTGTATGATAATGGGTAATTCGTACATGTGTCACAGAATAGCGATCGGTATCTTTTATTCAAAGGTCTAAAGACTCCAACTTTTAGGGGCATACAAATCATATATGTGTTGTGAACTTTCGGTAACGTGACTGGGCACGGCGGTGCCACCAGGAACTTGTTTTCCTGGCTTATACCGAAAATTAGGACTTTGTTGGAATTCTTTTATTTCCTTTGTCTTGTGTGTTAGTGTATCGGATAATAGTGTGTTCAGTATACATGTGTTGTGTTTATGTGATTTTCTGGGATTTAAACATTTCCGTAATACAAGGTAAGAATTTAAGGCTATTAATTTTTATTTATTTAATTTTTTTTTTTTTTTAATATTTTTTCAGTCATTTCAGATAATTAAAAAGTGTATGGTATTATAAGTGTTTTAACTTAGAATTATTTCGTACAGTTATTCTTGCTTGTTTGCCTCGTTTTATTTAATTTTCTTTTATTCTTTATATCTACATAGTTCTCAGTCCGAGGTATACGTAAAAGTCAGTTTCTCCGAGTTCCGGATCTTGGGCCCGGTATTCTAGTCGAAGTGTAGTAACTACTTTCGATGTAATAATTACCTGTAGCTAGCTATTCATATGCTGTTGGTATGTTGGAGGAAATTAATGATATATATATTTATCTACGCTAGTACCTTATATGCCGAATGCACGGGCGTAGATATACAGATCTACAGACGTCAGTGTCTCCGAGTTTCGGATCTCGGACCCGTTTCTCTATTCGAAGCTTAGTGTACTACTTCAGGTATAATTTACTACTTGCAGCTGTCTCTGCGTTTGCTGTCGATATGTTGGTGATAACTAGTGGTACATTTCTCGTGTATTATATCTATATTTATTATGAATTTTAATGTTACAATGAAACATATAGCGAAGCTAATTGTGGTCTTAGTCCTAATATGATAGGCCCTGAAATACATGTTTTTATTTGACAAATCCACATTTTTTGGCCGATTCTCTTAAAATTTGACATACTTGTTGACAGTTATATTTGTGATTAGTTAGGAAAGCTATTTTTCAAATTTAACATGAATTTAACTTCAAATTAAATTTTAAAATGATTTTTTATGTTATTTTTTTAGAATTTTTTTTATTATTTTTGTATTGTTTTTTATTTAAATATTTGACATGGTCATGTATTCTATAGGGACTGATTGTTAGATTTGAAAATTTAAAACATATTTATTTTAATTTTTTTAATTGATTTGAGGGTATTAGCTATTGTATCCAGAGACACAACATTCCCGACTACCGCCACGGGGAGGCTCCCTCTTTAGGTAGTCATATATATTTGTATATGTAACTTTTTTGTTGTTGTTACACATTTGTTTTTGAATTTTGAATTCAATGTCTTATTTTCAGGTTTCCCACTGTATCTTAAACAGTTTGTTTTGGCTTCTCAACACAGATGATCCTGAAGCTGATTGTCTCCCCTGCATTTGCTGGATCTAGCTGTCCTCTCCTGTAGTTAGACTTCCGAGCAGACTTGGACCTCTCGCATGATCTTGGTGCTGTTCTACTGGTAGCGATAGAGTTCTCTTTTTCATTTTAGGTTTATACTTTGCTGTATAGTTCTCTGAGCTAAGTTGAACCAGCTTATGCTTCACTTCCCTCCACCCCTCTTCTCTGCCTATGGGTGGACAGCATAACAGTAATTGTAAACAAGTGCTGGCTAGTGTGTCTATTGGTGGTCACTCACTGTGGTTGGTCACTGCAAGTCTTTATTGTTGCATTTAGATTATTTCATGTCCTTATGAGACCTGATTAATGCTTTGAAACAGTTATGATATCAGTCTGATAACAAAATTAAAATATTTTGAAGCAAAATTTTAAATTCTTTAAAAATTAAAGTTAAAATTTGAAATTGGGAGCAAACTATATATAGTTATATGCAGTGAATATCAAAGTTTCTAAACCAGTTTACAGAATTGAAATATCTCAATTATTGAAAAAACTGTTTCATTTTATCTATCACATGATATCAGAAATATACATAGTAGCTGTGTGTAGAATTGTGTCTTGATTTTCAGTGTCAATAGGGTGTTTTTAGATCTCTGTAATTCCTGTTTTATGTGTCATAGAGTAATTCTGTTTTCACAGCATGATTTCAAATAGCTCAAAGTTTATGAAAATAATTATTTTAAGTTTTTGACAAAAATAGTGTCCTATAATAGGACTAAGACCACAATTAAGTACTTCCGGGTTCAGGCCCCACGAATGAAGTCCCCTCAAAAATGTATGTATCTCAGGAAAACCAATCAAATGCCTCTTTGAACTTGATTTCTGTTGATGAATTTAATGTGGATTTATAGCAGAGATGTCAATCTATGTTTTGTGATGTAAAATAATAATATTGATCATTTATTATGTGCTCCAGGACCCTGTGTGATGAGTCCTGATTTGACCTCTACCCCTGACCCGGATGTATATAATCCACGTTGGTGACACATTTTGACAGCTATCTCCAGAAAATGCCCAACATGCTGGGTTGAAACTTTTATATTTTGCTTCTCAGATGTTGGTCTTGGCCAGGTGAGATGGAAAGTTGCATATGAGATGTTGGGAATTTATTATGAATTTTAATGTTACAATGAAACATATAGCGAAGCTAATTGTGGTCTTAGTCCAGCTGGCTCATGTGTATGCTGTAGGTATGTTTGAATTAGTGTATCGGTTAACAGTGTTCTTTAGCATTTTGACCTAGTTTATGTCTTTTAACGTTATTTTCTTCTTTTTGTCTATCTATTCTCTTTGCCTTCCCTTTATCTCCTTGGGATGGTACTTGTACGTTTACATTTGGATCAGTTATGCTAAGGTTCTGACGTAGATAACGACATCTCAGTTATATCGGCAAACTGTCGTGGCTTAGGGGATATATCTAAACGTAGAGACCTTTTGGCTATATCTTAGCATCGTCCCATTTGGGACGATTCCAACCAGACGTTGGAAAAAAACACAATACTGCATTTTTTTTTCTTTCGGAACACCTCGGGAATTTTACACATGGTTTTATGAATGTTTGAAGGGGAATAACTCCTCCGTTCTAATATGAATTGCTTTGATAGTCCAACTGACTGACGCAATGAAACTCGAAAGAATATTCCATAAAGCCGGGGGTAAATTGAAGTATTTATTCAGTTCCAGTGTAGACTGATCAGTTTATGCAAACCTGTCGCCCCTCCACTGATTTCCATCAATAAAAATTAAACTGATAATTGACACGTCACGTCACGTGACCAACCACTTGACAACTGCTATACCTATGGTTTGTCGTGTCCTGTGAGGAGGCTTGTACAACACCAGTAAAGCATGCTTTTTGCAAATTGTTGTGTTGCACGGGTATCTGCTTGCCCAACCGGTTAAATACATGTAAATGCATGTACGAGTTTTACACTGAACTTTATTCACCTTTTGGATATGAAGACAGAAAAAAATTGTTGCAAGTAATGTTAATTGTTTATTTAGAAACATAATAAATGCCCATGGACCAGTTATCTTGTCTTTCTTTTTCTTCTTCGTATTTTGGACTCTAGAACCAACATATGTTGTACTAAATGTTAGTCGTCGGCGAAATAAACGATTCAATTTGCAATAATTTCTAAACGCTTTTAGACGGCTATATGTAGCTGTGGTATATGGAACTCTTAATTGTTATATTTATAATTATATATATGACGCATGCCATATATACAAATATTGAATATAACGGGCGCGGATCCAGGAATTTGAAAAAAGGGGAGGGGTTCCAGTAATTTAGTGCCAAAATTTCAGAAAATGAAATGATTATAGTAGCAAATTTTACAATCTTTCTGGCATAGTTGGGTTGTTTTTTTTACGGGATATATATATATACTACTCCGACCATTGTTCCACTAAAAATATCGTCATTTCTTTAAGTTTCCCCAGAAAATTATTCCTTGCCCCTTTCTTTCTTGTCTATATCCCCAAAGAAAACCCTTTCAGAGTGTAAAGTAAAGGAATAAACGTTAAGAAATTAATAATTATATTGTAGTATAGAAAGATCGGCGCTCTATATATACTACTCCGACCATTGTCCCACTAAAATATCGTCATTTATGTAGCCTATGTTCTACCCAATGTTTCTTTAAATCATCACGAATTTCTGTACATTTTTACGATTTTAGTGAACATTTCAATGATCCTTAAAAACCAATAAGGTACACGCGAGTTTCATTTCGTCAATACTCGTACTGTTGCGTTTTTAATTCTTAAGAACGGATGAGTTGCTTCCCTTCAAACATCTATAAAATGATATGGAATACATCCGAGGCGTTCCGAAAGGATATAAAATAAGGGTAAAATTAGGTATTTTACGTGTGGTTGCAACGATCCCATTTGGGACGATGCTAAGATATAGCCGACCTTTTTTCATATTTCAGGGAATTGAAAACTAATATCATATGTTTACAAGATACACATTTTACTGAAGAAAATGAGAATATTATCAGAAATGAGTGGGGCTTTCAATGTTATTTCAATTCATTTAGATCCAATTCCAGGGGTGTAGCTATTCTATTTAGGAACAATTTTGAATTTAAGGTACTTAGAGAGAGGAAGGATGGAAAGCCCGGCGGTAATTTTTTAGCCATTGAAATTCAAATAGATACTCATAAAATCACTCTCATTAACTTGTATGGTCCTAATGAAGACAATCCAGAATTTTACAATACTGTTTCTGAAATTGTCGAGGATTTTGGTAATACGTTTGTAATTATTTGTGGCGACTTTAATTTAGCTATCTCAATAGAAAACATGTGTATTTCAATGCTTCAACGCTTCAACGCTTTCATTCATTTCTTCGTATTTCTCATCAGTCTTCTGTTCCTACAATTCGAATAGTTTTTGTTTAAAACTGTGTTGTCTGTTTCTTATTGAAATCAAACAACTTATTTTTTTATTTTGAAGTACAATATATTGGGTTTTTTTTTCGGTAGTGTCAATTGAAATATGTATAACTGAATTTAAAACACATAAATGCAGTTGGTTTTGGTAGCTTTAAGGGGAATAATTTTATCTGATGTTTAGTGCGAGACAATAATATGAGTTACCTGGTCAACTTGCGTTAAATACAAAAAAAGTGTTTTTAAGGAAACACATTTCGTTACAGTATTCTCACTGAAGAAAGGGAATGTGTAGTTATTATGGCAATAATTTCAAACAAAAACAATAGTTGACACATTTGCGTTAGGATTACCTAACCGCTCCCAAGAGCTCCAAAATCGTGTTTACACACTGACAATCTATTATCTTAAATGGCGTTTTAAATGTTTAATGAGCGTTGTGTCGATATGATAGTAACCACGAGAGAAAAGTAAGGTTATAAGATAAAAGATGTGTTAATCACGAAATCTAGATGTGACTAGATATGTCACTGTTTATAGAGATATATGTGACTAGATATGTCAATCATTTATACAGATATATGTGACTAGATACGTCACTGTTTATACAGATATATGTGACTAGATACGTCAATATTTATACAGATATATGTGACTAGATATGTCAATATTTATACAAATATATGTGACTTGATATGTCAATGTCTATACAGTTATATGTGACTAGATACGTCAATATTTATACAGATATATGTGACTAGATATATCACTGTTTATACAGATATATGTGACTTGATATGTCAATGTCTATACAGTTATATGTGACTAGATACGTCAATATTTATACAGATATATGTGACTAGATATATCACTGTTTATACAGATATATGTGACTTGATATGTCAATGTCTATACAGTTATATGTGACTAGATACGTCAATATTTATACAAATATATGTGACCAGATACGTCAATGTTTATACAGATATATGTGACTAGATATGTCAATGATTATACAGATATATGTGACTTGATATGTCAATGTTTATACAGTTATATGTGACTAGATACGTCACTGTTTAAAGAGATGTATGTGACTAGATACGTCAATATTTATACAAATATATGTGACTAGATATGTCACTGTTTATACTGTTATATCTGACTTGATATGTCAATGTTTATACAGTTATATGTGACTAGATACGTCAATATTTATACAAATATATGTGACTAGATACGTCAATATTTATACAAATATATGTGACTAGATATGTCAATATTTATACAAATATATGTGACTAGATACGTCAATATTTATACAAATATATGTGACTAGATACGTCAATATTTATACAAATATATGTGACTAGATACGTCAATATTTATACAGATATATGTGACTAGATACGTCAATATTTATACAAATATATGTGACTAGATATGTCACTGTTTATACAGTTATATCTGACTTGATATGTCAATGTTTATACAGTTATATGTGACTAGATACGTCAATATTTATACAGATATATGTGACTAGATACGTCAATATTAATACAGATATATGTGACTAGATACGCCAATATTTATACAGATATATGTGACTAGATATGTCAATCATTTATACAGTTATATGTGACTTGACATGTCACTGTTTATACAGATATATGTGACTAGATATGTCAATATTTATACAAATATATGTGACTTGATATGTCAATGTTTATACAGATAATTGTGACTAGATATATCAATCATTTATCAAGATATAGGTGACTAGATATATCAATCATTTATCCAGATATATGTGACTAGATATGTCAATCATTTATACAGGTAAATGTGACGCGATATGTCAATCATTTTTTACATATATATTTGACGCGATATGTCACACCAAATTACGTTCATTTAACAAAATAAGGTGTACGGGTTTTTGTTTTTTATTCATCATATTCATAGCCATGTTCAATATCGATATAGTTGGCATTATCTTTTGTCACATTTGTCCATTTGTTCTTAAGTATAATTTGATATTTCAGAAAGGTATTTGAATGATGTTTACGTCTGGACTAACTAGATTGGGGTCACCTGAAATGACAACAACGAATGGTACTAATATATTGACTAAATATGTAATATATTCTGATATAGATAGCTTCCATTTACAGAAGAGTGATAAAATCATTATCATCAAATATGGCTCAAATTATTGAATATTGACAATTACGCTTTCAAGTCATATCAAATGTATGATAATCCTGTGGAAGCTAACCCTAAAGAAACCTTCTTGAAAATTAATTCTATTTATCAGGACAATCAAGAGTTCGGTGTATTTTCAGAAAATGATTCCCTGTTTTACCAGAAGATAGGAAATACTTTTGAGCACGTTATATCAACAAGATTGTTGATTGGTATGAACGGTAGTATTGTCCTATCAAGTCACTGACTTTTGAATATAATATGTCCTTACAAAGTTCAAGCTACAAGTACATAGATATACATATATATCATAGTATCCCAAGGGCGAAAAGATATGTATATTATGTAATAGAAGTAAAAGAAGATTAAACATAATTTGTACATGTATGCTCCGCTTACTCAGTAACATCAATGTAGAAATATGAAGCCGTATTTCAACCGGCAGTCCTCTGTATAGCCGACAACTTTTAAATTGTAAGTAGGAAATCCAATGTGATTCACTAATTAAATATGAACGTTTGAAATTCCATTGGTTTTTTTTCTGTGCCATCAACATTTGGTATTCTGTTTTTATAAACATATTGCATGTATAGGAATAAGTCATAATTGTTTCGGTTGAAATTTTAGGTATCTTACAAAAAAATAGAGAAAACAAGTTTTGATAATGATGATGATGATGATGATGATGACGACGACGACGACGACGACGACGATGATGATGATGATGACCTAATTATATGTGTGATGATGATATTGATTTTGTATCACTTTGTGAAGTAATTATTTGTCAGTGCATGTGATTGAATGTATAGCATGGAAATGGTGATATACTAAGTGTGGATGGATGATGATGATGATGATGATGATGATGATGATGATGATGACGACGATGACGACGATGATGATGATGCCGACGACGACGATGATGATGATGATGATGATGATAAAAAAATTAGGATACCATTGTCCTCCCTAATGATGATTGCTTATCAAGTCCAAAAATATTCAACCGTTCTGACTTCCGGTTGGTATTCTTTTCAAATATTTTACAAATGAACAAGAGTTAGATAAAATTTAAACCAGTCAAGCTAAAATTAAACTAAAATGGGGTATAACGTCTATTGTTACTGAATCATTTAAAAATATTGGCAGTTTACATTACTGGTTTATTTGTTTAATAAACAAACATGTTTTTTAGCAATTCGTCCGCGAAGTTTCACGTAAGCGGTGACCAATTCATTATTGTGCGTATAATTAAGATATCGTGCCTTAAATACCTATATCATTTTATATATGTATATAAATAGGTATATGTAAACTAATAGATAAGTGACGTGATTGTTGTAAACATATGTCAAGTAGATATGGCTTGTTATGGGTAATACACATATAGATAAAAATTACGCTAAACCCCCTCAGAACATATCTGAAGGATTAAGGATATTTTAAACCTTTAATTATGTATTATTACATTAGAAAGTGTAACACGACCAACGTCGGTTAAGTAAGTCGTTACATATAACTATTTTGACTTTTAAAGTACAGCATAACACGACACGATTTTACATGAATGAAAACCATCAAGATATTTTTATTATTTCTCCCGCAAACATCCGGATACTTATCAGTTTAAACGGAATTTACCAGATAATATTGAATATTGTTTGATAACCTTCAGACTCATTGAGATAAGAAGGTCAGTACAGAGCCTTATCGACCCCTTTGAAATGTACTCCTTCTATACAAGGTGCCCTCCCATAAACAAATCTTATATTTAAACGATAGCAATGTACCTTTAAAGGCCATCGATTACGCAATAAAGGGCAAAACTCATTCAATCGTTCTGGATTGAAGTTTAATAAAATGTACATATAAACATTTTAGTATTTAAATTGAGATTTCCAGACAAGATGTCTATCGTACTTTGGATATAACTACAATTGGTAATGAGCGTTGATAAGTATCTGTATGACATCTTTGGAATGCTTCCAATCGATTTATTTGATTATTTAACAATACCTCTGCTGAATGTCACAGAAAACATTGACAAGTTAATTGTTTTTGTGTGATCATTACATTCTGATTAAAATGGTCCTGTACAATGACAACTGTTGCCAAATCTACAATTATAGACTATGTACTATGATAATGTTTCGACAAAGTGATAATGTTGTACTTATTTAAGGTCACATAATCCCACTGAAGGAACAATAACACCGTTAGTTATTGTAGACTACCCTATGGCACCAGGTACCTGGACAAGATGTGTTTCGAATCTGTATTTTGTGATTTTCATGACAACATAGCCATTTTCAAAGACATGGTGACATCTTCTCTGTATAAAGGGAATACAATTACCCTATTCAACTAATGGATTTACTGATGACTTGCATCATATACATAACACAGAAAAATCCAGAGTAAATATTTAAATTTATTGAAATAAATACAAAAAAGCTTCAGGGTGAAGGAAAACAGAGTATCTCATTCATGAGGGTTTAAGTGTTTATCGTAAGATCACAAATGCTATCTACAATGAGTTTTAAAATAGAAACTAGAGGCATTCTGTTATAGTACAAAATAGGCATTGACATGATGGTATGGTTATATGGGATGGTAAAATCAATAAAATCAGTAGAAAGACCTGGTGTCAAATTGTTTGCCAGCAAATTAGTAAATTAAAAAATAGATATATAGCCTGATAGATATTTATTGAAGCTAATTTCTATACACTGAAAACATCTTTCTATCACAGATTTCACCAAAATATATGGACGTGTTCGCTAGGTTAAAATAAAATTGAATAAAAACTCCCCAGCTCCCATTGAAGCTGATCATTTTCCAAAGATGTCGTCGACATACGAGCGTACATGTTCATATATCCCAAAAAATAAATTGAGAGTGATTGTCAATTTGATAAATGACTTAAATGTCCAGAATAAAATTGGTTGCCTTGAATGATAACAAAATATATTTTGTTAAATTATTACATAATCATGCACGACCTCAATTATGAAAGATTAAAAAGATTTCGCAAAAAGAAGGCAAGGCAAACAAGGCAATGCCGTAGCATATAGTTTGACAGTTTGCATCAAGCAAATCTATACAATTTCAATCAACAAAATCAAAACACCAAAAAAGTGGCAATCAAAAGGGATACGCCATCACAATTAAAAGCAGAACGAGGAGGGGGTAGTGGTGGCAATAAAGGTAATTTCTATGAATTGAAAACATCTTTCTATCACAGATTTCACAAAAATATATGGACGTGGTCGCCAGGTTAAAATAAAATTGAATAAAACTTCACAAGTTCCAATTGAATAATAATAATAATAATAATGATAATGGTCTTTATTTATACTTGATAACATGTTGAGCTTAAAAGCTCGTCTTACACATGGTCAAGATAAGTAATGAAATATACAATGTTTACAACATATAAAAGAATAATACTAAAACATATGATATAAAATACAACATAATTTTGGAGCTGTTATTAAATGTAAAAGATAAAAGTACAACTACGGCAAGATTACAGACTACTCCATAAAAAGTTCTCTACTGCTTTCTTAAAAGATAAAAGTGTTGAACAGTTTCTCACATAACTTGGTAAAAGATTCCATGTATGAGCTCCTTGATATTTAAAAGACTTTTTGAAAGTATTTGTATGGTGAGATGGTAAGTAAAAAACATTTGTGGTTGATAATCTGGTAGACCTACAATGGACATCAGATATGCTAGTAAAACAATTTAAATTTTGTGGAGCTAGATCGTTAAGTATCTTGTACATAAAAACAGACTGACTATATAAAATCCTTTTGCTAAAAGGCAGCCATCTTAGTAATTTAAACATGTCATTAGATGGAGTTAAAAAGCTGATCATTTTCCAAAGATGTCGTCGACATACGAGCGTACATGTTCATATATAACAAAAAAAGACTAAATTGACAGAGATTGTCAACTTGATAAATGACTTAAATGTCCAGAATAAAATGTGTGTGTATCATCAGACACATGCTAAGTGAGAGAATATGATTATTCCATACTGAAGCCAGATACTTTGAAACATCACTGTTGGTGATAAAAAGTAACATGCAACTAAATTTTAGAGCCTAGAGAGCCGTACATACATATGAGAAGCTGTTAACATATGTTTCTAAGTAAATCTTTCTGGTATGTTTCTGAGTGAAGCTTTCTGATATGTTTCTGAGTGAAGCTTTCTGATATGTTTCTAAGTAAATCTTTCTGATCTGTTTCTGAGTGAATCTTTCTTATATCGTAATGTCATAGACCATGTCTAATCCATCTTTCAAACTTCGAGTCAATACCGGTTCTCTAGAGAGACCTTCGGGAATTGCTCCCTTTTGTTTTATGTCGATACCTCTTGATACAATAGAGAGCAACTTAACAGCTTTGTTGTCTATGTCTTTCGGATCATAGAAGAATACGATGGCTCCACTATCACCATGTCGCGCAAAGACTGGGTGGTCCGTGTTTCCGCATATAACAATGCCTTCCTCTCTACATACCTTGGCGTCACCAGAGTATACAACTCCTGAAGTAGCTTTTGTTTCTGCTCCTATTTTATGTACCGGCCAGTTTTGTAATTCATCGCCCCGATATACAGATGCCTCGCAAACTTCTCCATTTTCGTTTTGAAAACTTTTCACACAACGAGAACTCTCATTCTCATTTACGTCTATGATAGCAATGTCTACATTTTCTAGATCATGACTTTCTGCGCACGTTCCAAACTCTTGCGAATTGTCTATTTGGATTCGCTGTCCCGTTTGAACAAAATGTCCCGCGGTGATTGCAACCAATCCTGTGCTATTTCGTCTGCCAAAACAGCCAAGGGTTGCCGAAGAGGTCGTTTCTGGGTTAGTGAGACTATCACCTCGAGCTGTTAGGTTTGATGTCTTTATTGATTCTACCCATAAGATCTCAGATTGATCATCTAGATACTTGCTCAAGCACTTTTTGATACGACTCGCAATTTTCTTTCTGTCAGTATGTTCTTTAGGCTCGGCTACTAATAACAGGATCCCGTCAGTTGTGTTGCAAAAGCCCCGGACACCACATCCCTGCAGACTAAACAAAAGTCCAGAATCACTGAGATATTCATTATAGAAGTAAACTAATGTAGAAACGAGTAAAAAAAGGTAAAAGCAAAGCCTATTACAAAGAAAGATTTTTTTTTTGCATAATTTACTATTTATTAGCATTTTCTATTTTTTTTTCAATTATATGAAGTATTAAGATTCTCTCTGAGTTAACAATGGACTATTTTATGAAAATACTAATTTCTTGGAATACCCATTCAAATCTACGTTCTTATTTTAGAATTACTGATTCCCCAGTTATTTATATTCCCAATAGTATCAAATGTTAAAGAGGTTAATGTTGGCAATGATGAGAAAATAATAGAAACTTTGAAAAGTGATTAGACGTGTTTTTTTTAATGTAAACTTTATTTACTTAACAACCATTGTGAAACAAGTTATCAGCTTATATATAATAATCACTCTTGTTGGCTTTGATGGCAGCATTCGAGGGACTGTGGGAGGAAATCGGAGAACCTGAAGAACAACAAAATGGTCGGGCAGGTGACCCCATAAATTTCACGTTTGAACTGGGAATCAAAACTGTGAGACTAAGTGAAAGGCGAATGTGTTAGCAACGTGCAACCCGACCACTCATGTTAACGCAAAACACAACAAATCAATACGTAAAAAAAATATGTATTAATATTTTTAGGAAATGAAAATTTTGAAATTTGAAACGTTTTCAAAGTATTATCCAATTAATGAAGCTATACTAAATAATTCATCCATCTACCTTTTGTCTTGTAGTCCCTCTTTGATATTTCGAGAGGAGGGAAACTGGAACTTGTTGTGGTGCATTCTGAAATTGAATATCATAAATGTTTTCATTGAGAATATTTTGACATATTGGCAGCTAAAACATGTAAAATACAAAGTAGTTAACAGAATTTACAAAAGTCGTAAATTTTAGTTGCACCATCAGAGGAAAACATCAGAGGGGGGCAAGGGATAAGCAAATATATATCATAAGTGCTACGGTGATGCCAGGTTTTACTTTGTAATAATCTTGGAAGGAGGATTTGCACAATCTTCAGGAGAACTACATCATTAGCATTGAAGTGATCTTAAGAAAATCAATATTGCATGTGGTGATTAATAGACTTACGGCTGATCGTCGGATGTGCGGAGGGCAGAGATGCCGTGTTCCGGTAGTTTTCTCACAAGAAGAGAACGTATCTCTAAATTTATCGTCCCCAACTGATCTCGTTGTTGTTCCACGTTTCTTGCGATGAGGGATTGGACATATTTGTAGGCCCGTTCAGCGTAAGCAAATATTTCTTTTTCAAACGAAATTGTCAGGAATCTTTTAACATCGGAATGCTTTTTCAAGTTTTCAACTGTTTCTGTAAGATTAAGTACTTCATCCTGCTCAGGAATCTGTTGACAAAATAGAAGCAATTCAACAAAGTGTATTATAATAACATGTTTTAACGTGAAGTGATTCGTTTTGAACTTTTATATTATGTCACGATGCATCGATAATAAGGTTTCTACATACGAAGTAAAACACTGTACCCGGTTTATCTTTTACGAACATTCAGTCGGTAATAGAAGGTGTTTTTTTTTGTTTTTTGTTTTAATTAAGAATATTCATCATACAGCTGTTTCCTTCTAACACGACTGCTGACTGTTGAAATAAAATATGTACCTTGATAGGAATGTCCTCTGTCGGAAAAAGGCTTATCCATCTCGTCTTTTCATTCTCCTTCTTTTGTCCTAATAATGAAATAGCAAAAAGAGCTACCTTTATGGCCGATGCAGTACTGGTGAATTGTCAAATTTTCAAGGCAGTTCACTTTGTCAAAACACGAATATAAACAACTAACATTTCAGATATATATATATACATATATATATATATAAGAAATTGAAATCTGTCCTTGCGAAGGTGAATGTATAAAAAATAACAAAAAACAGACTTTGCCGCAAGGCCTTTCTGCCCCCTCAGGCTTCTTCAGGCGGACTGAACTTTTGTTTATTTGTACATTTGTACGTTGCTTAGATATGTATGACGTCATCAATTGTGATGACGTTAACAATAGCGTGAAGTAATAAACAAGGTCGGAACAGATGGAATACTGTACATTCAATAAACTTATTCTGCATTTAAGTTTGGTTTTAGCATTTTGATAAACATTTTTTCTTTTAACTCTCTTGTAACTGCATCGTCACTATTTAACTTGTAGATAGGTAAAACATAAAAATCATTCCCAGAACACTGGTGAATATGTTTGCTTACCTTTAAAAATCTCAAGTCATCATCTTTAATTTACTGCCTATGTACATTCATACGCAATCTTAATTCGCACCCAGTTTGGCCAACATAAAATTCACCACATGATTTGCATATTATAGTGTAAATAACGTTTTTTAGAATTACATGACTCAAAAATAGAAATAAGATCTAATATTACATGTAATTTCTTATATATATATATATATATATATATAATGTTCATTTTACTGTCCATTGGCCATTATAACAAAGTAAAACGTTTTACCTTTTGTAACATCCGTTATCTTCTCGCCATCATTTAGGTTATCAAGCGCCCTGGCTGTGGGCACCAACGCTTTAAACGAGACATCTTTAGATGTGATGATACTTGGCTCACGTAGATCTGTGTTTTGCAGTCCTTTGCATATCCTTTGTGCAATTGTTGCGTTGTAATCCAGTCGTTCGTAGTCTTTTCTTAGCACGACATACTTCACGACTCTGTAGTCTATATATAAACAAGAAACCATAATGGTCTTTTTGGATATCCATATTCATCAAGGTTAAAAACTCTCTAATATTTAGACTGTGATTAAAAATTGAGAATTTTGCTCGACAAAAGTTATTTTATGGTTATCTAGTTTGGGGTACGATATAACTACTTCGATTCAGGAAAATATGCTAGTGATCTTTTCCCCAACAAAGTGGGTTACTGCTGGGCCTAAAACCAGAACTTTTGGTAGGACTTCAGGCATAATTGGCGCATTTGATAAGTTAAAATTTTATCACATGATACCCTCTTGATACTATAGAGGATCTTTGATATTTCTTAAAGGCAAGCTGACAACCCTAGTATAGCGCTTCGAAATTTAAGCAGAGCTTAGAGAGGCTTTCACAAATATCCCTAAACGGCCACTATCAGGATATTCTCTTGGGATGTTTACAATATGAGCGAATCCTTGTCAGGGGAAATAACTCTTTGGTGAACCAAAAGGACGTAAACTTTAATTGGAAATTTGGGAATGGTTTTTCCAGCAAAGCAGGGAATATTCAATACAATATACATTTGATTTTGATATTTATTATCATTTTGTGAAGTTTTTTTTCCTTTTATAACATATACCGTATGTCGGCGCAATCTTAATATTACGGGGCCGTGAAATGTTGTTAGTGGATCTTTACTTGAAAGATGTCGTGTACAATGAAATGTTTTTAACATATGATAATGCACGAAAGTAGAAGTAGTGAGTTACATGACCAGAAATAGAAAGACAGTAAAATTGTCTTGAGATGTTGGCAAGAAATTAAACCTGTCTTGTGCTATAAAATCAAGTTGATTTCGTTGAGTGACTATAGCTAAGCAGTGATTATGTACATGTAATAGACCGTTATATCATTTCCATGCTTGTTGGATTAAATGTCCTAAAAGAAATAAGAGCAAAAATCAAACATTGACTACTGATTTCATTTCAAAAGAGCATGTTTTAAAAGTCCTACCAGTCGGAGATCTCCTGTACACACACATATGTTTGCAATGCTTGTTTGATTACTAATCTATACCTGAAAATCTAATCTGGTGTCAGATAGAATTTGACTGTGTTGTTTAACACTGGCATTGGATATAGTGCTCTTAGCACAGCGAAATCTGCAATATCGTCAATCATCTGGGTAACGATTATATTGCCAACAGTCCGCGTATTAAGTGGTTTATTTGATACTGATATAAGTCAGTTAATTATCACACGGTCATTACCAAAATGTTGACATCCCCATTGAGGCAATATACCCAACTACGTACAAAGTAAAATATTCAAGTTTTGTATTCTATTGAATTTTCAGTTCATATCTCGCACACAGCCGGCATTGCTTTATTAACAATAACGGTCATCATTGTGAGGAATGGAACACTATGGGAAAGTAATAGATACTATTTCAATCTAATATTTAATGTGCAATTTCGGATTTAATTCAATCGCAAAAATAACTGATGTTTATCATTGCAGGACATATACACAGCACCGAGAAAAAAAGTGATATATTCATGTAGTAATAACTTAAGTGATCGACTATAACAGACTTGGTAATTATTGAGGTTGTCTCGAGACATGTTGGTCTCAAATTAAAATCCACCCTAAAAAGACAATTTAATAAAACGATGAACATTAACCTGCTTATCTTTATGCCAAATGGAGATCTTCAGTAACAAATCTTGTTTAAAGATTTTGTTTTTGTTAATGTCCATTTTGTTGATGCTACTCGTTAGTTATAAGAGTGATTCTGGTATGATCGAACTATTCATCGACTGACGAAGAAAACGAAATTACATGGAGCGGATCATACCACACTTTCAACTCAAGTACCTCAGATACTGCAATCGGGGTAATCTTTCGTAAGGAAAACATTAACTTGTTCTAGAAATGTAGAATTTTGTTTTGACGGTCATATCGGATTTCAAATGCAATGATTTTGTACGGACATTACCCGTTCTTGAAATGTTTTCAATATGTTTTTGAATCGCTGTTATAACGGTTATTTAACTTATCGGAACACGTATCAGATGTTAAATCAAGGAATGATTAATTCACAACCAGTAAAAAGATGTACTTACCTGGTCGAGATCGTTTGACTCTTGATGCGACATTTCCAACATATGACCGTTTTTGGAGTGGCTAGATTGAAAAGAAGGACCTCTTTTGTTATGGCTATTTTATATTTCGTATCAACTAGCTATTATAACTATCTTAACTTTGAATGAAAGCTGTTTGGACTTTTATATCCTCGTAACAGCAATGATATCAAATATTTTACTCCATCATAATTGAAATCGTTTGTTCGACGCCGATTCTCGATCCCTTTCAGTGTCGGTACGTTTTTCAACAACGATCATACTTGTCAGTAGAAACATAAAGACAAGGGGTAATATACAGGGATGTGTTATTCAGTTTCCTAGCTTTTGTAAGAACGGGACAGATAAATATAACGTGAGCTTATCAAGTGATGCTGATTTCCTACCAGTGTAGATTTAGATCATGAAGCATTATTTACAATTCCACACCTGACCACTCCCCCAGTATGAAACCCCTCCGCTGAGTGACAAGGGCTGTTCCAAGCACTATATACAAGTCTAGCCCATTCGCTCTTTGAGCTAATTGACAGGAACTTTATCAAGCACTATATACAAGTCATACCCAACCACTTTGTCAGCTGAGTGACAGGGGCTGTATCAGGCGCTCTTAATAGGTCAAACCCAATCGCTTTTTCAGCTGAGTTAATGGGACTGTATCAAGCAGTATATACAAGTCACTACCATCAGCTTTTCAGGTGATTGAGAGAGACTATAGCAGGCACTATATACAAGTCATACCCAACCGCATTTCAGTTGAGTGATTGTGACTGTATCAAACACTATATACGAGTAATACCACCCGCTTTTTCAGCTGAGTGACAGGGACTGTATCAAGGACTATACACAATTTACGCCAACTCGCGGTCTCAACTGAGTGACAGGGACTTTATCAAGCACTATACACAATTTACGACAACTCGCTGTCTCAACTGAGTGACAGGGACTGTATCAAGCACTATATACAAGTCACACTAACTGACTTTGTCAGCTGAGTGACAGGTTCATTATACATGCTTATTATTAAGATATATTACAAATATTGACAAAAACAATGACTATGTCTCTTGCTTAGATTATATCGCCTCTTTAGACACAAGGTGGAGCCATCAAGTTTATTACATTTTAGAATACTTCTATGGATTAACATACACCTGTACCACGGTAGGTACTTACAAAACATTATATGCTACTTCGAAAACCTTAACTATAATAATAATGAGAAGAGAATAGATAAATTAATTAAGGGTGCAAAATGTCCTTAAAGTATTAATGACAATGAAATACTCCACTATAAATATTTGCAACACAGGAGTGTTAACAGCCTGCAAGTTAGCATTTTGGGCGTAGATCTTACACAAATAAATAATTTAAATGTGTTTCATTCAAAAATATACTTTGAAGATTGCTTAACTCGTTTTACCAATCATATGTACTAAAGTAATCTATATTTTGGCTGATAACTATATCAAAATAGAAAGTAGGCTAGAATCATTTATTTTTATTCCTTCATCTCTGGAAAGTAAAGTCCAAATGTTATAAACCAGAGTCTCTTTGTAAACGAGACTTTTTAAAGGCTTTTAACACGCTCAACCCATGTGACCTTTACACCAGTTAGTAAGTTCACTTTGTGTTTAAATGCGTACTCAGGATGACATATGTCTACTCACAACTGTTTGAATCTAAAACATTAGATCATCACTCACCCTTAGATAATACGGCCTTGTCGGACTTTTGTCTCTGCCAGCATGACCTTTCTGTGAACGAAAAGTATATGTTATTAGAGAAGTTGTTTAAGAAAATGTTACTTATTTACAGTAAAAAGACCTATTGTTTTTGTTATGTTCTTACCCTTCTTATCATCATTCTTCTGCCATATTTTGGTGTATCTATCTTTTGATCAGTAAAGAAAATGCTTAATAATATTCAAGCCAGGTACGAAAGCTGATTGATAAGGTGTGAGCCACATATTGAAGGATTTGAATTTTGCCGTACATATTGTATCATTTTTCAACATAACTCAGTATTTACACAATTTTTTCTAGTGGCGTTTAAGGGCCTCAGTGGCACTTTTATATAACTCCTTTTCTTGGCTGTTCAGAAAGTCATACACTGCATGCATGACTTTTGGGTAAGGGTGTCTGAAATAGCTGTTTTCAGTTTTGGAAATAGATGAAAGTCTGATGGAGCGGGATCAAGTGAATAAGGCGTATACTGAATTTAAAGACACAATCGTGAATGGCAGCCATGGCAATGACAGATTCGTTCACCCAAACTATTACCCTAACCGATTTTGTCCAAAGTCGCTTGTCTTGTTTACAATTAAAGGGCTACCTCGTCGATATAAAATAACCAAATGAGACCAGTCCTAGAGTACACGGCCCAATACAGTCAGAGAATAGTAGGACTTAAAAAGAACATCCTTGAGTACGTCCTTCAATGCAAGGCTTTCGTTTGAAGAT
This sequence comes from Pecten maximus, assembly GCF_902652985.1. Lineage (NCBI taxonomy): Eukaryota > Metazoa > Mollusca > Bivalvia > Pectinida > Pectinidae > Pecten > Pecten maximus. The sequence continues at coordinate 56,802,951 of NC_047015.1, read as the reverse complement.
GTTTCATTAACATTTTCAAGCAAGTTAAAAATCCAATATGGCCGCTATAATGCCGTAGTGCAAAATCTTGAAATAGCCAAAACTCGAAAACAGTTTATTCTAGTTTTATGGAAATTGACGATAATGTTAGGTGCTTACCTTTTTCCGTGCGATGTTATTACAAAATGGTCAAATCAAGATCCTCGATATGCTATTTAGGAAAAAAAAAAGATAAATCTTTCCACAATAATTCCTGGATAGTCCTGACAAACTGTTGTTATTTTTCGGGTCGGTTCGAAACGCAAGATGGCCGCCATGACATTATAGCTTCAACTTCTAGGACAGGTATTATATGAAAACTATTGATTTTAAAGCTTTCATATAATATATTTGTAGAACTTATTGGGGCTACTATACGTTACTACAAAATGTCTTTAATGAAAAATAAAAACGCCATTACTCGCCAAAATCAAAATTGCTAGCACAATGATAAAGACAGCCGTGTGCTTACTAAAACAATAACTATTTATTAAAATAAACATACCGATGAAGTCGCTTTTAGTTGTATGTTTAAGGTTGGTGTCCTTGAGATGGGGGTACAAGAGACGCTTGAGCGAGTAATGACACCCACATATCCTGCCATTTGTCGAGCAACCTTCCTACCTTCAAAGATCAATATATAGGTTTTAATACAATAAACGTGTTCGAATTTGAGAATCATCATCATAAAAAGAAGTTTCATTGGCGACATATTTGTGTAAATATGTAATACATCGAGCAATATACAATTGTAGAACATGATATATTATTTTCACCAGGATATTAACTGTATGCAAAATCAAATTTGCTTAAGAGAGCCATATCATGCCGCAATGCAGACATTTTAACGCACATTCGCCATTCCGTATAGACCCCATCAGTATTAATAAAATTACTACATTTATGAAATAAATCAAACTGGTTAATTGCTTAATTAACTATTTCATTATGCTTGCTATTGACAAAAATAAGATCCATGCGAGATACGAATGTTAGATTGGAAGAATTATATTTGCTTCTATTATACGTGCGAGCGTTAAAGTTAATGATTGTTGACTGTAAGATGATATTATTGTTATTTCAAATCATACCTGCAGATTATGTAAACCGGAAGTGACGTAGAAGTGAGGGAGATTAAAACTGTATTGTGCGCAATGGTGCGTTCGATAGGGTATATAAGGCAGTTCCTCTGCATCGCTATCATTCTCGATCTTCCATTATCGAGCAGAATATCTTCGAGCAGACATTTATTTTTATTGTGGAAATTGCTTCATGAAGCTCATTGGTGAGTTTGGTCAAAATTTACAATGGATCTTTGATTCAGATCTTGAACAAATTTTGATGAAACATTATAACGTTTTAATTCATTTATTATCCAAATAGATATTAAATGTTCACGATATGGAACGGGCTCTAAATTCGAAACAAATTCAAGATTATTAACCTCTGAGCAAATTATTTGTAATGTAATGAGATGCCGTATAACTGTATAAGTATGAATGTGTTTGTAAACATTTACTTGGTCTGATCAAAATTGGACTTGAATTTAATCTTTGTTCTGTTGGTAAAATTGGTCAAAAGACAAACTCAAATATTAGCAAAACATGGGTTGCAAATCGATTACGGAAATGAATTTGATTTAAATATGCCATTCTTCCAACTGAACAAACAGGAAAAATTGGTGAACATAAATTAACCACATATTCATTAAAGAAAAACAGTGTTAAATATATGGTAATGTAAATATAACAATGAAACGTTCATTGTATTTACTGTCAATATCAATAGCAATATGGGCGATATATAAGTAGAATAGCGAAACGCATTGAATTTCATCAAATATCGTATAACTTCATTGATTAAAATACTCACTTTCTCTCTATCTTTCGGAATAGTCTACAGTCTTTGAAATGCAACCGAAAAACAAGTTAGCTTACGGACACACCTATTCGCCGAATTCCATTTCACAATGATATATACGTGGATTTACCTGTAAACAAATAGGCATGTTTTTAATAGATAAGTGATACAGATATGTTTGTTACTTTTGTCTGATTTGTACGGTAATAAACACACCCTTTATTGTGTGGGCAGTTATAGATGCCCTTTCCTCGATGTGTGGACAGTAATTAACATCCCTTATTGTGCGGGCAGGAAATGAAGCCCACTTGGCTAAATATACACCGTTGCCATTAGTAGCAACTTTATGTTTGTTGCTTTATTCAATAAATGATATATACATGTTATGTTAATTTGATTTGATTTGATTTCGGTGATATGGTAAACTCCCTTCTCAGACTGTCAGTCTGCAAAGTTACACGAAATGTGCTCAAGCTAAGGTTAGCTAAGAACGAAAATCATAGTTTAGTCGAGAATCATCTACTAGTAAAACATTCTTATTTCACCAAAATAAGGAAATTTAATCTACCTTTCCCAAAATATATTTTATCATGAATGAAGTAGCATATATTTTGATTGAAGACGTCCATATCATTATATTTCGACGTCATAGAATTAAAAGGTCGTAACTGACAAAAAAAACTAAATAAATAAATAATTCTGAGATACGATAAAAAACTGAATCACATTACTTTACATACTATGTCTGTTGTAGTACCAGTTTGATGTATCATTTATGCTTGTCTGTCCTTTTTTGTTTAAAGGTGTCGAATTGCCAAAAAACTGCCTCGGGACCTTTTTATTTAGAACAAATCTGATGACAATAGACCCCTTTCACAATCCCCGCAATCGACTACAATTTAGAGTTGAACAACACGGAAGATTTAAACAAACTGAAGGTTGCTGAGTTGAAGGTGATTTAAAAATACAGCGGTGAGAATGTAACAGGAAACAAATCTGCTCTAATAGCGAGACGTATTTCTCTTAAAATCAAGTTAAATGCCGCGGATAATATAGATGCCAGTGATGTATCGGACTCTACCGCCGGGATTGACCTATTTAAGGCGCTTGACGTAGAGAAAGAAATTTCCTACGAGCAATTGCAAATGTCAGCAAAAGATCGCATATGGAGTGGAGACTTGAGGAAAATGGTCGAATTTAATTTTCACCAACTTCATAATTATCTCGTAGGCATGGATCACTGGTAATTAATTAAACTGCTGAAACCTTTTTTCAAAGTGCTTCATGACACTTTTTTCATTGATGTTTGACTCCGAAAATAGCCGGTTTGTGCTGCTCCTTTTACATGTAATTAACACATTTATGATAAATCAATGAATTGCTATAAGATACTTGAATTAGAGGTTTTAATATATAATTGAACAATATATAGCAATGATTAATAGGGTAAAGTAACTTATACATTATATATAAGCTAATGTGCTGGTAATCTGTTATTAATACATAAAATTTGTCAATTTCTGAAAAGTTGTCCTGTACAAACAGGTTGACAGGTGAATAACGTCATGGTTCGTCAATAAAATTTGTTAAAGTGAATGCGTGTCCTGAGCGTTTTTTTCACGCCCCGTAGTTCATTAAATGATATTTCAAAATTATAGTTGCTGTATCATATAGATGGACATCTAATAGATTAATATGCAAAATTTGACTCTGATTAGACTAGTGCATAATATGCAAATGTACCGGCGAAGTTACGGTGCAATACATATACATATGTCCTGTGAGGAATGAGTAACCTGTGAGGAATGAGTGTCCTGTGAGAGTTTTTGCCCCGTAATTCGTTAAATAGTATTTTCTGTTAATTCCTTCTGCATCATACGGATGAACATCGAACCTATTAACATGCAAAAATTGACATCGAGTTTGATGCGAAGAAAGCATAATAATTCATTCATTTTCGGTGCAGTGTCCTGTGCGGTATTTGCACACCCCACAATTCGTACATATACGCGATGTCTATTACTATCAATGTGCAAAATTTGACTTTGATAGAACAAGTACATTTTAGCAAATGCTACGACGAATTTACAGTAAGTGTAAGATGAGTGTCCTATCAGTTTTTTGCACATTTTGTTAAATTGATAGGCGTGTAATAGATATGAATATTAACTAATAGTATAACTTATTTTGAAGTCATTACTGGGTACAGGGTAAATAGGTTAAGATTTTTGCACTACTCTACGAAATAAAGGCCATACATTTTAAATGTTAAAAACAACTGTTATCGGTAATGTACGAAAAAGCAGTACTGCCGTCAATTATATATTTAGATGTATTTAAACTTTATAAGTGCGTTAACTATGTAGACAGTGTATTTGCACTTTTAATAAATACGTGTAATTAGAAATTACATTAAAAGTTAAAACTGTGCATTTTCTTGGTGTACATGTTGATCGTGAGCGTTAGTTAAATATTGAAGGATTTTACTTTTCATTATATTTTATTAACCATAATTATTTGTAGACATCGTTCTTTTTTCAAAAGGTGATTAACAGTATATGAATTGATTAGTGATGCCAACTAACTCACTGTAAATTATTGCCTCAGTTATGTGAAGTGGTTGATGACTTGTCAATGACTAGTTTTGTTTCGCGACTATTCAATTCAGCCCCATGCTGTGTCGATGTCAATGTAAGGGTTATGGACATTATTATCGCAACAAAAGGCAGTAACGAATGCAAGTGTAACAGGACAATTATTATACCTTTTGTTAATTTTCTGTTTGCTTTTTATTTTATGTGATGCGTATTTTCGAGTGATTAAATAAAAGAGGTGTATATATATATACTCTAATAAGTATCACAGATATCCTCTATATTATATGTATGTTTTATATACATGTGCATAAATGTACAGATGTGTGTGTTGGTCATATAGTAATAACAACAATATTTTCTATACATGGGAAGGTATGCATGTCACAAGTTATTTCTTGTATAATTTTAATATACGGACTTAGGGAGAAAATACGTATATTTCAGGAGTAATAAAGTTATTTCCACGGTATAATTCTAATAAACGGACTTTGGGAGAAAATACGTATATAGATCTACGTGTATTTGTAATTCTTATATAACGGACACAGTTTTAAAGTTTGAGCAGTTCGATCACCAGTGATCATGACCATGCCTGCGGCAAAGTACCCGAGGTTGGCACGGCGCCACAGGACACTCACTAGTTAGTACACCACAGGTACTTGTGGACATGATTATGATGTTTTTAATTTAAATGTTTTATTATAGACGATTAAATTATTGTATCACAATCGCATGCTTAATTTGTAAAAAAAATATCGTACCTCGGCCTTATAAATACTAAATTTATAAGGCCGAGGTACGATATATTTTTTTTACAAATTAAGCATGCGATTGTGATACAATAATTTAATCGTCTATAATAAAACATTTAAATTAAAAACATCATAATCATGTCCACAAGTCCACCTGTGAACAAAATCACGGGGCGTGCGAACACCCCGCGGGACACCCTGCAATGTAACTTCGACAGTACATTTAAATAATATGCACTCGTGCAATCAAAGTCAACTTTTGCATGGTAATAGGCTCAATGTTTATCTGTATGATACAGAAAACATAGTTTTAAAATATCATTTAATGAGTTACGGGGCGTGTAAAAGCAATCACAGGACACTCATTCCTCACAGGACACTCGTATGTTTATGGCACCGTAACTTCGTGTTCGCCGGTACATTTGTATAATATGCACTCGTTATATCAAAGTCAAATTTGACATCTTCATAGGTTAGATATTCATCTATATGATACAGAAAAAAATATTTAATAATATCACTTAACGAAATGCGGGGCGTGCAAAAACCCTCACAGGACACTCATTAGGCACACCCCTTGTGACTTGTGAACGTCAACTTGTCAGCAGGCTGAGCCTCGTTTTCGCGAAATTCAGGGGAAATAACTCTTTACATTTTGCGATTGTGAAACTGGCCTATTGGATATGAACAGTCGTAAGTTGCATTTACGACCTTTTGATACTGACCAAATTAGAGAAACATGTTAAGCAAAAGGTCGTATGTGGCACCTAATTATTATTTTTTTTATTTCAATTTTACTATTGAATTAGAAAATGATATGTTTTTAATATCAATGAACAACATTAACACGTAAAACTGAAATACAATAAGTTACTGTTTTACACATTACAATATTCAATATTATGGGGTGTTTGACTAATGTACCTCACTCAATGTCAAAACAAGACAAATACCGGTCTGTTACATCTCATTAGTATAAAAACATTAAAACAACAAGAGTTTTCATATCTTCGATTAACTTTTTAAAGCTCGTGAACTGTGGTGATTTTCATAGAAGTACTTCATACAAGACCACTGCTGAACAATTGTGATTCAGCCATATTGGAAGATAGCTTTGCGTTTTGAGTCCCAATATTATTATTTTTAAACACATTAATAAATGTACAGTTCTATATCAAAGTGTAAATATGCTTTCAGATTCTGATATTAAAGGCATCATTGACATTACTCAGATCTACAAACATAAAGTATTATTGAAACTAAATGTCAAAACTCATGTCCACTGATTTCTTGATTAAAATAAAAAAAACAGTAAGTATATTCATAAATGTTTTCAAAATAACGATGAGACTTCCATTCGCAACAGACAAAACATAATAGGGAACAACCAACCAATTGAAAAAAAATAGATTTTTGAAACAGCCTCGGTGTATAGAAAGTTGAGCCAAGGATAAAATATCTGACAGCCACTGATTGGCCAGTATGTTATGAAGCGAGAAAATAGATATGTAGCCTGATAGGTAGCTATCAATAAGAAATGTTGATACTAATTTCGTAAGTCCGATTGATTTTTTTCCCCAAAAGTTCTCGTAATAACAATTAACAGGTAAACATTTAAGAATTTTGAGAATTTTTACTGCGAAATTCGCCCATTTTCAAAATGGCTACCCTGGAGAAAATTTGAGCTGAAGGACCCAACTTTTATTTTTGATTAGGTGTTATATCAGACCCTAAACTTTTGTTATAAACCATAATTGTCATATTGAATTCATGAATTTGAATGAAATACTCCAAAACGTTAACACTAAAGTCTATTAACTGAATCGCTTGATTATATTATTACCTCGACCGCAATGTTTTAATCCGATATTCACAGATTTTAAACACTTAACTCGTTACGCATGCTACTGTTATCTACTTTACAAATCCTTTATTTAGTTATGTTATAATTGCAGGCCTATCGTATACTTGGGAAAATAAAGTATTTTTTAGGCTTAACGAGCGTACTGGATTGTGACCACAGATACAAAGATTAAAAATTCCCAAAGGAAATGAATTACCTACTCAATATCCGAAGCATTGCTTTCGTTTGGTTCTGGTAATCTATTAGATACAGAACCTGTATATGGGAGATGGGAATATAAGTCGTGATGGATTGCTGGAATTAGGCCCTTTTGCATACATTTTGTAAATCATTGTATCTTGAAATTAATCTTGAATGGGTTGATTGGTATGCTGGCTTGAGATCATAGCAAGAAATACGAGTCGTAATTGTGCGCTACTTTCTCCTGTGGTGTATTGTAATCACCTGTAGCAGCTATTTCATATATAAAAAAATATTTCTATTGGCCCGGTTTTTCTCATATCCGAAACGGTGGATTTTATTTCACATGACTGTTTCCCCAGTATTAGTCCTGCTGCGGTTTGATAATACATTTGAGGCACGAAATCTTTTAACTTTTCAGACTTTCTGATTTTGTAACTGGAGGACCTCGTAATTAGGCTCTGTTCTCTTGGCATTTATAATGACTGTTCTCAATAGCTGTGTGAACGGCAGATTGTGCTTTTGACCATTACAACTATCCGAACAGTAGTTTATTTAATCAATAGTACCCACACAGGTATTGTATCAACACGTCATACATTTCCCTAATGAAAAGATCCTTGCTCAGGTACCGCCGCTGTGTTGTCTTGCGACAGTAATGACTTTCAATAACAGAGAAAGATTAGATATGTTGACGAATGTATTTCTTATTGGGTTCTTGGATCTTTCTCGCGCTAGGATAATTTTATATGAACATTCGGATTGACGCTTTTTTTCAATGTACAAGTAACGGTTCTCTCACAATTGGCAACTGTAGATAAAAAATATTTTTACAATCCTGCCTCCGCTTACCATCAGAGGACAGGTAGTGTTCTAAAGTACGTTTTCCTGTTGAGATTTGGTAGTTCTTTTCTTTAAAACTAGCATGGCATTTGTTTCTATGAAGTCTCTTTGTTGTTCATACGACCAGTACGATCGGAACCTGGCTTCTCTACTGTCCTCGGGGACATTTAAAAAACATTTAAATTTACATTTACGTTGTGGCATTATACATTTCTTCTCATGTACGCATTTTCCATTTTGAGTGATAATATTCCAGTCCGTCAGCTCGTCTCTTTTTTCTCACGTTTGCCTGCCACGATTTTTGCCGGGAGTGCGCCTTCGCGATAGTCGGGGGTTGAGAAATCGGAGACTTCAGGAGACTCATTACAAATTCTATTTTCAAAATCAAAATCAGAACTGGGGGTTTTCAATATTGTAGGTATTTTCTGACTGAATCTCCATGAAATCACCCTGACATGTTACAACTTATGTTTATTCAGATACAAGATAAAAGAGAGAAATGCTCTTATATAAATGTTTGGTGGCTGATTGAGGACACCTATATAATCAATTTTTTCTCGTTAAAACGATGTAGTATATCTTTATAATGCATATATATATCTCTTTATTACGAGTTAGTTATGTTGTTATAACGGCTTATTATTTCGTTTAAACGAACGCTGCCGGTCCAGTATCAGGTATCAGGGCCATTTAGTATTGAGAAGAATATGCTTTAGGAATTATAGCAAGTTTCATCCCTGTGACCTTGTTAAGTCAGTCAATGTCATTGACATTCATTTGAACAAATTTCTCATCTAGGCATGTTTTTGTCTCAATATCAGGGTCTTTAATTATTGAAAAGTTGTGTAAAGATCTTTGGACCTCTTGGATATTGCAAATACATTCTAAAATATTTTAACCTTATGTGACCTTAAAAGCATGCCATGGTGATTCATTTTTATAAACCTGTAGCACTCCATGCCTGCATACCATAGCCTATTAAACATAAACTTTTTATCCTAGTATTGATCCAGACCATTGGTTTGAAAACATCCTCAAGCAATACAGAAGGACTGAAAAGAATGTACTCTATTAGATGTTCTATATGTTTTTTTGCAAAAGCCAGGGTCATACGAGGACGGGTGTCGATGAGAAATCAATAGAAGAACACTACAAATCCATGGAAGTGGATATATTGCTGACACTGACTTAATTAAAGGGTTTCATTTTGAAAATTGCATGATCACCATATGAAGAGCACTTTCTGCTGTTTGGTGGGCTAAGTGGGTATGTTACTGAGATGCTGGTGACGGAAACGTACGACCATGTTAGATATAGTTACACCTACGAAGAAGATGTAAGTAAATACATCTATAATTCTTAACATGGTAAAATTGTCACAAAGATTATCTTTAATCAATAACAATTGAATTGATACCTCCATAGTTATTGTTTAACTACCCTGGTCTAAATCCGATTTAACATGAGTTGTTTGTAAACGTTTTGAAAAGATCCCATTATGAACTTTACACTGACAGGTTTATAGCATGAATGGATGAAAGGGGAAATAGTCTATGTGTACGTGTGTGCGTGCGTACAGACCTTGAGTGGGGAAATTTTCAAGAATCATGTCACAGCAACCTTCCTGTCAAATACAACGATTCTGGGCTTTTCGAACTAAAGGAGATGAATGCTTAAAATGATCAACAACAAAAAAAACTTCGGTTGACCACATTAGAGGTACATTCTGGTGTAATACCCGTACCTTATCTTAGGTCAGAACTAAACAAATCTTTAAATCAGTATATCACACCTATCTCCCAAGACAAATTCTCATACCACACTCAATTCCTGACACTAATGTACTCACCGATCAACCTGGTACGTTTGTTTCCAAAACTATCAGTGTCCTTACTGTGACGATAGTTGTGCTGTGTATAGTAATGTGCTACTCTATTTATGCAATGCTCGTTTTATCTACTTTAAAAATCTACCAGGCCGTTCTTCTTTAATAATGATAATAATCGTGAAGAACTGTTTAAAAAAAACACCATATTGGCATACGTAGGATTATTGGTCAGTAAGGATTGAATTGACGTCCATGCACAGGTTGGTAACTGTTGCGAAAAAAAATTCTTTTGTCATAAGTGTATTCATGTGTAGTATACGTAATAGAACACTGTAAGAACTTGTACAGCTTTATGTTGTCACATTGTTAAAGGTCCCGCGCTGTGCAGGTTTGTTAGGGAGCCTGAAGTTGGTTCCGAGTTCCGAGTTCCGTTTAAGTAAAACGGAACTCGGAACCAGTTCCGAGTTCCGTTTAAGAAAAAACGTAAATACTATGTATTAGCTTTATTGGTTTTGGTCCCAGTTCCGAGTTCCGTTTAAGAAAAACTGCAATACTATGTATTAGCTTTATTGGTTTTAGTCCCAGTTCCGAGTTCCGTTTAAGAAAAACGGAACTAGGAGCCAGTTCCGAGTTCCGTTTAAGATAAACGGAACTGCAATGTATTAGCTTTACGAGTTTTGGTCCCAGTTACGAGTTCCGTTTAAGAAAAACTGAAATATTATGGATTAGCTTTATTGGTTTTGGTCCCAGTTCCTAGTTCCGTTTAAGATAAACGGAACTAGGAACCAGTTCCGAGTTCCGTTTAAGAAAAACGGAACTGCAATGTATTAGCTTTACGAGTTTTGGTCCCAGTTACGAGTTCCGTTTAAGATAAACGGAACTCGGATCCAGTTCCGAGTTCCGTTTAAGAAAAACTGAAATACTATGTAATAGCTTGATTGGTTTTGGTCCAGTTCCGAGTTCCGTTTAAGATAAACGGAACTCGGAACCAGTTCCGAGGTCCGTTTAAGATAAACGGAACTGCAATGTATTAGCTTTACGAGTTTTGGTCCCAGTTACGAGTTCCGTTTAAGAAAAACTGAAATACTATGTATTAGCTTTATTGGTTTTGGTCCAGTTCCCGAGTTCCGTTTAAGAAAAACTGAAATACTATGTATTATCTTGATTGGGTTTGGTCCAGTTCCGAGTTCCGTTTAAGATAAACGGAACTTGGAACCAGTTCCGAGGTCCGTTTAAGATAAACGGAACTGCAATGTATTAGCTTTACGAGTTTTGGTCCCAGTTACGAGTTCCGTTTAAGAAAAACTGAAATACTATGTATTAGCTTTATTGGTTTTGGTCCAGTTCCCGAGTTCCGTTTAAGAAAAACTGAAATACTATGTATTATCTTGATTGGGTTTGGTCCAGTTCCGAGTTCCGTTTAAGATAAACGGAACTTGGAACCAGTTCCGAGTTCCGTTTAAGAAAAACGGAACTGCAATGTATTACCTTTACGAGTTTTGGTCCCAGTTACGAGTTCCGTTTAAGAAAAACTGAAATGCTATATATTAGCTTTATTGGTTTTGGTCCCAGTTCTAGTTCCGTTTAAGAAAATATTATATGTACTTTATCTCAATATGAGACCAGAATCTGAAGAAGAAAAACTACATGTGTCAAATGAATGCAAAGTCATTTATCATTCACGTATGTCCTAGTTTTCAGTTCCGTTGAAGAAAAACGAAACTAGGAACCAGTTCCGAGTTCCGTTTAAGGATAACAACACGACTGGTGTTGTAAAATTACGAGAAATTGTTGTGTTGTAACCTCCAAGAGAGAATGTTACAACGCAGTTTTCGTTCATGGTACATTTCTTTTTTTACCCTTTCGTAAATTACAAGTAGTTTGTTAAAGCAGCTTTCTAGATATCGCGAAATGTGGGTCCATGGAGGGAGATATGAGTTTTTATTTGTAGTTAATGTATCTATATGTGTGAAGTTAAAGTACACAAACAAAGCAATAACTGCAATGTATATGTCATGCACCATTTTGTTTTTCAATATGGCTTCTACTGTTGAGGTGAAATGTCTATATGACGACTGCGAAAAAATCTTTAATTGGTATTACTGAAGTTTTATTCAACACAAATAAAAAAAAAATACAATTTCATTGAATAATATTGAACAGTTCTTTCATGGGCACCTGGAAACATAGAAATACGCGGGGTAGCAAGAAACTTCTAAGGAGCTGTTGCCAAAGGCCTTCCTTGTTATTCGCTGTCAATGATTAGACTAAATGATTAGATTAAATCTACAATTTGTGATATCACTAATTCGAATATATGGTATCATTAAATGATTTAACGATATCATGAATTCTAATTTATGATATCATTTAATGAATAAATTACATCAACAATTCGTATTGATATCACTTTATTCCTTGAATTTAATGATATCAATAATGGAATTATTCATATAAATAAATCGAATAAATGATAACAATTAATTATGTCGCCCTCGTAAGTTTCGGAGAGACATATTGCTTTGTTCCCGCGAGGAGGGGATGCTTGGGATTGCATTTGAGTTTTGTAAGTCAGAGCTCACATGATCTGCTACTGAAAATATTAAATTTATTCATACGTTTGTTTCCGTGCGATAACTTGTATTCTTGTTAACAAATCGTCTCCATTTAAAAAAAAAATTGTATTTATTTTGTTTTTCATGATTTTCAGCATAGTCAAATACAAAAATATAACCCATATACGCTTATCATAAACGGAACTCGGAACTGGGACCAAAACCAATAAAGCTCTGTTAGTATTTCAGTTTTTCTTAAACGGAACTCGGAACTGGGACCAAAACCAATAAAGCTAATACATAATATTTCAGTTTTTCTTAAACGGAACTCGGAACTGGGACCTTAATCAATAAAGCTAATTCATAGTATTTCAGTTTTTCTTAAACGGAACTCGGAACTGGGACCTTAATCAATAAAGCTAATACATAGTATTTCAGTTTTTCCTAAACGGAACTCGGAACTGGGACCAAAACTCGTAAGCTTATCAATACCAACATTATCTTAAACGGAACTCGGAACTGGGACCAAAATAAAAAAAAGCTAATACATAATATTTCAGTTTTTCTTAAACGGAACTCGGAACTGGGACCTTAACCAATAAACCTAATATATAGTATTTCAGTTTTTCCTAAACGGAACTCGGAACTGGGACCAAAACCCGTGAAGCTTATATATACCAACATTACCTTAAACGGAACTCGGAACTTGTTAAACGGAACTCGGAACTGGTTCCGAGTTCCGTTTTACTTAAACGGAACTCTGAATTGGTTCCTAGTTCCATTTATTTTAAACGGAAGTCGGAACTGGGACCAAAATCAGAAAAAGCTAATACATAATATTTCAGTTTTTCCTAAACGGAACTCGGAACTGGTACCAAAACCCGTAAAGCTTATAAATACCAACATTACCTTAAACGGAACCCGGAACTTGTTAAACGGAACTCGGAACTGGTTCCTAGTTCCGTTTATCTTCAACGGAATTCGGAACTGGGACTAAAATCAAAAAAGCTAATACATAATATTTCAGTTTTTCTTAAACGGAACTCGGAACTGGGACCTTAATCAATAAGGCTAATACATAGTATTTCAGTTTTTCTTAAACGGAACTCGGAACTGGGATCTTAATCAATAAAGCTAATTCATAGTATTTCAGTTTTTATTAAACGGAACTCGGAACTTGGAACAAAACTCGTAAAGCTAATACATTGCAGTTCCGTTTATCTTAAACGGAACTCGGAACTGGACCAAAACCATTAAAGCTAATTCATAGTATTTCAGTTTTTATTAAACGGAACTCGGAACTTGTTCCCAGTTCCGTTTTACTTAAACGGAACTCGGAACTGGTTCCTAGTTCCGTTTTTCTTAAACGGAACTCGGAACTGGTTCCTAGTTCCGTTTACTTAAACGGAACTCGGAACTCGGAACTCGGAACCAACTTCAGGCTCCCGGTTTGTTAGGACACGAAAACTTCATTATGTTTTTCTTGTGCTTTTGTTATTTTTCTCATATATAAAGTGATCAGATATCGTAAACAACATCAATGAAATGGGGGTATCAACGTAGTTTTAAGAAAACGGCAGGTTGTGTATACAATTTTAACTTTCACTTTGCCATTGCAATCATGAAACCAGCTTAGATTGACTGTCATGACAACGATCAGGATGGCGGTTTTACCACAGTGCTGAATCTACAAATGTATATGGATAACCGAAAATGTTGTACACGATATTTTGTCTTTTGATATCATATGTAGATAGAGTCTAATTACTTAGATTGATAACAATCCATTGCAATCGTGTGTCAGCGTTTGTTCGTTTCTAAATGCCGACTTGAATATTTAAAACATTGAAGAGTTTCATTATCGAAGCATGAACATTTACGTTTGCTCTATAAAGCATCCAAGAGCATCTCATTGCCAAATATCAATAATTATGAAACAAGAGTTTGAAAGCAGTTTTACAAGAACAACGCGAAGTGCTATAAATTCTTACGAAAATGTCGAACATTGTCAAAATGATTTAAAAACGAAGTAAATGAATTTGCAATTCTCCAGTTAACGCCATTTTCTAACGCCGTGGAAAAACTGTAGGTGAATGATTAGAAAAAGGTTCAGCACTTTTCTCCAGTTTCTAAGTACGATGAACAAGCTAGTCTATTACGTAAAAAATACGTGGATGGGGAACTCTGGCCATATTTACCAACCAAGTTGTCTTTCGTGCCGGTCACGTGACTTCGAGAGAATACCGAAGAAAACACACAGATAAGGACGTTGGACACCGATCATTGAACTCCAGTTATGAAAACAAAACTATCAAAGATATTATCAAATAAGATATTTATTTAAAAACATACCGAATTTTATTTTGTTCAGTTATTAATGTAACATTAAGTCACGTGCGTTGCATTTCCTGAAGCCATCTGGTCCAAATCTGATTTAACATGAGTTGTTTTTCTTTAAATTGTTTGAAAATATGCCATTTTGAGCGTTTGAGTAAGTTTGACTTTTAGAGGCCAACGGCAGAAATGTAAATAAGGGTAAATTGTACACCCGAAGGGGGATCTAAATTAAATATTGTTTAAAGAGGAACTGGTCCTTCCCTCCACAAAGGGACAGACGGAAAGACCTGGTAGAAACACTTTCAAAAACATTCATCTTATTGCAAGATCAAGATGTTTTACCAAATTTGGAACGTAAAAAAAAGAACGTAAAGATATTCAGCTCCAGTGACATTTCAAAGTAAGCCAAGGTATGTTACACGATGGAACTATAACACTCATTCCGTGACAAACATGTACCATTACCCTAGGTCTTCCAGAATTCTTTAATTGCTATATCTCCTAATTTAGTAAGAAACAAGGGATGGATGATATATCAATTTGTATTTACGTGTGTGCGTGCATACAAATATATAATACTTTTAACACCTTGAATGTATGCAACATTGTGTCAGTTTGAATGAGTGTGTTTCTTAATCGATTGAAATGATGTGCGGTGCCGTTTCTCGCGTTTCGGAGTTGTTCTTTCCACAGTACCCAGACCATTGTCATCATTGTAATTATGCAAGTGTCTTTTTTCTGTATAGAAATCTAAGGCCCGTAGTCTGTATAGTCAAACCAGAATTACCTGTCGAGTTGACCTTTCGTGGAATATTCAAAGTGGGTAGTTTCATTTGTGTACAGGCGTGTTTACAAACATATTTATTAGGAATACTACTGTGTCCAGCAGGGTGCTGTTTTAGACCATTCGTTCTTGTTACAATTATATATTGACATCACAGGGTTGTATCATTTATTTTTGATGCATGGTTTACTCATATTCAAGTAACTTTGCGATCAATTGTTCACATGTTAACAGTTTTGTCGCTAAATCTAGACTGGTATAAATACAAATGATGCAACTGATGATATTTCCCCTAAATGACTATAGACTCGTCTGTAATCAATATGTTAATCAAAGCTCAACACGATAGGTAATTCTGATCTGGGGGAGATATTGACAACATTTACGTCATTGTTGTCTTGCCTACTTTATAGATATATATCGGGCTAATGTAGTTTAAACCACTAAACCATACGCAAGATCTGGGCAACTGGCCAATGTTTAATTTGCGTAATAAGATTTCAAAGACATGTGTATTATATAAGCATGTCAAAATAGTAAATAAATATAATTTGATATTTGATAACAATTTAACATTTACCCCATGGTAAGATTTTTAGGTCACCTAACCCAAATCTGATTAAACAGTTGATGACCATCGGGAATGTACATATGAGCCTTGGCCAGACATTATACAGTTTGATAAATATGACTGTAGTGTTCTTAAAGATATGTGTCTATTTATGAGTATTACGATTGAAAATGATATTCCATTTTGCCTCTGAACACTCTATTACACTTTACTGCACGAGTAAGCCTTTCGAACCTTTGTTTTGAAAAATAGAGTACAAAGAAGGTGGTGCATAGGAGGGCTAAATCGGCCCACGGCGATTTTTTTCCCGGAAACATATTTTTGTCAAAAGCATAATATCCCCGATTATGTGGGAGGAATTAATTTCAAGTCCTCAATGTATATATTCTTTTTTTGGTGATTTCATTATTTCCCCATTAAACTGCATCAGAAGCTAATGTTTTGACCACTAACTATTATAGAACATATTTTTATTTCCTATTTGTGAAACAAATTCACCCCATTTGTTTAAGGTTTAATTTTGTATATGAATCATCACGCTCCGTGACACTTAAATTAAATTTCAGCCTAATTTGATGTCTTCTTTGTGAAAATCATTGTTTTTAACTTTTCATTTAAAGTCTAATACCACAAAGTTATTGATGGAGTACTATCAAAATTTCAGGTTAGAAATAATCTATGGATATTCATAAACATTTAATGAAACAAATTTATTTGGTGAATTACTGGATATGCCAAGATTTTATTATTGTTAAATGCATACACCCCCAATTTTGGACAACATATCAAAGTACCGAAAGTACTGAAAATAGAGGCAAATGCTAAAAACCAACAAAAATAACAATGCAATCAGACTTTACTGCTTGTGTCAGACAGGGTGCTCCTTTTTAACCCTTGGTTTTTTAATACAATTTACTTCATCACCTTTCTTTGTATGCAAAAATCTTTTGTTATCCAGTAATTTTTGATGATTTTTTTTGGTTGTGTATTAAGATTAATATGCAAACATGTTTTTTAAAAGCAAAATTTGATAGTACTCCAACGATTATTACATTTTATCTACTTAACAAATAAAAGAAAATTTCAAGAAGGTAAATTTTTAACTGAAAATTTTGCTAAAAAAGCTGTAATTACACTTTCTATTATACAAATCCATGCTAAACACACATGTTTTTATAAAATATAACATCACATGAGACTATCAATGCAATATGAAATTTATCAAGTACTTTTGTACAAAAAATATATTGAATTTAAAAGGGAGGGTACACATTTTTTACAGAAATCATGTTAGGTGGCGCTGCGTATACAGCATTTGCCAATTTTCGTTTTAGTGTCTAAAATGACATGTATTTGGTAAAAGTCTATCATAATATCATGCATAAAATAAGATTCGGCCGTGGGCCGCCATGCACCACCTCCTTTAACGCTGTCTGATATGTGGAAGAGAAACTGGTGATACCCATCGAAGTTTTCATGCCTTATTGTAACAAAGTTGAAAGCAGGACCAATTCCGTTTTCACACAAGTACAGCTTATGTACTACTTTTAATATTCTAGGTTACTTATATCGGTTATATGTACAGTGAAATTCGTTTAACGAATTTCACGGAACCTGGAAATGAAATTCGGTATACAAATAGTTCGTAGTATAGGTAGAACGATTGGAAATAAAAAGTGATACAAAGGTGCTGTTGCAGGAATGCTCTAAAACCGCCCACGAAGAAAAATCGATCCTTTACCTAAATCCCGGATAGACATATCCATGGGGCATCTGATAGTACATATGAAAACCTTGTTCCGTTCCGGACATGCCAGAACGAGGCCATTTTGTACCAAAGACGTAATTATACTCACAAGCACACTTTATCAAGTATTTATAAGATCAAAATGTTATTTGTTTGTAAGGAAAATTGTACTAGAATTATATTTATATATCGGGCAACGTAATCGGATATCGGTTGTATGAATCTTTTCGTTAGTTTCTGTGAAATTTGACATCAAACATAAAAAATGATATTTCTCATAAAGTTGAATGCACGTTTAAACGGCATTTTGTCCAATTCAAACCCCGAGTAATATCGAATTTTGTCGATAGAAAATATCTCCATTCATTTGTGTAATCCATGAAAAAAAAAATTGCGCTTCAGAATAACTGGATATGCCTCGTTTTTGCAACTTCTATTAGTCAACCCCTCATAAATCTTCATATAGATCAAAGCGCTGAAAGCACTGCATGCTAGTGAAGACATCTCGTCCGAACAAGAAATACGTTGAAATATTATAGGAAACACGATTGGACGAATTCGCCTTCAAGGAAACTATTTGTTTCAAGTTTTTTGTTAGGATTATGTTAGTCCCTTTACCAATTTTCTTATCTCCATGACTTTGTTGTACAACTAATGTGCTTTGTTCTTGCTCATTCAGCTCATCATGTATTATTTGTGTATTTAGAACTTTTTTTTTTTTTTTTTTTTTAAGGTACAAGAAATTTTAATGCCCCAGAACATTTAAAAATTTGGACTCCTGCCAGGGTTGAGGCCCTGGATTCAGTATCCTGACAAATATATCCTCATACAAGAGGGCTCTCATTCATCACCTTACATTCATTTACACATTTCATTCCTTTATTTTCTTTCATTGTATTACACACATTCATATACTGGATTCATTACTTCCTAAATAATTTCACTCACCATATATACATATTTAATTATTACGTCACTCACTTGATTGCATCTCGCACATTGATTTCGCACATACATACATACATACATACATACATACATACATACATACATACATACATACATACACCGTATGATATTTGGAAACTTCAATCATGATCACCAGCTGTGAGTCAGTCTTGTTATGGTCTAGCGTGGAAATCCACACTTACCATTACTGACCCACAACCTGTAATCACACTTGATTGACCCATATCACACATACATAATTACATACCTACCACACATGTAAATACATACATACTTATATACATACCCTTTATGAACTTAATATCATATATATATATATGAGTATTATATTCCTTCACAGTTACTTTCTAGACACTGTCGATCATTTTTGAAGAGTGACAATGATGCTACGTTGTGTATATCAGAAACATTCAATGTAGTATCTTCCCTACATTCTGGATTATATGTATTAGCGATATGTCTGGCTCTTTCTTAACACGCTCTGCTAGGATGTTGGACTTGTTTAGAAGTGACTTCATCTCCAGAGCAACTTTTCATCTTCGGCTGCTTTTGTTGATGAAGGCTGATATATGGGTCCACGAAGCCAATTCAGACAAGCCGTGACACTTTTCAAAAGACTTTCGAGATTTTTGATGAAGTAGTTTGATGTGAGTTCAGTTTAAAAAAATCTGAGTTGCTTGAAATGAGAGTGATATCTTTCGACCACCCATCTTGTTTTAGTGATACACCTGTCTGGGTTTGCCTCTATACCATCATGTTGACTCTGTCCAGGTTTGAGAAATGTCGGCATGTGAGTCGCGTATCCTTCGTCTGAATGTTTGCTCAAAATGTCTCGGAAAACTCTGTCTACAATTACCTGATCATCTTCCTCTAGAATACCTGACAGACTTTGTAATGAGGTAAGTATCTTGTCAGTGATTTTGGCGTCATTATCACTACCAAGAAATGGGCCGACAGTGTCTAGAACGTAACCGTTAGGGAACACAATACTCATAAACTTCACGTAGTTGCGTTTTTTTTGACTGCAGTAACTTTTCCGCTGAAACTCATGTGCTTCACTTTTGCCGATATATACCGGTGTATATGTACCATCTAATATAACTAATATAACAAATGACTTTGTTGCCGAAGAATGTTTTTGTGAAAAATGTATTGTGATCCAACGCTTGCGCTAGACACGTGATCCGGACCAAGATGTGTAGGAACTACGGCTTGATTTAGAGCATCTGTAATGATCTGGAAAATTCTGCTGACGCTCGATTTGTAAATGCGGAAAAGAGAAGCCAACTGAGTGAAAGATATGTCTGTTTTGAGTTTAACCCCGTTGTATTATTGTGTACGACAAGGACAACTTGTATCACCCGTGCATTTTTTCCACATACATTTTTCAACATTGAATTACTGTCCTTATCCAGTGATTCGGTACGACTTTCTTTTGCTGGTATGCAGAGGGATAGTCAAATATGTTTTTAAAACACTAACATCGATAGTACTAGCATATCATCGTGCCGAATTTGCCGCTGGATTTTAGAAATGGTATTTTGAATTTGATGAAAATTTTCGAATTTTGGTTTTCTGTCATCTTATACTAAACTCGTTTGTTTTTTCATGGTCAACTGTTTATCATTTTACACTACAATGTATGTACAATACCTAGTCGTGAGAAAACCTCTCAGTGACAAACAGAAATACCACTTATGTGTCTGTGAAAAACATAGGTATGCTTGTAAACGAAAAAGTGAAGTAGATGGCGCTATAGGCGCACTTATGGGTCAAGTGGAAAATAGCATCTTGTTCCATATGTTTTTTTCATAGCTTTACTGGAAAATATAGTCGATTTCAAGAAATCGCTGTGGGCGGTTCTGCAACAGCACCTTTCGTTATACGTGTTTATCGAATAGTATTGGTCAAGATACGGTAAACTTCCGGTCAGTTCGATCGGCGGATAGTTCGAACACATATTCTTTCAAATGAAATCAACAATATTCTAACTAGTTTTATTGGGAACTGTTATTGTTTATATCTGACTATATTCCGGAACTTGTAAAATGAAGAACGTAAAACTATTTTTTCGACAAACTCCCAACGTCATACACTTATTAAACAGCCTAGATGCGGCCTCCGTCTTCAGTTCAAGAACACCAATCGGTTCTAATAACAAGACGGAATCGCAACAGAAATAGGAAGTTTATCTAATTACTGTTAACTTATATAACTACTGAGTTATGAATGTGATTCAATTGAGTATGATCATTGTAATAAGTCTATCAAAACAATACAGAGTATATCTACTGTTGATATATATGGTCACAAAGTTGAAAGGGGGATTTGAGTGAATATGATGACCTGTGATTAGTCATAATCTTTAAAAGGCAAGGTATATAACAGTAATAAAACCATTAACCTAAATGGCCTATCAATGAAAAGTGAGATCTAATTAATTATAATCACTTGTAATTAGCCACTATATATTCGGTCGATAATTCAATTGCCTTTTAATTAAATTTCTAATTAATTAGAAACCTAAACTGTACACAACCTAAGATGCTTTTTATTAATTAAAATAAGCCTTCAACGATTGAATTATTGACCGAAGGAATCATTAAAACAAACGTAACGATACGTTTATTTTCACATCTATTAAACTTGTGTAAGTGTTGGGTGTTCTATGTCTGTGATCGTTCGTAATCTACTTGTGTCTTGATAAAAGGGCGGATTGTCCCGAAAATACGACAATTAACTTAGCTGTATTGTCGATATGACTATATAATTGCATGATCAATTATTCATATATATACTACATCAACAAACCAATGTATAGATTTCATACATATATATATGTAGTACTATTAACAAAAACAATCATTAAATTTACCTTTAATCGATATAACATTAATCCTTTAAAATCCTTACGACACACAACAAAGACCAAACCATTATTTTTAAAATCCTTTATGCAGAGTACTCATCACAGATCCTGCTATCCCCTCAAAATCTGTAAGACTAATGACACAAGGAATATTAAGTACGCCACATAACACCTAATTACGAAAAGCCTGGACGATACCAAACCGGTTCATCAGTCCAGGACGGAACAATCTACTTTTTGAATTCTTAGTGGCACAACGTCTAGATATTTTGGGGTACAGCTATAAATAAACAGGATTGCCTTTTAGGAATGCACGAACCTGAATCAAGGAATGATTAGCATCATTAATTCTTTTAACAATGTCACCACAGATATATAAAAGGTGATGTAGTGTTTGCATTCATGAATTGAATGAAAGGCAAATGATTTATTTTGTTCGTTTTATTTCTGCCATATATGCTGTATGTACATGTAATGCATATCTCGGTTTTCCCTAGGACGCAACTTTAAACGTTTATATCCAATAAGGTTGAATATATACCCAGGAGTTATATCAAAACAAGAGCAACGGTATTGAGAACAAGGAGAAAATAATGGTGTAGCTATGCAAAAATTATATGGATGCTTTATAGACACACACACCAACACACTCCCTCACACGCACCCTCCCTCACCCACTCTCCCTCACACAGACCCTCACACTCACACACACACACACACACACACACACACACACACACACACACATATATATATATAGATATCCGCTATCTGTCTCTCTCTCTCTCTCTCTCTCTCTCTCTCTCTCTCTCTCTCTGTCTGTTTCTCTCTTTGTCTCTCTCTCTCTCTCTCTGTCTCTCTCTTTCTGTCTCTCTCTGTCTCTATCTGTCTCTTTCTTTCTGTCTCTCTCTGTTTCTCTGTCTGTCTGTCTCTCTCTCTCTTTTGTCTTTCTGTCTCTATCTGTCTCTATCTGTCTGTCTCTGTCTGTCTCTGTCTGTTTCTCTCTGTCTCTGTCACTTTCTGTCTCTCTCTGTTTCTCTCTGTCTCTCTCTCTATCTTACAATCACAAACACATGTTGACTGTTTTCCACTTCGTCAGATGTGACTATCTTTACCTCTTTTCTTCACTAGTCAATTGCAAGACATTTCTTTCGGACAGTTCGATAGCCATACCATCTTTTTTCCTCATTCATTATCTCGTTTTTCAATCATTGCTTTGCTTTGTTTAATCGGTAGTTTAATATTTCATGTTCGAAATATATAGTAAGCTAGTGACCTGATGTACAATTGTGTAAAAAGTTTACATAAAATCACACAAAATAGACCATACTCATATGTAATCGTAACTGTCAGTTTTAAATATTAATTTGATAAATGACGCTAAAAAAAAGAAAGAAAAAAGAGACCCAATTCAATTACAATATTTGCACATTTTGCCAACACGTTCTCAGACATTCGAGCTGTATTAATGATCATGTCAACACCGGAATAAAGCGATTGGGCGTGAACTTAGTTATTTTGTTTTATTAGTTGTTTTAAGCTGTACTCGAGGATTTCACTTTATTTTTTTTTGTTAATTATTTTAAGCTGTACTCACTGATGACACAGGTAAACTGAAAATACTGTTCACACAAACACCCACACCAACACGCGTCACGCTTTGGTAACTTTCTGTTTGAGAACGAATGCCATCTTTAGTATGTAAACCCCTCCTGTTTGAGAACCAACGCCATCTTGAACTTGCTACCATAACTAGGACCTGCAGAAACTGCTTTTTGTTGCTATGAAATAATTAAGATCCCATTTAGCACAGGAGGAAGAATTGAAGGTAAGTTCGGCCGTACCCCTATCTAAAACTATGATTATGAATTTCAGCTCCTACGTAAAATACGACATACCTATACTAGGTTACCTACATCATGTAAGGTATAGGAAATTATAGCACAGATCAAGCTCTTCATTTTACATGGACCCTAGCTAGCTTTTCTAGTTACCTTTAAAACACTGCTTACGTTAATTACAGATAATACATACCATGTTTATATTTCAAAACTTTATTTCTGAGCATTTCGGTCTTTTGTCATTTATAGCTCATTTGAATCGCAAGGAAATTTACATTGATTTGGTAAGTATGTATCATTATATCTTGAAAAACGAATTTAAATAATTTAAAAAAAAACTCCTGATTTAGCTGACTTTAGAGATAACTGTGATACTGACTTCTATTTTCAATTACTTATTTACTGAAATGGATAGCATATCTAAGATATAAAGTTACTTCAACACCGGTAATATCTTTCCAGTTTACGTTTAAAGTGGATACGACACCGTCAGGAAATAATGAACCGATTATCATGAAAATTATCATGACATGAGTAATGTTTGCGCCACCATTTGCTTTGTTGCAAAAAATGTCTTTCGATATTTTATAATTTTCTGAAAGCAGACTTTTTGGCAAACTGTGCAGTTTAGAACAAACAGGTGCAATCCTCTGTAAACTTTAGTGGTTATAGGTAGAAACCTTGTTAAGTTGAGGAATTTTACCTGCAGTTGAATATATTACAATTTATGCTTTGTTTCTCTGTTGTTTTCCCGTTGTAACTGCCCAACATGTATCCTTACTATGTCTAACAAACGTGACTGATTTAAGTTGATATAACTTTTTTCGCCATTGTTGTAAGTTTACAGAGCCATGAAAGGGTGATTACCTAGTTATACCAAAATAACTGTCACGTTAAAAAGAGATAACTAGTTATACCAAAATAACTGTCACGTTAAAAAGAGATAACTAGTTATACCAAAATAACTGTCGCGTTAAAAAGAGATAACTAGTTATACTAAAATAACTGTCGCGTTAAAAAGAGATAACTAGTTATACTAAAATAACGATTTATCGGATTATACTGAAATAATTATCACGTTAACATGAGATAAATAGTTAATGCGTTATACCGAGACAAGTACTTGAGGGGTTATACCGAGATAAGTAGTTAAGGGGTTATACCGAGATAAGTAGTTAAGCGGTTATACCGAGATAAGTAGTTAAGGGGTTATACCGAGATAAGTAGTTAAGGGGTTATACCGAGATAAGTAGTTAAGGGGTTATACCGAGATAAGTAGTTAAGGGGTTATACCGAGATAAGTAGTTAAGGGGTTATACCGAGATAAGAAGTTAAGGGGTTATACCGTGATAAGTAGTTAACGGGTTATACTGATATAATAAATCACGTTAACATGAGATAAATAATTAATTTGTTATACCAAGATAAGTAGTTAATGGGTTATACCAAAATAATTGTCACGTTAAAATAAGATGAATAGTTAATGCATTAGGTTAAGGGGTTATACCGAAATAAGAATCGCGTTAAAATTACTTTAATAGTATTATGCCGAGATGATATAGAATCTCAAAGATGACCTCTTGGAATGAAGCGTGAGGGTAGGGATAATTTTAGAAAAAATCGCTAATGTTGAGCTCAAATTGAGATGGTAACTGTATATTTAGATAGGTTTGTCCAACCACATACGCATGGTCTAATGTACAGAAGGGTGGTGTCGGGATGCTGGGGCTACACTCGATACCTATTTATAATCATTAACCCTTGTGCCCTCCCCATATACCCTATAAGACCCTTCCACATATCATAGCATGTCCCTGCGGTGCGGTTCATGCAAATTGTTTCAGTCATATTTTGCTCATAAGGCTACTTCTCCATAATGATTACTTGCATGTTACATCTCACGTGTTCTGTAAAACGTTACTTCTTATAAAGCTTTACAAACTCGATACCAAGAAATTATATTGCCTTTGTCTGCTGTGATTAATTTCATTGCTTTGTAATTAATTTTTCTTTGTTTTCATGATAAATACTCAAATGTGATTGGTCGAAAAATTCTTTTCATTCTTCTATGAAAGAAATTCCGAGAATGGCGGGAAAAAGGTGACGTCACAATACGACAATTGACGTTGCGTATTGATTTGAGAAAAAGAATCCCATTTAAAACCAGTAAAATTGTACGTAAAACATGTTTTAAATTAGAAAATCATTTTCAAAAATTAATCATAAGCGTTGATGTCCTTTTTGTTTTTAGTTTCATCGGGGTATGAAACAAATTTTGTTTGCAAACTTCTGTAAGAATCCGCTACGCGGATTCATACAGTTTGCAAACAAAATTTGTTTCATACCCCGATGAAACTAAAAAAAAATGACATCAACGCTTAAAGAAAATAGATAATAAACCAAAACCTACATTAAAGTCATTAGTACGAAATATTTCATAAGCATTAAATTTAAAATACAATATGCGTATATATATATATTCACAATTAAATAAAAAATATATTCATTCCTTTTTAATTTGATTACTGTCGATGAATGCTGCCAATACCGTGGCTTCATCAGAACATTCATACTTGAATTATTTATTAATGTCAAACTTTCGTTTCTCTGTTATACAGATATACAAGAAAGGTTGTTAAAACACCAAACAAGTCTGATGGCATATAAATATGGACAGCACAGCCTTCGTGAACAACATCCTCCCAGAAAGAAGGGAGATACTGAATGTCCCATCCACGAGGGCAATGAAGTAGTTTTACTTTGTCAGGACTGTGATATTCTTATATGCCTTATTTGTCAGACTACCGCTCATGAAATGCACAATGTCTCTGAAATGTCCACGATGATCAGTCAACACCAGAACAAGCTTAGGGATATCATTGATATAACTGAAAAGGTTAAAATTCCGAACCATACTTCAGAAATAAAATCAGCCAGAGAAGAACTTTCCAGACATCAGGGTCATTACAAAACACTTCGAAAGAACATTCAAGAAAGAAGAGATCTGTGTAAAAAGGAATTAGACAACATAACTGCAGATCATATGTCAATCTGTGACACGATGGAGTTGGCGGCAACGGATCTCATCCAGACACACATCACAAACCTGGAGAAGAGGCTGGATACTTTGAGGAAACTCCCATCAGAGTGTAAACAGACTCTCCAAAAAGGAAGTGCTGTTCTCTTGTATGACTCGGTGTCGGAAAGCAAGGAAATGGGTTCAGACATTCCACCGACACCTAAAATAGACTTGACAGAGTTTACTCCATGTAAGGACAGACAAAGTCACCTGAAGCAGGCCATGGGGGTCGTGAAAATCCCTATCGAACATCTCAAGACAGAATCAGCAACTGAATCCATTAAAGATCCAGATATTAGAGAAAAACAGTTGAGGGAACAATCGAGAATAGAGGACAAACCCCCAACTGAAGAACAGATGTCAAATATAGATATGTCAAAAGTAA
Organism: Pecten maximus; assembly: GCF_902652985.1. NCBI lineage: Eukaryota > Metazoa > Mollusca > Bivalvia > Pectinida > Pectinidae > Pecten > Pecten maximus. The sequence goes on along the minus strand of NC_047015.1, from coordinate 56,775,872 downwards.
CACCAGGAATTGACGATATCAACTCGAGCAGGCCAAACGTACCTTCCGCTGAACCTCTCATCACTGAAGAAGATAGAATGGACAAAAAACCCTCAACTGGAACAGCCATATATGACCTTCTTGACAGCCCAAATATAATAAATCAGATCCCATATAAGAATGACGTCACAACAATTTGCCCTACATCTGATGGTGGCGCATGGCTAAATAATTATAAAAGCACCAAAATACACCAGATCAACAACAAAGGTGACGTCATACAACAGATAGAATACGACACATACATAACAGATATCAGTTTAAACCCTAGAACAGGTCGCGTGTGGTACTGTGGCTATGATGAAACCGTCGGTGAAATATCAGCATCAAATAAAATCGTCAGATCATTCGCTACGAAGGGTATTCCTTACAGTCTTTGCGTGGCCATAGGGAATCGGTTATTGGTTGGTACGTTGGGTGGAAAAGGGTCCGATATAGTAATGTACACAAACAATGGAGAGGTGTTACGTAGAGTTTCTTTGGAGGAGTTAAAGCAAAAGACGGTTCTGTGCATCACGGAATGTTCTGTCACAGGAAACATAGCTGTAGCTGTTGGAGAATCAGTCGCCAGAGGCAGCAGTGTTGTTGTGTACAACTCAGAATTTCAGCCCCTGTTCCGCTATCGGGGAGAGGGGAGACAACTACAACGGGCACCAGATCCGTCTAATCCCTATCCAGATGTATATCACAATAAATTCAATCCATATACAGTTCTATATGACAGTAAGGGCAATATTGCTGTGGTTGATAGGAGAAGGGATACTATAGAACTGTTAAGTGGAGGAGGGAAGTACATAAAAACACTTCACACAAACAAAAGAGGACAGGGAGCAATAGGTATACAGAAGGGTGACATTTTGTGGCTTGAGTCCGTGCTAGATTCAGGAGAGCTGGGAATCAAACTTCTCAGCTATTACAGAGAATAAGTGAATATCTTTTGACCAAATGTCATTTCGTTAAAGGTTTTATGGCATTTTCTTCTTATTTTATTTACACCATTTATCCTGATAATTTCTATTAATATTTTGTCCTCATTATAGAATAATGCGATTGATTTTCATTTATTCTAGCATCTTCTAGTATATCTATAATCAAAATATTTACAATTCTTCGATAATAATAGGAAGATAATGTGGAACGGTCCGTAGGGTCACGAAGGATTGAATATTTTATAGTTAATCATATGTTTTTTTCAGTGAAAACAAGATTAATATAGTGCTGTTTATATGGCATGAAAATCAGAAGTCTCGTGGGAATCAGAATGCAAAGTAAATGATGCTTTGTAGAACAAACGGACCATTAAGAGTAAACATATATCTTATTAAATAAGTGTTAAATTTTGAGGGCAGTTTACATTTTTACTTTCACAAAATAAACATCTGGGACAGTTGTGGTAGGCGGGGCGAAGGGGGGGGGGGGGGGGGGGGGGGGGGGTATGAAAGCAAAAATATACACCGCTAGGCGTGTTGTTACCATGTACTCTGTGAACCTTTGCGTATCTTATAACTATATCTTTAACCCATATCACTGTTTACAAGCCTGCCTTAGTGATCACCTGCATTAAGCGACTCCCTCTCTTATGTGACCATATGCTATTTACTATACTGCCTACTTAAACCTGTATCAGGAGACCACCTGTCATATGTGATATGTTATTGCCTCTCTTGGAAGGTCATATATGACAGGTTTGACTGTATGTTTATCAATAGAATACGGAATTTTGGGGAAATCCATGACTTAAAGGCGTGTCTAGGTATTTAACATAATCATGTCCTAACATTCATCACATCACCATCCCTGAATAACAAATACATATGTATGTGTTAATCATTAGTAATAGTCTATACATATACTATATTTAGGTATGAAATGGCAACGTCATTCGGAAGTCTTAAATATCTTTCACTCTGTGAACCCAAGTGCGTAGATTCTGAACACACAAATAAGCAAACAAACACGAGGCTTGGCTAATGTGAATCTAATCATTAGGATTGAGATATTTTTAGCATTCTTATTAATTTTATTCTAATTCATTTATTTCTTTATTTATTTATTTTACCGTGAAGATCATCTCATGAATATAGAGGAATGTTTCGCAATTCTTAAATTTCTATCCTCAGAAATAAAACAATTTAAATGTGATTAACGACTACAACGTTACTTTATCCATCAATTTGACTTGAACACTAAATCTTTTTTATATCTGCAACGACCTTCGCCTTACGCAGACCAACATTGGACATTTGCGAGTAAATGTTATCCGAATTTTCAATGAGGTTTCTGTTCTATAAAAAATACAACATTTGAAACGATAATTATAGTTGACACAAGATATCAAGTATCTTAAAATATTCATTTCAACTCAGATTTCTGCATTCCAATAGCTTGCTTCGTATATGGGTACATACAAGGTAAAAAAAATTGTAAGACTACAATATCAGCTCTTCATAATAACCAAGTATTCTCTTTTCATGTCCCTTCTTACCTGAGTAACCACGGATAATGTACACTCCATGCACACTCTATCGCCAGTGTTAATCACTAATAATACACACATTTAAATGTATATTGTATACACCGACGTTAGACTCCCTACATACAAGTCGCGTACTTGTAAAAACCACCCACCTGTCTTCCCTTACTCCGAGAATGCATATGATGGAAAACTGAAATTTTCGACAAAAAAGGTATATCGAAAATCATATGCATAAGGTGTCTCCTAAAACATCTCTTATATAAGATTGTGTATAAAAGTAGCTGGCTATGCATTCTAAGTTATCTAAGTTATTGTAGCTTATGTAGATTAATTTCTCCGACCATGAGGTTTATTAAACTACATGTAATTCCCCATTGGATCTTACTTGATATAAAAAAAAGACTGGAGCTCTGAATCCCCAGCTGCTTGTACGGTATCTACATATACATGTATAACTGCATTATTTTAAGCCTTATCCACGAAAAAACAAATTTCATACTATGATATTGTGTATACAAAACACCAATACATGTAACGTTACAGTCCCACTTCCTTGTCAAAATTCATTGTTGTGACTGTAACAAACCGCATGGTGTGCCTAAGCTTGATTGTCGGTCTCGTTTAAGAAAACCTTTCGACAGAAAAGAGATGGGTGACTTAGACTAAGATCAAGTCCCGTTTTTGAAGTTTCTTCCTCTGACATAACTGTATTTACACTTGATCCCCACTTGCCCTTTGCAAGGTAGTACTTTCGGTTGGTTTCGTGGCCATTTTCCCCATCCATTTATTAGTTCTGACATTGTTTTGATTCAATTTTAAATAAGTGAAATACTTAACCATTTTGATAACTATTTCTCTTTAGGGCATTAATTACATTATATATAATTACATACTTTTCTTGGTTTGTTGGCTACGTCCACATTTTGACATATTTATCATAGAATGTAGAATGTTCAATTTAGATAATCTAGACTGACCATTATCAGTAATTAACATTACAAAAGAACTGTTTCATGATATATCATATTTACCATATTAATTAGTATTTACCACTCAATGACATTGTCAATATATTACATTACCAAAAGTTGTTAAACGTTACATGTTCATAAACTGCGCATTAATATAATGTGCCAAGTGAATCAAACCAATGCTGCGGGAAAATATATTAAATATACATTTTCCTTTTGATGAACTAGGCGGACAGTTTATAATTTGTATTTTCATAAAAATAATTTACATTAAATATTTGTATGGCATTGATTATTCTTGTATTGTGTTTTATTATCTTACGCACTATTTGTTTACGCGGAACAACATTGAAGTGCTTTCAGTTGGCAGTTATGGGCTGATAATGCCTATGTCCAGTTGGCATTATTAGCCCATAATTTGAATCAGTTTAATGCTAAAATATATAATAAGAAATTTATGGAAGTTTTATATACCTGGCATTATCGAATCAAAAACGTTCATAGTGAAAACAAACAAGAAACAAAAAAAACAAAAACAAAAAACAAAAAAACAACATGGCACTATGGCACAAATTGCGTCATAACTGATTTGCTTTGTAAAAGCCAATCAGGAAAAACATTTTGAAACTTGCAACCATTTTTAAAGTCATTGGAAAGTGTTCTTAAAAGGGTAATTTGTGCGGGATATTCTTTAACACTGCGATTTTATTATCTTATAACCTACCAACAAATCTGTATGATATATATGACAATACCACTCTTATTACTTATTACAACCTGCGATGTATCTACCTATATCTGTATCGCTGAAGAGTTCCCTAACAACTACCATAAACTTCCTCGTCTCCCAGAGGTCTATATTTTTACAGACATGCCGAGCACAAAGTTTTTACCTCAGAGAAACCACGTTATAGAACTGCCATGCACAAAGATTTTACCTCAAAGAAACCACGTTATAGACCCGCAGCTTATGTCTCGATTAGGATTTCCATCATTGTATTAATACTCCTTTAGTGGCCGTGAAAGCACACACAGAATACCGATATCTAATTGAAACCGTAATTCCAACATAAAATCTACGAAACAATAGCAAAATACGAACATAATATATGTTTAAATGAAGATCTAAAAGAGTATGATTCTCTGCTTCATCGCTGAAACTAGCAATGTCATATTATGTCTCATTTTCGAAGTGAGAACAAGGGTAGTAAAAATGGAGCAATCGCAGATATCAACGAACATCAAACACGTCAGCTCATAATGTTTAGGAACCTTGCATTGTTAGTTTCTCCACCAGTGACCACAATCTGTCATAGAATTCCTGATAATGGTGACAAGGCATTGGATATCAAATCAGCTATGACGCGCAAACTCAGGATGGGAAAGCAGATAATAAACAGCTTAGGTTAATGACTCTCTTCAAAATCAAGCCAATTTGTTATAAGAAAAAACTGAAAAGGAAAGATATTTTCGTTTAACTAGCTATAGTAAGAACTCGTTCGTTTAACTTTCTGTTCACTATCATTTGTGGTATTAATATGTTTTTAATAACACTAAGCAGAGCTTTAACTGGCTGTATGTCCCCATGTTTTACCTAGACTTCACCACTTGTTGGCGCCCCCAAGGAAGATAAAGTTAATTGAAAATTCAAAATTCCTTTACGACAAATATGTTCAAACAAATTTGGTATGTGAAAATAAAGATACAAAATCGTACTCATTTCGTGATAAGATTTTGTTCAACTCTTTAGAAACGTTATTTTTTTATCCAAAGTCTTGTTTAAATGATTTATTTAAATCTGTTGAAAATGCCAATTTCATTGCTAACAATTATGTCGATATATTCGCTCCTTTTGTGAATCATAAAACATTGCTTACTTCATTTGGTACCACGATTAACTCGGCATTTAAACTGACTATGTTTATAAAACACAAATAGGTTATATAATTCTACTTCCCTGTTAACGCACGAGACAACTTCCTTGTCTCCTTAAGGACACCTGTACCCTCAACATGTTTACAAGCTATGTTGGCAGGTCAAGGCATTCGCAGCTTTCATAGCGATTGCAACAGGTAACTACATGAATGAAATATCAGTTTGCAACCTAAAGCATCCCAAAAATAAATCGGGACATATATTAATAAATAAATATGTATTGTTTGGAAACGAGATTAGTTCAGGCCATGCAACTGTTGATCAGTTTTCTATCAATCAATAAAAGATCATTTCATTCATGTAAACTTCAGTTATAACTCGCTTGTGAGATAATTCTACAAAATAAATAAATAAATAAATAGATAAATAATAAATAAATAGAACACGAAGATACAAAGACCATTATCTCTGGACACATATTGGTTGGTGTCCATTCTGTCCTTACTTTTCCTTCCACGACGGACTTTATATATGTTTGTGTCTCTAATGTAAACTGCAGCATTGTCATTTTGATCATAACCCCTTTTCTTACCGTCATCGTACTAGTTTCTATGCACAAATCATTCTTATACAATGTACTATCCCTTCATATGGAAAATCTTTCAAAATATCATTATGTTTATTTAATGTGAACTGGTCATATATAAGACATTTTTTTCTAATTTCATTTATTGTCATTTTTCGTAAGTAAAATTGTGTGTTTCAATTTTGCTACTCATCTCTCGTAAGATCATTTGACAGCTCCGATCAAAAGAACCATTTTACATTGAATTACTATCCCGGTACAAACCCAGAGTTAGTGACTTTACAGTACATTAAGTTTGTATTGTCACTTAAAGTCACGGTTCCGTCAATTTCTCACAATCGGTAACTCCTGGGACAAATATATTCTTTACTGTGAGTAGTTAGAAAACAGAGTAATCTAAAAAGTCGCATCTGGTTGTGTTATGGTGACTAAAGCTGGTAATATCTTATTTGAGGTATACATTTTATATCATCTATTTCGTTTAACTACCCGTAGATGGTGTATATACAACACGGTGGTTATATCCAACACGTGTCTAGAGAGTGTATAACAAGTCGCCGACCTAAATAGATATTCAGGTAGATAAACATCCATGTCTTACATTACCTGTATTAAGTATAGTTAAAGCCTTCCTTGTAACGCACAGGTAAACGAAAGCTGGAGCTGAAAAAAAGTATGTGTTGCAATATTTATTTGGCTAGATACAATATATTCATTTTGCAGTTTGCTCTAAGTATTTACGGAAGCCCTGAAGGGGAATTTTTTAGTTACCACCTATTTATCATTACTTATTTGCTATTCCTTATTTGCTATTCCTTATTTGTTACTTGATAATTAAGACTTAGTGAGACTGTCAAGCAAAACAGAAGTCATCAGTTCTAGAGAAAATTTATAATAATGTATCTAAATTATTACCTCAGTGGAGATACCATTAATCAACAAACGTTATTGATTTGAAATGAACACTTTACTGAACAGAGGTCGCCTGCATAATAAGCAATAACAGACGAGAAATACCAAATAAGTATTAACATAATATCAACTTGTAAATATTAACAATAATAATTATCAACATATAAGAAATAGCAAAAAATATTTTTAAGCCAATTGAATACTCGAGTGCTCACCAATGAAATATAAAACCCCGGGAAACCAAAAAAAAATGGATCTGTACAGCTGTACGTGGGGTGACCCCGGAAACCTTCACAAAGATCTTAATACAACTTCACTTGGGGTGACCCCAGGAAACCTTCACATAGATCTTAATACAACTGTACGCGGGGTACCACAGGAAACCCTCACATAGATCTTAATACAGCTGTACGTGTGGTGACCCCGGGAAACCGTCACATAGATCTTAAAACAGCTGAACGTGGGGTGAACCCGGGAAACCTTCAGATAGATCTTAATACAGCAGTACGCGAGCAACCCCGGGAAACCATTACACAGGCCTTAATACAGCTGTACGTGGGGTGACCCCGGGAAACCCTCACATATATCTTAATACAGCTGTACGTGGGGTGACCCCGGGAAACCTTCGCATAGATCTTAATACAGCTGTACGTGGGGTGACCCCGGGAAACCTTCAGATAGATCTTAATACAGCTGTACGCGAGGTGACCCCGGGAAACATTCACATATATCTTAATACAGCTGTTCGTGGGGTGACCCCGGGAAACCTTCACATAGATCTTAAAACAGCTGTATGTGGGGTGACCCCGGGAAACCATTATAATAGACCTTAATACAGTTGTACCTAGGGTGACCCCGGGAAACCTTCATATAGATCTTATTACAGCTGTACGTGGAGTGACCCTGGGAAACCTTCAGAGATCTGAATACAGCTGTACGTTAGGTGACCCCGGAAACCTACACATAGATCTTAATACAGCTGTACGTTGGGTGACCCCGGAAACCTTCACATAGACCTTAATACAGCTGTTTGTGGGGTGACCCCAATAAACCTATACATATATCTTAATACAGCTGTTCGTGGGGTGACCCCGAGAAACCTACACATAGATCTTAAAACAGCTGTACGTGGGGTGACCCCGGGAAACCTTCACATAGATCTTAATACAGCTGTACGCGAGCAACCCCGGGAAACCATTATAATAGACCTTAATACAGTTGTACCTAGGGTGACCCCGTGAAACCTTCATATAGATCTTATTACAGCTGTACGTGGGGTGACCCTGGGAAACCTTCAGAGATCTTAATACAGCTGTACGTTGGGTGACCCCGGGAAACCTTCACATAGATCTTAATACAGCTGTTTGTTGGGTGACCCCGATAAACCTACACATAGATCTTAATACAGCTGCTCGTGGGGTGACCCCGGGAAACCTTCAAATAGATCTTAATACAGCTGTACGTGGGGTGACCCCGGGAAACCTTCACATAGATCTTAATACAGCTGTTCGTGGGGTGACCCCGGGAAACCTTCACATAGATCTTAATACAGCTGTACGTTGGGTGACCCCGAGAAACCTACACATAGATCTTAATACAGCTGCTCGTGGGGTGACCCTGGGAAACCTTCAAATAGATCTTAATACAGCTGTACGTGGGGTGACCCCGGGGAACCTTCAGATAGATCTTGACACAGCTGTACGTTGGGTGACCCCGGTAAACCTACACATAGATCTTAATACAGCTGTTCGTGGGGTGACCCCGGGAAACCTTCACATAGATCTTAATACAGCTGTATGTTGGATGACCCCGGGAAACCTACACATAGATCTTAATACAGCTGTTCGTGGGGTGACCCCGGGAAACCTACACATAGATCTTAATACAGCTGTTCATGGGATGACCCCGAGTAGGTAAACACTGAAACTCCGTTTGGAAAAAGAAATCTTTCTTAAAATTAGATAGCATGCTGTTTAGCTAATATAATATCCAATAATGTGCAGAAGGTACGATTAATAAAGATGACGTTTGTGCATTGTTATTTCTACACATTTGTTTCTACTTAATTATGTGAATGACGCCTTTTTCATCGGTCTGTATAGGCAATTGTTACTTAATGGACGGAGGAGCTCAGGGTGTGTCATTAATTTCGATCATATTGAACGAAAATAAGCTTTGCTCCCCCAAAAAATAAGCATGCATTTGCTTACTGTAAAGGGAAAGAGTTACTTTTTTTCTTTCTTCTTCTTCTTCTTCTTCTTCTTCTTCTTCTTCTTCTTCTTCTTCTTCAATTTTGAATGGTATTCCTTTCAAACTGAACAGTTACCTGGAGCATGGAAAAGCGTAGCCCGAGTTTCCGAGGTTCTTCTGGCCCTGGTACCATGTCTGTAGACCACATGTGGTGTCAGGGCCAGAGGAAACTTGGGCTAGGAAAAGCGAGGAAGAAATCTGCATTGCTGGAGTGCAGAGCAATGGCAATCGCTTGAAGAAAACACCCTTCGTAGTTGCCATCCAGAATTTGTTTACCTGGGAACAGCGTGTTTACAATTAAAACATTCTGTTGTTGTAACACGTACTCATATACTACAATAGACCTGGTATGTCTACTATTTACTCATTAATTGATTTGCGAGATGTATAGATATTAAAAACGATTATACAAATCCGGAAATGTTATGAAAGTAGTCATTTGGTCATTTAAGACTCAACATGGTATAGACAAAATCACCACTTTACAAGATTAAAAATGTTGGCTAATCAGAAAAGTTAGTCAATATGTGGAGGAGACAATGTAGCGGCCAGAGACCGGTACTCCGAACATAGCGATGCTCTACCATTGAGCACCTGGTCACCGATGTCGAATTCCCGCTACAACTCCTCCTTTCAAGTCTCGCCCTCGAAACAATGAACATCCAACACCGTGGTATTTTAGTGGGCAATTTTGAAAGGAGGAGAATGTAGCGGCACCGGGTTCGAACAGGATCCGAACACTAGCCGGATGCTCTACCAATTGAGCTACCTGGTCACCGATGATCGACCCAGTCCAGTCAAAACTAGCACATGATATTTTACAATTGCGTGACTACACCTTATCTTGTCACGATGACAAATAAGAAATGATATTATGTACCATAACATAAATCTTGTGGGGAAAAAATGAACCAGGATGTATATCATACAATAAATTCTCTATCCAGGAATATCATATTTCACATCTTATCGTTTATTGTGCAGATTTGAATACGCACCACAGCTATAAACCTGCTTCAGCAGAGTTATATCAATGTTTTGCAGATAGACATCAACCCAGCGTGTCGCATGCTTCCTAGTCTTGGTGATACACATGCTTCGGAGCTGGGAAAACATGACAACCTGTTTCCTGAAAACGAAATATAGTTTTGACAGAATGTAAGAACAATTTGTGATTGTCAAATCCAATTTTGACAGCAGGTAAGTAATAATGTAATTATAAGTTCTTAATTTGTTAATTTAATTACACTAATTTAGACAAAAGTGCATCTCATTATGACATACCAGAATATAACATATAGCGTTATATCCAGTCAGTCACTTGTAGCTGCACTTTACCTATACTGTCCTTTCAGAAACATCTACATATAAGTTTAAAAAAAACCCATTAACAATAAATATGTTTCATCTGACACTCTAAGGATAATGACAAGCCCGTGATGTATATTGAATAGTTTTCACTTTTAATGAATCTACTTCAGTAGTATATCACTTTATTACTAACTCTATGCCTTACATTTTTAAAGATCTCAAATTCGCTGCTCCTGGGTATATCAAATACATGTACTTTAATAATAAACGTATTCATTACTTTATATATTATGCTTATATCTAGATGTATATTTCGTTCACGATAAAGAATCCAATACAAAGGCCCAATAGACATGTATTACTCACCTGTTTACTTTATTGCTCGACTATTCTATGCATGGCGTGCATGATTGTATTCGTGGATTCATGCTCAGTAAATCAGCTTAAGTTTGAGGTTCGATCGTTTCATTTGTCTCCGAGGCGAGGCAAGACAACGGGAAACTAAGTTTAATACCTTTTATATATACATGTATGTGGTTGTATGTTATGGAAATAGTTTATTTTAAAGTTTATTTTAAAGTAGCATAGGTGGTAAAACCAATTGTTTTATTGTGGCCTAACCTAACAAAGGAATTTACCTACTAACTTGGTAATAGGTGACACCATATATTTAAAACTGTAAGTTCTCTTAAGTCGACAAGTGAAATAAATTCGACTAACGTAATGACGAAAGTCGACATGTCTTTTTATACCATGGAAGATGAAATGAGTCATGCAAAACATTTTTTCCTGTCAAAAAAGATTTTTGATGCCGACATTCCGAGAGAAAGCTCATTAAGTCGCTAAGTAAAAGTCGACAGAACGAGAAGCAGCTTAACAAGTAAACAATGACTTCTTTATATTGACATGTTAACTGGTGACCACAATATGCTTCCATACTGAAGTCTTACATACTTCATTTGCATAATGGGGCCGCGGTGGCCGAGTGGTTAAGGTGTCCCGACACTTTAACACTAGCCCTCCACCTCTGGGTTGCGAGTTCGAAACCTACGTGGGGCAGTTGCCAGGTACTGACCGTAGGCCGGTGGTTTTTCTCCGGGTACTCCGGCTTTCCTCCACCTCCAAAACCTGGCACGTCCTTAAATGACCCTGGCTGTTAACAGGACGTTAAACGAAAACAAACAAAAATCATTTGCATAAAGTAGCACCTTCCTAAAGACATTTTAATTATAGTTATGATTTCGGCTTGTTTTTATTTAACCTTAGAATATACAGCAATATGCAGCACGTATATGGAGTTTTATGCTAGATTCCATCAGAAGAAAAGAAATGCAGTAAAGTTACCTCAATATACATTTTACGTGCTACACCACTGACCACAGAAGAAATTGGAGCTTATAGTTGGTTTATTTGGTTTATTTTGTTTAACGTCCTATCAACAGCCAGGGTCATTTAGGAGGTTTTGGAGATGGAGAAAAGCCAGAGTACCCGGAGAAAAACCACCGGCCTACAGTCAGTAACTGGCGACTGCCCCACGTAGGTTTCGAACTCGCAACCCAGAGGTGGACGGCTAGTGATAAAGTGTCGGGACACCTTAATCACTCGGCCACCGCGGCCCCTTAGAGCTTAAAGTGCAATAATGTTGACCCAGTGATCTTGAACCAATATTGCTACAACCTTAAAGTATTTCAGAAAGAACAATGACATGGATGCTAAGACAACATAACTGGACAGATTTCAGTCGGTGTTTTTTATATTTATTTGGCCTTATAGTATTTTTTAAAATTATAAAACACTTTTAAATGAGAAAACAAAATGAAACTATGGGAAAATTTCTACTTTTTACACACATTTCTTCATCAACTAGAGTTTGACATTCACAGTATGTAATGCAATTTATTCAACCTGCACAAATAATAAAAAAAAAAGAAAAGGAACATGATCCGTCATAACTGACGAGAAAACATATTCTGGTGCATTGGACTGTGGAAAACAACGTTTATGTATACGACATTTCACTGAACTGTCGTCAACCTATTCAATACCAAAGTTCGTTACAACCCTTCTTTTTTACCGATTTTGGTTTTGGTGGTCAAAAGAAGTTTGAAGGGGTTTAAACAACTAATATTATACCAGATTGTCTCGGCACTCAATCAATTTTTCCTGTAGATATTCCGTTTTGTAACGCTGTTAAATACTAACCGTGATACAATGCTTGGATTAAGAAAATTTCTGTTGAGATCGATCGGTTAAGTGTAAGTCTAGTAGGATAGACGTTCCAGATTTGGCCCCTTGCAAAAACTTCATAATGTTGTTACAGTTGTTTGCTAGATATGTATTTGAATTACGTCTATTGTCGTTTCCTTTTTATTCAGACACACAGGAAAAGGTGTAAGCATCCTTCATCAACTGCTGTATATCCATCGAGCGCCAAACGTCTGTGTAGTAGCATGGCAACAAAGCACGGAAGATCAGTTCTCCGTCAGCAATTTCCAATCAGAGTTAAAGGGACTTCCAGATGCCCTAGCCACAAGGACAACGACGTAGTTCTTCTGTGTCAGGATTGCGATATACTGATCTGCATCAGATGTTCAATCACCGCTCACAAAACACACATAGACAGTTTCCGGGAACTAACCCAAATTAAACATGAACAGAAAAATACACTTCAGGAATTTATTAATGAAACAGACAACGACAAAATCCCCAAGCTTAATCAGGAAATGTTGTCAACTGAGAGGGAACTTTCTACAATGTGTACCTAAATATAGAAACATTTATGAAAATATTGAAAAACAAAGAGCTCAGTGCCAGCTTGATTTAGACATGATCACTTCGGATTATAAAGCAACATGTGAAAAGATCGAAATGGCTACTACAAATCTTCTCCAGACACACATAACACATTTGGAGAGAAGGATGAATACTTTGAAGAAACTCTCATCGGAGTATAAACAGACTCTCCAGACAGGAAATGTCGCACTTTTGTATGATTCGGTATCAGAAATCCGGGAATTTGACTTGGATATTCCACCGAGGCCTCATATAGACATGACAGAGTTTACTCCAGGTATAGACAGACAAAGTCACATGAAGCAGGCCATGGGGAACATGAAGTTTTCGGCTGAATATCTAGAGGCAGCAGTGGCGATGGACGTCCGCTTTAACCAAAGTCTAGCTTTGACACCGAATTCCTCGAACACGCTTCCAAGGGCTCAGTCCTTCCTTGGAACAGTTCCTTACAAACTTCTGAACAGTCCCATTGTCATCTCGCAGTTCTTATACAACTATGGCATCACATCAGTTTGTCCTACATCTGTCCAAAGCGCATGGATTTGTAACATTCACACAAAAAGTATAAAACTGATCAAAAACAAGAAGACATTTTTCTCCAACAAATTTAAAGTCGTAGAAGAGATACAACACAAAAGTGACCTCACAGACATCAGTCTTGACCCCAACACAGGTCGTCTGTGGCTCTGCTGTATGGATGAGAGAACTATATATGAAATATCTGTATCGTCGGTACCAGTCGAAAGGTTCACTACAGAGGATAGCCCAGCAAGTATGTGTATAACTAAGGAGGGTCGGGTAGTGGTGGGTACATGGGGAACACAGGGGTACAAGTTGGTGATGTACACGGTGGACGGTCAGGTGTTACATACGGGCATTGTAGAAAGATCAGGAACGGGAGTCATTCAGTCAGTTACAGAGTGTGAAGTCACAGGTAACATAGCTGTAGTGAGTAGTAAACTTATCAGTGGAGACGGCAGTGATCCAGGAAACTACAGGCGTCACATTATTGTATACAACCCAACACTCCAGCCCGTGGTTCACTACCAGGGGGAGGGGATACAGTTCCGGGGGGAGGGGATGCAGGTTTCGGAGATACCAGTCAGTTTTGATCCATACACAGTTATATATGACAGCAAGGGAAATATTGTTGTTGCTGACATTACAAGGAACACAATAGAACTGATAAGTGGAGCAGGGAAGTACATAAAAACACTTCATACAAACAAAGGAGGACAGGGACCAGTAGGTATACAGACGGGTGATGTGTTGTGGTCATATTTGATGTCAGATACAAGAAAGTGGGGAATCAAACTCCTCAGGTATTATAGTGAATAACCTTTTCGGTGAATAAATAACAAGTTACGCAAGGAAAGGAATAAGTGACATGTTAACAAAACCACTATTATAAATCCAAATCAATGAAAAGAAGCCAAATAGAACTACACGGTGACTCTACAAAATCGACAGTGACAATGTTACCTGGTAAATACTAGTCGCAATATACCGCTCGGCCAGAGAGATCTTCTCTTTCGCTCGATCAGTTGAGCGTAAAACTAGTAAACCAGAGGTCCCGGGTTCGATCCCTAGCGGTGATTTAAATTTAATCGATCATGTGCTAGAATAATTATAGCGAGGCATTCAGGAGGGGTACACAGCGTATTTAACCAACCGTATTAAATTATTTGAATAGGAAATCATGATTGTTTCCATAAAACTTCCTAATAGCCTGCTTTAGCTTGCTTCTCTCGAAATCCAATATTATAATGTTCATCTTCATTACATTTGATGGAATATGTTGACACTTTGAAATTTCAAAGAGGTAACAGAAGGGGGGGCCGTGGTGACCGAGTGGTTAAGGTGTACCGACACTTTATCCCTCCACCACTGGGTCGCGAGTTTGAAACCTACGTGGGGCAGTTGCCAGGTACTGACCGTAGACCGGTGGTTTTTCTCCGGGTATTCCGGCTTTCCTCCACCTCCGAAACCTGGCACGTCCTTAAATTACCCTGGCTGTTGATAGGACGTTAAACAAAAACAAACCAAACCAAAAGTAACAGAAGGATTCGTCCTCATGTCATCTAAGTTCAGCTGTTGCAGTGTTTGCTTGAACATTTGAGAAGAAATGAGTTTAAAAGAATAAAGGATATTTGACATCTTTGTAACATCCAGTGTCATATGAGGACAGAGCACAAAGTTTACAATCTGTCTACCTTCTTGACAATACATGCCGGCCAACTTCGTTTATATTGGATTAATAAATTTCATGAAAATCCTTATCAACAATGTTGTATTGTTGTCTTGAGTAGTTTTTCAACTACGACTTCAACAAAACTATTGACAGCCATTATTAGTTCAATCAATCCTTGGCTGTAGTCCAATTAGGACCATGTTTATACCAGAAGGTTTATTTTTGAAAACTCTAAAAGATGTCTCGGTTAATCTTGAACATCCGTTCCATAAGGGTCATCTATATAGCATAATAATGTAAAATTTCAAACACGAATAGATGTCTAAAATATTGCACAAAAATATTCATGTAATATACCAAAATGTTTATTAGGACATGTAGTTTATTCAAAACACCAATAATTTGCTGTAGATGTTGACCGTTTCTTTTATAGTGTTACTTTGTGGTACAATGTAGCATGGAATAATTCTAAGTCGGCCAAATAACCAAACCTGAAAAATAGCCAAGCTGTTATGTTCACAAGTGTCTACAGAACAAGGTAGGAACATTTGTTTGACAGGATTTTACTTTATGTACGTATAAACACTTTCTTTATTTTGACCTTGAAATGTAAATGGCGGCTGTGAATAATATTACGCAAATATGACATAAAGGGAGGCATTTCAATCAATAAAGATACTCCTATATCAAACCTTTAAGACATCTGATCATAGTAAGAAGAACCCTTTAAGACAAATTGTAAAACTGGTGAATTTTGGGCCTTTTTCAGAAATACTCATATTTAACCCCAAACTCAATGGTTAAACTTTTTTTCTAAAAGCAGTCTTCTTCTCATGTCTAGAGTTCTTTATACTGTCTAATAAGAGCATTTTTGATGTTTGAAATGCCTCCTGATATGCCATATTTGTGTGATGGTATTCACAACCGCCATTTGCATTTCAAGGTCAAAATATAATCAGTGTTTATACATATTATAAAGTCAAATACGGTCAAACCAATGCGCCTATTTTGATCTTTAGACACTCGTGAGCAGAAACGACATAGTTATTTTGTGCAATATATGCAATACAAATGAGCTACCTATGTGTCTCCCTAAAACATGCATTTTTCGCATCTTTTGCTGAAATGAAATTTACAAACAGCTTAACACATTGCATGTCAAAAGCAAGTCACAAGGCCTGCTACGATACATACCAAAAGTTCATTTCTCTTAAATTGCACCATAGTAGGAATGTATAGGCTTGTAAACTAGGGCTGCTTTGATCTGCTGTTTAGATGCCCCTTAAACCTATCAAAACCTCTGATTCTTCCGTTCTTTATACAAGTATAACTCCATTGCACTTGTGATGGGAGTTTTCGTTAAGTACATGGTGAACGACGATTCAAGGGCCCACAGAAATTACGCCGAAGAGTAAATCGTCAGATTGATTGAATTTCAGATCGACAACACCGTTTTGGTGACCAGATATTCCAAAAGATTATTGGCACACCCATGGGAACAAAGTGTGGCCGTCTGAGTTCTTTTTGAGCTTATCAGAACAGGTAACAGAGACTTGGGGAAGTCCTTCAATTTCATCAATATATATATATATAGATATTGACGATGTTTTGTTTTTATATAATAAACTTAATTGACCGTGTCGATCGGATAAACCCTGTTGAACTTGAAAGCAAGGACACTACAGACTATTTATAGGGAACAACCAACCGATTGAAAAAAAGACGTTTGAAACATCCCCTGTGTATATTATAGAAAGTTGAGCCAGGGATAAAATGTCTGTCAGCCATGGATTGGCCGGTATGTTATTACGAAATTAGGGTAAACCAGCATGCAAATGACATCATCCGAGGTCAAATCCATCATCGTCACAGGTCTCAAACAAAGTACAATGTTTGGATCCAGTTTGATTGTGATGCATTGGATGATCCTGTCAATCATACTATTGTGTATGTGCTGGTGGGAAGAGAACATCAAGGATGTGTGCTCATGTGGCATCCATCTTGTATTACCTTGGATATTATGTCCATTTAACAGATGCAAAAACTCTCCCGCCCTCGGTCCGAAAATTCAGAGATAGCATTTTGTAATTTCATGAGGGTTGAAACACAGAGATTAGAAATTCAGAAAACATTACAACATAAACATTAGTAAATGAACAACTACATGAAGGTGAACACATTTTTTCGATCTCAAAGATTACCATTATCATTGATTGTATAATGATAAGCTGATGTCAAAACAAATTTGACATGACCAGGTAAGACAGGCTCTGCCGATTTGGTTTCTTTTTGAAAGGTACCTCCCTGCAGATTGTTGTATAAATGACAACTATACAGGCTCCAATTTTTCTATAATTTTCACCATAGATATTTAACATAATGGTCCAAATAATTACCGAATACTGTGGGTGCACAAGAAAGGGAAGTAGTTGTACCAATTCCGTAAAAAGTGAACATGGCTTAAAGTTGGCTTAAAAATGTGTAATTTTTTAATCAATATTTTTTGTTGCATAAATGCATCTGTGATATGCAGTAAACATCACTCTAAAGAAAATGATAACGTTTTGAAGCAAAAAAAAAAAAAAGAGTTAAATATACATTGTTTTGACTAAAATGGAACCCTGTCACACTCTCATGTAGGATTATATTAATATGGTCATAGAACAGGACCCTGGGACCTTTTGAATTTTTTAAACATACTTCATGGGTTGTCCCATATAGTACTACAAATATCATCTGGTAATTATTAAATTGGCTAGTGGGCAAAAATCAATGTAACCTGAAACAGGTCCTTGAAAAAAATAAACTAGAGGCCCATGCGCATTAACGGTCACCTGAGATTTGCAATATTTCATTTAATTTAACTGACCCTTTTTGGCCCCGCCTATCAGCCCCTAGGGGTCATTCAGGGCCAACATGTGTATACCATTAAGCTTCATCCCATGCTGATAATATTAACAAAGTTAGAATGAATTCAAATAGAAATCAAGCAAAATATAGTGAAAACTGTGATTTGCCTATATAAACTATAGTAAAATTTACCCCCTCCCCAGAGGTAAATGTGTGACCCCAGGGTCATGAAATTCAAAAATTTAGTAAAGTACCATAAGACCCTTTCATCTATGAGGAGTATTTGATTTTACCTTATTTGGATCTTGAGAGGAATTTTTTTTTAATTTAAGTCAATTTGACCCTTTTTAGCAATGTACATCAGCCCCTGGGGGTCAGTCAGGGCCAACATGTGTATACCATCAAACTGTCATCCCATGCTGATAATGTAAACCATATAGGAATGAATTCCAATAGCAATCAAACAAATTATAGTCAAAAATGTCAATTTGACCCTTTTTAGCCCTGCCCCTCAGGCCCAAGCTGGGGGTGGGAACCATATAATTCTCGATTTTCATGACCTTAAGCCATAAAAGCTTCCTGCCAAATTTCATTGAATTTGGTTTAGGGGTTTTGGAGAAGTCGAAAATGTAAATTGTTTACGGACGGATGACAGAAGATGCACGACAGACAAAAGGCGAATAGAATAGGTCACTTGAGACTTCGTCTCAGGTGACCTAAAAAAACAACAAGAGGCCCAAAGGGCCTTAACGGTCACCTGAGATTTGAAATATAACAAATATAAAAATGTGATTTCCCTATATAAACTATAGTAAAGTTTACCCCCTCCCCAGGGGCAAACGTGAGACCCCAGGGTCATGAAATTCACAATTTTGGTAAAGCACCATAAGACCTCTTCATCTATGAAGAGTATTTGATTCTAACATATCTGAGAGTAGAGAAGAAGATTTTTGAAATTTCAGTCAATTTGACCCTTTTTGGCCCCGCCCACCAGTCCCTGGGGGTCAACCAAGGCCAACATGTACATAACATCAAACTGTAATCCCATGCTGATAATTTGAACCAAGTTAGAATGAATTCCAATACAAATCCAACAAATAATAGTCAAAAATGTGATTTCCCTATATAAACTATAGTAAAGTTTACCCCCTCCCCAGGGGAAAACGTGAGACCCCAGAGTCATGCAATTCACAATTTTGGTAAAGCACCACAAGACCCTTTCATCTATAAAGAGTGTTTGACTCCACCATATCTGAGAGTAGAGAAGAAGATTTTTGAAGTTTTAGTCAATTTGACCCTTTTTGGCCCCACCCCTCAGGCCCCTGGGGGGTGGGGACCATATAATTCACAATTTTGGTTGACCTTCAGCCATAGAAACTTTCTGCCAAATTTCATTGAATTTTGTTAAGTGGTTTTGGAGAAGAAGTCGAAAATGTAAAAAGTTTACGGACGCACGACGGACGACGCACGACGGACGACGACGGACAAAAGGCGATTAGAATGGGTCACTTGAGACTTCGTCTCAGGTGACCTAAAAACAGAAAAACTTTGCTTTCTGCATATTTCAAATCTTTTCAACATATGAAACAATCTTGCAAGTTTATCTCTGTTTCAATCAATATGTAAAGTTGAGAGTTCATCATTATATATTAGCTATAAGAGGCAGTTGCTCTTGGATTGATATCAATACAAATAAATGTTTAGGCATTTAAAAGTTTGATAGAGGACAGAGGAAAGTTTCAAGGGAGATAACTACAACAAATTTACTTTAAAACCAATTATTATGTAGCATCCTTACTTAAGGTAGTCAAAACAAAATACAACAAACTCTTCTGGTAGTTTGACCTTGAAATTTATTTCAATGTCAGGACATTGGGTATAGTGCAATATTTGATATACATATATATCACATATTAAGAATCACAGGTACACACAAAACATCAACAATAATAAATAGTAAGGAATTACAACACATTTTTATGGGCCAGCTTGACCTCAGAACAATGGACAATCAGCTTCCCTACAATAAGTCAAAGTTGAACTGGGAGGTCAAAGGTTAAACATTCAGCTTCCCAACAATAGGTCAAAGTTAAAGGTTAAAGAATAAACAAGTTCAATGGAATTAAGAGAAATTCTTGCCAGAATGCAGAAATATGTAAAGTTTGTTTATTAAAGCATCATAAACTTAACTTAACAGTCTAAGCTGTTTGATTGGACATTAATAACTAGGTCCAACATGTGACATCCTATCTACACTAAACACTGAAGCCTGTCTAAATTGAACACCTGTGAAAAATAATTCACCAGTAAAACCTACCAACTAAAGAGTACTTGCCTGAATAAACTGAGTAAAGATGAACTGTCTATACTGAACAGTAAACCTGTATAAACCGAACAAAGACACTTCAGTTTTTGGGATTTTTTTTTTTTTACATATATACATACAGAAATCTTAAAACTTATATGCCCTTAAAATTGCATCAATATTTTGTCAATCAAAGCTGAATGAAGTAATAATTATTATTAATTAGTTTAAAGAGAAATCATAACTTTAATGATGCAACAGATTTAAAATAAAATTGATATTGATTTACATGTCGATTAAAAAGATTTTTAATTTCAAATTATCCTACTTGTGAAGGTTGTCATTTTACATGGTGGAAAACCTAGATAGTCTCTTTTACATTTTAAAATGAACAAAATACCCACGAATACAAATCAACAGTTATGTAATCAGATATCATGTTTGTCCTCAAATAAGCCCTTTATTTGTGAGCCATATTTAACTTAACATTTCAAAATTGATGATTCTACAAAAATTTTAAAGGGGGGCTTATCTGTGGATAAATACGGCACCAAAACTAGATAATGTTCATAATATTAAAATCTCAAGATGAACACAACCGTTTTTATATCCAAAACATATGACAATGTGATGAAACTATAAATAGTAACATGCTGACAGCCATTCAATGAATGTATTTCTTGGAAACCAATTACCGTAAAGTACACAATAAGTTAATTATCACTTTGCAGCAGTCAGATGGTTTGGGAAATTCTCCACTGGAAAAAGCTAAATTTTCTAGAATTATTTTCTAGAATTATTCCTTTCTGAAACTTTCTTTTTTCATTATTTTGAATTAAACCAGGTTTATTTTATATATTAAAGAGTACATGGAAGTCCAGGTTTTAGGTTTTATTTTGTTTATCGTACTATTTACAGCCAGGGTCATTTAAGGACATGCCAGGTTTGGAGGTAGAGGAAACCCAGAGTACCCGGAGAAAAACCACCGGCCAATGGTCAGTACCTGGCAACTGCCCCACGTAGGTTTCAAACTCGCAACCCAGAGGTGGAAGGTTAGTGATAAGTGTTGGGACACCTTAACCACTCGGCCACCGCGGCCCCAAATGGAAGGCCAACGAATGATTACGGTAATTATCAGTGTGGACTGCATGTTTGGACTACACTTATGAGTAACAAGCACTTTTACTGTCAGAAATGTATAAGAAGATATATTGTTGGTGAGGGGTTAGTTGTCCAAGAGTAACAACACTAAGGGTTGGATTACGGATACGGAAAATAATAATTTCTTATTCTAATACCCTGACGTTGGAATACATTCATATTGTACAACCATGACATTTTAGAAATTGTAAACTGCAAATCCAATACAAACTTCAAATCAAAACTGTAAGAATTTAACAATTTTTCCTAATGGTATGTGCTATGACACATACTGTATGTGCATTAAACTTTGAAAAATAATTTTGAAGTGTTGTTTTAATTTTCCCGAAAATAAAATTCTGTTCATACTGCAAAAATCTTACATTTTGTAATTCTTATATCTATTCATTTAAATCTAGAAATTACTTATCATATTTAAAATTACAAAATTTATATCTAAATATTTTGTTTTGTTTTGCCAGACTAACTTCCTCCATAAAACTGTCACCAGATTTATGTTGGATTTTAAGCTCAGTTATACTCTTATCCCGTCTGTTTCTGTTTTTTATTCGGACGATCCATTTCAAACAAAGTAAGTGAAATTATCTGATTGATTTATCATGTTAATATCAAAATTGCCCATAAAAGCAGATTTGAAAACTGTGATAAAATATTTCTAAAAAATATAATATCGAAAAATTGAAAAGAAAATGGATAATTTTGCAATACCGGAAAATTTGATAAAATCAAATATTGCACAACACAAACAATCAAAATAATTGATATTAATAATTAACATGTTTACAATTTTTTCTGTCAACAACAATAATTTATCTGATCTATATACAAGCAGTTGAACATTTATTGTGTAAAATAGTTCTGTAGATAACTTCTTGTACATACAAAAAATCAAAGTTCTCCTTTTCACCAACAACGCTTGCTCAATTTCTCCTTCAGCCACATCTTTCTCTTCTGTTTACATTTACATGCATTATCTAGTTTACAAATGTACAATTTATCTTAAAATAATTCACAAATGAACTCTGTTTCATTGCTATCCAGGTTACTCAAAGAATTTCTTTACCCCTTCCCATTCCAACTACATCAAACTCTACACCCTTCTAGCTGTATATTTTGGGTAAAAACCAAGTTTCTCCACATTCAGTTTTCCTGACACTGTTTACATTATTTAACAATCGCTCAGAAACTCCAAAAGCCAGAAAAAAGAGCCACAATAATCTAAAGTTAAAAGATGGTTTTAACTACTTTTTTAAACTAAGTTAAAAGTTCGTTTTAACTACTTTTTTTAAGCTAACACATTTTGAATTTTAATTACTGATTAAGATTCTAATTAACTAAAATCTAAAAAAAATAGGGGAGTTAGTCAATTCCATAAATGTGGACATTTACAGAAAATATTCTGATCTCAATTGCCTAAGAACACAGGTTTAAATCTGTATATTTGTCTAAAATTATATCCAGTTCATTTTTTTTGTTGACCGAAAATTTCATCAATATACCTCCCTCCTCTCAAAAAAAAAAAAAAAAAAATGAAAACAAACAAAACAAAACAAAAATGAAAAAAAACAGCTCCTTTAAGGAACATAAGTATATTCATCCATAGGACAAACAAATTCCGCATAACTCGATTTTTATACGTCATATTTAATATGGGATATATTAACAGATAATAAACTTAATTATACTTGGAAAGCTAAGGAAAATAAAATTGGCACCTCGTAATGAAAGCAGTGGCTTAAAAGTTAACAATTAATATTTGTCTGCTTTATTTCAGCTTTGGAAATGTATCTGTGACACACATTTATATCCAGCTCTCTAAAAAATTAACACTTACCACTCTTTCACAATCATACAACACCACAATTTTCTTCGTATTAGAATTTTTTCTTGTCAAGTGAACAACCAGCTAATTCATCTCCACCAATACTACATGTATATTCAAATGCAATTTGAAGATATCTGCGCGAGTTTCAACAATGCTAATAAAGTTTAATTCAAGAATGCATCACAATTACAAGATATGCCTTTATTTGCAAGAGAAAAACGAATAATAATACCCGGTACTAGAAAATTCATTAAATTATTTTACAGGAATATTTTATATAATACATGATTAATATACAGCTGTTAATATAAACTTTGAGCTGAAAGGTGTTGTTTTTGAGAAAATTCTCTCAATTCAGACAATTGTGAAAATGACATGGGGCTTGTCTATCTATCAATCAACATCTGCCTTACAATCCATTCATTGACCAATCAAAATCCATTCATTGACCAATCAAATAGTCTATAATTATAATGTCTATTCTATCTCGACCAATCAAATGCTGTCTCTCATTTCAAATACACAGTGACCAATCACACACTGTTTTATGTTCTGTATAGAACCAATCAGGAACTGTTTTATAATATATCAACCAGACACTAACAAAATATATGCAGTGTTGCACTCTATTCTGACAAATAAAACAAGCTAATATTTTCTGTACAGAAATTTGTTTGTTAGTCTTAAATGTAGAAATAAAATTTGTATCAACCAATCAGAAGACTTGTGACAGACACTCATGCCCAATTGTGTCCTTTGTTATATACACATATACCAATCTTCTAGGCGTTCATTCACACATAGCATCATCACCATGCTGTACCGTTGCCAACCAAATAATAACAAAGCCTTACGTCTATATCATCCAATGGCTGGCAGTGTTATATATCACATACAGCTTAATTAGTGCTTTTCTCTGATTGGAAGAATAACTGGTAAATTGTCCAATGGTAAACTCTGTTTTATAGGAAACCTGATTCAATGAGACAGAAATCTCTTATCAACCATTGGCAGAATTCAAAGGAACATGGATCTGAATGTTTATGCAGACAACCCTTTGCCTTCAATCCATTTGATTGTTCCAACAGTTTCCAATTGTACATTGGCAAAGATTTGTAAAGGCCAATGGAAAGCAGTGTAACATCAAACTGAGCCAATGGCATCCCATGTTACACGATGAATGGGAAATTTCTATGGGCCAATGGAAATCATAGAGTATTTAATCTAACCAGCTAACTAGCCAATGGTGTTGTGTGTTACAAGTCATTGATGAATCCAATAAAAAGCTGTGTAACATTTTGCTTGTGATATTGATAGTCTTCCATAATTCATATGGCCATTGTCATTGTGATTCCAAATGTGGACCAATGGCATGTCTTGTTACATATTCTCTGTCCAATGGAATTCTGTATCACATAAGATGTATCACACGTCGTGTACAGGGTAGATTCCTGTAGATTTAGCATGAGACGGAGAATTTATCACGGGTTTTCTGTCATCAATCCTGTTGCTTTCTGCAAAATTAAAAGTTAAAATTTGTTTCCTTAAACAATCATTACTTACATTTATAAAGAAAAGAAAATGGTAATTAAGACAATAAAATATAAAATTAAAAAAAAGGAAAATTATATTGAATGAAAAATAATAAACATTTTACAATAATAGGAATATGAAATCAAAATAAGCACATTAAATAAGTATACTGAGAATTGCTAATTTAAAGCAATACATGTCCCCTACTGACCCTCATTAATGATATTGGTTCTTTTTAAGTGTCTGAAGTTTGATCCAAATCCCTTAAGGTATGAAACTGCTTCATGTCAAAAATCCTTTGGGGAGAACTGTTCGACAGCTATTCAAGATTAACAGATAGTAATTTGAAGTGTTTCTGTTATATTCCAAATCAAAATATCTTACATAAGAAAGGAATAAAGGATTTAATGCAAATAAAATGTAGAAGTTGAAGCCAACTAGCAGAATAACTTCAACTTTTGCTACAGGATAGACAACGAAGAGAGTTCAGAGGGCTCGACTAGCCGTAATGTCGATAAAGGAACTGGCCTCTCAGAGAATCAGTTTTTAGAAGTCTACAAAAATATAACCAACTTATTACTGAAGGTCTACAAAACAAAATTGATAGCAATCTTAAGTTTTGTTTAGTACTTGTAAGAGTATATAGTAATATGAAAATATGTGAGAAAATTTCTCTCAAATTAAATCTGCACAATATCTTGCATGTACAACTGAAATAGGATGTTTGGAAACAATTTATCTTGTTTAATCTACGAAGGCGAGAAAACTGGCGATGCAAGTTTTTCGAATAATTGTCCAGTTTGCCAATATTCAACATGATCCACCTAAAATAAATCTGGAGAATTCCTCAGTTAATTTACCATACAATGTTATGAATTATCCCCCTTCCTCCTTTCTTCTTTAACTTTTTTAATTCATATACATAAATTTTCAAAAATTAAAAACTATTTTTTGAAAGAGTTCATATATTTTAACAAATAAATTTAAAAAGAAGGATAGGTAATTATCAACATACTGTTGATTGCATTAATTAACTGGAGGCAGTAAATTTTGCTTTGAACTACATGTACATCATTTTTACTTCTTTAATTTATACTCAGAATGTTATAACATGTAAGCTATTAACTATTTCAATATGTGAAACACTTGTCAAATGAATTAATGCAAATTACGGGGATTAATTAATAAGTTAATTAAGTTAACCGCCACCTTGTTAATCAAGTTAATTTGAATACAAATAATTAAAAGTGATATGATATTAGGTAAATGTAAGTATTCCCACTGTAAAGCAAGTCTTACTATTCAACCTAACAACATTGATGAGATTTTCTTTTGAATTAAATTCATCAAGATTATGAATTTCAATTTAGTTTACACTACAGTTGTGATAAATTTATGTTATACCATAATTCAACGAAAAATGAAAATTTCTTGAGTGAAGCATTTCAACTGTTTGGGGTTTTAGGGATTTTTGTTTACCCCCAAAGTGCTTGTCTTTTCTTATTTGGATATTTACAACTGTGAAATAAATAAATGCAAATCAAATTAGCAGCACAATTCAAAAATATATTGAAGCAGTGTGTCTAATATACGGGTACTAGCATTGCTTGGTGAGTGTTGCAAACTTCTTTTATCACTTTTATATTATCAAATTGAAAGTAGGAAAAAAAGTTAAAAACATAAAATGTATGTACTATTATATAATAATACATTATTGAAATAACCTCTGACGAAAGAAACCTTTGTAATACAACACCTGTCTTCTCTGTATACATGTAAATAGGCCCTTGCTGGTCATGAATCACAACTTATTGAACTTCTTTATGAAAGACCTCGTTGGGGAATACTTGAGGATAAAGAAAATCCATTATGTACCTCACATCCTGGAGTTTTGAAGTAAAAGATGGAGTCAAGGTAAAAGACAGTTCAGTTACAGAGCACAAACCATCAAACGAATCAATCTTTAGTGATCTTGACCCTACACTGACCTCTAAAAGGATAGTCTTGCACTTTTCAAATATTTGGTTTCATGAAGTTATATTCAGAAACAGCAAATTTACAGAGCGAAATTGCTTTCAGAAGAACAAGTAGATACACATATTGTGTGACAAAATATGCAGCAGATGTATGATAAAATCTTGTCTGTAAATAGAATTTTTTGTATTACCACTTTCAATTTACCAAATCGAATGCATAATCAAATTATGCTTATAAGTTGATAAAGTTAAAAGCGAATAATTAACATTATATATAATTTTATTTGATTTTCACAATATTCTTTTCTTGATTTTTGTACGGTTTTAAATTGTTTTCTATTGTTTTCAAATAGAAAAAACTTGAAAAGCTCAGAGAAGACTCCCGAGTGAGTTAATATTTAAAATGGACGATCCTGTCTACTGAATATTCAGTATGGCTCATCATGTCTACTGAATATTCAGTGTGGCTCATCATTTCTACTGAATATTCAGTGTGGCTCATCATTTCTACTGAATATTCAGTACAGCCCATCATGTCTCTGAATAGTCAGTATGGCTCATCCTATCTCTGAATATTCAGTACAGCCCTTCCTGTCTGCTGAATATTCATTACGGCTCATCATGTCTACTGAATATTCAGTATGGCTCATCATGTCTACTGAATATTCAGCACAGCCCATCCTGTCTCTGAATATTCAGTACAGCCCTTCCTGTCTGCTGAATATTCAGTGTGGCTCATCCTGTCTACTGAATATTCAGTGTGGCTCATCATGTCTACTGAATATTCAGCACAGCCCATCCTGTCTCTGAATATTCAGTACAGCCCATCCTGTCTCTGAATATTCAGTACAGCCCTTCCTGTCTGCTGAATATTCAGTACAGCCCATCCTGTCTCTGAATATTCAGTACAGCCCTTCCTCCTGTCTGCTGAATATTCATTACAGCTCATCGTGTCTGCTGAATATTCATTAACTGACTAATAAAGATGTTCCACAAACCAGTGAAATGGAGCAGAGTGTCAGAGTTCACCGTAACCTTGGTAATTTGGCCTTTTTTTTTTTTTGGCAATTTGTGCAGAAATGTTCGATGACAATTGCAGGCAATTATATAGAGTGAACAGGACTTACTTGTGGAGAAATATAAGGTACGGGCGTACCCTGCATTATATCTGGGTTAAGTAACAGCGGTACCCTGGACATGGCCGCAGTGCCCCCGTCAGTCTCTGTGAGGAGGAGGGGCGTGTTTGTGAGGGGAGTGGGGGTGTGGAGCAAGTAGGGTGGGGAGGGCTGTTGTGTTTGTTGGTAGTAGGGGTAGGTCAGAGTGCCCGGGGGGTGATGCTCCAGACCAGCTGAAGGAAGTCCTAGTTTGAGAACAAACCAAACATATGTTTAAAGAAAACATCACAGAAAATAACTTGAACAAGAACAAAGGAATATTATAAGAACAAAGCAAATTATGATCAAAGCAAAACATGTTCATAACTAAACCCAAAATATTATCTAAAAGGATTATTTCTTACAGTCATCATATTTTCAGTCAACCCTCAAATATACATCTAAAGCATGTTTTGACCTGAGTATGAACTGTGTAATGTAAACTTTTTGAAATGATATCGGGCAATTTATTTCTTTGTCTAATATGAACATGTTTTACTTCATATACAATAAAATCTTTGTAAGCCAGGACATAGATATCTTCAAAAGTATCTATAGCTTTCAGAGATTTACCCACAATAGAAATAGGGTCTGTTTAAAGGACCCATTCCCCTACAAAACAAATTTGTGAAAATTCCTAATTTGCCACTGAAAAATTCCCAATTCTGAACTCACTTTTTGAATGATTAAGTAAGTTTTATCTACAAAGACCTATTAAGGTACTTTTGAAAAATAAAAAAAAGAAGCTATAGATAACAAAATGAAAAAAAATAATATGATTATATTCATAAAAGATAAACTGAAATTTGTATGAATTTCACTATTTTTTGCTTTTCCAAATGTCACATTTTGTTGCATAGAAATTCCCAATTCAATGGACCCTGGACCCAGTTGAAAAATTGTAGGAAAATCCCTGACTTTAATGGGCATTTCATTTTCACTGCAGGACTATACAATAAGAAATTACTTCAATTAGAGGTCTGTAAATGTACATATTTTCACAGAATTTAAACCTCATTTGAGCTCTTTTTAATTTAGTGCTGAAAGCATTCTGTTCAATTATGACCAAGCTAACTTCTTAATTCTACATTTTGTTTTCTACAAAAAGCATTGTGGGTGTGCCATTAGAGACACAAGGATAGATCAGGGAATGTTCTACTACAGAAATTCTATGAAGATTTTTCCTCAATCAATAACATGTTATGTCCTGACTTACAAAGTTACACTCAGAGATAATATTCTAGTGAGCAGATACAGAAAAGAGTCAATTTCTAAGAGAATAAGGCAGCTACCTACATTGTAACACAGCTCTATACAGATGTATAAAATAAATGTCTACATCTGTACGAGCCTTCAATTTTTTTTAATTTTTCATCCTTTATTAGAAATATGACCTCCTATCGTATAATAAATGGAATAAACTTTTTTCAGCTTATTATTTCCTATGAAATTTAAGCCAGAAATACTCAGTCTGGTAAATAAAGACACTGGATTTTTAAAAGCATTTCATCTTAAAATAATGGGCAAAAATAATGGGCAATTTTCAAAACTTCTGATGATAATTTTAAAAATCAATGTCACTAATTTGCTAATTCCATTTAAGACATATATGTAATTTCACTCATCTTTGAATTCATTGCTACAATAATCCTGCCTTGAATATTTAGGCCAATAATTGTAATGTTTTTTCAGACCTCCCCCCCCCACACACTTTATATGAAAAGTATAAAATCAAGATATCTAAAATTTGCAAGGACACTGACCATCAAAGGCCAAGCCAAATGTTGTCAACTATAAAATATTCTTTAAATTCAAATTACAAAGGAACTGAAAACATCAGTCTTAAAAATAGAAAAAAACGGAAAAATTATAAATTACAAAGAAAAACAAATTATGACAACATTGAGACATTCAATGTAACCAGCTGAATCCATAATAAATCTGTTTGCCATGATAATGATTCTGTGTTTGCCGACATGATTGTACAACCAGTTTGTCAACGAGTACATTTTATAGGAAAAGCTTGTAAATTAATTGAATGGTGTTAGTATACTGTTACATATAGGACCTCTGTGTGCAGTGGAATCAGGAATATTGTGATCTAATGTTACGACAGAATGTCTTGATCATGACGCCACTCTTTTAAATTATTAAGAAATTCGGTTTTCTGAAGACTTCATTAATGTTTTAAGACAAAATTAATCAAGTCTACATCAGCCTGCAAAACATCTGTTTATAAATAATCTTTTTATTTGTAAATTATATACATGAGCAAAACACAGCCAGCCATTAAAAATGACTACAAAGTTCACCATTCTATGGCAACAAACCCTTAATCATTGCAAAATTTATCTATTATTTTAAAATTCAAAATTAAATGATTTTTTCACAGTATATTATAATGTAGACTCTTTATTATATAAAGTTTATGTTTAGGACTGCTTTTTCAGGGTCATCAAGCAAGCAAAGTTCAATTTTATTGATATTGACTTTCGTGATCTCCTGGTACATGTGCACTTCAATATGAGTCTTTTATGGAGAAGGTGAGTGTGAATATTCCTAGTTCCACTATACAAACAAAATTATATTTATTCAGAATATAAACTCACAGCAACAATATTACATATTAAACAGTATATATATATAAAATTATATATCTTCTAACTCAACATAAATAAATATTAATCCCTTCAAAAAATTCTTTTTATGCGTCTTTTAGGTAACAGTTATTTATAATAATGAAATATTAATAATATTGTCAAAATATATATACCTGATCATTTTCTAAATATTATTTAAAAAGTCATTAAAATGCATACTGCCATTAACATTATATATCTCGAAATTGATCTGAAAGTGTATGATTAATGATTTCAGCTGGGGTTTTTTCAAATTCAATTCAAGTAAGGTATAAAATCTATAAATTTGTGATCATAGTTAATGAAACGGAAAATATATAGATCTGAAAAAGGAAATACAGAATTCTGATTAAGTAATGCTAAATTTGTGTCAACAAATTGGCGAAGCAGTGAATTAACAGTAAGCAAACTAATTAATCTGAATATATCAAACCACTAATTAGATAATTAACGAAAAAAATCACATAATTTTACCTGTGTCATTATTCACAACCGTTACACCCTCAAGGGGTACCTCCTCTTGTCTCTGGGGTTCCTGTGCAGTCCCCGGGGGTGGAGCAGGAGCGTCTGTAGGGGTGGGGGTAGGTACCTCACTCAATGGCTGGGTCTGAATCACTTTCTTTGTTTCTGTTACAATCAAATCAAATCAATAGTTTATTTAATGGTCACACGTTAATACATTACATAATAAAATAAGTATTTGAGGCACAATAACTTAAAAAACCAATATTAACATCCAGCCACTTGGTGACTTATGAGACACTATAGATCATATAAATGTGTTCCAGCTTCTAAAAACAGTATTATGAGGAAGAGTAAAAATATATTTTGCAATCAGAATGTACCCAGACCCAACAGCGGGAGAAATACGAGAGTGGTTGGGCCAATCCCTACCGACAGATCACACAACCCCCGCCATTGGGATTTTGGCAATATAAAATACTGATAAAAGTTACAATAAAATAGATAAACATATTCTAAACATAAATGATTATCTCATATATAGTATCTGCCAGACTGTACATAATGAATAACTTAGTTATAAAATACAAATAAAATATTCACATTTATAAAAGGAACAGTTTCTAGATTAATTTGCAAGCCTCCTTCTTCTGCGCAACATTAAAAACACTGTTACAAATACATCCAAAATTATGTCAAATATTATCAGAAATGTCTTACATGACAAATAGATTACACCTGAAGATATCTTTCGCAGGCTTTCACGTTAATTGGGCTATTTGTGTTTTCTTTTCCATAAATGTGTACACAAAATGAACTAGGTGTTTAGTTTTATTTCTTAGTTTGCAAAAAGGCATCTAAATATTCCTTTGGCCTCTTGGATATTGAGAAAAAGTCACTTGACCCCTGTGAACTTGAATGAAGGTCAAGGTCATTCATTTGAACAAATTTATATACTTGTTTTTATCTCTTTTAATTCAAATTCTGACGACCATTTTAACAGTTTACAGTCAATACATGTAAACAATGATTTATTAAGTGACTTCTTGCACACCAAGATTAAGATCTCCAAAAAATAAATGAATCGTCACTTTTGCAGAAATTTATGAAGTATATTACCTGTTGGTAATCTGCTGTTAAAGGTTGCCTAGAAATATGTGTACAAAATGCTCAAAAAAAAAAAAAAAAAAAGGAATATTTTGCTACCTGCTAGTTGCCTCCGGAAGAGGGTAATATGTTTGGAAATTAACGGTTAACTATAAGAAGTTCTTTAATCTGTAAAAAATAAATGTAAATCGATCAACTCTTGACTTACCAGATTGGTGAGACTTGAACAATTCCTGGCGCAGGTGAGGTAGGAATGTGTCGATTCTGTCCCAGGTGAGTTTCCACAGTTGGGACTCTGTTCCATCCATGGTCTGGAAAATCCCCGCAGTGTCCATCACCAGTAACATGTTCTTCAGTGATTCAGGGATCGCCTCCAGCTGAGGACAAATATGGCAGATAAACGTGGATATAATTCGGAATATGATCATATGATACAACATTTTCTCCAGCGATGGGGGGTTTGCTTCCAAGTGATGAAAATAAGCTATTTGGATATTCCAGTAAAATAGTAAGCTAAAAATAGCTCCTGCTAAATATAGTAACAGTGGCCGATGACCTTGACCAAAAATCCCCGGAAATTAGAAAGAGTCCGAGATATTATAGTCCTTTATCATTGTGTGAAGTTTGATCAAAATCTCTCAAGAAATAAAGCCAGTGTACTGACAAAGTTTGTTGTTACATACATACGGACAAGACGAAGGGAGAGGAAACCTTATAGTCCCCCAAGTTTCACCTGAAGGGGACTTATAAGTAGGAATTTCAGCTTAGAATAGTGAGTTAGAATACATGTTGCTGTATGCAGATAGAATAATTTGTAAGATTTTCTTTCCTCATAAATTTTTTTATATTGCATTTGTATTGAATCCGACTCAAAATCTGTAATATTCCATATCTTATAAATTTTTTCCTGATTTTAACAAAAAGATCAAAAAATTTACCAGGAGGTCGCTCTTGTCTGCATGCATGTACTTGTCCATGAAGTCCAGTATGGTCAGCCAGAGTGCGGTAAAGGTACTTAGGGACAAAAGTGGACTTAGGTGCTGCAGAAACACCTGTAATTATAAAATGTCAGGTAAGTAGGTCAGAAGAAAATATTCCATATCTGTTAAACACTATTAATATCACTATTTAATTAATGTTTAAAAAATACATGTTCATCAATTTCAACTTGTGATGATTTTTTCCTCAATATCCATCCGGACCGGCCCCAGTTTCATCAACAAACCTTAACTCTGGAATACATTGTCAATAGAATTTAAGGAAAGTTTCAAACTTGGAGGTTTTCCTCTCTAAACTGAAACTAATACTGCTTTCCTATGGAAGCCCCTCCCCCAAACCCTTTGTTATGAGAGGTCAGAGGTCATGCTTATGGACGGCCCACCTTGCACAGGAGTGTCGAGGCCCGCATGCGTGTCTCCTCCATACCGGTCGGATCCTGCTGGTTGATATTCTCTAGTAGCTTACTCAGAAGTGGAAACAGCACCTAAAATCAACAGAAATATCTTGTTAGGTTTAACACTGATACTGTGACAAAAAACTTGAAAAAAGTTCTCCCAAATATGAGTGTTAGTCAGAAATGATTGAGGAGACTCAATTCATGCAAAATGTTTAACAGTCGCAGCTGAACCTGAAATGAGTTTCTTTTGTAATGGCCCGAAACTGAGCGTTAATCAGAAATGTGGAGTAGACCTATTTATGCAAAATATACAATGTTCAAATTACACAGTTTAGTCAGTGACCAAAGAGTCAGTTTACTTTATACAATTGTTTAACATCCTATCAACTGATTAAGTCATTTGGGGAAGGCCCAATTGTTGAGCTGTTATCATGTTACATAAAAAGGTTTTCTTTTTAAAATATCCGTATGAAAAGTCCCTTTTATAATGAACTAAGGAAAGGCTTCTCTACTTCTACAAGAGCACCGACTTCAAAAAACACATGATCGAAAAGAAGATGTCTAGAATCACAAAAGGATTCAAAATTGTTGGTAGACATTATTCTCAGTCTCTTCAATCTGAAGGTGAATATTCTTCCATACATTACCTTGTTAAAACATGCCTCCCATTCTGCTGCTGATAGTGTTTGAAGATCGTGTACCAGTAGCGCCCTCTGTAGGTATGTTAAAGCTTGACTACGAACCTGTCGCCGGGTATCACAACACAGACGGGCAATTCCTACAACAAAATTTTTGTCAAATCAAATTTTAGCTCTTTTTAAAACAGAAGGGCAGGGAAATTCAATCATTTGATTGAATTGTAACTTTTGTTTAATTTCGTTTCTTCTATATGGAGAATAATTTTCATTCATCATATATACTTAATCTACAGCATAAAATTTGAAATTGTGGTAGCATAAAAAAGGAGTTTTACATAGAATACGTTTACAGAATTACATTTGAAATTTTGGTAGCATAAAAAAGGAGTTTTACATAGAATACTTTT
The DNA here is from genome assembly GCF_902652985.1 of Pecten maximus. NCBI lineage: Eukaryota > Metazoa > Mollusca > Bivalvia > Pectinida > Pectinidae > Pecten > Pecten maximus. The sequence continues at coordinate 56,741,015 of NC_047015.1, read as the reverse complement.
ACAGAATTACAAAGTTATGAAAAAAAATCCTTTTGACACATTTGCATGCTTTGATATTAATTTTATGGGTATTTCATTGATATTTCACAGCTTTTTCATAAAGTAGTGAGGGATATCTCAACTATAAGACTATGGCTGGCCAGCAATTAGCTAGATACAATTAATCTCACAAAGGGAAGGGAAAAACAGATGACACATTAGCTTGCTGACTTCATTGATTGTCAAGGTGATATTATATAATTTTCAATTTTTTGACCGATGAGGGTAAGGGTTGGGCCAGCGGGCCTGAGACAAACTTTGTGCTGATGACCAACAAAACTGACAAAACTTTCCCTCTTACAAAGGATCTTACCAGAGATATGCTCCCTCTCCCATTTTTGCCCAATTTGAACTCACCCTCTGGGCTTATAAATACAGTCCCCTTAAGTTGCTGAAATATTCTTGTCACTGGACCCATACAAGGTTCTTTACAAAGTCAATGTTTAAGATATCCTTACCTTGGAGTAGAGGGCACCAACACCTGACCCACAGAGAACTGTGACCAGCATCGAACGCCTCACACTCCTCGGAAGAATGATCCTCCTTGGCCCAGGACGTGTAAATGGAGGCGGCCCGAGTGTGGAGGGTGTGCATTAAATCCAACAGCTGGATTGACAGCGAGTGAAGGCCAGCGGCTGTTGATTCTCCCTCCCCCTCATCATCAGAGGAGACCATATTGTGTAGGTGTGTTGGCGACGAGTGTGAACGCTTCATTTTATCTTGTTCCTTTTTAGATTTGGACACTTTATGGGGTACTTTCCCGTGTTTTGTGTGCCTCACAGGTGCTGAAGTCCGCTGACGTCCTATCAAAACAAATTCAATAAATGCATTTAATATTTCACTTCAGGAAACAAAATTCAAGATTTATAATTCTAAAACTCCCACACTATAAATTTTCTAGGAAAGAGACCAAAGATTTTGTAAATATGCATTTGACTCACGGTTTTCAGCTTTTTACCATAAACTAAATGTTTTAACTGCAATCAAACTTTGTTTCTTGAATTTCACGATCAACAAGCAAATTTTTAAGACACAGACTAACCTCCATTGATACTGGCTTCCACAAATGAGCGAATGGCATGGACGCAGCTCTCGAAGTTGAGTGGCGTGACGTGAGCCGCATCGCGTACCAAGAAGGAGAGTGTCTCCGAGGACTTGATGAGAGACTTGCTATCACAGTAACAGAGTTCCTCCGGAAGTTCTATAGTATACTGGTTGGAGAGAGGGCTGGACTTTTGGAACTGCTTCCTCCTCCTTCCCTAGATTCTGACTCTCTTTGTTCACCTGTTAAAGACAGACAAAAGTGTTTTATATATACATGTATATCTAGAAAGAAAAAGAAAAACTTTGACAGCACGATGTAAGTACTTCTTCAGACTGTTTATTCTTGTCTGAAGAATCGACAAGATGAGACGAATAAAGTACGAAAGACGTGTTGTCAAGTTTTTTCTTTTTCTTGATGTATTACTTCATCTGTAGGATCATACTTCAGAATCTGAAGAATTGCCAAGATGTGACGAAAGTCCTAAAGACATGTTGTCATGTTTTTTTTTCTGTTTCTTTATGTATTACTTCATCTGTAGGGATCATACTTCACAATCTTTTTATATAATCAGTCATGTAGTAATAACAACAGTACAGACAAGTAAGTTGTTGAATTTTTGAGGCAATCTGCCCCTTTATCAAGACACAAGTAAATTACAAACGATCACATATAGACATAGAACATGGAACATGTACACAAATTTAGTAGATAAACAAAGAATATCATTATCTTGATGTTCATGATCCCCTTGTTCAATAATCTATTTGCCAAAGGCCTATTTTAATTAATCAGAAAACATCTTAGACTGTGTACAGATGGTATAAATAGTCAACATGAAGGCTTAAATAAATAACAGTACAAGTGCATTCTATGTGATGACAGTGTGTGCTATATAGCAAATGATTTTGTTTTTGTTTATATGTTATATATAACAACAATGGTCATGATTGAAAAACATCATTTTGCCATTTATTGTTTGTAACAACCAGGCCGCGGTGGCCAAGAGGTTAAGATGTCCCAAAACTTTAATTTATCACAAGCCCTCTACCTCTGGGTTGGGAGTTCAAAACCTACGTGGGGCAGTTGCTTAGTACTGACCGTAGGCCGGTTGTTTTTCTCTGGGTACGCATACTCTGGCTATCCTCCATCTCAAAAACCAGGCACATCTTTAAATGACCCTGGCTGTTAATAGGACGTTAAACAAAACAAACCAAACCAAGTTTGTAGCAACAAACCATTCTTTAAATCACTCAATTTGAAAGTTTTTAGAATTTTAAAGTAATAAGGCCATTTTCCAATATAACTATTGTCAATACTAACCAAGAGCCAACTTCCATTCTCAGGGACCGGTCTGACCTCGAGTGGGGACGGACTGCGATGGTTCTTGCTTTGAGATTCGTACAGTTCACTGTCCGAAGTATAGCCCCTTTCTAGGTAGCCATCGGTTAGATTTGACCCGCTCGGCACCTCGCTATCACTCTGGGCACCTACAAAATAAGCAACGTGATTATCTTCAGTGAAACCTTTCTTCAACAAACTCTCAGTTACTACAAAATAAATCAATTTGGTTTATTGGGAGCCATGCCATAAGATAAGGTTACAGCTGTTCTTTTGGACTAGTTGAGCTGAACTTTTTAAAATTTTTATTATGATGGTATCCTGTCAATAGTGATAAGCATTAAGATCTTCATGGATGAAAATTCATGCCAGCAGCTCGAACAAATAATGGATTGATTAATTGATATAAATTGGATATATACATATATTGAGAAAAAAAGTTTGTGTCCATGTACAGTTGGACATATGAAAAATTCAAACAAAACTTAACGACAAAGTTTCTAGCCCTTTCCTGAAGAGCAGCAAGAGCTGTGAAAGTGCAAGAAGGATTGTCGTTCAGTTTTGTTTGTTTATACATAGGAGCTCAATAAGATAAATACATATAAATGTTAAGTACAAAGTTCTGCTTAGAAAAATTATAAAACTACATAAGAATGCATTTTACATTATATCTTGTTAATTTTAATAAATGACCTCAACATTTAATTCTGAAATTTGTCTCAACCAGAATAAAAGATCAGGGGACAAAGTTAGATTGAAGAATGCAGCTACGAAAAATCAAATTCAATTTGATTGGTTAAAAATTTGAGAATTTTTTTGTGAATGGAAATATTTATTCCACTGAAATTGTGTCAGGTCACCAGTACTAGTAGGTGGCAATATTTATCAATGAAATAACTGAGAACACCTATAGATGGTAGTATTAAAGATAAATCATGTAATACCAATTTTAAAGATACTGGCTCAGACAAACTTTGGGTCAATAAGAAAATTTTAATATTTCCTGCCCTGAATTTTGAACTTAAAGACATTTGTTACCCACCAGCATCGGAGAGAGCGTCCGGGAGTTCCCGTTCAGCGTGCGTCTGTAGTATAGGCGGAGGGTTCGCTCCCGCACCAACCACCTCCAGCAGCATAAAAAGAGTATACCAATCCTGGGCCGTGTGTATATTGGCCGCATTAGTCCGTAAAAGTTCATGAAGCGCAAACGATACTTGGCGCGCCACATTGTGAATGACACTTGGTTTCATCATCAACAGTATACGTAGGGAGGTTAAAACCTGAGAAGCAATATCCTCGCGACGTAAAAGTCGGATTGACAGTCTTAGAATTCCAACAACAGCTCGCTCCACTAGGAATGTATGATCGCCAGCATTCACAGTTAAATTGTATATATGGTCCCGAACTCCCTGCCAAACCGGAGTTACTCTATCCCTGTAACCAATATCTTAAGCTTTAGCATAAATTTACCATATTTTGAAAATTAAAAAAAAATTGTATCAAAATTTTAAAATTTTAAAATCTTAATTTTGATTACGGGCTATTCCATTAAAATACCTTCCTGACCCCAGGACTCCAAAATAAATCACTTCTATCCATGGTTGGATTTCCTTCCTATAACTTCTATGTAATTTATTAAACTATTTAGGAGGTACCCCTCAACAAAACCTTGAGTCCTGGGTTGGGATAGATATTCTATTGGAATAGCCCTAATTATTAATAATAAAATTTCTGTATCAAAACAATTTTCAAGTCTTCTGAAATGTATTGATGTCTGTGGTGTGAACAAATCATATTTGTTTATATAAAATCCCATCAAGTTTTACTATTAGACAATATCAGATTTTGTCTGTTAGACAAAGTCATTAACACATGTAATTAACAAGTTATGTTTAACTTAAAAGAAACACAATTAATTCGCAAATTTCTGTAACAAGTAAAAATATTTCATAACTTTAGTTTTTGTTACCACTATTCAACAATGGACAGTCAAATTTTATAAGGTATAAGTATGATAGGGTGTTCTTGTTACAATTGCAATGAAATATGATGAAATAACAAATTTTTACACCAATATTGCATTTAATCACTTGTAATTTGACTTGACATTAAAGAAATCTGTCAAAAAAACAAGTCAATTTACCTGTTTTGTAGCACGACTTTTACTAGAAGTTCGAGGAAAAATACAGATGCATCTTCATCAAATACAGTTCCCATGGAATGATGGGCCTCTGGACCCTGGGAGGCAAAGATCATCGCCTGGAGAAACATGAAAAAAAAAGAAGAAAATTTAGTAAAAACCTTATAACATTTTAAAAACTGAAAAACAAAGAAAAAGGATCCTAGAGGATCTAGAAATGTCTTATATTTAACACTGGGCTTTTTCTCACTGGTTTGGGAAAGGGCCTTTTTGTCTCATTTTGGGAAGAAAATTGGAGAAATGGGAAAGATTTTTTCAGGAGTGAACTGCAAATTTTGGGAATTTGGCTTAAATATGAAATAATTAACGGCCCCAAAAAGCACCTAGAAAAAGCCCTGCAACATCTGCAAAATTTTTACTTCACTTAAAATTTCTATTTAGTATGTTTCCATTTTGGCTCTGTCCTCTCAGTATCAAGACAGACAGCTCAGTATCCAAATGCACTGCTGCACTGAAATTTCTGGATATCACAAATTTGGTTGAAATATGATAAAGTGATCAGGAGGAGTAGGCTTTTAAAGACTTCAACTGAAACAATGGCTATATCATGATTTAGAGCCTACTAGGGGAGTAACACATTCATTCTCAAAGCACTATGAATACTGCAGCACAAGAAATTCTGCTGAGTTCCATATAGTAAACATTTTGTTGAAATTACTGGTTTCATCCTTGGAGGAGGGTGTCTAACACTTTATATTTTTTATCATCATAATTTGAAGATATATCAAATTTATCCTGCTGTCTTGTTTCTTTGTTGATTTAACTGTTAATTAATTGTCCATTTATAATGAGATCACTACCATGTATTAAATAGTTGTAATGTGTATTTAATTTATTACTGACAGTAAATCAAAATACTTCAAATTGAACTAAAGCATTATTTTTTTTAGAAAATTCTTAAATATATCATGGTTGATATTCATTACACAATTCCAGAAGCTTAGTCACTTGTTAATCTAGAGGCTTTCATATACCTAACCATAAAAAATATGACACTTCTTAGGTGTAACTGTTAGTTAATTAATTGTCCAGTTATAATAAAATCACCATCATATATTAAATAGTTGTAATGTGTATTTAATTTATCACAGACAGTAATTTAAAATACTTCGAATTGAACTGAAAAATTTGAAAATACTTTTAATATAATATGATTGGTAATCATTGCACAATTCCAGAGGCTTATTCACTTGTTAATCTAGAGGCTTTCATATACCTAACCTTAAAATGTGACACTTTTTAGGTGTAACTTTACTTTAGGGTGTCTAAGGAAAACCTATATTCACGGCCGTTTTGAACCCTGTATGAACCTTAAAGACAGCCAGTAAGACTCCATTTTTCTGTGGCTACCTTTATCAGCTCCTGTAGAGAATCCTCGCGTAGAAACTTGCTTTCTGTGATAAGTTGTTCTAGGTGACAGTCGCGGATACAGTTCTGGGCCTGTCGACTAGCCTCTTGTTCTTCTGGTGTCGGACCTTTCGTATTTTGTGACTCGGATGTGAAGTAGGAGTAGAAACTACTTAATACGCCACTCTCCGATCTGTCAAAGAACAATTAGAAAATACTCATTATGTTTCTCATCAATCTGTGATACAGAGAGAAATTTGATCCAAAATTAATCATATCAATGTGATCTGTTAAAATCTATTCCTTATTTAAACTTGTTTTCATTGGACATTGTCTAAAACACATATCAACTCTAACTTAGTAGCTGGTATATAAAGTAGGGACTTTTCTAATCTACATGCTCAACAATACAAAAACTGCTATTAATAAATTATCTACATACCTATATCATTAATGAAAATCCTTCATGATATTATAATTAAATTATTAAAAGATCTACATAATAATCCATTATTAATTGTCACTAATATGATTTTTTTCCTTTTTTTTACCAAGAAACAAATATTTCAAAATTTAGACAAAGTTTCACTCTTCATTCAAAATTGAAATGTTTTACATGATGAATTAGATTAGCTCAAGGGAGATAACCATACCTTTGGTTAGTGGCAGCCTCCTCTTTAATTATACTGATTTTCCCCGTGGAATCAACAAAATCTTCCACCTAAATAAACAAGAAGAACACATTACAATATCCATAATATTGTGCTGTGGGAATGAAATCGCTTTTCAAATTCCAAATCTATAAGTCTATTTGTGTACAAAGAGAGGAATATTTTAATTCTGAGATATTATATTAATAATATGGAAAGGATCATCTTGTCCTAAATGGTAGCTAGTGCTATGTTATGGTTTCTGAAACATCCCTTCCTTTGATCAATTCATCCTTTAAGACTACTACGAGAAAAGTACAAAGATCAGAAAATGCTTTCTATTTATAATTATATACAAATCTTCATCACAGTACAACTACGACAGGAAATCTAAAAGTTGATGTTCCAATCAACGACACATAGTGCATATGATACATTGTACTAATAATTACATATATAACATAGTTAACACAAATGACGAAGGAAGACAATATTTATAACTTGTGCCCTGACCGGGCTTCAAACTCATGACCTACGGCATCCAATCGCCTAGCTAGAAATATCCGCAGCTTATTCCCCTGCGCCACATCCACTTTCTTATAAAAGAATATTTCAATGGCGCAGTGATGGTCTGCCCCATTTACATACAAATTATTGCATTTACTAAAATTTCAGTTAAAAGTTCTCACGAGTTCGTGTAATTAAACTTTGCATCCTGATATCAACCCTCTGAGATGATGACAGATATTACGAATCCATCTTATAAACATGTGCATGGTAATATACAGAATCAAATTCCTTACGAAATGTTAGAGAATGAACCTCTTCCTCCTACGTACCTCTATTAGACCTTTGGGTAAAAGTTTGGCACGATACAACTGTAGCATACAGTCCATTATGTTTTTCCAGCCTTCGCGTAGAATGTCGCCATGACGATGGGCCAGACCGAACACTGTTCTTGCCGCCAGTTGGGCTTTTAGGTTGCCTCCGAACACAATTGGTAAATTCTCAGGGCTCTGAAGAGACAGACAACAACAATAAAATTGAACAAATATGAAAAATTGTCAGATGAAGGTGTCCAAAATAATGTCCTGAGGTATGAAATGACGGGAAAACAAAATATAATACAAAATCTTTTGTAAAGCTCATCAAATCTCACAATGGTTCAACATACATGTGTATGAAAATATTTGCATGAAATATTCTGGATACATGGAAATACAAAGAAATACAAAGTATAGATACATGGAAATACAAAGAAATTCAAAGTATGGATACATGGAAATACAAAGAAATACAAAGTATGGATACATGGAAATACAAAGAAATACAAAGTATCAGTTACGTCGTACCTTATATAGTTTATTAAAATGCCTCAGAAAATATGAACAGCATTTTTTACTTATTTACAGCTCAACCAACACAATTTCATTCCATAAAATTGAATAACATTTTCAAAGTACAGTCAAACCTCGATGATTCGAACTTCGTTGATTCGAATTTCTCGATGTATCGAACTTTTTGCTTGGTCCCGAATTTCCTTACTATATAACGCTACTAACGAACCTATGCATGATTCGAATTTTTATAAATCGAAGTTTTCGATGTATCGAACTTTTTTCATGGCCCGTTAACTATGATGTCATAGGTAATTGACATCTCATGATTCGAACAAAAGTTTACCTGTACTGACCACTGGACAGGTGTTGGTCGTGACCCCTGCGGCAAGATTTCACATTACTCCCCTAGATGCCCTGACTGACAATAGGGATAACGATAGCGTGTGTTGTCACTCCCGATCATGGGGTTAATTAATAATCAGACCAAATTGATAGATAAAAGGTGTATTTAGAAGTCATGACATTTAATCACTCCGGTAAAACATTTCGGTAGTCGTCTCTGATAATCTTCGCCGCCATTGAAATCAGCGGTCGGTGAGTAAATTTTACGGAACTATAAAACAAGCGGACCAATTTTAAACACAAACAATTAGCGATGTCTTAACTCATAAGTGTCACATTGCAAACTTATACATAAATAACCAAGTAAATCGATTATTTGTCATTCAATCATGCATTCTCCAACCGATCGGCATTCCGTATTTTATATGCACATAACGTAACCGCACGTGTCTTTAGCAGAAAAGCCTAACGACTTACCTAAGTGTGCATTGTACTTCTTTTACTTTATCTGTTAAACGCGAAATAAGTGTTTTGTAACCAATACATAGTTTGTTTAATTAATAAAATGCTTAGGTATAATTAATGAAAAGTATTTTTATTTTGTTGTGTTTGAGGTATAAATTAACTTTTGAGCCTGACAGGCGACGATCATCACGAAGACACCGAGGACATGTAACGTTAACATATATGGTCATTATCAAGAAAACATCGATCTATTGTCAACCATGAATAATTCGAAGTCCCGCTGTTTCGAAGTTTTTATGTCAGTCCCTTGAACTTCGAAACATCGAAGTTTGACTGTACATAATATTGAATTTAGATTCTTTAAACAACACATCACCCGTAGATTCTACTGAATATAGCCTTTCAACTTAAGAGAAACCTACCTTAATGAAGAATTGTAAATGTGACGGCAAGAACACAAATTTTCTTTACGATTATTCTAGACTGACTATAATAAATCAGTCAGAATGTTGACGTACCTCGACGGAGCTGAGAAGTGTCGTAAACTTGCACAGAGATATGACTAGATTATCAAACACGTCACTCATTCCATAGTGTGCTGAAATCATGGCACATTTCCTGAAAAATATTTTCAGGGAACTTGTGAATCTTGTTACATAATATATTCCAAGAAAGTGAATATCAAATAAATCAAATAGGATAATCCTCATTTTCTGATTTTTTGTTCACTCAATTTTTTTTTAATTTTTTTTTCTGGGTTGGGTGTTGAAGGGGTGGTATGATAGTAGCAAATACATTGTCAAATAAAATATCCTTATTAATCATTTCTTTTTGAAATTTTTCTGCAAAGTACTACAATGAGAAGCATTAAGATTTCATCTATTAAAGACAAGACATTTTGTCATTTGATATTTCATATTCCAAAATTGTTAAATTATGTAAACTGATCAATTTAATATTTTTCTTGATTTAAAATATCTAAACGTTTTGTATCAATGGCTTCTTTTTTAAAAAACAATATGATGTTGTTAAACTTTCTGTATTTCTCTTACAATTCTAAAACCACAGGATGTAATTTGATATAAAATATCTTTTACTGGACAGGAAAACTGTATCATACAACCAGTATAGATGTTTATCCTGCAACTGCCACCGCATTGTCGGAATACACCCACCGTATATATTTTTGCTGTATACGGCAGTGATGGAAACAGCTGTATTTTGGAATCTTATCACATGCGTCTATTCGATTAGCCAACTTCCAAGCATTTAACGTTTAAAAGGCGAACATATTTGGATTATTATTGATATCGTTTCACTTCAAAATGATTATTTTTTTATGACTGTTGCAGGATAAATAGAATACATGGTCAGTGTCTTAAAATATAAGCCGTACTTTTGGCTCGGGACGAAAGTGGCTCGCCAAAGATTGCCACTTTTTGTCTATTTCGTCCCGCCAAAGATTGCCACTTTTTGTCTATCTTTACCATCGCCAAAATACAGCTCATATTTTTAGACACTGACCATGTATTCTCTATCTCGCATCCAAACAGCCTAGTAAACATGTGATCAGAGATCCTGGATCGAGTGTCATTTCAGGGACACATACCTAAATCCTGCGATAGCTTTCTGTATAATCGTCTCATCGCCGCTCTTATCAAACACAAATGACAGTGCTGCGACAGTGGGGCCCCATATGAGAGAGAAAAGGTCATGGTCGAAGGCTCCGGAAGGCACATGAACAAACATTCCGTCTTTTGTAGTACCACGCCGAAGAAGTACCTAAAACATATGTTTAAGAAAAAAAGTTTGAATCTGAAAATAAAAGAATTTTTAAAGAAGGATGGCAGAAAAAAAAAATTTCAGTTTCCTAAATCATTTTGACATGACTTTGTGAAACCTGAAAAAAAAATGCATGAAAAAAAGTTTTGCCTTCATGAATTTATTATAATGACACCAAAAACAGAAAATATGTATACAACTACATCACTTCACAAAGTTCAAAGATAAAGGTTCAGTTTAGGGCTGCACTATCTAATCATATCATTTACACAATTGTTGCAGCAGCATATTTTCATTTACTGACCATAAACTATGTTTGAAATCTATAAAAGTATGAAATTAAATATATATTCAGTGGCATTCCACTGTTGTATTGTTCCCCCCAGTTAACATCAAATGATTTAAGCATTAAATTTCAGAAAGATTTTATTATTTATCAACCTTACTCTCATCATTAGATTGTCATGGCCTGCCTCTCCATTAAGAAACAAATCAAAGTAGTGTGTCTGTTATAATTGAACAATAAATTTTTTAAAAAAATCAGTAATAAATCTGATCAATTATAAATCAGACTTGACCGTGAATATTTTACTAACCTTCCACAGATAATTCTCCCGGACTAGACCTGTGTGTTCTGCCGGCATCACAATTTCATCGTTTCTGAAATATGAATTTGTATTTTGAGTTAAGGGTATATGCTACCTTATATATTCTACCTCTAATCTTAACTAACGTTAAAGATGGATGCTAACTTTCAGACTGTGTTAGAGCTAAGGGTAAGTTATACACATTCCTTACACATTCTCTGAACTAGATTTAAGGGTATATGCTACCTTACACATTTTACCTTTAATATAAACTGAGTTAAGGGTACATGTTACCTTACATATCATACCTGTACTTTGTATATAATCATACATCCTTCAACTTTTTAAAATGATAGTTATATAAATCATACGCTTTCAATTTTTTGGCAAACAGTGCATTTCGTTTTTAATTATAACATATTAAAGATTGTTTTTTTCCTCTGTAAAATCAAACTTTAAAGTTTCATGGTGTGTGAAACTTTTGAGGGTATCATATATAATAAACAAATAGTAGCATGTTATTTTGATTTTTATTATTTTACTTTTTTATATTTTTTGTCATATATATCTCTACTATATGATCATTTCCTTGGTCCCTATAACACTAATTTACTGTACAGTATACACTAGAGTATAATGACCCTGGCTGTTAAAAGAACGTTAAACAAAATAAATCTAAATAAACCTAATATACAGGCGCGGATCCAGAAATTTGAAAAGGGGGGGGGGGGGGGGGGGGGGGGGGGTCCAGTAATTTAATGGTAATGTGAGTGCCATAGGCGCGAGCCAATTTTTTTTTGGCCATGGGTCTGGGGGCCAAAATTTCGGAAAATGAAGATTTTCGATAAGCGGGGGCGGGGTGGGGGTAGGGGGTGGTGGTTAGCATACACGTTGTTTTTAAGTCTATAAAAATATTTTCCTCGTCTGAAAAAGGGGACCCCCCAGGACCCCCCCCCCCCCCCCCCCCCCCCCCCCCCCCCTCTGGATCCGCTAGTGATATATCAGATGTAACACACACAATGTCTGTACCTTTACTGAGATCATTAATATGTTTTTAAATGTCTTACTTGATTGCATTATAAATCTCCTCCAACATGTCATGATCAAACTCGATCCCACCGTTACAGTCTTTCAAGTTCTTCTTAAATTGCTGAAAAAAAATTATAAAATTTTAAATACTCTTATTACTGTATAACAATGAAACGACATCAACATTTTTTTTATTAGGTCTATCTTAAGTTCCGGTACTTCTCAATAAAATTTTAATTTGAAGGTACATTTAATTCTTTGTAGGCAAGGAACACATGTACAAGTACTGATCTAACAGCCTGTTACTGGTGGCGCGATATCTATAAATATCCAGCGTCCCGACAAAAATCTTTTGATTGATAAAAGATTAACAGATTTTTCTATATCAAGCATCCTGACAAAAATCGTTTGATTGATAAAAGATTAACAGATTTTTCTATATCAAGCATCCTGACAAAAATCTTTTGATTGATAAAAGATTAACAGATTTTTCTATATCAAGCATCCTGACAAAAATCTTTTGATTGATAAAAGATTAACAGATTATCTATATTCAGCATCCTAACAAAAATCTTCTAATTAATAAAAGATTAACAGATTATCTATATCTCCTGAGTAGCATACCTCCACAGTCATGGGAACGTTTTGTTTTTTGGCGTTGTGGTTGTGTTGATCGACGTTGAGCATTATCACAGCATAGGTGAGTGTGAACGCAGCATCAACGTTGACGAATGGCTCTGCATTGCTTTTCTGAAACAGTCCAAATATAATTTTTTAAATCCTGTCACTAATTAATCACAGCATGATCATTAATCATGTTTTCTAGATGTTCAATATCTCAATTTCCTTAATTTATTAATTTATAGAAGCCAACAAATTTCAGACTTGAACCCTACAACCACAGACTTAAAACTTTATAATCACAGAATTCAACCCTGTAACATACTAACATGCCAATGGTCTGAGAAATGCTCAATGAGGTAGGAAATGACTGGGGCCTCTCCAGGTAGACGGAATGCTTCCAGGTACATCCTCAAAGCCTCGTCTACACGCAAGTCTTCAAAGTTAAACGACCTGGTGGAAATAAAATAAAATCAAATATCCAATCACATTTCCAGGTACAAAATGTATAAAGATATTATGGATCTTTCCTAAGTAATTTCTTATATCATATGATCGATATTTCTATTTCAAATTAAATTCTAAATTATATTCTATTATAATTGATATTTTTATTTTATTTTAATCGGTTATAATTAATTCTTTAATTTTAATCACTATCACAAAAAAGGTTTGGAGATATCAACATCAATTTTGTTTTACGAACAAAAACAAAGAGAAATAATGAAGATTCCACAAATTTATTTACACGTTAAACATTGGGCTGATGGGTCTGTAACATCTGTGGAACTTGACTTAACTTCAGTTAGACATGGTTAGATATAAAAGGTTAGCAAAAAATATCAGAAAAGCTGCTGCCGAATCCATGTCACTGAAGATTGCACGCTTGATAAAGGAATTCTCGGGGGACTTAAAAATACGAAATGAAGTCGCACAAATTGAAGCTGTACCACAGCTGAAATAACCCCAAGATATAAAAATTTTCTTCTAAATAAAATTGAACTGTACGATGGTTGTTAACTTTATTTTTCAAACTTAAGGTTGTGCACATATATATAATGGTCTGACTTTTTCACTTTTATCAATAATTTATGTTTGACACAAATCAGGAGTCCAAACTAACATAATTCAAGATTATACCGTACAAGACAACCAAAACTTACTTGACAAAGGCTTCCAAGACTTTGGCGTTTGCCTTTTTGGCAATATACTCGCCAATCATGGCCTTGTCTAGGCGTGGGTTTTCCTTTAGGAAGGTGATGACCTCTCCCGGGTCGAGTGGGGTACTCAACAGGTTCTGTTCCTGGAGGAAGGCGATACCTTTAGAGGGTTTCTGGTTAAATTGTTCTGTGCCTGTATAATAAACCTGTAAGGAAAGAGAGATGTTGTTGATATTTACAGTTTGTGCTGCAGTATCTCGTTAGCTGTCATAATCTAGATTATATCAACAGTATTATACTAGATATATTCATCCACAAATAAGCCTTTCTTCACTTTTTTATGTAGAATTGTCAATCTATAAAACAGTAAGCTAAGAGTGAATTACAATTAAGCCAATATTAATAGGTAATTTTTATACTGGGGCAAGGGGTAGGGGGAGGGGGAGGGGGGAGGGGGAAGGGGGAAGGGGGGGGGGGGGGGGGGGGGGGCCTGAACTGGAGCAAAGAAAAAATCTCAAATTCTTCAAATCTGAGGATTGGAATCCAGCATTCCATTGTCCCCATTTTTCTCTAAAATTTCTTTTGTTGTACAAAAAAATCCCAATTTCTGATAGGCAGCAGTTTCCCCAATTGGTAAGTAAAAACAACGATAAATAACAATAAGTTGATTTACATTTCCCTTTGAGCTATTAGAAATGTATCTATTTGTCCCTACCTTTTTCTTGTGTTTGACTGTGGACAATTCTTCTGTCCCCGGAATCTTGACCGACGCCTTCATCCTGTTTGGTCGTATCTGTGGACCCCGTCTCCCCATATCCTTCACTTTGACAGGTTTTAGTGCATCTGTACAGGAACAAATACAAGTCAGCTCAATGTCAGCTGGATTATCTCCCTTTGAATACTCTGATTAAGAGTGAGTCTTGTCTTTAAGAGATATTTATCTGATAGTGTCTTTATGCATATAGTCAAGTGTGTAGCTAAAATGTCATAGATGGTTCAAGAATTTTATACCATATAGCCGTCTTGGAAGATAAAGTACCTGTCAATACCAGGGAAACAAGGTTGCATGGTGAAAATCACATCACTTTTTTGTAGAATGAAAAAAATCAACTATCAAAGTTTTTTGCAAAATTCTTGCAAATCAGAAGGCCATGTAACCGAATTCAATGGAAAGTACTCACACACAATAATCATACAAGAATCGAATATAACTGGTGTTCATAAAGGACCAATTACAGGGAATTTGATCTATAAATGGACATATCAATAATGATTTTGAAACAAAGAAAGATTATCTGATATTGAGTTAATTCATCATACTATACTTGAAACTGTAGAAAGACAGTGCATCTGATTTTTATCTTTTCAAAAACAGAGTTTTCTGAATTTGTTTGCATAATATTGATAAATTTGAGTAATGGTTTCTCCTATTAATATTTTTGACCAAATAGATGAAATTGTAAAAAAAAAACATTTTCACCTATAGATGAAATTATAGAAAAAAAACACTTTCACCTATAGATTAAATTATAGAAACAAAATTCTCACCTAACTTAGAATAACAAGATTAATAAATAAAACGAGCCTTCCCACTCCCATCTGCATTACCAGTCCCTTTCTTTACCTGATGGGGTCTGTTCTTTTGACTGCAGAATTCTCTGCCCCATGGCGTATCCCGACGTGGGGGGCCCTAGCAAGGGTGCACTTGGTTTGGTCTGTTCTGTACCCTCAACAGGGGGAGTCTCTTCTGTCTTATCACCTGAAATATTAGATTCAATACTTCAAAGATTTTCTTTTTGATTTTTTTTTTTTTTTTTTGCGGACTCAAATTTAATGCACAACAGAAATGAAACAGATTACTGCAAAGAAAAATTAGTGTAGCAACAGTATTTACACTAAAACAATACACTTAAAGAAACTGCAAGTAATATGATCATAATCAAGAGGAATATTTTCCACAGATAAAATGCTAAAATGAGAATACCACTAAAATTATTCTTAATATGTTTGCTAATTAACAGCATCCATAAATGTCAAGTAATATTTATAAATACATCGAAACTCAAAATATTGATCAGAAATAACTATTTCTGCATTAATATATGGGGAAATTATTTCCAAAGCCTCAATGAATTCTGTATTACATTACATAACGCTAAAAACTTTCAACCATGTTAGATAGACAAGATTTTCTTAAATTGGCTTAAAACAAACAGTATATTGCCGATTCCTTCATATTAAATAAGTGTAATTACTATACAGTATTCATCAAATACTAATTACTGACCAGATTATGATACTACACATCTTTTGACCAATGGTCAATGCAATTCTTTACCTTCACTGGTTTCCTCTGTGACCTTGACCTCTGTGTCCGTGGCTTTCTTTGTTGTGGTCAGTATGCGGCTGTGACAGTGCTGTTCGATGCTGTCCACTACGGTCAGTAAAGCGTCCAGCGACAACAGGTGGGTGGAGAATAGGCCTTGCACAGGGAATGCATTCTGAAGCAGATAACAGAATCAAATCACAATATTGTATCACTGACTTATGTTTTCCTAAATATTTTTTTTACTTTTCATTAAGACCCCAAAAGTTAAGGTAGTCTTTTATATGAAATATTTCAAGCTTGATAGTTCTGAAGATGACTACTTAGAAGGTCGAATGCACTAGTCACATATCTTCCAAACAATGGTTTTCATTTCAAATATGATATATTTACTGAGTTTGACTTGGATTGACATTGGTGCTGATGAAGACTAAGATTTTTTGGTATAAAAGCTTTCTATTGCCATTCTATCAACAGCTATGGTTATTTAAAGTTTGCTTTTGTTTAACGTCCTATTAACAGTCAAGGTCATTTAAGGACGTGCTAGGTTTTGGAGGTAGAGGAAAGCCGGAGTACCCGGAGAAAAACCACCGGCCTACAATCAGTACCTGGCAACTGCCCCTCGTGGGTTTGGAACTCGCAACCCAGAGGTGAAGGGCTAGCGATAAAGTGTCGGGACACCTTAACCACTCGGCCACTGCAGCCCCGGTTATTTAAGGGAGACCTCCCTTGTGTTTGAGATTCAAGCGTGTAATGTATGTGTGTGTGCTTTGGGAGGCTACAGTATGTTTGTGTTGGTCTCCTTGTCATAGCACGATACCGATGTCGACTGAACAGTGCTACCTCACTGAAGCATACATGTATAGCCAAAGACATCTTATCCAGTTACAGTATAATGTCAATTGACAAGGCAGTTGTCCCACTCCCTAAAATGTTGAGGAACAACAACTATCACTTTTAGTAGACTGTGGTATGTCTCGGCCAGGGGACAAAAGATGCCTTGCTTTTCTAATTCTATTTGTACTACAATCAAGAGCATTTGTTTTTATTTTGATTTCAAATTGTGGTGAAGTATTATGTTTTTTTTTTAACACAGTACTATTTCAGAAAAGAACAATTAGGTGTGTCAGCTATTTAATAAATCAATAATTTACCTTGGAAAGTAATTTTGTGAGATCCTCAAACAGATTGGAACAGTAAAGATCACAGTCGTAATTCAGATAGAGCTCCGTGACCAGGCCGGGAATCCTCCAGAGCTGAACAATAGATTCCAGAGCGATCTCACGGATTTCAAAGGATATTCTCGGAGACTCGGAAATAATGATATCTGTGAGTTTTGTCAGGTACATCTGAAAAAATATTTAGAGAAATAAAAAAAAATCTATTAAATATTAAGTGATTATTACTGGGATATCTCTACATTCTTAGAATCATAATGATTCCAACTTAAAACAACTTTCTAAATTAAATTTACATATAAAATGATCATTATTTAGAAATTGATAAAGCATTTAATATATGAAATAACAAAAATTATCATTTTTCTGCAAAATCAAATTATTGCTTCCATCGTAATATTTGCAGTTGAGGAAAAAATAAAATAAAAATATATATAAACTTTTGAGCAGAATATGAATTCTGGTGCTATTATCTATTTACCTGCAGTTTCTAAAATCTAGCAAAAGTTTTAAATTGATATATTTTGTTTAAGGATTTGAACAATGTGATAAAGTCTGTACCTCCAGCTGCAACTTCAGGTGGCTTCTAATGGACTCAAACACAAGGAAGCATACACGCAGGGAGGCAGAAAACAGAGACAACCTCTCCGACTGTAACAGCTGAATATATAAGACAAATGATTTTGTCACATTTACAGAATATAAGACATTTTGACAGTGTACATTATATACAGATCAATTTAAAATAGTTTTTTTTTTTTTTTTTCAAAACTTAGCAAATAAAAATATTCTGAATAAGAAAACAAAATATTGTACAATTACAATGCATCTTATATGTACGGTTGGCTTCACTTATAAATTGTCTTCAAAATGTGTTGGATGAAAAATTTAATTTGTACCAATGTATATATATTTATTGCATTTTTGCCAGTGAAATATAGGAATTTGTCAAACTAATAAAACTTAAATTTTCACTGCAGCTATGAGCAGTGAAATTTTAAGATTTTGCAGTGAAAATATAAGTTTTACAGAAAAAAAATATAATTTTTTCCGTTTTTGACCAATCATAGCTAACCTTTGTATTCATGATCACGTGACTGAAACTTGGTGATTTTTCCAGTCAAAGTGGAAACACGTATAAAAAATATTGATATTCTGCCATACTCGGAAACCATTCAATATCTTCTATATATTTATATACAATGTGTACGTACTCGGAAACCATTCAATATCTTCTATATATTTATATACAATGTGTACGTAATGTTAAAATTTCTTGCCTGTCCACTTTTTGAACCAAAGTAGGCATAGTAAAAGATATTAAGTAATTAAAATTAGCTTCATGGAGATTTTTTTGGTTGTTGTTACAGTATATGTGGCATATTTTTGTTTTTTTGTTTGTTTGCTCAGTTTATCACCCTGTTAACAGCTAGTATCAATATATAGAGGGCCGTCACATGCCGTCAAGAGCCATTAGGGTTAAGTGTCTTGCCCTAGGACACCACGACAGCACAGACTGGCGAGTTTCTCAGGGAGAATCGAACCACGCACCTTGGATCTTCATCTGAGATAACATGGCCGTCGCTCTAACCGGCTGAGCTATCGTGGCCCCTTTCATGTGGCATATAGAGCAAAATCTACAGAGGTTAGACAAATTTTGCACCGTCACAAATTCTGCCTGATAGGCTTACCAGAAAGAGGTGTCGACACATTTCATCCTTGACCAGGAACAATAGGGAGTTATATTGTCCGATGTGGTCAGCTCCGGACTCAAAGGCCACGGTCAGAAGACTCAGTCCCATGTGGATCATAACATCTGTGTTGTGACGGTCAATTGGATTGGTCAGGGAAATCAGGAACCGGAACAGCTCCCTAACGCACGGCAGACCATACGGAATCAAAGGGGCAGATCCTGGAGAAATTTCAAATTGAAATTACATCAGCTATGTTGTTCTAAATTCTTGTATCTTATATTAAATTATGTTAGACATCAGGTTTTAATTGATATTTTCATTGAATATAAAGTGTAAATATTTTCCTGAAAATGCACAAATTAAATTGGAATATGATTTACTGCGAAATATGTTCAAATGAATAATTTCAAAGACTTCAAAATATCTACTTATAGGCCTCTTACTATTAATTCTGATGTCCTATTCTGGCGTTTTTTGATGACAAAACTTTGAATCAGTTTACAACTTAATAATGAATTGTATCCATTGTACTATAATAAGAAATTTACTATAATAAGAGATTGGTTGACTTATCATGCACAGTCTCAAACCTTCGTGAATGATGCTCAGTAACCACTAAAATATAAACTTAAAAGCCCATACTTTCACTTGTAAGTTAAAATCTAAACCAACAATTGGAAGTCACTCATTACTATATTCTGACGACAAATTACAAATAACGTTAGGAGATACCAAATTAATCCAAAATCTACACAAATTGGATCTCAAAGTGAACCTTGACAAAGATATTAATCCTACCTTCTCTGGACTGATGGGGTGTGAATCTTACACCCCGAGGGTTTACATAGTCGTCCTGGGCCGCACTGTCCGACACATCTGCAGCAGACTGTACCGATTCGCTGTCGTCTCCAGCCTCTGACACCAGACTGACTTGGTCTCCTTCTTCATTGTACAGCTCCGGTTCACTCCACTTCTGTAAGGGAAGAACGATAACAGAATTAAGCACAGCGAGCTCGCTATCATATAGATGTATATACATTTGCTGTAAACGGCTTCAGGCTATAACACCCAGTCGGTTATGGCGATAGTTTTTATGTTGGTACAGTTTGACGAAAATGGTATAAATGGCAATGTTAATATAAGTAGTGAACAGTGGCTTTAGTTGTTATAGTTGCTATGGCTTTGGTTTGTTTTTGTTTAACGTCATATTAACAGCCAGGGTCATTTAAGGATGTGCCAGGTTTTGGAGGTGAAGGAAAGCCGGAGTATCCAGAGAAAAACCACCGGCCTACGGTCAGTTCCTGGCAACTGCCCCACGTAGGTTTCGAACTCACAACCCAGAGGTGGAGGGCTAGTGTTAAAGTGTCGGGACACCTTAACCACTCGGCCACCACAGTCCCATAGTTGATATGGCAGCAACATATATGGTGGGCAAATGCAGCTTGGGAACTCTACATTAAAACTACTGTTCACTAATTAAATGCCATCAACCCTGTCAACAATACAATAAATCTGTTTTATGGTTAATGAATGTTATATTTTGAAAGTCGTTAAGTGTGATATTTTAACCCTTTCACCCAGACTGACCATATTGGGACTTCAAATGAAAAACGAATGACAGAGCCCATCAAAATTTCATAGGGTTGAAAGGGTTAATTAATATTCCTGACCAATGATCACTGAAATCTAATCATGTGCCGAACTCAATGTTGTGATATTATGGTGTGAATATGAACTAAATTTGTTTCTGGGTTGATGATAACTTAACTTGTCCTCAAGCTGTTCAAAGATGGACACACACACACATCTTACTGATTTCGTTGTATATGAGCTTACTCACTCGGTGACAAAGAGTCACCAAATAAGTATGAGTAAGTACTTACTCGGTTGTATACCATTTCTTCCTCTTCGGGTACAGACAGTGTGACATGAGGAGCTGAGCTCTCGATTTGTTCTTCCCCTTGTTCCGAGCTCTCCTCTCCTGGAGGTGGCTTATCTTCATCTGTTGCCTGGAGAGTTTCAACATTTTCACTTTCCATATCCTGTCTCTCTCTCTCAGATGCATCCTGGGTAACACAGTAATATCTGATGTTAGCACGTAACTACCAGACAATTAAAATTCATCATTCAAAATTTTATTCACTTGGTAACACTCAACATGAAATTTCTGTCAGCATTATTGAATGTCTTCGAGAAAAGTATGTATACAACTAAATGTACCTTCACTGAACATCCTGACCAACTACAAATTGTACCATCAAGTCTTTAGCTACTAGTCTAAACTTGAATCGTTACTTTACTCGACTAAATCATACTGTTATGACACTCATCAAATTACAACATTAACTTTAAATTAAAACCTTTCTTCTATTAACCCCTGGCCATTATTTGACATATTTTTTTTTTGTATTATCTCTTTTTTAATGTAAGCCAGGGCTATTCCATTGAAATATCTACCTGACCCCAGGACTCCACATTAAATCACTTCTATACATGGTTGGATTACCTTCCTATTACTTCTATGTAATTTATTAAATAATTCTATGGGTGGTACCCTCTTAACAAAACCTGGAGTCCTGGGGTGGGATAGATGTTTTACCGGAAAAGCCCTAAAGATAATCAGACATTAAATCAAATTTCTAGATATCATGAAAAATTTCATCATTCGTTGACCCAGATCTTAAAATGTTCCACAAATATATTCAATATTTTGAGAAAATATGATACAAAATATATATCTTATCAATAGGCCTTAATATGAAAAATTTGATATCCAATAAAAAATTTGGACTATTTCAGGATCACCATGTGGTCAAAGAAGTTTATCCGTGAAAATTATATGAACTTTGCCATAGGAATCTGATGGAAATATATTTTTGAATTTTCTCTTTATGCATTAAGGTATAAAAAGAATACCTTATGTGAAAAAAATTCTTTTAAAACATTTGTTTGAAAATTTAAGTTTTTGTGACATTAACAGAGTCACCAAAGTCAAAATTGAGTCCAGAGCCGTCATGTTGTAATGATCCGATTCTCTTTTTTTTATTTTGACAATGCTTTTACCTGGAACTGTTTGGATATGTCAATGATCCCCTCATCCCCGGGGGTACCAGGAGTAGTAGCGAGCCTCTCCCTGGGGGCGTTTACATAGTTAATTGCCTCAGCTGCCCCGCTCTCTGTTCTGTCCGGACCTCCAGGCTGTAGGCTGGGTTTTGGAGAGGTACGCTTCTGTCTGGGGCGGGGCGATCTTTTCTTCCTGACGTGCCTCGAGGGGTCAACTCCCCCTGTTCTCATCTTTAACTATAGAATAAAGAATACAGTATAAACAAAAACACAGAAACACTTTTTTCTATTACATAAAGTAACATAAAAAAACACTCTATTTTCACATCAACTTACCATTTTCATACTAGCCACCCACTTGGGGTCCTCTTTAAACTGAGGTAAGCGGGAGAAGAGCAGCTGAACCATGTCCATTAAAGTATGTTCCGCAGATTTTCTCAGGAGTTCTAAAGTAACAAAAGAATGAATCAGTTTACGTTTAGAGACCAATTTGAAAATAAACTATATATCAGATATATATTGCTTCTTACATAATCATTGTGTATGTATAATACAGTAAAACTTCAGATAATCAAGCATACTAGGTATTTCTAAAGCAAGACATGTCCCCTTCAAGACCCCGCTAGAAATAGCAACAGTGACCATGACCTTGACCTCAAAACTCTGAAACTCAAACTTGCACGAGATATTATGGTCCTTTATCATTCTGTGAAGTTTGATCATAATCCCTCAAGGAATGAAGCTGCTAGAGTGCTGACAAACTTTGATGTTAGGTACGTACATACATACAAGACGGACGGAGAAGAAACCTAAAGCTCCCCCCCCCCCCCCCCCCCCCCCACCCCCCCCACCCCTCACCCTCCCATCCACAGGTAGGGGAATAACAAGCTAGATATACAAATTTATTATCATTATTATTATTAAAAAGTGAACTAAAATCCTCAGCTAAACCTTATTCATTTTTAAAATCCTAAAGCGAATTTTGGATATAACAAACCATTTCCTCTGGTCTTGTGAAATTTGTTATAAACAAGTTTTACTGCATCTTTGTGCAAAACCCAAGATTTTGAAATTAATTTTTTTTTAGTTTTTTTTTTTAGAATCAAGAGGTGAAAATAATTCTTGCTATTAAAACAAATACCGCTGAATCTCGGTATCGCTAGGTCAGGGAGGTCATGAAAACAACTTCTGATATATCCAAAGTATTAGCATAACAAATTATATTTTATATAGCATTTTCACTATTGGAACTGAATTTTCCAGTTAAGCATAATCTTCAAATTATCGAAGTTTAAAATAACAAAATTTGACTGTAACATCACTGTTCTTAAACTGGAAAGGGTCAATAATTAGTTCATTTGTTTAGGATTACAATAATTCCAAAATGTGACATTAAGAGAAATTTATTTCAAACATTCACATTCATAACAGAAATTATTACTGTAACGATTGCCATTTAATGTTTTCCTAAACTGGATTCCAAGAATGTGATGGATTCGGTAACACATATACAAATGTAATCAAAATGAGAAAATTGGGGTCCTTTCTAATTATTAGCATGCTGCTTTAAATTTCTTAATTCTAATTCTGAAACAAACTAAACCATAAACCACTATCATGATTACATAACAAGGATTGTTTAAGAAAGTGTGATATTAAGCAGAATATGATAATAAGCAATATGCATAAAAGTAAATCCACGGATATATCACAATAGGATTTTTTTTTACACTGGATAATTGTGTTACAACTGTTTATAACTCACCACTAAGCCTCATCTCAAAGCAGATTCGGAAGCAGGACTGCATAATTTCACACACAGATTCGTTGGTAAGAAGGACACCCACTGGTGAGAGCAATAGTGTCCGTAGTACCTAGAATGAAACCTTTTTGCGTTCATATGCTAATCTTATATTTTAAGTTCTTAGTATGTGAAAAACTGAAGATTAAAAACTGAAAATGATTTCCAGAATAATATTGTTATTAAATTGACCATAAAATAGGTAGTTGTTTATAAAAAGTCTGCTTATTGAATTGATTGCTTGCCGAAACTATTAAAATTTCATTTTTTTTTCAAGTTGTGTACCAAAATATACTATGAGATTAATTTTAATCTAATTTACAGAATTTAGGAGACAAAGGAAAAAGAATCAAAATCTAGCCATTTTTGCTTTCCTTAATTATTATAAATCAAAATTTCTTACATGTAAAATTTTCATGAGTACAACTTCGTCAGATCCAGGATCGGTCCCTACAAACCGGGCATGAGTGACTGCATCCGCTATGTTTTCTACAGCTGCTGGAGTTGAATCTATGGTGGCTTCTTAGCAAAATTTAGAAAAAAAATTCACAAAAATCAATGTAGCGTTGTATCAAATCAGAGTCATATGTGAAACTGGAATTATTTTGTCTAAATTATATTCAAAAACTGAAAAAGAGCCTTGAAGATAATCTTATCTTACCAAATATTTTGAATTTGACATTTGACGTGCACGCTTCATCAATATTTACAATTTTCCAGCATGGAACATACCATACTTCCCAAATTAAAATTTACTAAAATTTTGATAAAAAACACCAGTTACTGAATTATAATTATATTTTGGGATTCTATACTTTAGAAGAGTATTTCATTTGACAGTGATGAGGTTCTCTTACTAAAAGATTTGAAATTTTAAATTTCAACACTTGAGTATCATTATATATCTTAAAATCTAGTATATACCTATTTGTCTTTACTAGATTCAGATGACATTTTCATTCCATATCATCAATACTTACCAAGGAGTCCATAGGATAGAAGTTTGTTAACCGAAGTTAGAGCAAGTCCTGTGATTGGCCCAGTTGTGTCTTCAGATCGTATCACATCTAAAAACGGTCCGAGGAATGCATTGGGCTCAATCTCGTCCAAATCTTAAACATTACATGCAAAAAAAAACAATATATCATTTGTATTTTTTTATGAAACTGAGTTTGTGTCTTGAAATCCAGCTAACACAGCTTAAAAATGATGACAGGGATTTTCCTACAATTTTTCAGGGCCCATATTGAATCGGGAATTTTCTATGCAACAAAATGTGACGTTGTCTATAACTAATCATTATATTATGTGTATGTATTGCAGGTAGCAGTCATCCTTTGATTGAGTAGTAATAAAGCCATCTTGACAAAGGAAGGTGTTGATCTTCATTTAGTCTATAGTTGGGTTTTTTTGTATTTCAAAAGTACCTTTGTATTGGTCTTTGTAGATGAAAATTACTTAATCATTAAAAAGTGACTTCATAATTGGGAATTTTTCAGGGGCAAATTGGGAATTTTCACATGATTTTTTTAGGGGAATGGGTCCTTTTAATGGACCTTGTTTCTATTGTAGGAAAATCCCTGGATGAATATATCATTATACATAAGAGAAATTTTAAAATTTACAATTGCATTATGATATATACAGGATATCTAACAGTGTTTTCAGTAATACCAAATATATTTCACGAGTGGGGCTAATATATTGATATTTTCACGAGTGCGCAGCATGAGTGAAAAATATCTAAATATTAGCCACACGAGTGAAATATATTTGGTATTACTGAAGACACTGTTAGATATTCTGTTTATTACATTTTTTATCAACGAAAAACCTACCAAGTATGCTAACTAGGCCTACAGCGATAATTTGTAAACAAAAAATGTAGTTCCCCTTGTCCAGGTGCTGAGATATATGTCAGGCTTTCTGATTGGTCAATTATTTTGGTATTTTCTCATCATTAATTTGATTGGTCAAATCAGCAAAAGTGATATTTTTCACTAGTGATAAATATGATATTTTTCACTAGTGATAAATATCACTTTTATAGAATGAATAATTTTTCATATTTCACTGGTAAAAATGTAATAAATATTATTGCTGATTGATGTGAATGTCCTTTTCATACGCAATAAGGACAATCAGTATAACTGGAATGGACTGGAAATAAGTTTGGTCATTTTAATCTTCTATGCTTCAAAAAGGCTACCTATATATTACCTAGAGCTGATCAGGTAAAAGATTTTTTTCTTGTCCAACACTCATGCATAAGCCACACCTTAAATCTAACAACTGAGATTTGTGAAATTTTTTTTCATAGGATACGGGTATGGACTTCTTAATGTACCTGTTATATTATTCAAAACATCTTTAAGTTGTGAGAAGGCACCAAGTAAAGGATCAGCCTCCTCATCTTGAAGGTTGTGTGATGACCAGCGAGATGACCGTCGCATTGCAGTGACCACCAGGGAGATTTCTCCCTGTATAATATAGATACCATTCTTTGGTGGATCCATGTTGACAGGTTCTGGAATAAAATGATAGTTTTAAGAAATAAACAATTAAAGTTTCAATGATTACTTTGAATCTGCAGGTCACTAATTTTCTGACAGCAGATCAGAATGCTGTCATGCATGGTGACTGGCCATGGTTATCTGCGATATTGTAGCTCTTGACGATGGACAGACGATTTCTGACAGCTGGCCGTTGTAAGAAAGTAGTGTAGGCAGAGTATCTACGAATATTTGTTCTAGGTGACTGGTTGCATTTGATGCAGTCAAGCATGATTCTCCTCTAGAACATGGGACAACAGCAGCAGATAGGCAACAATAGACATATGTAATGACAATGCATGTCAGTGTGAGTTGTCAGTAACACATGTACAATATGGTACAACAGAAAAATACACAGGTGATATTTCAATTTTAATACTGTTATCATAGCAACCAATGCAAGGACATAGATCATGTATCTACCGACCATAACTCTGGCTTTTTGTCCTGTATACCATTTCTGGTGGAATTAATGTGATTTGCTACTGTTTACATAGCTATTAAATAATTTATAATTATAGTTGAATACCACTATAATAATGAAATCAGGATCAGAGAACTTCTCCCTGACATGTTTGAAACATCACAACAAGAGTAATCATACCATGCATGTTTCTCAACATCGATTAGAAATATGATTCATTTCTAGAAAGCAGGACTGGGCTGATTTTTCAACATGGTACACTTTATTGTTTCACTCTTCCAGATTATATACATTGTAGTAGGGTGTTATTTTATCTATATATATAATGATCTGGTTAACGTTGCCATCCAATACCATATGTTCAATAATGTTATAAACACATCTAATCTAGATCATATGGCCATGGGTTCACCAAAGATTAACAATGTAACAGTATTCTGAAAATATCTCTAGAAGCTAACGTTGCCTGTTTCAATATAACCGAGTTTAAAATTAATTTTATTGTATCTTGTATTGAACAAATTCCATGGCCGTGTGGAGGTTTAAAAAAATCCTAGGGCTAGGCCTAGCCTGTAGTGTATATAAGGATCTTCCAAAACAACATGAAGAATTGTGCTATCAAAAAGAAATATATCTAGAACACTTTTTTGTTAACATCAAAATGTAGTCAACGAGCCTCTCTAACAATGTGACATCAATCAATGTCATTATGTCGGGAGTAATTTAAAGAGACTGTCAAAAATTTCGATAACACTTTTCTAGATATCTACAAGTCCTTAAATTTTACAATATTTTGTTTGAAATTACAAATTATTGACGAAAGCAGCATAATGTTGAATTATTGGTATGTGGTTATACAATATATACATTGGATTTACCTACCAGATATACATAAACAATATTATTGGCGATTCCAAACAGAATTTCTTGAAAATGGCCGACCAAAGTATAGTTTCACATCTTGACGAGTATAATCCGTTTCGGATGTAAAAATGAACTAAACACTTTGATATCCAATATACAGTGCGTGTCCAGCTTCACATCTTGCTATTCATGAATCGGCGTCAAACAATCTGGAACGTCAATTTTTTACATGCAGATACGATTAATGTCACATAATGTGACGTGGAGAACAATCTCGCCTCCTTACAATGAAGACGATATCCAAGGGAAGTAACTATTTCACCTTTTGTAACATTTTGTGTTCTGCTATATAGTATACTAAATAAGTACTGCATTATATTAATCAATAAATCAGGATTTTGTAGCAAATGTCTAATACGGTAACCATAAGCATATAAAATAGTATCTTCTTTTCTTCACATAACCTTTATCTTATGTTTGACCAATAAGCTTTTATAACCAAGAAACGAACTTAACATTATAGCCCTTAATTGTTTCGTCACGTACATTTGTACTTTGTACTGTACACTAACTATAAAATATACTACATTGTATGTTATAAAGAAACAGAATTCCGAGGTAAAAGTGGGTTTTTTTTCCGGAATAGCCGTATGATGATATGTGCAGTAAAAACGAATTCACGATGAGTAAGTGGATGTATCTTATCGCTTATACAGACTTGCAAAGTTTAATAATAACATCTGATGAAACAGGGCATCCGCCTAATCAAACAATATAATAACATATTTACAAGAAAACATGCATATAGTTTACAGACATAAAAAGAAAGTATTACAATTTACCACATTAACCTACTACGCCAAGTTTATCGTTTTGAAAATGGAGATATTTTTATGTATAAAAAGCTATTCAGCTATAAAATTAGTATTCATTTCTTTCAAAATTCATCTTTATACTATAATCTTATTGCAGAATAAGTTCACAGAATAATTACCAACTTGACACCGTCTTGCATATTTGTGCAAAATTGCTACTATACATAGATCTATCACAATCACAGCTACAAATAATAACACCAGCCCGGGGGGGGGGGGGGGGGGGGGTAAAAAAGCTTGCTAAAACAGAAACAGGAAATAGACCCATAGACCCACATATTATTCACTCGTGACACATATTTTCAGTTTATTCTCCTTTCGCTGGACAAGTCGGTTCTCATTAACCTTCTTGTCGGGCCGATATTTACCTGCTACACCTATTAATCAAGGGACGTAGCTCGAACTTAATTTTCTTCCTTGGCTCGTCTCAAAAACGAATTTTCTTTAGAGGATTTGACACATATATACATTATAGGTAAATTCCTCTCGGTGGACATTGTCCATCAGTTCTCATTTATGTTCTGGTCAGGCCGATTCCTACATCAGCCATTAATATCAATAACATTATTCAAAGAATATACGTAGCTCGAACTTTATGTTCTCTCCGGGGTCGTCTCAAACCTTAATTTACTTGAGAATGCGTACACTGCACAGGGACCCGACACATATAGAAGTATTTCGAACCCACGGACCTTTAATGTAAGTTGACAATTTATGCCAAGTCCCTGTGGTCCCGTATATAAATTTTGATTGAAAGCGGTATTTTAAAACGGCACCTTCATCCCATTGCTCCGTTCAAAAATATCAGGTATGTACAACGTATATGTATCTGCATGGTTCCACAGAAAAAAACAAGAGGCCAATGGTCTTGCAGGTCTCTGGTCAAATTTTATACTGTATAGCGGCTTTTTTTCCGAGCGCATCTTTTCCAGCACAACTATAACACGTAGAGTATTTTGTGTATTTGACAAGTTTTTAACAATGCGTGCGACTTGGTGCACAACAAAAATTAAAAAAATAAATAAATAAATAAAAAAAAAAATTCTTAAGAACTGACTTTTGAGTATGTTTTATTTTTTTTTTTGTTTAAATTGTTTTTTTCTGGATATCTAAACCAAGCCAGAGAACTAAAAATGCAGGGAGGTATGCACGCAGTCGTACCCGGTAACCAGCTCCCAAGGGAGACAAATCTTAAAAAGCCTTTTTATGTTTGCACATTACAGTATTTATTTTATCATTTACTTTTTAATGTATCTTTACTAGTTAAAAATAATCGTGTAATTCGCCCGATTTCATTGGCTTGATGAGCGAGATACTGTCACGGAGAATGAAAACAAAAGACAGAAAATTAAAAATGAGGATAAAGGAGGACAAATGAGGACAAAACGAGGTCAAATAAGGACAACGTATTTTTTTTCACATCAAAAAACGATTCCTTTGCTTCGAAATAACCTTTCTTCGTTTCAAAATACAATTTTCTAGAATGTATTAAGTTTTGTAACAAAAAATAAATAAATGAATAAATAAATAGGTAAAACACATTCAAAATTTAATTCTTTTTATTTTTGAAAATACAACTTTTTCGGGAAGTGGGATACGATAAAACCTTGATTTCTTGAAATTGATAGGAAAAGATGATAAAAGAGGACAAATGAAGGACAAATAATGACAATGGAGAACAATTGAGGACAAATGAGAACAAAACGAGGACAAATCATGACAAATAATGACATGGGGAAAAATGACAAAGGAGAATGTTTTTACCTATTCTTTGAACTGGACTTGGCTGAAAGCTGACCTCCATATAGCTGATGGTCAATAGTCAGAACTAGACGCTTTACCAACTTTGTTTTATTGGTCTGACGTAGATAGGTTCATCGACACCAGGCAGACATTGTTACCTTATATGGTAAATTGACTACTGACCAACTACAGAACCATGTAAAAATGTATAGGGGCCTCAATCTCGCCCCACAGGGATTTGACTGGCCATCTATGGTTCAATAGTAGGTCAGAAGCAGACCATGTAATGACTTTTTCGGACCACCGACCTTTTTATGCCGCCTTTGATACACATGGGACGTATTTCGTCCTGTTTCATCAGTCTTCCTAGCGTTCAGGTAAAAACGCATCTAATTTTCTCGAAGTTCTCATACGCTACACCCGGTCCCTTTTTGACTAACGAATCTGCATATTATTTTTTTTTACAGTTCATCACCTTCTCTATGTTTGAAAAACCAAATGGCACAGAAGTTTCGTGTCGATTATAAGATAACATTATAAAGTACGATCGTCATGTTCTGACAACCTCCCGTACGGGGTCACATTCTTAAGTACAACATGCCATTTTTACAACACATTCTGTACAAGCTTTGCAAATTTCAAACTGTTGTGTTGTCGCCTTGTCTGGTTGTTGCGCCCCTCCGATACTTCCGTCAATGGCAATTTGTTTAGACTATATTTGCAAAAGTTATTGGCATTAAATGCTTACTTCGGTAGATCCTCATCCGGAATCTCATACATTGTGATTACACAATTTTTCAGTTAATATTTGTATCAACATTATACAATATATTTCATTTGAACTCTGTATATTGTGCCGCCAAACGAGTACATATTTCTCATTATCATTATTCTTTTTCTTATTTCCACAGATCTTGATCTTGATAACACTTTCATTCAAAAACGAAAGCAGATAAACCATTCATATTATAGAACGCGATAGTGAAATGAACATCAAACTGGTGATCATGATTTTAAAGGTCAAGGTCAGATCAAAACAAGAAATATCTTAAAAAAAGATAAACGGCATAGTTTTAATGCTGGTGGTTATAATGTAAAACTGAAGGTGAAATAAATAAAGAACTAAAGCGTTTTAGCACGAATACCAAAATTATATCAGTTTGAATCATTTTTGTTAATAATAAGACTGCATTTGAATCAAGAATATGATTTTAATAATGTGTCATTTAAAAAGATAATCTGCTTATTCATCTTGCATTCAATCTTATCTTTGTTTCGTTTTTAACCGTTCATCTGCATTTTGCATTTACCGCATACAATCTTATCTTTGTTTCGTTTTTAACTGTTTATCTACATTTTGCATTTACCGCTACATTGACCAATCACATAATTCATCTTGACCAGTAACGCCACCTGTCGCGTCATATCCGGGGCCAAAAGAAAATTAAACGTCTAATATTAAGGTTTTTATATGATCACATCTCTCTCTCTCTCTCTCTCTCTCTCTCTCTCTCTCTCTCTCTCTCTCTCTCTCTCTCAATAAAGTTTACATTAAAGTGCAAGGTTACGCGATTTACGGATGTTCACATTTAAATAGACATATAATTATGTAGCCGACCATTAAAAAAAATAATAAACTGCGCCTAAAATACCAAAAATATAGAGCATGATGGAAATTCTTCGGTATGCACTTGATCATTCATTCATTTTAAATATAAACCGGGAGCTCAAATATTTGAAGGATGGTACATTCTTTGTTTTTCAATCGGACACACTCTCGTGTACTTTTTTAAATTATATTTTGCAGGAGTTACCTCGCTTACTACATGGATCTCACAACGAAGTTTATATTCATGTATACTTTATAGTGTAGCAGTGCACCCTAAGGACGGAAGGTTTAAGTTTTCAGATTTTTATTTTCTGTTTCCAATCAAAAAATGAATGGTTGAAAGTTGGAAATTCCCGTGAGAATGTCTATCATTTCTTTTTCTGTCCTCATTATATTTTACAAAGACGAACCCTTTTCTCAAATTTACAAAAATTAAATCTGGAGGTTGTCATTGATTTAAACTTAATTCTCCAAGGAAATGAAAAGCTGCCGGTAGATGTAAATGTTTTAGGATCTTATTTATCGTATATAAATGATTTAGGATCTTATTTATCGTATATCAATGAGTAAGGATTTTATTTATCGTATATTAATGATTTAGAATCTTATTTATGGTGTATTAATGATTGAGAATCTTATTTATCGTATATTAATGATTTATGATATTATTTATCGTATATAAATGATTTAGGATCTTATTTATCGTATATAAATGATTTAGGATCTTATTTATCGTATATAAATGATTTAGAATCATATTTATCGTATATAAATGATTTAGAATCTTATTTATCGTATATAAATGATTGAGGATCTTATTTATCGTATATAAATGATTGAGGATCTTATTTATCGTATATAAATGATTGAGGATCTTATTTATCGTATATAAATGATTGAGGATCTTATTTATCGTATATAAATGATTTAGAATCTTATTAATCGGCCTCTTCTCCATTGTTGCCTGGACTCTGGCGTAACTTTTCGTCCATTTGCCCTTTCCCTCTGCTGTCTTCCTCTCTCTGTTGCGTTTTGCCGGAGTCTGTTTGGCCTCAATAGATGTCCTGTTTATCGGAGGAAGACGACGTGGTGGACCGTAGATTACAACTCGACACGCCCCTCAGGAATGTGTGGCGTACTGTGGGTATTTCCTTGTATCCGGGAGTATCAGGAAGAGTTAGAGAGGTCAAATCGTCCGATTCGGACGTACCGTTAAACTCTAGGACAAAGGTTACCCCTCCATCTCCCTTCCTAAGGAGTATGTCCTCTTTCTTAAGATGCAGTAAAACTGTCTGTTCAGTTTTTTTTATGTAGAATTGCTAGCGTTTTGGTAATGCCATGGCCCGGGGTTTTCTATCACAGGAGCATTAATGAACGCAAGCTGGGGTGAAAAAAAAAAAAAAAAAAAAACATGGTTCATATCTGGAACGAAGAAATCAATCGCTCGGTGCTATGATTTTCTTAACGGTATAAAGACGATTTAATGTGAAATGGCTACCTTACAAGTGGCCATTGTTTGATGTTCTTCGTTCCCTCCACAGAAATACGTAGTACAAAAGAAGAATTTCGCTCAAAAAGAAGAATTTCAGCTCAGGGGATGCATTTTAATGATTTTCAAGGCGGCGGCCATCTTGAGTTTTTTGAAAGGTCAAAATTTCATTTTGGACAAACAATGCTCCATGCCCTAGTTAGTCAATAGTTGAAGTTGTGTGTCCTTATCGTTATCCATTCAGGAGGAGTAGCGATAATTATAATTGTCTATGGACAACGGACAACCATGAAATAAGTTCATATGAAAGGATATCTCCTGTCAAATGTCTATTATCGTTTGTTTAGCTAAGATTTAATTAATATCTAATACAGAATGGAAATTATCCGCACCAGATCAGAGATATACAGTGATGTCTTTGATATGCTTACAGCTCATTGAATATAAACACTTGATTATTTCTTTGATTTTAACATTTTTAATACTTTCCGATGATATTACTTTTTCGGAGAGGCTGTTCCATGTTAATTGTTTGCACTACCTTCGGATAATATTTTTTTCTTAGGTGAAGTTCTTGCGTGTTACTCTACCGCTATGCCACGTCATGAGTCATGTCATCCCAATCTTGACGAAGGTACTGGATGAAACATAAGATTTTGTTTATCACTTTGAACATGTCAATCGACACTGCACGAGAAGCGTAGTTTTACTTGAATTAAGTTTAAAAATTATTGCAATTTTAATTGATTTATTCTTGATGCTTTAATACAAAATAATAACTTAATTTATGTTCACAATTTTTTTGGGACCGCGGTGGCCGAGTGGTTAAGTTGTTCTGACACTTTATCACTTGTCTTTCACCTCTGGTTCACGAGTTCGAAACCTACGTGGGGCAGTTGCCTGCATGGTAAAAGAAAAAAAATGTACTGACCGTAGGCCGGTGGTTTTTCTCCGGGTACTCCAGCTTTCCTCCATCTTCAAAACCTGGCACGTCCTTAAATGACCCGGGCTGTTAATTAGACGTTACACAAAATAAACAAAACCAAATGTTCAATTTTATTTGGTTGTACACCAAATGAAAATTTTGATTTAAATTTACTTCAATGTTTTCTTAAACTGATTGTTATTCATTTTCATATTTGTCTCTTCAAAGGTTTTGATTTGGGGAGAGGGAGGGGAGGGGGAGGGGAGAGGGGAGGGGAGGGGAGGGGAGGTTAGGGGGCGATAGCTCATTGGTAGAGCGTTGGCCACGTAACCTCAGGTGAAGATCCGAGGTGCGCTGTTCGACTCTCCCTACCCGAGTCGGTTTGTGTTTCTGGGAAAGCTGACAAACGGAGCCGGTGCTTCGTTGTAGTAGCTGGTGACTACCTTACTGAAAAACATACGGGAGGCCCGTTGCATGCCATCTAGAGCAATTTGGGTATTGTATCTTGCCCAAAGACACAACTATGACAGCACAGACCGGCCCATTCGTCAGCTTTCCGAGAAACACAACCGCGTTGGCACGGGTAGGGAGCGTCGAACCACACACCTCGGATCTTCACCTGAGGGGATCGTGGCCGGCCCTCTAACTAACTGAGCTATCGTGCCCCTTACCTCTACATTCTTAGAATAATTCTGACTTTAACATCAACAAATTGTTATCTAGAATGCAACAAAGCATTTTTTTACTATCAAATTATGGCTTTCATCCTAGCATTTGTAAATAAATAATAATTAAAAAAAAATCAAAATCAAAATATTTATAAAGCTGAATATTAATTATAGTTCTATTATCCATTTAATAATTGCATGCATTTTCTAGAATCATGAGTAGCCAAATTCATCTTGAAGCGACAACTCCTTGCAGTAGTAGCTGGTGGCAACCACAATAAACATCATGCTTGTAGTAGTTGATGACTACCTCACTAAACAACATACGAGTGGACCGTTGTATGCCATCCAGAGAAATAAGGATAAAATGTTTTGCCCAAGAATACAACCACGATGGTACAGACCGGCCCGTTTCCCAGCTTCCTGAGAAACACAAACGGATACGGGTAGGGAGTTTCGAACCACGCACCTCGGACCTTCACCTACGGTTACGTTGTCGGCGCTCTAACAGAGCTACCGTGACGACTTCAGTTCTACTATCCCAGAAAACAAGAAACAAACCCCAGTACGCAGCGAGTAGTAATTCTACTATCTAGATATTCTGTTATAGATGATATATCGCAGAAAGTGAGAAAATGACATCCATGGTAGAAAATTTTACCTTAGTAACTCCAATTAATGACCAAAAACAGTAACAGCGCCCTAAAAATAATCGATTATACTGGACGTGTAGCCGATATACTTTCTTCGGGACGCAATTAATTACTTATTTTAAAATCAAAAGATAAAAACAGAAACTAAAAATTTAAGAGGGTGGTCATTGCATAGCGCAGTTTTTAAGTTTTGGCATTATATAAGAATATATAACAGCCCAATTTCCAATCCTTGATTGTTAAAATGGGTTCTTTGTTGGAAGTTTATCATTTCTACATTTTGCATTTACCGCTACATTGACCAATCACATAATTCATCTTGACCAGTAACGCCACCTGTCGCGTCATATCCGGGGCCAAAAGAAAATTAAACGTCTAATATTAAGGTTTTTATATGATCACATCTCTCTCTCTCTCTCTCTCTCTCTCTCTCTCTCTCTCTCTCTCTCAATAAAGTTTACATTAAAGTGCAAGGTTACGCGATTTACGGATGTTCACATTTAAATAGACATATAATTATGTAGCCGACCATTAAAAAAAATAATAAACTGCGCCTAAAATACCAAAAATATAGAGCATGATGGAAATTCTTCGGTATGCACTTGATCATTCATTCATTTTAAATATAAACCGGGAGCTCAAATATTTGAAGGATGGTACATTCTTTGTTTTTCAATCGGACACACTCTCGTGTACTTTTTTAAATTATATTTTGCAGGAGTTACCTCGCTTACTACATGGATCTCACAACGAAGTTTATATTCATGTATACTTTATAGTGTAGCAGTGCACCCTAAGGACGGAAGGTTTAAGTTTTCAGATTTTTATTTTCTGTTTCCAATCAAAAAATGAATGGTTGAAAGTTGGAAATTCCCGTGAGAATGTCTATCATTTCTTTTTCTGTCCTCATTATATTTTACAAAGACGAACCCTTTTCTCAAATTTACAAAAATTAAATCTGGAGGTTGTCATTGATTTAAACTTAATTCTCCAAGGAAATGAAAAGCTGCCGGTAGATGTAAATGTTTTAGGATCTTATTTATCGTATATAAATGATTTAGGATCTTATTTATCGTATATCAATGAGTAAGGATTTTATTTATCGTATATTAATGATTTAGAATCTTATTTATGGTGTATTAATGATTGAGAATCTTATTTATCGTATATTAATGATTTATGATATTATTTATCGTATATAAATGATTTAGGATCTTATTTATCGTATATAAATGATTTAGGATCTTATTTATCGTATATAAATGATTTAGAATCATATTTATCGTATATAAATGATTTAGAATCTTATTTATCGTATATAAATGATTGAGGATCTTATTTATCGTATATAAATGATTGAGGATCTTATTTATCGTATATAAATGATTGAGGATCTTATTTATCGTATATAAATGATTGAGGATCTTATTTATCGTATATAAATGATTTAGAATCTTATTAATCGGCCTCTTCTCCATTGTTGCCTGGACTCTGGCGTAACTTTTCGTCCATTTGCCCTTTCCCTCTGCTGTCTTCCTCTCTCTGTTGCGTTTTGCCGGAGTCTGTTTGGCCTCAATAGATGTCCTGTTTATCGGAGGAAGACGACGTGGAGGACCGTAGATTACAACTCGACACGCCTCCCAGGAATGTGTGGCGTACTGTGGGTATTTTCTTGTATCCGGGAGTATCAGGAAGAGTTAGAGAGGCCAAATCGTCCGATTCGGACGTACCGTTAAACTCTAGGACAAAGGTTACCCCTTCATCTCCCTTCCTAAGGAGTATGTCCTCTTTCTTAAGATGCAGTAAAACTGTCTGTTCAGTTTTTTTATGTAGCATTGCTAGCGTTTGTGGTTATACCATGGCCCGGGGTTTTCTATCACAGGAGCATTAATGAACGCAAGCTGGGGTGAAAAAAAAAAAAAAAAAAAAAACATGGTTCATATCTGGAACGAAGAAATCAATCGCTCGGTGCTATGATTTTCTTAACGGTATAAAGACGATTTAATGTGAAATGGCTACCTTACAAGTGGCCATTGTTTGATGTTCTTCGTTCCCTCCACAGAAATACGTAGTACAAAAGAAGAATTTCGATCAAAAAGAAGAATTTCTGCTCAGGGGATGCATTTTAAAGATTTTCAAGGCGGCGGCCATCTTGAGTTTTTTGAAAGGTCAAAATTTCATTTTGGACAAACAATGCTCCATGCCCTAGTTAGTCAATAGTTGAATTCGTGTCTCCTTATCGTTATCCATTCAGGAGGAGTAGCGATAATTATAATTGTCTATGGACAACGGACAACCATGAAATAAGTTCATATGAAAGGATATCTCCTGTCAAATGTCTATTATCGTTTGTTTAGCTAAGATTTAATTAATTTCTAATACAGAATGGAAATTATCCGCACCAGATCAGAGATATACAGTTATGTCTTTGATATGCTTACAGCTCATTGAATATAAACACTTGATTATTTCTTTGATTTTAACATTTTTAATACTTTCCGATGATATTACTTTTTCGGAGAGGCTGTTCCATGTAATTGTTTGCACTACCTTCGGATAATATTTTTTTCTTAAGTGAAGTTCTTGCTTGTTACTCTACCGCTATGCCACGTCATGAGTCATGTCATCCCAATCTTGACGAAGGTACTGGATGAAACATCAGATTTTGTTTATCACTTTGAACATGTCAATCTACACTGCACGAGAAGCGTAGTTTTACTTGAATTAAGTTTAAAAATTATCGCAATTTTAATTGATCTATTCTTGATGCTTTAATACAAAATTATAACTTGATTTGTGTTCACAATTTTTTGAGGCCGCGGTGGCCGAGTGGTTAAGTTGTTCTGACACTTTATCACTTGTCTTTCACCTCTGGTTCACGAGTTCGAAACCTACGTGGGGCAGTTGCCTGCATGGTAAAAGAAAAAAATGTACTGACCGTAGGCCGGTGGTTTTTCTCCGGGTACTCCAGCTTTCCTCCATCTTCAAAACCTGGCACGTCCTTAAATGACCCTGGCTGTTAATTAGACGTTACACAAAATAAACAAAACCAAATGTTCAATTTGATTTGGTTGTACACCAAATGAAAATTTTGATTTAAATTTACTTCAATGTTTTCTTAAACTGATTGTTATTCATTTTCATATTTGTCTCTTCAAAGGTTTTGATTTGGTGGAGGGGAGGGGAGGGGGAACGAGGGGAGGGGGCGATAGCTCATTGGTAGAGCGTTGGCCACGTAACCTCAGGTGAAGATCCGAGGTGCGCTGTTCGACTCTCCCTACCCGAGTCGGTTTGTGTTTCTGGGAAAGCTGACAAACGGAGCCGGTGTTTCGTTGTAGTAGCTGGTGACTACCTCACTGAAAAAACATACGGGAGGCCCGTTGCATGCCATCTAGAGCAATTTGGGTATTGTATCTTGCCCAAAGACACAGCTATGACAGCACAGACAGGCCCATTCGTCAGCTTTCCGAGAAACACAACCGCGTTGGCACGGGTAGGGAGCGTCGAACCACACACCTCGGATCGTCACCTGAGGTGATCGTGGCCGGCCCTCTAACTAACTGGGCTATCGTGCCCCTTATCTCTACATTCTTAGAATGATTCTGACTTAAACATCAACAAATTATTATCTAGAATGCAACAAAGCATTTTTTTTACTATCAAATTATGGCTTTCATCCTAGCATTTGTAAATAAATAATAATAATAAAAAAAAAATCAAAATCAAAATATTTATAAAGCTGAATATTAATTATAGTTCTATTATCCATTTAATAATTGTATGCATTTTCTAGAATCATGAGTAGCCAAATTCATCTTGAAGCGACAACTCCTTGCAGTAGTAGCTGGTGGCAACCACAATAAACATCATGCTTGTAGTAGTTGGTGACTACCTCACTAAACAACATACGAGAGGACCGTTGTATGCAATCCAGAGAAATAAGGATAAAATGTATTGCCCAAGGATACAACCACGATGGTACAGACCGGCCCGTTTCCCAGCTTCCTTAGAAAAACAAACCGACGTGGGTAGGGAGTTTCGAACCATGCACCTCGGACCTTCACCTACGGTTATGTCGTCGGCGCTCTAACAGAGCTACAGTGACGACTTCAGTTCTACTATCCCAGAAAACAAGACACAAACCCCAGTACGCAGCGAGTAGTAATTCTACTATCTAGATATTCTGTTATAGATGATATATCGCAGAAAGTGAGAAAATGACATCCATGGTAGAAAATTTTACCTTAGTAACTCCAATAAATGACCAAAAACAGTAACAGCGCCCTAAAAATAATCGATTATACTGGACGTGTAGCCGATATACTTTCTTCGGGACGCAATTAATTACTTATTTTAAAATCAAAAGATAAAAACAGAAACTAAACATTTAAGAGGGTGGTCATTGCATAGCGCAGTTTTTAAGTTTTGGCATTATATAAGAACATATAACAGCCCAATTTCCAATCCTTGATTGTTAAAATGGGTTCTTTGTTGGAAGTTTATCATATATAAACATACATATCTAAATGTCACTGATGGTCGTCAACTAAATGTATCAACCATATTCTCATAAATCAAGTTTCAAACACAGGGACCTGGGATTTTGTTACAGTCTACTGTATTTGGACCTCCCCTAGTGTGTTACACAGGGACCTGCGAATTTGTTACAGTCTACGTGTATTTTGACCTCCTCTAGTGTGTTACACAGGGACCTGAGATTTTGTTACAGTCTACGTGTATTTGGATCTCCTCTAGTGTGTAACACAGGGACCTGAGATTTTGTTACAGTCTACGTGTATTTGGATCTCCTCTAGGGTGTAACACAGGGACCTGAGCTTTTGTTACAGTCTACATGTATTTGGATATTTCCTAGTGTGTAACACAGGGACCTGAGATTTTGTTACAGTCTACGTGTATTTAAACCTCCCCTAGTGTGTAACACAGGGACCTGAGCTTTTGTTACAGTCTACATGTATTTGGATATTTCCTAGTGTGTAACACAGGGACCTGAGATTTTGTTACAGTCTACGTGTATTTGGATCTCCTCTAGTGTGTAACACGGGGACCTGAGATTTTGTTACAGTCTACGTGTATTTGGATCTCCCCTAGTGTGTAACACAGGGACTTGGGAAGTTGTTACAGTAAACATGTATTTGGACCGCCCCTGGTGTGTAACACAGGGACTTGGGAAGTTGTTACAGTATACATGTATTTGGACCGCCCCTGGTGTGTAACACAGGGACTTGGGAAGTTGTTACAGTATACATGTATTTGGACCGCCCCTGGTGTGTATAGCGAATTTTCAGACGTTTTGGGGAGTTCAAATTAAAATTCAAGTCCATATAATGAACTTCGAGGGCGTCATTTTCACCAAATTTTAATCTAGCCCCCGAAAAACATCTTAAAATGTGCTATACACAATAGGGAAGGTCCAAATACACATAGACTGTAATATATTCTCAGGTCCCTGTGATTTCAACCCCATTTTCCGAAAGACAATCCCTATTTTTTCAAGACATAAAAGATTTCTGATTCCATCGCTATGCAGATCGATCTATATCTATTTTGATAGCTTTTCTTCATTTGCCGCAAAACAAATTC
Source organism: Pecten maximus (assembly GCF_902652985.1). NCBI lineage: Eukaryota > Metazoa > Mollusca > Bivalvia > Pectinida > Pectinidae > Pecten > Pecten maximus. Next base: position 56,699,605 of record NC_047015.1, on the reverse strand, counting down.
TATCGCGCTTTCTGTAAATGGATACTTTTTTTTAGATCAAATTAGATAATGTTGTAACAATTACCATTTCACTGGTAATTCAACTTTTGTCTGGGTATGAAAACAGCAGAGAATACGGGCATATTAACGAAACCGTAATTACAAGTCAAAATCGACAAACTAAGGTAAAATATGAACATATTCATGTATGAAAATATCGTTATAAGTACTAATAATAAATACAATTCTGTTGCAGTTAGTATTTGAAATCAAATACGTTTATGTTACAGATTTTTTTCTTACTATCTATATATACCAAAATCTCCACCTTGAAACTCGGTTAACTCGAAGACTCGGATAAGTCGAAGTTTTTTTTATCACGATCCAGACGACATCGAGTTAACAATGTTTGACTGTAAAGCTATGTGTGTATCTAAGTTATATTAACTCGAACTTGTCAATTGTTTAGAATTTAATTAATCTTTTCTTTTATAAATATCAACTTCCTCTACAAAAATGATGTATAATTCATCTCTTTGTCAATAACACGTGTAATATAAAAATAGTGTTTACTTATGAGGGGGGCGCGATGTCCGAGTGGTTAAGGTGTCCCGACACTTTATCACTAGCCCTCCACCTCTGGGTTGCGAGTTCGAAACCTACGTGGAGCAGTTGCCAGGTACTGACCGTAGGCCGGTGGTTTTTTCTCCGGGTACTCCGGCTTTCCTCCACCTCCAAAACCTGGCACGTCCTTAAATGACCCTGGCTGTTAATAGGACGTTAAACAAAATATACCAAATCAACACGATATCCTTTATGATAGCGTATGGGCTCTAGGAATTAACATTTGTTCTACAAAATTATGCAAAATCCGGATGAATCTTTGTCTGTGTTCCATGAAAATGGGATTTTAACCTTTGTAAACGTAGAGATATCTTCTCTTTAGTTGAGCGTAAGACTAGTACGCCAGAGGTCCCGGGTTCGATCTTCAGCGGAGGTAGAGATTTAAATTTAATTAATCACGCGCTCTGTAACAAAACTATACATAACAAGACTATGTATACAATAGTACAATAGTTACGTTGTCCTCATTAACATCGAAGGTAATTTAGTCTTAAGTCACAGACGTTGATAGATTTATAAGGACAAAACACTTTGAAATGACCACATACTGCACACACAATACCCTTATTTCCGATAGGTTTTTAAAAGGAAAATGGGCAGGAAAAGTTGCTTTCTACTATAATTTCACTTATAAATGTAACCTGCAATTTGTTTTTTATAGATTCTAGATTATACCACAGTTTATTTGGGGGAAAAAAATCAAAAACAAAAATCTGTCTTTTAAAAGTACGCGAATATTCAAATATCTAAACCCAATGTTATTGTAGTTTTTCTTATTTTTTAATTACTATTGTTCTATTTAGTTATTATTTTGTTTGTATGTTTGTTTAATTGTTGTTTTTAATGTAAATAAAGCATACAAAATGTATCTCCCTATTCGCGACGTTTGCACCAAAAACATTGGAATTTAGTGCACTGATAGTGGCCCATCTGCTTTCATTGTGTTAACAAATCTTAACATGTTTGTCGTGTCAAATCATTTCCATGTGGGTAGTTTTGAATTATGTCAGATTGTAAAGTTCAGCGGTCAGTTTCCAGGTTACCGTTTGGTCACCTTTGGTCATCTGGAGGGTCAGATGCAATAAAGGGGATTAAGGACACTAGCGCAGATGTCCTCTTATCGCTGCAAACGATAGATCGCGAGAGATCAATATATTGCAATGACCTTTAACCTTAACAGGACGCGCGGTCAATATTTACAAATCTTAATCACCTAAACGTTTGTCGGATACATACAACACTAAACGGATCGATGACCACGGTTAATGGCGTTAGTCTAAACGAGTAATATCATCAACGGGTTCATTTAAAGAGACAACTTGAGTTGAAGAAGTTAGCACTAGCAGAATTCAGATGTTCATAATAACAATTTACAACCATACAATCTAAATGGCGAAGTAATAATGCTCAATGATTTTATAATGAGTCTTTCGAAGTAAAGTGGCGGGAAGCACGTGCAAACAGCCGGCCTGGATGATAACACACTATATCAAGTTAATTACTTCATTGAACGCATACTATCAGGCGTAAGGTGGTCATACTGTATAATGATTTAGATTTTTAACGAGATTTTTGTTCAAGACAGTAAACAAAATATAAATATATATATGTATATACTGTCAGATACGGCTACGGCGTCTGTTCATGGTACATTGTACATCCTACTCTTATAAATGTGATCACGTGACAATTTTTAAGTGATATGTTCCAAACATAAATTCATAACTTCATCCGTACTAAAATAAAAAGCCAAAATAATGTCGCAAACATCAGACGTCTTTTCTTGGCCTGCTTCTCTTTTGTCATGCCTGACAAAGTTATATTTTTATTTCATAGCGGAAAGTTTCAATTAACTCATAAACTTTTCTAACGGCACCACAGAGATACTTAATTCAACACTATTGAATCAAAAGCCGATTTAATTCATGTATAATATGAGCATGGGCAATTGCCATCTTTCGTAACTAACTTTGTTAAGAACGAACCGGGAAATCGCTTCCGAAGGAACATTTTCACGTGGGATTAAAGTGAAACTTTTAGTTAATTCCTGACCAAGTCAATCTAACACTTTGCTGTCAATTTTACAATGGAGTTATATAGTATAAGCTAAGATAGCAATCGGTATGAAACATACTAAAACTTTATCCAAAATATGAGCGCGACTTTATATGAATTAATATTGCGGGTTTTCTAATTGTAGAATTAAATTGAATTTAGCCGTGGTGCCTATTTTCATTTAAATTCATTTAAATACCACTTCACATCAAACGCTATATCCGTCTCTCCTGACGCCTTAGCTGCTTCTGTAAGGCGACACGATGTAGTCGCCACCAAATTTACCTCCCCGGCATAACCTTTGAAGAGCTCCATGTGAAGGGAGACACTTATGCCTATGGTGTAATTTCGCTTAAGGTGGGTAATATATCAATAAGATAAAGCGTTCCTACTTATTCTTATCATTTAGTTTTTCAACATTTAGATTGAATCAATGAATATTCAGTAGCTAATTTGATGTTTGACCGTAATTTGACAGTGATAAAAACATGTCTTTGAGTATTGCTTGATAGATCTTGTGTAACTTTGACAACCATATGAATATGCCAATGCTTTCGAGGTCCACCTATTACAAAATGTTGACTTTATCGTTCTAAAATCTCAACACATAAACCATCTGTAGACGATCGCTAATAAAGATATACAAATTCTGAATTAATCCGAATTTCTCCGGTTGAAACATTGCTAGACCGGTCGAAGCTAATCGCTCTTCTGTTTTTCTATGGACTTTTTATACAGCTCGAATGACCATCTTGAAAAACGCATCATTGTTTTTCTAATTTGATAGATATTTACGCAAAGTAAACAAAATATTATGTTTGATAATTTTTCACCAGCCCAAACCTCTTTACAGTCCCTGCCTTGAACGAATCATACCACAATTTTATACATACTTGTCCGAATGTGTAATTTTAAACAAGCACAATCAAGCTAACTATGCAGAAGTCAGATGGTTTCCGAACGGTAATGCAGGCATTTGAATGATAATGGAAATGACACTCAAACGGCGCTCTTCAATGTCCAGCCATACTCGCCCAACATATGAGGTCCATCGATGGCATTATGACAAACTCGTCCATGCAGAAAATCACCCTAAATCCTTTTCGCATCAAAATGCAAAGACCATTAATTCCCCCCGATTTGGCTGTATATTTATCAACTGATTAATCATCATGTTACGACAACGTTTTGCTGCTTGTCCAAATGTTATTGACCTTGATTCTGATTGTCATTTTCCTATTAATTCTTGGGATATCATTATTTTCTATCCCAACGCTCAAACAAGGCACAGAGAGATTTTGCCATTCAAAGATATCAACAATCTTTCTAATGTCACGAATTAACCCGATATCCCTCCCAATACTATGGTAATATAATTATGAAGTTTCTTCACCTAAATTAAATTTTCCCGGGTTTAGGTAGATTTCCGACAGCTTTACAAGATATTCCGTGGACTTTTGGGGAATTACGCTGGTTTCTAGCCTGAAGGTTTGGTAGCAATAGCGTCAGTTTCGTCTTTCTACTTTCAGCCATCAGCTGTAGAAACTGACAAAGTGAAATAACACGGGTACATAACCCTTGATGAAAGAAGAAGGTATTTTTGTCAATTTATGAATGAACAAGTCTTCTGGAAAGTGATCCGATACTCACGGTGTTGAAATGGAGGATGTAAATGCCAATATTTCCTCTTCCTTCGGGGCTGTGGATACGAGTCAAAGAAAAATGAAAACTGAACCACAAGATTATCATTTTCTTGGCCAGACTAAGACAGGTTAGTGAAAAAGCTAGAAGTCTATGTTTTGTGTTTAAACATACAAATTGCTTAAAGTATAGATGACAGTATCCTTGAACTCATTTTCATGTGTCCTGGAACGAGTACTAGTAAAAGATCTGCGATAAAAAGATAAATTTCTGTATAATTCACAAAGGAATATGAAACCAATATTGAATTTATACAGATAAGTCGGAGATGATGTAATTGTTTAATTTGATATTATATAATATTAAGACTTATTGATGATTTATTCAGTAAAACTGTATTAATAAAACGAGATTTAGTTAACGATTCAGTTAATTATCAAATGTACAAACCCAACAAACATACAATGCTTTTTCAACCTAATGTGTTGGCTCAGAACTTCTACGCATCTAAGTATTCTTCTGGGACTCAAATCTATGAAAACTATGCGCCCGAAGGCTGCCAATTTTAAATGGGTGAAATATTGTACCAAAATGTCTATTTTATCTAATAAGCATACATTTACATTTGTAATTTGGGCGAAAGAAACTATATAATCAAAATGGCGCCCAAATTATTCAAGTTTATATATATTTTTTTTATATATCATTTTCTGATATCAAACAACTCGAACATGAAAGTTACATTCCAATAATGGCGCCCAAATTATTCAATTTTATATATTTATTGTATATATTTAATTTTGCGATATCAAACCACTCCAATATAATTTTATACATGTACATTCCAAAACTCGCCATTATGGTATTTAACAAGTATTAACTCTCAGAATGGCGAGTATTGGTTAATTTAAACTGTGTTTTATTTGTCCATTTCCATTTAACAATATATATACAACATATAAATTATACAAAAAGGAATCAGAGACAATTGTCAAGTATTGGATGCTTTACGACGTCAAAGAATATACTGTAATCATACGTGGATGTCATTGTAAAAGTTTCCAATTTATTCCATAATTTGCTAATTTCACATTCAGTCCCTTGTGCCACACACGATCGAACGCTTTGGATTTATTACAAAAATATAGACACGTTGGTTGCATTAAATTTTTTATTTCTTTTTTACATAACGTATGATAAAATTCTATCATTTGATGAACGGTAGAGTGGCCAGGTTGGAAACCACACTAATATTTATCTATAAGTGAGGTTTCAAGTAAATATCGATATCTAATTTAGATATATTTCTAACATCTCACTGTATCCAAAAATATCATTTTAGACAAATTAGATGAGATTTACTGTTTATTGTTTCGCCTCTCTTCTCATAACTTGAGAGGGTAACTTTTTATTTCCCAATGGAATATTGCGACATGATTTTCTGCCAATCTGTGATTAATGCCTGCAATTTTATTAGATTAACATATACATATGTGTACTTATAAATATATTACTGAGTATGACATTTGACAAGAGCCCAATTAAGATATGGCCTGTATTATAAACACCGAAAATCGGAAATTCATATTCATATTGTGTATTTTCTATCAGATACTTACGTTATGTATTTCTAAACTGATGGACTCAGTTCTTTCCAGGTTTATTAGATTAATATTGATTTGATGAAATGCTTAAAATGTTTTATTTATCAGATACAGATAACTATTTACAATGTTTCTCCTCTTTGACTGATATATTAAATACGTATTGTGTCAGTTGAACTGTTAGTTTCAATTAACAGTATATATGTACTTGATCCCAGTTTCACTTTATGTGTTGATAAGCTAACAAGGCTTTTAATAATGGAACCGGGGACATGTTGTATTTGTACATATCAAATTTAATTTGCTATGAAAAGTGGCATAGAATCATTTTCCTCCTAAATTATCAGAATTATTTGATAAGTGGTGCATTCCAGCTGTATATTTTAGGATTTGTGTAGCTTTACTGTACCTCATGGTTTAAGTAGTTTTCGCCCATAGCATCACTGAAGGGTCTTTGACGGCCTAAACAGGTGTGTGGTCTCATTTTCATAATTTGACATACATATATGCAGTACTTATCTATTAATTAGTTAATATTTACAGGTGAATTCAGGTGTTTCCTTTACGAATAATAATCTATTGTGTTGATTACATAATAGCTGCTAATTTCTTTTGTAAATTTCTTTTGATTAGTTAATTAATTAATTGGTCATTCAAACAGACCGCAATAGACTAATTCGAATTTGAATTCTAGAATATATGATTATATATGTTACATATACTTATATATATTATATGCGATTATTCAGATCCATCTTCAACATGGCGTTGTTAAATCTACTAGAACTTGTGCACAATTTTGGAAATAATAAATATATGTGCACAATAACAAAGAGAATGAAGTTGGCTAGCCCACTGCACTTTCACCTATCCCCTCTTCCCAACACACCCTCTCCTTCTAGTAGATAATATTAAGGTTTATATTGTGATCACATCTATTTGATCTCTCCCAGATTTCGTTTATTGCTGTCCATCTCAATAATGTAAATTCCTATTGAAGGAAGTGGACTAGTATAAGCTTTCAAGCTTGTTTCCATATCCTGTTTCTGTTTGTTGATAAAAAAAAATGTTGTCATATAATCTACCAAAAGAAACAAAATAAAGTTTACAGTAATGATGTTGGCAATTCCTAAAAATCAATTGATTGAAATAGTGAAGTCACACGTGGCTCTATATCGAATATATATCAGATGTTATTACTTATTCTGGCGATCCTTTTAACGCTGAGCGGCGTATTAATACTAAGATATCGGTACGTTTATGATTTTGATATTTTCGTGTTCAATATCTTTCGTTTCTTCAGTTTGAATATTGGTTATAACAAATATACAATAAAACGTCGTTGTACAACGTAACGAACTGCTTGAAATCACCAAAGTATTGTTGATATTACTATACAGTATTTTATTTATATAAACAAAACGAATCGTCGATTAAAGACGTTAAAGTGATATTGAACGACAGTTTGTTTCATAAAACTTACGATTTGAGACCATACATCTTTTCTTAAGATTTCGATACTGCAACACTCTTATTTTGTAGTAGATTTGTGTTAATCCTGTCAATCTCTCAATCTGGTGTCCACAAGCCAAGGGCAAAAACGACACTCATCTCATTAATCCAACCATTTCACAACTCTGATTTATTTGAGACTTAATTTGCGAGATAGCATTGTATTGGATTTGTCACGGAATATTAGTTCAACGTAATTTTAAAACTAAAGTATTTACAATGAATTTATTGTTGCATGAACCACATTGTTACATTTGAATACTGAATACATGTTTGGGTATATCTGATATCTAGAATGTAATTGTAAATTGAAACCAATACATCATTTTTACTGCATCAATTTCACATTGAAATGTAGATGTGGTTTATTGAAATCAAACAATGTTCCTTTATAACTTTGAGATTTTCTGATTTGAATAAGAATGTAAACCGCGTGTCTTTACAAATCTTATCATATACACATGCAACCGGTTTGTTCATTTTTAAGTCAGAACATATCCTGTTTTTTTCTAATTATCTTAAAGTGCTCTCTTGTCATTTTTTAATTGTGAAAATAATTTACACCGATGTCTAATTGCTGTTTTAAAGGAATACTCTTAATAATAAACATTAGTTCATGTAATATAACTACATCTCAAATCACTTTACGTGCTTTATGAAGACCCTAAACTTGTACGTACCCCGATGAACTTTTATATATGATCTATCTACGTATAAATTTCAACTTTTATATTCAATTACTGATTTGTTTGATTTCGAATTTTTACTTATAAGATTTTTAAGCCTGTTCATGGGAAAATAGTTTTCTGTTTCCGTTGAATCTTTTGACAACATCTATATGTTTGGGAAAATTTAGGCTATAAATTTGTCGTTTCTGAACTATTTCCAATATCTGCATACATAGAACATATATTTAATTAATGATTGCGTTGATTTTTGAACACGTAAATCTATTCATGGGAAAACGTCTTGAAATTCGCTCCATGGTGGGGAATCGGACGTAGTCGCCAATTGCACTTGTCCGTATAAGCTTGTTTGGGGCGATAAAGTTGACATAGGGGGATGTGATCGTTGATAATGTAACGCGAATGTTAAGTCTAGACGAAACACTTAGAATATCAACTCCCCAGGATCTCAGAAACTCCGATTGAAAGAGACGGGGATAACATGCAAGATATCTGATCTTGCTCTGTTTCTGATGTGACCCAAACTTCCAAATTATCACTAGAATTAATCAGATGCCTGCTAATTAGAATGAATATATAATAATTTGCATAGAGCTACTATGAACGCCTAGTACATAGGAAACGCACGCTCTCGTCTTGTTCCGAATGTATCTCTAGAAAACATCATAGATTCCATCGAAATATGTGGGTAGTTTATTTTTAAAACAATATCAGTTGAAATACGGTTGCTTTGATCAGTAAATGGCAACTGTATATCGACGTTTCTGACTCTGCATCTGATTTGATAAATGATATTATGCATATTTTATAGCTTCTACCATAATTCGTTACATCCTCTGAAATTTAATTTTCATTATAGGTCTTAAGTTGCTGATAAGAGAGTGACAGAAGATATTTAATGTGAGTGTTCGTGTTATACTCGAACTCCTCAAAACACAGAAGTTCGACCACAAAATATTGTTCAAAAAGAAACGATACACGAGTTTTGAAAGGTGGGTTTTTCGGAAGAAATGATTTAATAAGATAAGAAAACGCATTGACTATTAAATACACATATGAATGACGTGGTGTTTGCGTTGATTACTAACGTTCAACACGATGAAGAAAATCTGTGTTAGTGAGTGAATGGATGTTGGTTGCTTAAAATGTAGGAACATAAGAATTATTTTTAAAAGTTCATACATTTTAAAAAAACAATTATGTTGTCAACAATCCCTATTCCTTTTCAAACAAACTCTGAACGAAGTAGTATGAATACACGAGATTATTTTATTTGTGTTGTGAGTGGAGGTTAATTGAAGACGTATTGTGTATAATAACTTATAATACATATATCGTTATGTAGCAACATTTAGCATGTATAAATGGTATGGCAAATGAATGCCCTACGTTGTAAATTATTTTCTGCTTTCAAATAAATTATCTGGAATAAAAATAGATAAATACATATATAAATTACCCCGACATAACATTATCAGCACATATTTAAATCCACGAGAAAAAGCAAATAAAACTGAAAGCTTTTAAATAACTGTTATATATATTTGTAGCGTCCTAACATCATATAGCTATTTTCTCACATTCATTATATAGTTTACCGCTAATCGCTACAGGTTTAATTTAAGCACCAGTTGCGGCCTAAGCATAGGATAGAGAATTATATACAATTAATCGGCGTTATAGACCGCTAACGTCGTTGTTACTGAATTTAATCGCCGGGAAGCTTTTAGCTCGAGTACAAACCGCAAAAATTTGATCTCGTGAAAAAGTTATTTTGAAAAGCATCTTAATTAAAAATGTGTATTAATGATTACAGCGATTTATTTTAGAGTTAAGTAGATTTTAACCGCGAAAAATAGATACAATAGATATAAATGTAAAATACAAACGTTGTCCTCTAGAAAGATCACCTTTTGCTTCAGGTGTTCTGCTGAAAGTGTGCAAATTTGAACCATAAAGGAAAGGCAACTTCTACAGTAACCGAATCTTAAATGGGTAATATAGGTCGTTGATTTAGCGGATTTGTAGAGAAAAACATAAGTTGATATTCTGCTTATCAAATATTATTTGAGTATCACAATTTCTGTGATCAAAAACGACGTATCCGCCATTTGAAGTATTTGAAATCATGCAATAAGCATTGGATATATCGGTGTCCTTTGTTCGCATACCATATTAGAGGTCATGGAAGCAATAAACAGTCTGGAGCCTTGTGATGTTAAAATAGGTATAGAATGTCTCTTTCCATCGTTCAATGACATAGGCAATCAATATGTCAACCATTTGGTAGCTACTGTTGTAGTGTTTTGTGTTAAATTGTGTGTATAAACATGCATTTTAGTAAGTGACCACCTCTCCTTCTAATCATTCCTTCTCCCTGCAACTTCGAAGAATAGAGGTATTTTTCAAATAATTTGCAATCGTCAATTACAAATGGACTATCTTATGGATATTACAACACTTTTTCTCAAATTTGGTGGCTGGTTATTCGATTTAAACGTTCCAAGTGTAACAGAACTTTTGGAGGGTAGTGTATAATGTATAAGATTCAGAAATGGAAACATTGTGTTTGATTACCGGAAAGAATAACATGAATAATATTAATAATTGGTTATCTCGGAAGACAGAAACAAAATAATTGATTTTTATTTCTGGGAATGCTATTCTAAATACAACATATATATGTACAGCTATTATAACGCTCTGATAAGGCAGAACGTTATAATTATCTAGTATATGATAACATAAGCCAGTCATAAATTGCATGTTTCGATTTGACATTTCCGGGAGATTGATAAGGGAAATGAAAAAGGAGTACAGATAATGGGTAGCTCGTACATGGATATGTATTTTATGATAAGAAATGTTGACTTATCTATTTCAATATCATAGTTAATGTGACACATGTGAACACAATATTATCCCTACATAGCTACTATGTCAACGGAACTCGTTTCCCCCACCATTATGTCATTATTATAAAGAGCTGTTAACATAACACGTTGAAGTGTTTGTTTCTTTGTTAATCAAGGATACTTTGCGATTTTTTTTTTAGTTTTACAATTACGTCATCCGTTAAGACAATGTTTCATATACATGCAATCTTATTACAAAGCTTCAATAAAACTATAAGGAAATGGGATGAAACGTAAGAAATATTTCTCAAATTACCAAAATTGATAAATGATGAAAATGAGTAAACCGAAGAATTTTCACCAATATTTAAGGGAAGATTACTTCTGTTCTTCACAGTGAAATACACATTTAAATTAGTTATAAATCTCTGTTAATATATCAACTTAGTATTGATATTTCCTATTAGAACAGTCATGGTGTTTCTTTTGTTATAATTTTGCTAGAAAATTAATACCAAGCTTTATGCTACGTGTTATTTTGAATTTGAACGTATTTTATTGTTTAAATACAAATGTATTGGGCACAGATTTATAACAACTTATGAAAACCCTCTCCACAATTATATGAGACAAAGATTATGCTAGCGACACGGTATACTTATAATAGTATATCAAGAAGAAAAACAAAGGAGAATGGAATGAAGAAAGACATAACTAGAGATCTAAGAGTAAGATGAATGTTGCTACATTGGGATATATACGATGAACACAAAATATATCTTAAAATACTCTTAATGAAAACTAATTAAAACAAAAGCATGACACTCTTATCCTTTGTCAACAAAAACCCATTCCTCACATCCTTCATCGAGTCATTCCTAAACTTTATAAGTTTCTTATTAATATTAATAAATTAAAGGTTTGTTATAAACCAGAATTATGAAATACTTACTATATGAACCAATCACAATATCAATATCAATAAATTGTAGACTCTAAGCTTGACATAGGTAGGACAGAAGAAAAAAACATATGGATGTACCTGTTCACTCGAATAGTTTGCTTAGAAACGGACACTTATTTGAATAAAAGTTTGAACTGTTTTAAAAAATAAACTCATTGTTAGTTTGTTATAATTCATCATTTCCACACAATGATAAGTTTAGGCGTACAGACCGATTTTGTATTGGGGGCCGCGGTGGCCTAGTGGTTAATGTGTCCCGGCACTTTATCACTAGCCCTCCACCTCTGGGTTGCGAGTTCGAAACCTACGTGGGGCAGTTGCCAGGTACTGACCGTAGGCCGGTGGTTTTTCTCCGGGTACTCCGGCTTTCCTCCACCTCCAAACCTGGCACGTCCTTAAATGACCCTGGCTGTTAACAGGACGTTAAACAAAAACAAACTAAACCGATGTTGTAAAAGCTTATCAAGCATTTCACGTCTAATATAGTCTGATGTCAAAACTATTCGATTGATGTGTTAAATATATACCTGTAATGCCTATTAATAAATTCTACATTTCACTCCATGTAAAATTTCGGTCACATCTGAACCAGCTTTAATATTATTTTTGATAAAATTTAACATTTTTAATCAGCAAAATCCAACAGCAACTGTTGCCTACAGACGTGATTAAATAAGTCATTGTTTGGAAGACTTATAACGTTTTAACGATCCTACCCCCCGGGTATTCATTGTTAAATGTTGTCCAGATTCTAAGTAAAATTTAACTTCAAAGCGTTTTAACGTTCAGTAAAGCCTACCGCTTATTCTTACACATAAGTTTTAACATCTTGGATTGAAGACAACACTTGCTTATCTTCCTAGCTTATGATTTATCTTGCTCTATGGTATTAAAGTTCACGTTAAACAGTTACTTTATGAAGACTCTGTATCCAATTTTTGAATAATTATAACTTCCCCACCCTAACGAAATCTTAACACAACAGTTGCGCCTTATATCTCGCCGATGCATTTTCCTCTTTCGATGTCGTGATTTTGTTAAAGAGGCATTCTTTCGTTTGAATAAAGTTTAGGTCGTCAAAATTTAACTTACTGGAAAATATGTACTTTTTCCAAGTAATAAAAGTTATAATCTTTACATTAATACGGCAGTTTTACTCTCAAGATAAACCAAATTTCATCGAGTATCAAGTCCTGAAAATTCTTAATTCGACCCGATGTATCACTTATCACCGCAAAGACATAGTTATTTTAATACGATACGTCTTTTTCCTCTACATTTCGTCGTTATTTTCATTACATTACTTGTAGGCACAAACACTCACATAATCATCGTTCGGACATAGATTTCATCAATATATATTGTGCATGTTTCTGATCTCCGAACGACGAATGCCCCTTTAATGGTAACTTGGTGCATGGTGTTGAAATAACCAGAACTGATTTAGAATATTTCGCGATGCATATTGCGAAATGAATATCTATGGAACCTATATCGGTAAATACACTTAACTTTTCTTGTGCAAGTGTACTGTGATCGTTGTAGGCCGTTATCTACAAACACATTTAACAGTAAAAGTAATCAAACTTGCATTAAGTAAAATGTAATACGTTGCAATTTCAACTACAAAAGTAATCAAACACGTAATGCGATACACATTCAATTGCAAAAGAACATAAATGTGCGCCATAGCCATGTGTTTAACAGTGACTGGCCGGTATCGGCCTTCGTAGTTTCCGTGCACTCTTTCGAGAAGATTTTTGAGTGCAGGGAGAAAAGAAATCAACTTTACTTTACTTTCAACAAGTGTTTAAATATCATACTTATCTAACTAAAGAAATGAGTGCATGTGTATTTACCAAAATGCTAAACTTTGTGGTATTGTTTGGAGGGGGGGGGGGGGGGGGGGTTAAGATGTCCCGACACTTGGTACTGACCGTAGGTCGGTGTTTTTTCTCTTGGTACTCCGGCTTTCCTACACCTCCAAACCTCGCACGTCCTTAAGTGACCCTGGATGTTAATATGGCGTTAAACAAAAAATAAATCAATAAACCAATGTTTGTTTTTATGATATATGGCAACACATGACCTTATTGTGACGTCATAAGAAGCAAACTTTATGCATCGGAGTATGATGTACTTGATATACCATACTATATGTAAGCTGTATTTATTAATAATATCTTATATGGTGAGAAAAACTTAACCTTGTATGACGTAATGATCCAATGTAATTCACACCATTTTGACGCCATATTTAAGGGTAATGTGTCTCGACTGCAGACGTATATCTCGGGTCAGTACAAGTATAATGTTGTTGTTTTTTCTCTGTTTATGGGATAATTCATCCGTGTATAAAATTAAAATCGTCATTCAACACTTTCTTATCAAAATATGTTACTGATTTAATAATTTAGATGTTTTATTTTGAGGAAATTTAAGATAAGTCACAGACTATTTGAAACCTCTTCTTAAAAACACCGATATTCCTTTGATCATTTTAAAAGTCATATCGGCATTGTTTGAATAACTTTCTGTAGTAGACACACCTATATAATAATTCTTCAGAACAAAAGCAGAATATTTGAAATCAGACAGACAATTTAAACAAAGTACTTAGTTAGGGCTTTCGCTGAATTTTTTAAAATAAATTGCTAACCCATAGTTTTAAAGATTTGAATGTCTATTTTCCCATAAAGGTTGTTGATGAAATTTGAATTACTGCCTGGTTTTTGTCTATCGGTCATTGTCCTTTACATGAATCCTATTTGCTATCCAATTAAATTCTCGCCGCCTACTTATCCCTTCCATGTTACTTCCTCGTCTGACATATCCCGATAACGTTACTTGCATATTGACGACCGTGATATACATAGCCATCTGTGTCATACATATTCACCACCGTGATAGCTGTAGCAAATTCCACGTCATATATATTGACTACCGTGAAATTTGCATGAATTGTCATGTCAAACATACTGTGTATCGCATGTATACATTACTATATAGAACATATCAAAAGCACGCTGGTTATGTCATATGGCATAAACGAAACATATTCCCTTTAAAACAAAGTCCAATGATTATATTTAGCTTACATAAGATAATTTCTTATCTTCTGCTGATTTGCGAAAACATGGCGACGTGATTTCAACATAATATAATGATGTTACTCTTTCTTTTATCATGATGCCATATCAGATTAATGACGTCACTTCAATTGTGACGTCACGGTATATATAGAGGTGGGATTCATAGAGGTGCTCTTTGACAGTACTAGTATGAATATTTATATGACAACGTGGCTTTGACAATTTATGAAAGAAAGCTTATTATTGAACGTATCGTCGAATTCATTAAGATTTTGTTTTTCTTAAAGAGGATTCAGTAATTGAAGCAAAAATGATTGTACATCTTCTTCAAAATCTTCAAAACTTTTAGTTTTTATAAAGACTGAAAGCTGCATAACTCGTTGTTTACTGTGCAGCTATGACGATGTTGTTTGTATATTCATGTCTGAAGTTGGTTGTTAAGAACTCCTGTCCCGTCCATCCGTCATTGTCGGCCGTCCCATCATAGCCGGCTTAAACCCATCACGTCCCGATAATAGGACATTTGTCACTCGTCTGTATCGGTCTCGTATCCTTAATCTCATGCGCGAGCAGCTCCTATCGAACACCTCATCGCGCAGGATTTCATTTGTGTAGGATTAATTGCCTATTTCTTAAACCCAATTAGGTTATCTAGTTTATCATAATTGGAAATGTATTGTATTTGATGGTGGTGTCGTCGACAATATTTCCGACTGATGAATAGGAAGATGGTCCCCCCCCCCCCCCCCCCCCTTCCATACTTGCCTTTGTGTTACCCCTCCCCTTTTGTCAAACGAGTTGTGAGATAACCTTTTGATACAACTGATATGATGACAGATACTGTTATTTCTTCACGAGGTGGAAGAATTACACAGACGGTCTTTTAACGTTTTTTGTCGTTTTCCCGATTGCAGATTAGATAAATCTTGGTTCGTATTAGGTTTGATAATCTTTCTTGGTTTTTGTTTTATTCTTCAATGCTTGAGGGACATATTTGTTTTCAGTTACTGTAAAATTTCATATTTTAGCGATAATTTTTATTATTGAGCGTTTCGCGCTGGAAACATATAAATGTATATATATATGTTAATACGAGAAGTTAATTAGAATATATATAGTCCCTTCTCGTTTAATAGGTTTATATAATAAATGTAGCTCACGAAGATAAACTTTTCTATGAAAATAATATATTTGAGCTTATTCATCACGACGCTTACTGTTAAAATTGCGCTAAAATTTGGATGCGCAAAAGTAGTTTATTTACAGTACGTTGTGAATGCAAACAAATCAAATCGTTTATTTTCAGGGAGATAAACACTTGTCTGAAACAATAATAAAACCCTTTGGATTCTCAAATTATTTCACAGCTCTTCTTGAGCTACGTTTATTATATAAACCAATCTAAACGAGAATGGACTATATATATTCTAATTAACTTCTCGTATTAACATATATATATATACATTTATGTCATATAAACCCATGGAATAAGAATGGACTTAAGGTATTATAATTAACCTCTGGTATTAATATATATATATTTATATTATATCAACCCATTAAATAATGATGGACGTAAGATATTATAATCAACCTTTGGTATTAATAGATATATTTATATTAAATAAACCCATTAAATAAGAATGGACACTAGATATTCTAATTAACCTCTGGTATTAATATATATATTCATTATATTATATAAAACCACTACATGAAAATGGACGTTATATATTCTAATTAACCTTTGGTATTAATATATATAAACCCATTAAATGATAATGGACTTCAGATATTCTAATTAACCTCTGGTATTAATACAGATATATATTCATTATATTATATAAACCCATTAAATGAGAATGGACTTCAGATATTCTAATTAACCTCTGGTATTAATACATATATATATTCATTATATTATGTAAACCCATCAAATGAGAATGGACTTCAGATATTCTAATTAACCTCTGGTATTAATACATATATATATTCATTATATTATATAAACCCATTAAATGAGAATGGACTTCAGATATTCTAATTAACCTCTGGTATTAATACATATATATATTCATTATATTATGTAAACCCATTAAATGAGAATGGACTTCAGATATTCTAATTAACCTCTGGTATTAGTATACGGAATTTGGAACTTATTTTTGATTCATCAGTTGGTACAGTAATAATTGAGGCAGACGGATACAGGCCAAAGGTGTAAGAACAAGATAGCAGGCATTCTCACAATATACTGTCAAATCTCCATGAGAACTTCTAATACTCGGGTAATGGTGGGAGATTAAGGCTTGAAGGATGGCATGTACAGAAATCTCCCTCAATACCAACACGAAAGAACAAATAATCCTCAGGGGTTTGGGTTTGAATACATATATATATGTATATATACAAGATTCCCAGTCTAAATATTAAAGAGTCTCTTTGTATAGTTCAAAAGATGGATGTAGCCGATTTGAAAAGGATGTTTCATCACAAGCTTGTGGAACAATATTCTCTGTGTAATAATTGTATGTTCTCAAATTTTTTCATGGATTTATACAATGCTGATTGCAGAAAAGAAATTGTATTTGATCGGGTAAGCCGTTGCATTATTTCATAAATTAATTTTCATTTTGAAATGTATAAGCCAAAAATCAATTTTATGAAGCGAAATGAAATCAATTGTAAATATGAATTATAAGGAATTTATGGGATAAGTGATAGGGAACTTGCATTCATGTCGCCTTTCATGATGTAACACATGGCCATTCTGAAGTTTTCTGGTTGTATTTATAAATATATGTTTATTTAACGAATACAACAAAAATATACCAAGAGAAAGTTATACTGAAGAAAAATGTACTAAAATAATGGAGATGAAATCTGACTAAGAAAATGTCATTGGATTTGGCTGACTCACATACATACTATACATTGAAAATGGTATCAGAAAGCTATCCGATATGTTTAGCAACGACGTTTTACTGTTGGTATGAAGAAAGAGAGACAAAAAAAAAAAAAAACTGGAATATAAACAACTGCCATATTTTCATGGAAACTCTTGGACAGATATAGAAAAAAACAAGATGTAGTTTTCCGGAATGGTAAGTGTTAAGCGTTCTTCCACTTCATCCGCTACACTGATCTATCCTAGAAACATCATGTTCTCAAGGTGAGAACCGGGGTAGCCACAACGGAACCATATGCATGTTAAAATTCGCATATCTATCTCAGTGTTTTTTTTAAATTTATCTTCTGAAATTTGTTTTATCTCCTAACTTACAATTTATTTTAGCAAAATACCAACGACTGATGACTTAAACGTTAAATAATTATACGTCACAACTTTTTCCTTGTGGTGACTTGTCATTTGAAACAATAGAACATGCAGTCAATCACATCTACTAAAAGACAAAAAGTTTTATTGTGTAGTGTTATTGCGCTGTTTAAAGGAAAGTTATATGATACTATGGTAATTTGTTATGCCATATCTAAAGATTAACATCTCGTGAAATGTCAGGTGAACATTTGCATTTACTTTTAGTTTAGGAAGATTATTTACGTTTATGGATGTCTTTTGAAGCATTTACATAGAGTTTATAAACTGGAATATCAGCAACGATGAAGAATGTTTGAAAGATTTAAGGAATGTGTTTTTGTGGACAATGGATAGCTAGAAATAGTTTTTAATGAGTTTTTATTAAGTGTATTTAAAGATATATATTGTGTACATAGTTTATGAACCCTAATTTGTAGTATGTCCTAATGTAGCAACATTCATCTTATTCTTAGAAATCTAGATCTGTCTTTCTTCCTGTCATTCTTCTTTGTTTTTCTTTCTTTGCAATCATTGAAAATATGCTGTTTCACTATCACAATCTTTGTAATATATATGTGGTGAGGGCTTTTATAAGTTACTAAAACTTCGTGCCCAATCCAATTGTGTATAAACAATAAAATATGTTCAAATAAAAAATGTTTGGAAAAAAATAACAAAAAATAAAAAATAACAAAAAAAAAACAAAACAAAAAAAACAAAAAAAACCAGAAAAACAAATGTAGATTAAGAATTTAAAAGCTATCCACATATTTATTTCTGTTGGAAAACAATGTTACACGTTACCCATCAAGACTTATAAACATATATCAGCGCTTTGGTGTCATAAAGAAGAATTTATATTTTTTCTTTATATTTTTTTTTACTTATTAAGTCATGATAAGAGGGAGTGATAAAGTACACTTGAAATGGCTTTTACTGTCAAAGGGCTGAGAAACAATGTAAACACAAATCGAATCTTTTTGTTATTAAAACGAACATGATTTATTTAATGATTTGTGACACGTGTATTGGTGTGGGCAGGTATGTGCCCATAAATCCTATTAATATATATCCAGGCTTTATATGCTGTTAATAGTTTCTATAATACAACGATTTCTATACATAAATGGTGGGAAATATGGTGGGATATGAATACGTACCAAATTCGTGAATAATGTGGCTTTTTTCTTGTTGTTGTTGTTTTCTTTTTTTAATATTGCTTTTATTGTTTTGTTGGTTTGTTTTATGTTTTTTGTTGTTGTTTGTTTGTATTTTGTTACTTTGGTTTTTATTTGTGTGTGGGTTTTTTTTTTGGGGGGGGGGGGGGGGGGGGAGGAGTAGAGTGGGGGGGGGGGGGGGGGGGTTGCTTTTATTTATTTTTGTTCTTTTGTCTCCTTTCCTTCTTGTCTCAACATTCCTTTCCAATCTTATTTTTGTGTGCTTAATTAGTTTCTGTTAGTGTCTTGCATAAAATTCGGTATATCATGGTAATGTTGCAACAATCTTAATCTTTACCTGTTCATTGCTAAATAAATCTCCGATTTTAATACAATGTAATTCAGAAATGATATAATAAAGCTGTTGTATTCCCAACATTTACTTTTACCGTGTCATATATCTGATTTTTCTGAGACATCATATATCTTTTGAGTTTTCGAACGCTATATTGTATTCACTCTTCACTCTAAACAAGACCTTTTGAACATAATCCTCTTTTGATGTGCGTGTGTCATTTTTTCAAGCAGCAATTGATATTGTTTATTGCACGGTCAATTGTTGTCGAGTTTATTTCTGCTTAGCGGAACCGTTTTGGGCTAGTTATGTGTGATGTATTAGCTTCTACACCTGTCCATATGTGCGCCTGTGTGCAATATTTCCATGATAATACGGAGAGGCACTTGATCAGACAATACCACTCTTCGCGGCTGACATAGGCTGACTGGGAATATAAATTAGAGACCATGCAAAGCCAGTATGGTGAACTTTTGGAGCTCAGGGATTACTCCCCATTCTTTATGAGAAAATATGGCACATATTAGAATCTACGGGATTACAGAAAACTTAATAAAGCTCAAATATGCTATCCGGTTAGGATTTAACGAGAAAACGGAAAGTGAGAAATATCTCCTCTCTGAGAACAATAAACAGATAAACGTCATCCTATCTATAAGGAAAACCAATTTATCGAACGAAATTACGACAGTGATGTCGTATTTATTGAAAGATGTATCCCGCGCAAGGATTACTTAGGTGTTCCTGAGCAGACGATAACTTATCCTATTAGGAAAACCAACAACTTTCTCTGACATAATTTCATTAAGTCACAATACTCATCATGTATACTTCCTACAATATGCCACTTATTTGCATATATATTTATTAAGGGTTGCATGTCGTCAAACTACAGTAATGAGAAGTTTCTACCGAGGCTGTAATAACAGGGATTGCAACCGCAGTGTGGTATTTAATTTAAAATGTCGCTTCGTGTGCCCGGATATTCTAAATGTGTTCTGGATTGATGACCTCTAACACTGCATGATAAGTTGAAATCGTAAATCTTTCAATGTTAAAAATACTTTTTTTAAATCAAGTGAAATGCTGGATTTTGTAATGAATATTTACCTCTCAAGTATAGAAGAAAACGCCATTGCCATCTTATATCTTGCACACATAATATATAGGGGGTTGTCTTTTCTAAGGTCAACGTGGTCAATATGTCATCTGTATGACTGACATTTTGATAAGTCACTAGTATCGCTGACATTTTGATAATATCACCTGTATGACTGACATTTTGATAATATCACCTGAATGGCTGACATTTTAATATTATCACCTGTATGACATTTTGATGATATCACCTCTATGACAGTTTGATATTATCACCTCTATGACATTTTGATATTATCACCTCTATGACATTTTGATATTATCACCTGAATGGCTGACATTTTGATAATATCACCTTTATGACATTTTGATAATATCACCTGTATGACATTTTTATTATATCACTTGTATGGCTGACATTATGATAATATCACCTATATGACTGATATTTTGATCACCTGTAAGACATTTTTATAATGTCATCTGTATGACATTTTGATAATATCATCTATATGGCTGACCTGTGATATCACCTATATCACACAATGGAAATATTGTAATTACTGAAGACATTATCAAAGATACTTCGTATTATATATTTGCCTGAATAATCTAGCTCAACTCTGTTCCTTAGATAACCAAATCCAAATTTGATTCAGTAAATAATTTATCAGACATTTGTTTTCGGTAGATAATCTAGCCGACATTTGTTTTGGTTAGATAATCTAGCCGACATTTGTTTTGGTTAGATAATCTAGCCAACATTTGTTTTCAGTAGATAATCAAGCCAACATTTGTTTTCGGTAAATAATCTAGCCGACATTATTTTAGCAGATAAACCAACCGACATTTATTTTCAGTCTATAACCCCTCCATTTTTTTTCAGCAGATAATTCTGCCGAAATTAGTTTTCAGTAAATAATCCAGTACATTTGTTTCCAGCCAATATTTGATTTGATCAGATACCCATGCCAACATCTGTTTTCAGTAAATCAGCCAGCAAACATATGTTTTCAGTAATTTCCAAGTATCATTATAAAAAAAAAAAAAAAAATGGCAAACAAACAAAATCATCATTACCCCCGAATTACAACAGATGACAACAAAAACAGAGCAGACAATTAATAAAATGATCATTTCTTGAACTATATCTGGCTTATAAATCGACCCGGTGTCAGTCTTCTATCTGTAAGGATTGTATAAAAGGACTGACATGCTATAAGAATCTTTCAATACCCATTCAGTAACTGTAAACCAACCCTTTATCGCGTGCAATTAATTTTCTCGCAAATTAATCGCCGCAAAATAGTTTCAATAACAGTTACAGTAGGTATTTAGTTACTATAAATTGCGAAAATAAATCGCCACGAAAAGGCTGTACGACAAGAAAACGGAAATTAAATCGGCGCGAAAATAAGTCTGTTTGCAGCAGTTTATACTCAATCAAAATAGGCCGGAAGAAATTTGGATTGAATGGTACAATTTCATCATAACTTCATTTTTGTTGTTGATTGGTTTATAAAGAACGTCAGGTACATTTGTATATTCTAAACCGTGCCACAATCCAAATCAGTTAATGGATGGCATTGTATATTATGGCAAACATCTGGTCTACCAGCTTTCACTAGCAGCATCTACCACATGCAATTTCAAAATGTTGTGGAAAAGATACACAACATTGCTTGAAACACCATCAATAGATATCTCACACAATAACAGATCCTGGTTCTAGTATGTAAATCTAATGATAAAAGGAAGTTGACCATGTGTTTCATGTAATAAGTTACCTGGCTGTCAATTTCAATAAAAATACCAATTGTTATCTAAAAATACACGAGATTGTGTCCATGTCATAAATGATAGTTATTATTACTATATATGCTTTTTAATCTGGGAATTGGCTTTTGGGAATACTTGTAGGATGCATATGCTCAATACCTCACTTCCGGATGGTTACATCTCAACATCTCGATATTTCTTATCAACACCTACAAGGGGAATTCCTGTTGACATTTTGATTAACATTCATAATAAGGGTTGATATTGTAGATAGATGAAGGTTTTAAGAAATAGTTCCAAAGAGTTTTCCGGAGAGTGTTTGACGAAGGTGCCAGACGCTCTGAGGTAAAAGATATGAACAAAAAAAAAAAAAACTTCTGACATCCTTATCAAAATTGTCTATTACCTTTTGTAAGCTTTTGATCTTAAACTCTTGTCAAAATGATGATATTTTAGAACATATATCTGTGTACCATTTCATTTTGAATGGAGGATTACATACATAACCAAATTATATACATGTAACAAAAAAATGGAAATATCAAAGGAACCCTAAGTTTGATATTTTTCTGTCAATAAACCTAATGATATGAATATGCAATATATCCATCTGAATAATAATGAAATGTTTAAATAGTCATATACTTCCTCCTATCAACATCGCAAAAACATTTGTTTATAGATAAATGTCTATCATTTAAGTTATCGCAAGACGTGTCGCTCGATTAAAGGTATTTTGAGCTCCCACGAGGAAATGCGACTTCAACGAATAGCACATCTCGTTCCACAAGTAAGTGGTTTTGCAAATTATTTTCGATCCACTTGCAAAGATTTTATTAAAATATTTGGAAAATATCATAGGTAGCTTTAGTTTGAGCCTACCTGGCTTTTTTATGTCTATTGAGAAATGTAAACTTTGTAGCTGTTATCATTGAGGTCATGGCAGCCGCCTTCCATTCCACACCCCTAGGTGCGTGGGAGAAACTTCATTTTCAAGCTCCAAGCTTTATGCAATGTACTAAAATTTTCATGCATAATTAGATGTAATATCGATTTTTATAATATATTGTACATAAGTTACCTACATTTTACCTACCAAACAATGGTTGTGTCCATAAGTTAACTTTCTACCAAACAATGATCGTATTCATAAGTTAACTTTCTACCAAACAATGATCGTATTCAAAATTTACTCTCTACCAAACAATGGTCTGTCCATAAGTTAACTTTCTACCAAACAATGATCGTGTCTATAACTTAACTTTCTATTAAACAATGGTACATTTTGTAGATATATACGCGTGAGCTAAGAACTGTTGCCATGGTTTAAGTCTTGAAACAATCCAATAGATCTTATTATATAAATTAGGTCACATGCCATGCTGTATTGTCAATTTAATGATGCAGCATACAAACCAACACATCATCCAAAAGACATGACGTCACTGTACGGTTTCGGCATTGAAATATTTTTCCCTCAATGATCCCATTATCATTAAAAACAATGCAAACATGTTTCCTCAGGTAAATAATGAACACATGTAGTGAATAATACGTATGTTTACTTAAAACAGAATTTATTAAACTCCATAAAATGAATTTAAAAGTGTATATGTAGTCATGTCAAATCCTTTATTCGCATAAGTTTTTTTCATAACAGGTCGATTATGTAATAATGTATCGTTCACCTTTCATATGTTATCAGGCATTGTACTGCGGAAACGAACGATTCAGAAATTTTAATATTATTAATATTAAAATCAAACAATGAAAAAGTTTTAAGTGGAGTCACTCAGGATGTGAGATATTTTCAGCAGTTTATGGCATAGAGGTAGTATTAAGTTTTGATTACCCAATATAGAGTTTTGAGGATCGCGATTATAATGGGACAATTTGACTACCTTGACGTACACTTTAATAACAATATAAAGTTCCTAGTACTCATAAACATGTCATTATTGATTACTACGAGTTTTACTAATTGGTATGTGATTGACCCAGGTATACCCATTGTTGATGTATCATTGTATCTTTCTAATGAGTTATTATAATCATCTATTAAGTCCGTTGAATATTAATGATCAGTATTGAATGAAAAATATTTTATTTGTGTATAAATTTATACAGAAAATCGGCAGCATATTCCTGCAAAGCGAAGCTCGGAATATAATTTCATATCACTGTTAAAGATTTGTAAAAGCTTCCAGGCTTACCGACAAGACACACTCTTACATCCATTTTGAGATATCTTGAAACCCATATTTTTCTCATATTATTACTAGTGGGATTCGCCAATAAGAACAATGGTATGACGTCAAGGAAAACAATACAGTGACGTAACCAAATAATGCCTTCTAATGAAGACATATTCGTATTAGCCGTCTTGTCCTACCACGTGTGGGATTAATAGAATATGTTATCCCCCTTGGGCGTGAGACAGGGGGATCTCAACCCGAGGGGGTTCTAAAGTTGCCAAATACGAGGCTTCCCTGTCTCCCTCCCCAGGTATGAATTATCATTTTACTTTTATCCTGTTTACTCTCTTGTGCTTCTAACATTACCGTTGCATTAATACGTAAAGTCATTTATTGTTACTATGACACCATTGTAATCTTGCCGTGACGTCGTACAATTGCTGAGAACGGGCAAAGACCTGCAGCTGCCAATAACACGACCTCCCAGTGTAGTATCAGAGAAAGAGATATCTCGAAATAAAATCATATAAATAAATCTGTGGTCAGTTTCAGCATTAAAAAAACCTTTTTGTTCCAACATTTGCTGCAACCGCGATTTTTTTTATCTAGAGAAACAACAACATTCGCAAATAATTACGTTCAACTACACGAAATAAACATTGGCATGACAGACTGTAAATCATAATAAAGGCTGTCTGCAGTTTATTTGCTCCAGTGAATCTGTCAGTGTGATTCCGGTTAAACGGTAGTAGAACTGACGCTTTGGCCATGAAGGCACCGTTAACTAATTATTAAACTGCAATATTTATAATAAGCATTATCAACTTAACCATATTTATCTCTATATTCTAATTTTATGTGGAGGATATCCTTTTTATATGAACGCGGCAAGGAAAGGGTAATAATTTTAACCGCAAAAAAAATATATATATATATATCGTTGTCTCTTATATTTTTAGTTTGATCTCTAATGTTGCACTGTGTACATATGTTTTTAGTTTTGAGCAAGCCTGACTTTCAGGAACCAGTTCAAGGGAAAAGTGATTTCCACTGCTATGGTCTGTGTTTATGATATGGTCGATTGGCGAGAGTTTATGTCGACATCAGGATGACAGTCATAACACTTGCTGTCTGATAATGATTTCAGCTGTCATACTTTCTCAGCATCCCAGTAATACATAATTATGTTCATTCTGCCTATTCTTTTATATATGCGCCTGATAGTAGGTGTCATCACCGTTTTATTAAGCATTTGTAAATTATTGTCTCTGTTTTAAAATTATTATTATTATGAAAAAATGATAATATCCATCCTATGAAGTTGTTTTTGTTTGTTTTGTTTTGTTTGTTGTTCTTTTTTCGTTTTTTTTGGTTTTTGTTTTTTTGTTTTTTTTTACTTTTTTTTTCATTCATTACAAGACAACACCATAATATACCATATACAAAATACAGAAACATTTATACACGTCATGGAATATACAGGAGCTACAACAACAAATAACGTTTGAATAATTCCGGCCAAAATGATCAATGTTAAAAAAATGATTTCGAAAAATGACAGTCCAGCAAGAGAAGCAAAATCAAACCGACAGATATGCAGTAGACCTAGAACGTCTGAACGACAGAGCGGAGATTTCCCCAATCAGATATCCGTCCTCGGAAAGTCCCCCTAAAGAATTGATCTGCCGGATAAGGGAAAAGAACGATAATTAGCATTTGTCTTATTATTTCTTTCTTTTTATATGGTTCGCCTCCCTAATCGATCCCTGATGAGTCGCGCCTGTGAGGAACTGTGATTGATCGAGAATTTACGTCACGCGCGGCAGACATTTGTTTTGAAATACGGTTCAATTACACCAAACCGACCCATGAGTGCACGTTGGGGAGTCCCAGGCTGTCATTTCTCTCATTAGTCTTTGTAAAATCGTAAATTGAAATAAACTTTGGGGTTTTATTTTCCACATTTAAGCGAGTAATGATACCGCTCATCCCTTAGCCTTGGGGGTACACCTAATCCTTCCACGACAATTCATCGTTATGGTTCCAATTCATTGATTGGCTATTAGCATACTAATGCATTATCATCGGACACGGAGCCGCAGTTTCGGAATACTATGTTTAGGCACTCCCAATAACCTGACAATAGAAAGGCTCTCTCTACGACCCAGGTAAATCCTTCGAACAACTCCTCTGACACACGATATGTTGCTAAATTTATTTAGTGAGTCTTTTACGGATAAACGTGTGGTTTAGGTTAGTTTATAATACATTTGAATAGATACGAATTTGTTTTATTAACCGCATAAATGAATGAGGAAATGGACTCATTTACTTGTGTTTGTAATTGCAGGACTCGTTAAGTGGTTAGCGGATTGCAGCTATTGTTGTTTTGAAGTGGAATTGTCTTATTATTTAGATTGATGTCAGTTTTTATTGTCTATAAATAAGTGCGTAAACAATTTAGTGACTTTTACATAACAATGTATCGGGTAACACAATAGCCTGCAAGATATCTTCGGTGTAGGGATATGCTTTTCATTATTTAATACAAAAGAATTTACCAGTGCGAAATTGTGTTGCAGGATGATGGTATTCCAATAATTTCAAAAAAATCTTCAGTGCATGTATCTTTTTAATATTGAATTTAGCGATGGACAATTTTGAGGGAAATTTTTGTATATGGTACTGATTTCAAAAATGATTCAGTGCGTATGTTTCCTATTTTTTAATTAGAAAATATCAGCGTGAAAGAGTTAAGAAGGTTAATGATATGACACTCACATAATTATCATGCAGGTTTATTTACTTTGCCCAATTTGAAATAGTTTTGTTATCTAACCCAGAAAAAACATTAATGTTTATGAAATGATTACAACAAAAAACACCACGTAATGAAAATATTTAGCCTGTGAAAAAATAAATTTGGGATGAGCACGAGGTATGTTATTTGTTAATCATAGTTTATGACGAAGCCAGTATCACGGTGAAAATACCGGCGTAATTTGACAATTTCTTGAGTAAATGCTGTGGCAAGTCTAAGTCATTTCGTTTAATTGAATTAGAGAGATACAGCAATATCAGAGAATTAGACAGACAACCAGCCCTAAAGTTTTCTTAGATGAGCTTATCTCTTCCTAGGTTGAAACTTAGTCGAAGACCAGACATAGCATAAAAACCAAAATTATTATGCTCAATTTCATTTATGATTTTAATGTGTTTTCTTTTTAGTACATGCTGTTATGTGAATTCATGTTTTATTTTATCTTAAATGTTCAAAGTTGCAGATACATGTATGTAATTAATCAATTTGATATAATTTAAACCAATTACGTTAGTATATGATGAATATAAAATATCTGGCCTACAAACAATCACTATTCCTCACAACTTGATGACGTGATACTCACCGTTACGTCATCGCTCTTCTCATATGTCATATATTTTGTGATGTAATTAGATACGTATGCGTCGTAATGGGGCATATGTTCCTCCAATTCATTGTTTCGTTTATATTTCAATTTACAAAGTTTACAATTTTATGCTCAATAGAAACTGATCTAATTTTCTTAATGATGTTTAAAATCACCTATTATATAAAATTTGGATGAGAGATAGATTTATTGCAGTATATTTTAGCAATGCCATAGTGTTCAGAACGGTTCAAATTCCATCGGAGCTCTACAACGTTTTCTTGCTTTATTGTATATGACCTGTGATTCTGGGCACGTGCATGCACGTGCGATGACTATGATCGCATTACCAATACGAACGCTGCCTTTGATAAAAAGAACTGTATTAGCTGTCCCTCACAGTGTCCATTTCCGTGAATAAAGTGAATATGTTTGACGGTAGCACCACATGTGGTCGACGATAACCTCCACATGCGGTTCCTCATCACTTTTTATGAACGTTGTTTAGTGTTTAAATTCACATTCCGTGCTACATCTTCATTTATTTTAATGAGATTTCTGTCAAATAAACGATGATGGTTCCTCGTTTTAACGATGCCGCTGCGTCCCTTTAGCAGGAGAATGAAGCTAGGCTTAAGGACATAGAGTCACACTTGTGTTGTTTGGTACAAGACAAAAAAGATGAAATGCAATACACGTGTAAATGATAACAGAAGTGTGTTTTGTATATATTAAACATATATAGTCGAAATTTTCTAAGACATGAAAAAGGATAGGCTTATCTATTTCAAACGAATCCAATTACAGTATATTGTTTGTTTGTTTGTTGTTAAACGTGTTCACAACAGCCAGGGTCTTGTGAGAGCGGGTGTCAACAGGCTTATTCATGTAAAATCTTTGTTTTGGAAGTGAATAAGAAAGAAGGAGACACCAACAGCCAGGGTCATATTAGGGCGGGTGTCAACAGGCTTATTCATGTAAAATCTTTGTTTTGGAAGTGAATAAGAAAGAAGGAGACACCAACAGCCAGGGTCATATTAGGGCGGGTGTCACCAGGTCTATTCATGTAAATCTTTGTTTCGAAAGTGAACAAGAAAGAAGGAGACACCAACAGTAAGGGTCTTATGAAGACGGGTGTCAAGGAGATTCCACTAGCTAGGGTCCTACGACGACGGTTGTCAAGGGGACACCAACTGCCAGGGTCATATGAAGACGGGTGTCAAGAAGACACTTTTAATTCACCTGTGTCAAACAAATATTATTTACATCAATATTACTATCTGG
This sequence comes from Pecten maximus, assembly GCF_902652985.1. NCBI lineage: Eukaryota > Metazoa > Mollusca > Bivalvia > Pectinida > Pectinidae > Pecten > Pecten maximus. The sequence continues at coordinate 56,669,996 of NC_047015.1, read as the reverse complement.
ACATTTTATAAGGCACTAAATTTGCTAAGTCGAATTAATGATTATGAAATATTACTGTACATGAACTAATTCATTTTCAACAGTTAAAATTTCGTGGTTTTACCACTAATTAAAATGAAAATTAAAACTACACGCGTAAAATATTAACTATGTCGGTATGATCAATTACACTATGCCTATATTAAATCCATTTTGGTATGTACATTATATGATTATGATAAACATTACAGGGATGCTAACTGTTATCATATCTCTTTACATCAGGCAAAATGATATGCGTAAGTTATTTTCAAAATAGTCATGCTTATTTCTTTTTCACTTTCACAACATATATTTGAATGTAAAAGCATGGTTACAGACACTGTGTAATAAGTTCAGTTCAAGAACGCTTCACAAACCTGAATAATATGTCGATCTTGACTTCAACATAAAGCATTTAAATGCAACCTCAGTCTAATCAATGTGGGAGCCTTTCTTTCATCTAATAGGCTTAATTGGAATTCCTATTAACTGTGAATTAATTTCTAATAAAAATGTTTTGATACTGTGATTAAGATAAGTTTTCAAAATATGTGTCTAGACTGACATGGTTATCATCACGTGACACTGCGTGAACACGCGCGCAGATCGTGACGTCATAAATAGTTATTGTTATAATAAGCATCATTCAAGTCAATATAAAGGTTATAAAAACGATTTCCAAACATATTTGTCACAATGCTTTTAGTTTTGCCTTTAACAAAATAAGACCAACATGTATTTTTATATAAAATAGATAAAGACATTTCCATGACAATCGTGACGTAACTACTTTTCGTTAATCAATAGCAATGTTTGAAAACAGTCGTAAAATCACGAAATAAAAACGTCTTGAGAGATGTATTAGTCGGGGTCAATGTGGTTGACCTTTTTATGTCTTCAGATATGTCAAAAAGCTTTCTAAATGTAAATAGGACTTGTTCCGGACAAGACGCCAACGCTAAGTACGTATATCTATCTGTATACAAAGTCATTACATTCACATGGCAACAGGAAGATATGTACATATATTTGTGTACATGTATATTGATAAACAAAACAGGTCATAATAGCATGTGTTTACAATAAATAAATAAATAAGCATTGTATAATAATCAGTCTGAAAAGATCTAGCTGTAAGGATAAATATTTGTCATAATCAATTTTGAGTTATGTTTTTCTTTGTTAGGATGTTAAAGCTAACTTCTTCTTTAAAATGTACGTAGAATAATTTATAAAATCTGGTTATCACCTTCACTACTTTGTTCACATTTTTTAAATTCATCCTTTAGGCAACAGCATTACCTACCTGCAGGAAATTAGAATAAAGCATCAGTATAAAGATAACTTTTAAACAATTTAGACGTAACATTTCCTATATATTCACAAAACCAGCAATAACATTTATAAGTAGGAAAAGTGAGGATTATTGTTAGCGTTTACCAGTGTGAGGAGTAACCATTATATTAAACATATTTTCCAATATGGCTGGAATAAGAATAAAGGTAGTGATATTTCGAGATAGTTTCAAAATTAAGCTTAAATTGGAATTATATTTACCTCGTGATATTACTGGTATGATGCGGTATCGCATGCAACAATAATGTCACAATAATACATACAACAATATTTGTTGTATTTATATCGTTAGTACCATATCAACCACGAAAACAATGAAAGGCTATACACAACGAATGTTTCATGTTATACAGCAAGATATCGCATTTGACATCTAATCAATTTATATTACAAAAAAACATCAACCATATAAGATTCAGTAAAAGTTGATTACGAATTTCATGGAACCAGGGCAAAATAGTTCGTTATATCCGAGATTCGTTATAGGACGTCCAAATGAATCAGGTTGAACCGATTTCGTTTGATTTCTTATTTACTTCTTCGTTTGATTTTTGATTTACTTCTTCAAGTCTGTTCGTCTTAAAGAATGTTTACTGTATTGGAAGATGGAAATTTGCAATGAAGATAAAAACATAAAATATAATATGATAAATTTCTATTTACATTTCTGTACTTGTTCAACTCCATGGAAAGAGGGCAGTTCCGCAAACAGACAAATATTGGTGCAGTTTTAATAGTTACTATGAAATATCTCACGTGAAATGAAAACTGATTAATATTCAACTTGTAATGTGTATATTGTATGCTTGAAATATAAATACATATACTAGTTGGATATAACGTCATAAATATCTAACAGAAATTCATACTTGTATACAAATGTACATTTCATGAAGTAAAAAACCATCAGATATTATCATTTCCATCGAGAAGAATTTAACATCGGCAGTATCCCTGGTGAGGATTCCCTGGTTATGTAGTAACACTGTAAGGCGGTTGATGACTGTCTGGGGTTCAACCTCACCAATTTTATTTCTTGGTTTTCAGATGTAATGCGTTGCGCTAAATGGCAACGAGCATCAATTCCCAACTGTATGCAAACTCAATTTCCCCTAGTAATCCCAGGTATTAAGACCGTCCGACAGACCGCGCAATTCCATCATCGGAGGGATTACTCGCGTTGGATGTCGACAAACCGAGGCCTGAATTGACGGAGAGACATACGTAGCAGTGGAACGTTGAACGTGGTTACTGGAGACCAACGTTCAGATTTATATTCAATCTCCGAATGGCTTAAGTTCGTTTCCGAAGGATAATACCGGGCCCTAAACTTACTTCAAAGTGATGCGAATAATTGAAATAAATGATAACATGCTCCTTACTTACTAACTGTGATTTCTCCATCCCACTTATCGAGCAATCTACGAAGATCCACAAAGATTTTTGTGTTCTCAAGACATCTTATTAGCAAAGCCTCTAACAAGATCTTATATCCTGGGTAGAGGGCAAGAAGGAAATCTAACAATACGGTATCACGTTTTTACAAAGTCCTCTGTTAGATCGTCAATTATACCTCAATAGATCCACTCGAACTAAGTCGGCAATGTAATTAACACATACTAGATAATGAAAATCCCACATAATTCATTTAGTAAGTCGAAGTGTAAGGAACCGATAATATCATTTTGATTTGGTATTGGCCGCGTCATCACAAACAGTATAAGTTACATCTAGGAAGGTGATTCTTGTTGTTATGATTCAGCTATACACGATTTTTTTAAAAGCGTTTGAGTCATAAATACTATATACATATGTACATGGCGTTATTTTATATCAAATTTTGAAGTATGTTACTTTCAGGTTTTGATAACTGTAATGAATTGATGCAAACTGTCTCTGAATTTGCTTTTTTTTTGTTTTGTTTTTTTTGTTCCTACATATAAAGTACTTGTATCTTTAGATTAAAACTGATATTTATGGTATCAGCATGGTTTTATGGTTTTTAATAACGTATGTATAAATACGTATAAATGTTATCTATGACTTTTGCTATGAATTTTATTTAATTCAGAATTCAAATTTAAGTTCATAACAACACATTTTATAGTACAAATGAATAGGATCCGGAATTGTTTTTTATATAAATCTGTTTCCTGGGAGCCTCTATTAGTTTTAACTGTAATATTCAAAGAGCAATATTGTTGTTAAATCTTTGAAACAGTACAGCCGTATTACCATATATCCACTTATGTGACTGCTAATCGAGTACACTTACATACTTATATAGTGACTTTCTTAGCGGTTTTCGCTAATAGCGGTATATTATTTTTAATTCTGTGTTATTAACGCGCCATTTTATCTTTGACGTAATCTGGTATTTTCTACCTTCATAGAATATTTTTTCTATGAAAAAACATGCTATGAAAATAATGCACATACGTATGTGAGAATTTCATGTCTCTGATATTCATATTTATACAGGTGTATGCTAAGACAATATAAAATATCTTTTGCTTGTATCAATTTTGTATTTAGTAGGATTTTCTTTGAATAACAAGTTACTTGGAACTATTTAAAACTGAAATATTTTTTCAAAATTATTTCTAAATCATTATTATTAAAAATTATCATAAAAGTTTTATCAACGGGTAATCGCCCTTGTTGGCCGGAATGGAATTAATTATCAGGTACATGCCTGTGGTCTCCTGCCTATCACGAGAGTTCCCCTAATACTGTAAACGTGAAAAATTTAGCGGTAATCTTAGTTTAGCGTTTTCGCGCTGGAAGAAATTTCGCAAAATTTTGATTTTGGTAATGGAAGTTTATCTACAATGTTTCATATGGCCAGTATTGTCGGTGTGCTTATTGGTTATATAAGCTTTTGCGATGAAATTGAGCACGCCAAAGTAAGTACGTTTACAATACGTCGCTATTTTTCTGCCATAGTAAAATCTCAAGCCATCAGGAATGATTAATTAGCTGACGTAATTTTTTCTCATTACTCAACCCTTTATTGATAAAATTACATTTTTTTCGTGAAATTATTGTTTTAGAACTATATTTGCTTTTCTAACGGCAATTAAATGCTATATGTAATAATCACATTTCGTATCGTAAATATCAACAAATTATCAGAAATGAAATACAGCAACAGTTTTAAGCTGGGATGCAGTATGTTTAACAAATACAGACAATACATATTACATTCATAGTTTTTTTTTAAAAACTGACTAATAGTTATGACTGTTGTCTATAATTAAGGTAGCTGTCGTACTTCAATTCGATATTAATTTCCTGAATGAAACTGCTGAAAAAACGTGAAGCGCAATGCAGACAGAAATTATGGTGTGGCTTATTAATGCCGATATTCTTCGTTGTTAAACATCAATTCAGTTTTGTTTACATATGGGTCTATCATACACATTGTGTTCAGCTGTTTGGAAAGCAAAGATTGATATCAAATTACAAAAAAAGTTCTTATGCGTCTATTATAGTCTCTTCTGGCAGATGAACATTATGAATGATGCTGAACATCTAGTATTTTAATTAAGCTGTTCGACAATCACATTTTAATAACTTTGTGCAATAATGAAACTAATATCTGCGCCAAGCATTTTTCTACTCTAATGTAGCATTTGTTTATAATATGTGAGTTCTTCACGTGAGAAATATTGTGCAGAAAATGTCAATGATTGATATCTCGGTGAATCAAAATGGATATTTTCATATTCAAAAGTTCTATAATTTCTGTAATAGAGCATCAATCTCTATAGAGAATAACAATTAAATAGTCATTCCTTTGTTATAAACATAGGGTCCTACAAGAATAACAATTAAATAGTCATTCCGTTGTTATAAATATTGGGCCCTACACAATACATTGTATTATGTAACTTTAAAATCTTCTAGATTATCGAAGCCCCCTCTACCTTTGCACATTACCTTCAAACATCCTCTGTTAACAGATATTGGTACTATACAAATCCATCAGAGGATACTGTTGAAGGATATATTATGCGTCCCAGACAAACAGAAAACGATAATTTGGTGATGATTAGATGGTACTTATAATGCTTAAAGGGGGGGAATTGCTGGATACACCGAATGCACTTAATCTCATTTATTTCCACTTACAAGCTTCTAAAGACACTTGACTCAGACAATTTCGTTGTGGATCTGGTTTCACATGTTTACATGTCTTGTTTCAAACGTGTGAGAAAATGTCCAAAATTTTTTTCACTGGTCATTGCTCAGTTCTAGATTACTATAATGTTTATCTTCAAAGAGACTTCTGGGTGTTTACCTAATGAATTCAGATCGCCTAATAAGACATTAAACAACCTGTGGATTACATAGGATTGAGAAAGTGACCACTCAAACGCCTAATACATGCCGTTTCAGCGGTCAGTGCTCTTACTTGGTGCCGGTGGTACATTTTTTTCTCCGAGCGACCGGAAGGTCATGCTGCTCCCCAACATTACAGCATACCGCGCAACCACTTATCAACCACTGCCGAAAGTGTTTGAAGAATCGCCACACAGGCACCTTCGACAAAATACATGGCCCTTCTTAATTTCTAGATTTTTTTCACACGATGTTACTCCAAATGATAGAAAACAAGTCTTTATTACTTAAGCCTTGTCAGCTTAACGTACGGAAACGGCCTGCTGAAAGTTCAATAGAGATTAAGTTTTATTTCAGTTAATTAATTTGTATCTAAACATTTCTATAAAATGTTGTGTTTAATTGTTAATATTATTTATTCCGGGATGGAAATTGTATAATATCTCTTATAACGTGAAAAATAAGCTAACAAACCTTGGAATAAATGTCCGCATCTTAACAATATTCTCATCTCTGAAACGTTTGCCACTCAAGTTGTAAAATTTTCTCTTTAGCGAAAAATTAATTTCAAAAAGGGAAAACATGGAAACGATATCAGATACATCTCAGAAATACACCTGTTTCTTAATTATATATTTAAATTTAATATGATACCGGCAAGTTGTTTTAAAGCATGCGTGAGAAAACGCCACAGGACTGACCAAATCTTTGTGTAGAATGCTTCACGGCTGTGAATATTGTACGACTTGAGTTCATTACATATAGCTAACAATATCGCGTACATGTTACCAGTCCTGTTAAGCTAATTGCAAGAGGTGTAAAATATGATTAAAAAGCTTAATGGGGTCTATGTACAATATATTAAACATATGAAAAATGTTCTTTATTAAGAAATAATATATCCTTACCTTTCTGATCAAATCGCCGGACATGCTTGTAACTGTTACACTGTAATAAACAGACAATAAATACAAGAAAATAAAAGATATATTCTTAACATAAGAAAACTAGCATTTCTAACGGTTCACTGTAGTTTGCATGAACAGTGTCCTATTCAAGTTAGTATATTTCTTATAACCAAAAGAAAACTAATCTAGAGTAAACAACTAGATCATGTTGGCTGCAATTCTGAAAGCATTATCATCAGTCAGAGTGTGTCTTCTAAAATATAGATGAAAATAAATCTACCTCTGTAAGAGTACTTGCAAGAAAAGGGATTTGGTATAAATGATATTTTTCATCAATCGCGATACCTCAGCAAATCACTTACACTTTCGTATTGACGTTAAATCGAAGATTTCGGGGTTTATTTGTTTGTTTGTTTTTGTTTTTTTGTTTTTGTTGCCGATCGCTCGTTAATGCGAAATGAGATAACGTTATTTCTGAATGAATATTTGTGGTCTCTCAAAAGAATATATTCATGAGAGACCTTAATTCGCATGAATGAAGTCGCGATTAAATTCGAATAGTTCTGGAACTTTAATAAATCAGTTTTCATATCATTGCTGTTATAATCTTATAGATGAAGTGTTATTCAAGGCATGAGATTTAGTGTTATTTTACATACCATTGTTTTGCGTATTGGCATCAAGGCCGCCGAAAGCTAAAAATTAAAAAAAAATAAAATCTACATCAGTTTAAGTATATATTCTTTATAAAAAAAATCACAGTATGTAATCTTTAATCTTTCTGTGTTTAAAATTAGTTATTTTTTCTGTGGAATACCACGCACTTTGATATGATAATTATAATGTGACGATCCTTGTTTTAAAAAAAGATCAAAAGAAGTATACTTATTGGTAGTTGGATCAAAGGCAGGGCTGATGCACCGTGCAGTTATCCACCAAGCGACACTGAAATATAAAATTTAAATTATAATACACAGACATGTATATGCATCGCACATATTATGATGCTGAAAATAAGATCACGCAAATTCCCATTGTAAGATTACCCTAAAATTTAATATCTCTGGGTTTAAATCTGTTGAAATGTTGAAACTTCATGGTAGATTACAACATTGAAATATCTATAGAAATATGCAAAATCAAGATTCATAATCATTTCTAGCAATATTCTTATGAAAGAATTATGTAAATATTAAACTAAAGCTGCACATGCTTTTGAAGTACGATCTCAGTTGTAGGATATGTACGGAATAACTTCCTCTATATTTTAACACACAGACTGGAGACTAGCGGTCGGTTCTTATCGGCGTTGTTGCACTTACATGAAAGACAGAGATATCAGATTAGTGTAAATTTCACTCTAGATTCTATGAATATAAAAGATTAGGTAATATATTATAATCCTTTTGGCTTTGAATAATTCCTGTGACATGCTAATCAAGGCATCGGTTTGTTATTACAATAACATTAGCAGAAGTACAGACTAGGAAACAGGAATGAACACAGAGGCTGATATTTCCTTTACAAGTCTCATATCTCCCGAATCTTAACCTGATAATCGGAATACATGTTCATTGTTTTAGGGTTTTGGGGGTGTTCTGCAGACAATATCAGGCTTGGCAAATTTTTTTTCTGTCGCTTTCTGAGAAAAAAATGTATATTAAATTAAATTTGTTTTATCGGTGAAACCAAAAGTATGTGGAACATGTGAAATTTTCTGAGGTTGTGTATTGAGAGAAAGTGTTTTTCGAATGAGTGGGGAGAGTGTAATGGAATTACTGGAATAAGTCTAGCGTGAGGCATTTTTGGAAAATATTGTTGAGAAAATATCAAAACTTCGGAATATTGACAACTATTCATTGGATATACATAAATAAATAATCAAATTTCCCCCAAACATATTTTTGAACACATTACAAGAATCTGTATTTCTTATCTTAAGTTTATACTTCAATATAAATTGCATTTTGCTTGTTTCTTTAATCATACTGCCAAAATTTCTGCAGATGATTTGGTAAAGATTGAGCCAACAAACATTTTCTCTCCTCAACAAATGAACATAATCATTATACATTCCTTCATACAATGCTATTTATTTTGTCGACATTTCAAAGACAATGGCATGGTTTTGCTCAGTTTTAGATATTCAACAAACTTCATTCATACATTTCCCCCGTGTATCTATGAAGGTTGAGTATCTAACCGCCAAAATGAAACAATATATTAGAAATAATAATCATAATTTTCTTTCCATAATACAGAATTTGTGGAAAATGCCCGCTACTTATCAATTTTAGATGAAGAGGGGCTAATATCAAATTGCTCGAAATAGTTTCAGCACGCTTGAATACAAGGGAAAGTGGTAAAATTACTTCTAGAGTATTTATGATATGTGCGGTTTTATTACATTTTATCACATAAGTAAATCTTACTGCTAAATGTGTGATTAGAAAAATAAGTCAATAGAAATTCGCTAATATTTATAAGAGTTATTTCATAAATATTGTAAGTCATTCAATTCTAACACAATACCATCAAAAATCATTATGATTTTTTCTTGCAACCTCGCTTGATTCTTTAAGTTCACAATCAAATATCTACATCTCTGTATATGAAGTATTGTACTGGAAGTACACTTCAGCATTCTTTTAGGATTAATTTGAATAACTCGCGGTTTCTTTAGAGTGTACTGTTTTTGTTTTTGTTTTTGTTTTTGTTTTTTTTTTCGTGTTACTTCCATAACATAAAAAAATGTATTCAAACTAATCCTTGTAATCTAATACATACACTAAAAAAATAATTTCATGCATGGACTCTTTTCTCTTACAAATCATTACGCTGCTCCACCCGCCAATCAATAAACGGCGACGTCATTATTACGTTATGGACTGAAACGTAAATTTCTAAGCCAATGAAAATGCTTGTTACAAACAAAGGTTAAATCATTTATATAACATATATGTAATATTCAAGCTGTCTTTGTTATACTTTCCTTTTTCCAATAGTAGCATTCCTACCTCTCTCTGTTTTGACAGAGCATTATTTGATACTACAGACCTTGTTATCCCGACGTAGTACATATTTATAGGACCCTGTTCATCGACGGTTTTTTGACGTCAGCAACATGTGATATGAAATAAATTCATTTAACCTGAATTACAAATGACGTCAAAACCTTTCCTGTTGATCTATAGATGTTTAAATAAGCGAATTCCTAGCCATATCTAGAATTAAGTAAATGGCTATTGGCCGTGTTGTATGAAATTTGAATCCCACCCCCCAAAAAAACTCGTTCCTATTTTTACTATTGACGATATCGCGTAAAACTTAGCCCCCAAAGTATTGAAGTATTTAATTATTTGGTCAAATTCTAACTGATGTTTTCACGTTAGGCTCTTTTGTCATTATTGTACATTTATTGACCTGGTTGTAGGGAGACATGACGATTTGTTTACCCGCGGCAAGTTATATCAAATTGTTTATTATACCGAAATACAGATAAAAAAGACTGTGTACGCTTTAGAACTATAAATGTATTCAATAACAATGTGTTAAAACAAACAGTTCAATTTTCATTATCTTATCATTCTTATGTAGTAACCGTCTTAAAAAACCTAATCGCTCGTCTTAAAATCGGCGTCTTTGATTATGTCTATTTTCATTTTATCCTAAGTAATGTATCTGATGTTCTGAAACGCCGATTTCTTGAAATAAGAATGGTCAGTTTTCCTCCCTCCACAATAGAACGATTTCAGAGTATCGTCCAGTTGGACTGTTCTATGTGATTCAAAGTCGGTGGATTTTCCACATTTCTGTAAAAAGTCCCGAAAACATTTCACCGCACTCTTTGTGGCACGTTTAGTGTTAACTATCGTCTGCCATGTTCGTTGATCGGAACACCCCGGAGAGTTCCGTACCACGAACGACAACTCTGTAAAAAAAACTCCAAAGGGGATTCGCATGGGGGAGACATGAGAAAATTGACATGATACACGCGAGGGCGACATGAAGTGTAGTCTCCCCGACACGTGACGTTTCGCAAACAATTACTGAAGCTCGTGTCATTTGTAACTTTAAAAAAATAACTTACTCGTATGAAATAAATTCCATATCCAACAACCACTCGTTGTGTAACCTCTATATCTACTCATCATCCAACCCGCAATGTTATATAGATATCTACTTATCATGAAACTCGCAATGTTATACACAGATATCTATTCGTCATCAAACTCGTAATGTCATATAAATATATCTACCCACGCTCGCAATGTAATATACAGATATCTAATCATCATAAAACTCACAATGTAATATACAGATATCTAATCATCATAAAACTCACAATGTTATATACCGATATCTACTCGTCATCAAACTCGCAATGTCATATACAGATATCTACCCAAGCTCGCAATGTAATATACAGATATCTAATCATCATAAAACTCACAATGTAATATACAGATATCTAATCATCATAAAACTCACAATGTTATATACCGATATCCACTCGTCATAAAACTCGCAATGTTATATACAGATATCTACCCTTCATAAAACTCGCAATGTTATATACAGATATGTACTCGTCAAAAAACTCGCAATGTTATATACAGATATCTACTCGTCATAAAACTTGCAATGAAACAACAGATATTTCTTTATCACAAAACTCGGAATGTAATATACAGATATCTATTCGTCATAAACCTAGCAATGTTATATACAAATATCTATTCGTCATAAACTTAGCAATGTTATATACAGATATCTACTAATCATAAACCTAGCAATGTTATATACAGATATCTTAATTGCTATGTACATAACGGCCCCTGATTGTTCGAGTAGCTGTTTATCTTTAAGATTTGGCGTGATTCCGTCAAATTCGACAAAACGAAGTTGTGCTATACAATCATTCATGTGTTAAGTAGGCTACGTTTGTTTGTTTGCTGGGTGTATCGCCCCGAGATCAGCCAGTGTCATTTTGAGGCGGGGTCTCCTTGTAGTAGTTTGTGACTACCTCACTGAAAAGCATATGGAAGACCCGTCGCATACCATTCAGATATATAAGAGTAAAATATCTTGCACAAGTACACAACCACGACAGCACAGACCGGTCAATTTCTCAGCTTCCCGAGAAACAAAACCGACACGGGTTGGGAGTCGAACCACGCACCTCGGATCTTCATCTCAGGTTACGTGGCCGGCGCTCTAATCGATATCTTCAAAACTACCTAAATAATAAAAATGAAATTATGATTTTTAGAAAAAATGGTATCTTCTATATTAGCATTTCATTGGATTGTATTTAATTGATCACGTGCCTTTAAAAATCCTTCATTATCGTGCTCGCCACTAAATGAAACATATTGCATTTTCGAAATCTTCGTGTAGAGAAGATCAAATTCAGTCCAGAAAATGTATAGACGACAGTGGGTAGGTTTCAGATGTGTAGTAATATCCACCATAGACTGAATACTGTTACGACATTAAGTGGATGATAAAAATTGTAAGACTTTCCGGTCGAAAAAAATTATTGGTAAAATACGACCATTAATTATAGCTACATGTAATGTAGCCTAGCCTATCATAAAACCAGATATTAAAAACTGCTTTTCGCCCACATATTAACACTTAATTTAGTCTAAAAACATCAAAACAGGCTCATTAATTGGTATGAGACATAGTTAATTACAGACTTCTAAAGTAGTATTTAAGATTGCTTAGCAAAGCCCTTTTGACGACAGAAGAATTTTTGCGCGCGCTTGGCGGTGGTTCTTGATCCCATCTCACAGTTAATTAATTTGGGGGACGATTCGAGTAAATCCTTTCAAAACCCCTCTACTCAGTGCAATAACCCTTTTAAAACTTTCCCCAGTTAGTTTTTATAAAGTTTTGTGTCGGCCAAATGGATTTGATGGTGAGGCCGATGTAGCTTGTGTTGTATATATATGTGTGTTTGAGTATTTTTGAAATAAGCTACAACGGAATGAGTGAATGGATTCGTATTATGGTATAAGCTCTCCATAATTGATGCGAAATATTTACCAATGTTTTGATGATCTAGATAACGTCGGATTCTGTCGAAATTGTATATATTAGTCGATATCCAACAAAGATAAAAGATTCTACAGTAATTCTTTCGTGCAAATTATTAATGCTCGGGATCCATAAAGTCTCGCGGAGATCTCGCTCCACGCGACAACAGCAGGGCGGCACTTTTATATTCAGCGGGAACGAGGCTATCGCGATCATATCTCAAGTGGAAGGACCCAGGGAGTCGTCTTTTCTGCATGTCGGCTCATTGCTACGTTTAAGCGGTATGAGTACAGTACATATGAAGAAAACTTATGAAAATAATTCAATCTTAGACGCAATATTTAGAAGTAAAAACTTTCGTTCGTAAATATACATAATGAGAGAGGTTCCAAATGGCGTTACCCCCCTCCCTCCCTCCTTCCCCTCTCGTTTCATTTATCCCCCTTCCCGTTCTTCACGAACTCGGTACCCCCGGGTTCAGTGGCCAGTGGCGTTTAGTACAGTGACAATTTGAGATCAGAAGAAAAAATCTCCGAGAATCAAAGCTCCCTCCTGCTAACGTAATTATCGTAAATGTTTAGGGTACAAAATTACTCGACGTGAGAATTTAGAAAAGGTTTTCTTTTGGACGATAATTAGTGAGGGAAGTTTTCTGCCTAACAAATTGAGATCTCTCAGATAAAAAAATATCAGATTGTAAAATTTTCAATTTTCTAAAAATGTGAAATGATGATATACGATAAAGTTTTATCAATTTTCTTGATACCGGATGAGATCGTGTGATTTTGAAAACATTTTTTTTTTCGGGTCGTAATTATTTAAATTTCAATATCATTATACACTATCAGAATTCTCAAATGTCCCGCTAATGATTAAAGTAAAATAAAATATAGATAAGTAATTTTGTTGGGAAAATGGTTTTGTGTGAACCAAGCCACCTCCTCACCCCTGCTCCCCGCACCTCTCCTCTCCGCTCCCGACCTCGTAATATATATCCTCCATGCATGTACTTCAATGATTTAAGAGGTCACTTTAAAAATTTTGATAACTCGTCTTTGTGACAGCCTTAAATCTATCTAATTGACTCGTATCAAGAAGCCCTACCAAATCTGCAACCCATCCCTGTAAAAAAACGAATTACGCACTGCTGAATTTGTCATCTGCGGGTGAATATGGACGGGCTCCAAATTTCAGGGGTGTGGGCAGGAAAGGTGTGGCATTAGATTTGTGCTTTTTGTCGTTTAGAAAAATCGTACTGTTTGGGAACCCCGTCCTCTCCTTGCCGATTTCTTCAATTGCTAAAGTTTTTGATAGGACGTTAAGCAATACAAAGCAATAATGATCCTACTATTAATGCATAGATACACACATGCATAACCATTAGAAAATAACACACATATATACATAACCATTACAAAATAACACATATGCATAACCATTACAAAATAACACACAAACATACATAACCATTACAAAATAACACATATACATAACCATTGCAAAATAACACACATACAAACATAACCATTACAAAATAACACACACACATACATAACTATTACAAAATAACACACATACATAACCATTACAAAATAACACACATACATAACTATTACAAAATAACACACATGCATAACCATTACAAAATAACACACATACATAACCATTTCAAAATAACACACATACAAACATAACCATTACAAAATAACACACATACATAACCATTACAAAATAACACACATACATACATAACCATTACAAAATAACACATATACATAACCATTACAAAATAACACACATACATATATAATCATTACAAAATAACACACATACATACATAACCATTACAAAATAACATACATACATACATAACCGTACTTTATATATAGTGTAAGGACAACAATGGATCAATTGAATCCATCTAAAAATGTAGGTTGTATTTCTGGTCCTTCCGGATCCAAACGGCACTTGAGAAACATAGTTAACTGGAAGAGCGGACGGAACCAGGAGAAAGCCACTTACGCACGGGATGTGATGAACATTTGAAACAGCTGAAAGATTGGAAAGTGAATAGTGTAACAAGTGTCGTCTGTGTCGGGAAGGATCGGAAACACAATCTCAGTTCATTAATTTTACTTGTTGCAAGCTATACAAAACTATTGTCACCCCCCCTCTCTCTCTCCTCCTGCCTGTCTCTCATTCTCTCTCTCTTTTTCCATCCCTAATAAAATATAACCTTTTTTTTATTTTTTAAGAAAGACAATTCATAAATCATCTTTTGTTTATCATATTGTTGAATATTTGTACATATCATCATGTGACCACTGTATATTATCATATGTCATTTATGCGGGAAAGGTCATCAATAAGTTGGCAAAACTTACCGACCAATCCCTTTGTCATTTTATGTCAATAAAATATGTTTAAACTAAACATAACCGTTACAAAATAACACACATACACACATAACTATTACAAAATAACACGCACAACTATTACAAAATAACACACATACACACATAACCATTACAAAATAACACACATACATGACTATTACAAAATAACACACATACATACATAATCATTACAAAATAACACACACATATGTGCAAACAATAACATACACGCATCAAAGAATACAATGCAAGAAATAATGTCATCGCTTTAACTTTTTAAAGAAAAACTATAGCATTTTAAGTGCCTGATTATATTCTTATGTAACGATATATCAAACTCGCTTTAAAACATCTTTAGCAGGTTTCCCCGCCAAATAAATATCTTTAAACTGATGCTCCTTAAATACACTGAATTAACCGTAGTCTGTCTTACATACAGCGCTTATGAAGCAATTTCCAAGTTGTTGACTCCGTGCTATACACGGGTTCGAAACGACCGAATTTCTGAAAGAAATTTAATACGAATATTATTCATCCGTGATTGAAGGAATGAAATACATTTCATGTGCTGGTAATAGTATCATATTACACGAAATGTAGGTAGACCTTTAATATCTCAAACAGAAAAGTTTTCAACTATTCAAATTTCAAATTAAACAAATTGTATATTCATATCAAGGTCACGTGGGGGTGTTTCTCCATTGTCTTCCTTATTAATAGGTCATTGTTTCCAAATAAAACAATATCCACAAAGCACTATTGTTGTTTTCTGTATATGTTTTTTCATTAATGGGTGTTAAAATATAAAAAAAAATTCTTCCGTTGTGAAAGACTAAATTCAAGTTACGGCATCTCAAATTTACAAAAAAATCATAAGAAAATAATTAATTTTAGTCAATAGAAGACGATTTTGCATAATTTAAAGCTAAAGCCACAGAATTTTCTAAGGATCAGTATTCTGACCTAATCTCTTTTTCAAAATGAAAAAATCATCATCCCTTGAGACCCGTAGAAAAAAATCGTCAAAACAAAATTAGGTTTGGAATATCTCGATACAAAAGCCAGCTTCTTTAATTCTCAAGTATGCTGTCAAGTCGGCACAAGACTTGACAAAATCGTCAAAGAAAATTAATGTTGCTCGGCCCTCGTGGTCACAATGTTTTCTCGTCGTTTTCTATAGTCTGCCAAATGGTGGTCTAGAAGTCGCCTTTCTTTATTACACTGATTTCTTGTCGCTCCGTGTCGTTATTAAGTCATTACATGGCGCTTAGCATCACGTTCTCTCAAGTCCGGTACTGTTCGAGGACGGCGGATTCTTTATGTTTGGTTTGCTGTCCCCTCATTTGCATAAAACGCTCGAGTATACTAAGGTCTCATCTGGCGCAGTATGGCCCCACAAAGGGCCGCATGTCGTTAAACGTTTGGTAGCGGGACCGTTACGCGATCTCATTGACCTGCGATAGCCACCATTACGAGGTTTGTAGATTCCCTCATCAACTCGGGGATCAGAGTCATTTGAATGGTTAATGACGTACAATATGTCATTTCTCTTTCAAGCGTGTCAAAGATCGTCATTTTTCTTTCAAGCGTGTTGGAGATCGCTTTGATATCTGTATTAATATCGGCAATATGGCGTGAATTTAAAATCAACATTGGCTGTAGATTCAAACGGAAGACAAATAGTCAGAACAATGGAATCTTTGGGTGGCTTATTTATAATCTCTGAGAGAAAATAAACCTTTAGATGGGCGTCTTCTTAACTGCTCTCGAGAGACTAACTTGTATTAACCATCGTCTGTTACAGGTATTTGAGTCTAGTGAGGGCGGAGGGGGAGCATGTAGAGGACCGGAAGTGTTATTAATCTTTTGATATAGTAATATGGTCATTAAACTTTAGAGATAACACCTACTACTGTTTTATTTCCGAATGAAAAAAATCGAGATCCCAACATATGTAATGTTTCTTTATTGAGGTGTTTGCGAAAATGTTCATTGGCTCATTGTCATGTGACTGGATGTGGTGTTACATTATGCTACCGTGTCCAGGGCATTTCAGTATGATTACACTATATAAATGGTCGTCAGTTGCCCCCCATTCATGGCAGCTTTCTCATATATGACCTTGGTTGATAGAAGATGATGTTTTATCTTAAACACACAAGCATAAAAGAATTTCGAAATAAAGACCATGTTATCAGGCACAGGGACCTGGCACGAATTTCCAACCCACGTTTCATATATATATATACTATACAGTATGTGTGTGGGTATGATAGATACTACAATACATATATTATATGAAACGTACGTTGGGCAAATATATACAGTATTTATAAATGTATTATATGAAACGTGGTTTGGGTCATATATATACAGTATATATACATATATTATATGGAACGTGGGTTTGAAATGTGTGTCAAATCCCTGTGATATTCGGTAACCGCTATACACGTATGAGTCAGCTTATGGATTTGTCATGCATATTCCATAACTTAACAAGATATATAAACATTTGTCATTACTTATGTTGGCCCTGGTGGCAGCGCAGAAGGGGTATTTTATCGTAGGAGGAAAAGGGATTCCCCAGCGGAGAAACCCTCGTGGTAGGAAAGGTGACCCCATATGTTCATGAATGGTCGGGAAATCGAGTCCCGGTACAAATATATAGTGACATACCTGAAAGACAAGGGCGTTACCTGTTAACTAAGAATACTGTATATTATGGACAGTTTGAGTGTATGTAATGATGAAAAAACTGCGTTTGCTGTATTGGCAAAACTGTCCGTACACACAATTTCAAAATGTCGTTTTGTTATTTTTCATTGATTTAAAGAACAAAATATAAATGCCGAAAATAACAGTATATCGTGTATCTTAAGAATTAATTGAATTCAAAGTTAATTATAGCAAAGTTATTAACAAAACGAGATCATTTTAGGCCTGTGATAACACTGTACTTGAATGAATGCCATTTCAGGACCGCTTTATACTGTCATATCATGACAGCTTTATACTGCCATTTAAGGCCGGCTTTATACTGTCAATTCAGGACCGCTTTATATAATCTGTCAATTCAGAACCGCTGTATACTGTCAATTCAGGACCGCTTTATATAATCTGTCAATTCAGGACCGCTTTATACTGTCAATTCAGGACCGCTTTATATAATCTGTCAATTCAGGACCGCTTTATACTGTCAATTCAGGACCGCTTTATACTGTCAATTCAGGACCGCTTTATACTGTCAATTCAGGACCGCTATATATATTCTGTCAATTCAGGATCGCTGTATACTGTCAATTCAGGACCGCTTTATACTGTCAATTCATGACCGCTTTATACTGTCAATTCAGGACCGCTTTATATAATCTGTCAATTCAGGACCGCTTTATACTGTCAATTCAGGACCGCTTTATATAATCTGTCAATTCAGGACCGCTATATATATTCTGTCAATTCAGGATCGCTGTATACTGTCAATTCAGGACCGCTTTATACTGTCAATTCAGGACCGCTATATATATTCTGTCAATTCAGGATCGCTGTATACTGTCAATTCAGGGCCGCTTTATACTGTCATTCAGGACCGCTGTATACTGTCATTTCAGGACCGCTGTATACTGTCATTCCAATACTAGGTTATATTTACACTTGCAAAGTTGTGTCACTATATAACAATACCAGACCGATTTGTTTACCATTCTTTCATGGAAACATTGACCTTTGAACTTGCGTATGAAAATATGACAGGGTACGGGAACTACTTTCACCAAGCACATGGCTTTGTTTACATTTACAATTACAAAGTTACAAAGGGTTATTTTTTAATTTGAAATCTAAATAACATGTTTGACAATATTGAATATGATAATCTATCAAAATGTTTTTGTTATGTATGTTAATATCATAATAAAAAACAGAACTATTTTTTACCGCGGAAAAAAGTCTCAATTTGTTGTGAAGCGTCACCATTGGCTGTTCTAATAATTGACTCCTCCCACTGTGTCCGACTTTTATATGATTTTTTTTTATTTACAAAGAAAAAATATTGTAATCACAAAGACTTATAGAAACAACACCCGTAAGTGTAAATATAGGGATTGGATTTCACTTTTATGTTAACCATGCTTTTATGGAGCAATTCCTCTAAGAATATATTCTAAATGGGGCGCTAGCGCGCCCCATAGAATATATTCTTAGAGGAATTGCTCCATAAAAGCATAGTTAACATAAAAGTGAAATCCAATCCCTATATGTTACATGTCGCATGAACAGAAACCTTTACTGGCCCGCTATATATTGACACCTTTAAATAAACGGTATGAGTCTTGGAATATCTACATTTAATGTATTAAAACAGAAATGTACGATGTACGTTATTTCATTTTTAATCAGAATTGTTCCAAGATTCGTCCTTTTCAGTACGATATATTTCCAGATTTGTATCTCTTTGAATGAGCTGCTGTCCAAACCAATTGTATTTCACTAATATATAAGTAATATATATAATATCTTCATAAATAACTTATTTTATTTAAACTTAAGTGTTTTTAGTAGTGTTCTTGATATATCAAAGACGTATGTCCATGCTAACAAAAATGACCACCAAGCAAAGCCACCACAATGCAAAGTTGACACAACTAAAAAAAATACAAGCTATAACTGACCACAGCATAAAATGACCGCGATTCAAAGTGACCACATTAGAGACTGAACGACAACATTACAAAATGACTGACCTCACTACAAAGTGACCACACAACAAAATGACCACACTACAAAGTGACCTCACTACAAAGTGACCACACTACAAAGTGACAACATTCCAAAATGACCACACTACAAAATAACCACACTACAAAGTGACCACATTACAAAATGACCACACTACAAAATGACCACACTAAAAAATGACCCCACTACAAAATGACCACACTACAAAATGGCCCCACTACAAAATGACCACACTACAAAATAACCACGCTACAAAATGACCACACTACAAAGTGACCACACTACAAAATGACCACACTACAAAATGGCCATACCGCAAAGGGACGTCACCTTACTGACCAGAACAGATCCGCGTTGTCCGGCTTCACAACGGTAGTTATTTCCCTTCAACGGTGAACGCGCTATTTTTTGCCTCTGAGATTGACAGTCACAAGCGTTTTCTCTTTCGATCGATTGGACAGGACTCGGCAGGCTTCCAGTCGGAATAATTCCGGGTCCAGACAAAACAATGTATCAGTGACTCTGGAGAAACGGGATCGGAATGAATTATTCACGGAAAGGTTTAAAATAAATACAATGGAATGCCCAAAGAGAATTGATAATGAAGACTGGATTCTTATATATAGAAAATGTCTATATGATATATACAGGATAGGTAAATAAGCTTATACAGCTTGTACCGCTACAGATATGATGCATTGTCAAATTTTATATGAATCTGTCTGTATAAGTGATTTTTAAGTTAAATAGTATATATTCAATAGTAATAGATTTTCAAGATGTCTTGGAGCTTTACCAAGAATTAAGATGATTTTCGATAGAAGAAAATTTTCATATCTAGCATATCTTAATATTTTATTCATTTTCATGATTGGAAAAATTTCGGGATATTTTGTTGCCTTGCATTTTATATGGTTTTCAATAATAAAAGATTTTCACGATATTTAGGGGCTTGACTGCTCCAGTTGATTTTCGATTTATTAGGAATATTAGGAAAGCTAGTATTGTATCTTAGCGCTTTTATTTAAGATTTTTACGATAGCTAGGAGTTTCACGTTCAGGATGAATCGTGATACAAGAAAATGCCCAAGATATATTGAAGCTATGCATGAAATACTAATTAAAACTAGAGAAATGAACTCAATTAATTTATCAGGAATTGTTTTCGTATTCAAGGGTAAACATCATAAAACTTAAAATCAATGATCAAAACTTGAGGAGTCACAGAACGTGTCTAACACTTCGTTCGCAAATGAAAGACGTTTCTGACTATAGATGCAACACTACGTGTGAAATAATTATTCTATTTATCACATAATATAATATATCATAATTATCTACTGATATAAATCGAAAACCTTCCAATTAATTCTAAATAATGAAAAACCTTATTTAGACAAGAAGGAAACCCGGATTGTATGTTTACAAAGGTCTGGAAACAGATTTTAATTAAACCCTTCCCCTCTCTCCATTCAACTGCCGACTTTTTCTCTCTCTCTCGGTTTCAGGGGGAGGGGGCATTATTTCTTTCTTTCTTTCACCGGAGTTCCTTTGAAGATGATCCTCTTCCTTGTAGTGAGATAACGTCACCGCGGTCGAGATGACGTCATTTGCTGTAGGAGGCGACTAATGTGAAAATTACAGTGCCTGTAAATTGAGAATAGCAGATGAAACCAAAATATATTTATCATTCAATAGCAACCCAGCAACCCATTGAACCATTTTCGTTTTTTTTTTTTTTTTTTTTGGCGTTTTCCCCAAACGTATCTATAGTACTGACATTACACGGGACTGTCATAATGTCACGTGACGTTGCCATGGTATCTCTCCCGTTACTCTGACACTGAAATGTACATGACGTAAGCATTTAGGCTTTTGTATATCACAAATTCAGGACGACGAGGCTTCCCCATAGACGAACACTGAACCATTTGGGGATGCATTTTAAAGTAGCTATGTTTTTGCATTTTCTAGAAGGCATGAAAAATGATGAATTTTACTCTACATATTTACTCTTTTCTGAATTTCTTGAAAAAAAATTCATTTAAAACCTCACATCTTTAAATACATAGAGACATTCAGAAATTAAAAAAAAACTTTGCAAACGAAACAAACTTTGTTTCCATTTTATTAAAAAAAAGAGAAATAAGATTTCAATGCAGTTTAGATGTTACCATTTAAAAGACAGTCTTCTTCATTCGAATTATAATGGAATTTAAAATAAAAGCAAATTAGCTTTTTTAGACGCAACTGTTATAGGGGAAAGCCATATACGAAATTCTGAGATAGGAAATAAACTAATTACTCCTATTCCCGTAATGTCTCGGAAATATTCCGGATTTAAAACTACTGAAGCTGAAATTCGGGGAGAACGAGTCTAATTGATGCGTCAATGCGGCGCCATCTTACCCAAACGACAATGGCGACGTACTGAATGTGTTGAATTCGTAAATATCAAACAAGGCGGCGCACGTGCATTTCAAACGATGACGTAATCCAGATTATAAACCCATCACTGACATTTTGACAGATGGACAATCAATAAGTGACCATTGCATTAGATTTCTTGACAGGAAGTTTTGAATATTGATAGGTTAATGAGGGCAGTCACAATACTGAACTCAGTAGATTTTGCAACTATAATAAGAAATGAAAAAGAAATACAAGTACATGGTACATGGTATAAATCCCAAAATCCAAAAATGTTCCTTGAAACCGCTTGCCATCACTAGAGTTCTTTATTCCAAAAAACTTTTTTCATACTTAACATCTTTAATAATTCAATGAAGAATTAATCCATAACTAAAATAACTTGTTAAAAATTGAATAAGATTAAACATTAAGCGAATCTTGGATCCAAATTTATGACTTTCCGAATCAGATAAAGATGGAAGCTTACTATAGAATATGATTTGACGATATTACTTACGTAAAGAACGGATGACGTAGAATATGGTAATAAGTTAGTTTTGATGACAAGCGATTATGACGTCACATTAAGATAAAGCAAAACAGTTTTCACTTGTATAACGATCGAGCGAGTTTACCAAAATTATTTTCTTAATGATAAACATGAAGATTCTTATATAATCCGGAAAAATGCTTGACTCATTTGGGAAAAAAATATGTTACTTTTTTTTGTATCATAAATAGTAGCATTCTAGTTATTATGTGATGTAAATGTAAACTGTAAACTTTATTTATTTTACAACAATTGGATATATGATAGGGAAATTTAACGTATTCCATTGTCAATGAATTATAAATACATGCATATTCATGAATCTGTATTTCACAATTTGCATATTGCTATATAATGTATAATGAATGATGCTCGTAACCGTTGTAAGTTTTTTTTTATAATTGATTTTGTTAATTTTTTTTTAAAAAGTGTTGATTTAGAGCAAAACCACTGAAGGTATCTTAGCTAAAAGATTGATATTTACCGTTTTATTTTAATCAAATAGGGCGCACGTGTTTACAACATTCAAAGGCTATTTCTACAATATAGCATATACATACGTTATTTAAAATGAGAAATTGTAACAGAAGAATTCACAAAATTGCAAATGTGCATCAAATTTTCAAATTAACTCCTTAAATATGCAAATTATTGTGAAATACATTTCTAAAATTCTGAAGTTTTAAATAGATATTTGTTTATATATACTGTAATATTAAGCGGAACATTCTTACGTGTATACTTTTCACATATATTATATCTATATGTATATATATATATATATATATATATATAAGTGTATCACTCACATTATACTATAATGTGTGCCGACCACGGTTATGATCTAAATATCCTTTACGATCTTAAGTCGTGGATGACGCCAAAGGATTCAGGAGGATTCTTGAAACTCCGTTGGAATACTTCTAAATGATCTCCAAAAATCCTTCCCTCACATTTCTGGTATAGCTTTATACTATAAAATCATTCCCATTTCGTATCATGTTTTATATGATAAAAAATGTGGTAAAAATTACGGTCTAAGAATATTTGTCTCACTTCAGGATTTTGTTTAATCTTGCCGACTTACAGCGGGATTCCCCGCGCGCGCTGCACGAGCGGGGGACAAATTATGTATCGTAAGCTTCCGCAATATCCAGCATGATACTCCTCATTATAGACGTAGCATCTATTAAATATTGTTCAATGTCTAGATCTAATTTGGGTGATCTAATGAGATTTTAGGGAAATGCGCCACGTTTAATATTCAATTTAAAACCACGAAAACAAAAAAAAAAACAAAAAACAAAAAACCACAGAAAACCTGCTTCCGTGTGCATAACGTGTAACATTTCAGTAAAGTCTTTCTCCGAAACGCATCAATTCTAAAGAGGCTACGTTGAAAGCGAATATATACAATGCTTCTCATAAAAATGCATTGACAATGATATTGAAAAAAAAATCAATTAACACCAACAAAGAAAACAATCTTTATGATAATCGCTTGTAAGACCGACAGTTTATATATAAGATCTGAAGGCGGGGCTCGATAAGATTTTTTCGAGATGCAATTATTATTATTTTCTAATTCAGAAGATGAATTTAGAAGCTGAAACTTTTAGAAGGTGGTAATATCGTAAAGTATACACAATTGCCTATTCCTGTTTTCAACCAATCATACAATTACCCTTTGTCGGACATGTAGTGTCCTTGGTGTTTATTTTAATTCAATGAATTTAGGGTAAAATGCCTTGGCTGTGTTCTTGGGTAACAAGGGGCCGCAGTGGCCGAGTGGTTAAGGTGTCCCGACACTTTATTACTAGTCCTCCACCTCTGGGTTGCGAGTTCGAAACCCATGTGGGGCAGTTGCCAGGTACTGACCGTAGGCCGGTGGTTTTTCTCCGGGTACTCCGGCTTTCCTCCATCTGTTTTCCACCAGTTTGTCAGGGTAAGATGTATTAAAGGGAAGTGTGTCCGGGTAGGGCAATAGAAGGGCAGTATATCGGGGTAGGGGGTACGTAGAGGGACAGTATCTCGGGATGGGAGTATATAGACGGACATAATATCGAGATGAAGATGTTTGAGGGGCGGTTTGTAGAGGGGCAGTATGTCGAGATGAAGATGTTTGAGGGGCGGGTTGTAGAGGGGCAGTATGTCGGGGTGAAGATTTTCAGGGGCGGTTTGTAGAGGGGCAGTATGTCGGGGTGAAGATGTTTAAGGGGCGGTTTGTAGAGGGCCAGTATGTCGGGGTGAAGATTTTGAGGGGTGGTTTGTAGAGGGCCAGTATGTCGGGGTGGAGATGTTTGAGGGGCAGTTTGTTAAGAGGCAGTATGTCGGGGTGAGGTAAGTAGAGGGGCAGTATGTCGGGGTGGGGTATATAGAGGGACAGTATGTCGGGGTGAGGTATATAGAGGGGCAGTATGTCGGGGTGGGGTATGTAGAGGGGCAGTATGTCGGGGTGAGGTATGTAGAGGGGCAGTATGTCGGGGTGAGGTATGTAGAGGGGCAGTATGTCGGGGTGAGGTATGTAGAGGGGCAGTATGTCGGGGTGAGGTATGTAGAGGGGCAGTATGTCGGGGTGGGGTATATAGAGCGACAGTATGTCGGGGTGAGGTATGTAGAGGGGCAATATGTCGGGGTGAGGTATGTAGAGGGGCTGTATGTCGGGGTGGGGTATTTAGAGGGGCAGTATGTCAGGGTGGGTTATGTAGAGGGGCAGTATGTCGGGGTGAGGTATGTAGAGGGGTAGTTTGTCGGGGTGAGGTATGTAGAGGGGCAGTATGTCGGGGTGAGGTATTTAGAGGGGCAGTAGGTCGGGGTTAGGTATGTAGAGGGGCAGTATGTCGGGATGAGGTATGTAGAGGGGCAGTATGTCGGGGTGAGGTATGTAGAGGGCAGTATGTCGGGGTGAGGTATGTAGAGAGGCAATATGTCGGAGCGAGGTATGTAGAGGGCATATGGTCGGGGTGTAGGTATGTATAGGGGCATTATGTCGGGGTGAGGTATGTAGAGTGGGCAGTAGTCAGGGTGGTTATGTAGAGGGGCATATGTCGGGTGAGGTATTTTCACTGTGAGTATGCGGGTAGGTATGTTAGAGGACCATTAATGTCGGGTTGAGTCATGTAGTGGGGCATTATGTTCCGGGGTGGGTATGTAAAGGGGCAGTTTGTCGGGGTGAGGTATTTAAGAGGGGTAGTTTTGTCGTGGGAGGTTGGTAGAGGGCAGTATGTCGGGTGGAGGTATGGGAGAGGGGCAGTATGTCGGAGCGAGGTATGTGATGGGCAGTATGTCGGGGTGGGTAGTTAGAGAAGGCAAGTATGTTCAGGGTTTGGTTTTCTGTAGAGGGGCAATATTTCGGGGTGAGGTAATGTAGCATGGGGCAGTATGTCGGGTGAGGTATGTAGAGGGGCAGTATGTCGGGGTGAGGTATGTAGAGGGGAAGTATGTCGGGATGAGGTATGTAGAGGGGCATTATGTCGGGATGAGGTATGTAGAGGGGCAGTATGTCGGGGTGAGGTATGTAGAGGGGGCAGTATGTCGGGGTGAGGTATGTAGAGGGGCAGTATGTCGGGTGAGGTATATAGAGGGGCAGTATGTCGGGGTGAGGTATGTAGAGGGGCAGTATGTCGGGGTGAGGTATGTAGAGGGGCAGTATGTCGGGGTGAGGTATGTAGAGGGGCAGTATGTCGGGGTGAGGTGTGTAGAGGGGCAGTATGTCGGGGTGAGGTATGTAGAGGGGCAGTATGTCGGGGCGAGGTGTGTAGAGGGGCAGTATGTCGGGGTGAGGTATGTAGAGGGGCAGTATGTCGGGGTGAGGTATGTAGAGGGGGCAGTATGTCGGGGGTGAGGTATGTAGAGGGGCAGTATGTCGGGTGAGGTATGTAGAGGGGCAGTATGTCGGGGTGAGGTATGTAGAGGGGCAGTATGTCGGGGCGAGGTGTGTATAGGGGCAGTATGTCGGGGTGAGGTGTGTAGAGGGGCAGTATGTCGGGGTGAGGTATGTAGAGGGGCAGTATGTCGGGGTGAGGTATGTAGAGGGGCAGTATGTCGGGGTGAGGTATGTAGAGGGGCAGTATGTCGGGATGAGGTATGTAGAAGGGCAATATGTCGGGGGTGATGTATGTAGAGGGGCAGTATATCGGGGTGAGGTGTGTAGAGGGGCAGTATGTCGGGGTGAGGTATGCAGAGGGGCAGTATGTCGGGGCGAGGTATGTAGAGGGGCAGTATATCGGGGTGAGGTGTGTAGAGGGGCAGTATGTCGGGGTGAGGTATGCAGAGGGGCAGTATGTCGGGGCGAGGTATGTAGAGGAGCAATATGTCTGAGGTGAGTTATGTAGAGGGGCAGTATGTCGGGGTGAGGTATTTAGAGGGACAGTATATCGGGGTGAGGTTTGTAGAGAGGCAGTATGTCGGGGTGAGGTATTTAGAAGGACAGAATATCGGGGTGAGGTATGTAAGGGGGCAGTATGTCGGGATGAGGTATGTAGAGGGGCAATATGTCGGGGTGAGGTATGTAAAGGGGCAGTATGTCGGGGTATGGTATGTAGAGGGGCAGTATGTCGGATGAAGTATGTAGAGGGGCAGTATGTCGGGGTGAGTTATGTAGAGGGGCAGTATGTCGGGTGAGGTATGAAGAAGGGCAGTATGTCGGGGTGAGGTATGTAGAGGGGCAGTATGTCGAGGTGAGGGTATGTAGAGGGGCAGTATGTCGGGGTGAGGTATGTAGAGGGGCAGTATGTCGGGGTGAGGTATATAGAGGGGCAGTATGTCGGGGTGAGGTATGTAGAGGGGCAGTATGTCGGGATGAGGTATGTAGAGGGGCAGTATGTCGGGGTGAGGTATGTAGAGGGGCAGTAGGTCGGGGTTAAGTATGTAGAAGGGCAGTATGTCGGGGTGAGGTATGTAGAGGGGCAGTATGTCGGGGTGAGGTGTGTAGAGGGGGCAGTATGTCGGGGTGAGTTATGTAGAAGGGTAGTATGTCGGGGTGAGTTATGTAGAGGGGCAGTATGTCGGGGTGAGGTATATAGAGGGGCAGTATGTCGGGGTGAGGTATGTAGAGGGGCAGTATGTCGGGGTGAGGTATGTAGAGGGGCAGTAGGTCGGGGTTAAGTATGTAGAAGGGCAGTATGTCGGGGTGAGGTATGTAGAGGGACAGTATGTCGGGGTGAGGTGTGTAGAGGGGCAGTATGTCGGGGTGAGTTATGTAGAAGGGTAGTATGTCGGGGT
Source organism: Pecten maximus (assembly GCF_902652985.1). NCBI lineage: Eukaryota > Metazoa > Mollusca > Bivalvia > Pectinida > Pectinidae > Pecten > Pecten maximus. Next base: position 56,642,004 of record NC_047015.1, on the reverse strand, counting down.
GAGTTATGTAGAGGGGAAGTATGTCGGGGTGAGGTATGTAGAGGGGCAGTATGTCGGGGTGAGGTATGTAAAGGGGCAGTATGTCGGGATGAGGTATGTAGAGGGGCAGTATGTCGGGGTGAGGTATGTAGAGGGGCAGTAGGTCGGGGTTAAGTATGTAGAAGGGCAGTATGTCGGGGTGAGGTATGTAGAGGGGCAGTATGTCGGGGCGAGGTGTGTATAGGGGCAGTATGTCGGGGTGAGGTGTGTAGAGGGGCAGTATGTCGGGGTGAGGTATGTAGAGGGGCAGTATGTCGGGGTGAGGTATGTAGAGGGGCAGTATGTCGGGGTGAGGTATGTAGAGGGGCAGTATGTCGGGATGAGGTATGTAGAAGGGCAATATGTCGGGGTGATGTATGTAGAGGGGCAGTATATCGGGGTGAGGTGTGTAGAGGGGCAGTATGTCGGGGTGAGGTATGCAGAGGGGCAGTATGTCGGGGCGAGGTATGTAGAGGGGCAGTATATCGGGGTGAGGTGTGTAGAGGGGCAGTATGTCGGGGTGAGGTATGCAGAGGGGCAGTATGTCGGGGCGAGGTATGTAGAGGAGCAATATGTCTGAGGTGAGTTATGTAGAGGGGCAGTATGTCGGGGTGAGGTATTTAGAGGGACAGTATATCGGGGTGAGGTTTGTAGAGAGGCAGTATGTCGGGGTGAGGTATTTAGAAGGACAGAATATCGGGGTGAGGTATGTAAGGGGCAGTATGTCGGGATGAGGTATGTAGAGGGGCAGTATGTCGGGGTGAGGTATGTAAAGGGGCAGTATGTCGGGGTATGGTATGTAGAGGGGCAGTATGTCGGATGAAGTATGTAGAGGGGCAGTATGTCGGGGTGAGTTATGTAGAGGGGCAGTATGTCGGGTGAGGTATGAAGAAGGGCAGTATGTCGGGGTGAGGTATGTAGAGGGGCAGTATGTCGAGGTGAGGTATGTAGAGGGGCAGTATGTCGGGGTGAGGTATGTAGAGGGCCAGTATGTCGGGGTGAGGTATATAGAGGGGCAGTATGTCGGGGTGAGGTATGTAGAGGGGCAGTATGTCGGGATGAGGTATGTAGAGGGGCAGTATGTCGGGGTGAGGTATGTAGAGGGGCAGTAGGTCGGGGTTAAGTATGTAGAAGGGCAGTATGTCGGGGTGAGGTATGTAGAGGGACAGTATGTCGGGGTGAGGTGTGTAGAGGGGCAGTATGTCGGGGTGAGTTATGTAGAAGGGTAGTATGTCGGGGTGAGTTATGTAGAGGGGCAGTATGTCGGGGTGAGGTATATAGAGGGGCAGTATGTCGGGGTGAGGTATGTAGAGGGGCAGTATGTCGGGGTGAGGTATGTAGAGGGGCAGTAGGTCGGGGTTAAGTATGTAGAAGGGCAGTATGTCGGGGTGAGGTATGTAGAGGGACAGTATGTCGGGGTGAGGTGTGTAGAGGGGCAGTATGTCGGGGTGAGTTATGTAGAAGGGTAGTATGTCGGGGTGAGTTATGTAGAGGGGAAGTATGTCGGGGTGAGGTATGTAGAGGGGCAGTATGTCGGGGTGAGGTATGTAAAGGGGCAGTATGTCGGGATGAGGTATGTAGAGGGGCAGTATGTCGGGGTGAGGTATGTAGAGGGGCAGTAGGTCGGGGTTAAGTATGTAGAAGGGCAGTATGTCGGGGTGAGGTATGTAGAGGGACAGTATGTCGGGGTGAGGTGTGTAGAGGGGCAGTATGTCGGGGTGAGTTATGTAGAAGGGTAGTATGTCGGGGTGAGTTATGTAGAGGGGCAGTATGTCGGGGTGAGGTATGTAGAGGGGCAGCATGTCGGGGTGAGGTATGTAGAGGGGCAGTATGTCGGGATGAGGTATGTAGAGGGGCAGTATGTCGGGGTGAGGTATGTAGAGGGGCAGTAGGTCGGGGTTAAGTATGTAGAAGGGCAGTATGTCGGGGTGAGGTATGTAGAGGGGCAGTATGTCGGGGTGAGGTGTGTAGAGGGGCAGTATGTCGGGGTGAGTTATGTAGAAGGGTAGTATGTCGGGGTGAGTTATGTAGAGGGGAAGTATGTCGGGGTGAGGTATGTAGAGGGGCAGTATGTCGGGGTGAGGTATGTAAAGGGGCAGTATGTCGGGATGAGGTATGTAGAGGGGCAGTATGTCGGGGTGAGGTATGTAGAGGGGCAGTATGTCGGGATGAGGTATGTAGAGGGGCAGTATGTCGGGGTGAGGTATGTAGAGGGGCAGTAGGTCGGGGTTAAGTATGTAGAAGGGCAGTATGTCGGGGTGAGGTATGTAGAGGGACAGTATGTCGGGGTGAGGTGTGTAGAGGGGTAGTATGTCGGGGTGAGTTATGTAGAGGGGCAGTATGTCGGGGTGAGGTATGTAGAGGGGCAGTATGTCGGGGTGAGGTATGTAGAGGGGCAGTATGTCGGGGTTAGGTATGTAGAGGGGCAGTATGTCGGGGTGAGGTATGTAGAGAGGCCGTATGTCGGGGTGAGGTATGTAGAGGGGCAGTATGTCGGGATGGGGTATGTAGAGGGGCAGTATGTCGGGGTTAGGTATGTAGAGGGGCAGTATGTCGGGGTGAGGTATGTAGAGGGGAAGTATGTCGGGGTGAGGTATGTAGAGGGGCAGTATGTCGGGGTGAGGTATGTAGGGAGGCCGTATGTCGGGGTGAGGTATGTAGAGGGGCAGTATGTCGGGATGGGGTATGTAGAGGGGCAGTATGTGAAGATGAGGTATGTAGAGGGGCAGTATGTCGGGGTGAGGTATGTAGAGGGGCAGTATGTCGAGGTGAGGTATGTAGAGGGGCAGTATGTCGGGATGGGGTATGTAGAGGGGCAGTATTTCGAGGTGAGGTATGTAGAGGGGCAGTATGTCGGGATGAGGTATGTAGAGGGGCAGTATGTCGAGGTGAGGTATGTAGAGGGGCAGTATGTCGGGATGGGGTATGTAGAGGGGCAGTATGTGAAGGTGAGGTATGTAGAGGGGCAGTATGTCGAGGTGAGGTATGTAGAGGGGCAGTATGTCGGGATGGGGTATGTAGAGGGGCAGTATGTGAAGATGAGGTATGTAGAGGGGCAGTATGTCGGGGTGAGGTATGTAGAGGGGCAATATGTCGGGGTGAGGAATGTAGTGGGGCGGTATGTCGGGGTGAGGTATGTAGGGAGGCAGTATGTCGGTGTGGGGTATGTAGAGAGGCAGTATGTCGGGGTGAGGTATGTAGAGGGGCAGTATGTGAAGATGAGGTATGTAGAGGGGCAGTATGTCGGGGTGAGGAATGTAGAGGGGCAGTATGTCGGGGTGAGGTATGTAGAGGGGCAGTATGTCGGGGTGAGGTATGTAGAGGGGCAGTATGTCGGGTTGAGGTATGTAGAGGGACAGTATGTCGTGGTGAGGTATGTAGAGGGACAGTATGTCGGAGTGAGGTATTTAGAGGGACAATATGTCGGATCGAGGTATGTAGAGGGACAGTATGGCGGGGTGAGGTATGTAGAGGAGCAGTATGTCGGAGTGAGGTATGTAGAGGGACAGTATGTCGGGGTGAGGTATGTAGAGGGGCAGTATGTCGAGGTGAGGTATGTAAAGGGGCAGTATGTCGGGGTGAGGTATGTAGAGGGGTAGTATGTTGAGGTGAGGTATGTAGAGGGGCAGTATGTCGGGATGAGGTATGTAGAGAGGCAGTATGTCGGGGTGAGGTATGTAGAGGGGCAGTATGTCGGGGTGAGGTATATAGAGGGGCAGTATGTCGGGATGAGGTATGTAGAGGGGCAGTTTGTCGAGGTGAGGTATGTAGAGGGGCATTATGTCGGGATGAGGTATGTAGAGGGGCAGTATGTCGGGGTGAGGTATATAGAGGGGCAGTATGTCGGGGTGAGGTATGTAGAGGGGTAGTATGTCGGGTGAGGTATGTAGAGGGGCAGTATGTCGGGTGAGGTATGTAGATGGGCAGTATGTCGGGGTGAGGTATGTAGAGGGGCGGTATGTCGGGATGAGGTATGTAGAGGGGCGGTATGTTGGGATGAGGTATGTAGAGGGTCAATATGTCGGGGTGAGGTATGTAGAGGGGCAGTATTCGGGGTGAGGTATGTAGAGGGGCAGTATGTCGGGTGAAGTATGTAGAGGGGCAGTATGTCGAGGTGAGGTATGTAGAGGGGCAGTATGTCGAGGTGAGGTATGTAGAGGGGCAGTATGTCGGGGTGAGGTATGTAGAGGGGCAGTATGTCGGGGTAAGGTATGTAGAGGGGCAGTATGTCGGGTGAGGTATGTAGAGGGGCAGTATGTCGGGTGAGGTATGTAGAGGGGCAGTATGTCGGGTTGAGGTATGTAGAGGGGCAGTATGTCGGGGTGAGGTATGTAGAGGGGCAGTATGTCGGGGTGGGGTATGTAGAGGGGCAGTATGTCGGGATGGGGTATATAGAGGGGAAGTATGTCGGGGTGAGGTATGTAGAGGGGCAGTATGTCGGGGTGAGGTATGTAGAGGGCAGTATGTCGGGGTGAGGTATGTAGAGAGGCAGTATGTCGGGGTGAGGTATGTAGAGAGGCAGTATGTCGGGTTGAGTTATGTAGAGGGGCAGTATGTCGGGTGAGGTATGTAGAGGGGCAGTATGTCGGGGATAGGTATGTAGAGGGCAGTATGTCGGGGTGAGGTATGTAGAGAGGCAGTATGTCGGGGTGAGTTATGTAGAGGGGCAGTATGTCGGGGTGAGTTATGTAGAGGGGCAGTATGTCGGGTGAGGTATGTAGAGGGGCAGTATGTCGGGATGGGGTATGTAGAGGGGCAGTATGTCGGGGTGAGGTATGTAGAGGGGCAGTATGTCGGGGTGAGTTATGTAGAAGGGTAGTATGTCGGGGTGAGTTATGTAGAAGGGCAGTATGTTTAATTGCCTGAAATAATTGAATGCAATTCAATGTTTTGAATTATGGAATAAATCGAATATGTTGTAGTGATTGAATATGTTGAATTAGTTTACTGCATATGTTGAATTAAATACTTGAATGTTAATTTGAGTGAATATACATTTGTAATTGAATGTGTCGAATTGATTGAATACTGTTGAACTAAGTGTTAAGTGTGGCTGGCCGTGTGAGGCAGTAAGATATTGTACATTAATATCAGTCGTGACCACATATTGCCAAAAAGCATTTGAAATAAATAATTATTATAATTCCTAGACATACAATTGTTGTTGATTGGTCCTTCCTTATAATATATATATATGATATACATGTATATATATATATAATATTAAATAATCTAGATTTTGCCATGTCGAAGAGTTTTTGATTTAACGGTAAATGACATGGCAAATATTGTCTTAAATCAAATTTGGTCCAATATTCCTACAACACGCCAACGAAATTCATATCAACTTGAATTCCCAATCAAGAAATAAAGTTTAAAGAAAGAAAATACGTTGCCTAATGTAGATTTGATATTCATAATCTTACACGACATACTTTGCGATAGTGATAAAAACACAAATATGCGTAAAGTGGGAGTTTTATTTTAATAAATCCATGAAATATAATTTTTAGAAATTTAGATAAGATGCATCAAGTTGACAAGTCTTACGGACGTGGCTTCAAATTTGACGATAAATAGCTGAGGACATATTCGGTAGCCATAGAGGGAACCGTTAGAATGAGATAACCGAGAGAATTAGGTGTGGTTTGACCTGATACCTCCGATATTTTTCTCTCTATCTGGAACATAAAAGTTTCGGGGAATGCTCAGGTAGACGGTAAGTGCAATTAGGAAGACGGTAGGCAAATCCTATCAAATATCTACAGGTAAAATTAGGCTGTTAATCCGTCTATGTAAGTACCCTATATACGTACGACAGTATATATTACCTATATGTCACGGGGCACTAACGGACTTAAATAAAATCTAATTTGACACATTTTAATTAAGATGCTTTTCAACCCCAATCAAAAATATCAGTTGACGGATAATCGCTAATCCGTACATGGTGTAAACTTGGTTTAGCCTACACACCTGTCTGAATAGCGCACCTGAGGTATATTTCGCACCTGTGCGATGGGTCAATATTGGTCTTACCTGGACACCCCGGGGGTCGGGACAGGTAGACTGAACTTAGACGTTTACCCGAATTTATACCAGACGGGTTAATTTCCGCGGCATATTTCACGTGTTGGCGAAATATGTGTCTGGGCTAACTGAAGAAGCCCGATTTCTCAGCCCCTCGAGGTTCAGACCAAGTGATTGGGGATTAGGGGCGTGTGTCATTCTGATCCCTTAAATCTTGGCACAATGTGTTTAAGGTGTTAAGACAAATGGTTTTCATAAGCTAGACATTTTCCGGTTTACCACAATCAAGCATATTAATTTTCTGATAGATGTATATTTTTCGAATTCAATTTCATTTGTACATTTAGTAATGCCGTGCATGCATATTAAGGACAATATATATATATTTATAAACTGCGGACTGAAATAATAAATATATAACATTACCTTGAAATATATATTATGCAGTGAAAGTTATCTATTATGGGAAATAAAATCAAAATTAGTTTCAAATTTCCATAATAATTCGCCTATAATATTTTGAAATTCACCCGTTTCTTTTTCGCACAGAACATCAGTCTTGTTACATTTATATATAAGCTATAAATTACAATGTTAAGTTTTGACTTAAATAAAGTTTGTTTGCGTGGTACAGGTACTTGATTGCAAGGCAATAAAGAAGAGTGGAGGGGAGGGGAGAGGAGGGGGAGGGGAGGAAGGGGGGGGGGGGGGAGCAGGGAAAATTAATTGGAGTTGGGGGAGGAGGCTATAAAAATCAGACAAATTGTGTTCAATATATTTCAATAAATTTTTTTCTAAAAATTACAATCGAACTGTTTATTTAATAAACAAATATTCTGCTTCTGTTTTGTCAACTGAGAGATGCGGAAAATGTGTTATTTATGGTCAACAATGAAACCTGAAGCGAATATCAACGCCAAGATTGTGTCGTTACAAAAAGACTGAAGTCAATCTTAATCTAAACTGATAAGGTTGTACATGTTATACATTGTTAGCGTTGTCTGTATTTGAAAAAGCAGAGAATATATGCGATGATATGTCAGGGAAAAATTTCACATATTGATACGATATTGAATTCCTTCACGTTCGGACAATTAGCCCTACCGTGAGAGGCGCTGAGAGACCGATATACTTATCAACTTTAACATATGTATCACACTATGAAGTCTGTTAAGGAAAGAGCATAGCCTCGATGGCATGAGTGTTGTTGTTGTTGTTGTTGATGTTCATTAATGAGATATTTCAATAAAATTTGTCAACATTTTAAAGAAAACACACGCAAAAAAAATTACGAAATATTCGAGAAAATTTTAATTATTTTCCGAGAATGTCGAAAATCCTTTAGAAGTGGTCTTAAGTAGGTGTCGGAGACCTACAAATATACATTCAATTACGTAATTGATAAATTATATCTATATCCGCTAATTAATTACTATTAAAATGTGCAATTAACATCATTTTAAATCAACTGAAATCCAGACATTAAAAGTAAAAAAAAAAAAACACACGCACACAATCTGGCGAACTCCCATGTCATGGAAACATTTTTTTAATTAAATTTGCTACAATTCTATACTTTTTTTTTACAGAAATGATTCTTTTATGCATAATCCTTAATTATATATCATATATCTAGATAGGGAAATATACATTTTCATATGTAATTAGCTACAAATGTATTATCCAAGAAGTTTGGACCTGCACTTCATGGTATACTTAGCTCCATGTTAAGTACTTTATATTCGACATATCTAATTAGCATATAATAAGGTTATGAATATGGCCTATTTAAATAAGGATAATCAAATCTATACAAAAGAAGCATTCAAGTAATGAACAGTAACTGTAAACAATTCACAAGACTTAGAACGAGTCTGATAGATCATCGTTCTTTTCTTCAAAACAAAAAATAAATAAATAGATAAATATATAAAAAAAAACATTTCCTGGTTGTGAACTTTAAAAACTCTCTTTGGAATTAGGTCCATATCTGTTAGCACGCTTTTGTCACAAAGGAGAAATTCTATAATAAATAAATTAAACTACTTCTAAATTCATTGTTACTAAGGGATTATAATCATGATAAACTTTACATATGTTCTAGGATTAAACAGTTGTATAGAAAGTTATTTCGTTAATCCTTAGTGCGATCTTTGTCAAATACATTGTAAGGAGTTTTTAACAAATGAAAAGAAAAGCGTGAAATCTTATCAGGGTTTGTCAATCAATTACAAAGGTCTGATTAAATTTAAGAACATGCAGACATTCAAACTATCAGTAGACTGTTATAAAAACAATTCCACCGTCCCGACCACAGTTGATAATTCGGCCCTTAAGCCTAAATATTGTTCTTAAACCCAATGTTCAACATCGCTACCGAGGCCTGCGGGCCGAAAGCCCGACAAATCACTATTTCAGTTAGCACTATAGTTTTGACAGAAACTGTTTATGGTAATTAGCATAACCGCGAAAGGCACCGTTTGCTGGAAAACAAGGCATCGATTTGTCGAGAACAGTGAAAACTATGGCCCGGGGTTCTTCATATGCAAATGAGCGCGTGGCAAATGATAACTATCTCGAAGCTTAGTGGCTGATCCTCAGAATGGGCAGTGATATAAATTTCAGAAACATGTGCTACCGTGACGTCAGTTTAAGCATGCCCAAACGAAACCAACTTAGAGTTGATATCTTGTATATATTTGTGATGGACGCCTGAGACATTTACATTTTAAGCTTGAGATAAACAGTTTCACGGGTAAAAGCTACTTGCATTTCGTTCGATGAGGACACGGTGAACACGAGCCCGAACAGCCAAACAGACATAAGATAGCAATATTTATCGACATACAAGGCCATGTATCGGGAAGCTCTCTGGACATAGTACTATATTTAAGCTGGAAGATATATATGCAATGTATCAATGTTTATGAATGGACGAGATGTGTTAAACTAAAAAACAATTGCTGACAAGGTAATTGTTTACAACTCTAGCGAACAAGGGTATTAGACGTCAAGTCTGTGAGAGTAACACACAACGGAGAAGCGAAGCATTGGATGTTTATTATAAATCTGCAGATCTATGTGGACTGGATTTCACTTAAACATTTATAGACGGTGTCTTACGATTTGTGAGAAAAGTTCTGTATATTCAAAAGAAAATATTTTCTACATTTCACCATTGTGGATAAATGGACACTTTACATGAATCGATTTCGCTAGAAGACTTCGTGATAGCAACAACTTCTCAGGCAAATTCAGGCATGACCATGCACCATTTGGACACACTTCCCAGTGTCCCCTCCGAAGGGGGGCTCACATCCCCCTCCGCGCACGTGGGGATTGTTGATAGCCTTTCCCCAAGTTCCACCGACACCTCTATAGAAAAACTCCACACAGGTATGCAATCAGTATGAATTCAGTACATATTCAGTATGAAATAAGTATAGATTCAGTATGAAATCAGTATAGATTCAAAACGAACTTCATGAACTTTGTATCATTTCAGTGTGAATGCAGTGTAGATTCAGTGTCAATTCAGTGACTATTTAGCGTATATTATACTCACCAAGGTGCTAAATGAGCTCTATTTATGAAGTCATAATTAATACATTAACAGTATACTTTTAGTATTAATTCAGTATCATTCAAACTTGGTGTGACAATATGCTTATTCGCTGGTTGACAAAGTCATGTCTGAAAGATACATTTCTTGATTCAAATATAATTTCAAACGATTTGATGTCATTTGCAACCAATTTCCCGCCCTAAAATACCTTATTATAACCAGAATATGATCGTGGTACTAAACACATAATTTATGTATTTCATATCTAAAGTATACTTATGCATGCAAGCATGTTTTTATGCTAAATTAATAAAAATATATTTTCATACACACAATATTTCGTAAGGCCAGCTCGGGCTGTTTTAGATATGATAATCATTCCTCGAGTTTTATTGCATACTTATAAAAGTCAGTATGCCATATATGAAGAAAAATCTCTAAACAGGGTCTAAAGATGGAATAATTTTATACACAATTCATACACATTAAAGAGGAATACAATGCTTTTAAGAGGCTATATCAAATATTTTATTGACAATAGTAAAAAACACACTCATATTACGGGCCATAATACAATTCTCAGGTAAACATTTAGCAACATATTACGATATAGTTAGGAAATAAGACTAAAGAACGAGAATTCTGTAATGTAACGTAATGCTATTATATCAGAGAATATTCCATAACTGACAATATCAATTTGGTGTTTGTATGTTTAAAATGAACCTTAGGTCACACTTATATTGACAAGAATTTCTTAAGAAGAACGCAAGGGCCATCGCCGTCAAGACGAGTATGTCCGAAATGATATTATCTCCTTTTCAGTGTCACATTTAACTTGACGAGACCCTTAAAATACTAGAATGTATTTTTTTCTAAGAGGTTTATATTAAACGGAAAATCCCAAAACGTGTATTTAATTTGTACACCAGATCGCATAAAGCTGTTTATAGATTCTGCATATTATCGCGTATCGCTATTATGTAAAGTTACACCCTTTGTTTGGGGATACGGGGCCCTTTGTTTAATGGAATATCTGAAAAACTATACTTGAAGTATTTTTTTAGTAGCTGTAAGTTAACCCTTGGTTTCAGCAATAAAACTTAAATACTAGTAGCATTATTTGACTTGCCAAATTGTAAAAGTAACTTGAAAGATATATCTATATATAGAGAGAGAGACAGAGAAAGAAAGAGAGAGACAGCAAAAAACTCTGAACAGGCATACGCGTGTGAGCTGAAATCATTTTGTAAAATAGACTTCGAAATTGACATTCCGACTTTGAAATGGACACAGGGATAGCGGTCAGGATGACAGGCGTAAAGCGAAGCGGTCGTTACCCTTGTGAATGGGATTTCATCTGACAGTTCACCAGCTTTATAAAACCTAACTTCATAACGGCTGCAAGCACTCGAGTTACAACAGTGCTTTAGACAATAATCCAGATCTTTTGTAAAATCACTTGTTGGATTTCTCCTTCTGTGAAAAATAGATTTGACAGATCCCCCACACTACTGTATACCGCTCCGTTTTCTATCAAATTAATAGTTGGATAAAATACGTTTTCGGTGAGAGGGGAGGGGCGGCTGGCCCAGGGGGGTTATCTCGTAAGACGTATATCACTAACTCTCGTACTTATATACACGTATGATTTCAAGTGGTATACGGGCTCCGTTGTAATGTACTAAACGAATTTTCCTCTACGACAATATAGAGTAAAGAGGGCCCGAACCGTCATAACATTCCAGCGTAACGGTCCATAATCGGCGCCGTGAACCAATCCTAACAGCGACGTCAAGTGTCTTGATAGCCACGGCAAGCAAGGGAGCATAATTAAGTGGAAATGTCGATGTATATATCAAACAGAAAATAAGGCGAAAACATTTTAACTTGAGTGAAATTAGACTGAAATTTCCAGTAAATTAGTCAAATTGTAGCTAGTTACCTTGGAAGAAAATTGTATAAAATCATCGATTTGACACAGGGTTTCTCCTTTAAATGCGACATTCTCAGTTTCCCCAGTTGCCGAGTAAATTATTCACAATAAAATCGTTTGATCTTAGATACACATAATATTAAAAAAAAAAAAAAAAATGCCCTTGTAAAACAACATCCGTAATCAATTTCCACGGCGTTGTCAATTTCAGAAACGAACATTGCCGGCGATTACAATTATTCTTTGGCTTAATTGTTGCTATTACTAAAAACGAAATGAGTGTCGTTCGATAATTTAGCGAACCTGATGTCGTGCGCTTCTTGTCCGCGATGTAGACGATGTTAGTTGCACTCCAGTGTGATGAAAGATGACGCTTTATCGACCAGCGAAACCGACATCGTTGATGTTAATTTCACGGCATTTACGCGCGGATCAATATATTACTGATCTACTTATGATCGTCTTGGCGTTATGCACTTTATAAGTTCGGCCCAGAAAATACTGCTAATTGCATGTTGTATCTTATTCAGGAAGGTGTTATTAAGTTAAGGTATAGAGAAATTATCATCGTTATCATAAAAAACACGAAAAAAATAAAATACAATTATTCCTTATTATGTAATATAAAACCTCTAGAAAGAATTCCAAATTAATTGCATTTTCTTTTTAATAACAGGAGAAAATTGCAAGCCGGAGTGCAAACTCATCAAATTCGTTTGTCAAATGTTGGGAATTGATGAGTTTTGCCATAACTATGATTATATATAGTTTTAGATCTACGTCTATTGTTAAAATGCAACATCTACGTAAATGCTTCCAGGTTGTGCTTTTTATTTGAACCATATGTTTCAAAATACCTCAGCCACCTGCATAGGGCCGAGTCAGTTGAGTTCAACTGCTGAACGTGATTTCAATACATATTGTATACTTGAAATTTAAGTCTAATTTAAATTTATTTCTGATGTATACAAACTCTTATCGAAAGTTTTAAGTGGATTGAAACAATTTATGTATTAAATCTAGCTGGAAAATCGCATGATTATTTCATGTCTTAGACCGAACTTGAAAAAAGCACGCCCAGTACAAACAAGATATTAAACGTTGTAGATTTTATACAATTCATTCATCCCAAAATTTGAAGTATACGCTCTTGATTAGATCCATAAATTTGAATTATTGCGTAATCTTTGAAGGACTTCCGATTAAAATGTGTCAAAATATCACTAAATTATTCCAACATGCACCGAAATCTCTGTGTAAAAATATAAAACTTTCACTAGGTATTTTAAAACAAATACCGTTAGTGTTGTTTGATGTTCCTCTATATCGACCGTAATACTGAAGTTTTACGAGTTCACACCAATTTGCAAACCAACAAGAATTCCGTATAGAAAACACTTGCCAGTGTGTAAAATAAACAAACCCTGGCATAAATATTCACCACACTTAAGAATTTAGTTGGATTATCAGGCATTAATGATATTTTATAACAGGTATGCAAATATACCACATCGAAATTTTTCAATTAAATTGTTCGCAGTTAGTCAGAATTGAATTATTTCCTTTTAAAACATGTTCTTTAACTTGTAAATTTTAATACGTAGTGGTTCAAAGGTTGTAAAAAAAAAGGAATTTTTTTTTTAATAAAATAGTTTGATACTCTTTTAAGATCTAGGTGTAATTTTAATCATCAATTTTACTTATGTTATAATAAGATATATACAAACATGCCACTTTGTCGACAGTAGCACTAGCTACTCAGATGTGATTGATCTGTCAAATGAATGCTAGGTTCTATTTTGAAGACTACAGGGGCTTCTGAAGAAATTGATTTCTGTTGCAAAATGTGACAAATTTTTTATCTTTTTAAGATATTTAAAGCTTCAACTTCTTTGTATCATTTCAGATTCCAGTGAGAATTCAAAAACGAAATCGGAAGACAGCGGAACGGAAGAAGATAAAAAGAAGAAAAGACAACGAAGACAGAGAACACACTTTACCAGTCAACAGCTACAGGAACTGGAGGCGACATTTGCCAGGAATCGTTACCCAGATATGGCCACGCGAGAGGAAATCTCCGCGTGGACAAATCTAACAGAAGCGAGAGTTAGGGTAAGTCTTCTTGTTCCAGCTATATCAAGAATATTTAATCAATAAGTCATATAAGTTATCCTAAAAAAATGATATATATTTTATTTTTTGATTGCATTTTCCGCCCTTTCTTCCGTCCTTGTTTTAATTCCTCGCTCAAGTGCATCAATTATTAAAGTGTTCCCAGAGTATTTACATCAAAACGACTTTGCTTTTCTAGTTTCTCAATTACAATTATACATGTCGCACATGAACACAAATTTTACCCCCCCCCCCCCCCCCCCCCTCCTTCTCGTCAAATGAACTTCGATGCTTGATTAAACTTAAACAAGAAAGACTAATAATTCTATATTTTAAAAATTTGATCAAAGTGGGATATCAAAATGTTATTGAACAAAGGCATTTTCACTTTTCCTTGTCAAAAGGCATACAAAAACGTTGATTCAACAATAATTTAAGATTAGATAAATGCACCAATAACATTAGAAAGGAAATAATGATTTTAAAATCTCTCGAAAAGTTTCAGACGTTGTTTGTAATGATGAATCATTTAATACGTACACGAACGCGCCTGAACTGTATATGCACGAGCATACACGTGCTCACTTTCTTTTTCAATTAGCTTTAATGTCCATTTTGAATATTAAACAATGATGCAACCTGGAAAATATGAAATGGATTTATAAATATATGGTGTGTCATTTTCCGCCAAGAAAGTCCAGAATTCATGTTATAACATAAGTTCGTTATCAAAGAATATTTCTGAGTAATTATTTCCCGGCACTAATTAGATCAGGCCTCTAGTCGTATAATTGCGAACCTTATTCATCAAAGAGAGGGCTTAAGTAAGGCTTTACAAATTACCGTCGACGCCGTTGACATCACGTCGTTTTTGGATATTAATTTCAAAGTTTTGCATTATTTTTTTCGGAATGTCGTTTAAACGAAACGCAAACAGCCGTAAAAGTGGACATTGCCATACGCTCAATGAGTTCCTGGAGATTCGTTCCGCATGAAAGAATGTTTCGGAATTTTTGCACAACCACGACACAATGTTCAACAAATCCGACTGGATCAAAAATTAATTACATCAAAGATTCGTCCCTACCAGACATTGAAATTACGCGCGCGAGAGAGAGTATATTTTTAAAAGCAACATGAAATTGTAAAGTGTTGACTAGGTCTTACTGGAAATAAAATGTATCATTTTTCATTACAGGATTAAATAATTTATTTATAATTTTAAAAGCTTCCGTAATAGTCGTTAAGAAATTTTTTCTCTATCTCTTATTATATACCCTCAGAAATAAATCAATTTCACGAAAGTGGTTCAGGGATTTTTATATGATGATAATATATCTATATGATATATATAATTATTTTTTACATTTTAACCTATTACACGTAAAAATACAACTACAATTCCCAAAACATGTGTTTCCGATTACGCCCGCTTTCACTTAGCTAATTAGTTTGTGCGCTACCGCCGTGCCGTGCATTCCTTACTAGCTCCAAGTATTTACATCGCCTGAAAAGTAAATTTGAATAGGCATGAAATGTACACGAGGAAATGAACATCAACGGGAATAAATAAACACCCCACAAAGAAAACAATTCAGTAGTGGAAACGAGGTGTGAATAGACGTGTGTTTGTCAATATCTCCAAGGAAATTTTGATTTCTTAACAGCGCCTGCCAGTTAAACAAGTTATTTTTGTGGCGATATAACTTACGTAATTAATGTCGTACCGCTATATTTGATAACGGTTTAATAAGGCACACTGTTTTTTATATCCATGATAGAGTGAAAACCACACTCTTTATTTCAAAAGGAAGTGATTACGCAAGAGCCTGTCTTATTCAATTATAAAATAATCAGTGGATTTTTTATTCAAACATATTTTATTGTCAAAACGTCCAAAGGGATTGGGCACAAGTTTTGGATCTTTTCTGTATTGACGTAATTTCTTGGTACATACACGTTTTTACATTAAATATTTTTTTATATGAAAGTTGAATATAACCTTTTGTGTTCAAATTATAATCAAAGTGTATTTAACACCTTTTATGAAGTAATACAATTGAATATTACTTATATAAATATTCTTTTACCAACCGTTTATTTGTCATTTTTTTCCTTATTTTGTTTTTCTTAAAGACGTAAGCATTGAGTCACAACCTACATGTATATCCAGAATTTAATATTTTGTTTTGAGTTACATAATTTTTAAATAACTTTAACGAGAACAATTAAACGCAAAGTCATAACAAGGCATTGATTTGGTTACATAAATATATTAGGAATAGTTAAACAAACAAATGCTTTTAAAGTAATTTTTATACTGTTTTACATTATACCTTCAACGATACATTTTATAATTTGGTATATCACACATGATTTGATAGTGATGGAAACAGTCAACACTTAATTTATTCATTTCACGATAAGAAAGAGAGAATTTTCCTGTGCGCATGCGCCCCATCTCCTTTTTACGTCGATACCGCGGTATTGAGGTTTCTTACCCAGAAACCCTGAAATGTCACTCGAAAGGACAAATTGCAGCTAAAGGACAACTAACAATACACTTCTGGACCCGATCTTAACGTCTTTGAAATAAATTATCAAATAAATGTTTTGAACTTATTTGTATTTCGCCATTGAAGTAGAGACCAAGCATCTGTCGTACGCTCTGTAATGAAAGCATGAAGCCAAGTATTGGTAAAAGGCGTTTAAGGTTTTTCACTCGTTGTTTGAATAATGACTGAATCATATGAATTCGTCAGAATGCAAATTATGAAAACATAACAAAATGATATTGTGAATTGCGAGCCTAATTCTCTATTCGGATATATTTTTGATAGTAAATCATAAAAAGAACATATTTTGAACCAGGAAAACAATATTTAATGCTTTCTCAAAAACATTATTAAAAACATTAGAAATCTATTCTTCTAGAAACATAATTAAATCTTAAGCTGAAACTTAACTAAAATTGCAAAACATTTGAAATGAAAATCCAGGAACTATTGTGAGTAAGGATATCAAACTTTTCAGTATAAAATGGTTGAACTGTCATCCCTCGTTCCATTTAAAGCTAAATTCCCTTGAACCCAGCCCCTACTTTGTCATCCCTATTATTAATTAGAACCTTTCCTCGCCCCCCTTGTCATCGCTTGACACGTCTAACTGGTCGGACACGCCCGGCGATGAAGTGAAAGGATTACTGGTTTGACAGAGAGCAGTTAATTGTGATGGATATGGATCCACTTGGGATGCAAACTTGATAATTTGCTTGTTACGTGGTCCTGTTCCAACACTTCTAGCTCATCCATAACAAGAAGCCAAACATTTCAGCGAAACACTGGACAATTGTTATTGGACTTTGACCATTTTTGTCTATGGCGACCCATCCGAAACTGGTACTGACTCTGTCAGGCACCAACCAACCCCCACCCCCTCTCCCTCTCCCTCTCCCCCATGAATAATTTGAAACCTTCCCATGCGTCTCTCCTGCGTCATATTGAAGATAGGTACATATTCTTTTCGTTCAGATCATCTAACTTCGCAACCATTCCTCCAATCCCACCTCTCATTCAAAAATAATAAACAATAATTGCACGTTCCACAGAGACTTATTTCAGCAATATTATTTACATTTTTTCCTTTCCTCTTCTCATATTGGCATACGTTTTCCATTCAATATTCATTTTTTTTCAGTTCTTTAACCAACCTTTCAAAACGATATTACTCTATAAATAGCTAAACACAACATATTTTCCTCTGTATATGATCTAGTATATTCTCCCTTTTTTCTGCATCCAAGACCGATATCTATCGTTAAAATTCCTTTGTTGCAACTTATGATGTGACACCTATCATTTAAAGATCGGTACTAATATCATCTCCTCCCATTTCTCTCCTCTGATAGTTTTTCTAACCTGTTTTATGTTATTGTCCCAAACACCGCACTAAGCAGCTTATGGTAACAGCTCTCATTTCGCAATGAAATAGACAAGCTTGATCATAGTGCCGGTTTTATAAACAGCTGCTATACGCCCCATCGAGGGATTCTCGCTAAAAACGTCAGATTCCTCATCAGGGATGTCTTGAATTGTCACTTTCATTGTTTCCTGCTCGGTCATTGTGATCGCTTCTGTCCCGAAATTCTTCTGCTTCTTGACATCTTGTCTTCTCAAATACCCGGCAGAAAGCTTTCAGTATAGATTTGTATTACCGAATTTAGTATTTTGGAAATATTTTTCCCTTTACATGTCAAAGGCAACCCAAAACCAGATGTCTTAATATTTAAATAAATGTACCATTTCACATATGTAGCTTTCATATTGTTCATTTATTATAATATGAATATGTGATTAGGTATGGTCACCTTTTTATATATAAAAATAGGACTGCTTCAATATTTCTGGAGAGATTTTTTTTTTTATTATCAGTAAATTAGCAAATACGTGAAAAAACAATGCTTTTCATACAGTGCATTTTCTTGATCAAAGTTAATTATTCTAAGTGTTCCTAGGTGAATATAATTTTTTGTATATAACTTTTTCTCATTTTGAAACAAATTTGAGCCCCTCCCACCCCTCCTTCTTACCGGTCATTTCACCAACGAAATAAAACTTCATACTACCTATAGAATGTGTATTTCACTCACAACAATATCGGCCCAGTAGCTGAGAGACTCGAAACATAATTTACGATCAAACTTTATTTAATCAATGTTGAAGTAAGGGAAGATTGTTGATTGTACAAGCGTTATCCAAGCATGTTGTCGTGATAGGGGCCAGGGCGAGCAGACGACAGACTGAACCAGACAAACACACCACTCAGTCATAGGCTTCATACATCACCCTTCAAAATTAACCCACACAGCTATCATGGACACAATTAAAAACCCTGCCCGTGTTTCTCGGTTTTATACGAGAGGAGATTCAACTCATTAAGTGTATCCATAATAAAACCGCATTCTCCCAAGTTGTCAACTTAGAAAGTTACCGTTGATTTCATATTAGAACTAGAATCGAGATTTATAATCTTGGTTTTAATGTATTTGAATAGGTCACTTGTAGTCTTGATTTTGTAATTGAGATGTCGCAAGAATGTTACAAATGATACAATAATACCACCTTGTTCATTTCATATTAAAAAAGCACTTTCCGATCGACGAAGTGATACTTCTAATATCGGCAGATTAATCCCATATTTTAATGACAGAAATATTACATTTTATTTTATTAATGTGTTATTAATTACAATTTTGTTTGTTTATTAACAGGTATGGTTCAAAAACAGAAGAGCAAAATGGAGAAAAAGGGAAAGAAATATGGAATCATTCAAAACAGGATTTGGTTCTCAGTTTACTGGGCTAATGCAATCACCATTTGATGACACCCTTTATAACGGATACCCGAACAACTACTGGGCTACAAAGGTACCAAGTCCTTTGGGATCCAAGTCGTTTCCTTGGGGCCTAAACTCCGTCAACCCTCATCTATCTTCCGTAGTCTCAACGCAGCCGATGTGTTTTTCTGCACCCTCAAGTAGTATAAATAACTCAATGGTAGCCAATGTGCCGAACCTTCCAAGCAACATGACCAACACGGGTGCTCCCTGCCACTACGCCCCTCCAGCCCCTCCGTATATCTATACCCCAAATAGGGATCAGTGCACGAACAGTATCGCTTCCTTAAGACTGAAAGCCAAACATCACTCTTATGGTTATCCACCCGTTAACCCCAGACAGCCCACACTGTCTGCTTGCCAGTATGCAACAGTAGGTAATGGCGGCGCCGTATGATACCGGATGTGACGTAGTGCACGGAAACCAATATGGAGTGTTTGTCGGTGATGGGGTACGAACAGAAAATCTGATTGAACTCAATCTGTTTTCGTCCACCTGAGTAAATGATCTACTGCAAAACATACTGTTTGTTGCATTGGTTTGCATTTATCTTGAATATTATTGTTATACCTGAGGATCTGATTTCTCCACAATGTGAATCTTGCCACAAAACAGTGTTTTTGCAACAGGCAGCAGAAATGATAGATCTGAAAATGTACGCCGGTGAGCCGTACAATGTATGGGGCGACATGACGTCATTCGCGGGAGAATATGTCTGAATTATCGACAATGTTGGTGCAGAAAATAAAACGAAATCCCAAACTGGACAATGTTACCGTCTGGTCACGATGGTCGATGTTGAACTTTGACCTAAGGTCAGTATATGTGATCTCCTTATCCGCCATCAACGCTATCCTGACCATGACTTCAGTCAAGGGCGCCACCTATCGGTGATCCAATATACGTCTCATATTTGACGCTTATGAACAATGTTTTATTATATTTTGTTGGTTGAATAGCTTTATAAATTTGGTATATATGTAACGAACTCAATATTACGTCATAGTTTGTACGTCACAAATGCGTGACGTATATCACGTAAACTAATGCCGTTACTATGACGGCGCTTTCAGGGGCTAATATATAATGTATTTATATATCTTATATTCTTTTCAACAATGACATGTGGTTTGCCGTAATTTAGTACAATTATATGTTCATCTGGGTCATGTAAATGTTTAGGTTTAGATCATCTAGTGACAGAAATGTACATCCGAACTTAGAAATACTTCAAATCCTGTGATTTTGGCGAATATTCCTTTTTTCGCAATGGGATTTAAAATCGAAATGAACAATAACAGTAACTGATATGTATTGATCTTTATTTTAATGATTGTGTTTTAATAACCATTTTCAGCTAAATTTAAAATTAACGAACGACGCCCAAATCACATGGACGGAAAACTGCAATGGTTTACAGGATAGGCAATTTCACAGACAAAGGATGTATGTATATATCAGATGATGACAAACTTTGAAATTAATCGTGAATTTTTATTTCAAGATAGTATTGATCAAATTCTCACTCAAAGTGATACGTAGTGCTAAAGGTTAGTATTCCTTTGAGATCGTACATCGATTTAATTTTTGTTATGCAGAAGGGGGCATTGAGTAATATTTGTCTCTAACTGTTAAAATATGACATTAATAAAGTTTGGTATATTAAAATATTTTGTTTGTATTCTATTGATATGTGTTTGATACCAGGTTCATTCTACTGACTTTGTTATTGTTTTCAAAACATGCTTTCCAAAAATCAGAAATACATACCACAATACTGCTATAAGATTCACATTTTAACAAGGCCGAGGCTTTGTTTCTGGAAAAAAGACCGATATAAAAGGCTTTGTTTCTGAAAATAAAATTATACTTGTTATTTGGAAATTGTTGAACGGTAATATCGTGCTGTTTTGAAAATAAAGTGATATCTTTAAGTAATATGAAACAATATTTACGACGTATAATTCAGTTTCATTATAAGTACATAAACATCAGAATTGAGAGTTTTATATTATTTCAGCATGATACAACGAATGTTTAAGAGCATATGCGTTGTATTCTTTAGATTTTTCTTTAAACGATTTTGGGGAGGAAGGATATAAGTGGTATTGTGAAAGTGACTTAATATCTAAACCTGTTTAGTGTTTTAAAAGTCATTAAAGTTCGTTAACAGGTAGAAATGAATTTAATGTAATGAAAATTGAGGAAATAACAGTATCATGCAACTGTAGATTATGAATTCTTCTAGAATTGCATACATGTAATACTATAATTAAAGTAGATTGATTACATACATAATTAATTTAACTAATTACGATAATATAGAATTTGAAATGAATTTTTCGAATACAAACATAAATAATTTTTAAAGATTCGCATATAAAACTGTTAATCGGGAGCTAAATTGTACCGTTCTTGATGAAATATGAGATTTATAACCAAACAATTCTCCCCCTTAATGATCCAGAGATTAAAAACGTCGTGCATTTGTCTAAAGCTTTTAATAGACAAAGGGAATGCAAATATTTCTTTAAAACTATATTTGTGAAATTAAAACTATAAATATGTATAAATGCGTTAAAGCAAAAAACATTTTGAAATATGTTTAAGTCTGGATTTAGGTTTCTAGTTTTGAAATTGAAATAATATACTGGCAGGGTTAAATTAAAATTCAGGTGCAAAAGGCAAACAAAGCCATGAGCAGACTGTGGGTATCAAAACAAAAATGCTGGCATTAACTTTATGAAACAGTATGAAACTATTAATTTTATAACACAAAACATTGAAATTAACTTCCTATAAAACTACGGGTATGAAAAGGAAACTTTAGCCAGCTGTCACGGGATAACTGCCTCTATATATATTTACACCATGCACGCTATATTAATAGTAACACAGATGTCAAAGGAATTTAATGAAATATAAGTAAATGATTTATTATGTCTTAATTGACAAAAGAATACCTCTACTGCATTTTTCTTGATGGTCAATTCTTGTGCATAATGATCTATTTTCTAATACAAATCTACAATATATTACACAGATACACACGCATTTAATAGATTTAGTTATATTTCAATGTAGACTATTATGAAAAGTTCTTGACGAATCATAATATTATCTTTGCTACATGTATGCTAGAACGTCTGAATGTTCTTTAGATTAACATTATGTCTTTACTGTGAGCTGTAAATAATTAAAACAGAAAATATTGATTATATCATTGTAGAAAATAATAATAATCATACATATTTTAAAAAATATGACGGTGTGATCATTAAACAATATATATATATACATGTAATTCCTATTTTACTACAGTAATTCTGAATATGAATCCGTTAATTGAGCTTAGGTAATTCCTTCCCACTTTTAACACAATGTTAATATATGAAATTTTGTATATTATTTAAAATTTACGCTTGTGTTGCCATCTTCATGGCCATTTGTATGGTATCTGGATGTAGCACACATACAATTGGAAAACTTTACGATTAAATGTCAATAGGTTTGTTTATATTACTATACAACTTAACTCATGACCCAACACACTGCAGCACAGTGGAACAAATAGTAGCAAAATATGTAGATAAAGAGTTAATCTTACAAAGTAAACACTAAGCTCAGCTAAACTGATTAAAGTTCAAAATCTGTCGCAAAATTGGGCGGAAATCCGAAAGATAACTGAAGCAAGGTCCCAATCAGGTTTATGAGGTGAGATGTTGTACAAGCATAAAGGATTACCGCGGATTATACTAGGGCAAATCTACTTTTCAGCAAGTTGTTAAAAATGTCGCCATTTGTACACAAGGTCTATGCTTCTTTTAAGGGTAATTTTATCTCGGGGTTCTATAAAGGCGTTTCGTTTGGCACCTGATAAAACAGCATTTATCGGGAAGGATCTTATAAGGTTGGGCGCAAATATTCTATTTAAGATTCTTGGCCGAGATACACATTGGGTATTGGCATAAAACAATGCTTAGACGTGATTGGAAATAGGATATGCTATACATAACTTTACATAATCAACGTTATTTGTACTCTCCTATACATTTACAATATATGTTCTTGAATGAGACACATATTGGGTATAAACATAAAACAGTTATACATAGCTATATACATTACACGTATTTACATATCCAACTTTATTTGTCCTCTCCTATACATTAACAATCTATGTTCTTGAGGGAGACACAGATAGGATATGAAAATCAAATATTTATTCATAGCTATATACATTTTATATATTTATACATATTCAACGTTATTCGTGCTCTCCGATACATATCTCCGCATTTACAGCAATCCTTGTTATTCTGTTACTTAAATCCCAGGTTTCCCACCGATAATGTATTGCTATTAAAATCATAAATAATTTAATACAAGAATTTGAAATAATGCAAATATGTTATGTACAATACCAAAGTAGCATGTCTATTTAGCTGTTTGTCAACAAAACAATCATACTCTTGTCTAAAATTAATATTGTCGTGTTAATTTGATAAAGTGGACAAGCGGGTTGTATCTATCTAGTAGTGGTACATGTGTGTATAACAAAACATATATATATATAAACATACAAAACAAAAGAACGAGGAAGAAATACCATTGTAAAAAAATATGATTGAAATTGAAGCATTAACCACCTTTGCTATATACTTTAGAGTATGCCCGAAAGACAGATTTCTCAAAACTCGAATTCCAAATTGTAAGTCAACTGTATTTCAGAGACCAACTGTATTTATAAACCACCCGTCTTTTCATTAAGATACCATTTTATGAATTATTTAGGATGGTCGCTGGATACATGGGCACAGGTTTCTCTCTATCTTATATTTGACTGAATTTATATATGATACTCCTCAAATGAAAAACTAATTCTTTTTTACCTAGAAATATGAATATAAATGTAAATGTCTCATTTCGTAACATCTGTTTTTCGCATGAATAAATTTAACGTGTTTAACGTTGGTGAAATAATTATTTTTTTATTTGCGGAGAAACATATTTGGCCCCCAAACCAGGTTGTTGCGATTCAAACACATAAAATAAACACACACAAAAATCCCAAATTAACCCTAGCAATATATAGGAATATACTCAAATACCATGTAAGCTATATAAGTAATTTGGCTTTATATGATATGTAATCGTGACAATAATGTAAAATGACGTAAAGTGTACATACTATTTGGTTGAGTGGTCAAGGTTACTACAGAGTTGAACTGGAGGATGGCTTTGCCATCTATAAGGGTGCTTGCTGGACACTGACCTTGCCTTGTTGCTATTAGCTTCGTTAGGAGGAATAGAGAACGCAAAACAACAATCTGTGTAAGTTTATGGTGGTCGTTAGCAATAAAAACTCAAGACATAACTTTCGGTAAAAGGCTGTTGACCGTTATAAAGATAAAGATATGAGTTCTTGTTTTCTTTAGAATACTGGATACATCAACAATTTTAAAGGCTGACAAACACTATCGTGTGGCTAGAATGCATGAGTCTTGTCAATCCAGAAATCACTTATCATCAATCTCTTACAATACAGTTATCGATTTTTTTATGAAAAACATATTTTTATTCTCTTCCAAAATTGTTCCAGTTATCAAATAACTTTGTCATTAAGCGATTGGTAACAAACACCTCTGTATCAAATCTTTGACTATTCAGTCTGTTTTGATGTTCTCCTTTCCCCTACAGAAGGCCACATGTCAGATAGCCATTTCAGCATGGAATGTCTCCACATAGCAAATTATTAAATGGTGTTTTCAACATATATTTGTTAATACCAAACTATGTATTCGTTTTAAATAAACTACGAGTATACCTTGATTATAATAATACATATGTCTTTATTCCCAATACATAGGTATGCATACAATATACGTTGTGTACTACTTCTTATTGGTGAGGAATATTTAACGAAAGGATAGTACATATTGATAGACCCGTATATACTATCCGCGTATATATATGTACTTATTTTCACGGCACAGTGTCTACTCACATTTATGGAAATGATATATAAATATTCAGTTATACATTGTATATACATATATATTGTATCTACATACAAGTATATCTAAATCCATTTCAGCCCTATTGCCAATGAACGGTCTGTGTCTTTTAACACATCACAATAGATACCTACACCATCACAATATGATACGTACATATATTTACATTATTAATCATATTGACCATTAAAATATTATCTAACTAAACTGCACTGCAAACAACGGCTGTGTACAGGTTAATCTGTCTATCAGTGTAAACTAATACTATATACATGTGCTTTGAAATAGCGAGAAATCTACATACAGATGTGCTGTGTTGTTATACACACGAGTTGATGGGGTACCATTACAAACGACGGCTGCTGCTGCTGAGGAAGCTGGGATGAAAGATGCGAGCACGACCAAGAGGGACAACTCGCATTAGACTCGATTACACCAGAATAATTAACTCGCTGCAGTACGTTAGGTCTACAAATTGGAAATCTTAATTGTTTATGTTGCAGTATTTCGGTGAATATTTTTGAACACAAGGCTTAGATAAACATATTTAAGATGATGCATCGCCGACAGGGTAGGTATTTCTCGACATACAAATGCATCAAATGGAACACATGTTTTTTAATTATGCTTAATTAACACCATCAAATGAAAAATAAAATAAAAATAACATCGAAAGTTACATACCAAATACAGAGTAAGGACGCATTAGAATTTCTGAAGAATGAAAGTGGATATTTTTCACTTTCAATTTTAAATATAAAAAGAGAAGCTCAAACTTCCTCAAATTTGTCATAACAAATGTAGGTAACGTTTGTTACAGTATAAACTACACACTACCCCATTGATTTCTATTCAGTTTATCATACGGGGATGTAACAACTTAAACGATATTTACACAATCATGGACTCCTGATGAGGTAGATATGGGTTATATGAACATCCAAATAATAATCATAAAGACGCTATCGAGATCATTATCGCTTTATAGGTCAATATATCTTTACAATTAAGACAGACAATAATTTATTATTAACCAATCAGAATGTAGGACAAAATTGTTAACATTGTGTCTGATATTCTAGATTACATTTATCTTTTAAGGCCGTGATATAACTAAACAGTGACATTTTAAAGAAAGAGTTAATGATAATTGCAAAGACATTAAGAGACAACATGGATAACTAATCTGCATATGACTCCAAAGCTACCATCTGATTGGCCAGGTAACCTGATTAGGGTCGTCTCGGTAGTGTATGTTTTGCATTAATGAGACCTCCCTTATTGAAGAGTTACAACTATGCAGAGCACTTACATAAATTATACACCACATTGTATACTTTAAAATCTATATTTCAGAGACCTACAAATCCTATACGAAGATGTTTTACCATAATTGCCAGTAACGATAAAGCAATGATAATGATGAAAAAAACAACAAAAACAAAAAACAAAAAAACTTACAGGTAGCAAGAACAACTAAAACATGATCATAATACCGAAACCATAACTCTAATGCAACAAACCAAAATGTAAACAAAAATATCGACTTCCATAGAGAACCCTGAGGTAATACAGGTAAACAACAATAGGTAGGACCAGGTGTTCCGGAATAGTAAGCTTTTGCTTCTTCATCGACGACCTGACCACACGTGTGGTAAATATACATAATAGGTAATTTGGATATCGACACAACAGTCTGACATAATTAACATACTTGATTCTCTACAGATTACAGCTCATTTTGAAATAATAATATAGTGTTCTTTTACAGTCTGACAGAATTATGA
Source organism: Pecten maximus (assembly GCF_902652985.1). Classification (NCBI taxonomy): domain Eukaryota; kingdom Metazoa; phylum Mollusca; class Bivalvia; order Pectinida; family Pectinidae; genus Pecten; species Pecten maximus. The sequence continues at coordinate 56,615,144 of NC_047015.1, read as the reverse complement.
TATTGGATTCTCTTCAGTTCACAGCTTATTTTGAAATAGTACTATGTTTTCACACTCTTACGGAATTATGATGCTCTATTCTCCACAGAGTACAGCATATTTTCAAATAATAACATAATGTGTAGACTTATTGTAGCTGAAACATCGACATAAATATACCGTAATCCTCTAAAGTTCTAAGATTAACAATCATCTTACCACGATTCCACCAGTATATTTTAACTTAAAGAAGCGTTTTAAATCAAACTTTTCAGAAAAAGTAAAACACTATATCAGTTTTAGTTATGGTATTTCTTCAAGTGAAAAAGGGGTCATATGTTTTGCAAACCTTTATCCGATTGGTAAATGGGATACGTTTTACAAACCAACAATAACGGAATACCGAAATAATAACGAAACCATATCTGACTCAAAACCAATAAAAAATATATAGATGTATTGATTTTTATGGTGACCATTGGGAAAGTACAAAGAGAAAATGACCAGGCGTTCTGGAATGGTAAGCTTTTTCTGCCTCATCGATGACACCCGCCATACAAATTAGGCAAATCCGGGTTAATTCTGTAAACAAAAACTAGGGCGTTGACAAGTGAAGGGATGTCAATAATATCTTCACTTTAACATTCAATAGGAGATATCATAACATAATGTCACGCTTACATCGTACCTAATGATATCTGGTGTTGCTACTCAGTAAATGATTCCGTTAAACATTTGACAGTGAACACCCCCGCCCAACACCCCCTCCATTTGTCCTCTTTCCCCTTATTGTTTAACATTCTAAAAACACTAGGTTTCTATATAAATTAGATTTGACAAATTATAAATATATATTTATTTAGGTGTTTTTTATAAGCATGCTTTATCTAGATATGTAGCTTTTAGATATGCAGAATCATGGAAATTACACCGAAAATCAATCATGAAAGTGTATTGAAGGATTTCTTATCTCGATACACACATACCGGCGTTCGGGTACTAAGCTCTTCATGTCGAAATTTGATGTTACACTTAAAACAAATAGCTCCTTAATCCATGTCAAAATTTTGATTCTTTTAATACAAATATTGCTTACATAATTCCCTGATCATGCCGATATATTGCGTAACCTTAACTGTCCGCTAAAGATAAAGGGAAAGTTCGGTTCACGGGTAAAAACAGACGGGTATAATCTTGCGACAGTTCGAAGGTTCCAGAGGTGACAAAGGTGTTTCTAAATGGTTCTATTAATCTTGATTTTATCTGGCTGTCTCTTCAAACTTAAACATGTAACACGAACTTTTCTGACGTATACTTTTGATATATTTTAAATGGTCTTGACATTGTAGCTATGTATTAAGGGAAACGTGACAACATAAATACAAACCATATTGATTTGCTTCATGAAAAGGCATTGCAACGTAAACTGTTGTTATATTTTCCTTCTATACCGCACTACCTGATCCCAAGGGATACCTAATGTTAAGCGTGCAGAAAATATCTGTTATCCCAATCATATTAAATACAGAAAATAAAACTTGTTTGCAAACTGTTTGAATCCGCGTAACAATGTCCGTTTCATATCCCTATGAAACTAAAACAATATTGACATCAATGTTAATAATTAATTTCGGAAACTGTATCTCGAATTTAAAACACGTTTTCATGTTCCATTTTTCTTATTTACATGTAGTAGGGGATTCTTTTTAACAGGTCAATACGCAAAGTCAATGGTCGTATTGTGACGTCACGTTTTTTGCACCATTGACCTTTTTCTTAATTTTTTTTCCATAGAGGTATGGAAAGAAAAAATCGAACCTATCAAAAAGCTGCATTCTGCATACAAACAATAAAATATTTCTTCCTTTTCCTAGAAGTTCTATTTATTTATTTATTTATTTATTTATTTATTTATTTATTCTTTTTACAAATAATACCTATGAAAATAATAAGGAATGTCCTGGATAAAGTATATTTACGACTTTGGTATGCTAGTTCATGTACTCCTTAATAAATATTAAATCAATGCGTCCAGTGAGTTGTTGTAAACTTGTATATACATGTATATATATTGTCTACTCATTAAGATACTGTATTACAATATTCTCTTTGGCATACATCTGCCAGGTGTTAACTAATTCAGACGAGTTTAACCTTCTAGAGAGTGACCGATAACTATCTATGACTTTTTAAACTGAATTAGTTTTAGGAACTATGATACCAATAAAACAAATAATACAATGTTCATGGAGTATATATCTAGATAAGGAGAAACCAAGCCTTTATATCATGATGATTTCCCACTGTGATAGCACATGAAAAATATTAACACAACAACTACACCGGACGAATGGACAGACGACTTGAAATACTCTATACGTCCGACCACGTTGTAGCAGGTGTATATATAGGAGAAATATATCTTAATAAGACAATGAAATACGAATACAGTAATTATATCTATCATCTGTTGTTTTATTAGTATATTTTATAATATTGATTATTTGTTAATCCAGTTGTTTACAGAGAGCTAAACTTTCCTCATACTCAACATTGCGGCAATCTGTCTTAGTCTGGATATGAGCTAAAATTTGAGTATCCTAGCTAAGCGCAAATTAAGTGACATCCGAGATTATTTCTACCTTCTATCAGGGAAATGTGTAGGTCATAATCTAGGACTAACGTCAGGACGAACACGCTGTTAATTAGGACAGAAATATGGGACATGGTAACCACAGTATAATTTCTTCAACGTTAATTCACGCAGGATAAAAAGCTTGGGTAAGTAGTTTAATTGATCAAAAGGTTGCATTTATCCAGGAAATTCCACTACTTGGGACAGACTCTTCATTATCCAATCAACTGTGATATGTAAACTGCTGAATCAGGCAGAATTTAGAAAGTTTATATTGAGGAAGGAAGGTGAAACGTTCAGGCGAAAAGAGTTGTCACGTTTGTCATAGAGTTTGGAAAGTGAAACAGCCGTTGCTGTAATACAATAGGTATTTCCATGATAAGAATTTGAAGTACACGGCCAGTATTCATTAATACTAAGTGCTTGAGAGTAAATTAACTACGTTGTTCTTGAGATGTTTACTTACGTAAATACAAGCATCATGATCACAATAAAATCTACTTTCTTTGATAGCCCTAGAAATGTAACAATTTTCGTGCTTTCATTAAACAGTAATTTGGTAAATGAATATATCTTGAATCAGTGTTATCTATTTTGTATCATCTTAATAGTCGTTCCTTTCAAACTTTAAACCTTTTTATTTCATTTCATTTATTGTATTGAACGCGTTAAAAATTCACGGATATAAGGTTCATTTTATCATATCATTATTATATACTTAAGTATATTTCTCTCTTACAAGATAGAATTGAAGGTAGCCAGACTCTGTTTTTATAATATAAATATTCATGCGCACTTTCTTTCTCAATTTAATGTTATATAGAAGAAGACAATTTGAGATAGTTTTAGAGCATCTAATCTAATCAAAAACGCACCTGAACTATATAGCAACCATGTAAACCACAAGAATATCAACACAAAGGGTCTCCCATGACGTACATTAATCAGTACACGTGCAGTGTCAGGCAAATGTTTGTAAATAAAGATATTTCACTGCGATGACACTTTATAGTAGCTGTTGACTGGCCTTATCATCACTGTACACAGTCTAAATATGGCTTAAGATGTTGCGAATCCTTAATTAGCAGATATCAGACAACATCCAGGCATTTAACTGCATACTACTGATATCATCCCTGTAGCGTCTTTACTCAAGTCAAAGACACAAATATGTGTTATTTTATGACTTTGGTCAATTGAACATTAACACTTGCTGAACACATTGCCTTTCTCATTAGAGGTTATACTCTATATGGTATCATAGCGTAAATATTACTCAAGTCGAAGACACAAATATGTGTTATTTTATGCAATAGTGCTTCTACTATATACTTTGGTCAATTGAACATAACACTTGTTAAGAAAATTCTCTTTCTCATTAGAGGATATACTCTGTGTGGCATCGTAGCATAAAGATAACTAAAGTCAAAGACGCAATATGTGCTATTTTATGTAATAGTGCTTCTACTATATACTTTGGTCAATTGAACATAACACTTGTTAAGAAAATTCTCTTTCTCATTAGAGGATATACTCTGTGTGGCATCGTAGCATAAAGATAACTAAAGTCAAAGACGCAATATGTGCTATTTTATGTAATAGTGCTTCTACTATATACTTTGGTCAATTGAACATAACACTAGTTGAGAACATTCTCATTCATTAGAGGTTATACGCTACATGCATCGTAGTATAAAGATTACTCAAGTCAAAGACCAGGCATGTATGTGTTATTTTATGTAATAGTGCTTCTACTATATACTTTGGTCAATTGAACATAACACTTGCTGAGAAAATCCCTTTCTCATTAGAGGTTATGCTCTATATGGCATCATAGCGTTAAGATTTGTGCTATGAAGGATAGTTATTTATGTTACGTCTGTTTATAGCAAACGCGTCCAGCATTGGCTCATAAATGTGTTTCTGAGGCCTTTGATTGAATTCTACAGCATGGCGGTGACATTAAAGGCTACCATAATTGTCATATTGCACTCACCTCCTTTCGGTGACAAGCGTTCAAACGCTTAGAAGTGACAGTCATTGGCATGTATGCTACTTGACAGTAAGCAACAATGACAAACATATCTGTATACATTGGACCACAAGCCCTATCACCCCGTTAGCACTCGGAGTAGATGGCCTATATAAAGCGCTAATTACCATACATCCTTTTGTTTCTGAGGAAAGTACAGAAAATCAATATCGCCGTAATTTACTTTTTTAACATGTGAATACCTTGGTCGATTAACAATATAGTAAAAGTTAATTTGAACCAAAGTGGATCAGAGCATGCGATATATGTTGTCAGAAGATAAGCGTGCGTTTTCTATAAATCAAATAGTTGTCCTTTATGGAAAGAAACAACCTTACAAATAACTCGTTCATGGTACTGTGAAACTTGACTTTACCGACCACTGACATTACCGACATCCTGTATACATGTGGTCATATTTATCGGAACTGCGACAAGCACCAATGTCATCACCAACACTGACTTTACCGACACCCTGTTGTTTCTGAAACATTGATTCGGTCTGTCCATCAGTGTCTCGGTAAACTCAGGTTCCACAGTACTTCAAAACTGATATTCGTCGTCAAATATGTGGTGACAACTGTCCCTTTTAATATAAGAGTGAGGTAAACGACACAAATTAAGTAATTCATCTATTATGTTTAATGTATTAATGCAAATCGTCTATGATCGTTTGATATTGATAATGAACAATATTCCTTAAACATTATACTGACATGCATGCAACAAGTCTAAAAACTTTGATGTTTAGAATGATGACTTTGATGAAAGTCTTTGATTTTGATGCTGATACATGTACTTCTGCTGCTGCTGCTGCTGCTGCTGCTGATGATGATGATGATGATGATGATGATGGTGATGATGATGCTTAAAAACTTAAAATAAACAATTACAAAAAGGAGTAAAAAGTTCTCGTTACATTTTACTGATTGGTGTTATTTGGGATTATTATATTATTTCGAAAAAATATAAAATAATCTATGCCATTTTGATATTAAATAAGCATAACCATATTTAGCATATTAGAATATACTACTTTAGTAAATGAAACAAACGATAACCTATTTAGTAAAATGGATTTTCAATGGGATGATCATTTTTTAGTTAAGTACTGTTCTTACCTTTAGTATAGTAAAGTTAATCAAAATTTTATATATAGGAAAGAAAAAGGTATTTAACAGAATAAAACGTTTTAAAGAAATTTGTATTTTTTTAATATTTTGTATCAAACAACAGGTGCCTATTGTCAATATCACTTTGTATCATTTCAGTAAGGCTGATTTCAATCCAATCAGATTGCAGAAAATCTGCAAGTCATAGTAAAGTAACCGTGCAGACGCGTCGTGAAAACTACATCCCATTAACAAATTGTATTCAATGTAAAGAATTTAATATTCAAAAATCACAAAACGTTCTACATGATTGTATCAGTTGCATAAAAAATGACAATTACATTGCTCGCTTATTTCAGATCTTATTTCTCTTCTTGCTCAGACTTATATAGCAATTTCCATTTAAAGAAACGAAGTTGTTGTTTATTTGTAGAATGAATGTTGCTTCCTCTTTCGTTTTGGAATCAAATTGCTACCTGTTATTGCAGTGTAAATTGTCCCAAACTGTCGGTTAAATTTGAGTCTGATCCATGCTCGTTGTGTCTGCATCTTATCCCAATTGCATGGTGCAAAATAAAAACAAAAAACTCTGATGCATCATGGACGTTTGGTTTTCTTAATATTAACTTAGAGTGCTTTGTTTTTTAAAGCGACGCATTCGTACGAAATATGTGTCATTTATCTATAAACACGGGTCATTAAAAATGTACTTTATCCTCTTTACAACTACAGCCAAAGTCATTAACAGACTGTATAAAACCACATTGATAACAATCAACATACATTACTCTTTGGATGGTGTGTTTTCTAACAACTAATGGTTTCTCTTAAAACAGTCGACGTTCGGTTTTCTTTAGAATATAAACATGTTTTATCTGCCTCATCATCGGGGTATCAGCGTCTGTAACCGCCGTTGTAAAACAGGGAACCGTCAATTAGGAGAGCATTAAACAATTAACATTAAATAATTTGTACGATGCCTCTGCATGAAATTACAACGACCGTTCAACACAGCAAGTTCGACCAATCAGACGAAGAAGACTCTGAATCACAGCTAGCCGGAAGATCTCTGACTTAATTAAGACCGAAATCAAAACTGCTAGAAGGTATAATGATGGAACGTAATAGAGAGAGGAAAACTTGAGGGACTTTATATAGGTTTTATTAGCATGAGATACTTTGTCCTCGTTGGCTGCTAAATTAAGTCGTTGTATTAATTCTCCATTGATGACAGAGCCGTGTAGTGATGTTTATAGCTTTAACGTTTTCATCGTTCTTGGATGGGTTCGGTGTGAACCACAGTAGTGTTTGTAGAGCGCAGTGATGGACGCGCTATATAACCTACTTCCGGTGTGCGTAACCCATTACGGCGCTGATAATGATTGACACAGTTTGATGACGAAGGAACATTGTCAGTAAAAAACAAACGTTTGTGGTGAGTTAATATGTTGATGTAAGTTGTCGACATCAGGTGGATCACGTGACAATAAATCTTGTCTGTTTTCATTGTTTTCAGAGTTTGGACTTGAGTGTCATGTACCGAATGGAATATTAAATGTAAAAGTGCTCCCCACCCTAGAATTAAGCGACCCGCTGTCCTGTTTGAGCTTAAACGTTTGAGTCGAACTGCTTCGCGTGACATTCTTCTGTTTTGGCGACTGTACTATTTGAACAACGGTCTGGAATTCTTGTCTTTGGTATACTGGTCACGATATGGAAGTTTTTGATGTACGTCCGAACTTTTCTATCTTCTTCTAGAATGTGATTCGTGCTTTTCGTGCTTAGAGGGTCATAATTAAGTGTCTTGATTATTTTACTTTTTTTTTTTTACATCTTTCTTAAACTTATATATTTAGTTAACAATATTTCACATTAACATCAGAAAAAAGTGCCGCGAGTTGAAGAGCATGTTTCTTACCAATCAATATTATTGACATAATTTTTAAAGTAAGGAAAAAAGCGCGTGAGGACAAAATTGAATAAATTAATACTGAATTTAGAGGCATGGTGTCTATAAAACTTACCTAAATCTTAGTCTGCAACAAATATATATTTATATAGGTAAATTTTAAATAAAATATGTTTTAATCAACAATATGCCCTGATGTTGAAATATCTGAAAATTGAAAATCGAAATAAAACAGCCAATAAATCGTTGTTTTTTATCCAGTTGAAGGAGATTTAAGTCAAATTGAAATTAAAATTTCGATAAATAGTTAAAAATATGACCTTTATAAGTTTATTAAGCGAAAATTACTTGATTAAAGCCATGAGCTACAAATTCTATGTATCTCCAATAAATGCTTATTATTGTAGGGTAATTAGGACACAATATATAGTTGGGTAACTTCAATGTAATAGGGTTATTAGAATACACAGGTTCTGTGTATGGCTTGTGTAACTTCATTATTGTAGGGTTATTAGGATACAAAGGTGCCGTGTATGGCTTGGGTAACTTCATTATTGTACGGTTATTAGGATACAAAGGTGCTGTATATGGCTTGGTTAACTTCATTATTTTATTTTTGTAGGGTTATTAGGATGCAAAGGTGCAGTGAATGGCTTGGGTAACTTCATTATTGTAGGGTTATTAGGATACAAATATGTTGTGTATGGCTGGGATAACTTCATTATAGTAAGGTTATTAGGATGCAAAAGTGCCGTGTATTGCTTGGGTAACTTCATTATTGTAGGGTTATTAGGATACAAATGTACCATGTATGACCTGGGTAATTTCATTATTGTAGGGTTATTAGGATACAAAGGTACCATGTATGACCTGGGTAATTTTATTATTGTAGGGTTATTAGGATACAAAGGTGCAGTGTAGGGCTTAGTAGCTTTAATATTGACAAGGTAAAATCATGTTTGTGATGGCGAGACATTCCTTAGTAGGATTTAATTTCTGATCTTTGACTTCTTTGCGTGTAGCAATGATTTAGGTGATGCGTTAGGTAGGTTATATAACGTTTTAATTACAGCTGAGTAGATCATATACTCACAGAGTATACAGTGGGCGTGACACTGGGTCACGAGGGTTCACACATGTCAGAAATAACATACTTTTCTTAGTTTGAATCCATCGAATATCTTACATCACACGTTGAAATGTAATTTTAACTGATCCTTTGATCATGTATAAAGTATTTGAACACCGGTCATAGGTGCGTTATCTTCAAATCCTTTCATGACTGCAACATTTTCTGAGATTTTGAAATAAAGTGAGACGTTTAGGTTTTTTTTTATTCGATAAAATCATTGTTTCAATAGCCCGTAAGCGGGATAGGGAACAATATGCCTGTTGTATCCTACTGCAAGGTGTAAGAGGCTTCTGAGTAATAATACCGAATCAGTGAGAGATCGGAGTGGCTCTTCTAATGTCTCCTGTTAGTGAGAAATCGCAATGATTCTTCCAATGTCTCCTTTTAGTGAGAGATCGGAGTTGTTCTTCTAATATCTCCTGTTAGTGAGAGATCGGAGTGGTTCTTCTAATATCTCCTGTTAGTGAGAGATCGGAGTGGCTCTTCTAATGTCTCCTGTTAGTGAGAAATCGCAATGATTCTTCCAATGTCTCCTTTTAGTGAGAGATCGGAGTTGTTCTTCTAATATCTCCTGTTAGTGAGAGATCGGAGTGGTTCTTCTAATATCTCCTGTTAGTGAGAGATCGGAGTGGTTCTTCTAATATCTCCTGTTAGTGAGAGATCGGAGTGGTTCTTCAATGTCTCCTGTTAGTGAGAGATCGGAGTGGTTCTTTTTATGCCTTCTGTTAGTGAGATATCGCATTGGTTCTTCTAATGTCTCCTGTAAATGAGAGATCGGAGTGGTTCTTCTGATGTCTCCTGTTAGTGAGAGATCGGAGTGGCTCTTCTAATGTCTCCTGTTAGTGAGAGATCGCAGTGGTTCTTCTAATGTCTCCTGTTAGTGAGAGATCGCAGTGGTTCTTCTAGTGTCTCCTGTTAGTGAGAGATCGGAGTGGTTCTTCTAAAAACCTCTGTACGTGAGAGATTAGAAGTGTCGTTTCTTATGTCTCTTGTTTAAGAACATTAGCCAATTCACGAGTAGATTCTGCTACATTAAACTGCATATAATGCAAATAATGTGACTTTCTGTAGATTCGGTGACTTACTTGGCGTTTAATCTACCTTTGGGATTTATTAAAGATACCTGACTCTAGGACCATGGAGAAATTTCGGACTTAAGTTTTGTCAGTGATTAACCAAGTCAAACTTGACATTATACAAAATCTTAACCTTATGATCGCATCATGGTCCTGGGGCCTGTTCTGTGGTAAAATTTGAAATCTTTATCTGCTTTTATCCCTATGTTCTCTCTCCCTTTGGTTTGTTTACTTTTTGTACCCCTACATACTATCACATGGCAGGCTTTGGCAAAGAAGTTAACAGTAAAGACGCACATAGACAATAAGTTGTCAGACATTTTTTTTTCTAGCAGAATCTGTTGCTCTTTTGTACGTGATCTAGACCATGTGATTTGGAAGTTTTCATTGCCAAGTATGTAGAAAACACAGACCATGACGCAAAATATATTCTAAAAAGGGGGAAAATCTTAAAGGGGCATTCCTTCGTTCGGACATCAGAAACATGCACAATTTCTATTAATTTCCGAACGATGATTATATGAGTGTTTCCGCCTACTTATAATGAAATAAACACCAAAATATACATGAAAAGACATATCGTATACAAATACCGTCTTTGCGGTAATTAGTGATACTTCGGGTCGAATTAAGAAGTTTCAGGACTTTGTACTCGAAGAGCCTTGGTTTATCTTGAGAGTAAAACCGTTGTATTAATATCAAGATTATAACTTTTACTTTTTGGGAAAAAAAACATTTTTTCCAGTAAGTTTTATTTTAACGACCCAAACTTTATTCAAACGAAGGGATGTCCCTTTAAGAAACTCTTTATCAATAATGTCAAGTTTTTTAATTAACGCATGAGCAATGTATACATGTATATTTTCAGATCAAATGAAGACTGTTGTAAACTTATCTGAAAGTTACATAAACATCAATATAAAGAACATTTCTAAATAGATGCTGTCATGTTGTATTTTCATCATTTCCATTTCATTAGGTCGCTCTTTGGTATATTCTTTATCCTTTAAAATTCCCCTACCTGCCAAAATGCAGGTTAACCTAGAACATCTTTACAAAGGAAACAAAAGCCATTGTTGACCACTGTCTGCAAAACAAAGCAAAGGAACGTGTGACTTACTCAGAGGTGTATATAAAGAAACATTCTGACGACTAGATTTAAAGATAATGCCACCTGTCATCAAAAGGGACGATTGTATAGAGAACAACCAACCGAATGCAAAATAGACTTTTGAAACGTTCCCCTGTGTATAGCCAAATGCAAAATAGACTTTTGAAACGTTCCCCTGTGTATAACCAAATGCAAAATAGACTTTTGAAACGTTCCCCTGTAAAGTCAGCCAGGGACAAAATGTTCGGCAGCTACTAATTGGCCAATTTATCATTAAGTTCCAAATTAGATATGTAGCCTGATATAAGAAATGTTGATATAATTTCGTAAGTCAGATTGAATTTCTTTCGAAAGTTCAGGTTATAATTATCAACGGGTAAAAATTTCAGATTTATGAGAATGTTCACTGCGAAATTCATCAAATTTCAAAATGGCTATCCTGAAAAAGTTTGAGTTGAACGACCCCACTTTTTCTTATCAAGTGTTATATGAGACCCTAGACTTTTGTTATAAATCACAATTGTGCAAATGAATTCAAAAATTTCAATGGTATACTAAAAAAACATTGACACTATAGTCTATTGACAAACAATTGGCTGGTTGGTCCCTTAAGAAGTAATGGGGTTGGCGAAGCATACTCTGGCTGTACATTTGTACTCTGAGAGAGAGCTTGTGATGGATCGTGTCTCTTTAATTCTGTTTCTTAATTGTTTACGTGCTTAGGTTTACATCCTAACCCAGTTCGATATTCAAGATTTGTTCCTATTATCACGATTTCTGTGACAGATGTCAGCGACTGTTTGAGAAACACCACAAGATTTCAAGAGATGGAGGTTGGTGGAATTCATGGGAAAGTTCTTTTATAAGTGTTAGAATCCCTCTCTATTCGCTACTGGTCAAAGGTCAATTCATCAGATTGCTCCGACAATATTCATTATCTATTTAAAACAAAAACAAAAACAAACAAACAACCGAAAAAACAACAACAACAAAAACAAAAACAAAACAAAAACGTAAACAAAAAAACAAATAAAAACAAAAACAAAAAACAAAACACAAACAAAACAAACAAAAAACCGAAAAAAAAACAACAACAACAAAAAAAACCAACAATTATTAAACTTTCTGTGAAATCTTATAGAATTTAGGACAAGAAAAAAATATCTATAATATCGAAGAATCAAATGTCCTTTTTACTTAAGGAAATAGATTCTAGATAAAAACACATTTAAAAAAAAATAAGGCTCCAGTATAAACAAAAGCATATGTATGCACATTCAAAATGTCCCTTTTCGAAAACAAATGGTTGTTTTATAAGATTAACTAAGTATAACAAAAACATGTTGTCAATTCGTCAATTCTTTATCATCGTTAAAGGTACCCGATTATAAGAAGCACCAAATATGTGCCCAAGGAACCCTGCCGAGATACCTACGAGCATCAGTGCCAGTCTGCGGAAGGTCTTATAGACTAGAGATCCTAGAGTCTACATCAACTTGAGACATTACAATATGCGGCGTGTCACCACTAATTACCATCGCTCGATTTAAGTCTAAAAGCAGATTGGATAAAATGAAATATCTAAATGATAGGATGAAAGTGTTTGGAACTATTCCAGGTAATTCATCTGTATACGGCAGGTAGCCCATCCCTTTGACCTTATGAAGAACATTACAGTTTGTAACTAACACTATAAAATGTTGTCTTCCGTGTTCGTTTGGAGTCCGTTTTCTTTCTACTTTTGCTTGATATTGAATGAAGTTTTGGATATATGTATAAAAGACATAGTTGTAAATTAAGAAATTAGCAGCTGCAGATAGAATTTAGTTGCATGTTTTACGAAATTTTGTTTAGCATGATAACATAGTTGCATTCTCTTTTTATTCATGTTGCTTTTCCTGTGCGTTGTCCATCACTTTTACTTATTGATCAGTTCAATTAACTAATACATGTTTTTTTTCATCTTTTCCCTAACATCATCATTTTGCTTTGCCTTATCTGCTTTACTAAAACACTTCTGTTAAACGTATGCATACATTATCTTATCATTCAAGTCCGTTGTCAATATATTGTGCCAGGCTGAAATATCCAGTTACTGTGTCACGTGCATTTTTTTTTCATACTCAATCCTTTTGTTCTCGAATAGTAATCGAAATCTAAATTATGTTGGCTTCCCTTTTTGTTTGGTGTTAGTTTTCACATTAAGCCAATTCTATCTGATACATTTGTCACGTTTGTCACGCCAGAGTAGTGAAGCAGTTTAAGAATATACACATGTAATTTATGTGTTCCGTAGATATTCATCGTCAAAAATGATAAATTGATTGAATTATAGTTCTTTAGCACCAACTCATTCAGATGTTGTCATTTCTTTATATCTATTCTAAAATTTTGGTCGCCGCCTATCATCAACACTTCCTCTGCTGAATGTAACTCTTAATTTGTTTTTGTTTTGTGCCCATCCTATTTCCCTATTTAGCTCGAAGAAAAGGTTGAACTCATGTTGTCACACCGGCGTCGGCGTTGGAATTGGTTTGTTGATATTAACATGTTAGTGCAAGTGTTGAAAGGCATATTAATATTTAGTATCAGGGTCCAAGCTGGGTTAAATTATGCCCTTCCGGAGTCGAAATGAAAGATTCTTTTTGGGAGAAAACCTGCTTTTTGACGTATTTTGACTTTTTATGCCGACAAAAACCGTTTTGGTGCCCGTTTTGAATGGCATTACCACATCAATTTATAATTGCGCTAAGGTACAATAAATTCCATCAAGTACACAATATAAATATTATTTGTCCAATGTGCAAATAAAAATACCAATTCATATTATTTTATTATTTATTGACAAATATTTACAAGACGACCTATTCTCTTTTGCAGCAGCTCTTCTTACACATGTTGTTTCCCTCGTTTATTTGGAGTTAGACTCCAAGTTTCTATTGTTTAGTTTAAAATATGTTTTATTTGTCAATTTTCATTTAATAATATATATACAACATATAAATTTAATGAAGATTCTTGCAACCGAAGTGAAATGAAGTTATTCTTGTTTCGCAATGCTAATACATAAAAAACAAAATTTCATTTAGCTTTATAATTTGGAAAAAAAATAGTTCATTCAATTCCAATATATCACTTAAGGTTGCACCAAAACATCTTAACACAGAGTCTGGTATGAGATGCCACGTAGCCCAAATCTTTCTAGACAATTTTGGCATCATGAATAAGTTTTCTTGACATCGTAATTCAAATCCTCATACATCCTTCTTCGTTGTTCCAATGGCTAAACACTGTCCCACCTAAATTGTATATGAGGATTAATTCTAGAGCTATTTAACGTCAAAACTAATCCTATTTGTTATATCTTATAGATCACAATAAGACTTGCCGTTCGTAATTATCAAGAATGAGTCTTAGAATCGTCTGAGAGAGAAGAGGTCCTTTACCTCTACGTGGCTGTCGAGTTTATAGATATATATGTTTGGGATTCTGTGACGTAAAAACGAAAAAACTCGGCCATAGAGGTCTTAACCTGTCCATTTGTGACATGTTTGTGCATTAACAAAAATCACAATGGACGTTTGGAGAGGCTTAGTCCAACAAACTTTGACCTAATTATACATACGATGATTTCGCTAAAGAGTCGTTAACTTTATTTCTCTAAATGACTTGCTTTCTGCAAACTATATTTGATGGCCAAACGGATGTTTTCTGTGACTTTTTGTCACAAACCACTTCAGTGTATAAGCCAATCTACTAACCATTACTTATTTAAGCCAACTTCAGAGTGACCGTAGAGAGTGCAGTATGTTGTTTGATGTGGTTCTATTGAGTCTACCACAGTTCCCATTAGGAGAACGCTACATTGCTTATATTTTATCTATATTTGTGGGTCAAGCAGAGGATTTTACCCTACAGGAATAACTGATCATGTTCTTTTTAAATAGGTAAATATGTTGTTGGTTGTATTTTGTCTTCGTTTTTCGATCTAGTGTTTTGCATCTACTGAACAATTATACAATTCCAAATCGTTCATTTCACCGTCGTGCAAGACCGCTGATGTAGAAACCGGTCAATTTTCAAGCTCTTTTGTAATTCCACGGAAGTCTCGAGCTTTTATATACAACTTCCGGCGATACACGTGTTGTTATCCAGGACAAACACTTAAGTGTATGTGAATTACTGTAGATCACTTATATTTCGCGTTGCGTTTATTTTCGCGTTAACACGAGGAGAGTCAACCGCGAATTCAAATCCTGTGCGATTATTTGTACGTGAATAACACGTTTTGATGGCGACCAGGTGCGCTTTACAAATATAGGAGTCTTGCAGAGTCCATGATCTTAAAGCTCATCATTTGCGAATTTAAAGTCATTATTATATTAACTTTTGCAAAATCAGGTACTGACAGGTATTCGCATATATGTCTGAAGAGGTAGGCTCGCGAAATAAGGTATTCGCGAAATAAAGTATTCGCAAAATCTAAGTGATTGACAGTATATTTCAACAATGTTATTAGAACCTAAACTCAGTTTTGGTTATCGAGATAAATTCAGAATAATGACATATTTCACTATCGAAAACAGACTGTATCACCAGTTGTATTGATGAACCTGGTGGTTGCGTTGTCCAAATTGATAACAGTTTAAAAAGTTTGTGCCATTGATTCTAGTGATAATGACAATTCATTGTGAAGTGTTGTATCCTACATGTACCTAAAAAAAAAGATGAAAATATAAAAACGATAATCAAGAAGGAAACCATATATTCAATTTTAAACTCTTAAGTCTAACATTATTTTAACTTGACCAATGTTACTGGTGGTTAATACAGTTTTCAAGGTAAATTGAAATGAAACTTCACCTTCGTTTTTCTTATGTATGTTTGTGACTGCATTTATATTTTCTATGTAAACATTTAAGAAAATTATTAAATAATTCTAAATTCAAAATAATTATTTATGGAGTGATGTTACTCTGGAAGCATGGATATTTCAGAAAAAATAGCCCGACTTGTGCTGTGGTTTATGAAACGAAATTATCTATACGAGTTCCACTTTCATTATTAAAACAATAGTCGAAATATGAACATAAACTAAAGTTGTATGATACTGAAGAAGTTATTTAAAATCTGAACATGTAACTATTGCAGGGAGCGCATATGTCCATAACACTCGTGTGTATAACCAAAACTTATGGGGAAAACTTTTAAAACTTTCAAAATCAATTTTTTGATGCCCGACTTTGTAATCAGATTCCGTTTTCATCGCAAACGAAATATGAGCTATCATTTGCTTTCATGTTTTCTTTGATGAAAAATTTCGAAAGTCACTTTCAATGACAAAAATTTATAGTTTTATGCTGACTTTAGAATCACTATTTCAGTATTAGATATAAAGTATTCTTGGACAGGCGGAGATGCTCTTAAAGATTTATAAAGCTTTCAAAAGCTTAGATACAAAGAACAATTTTGTATCTGTTAAGAATTTTATAATAAAAATATTTCAAAAAAAAAAAAATTTTAAACAGAAGATTTAAAAAGTGAAATGTTTAAATTGGTATCAAAGGTAATTGAAATTTATATGTTTCAACTTAAATCAAAGGTACATTCAATAGTTCAACTAGTACGGGGAATCATTTCAGTACGTTTTGGTCTACATTTTATATGATGGCGCTTTGATGCTTTACCATGAGTTTTTCTTTCACTAATTATTAATTAATACTTTAAAGTTATACAACTATGCTTTCTCCTGTAAGTGGTAAATTGGGAAAGATTAATTGTAAATGGTTTCATAGCCTGTTTGTAACGATACTCATTTTTTAAATTTCGCTATTCACAAAATGAAATAAAAACTTAATGCATAAAATTAGTCTTTCCGAAATTTGACGGAGTTTACTGCAAATATTGCGGAGTCGCGTCGCAAAATTTCAGTCAGTTTCGTTAAATATCGGCTTTTTACGTAAATCACTTTGTTCAAATTATTCTTTTGTCAATTGTTCCACGCAACTGCAGGATCAGGCTGCTTGTTTGGCTTCATATATATTCCTATATATATTGAGTTCACGATAAAGCTGACCATCTGTCTCCTCACCATTGTTAAGGCTATCTAGCTGTTCTCAGTGCTTAACTTTTTTGACCAGTGGTCATACTCATTGCTTTTCTGTCAATAAATATCTAAATAGATATACTGAATACATGAAATATGATACTGACCATCCAAATATACCACTGCAATATATTAACCAGCAAAACATAGTAGTCACTGAAACACACTGATTGATAAGATATATTGAGAATCCAAACACACTAATGACTAAAACAAACTGACCATTAAAACACACTGACAAATCACACTGACCACTCAAACACACTGACCACTAAAACCAAAACACACTGATCACTCAAACACACAGACCACTAAAACCAAAACACACTAATAAGATATATTGGCCATTCAAACACACTAATAACTAAAACAAACTGACCATTAAAATACAATGACAAATCACATTGACCACTCAAACACACTGACCACTCAAACAAACTGACAAATCACCCTGACCACTCAAACACACTGATCACTCAAACAAACTGACAAATCACACTGACCACTCAAACAAACTGACAAATCACACTGACCACTCAAACAAACTGGCAAATCACACTGACCACTAAAACACACTGACCATTAAACAAACTGACAAATCAAACTGACCACTCAAACAAACTGACAAATCAAACTGACCACTCAAACACACTGACAAATCAAACTGACCACTCAAACACACTGATCACTAAAACACACTGAAAAATCACACTGACCACTCAAACAAACTGACGAAACACACTGACCACTCAAACAAACTGACAAATCACACTGACCACTCAATCAAACTGACAAATCACACTGACCACTCAAACAAACTGACAAAGCACACTGACCACTCAAACAAACTGACAAATCACACTGACCACTCAAACAAACTGACAAATCAAACTGACCACTAAAACACACTGAAAAATCACACTGACCACTCAAACAAACTGACAAATCACACTGACCACTCAAAAAAACTGACAAATGCAAACACAATGAATATTCAAAAACACAGACTATTCAAACACACTGACCACTAAAACACACACCCAAATTAAACACAATGAATATTCAAACACACTAACCACTCAAATATACTGACCATTCATATACTGACCACACTTGCATTCTTACATACTGACTATTTAAATAGACTGACCACTCAAGTATACTGACCACTCAAACACACTAACTTTTCAAATATACTGGCCATTCAAACATACTGACAACTCGAGTATACTGACCACTCAAACACACTATGACCACTCAAGCACACTGACCACTCAAACACACTGACCACTCAGATATAATGATAGCTCAAGCACACAGGCCAGTAAAATATAGTGACCATTCAAACATACATGTACTGACCACTCAAATAATCTGACCATTCGTGTATACTGACCATTCTAACATACTGACCATTAAAACATATTGACTACTCAAATATACTCAAGAGTCAACCACACTGACCATTCAAACACTGGCCACTCGTGCATACTGACCATTAAAACAAACTGACAAATCAAACTGACCACTCAAACAAACTGACAAATCACACTGACCACTCAAACAAACTGACCACTAAAACACACTGAAAAATCACACTGACCACTCAAACAAACTGACAAATCAAACTGACCACTCAAACAAACTGACCACTAAAACACACTGAAAAATCACACTGTCCACTCAAACAAACTGACAAATCAAACCGACCACTCAAACAAACTGACAAATCACACTAACCACTCAAACAAACTGACAAATCACACTAACCACTCAAACAAACTGACAAATCACACTGACCACTCAAACAAACTGACCACTAAAACACACTGACAAATCAAACTGGCCACTTAAAACGCACTGATCACTCAAAAACACAGACCATTCAAACACACTGACCACTAAAACACACAGCCAAATTAAACACAATGAATATTCAAACACACTAACCACTCAAATATACTGACCATTCATATACTGACCACACTTGCATTCTTACATACTGACTATTTAAATAGACTGACCACTCAAGTATACTGACCACTCAAACACACAGACTTTTCAAATATACTGGCCATTCAAACATACTGACCACTCGAGTATACTGACCACTCCAACACACTATGACCACTCAAGCACACTGACCACTCAAACACACTGACCACTCAGATATAATGATAGCTCAAGCACACAGGCCAGTAAAATATAGTGACCACTCAAACATACTGACCACTCAAACATACTGACCACTCAAATATACTGACCATTCGTGTATACTGACCATTCTAACATACTGACCATTAAAACATATCGACTACTCAAATATACTCAAGAGTCAACCACACTGACCATTCAAACACTGGCCACTCGTGCATACTGACCACTTGTCCATACTGATCACACTAGCATACTGACCATTCCAACATACTGACCATTCAAAAACACTGACCACTCAACCTTTCTGGTAACTGAACAATAATGGCCAACTTATTCTTCAAAGAAAAGAATCTTGCTTCGTAACTGATTACGTCCACCAATAAACACAGTGACCACTTAGCCATACTGACCATTCCAACATTCTTGCTTTTAAACACACTGACCACTCATACATACTGACCACCCAACCTCAATTGATTACTGAACGATACTGGCCAACTTATTCTTCAAAGAAAAGAATCTTACTTCATAACTAAACGCGTCCATCATTAAACAACTGACCACTTAGCCATACTGACCAATCAAACAAACTGATCCTTAAACACGCTGACCATTTAGCCATACTTACAATTTGAACATATTGATCCATTCAAACATACTGACCCTTAAACACACTGACCACTCAGTCATACTGACCATTCAAGCACACTGACCACTCAGCCATACTTTCAATTTGAACATACAGATCATTCAAACATATTGACCACTCGAACACATGGACTACTAGAACACGTTGACCATTCAAACATACTGACCACTCGAACACAAGGTTTACTAGAACACGCTGGCATTCAAACATACTGACCACTCGAACACAAGGTTTACTAGAACACTCTGGCCATTTAAACATACTGACCACTCAAACACAAGGACTACTAGAACACTCTGGCCATTTAAACATACTGACCACTCGAACACAAGGACTACTAGAACACGTTGACCATTCAAACATACTGACCACTCGAACACAAAGTTTACTAGAACACTCTGGCATTCAAACATACTGACCACTCGAACACAAGGTTTACTAGAATACTCTGACCTTTTAAACATACTGACCACTCAACTTCAGTGACTACGGAAACATACTGTCTAACTTACCTCGATAATAATTCAAAGTTGATCACGGGCATATCCCTGCGGTCATTGAGGCTGTTGAATAATTCATTAGAAGGCGTGGCTTGGCTGTTTGGTATCCGCCCATCATCCTATGATGTAATCGACGCCCGGGTATTATCGAAAGGTAGATTCTGCTAAGATTTCACAATAGCAGATATTCTACCTACCGATGGTACACGAACGGAATAATAATTCGACTGACTTACTGCCTGTTGCTGCAAAAAAAATGTTTATTTCACAATTACAGTGTCAGTTTGAATACAATTTTTTACCTATTAACCCAGAATTTCGAGACGTGTATTTCAAAATACAATGAATAAATCAATTTAGCACGCATAATGAAATAAAAATTTAAATTATAATTAAAGTTTCACTAAAAATGACAAAAAATCTTAAAATTGAAAACCGCGAGAGATGTCAAAGAAAGCGTATGAGATAAAGGCTGTATATTCACTTAAATGCTAATCGCTAATGTCATCTTTACCGACTTGTCATATAGAATTTCATCAACTGTAATATAACCAAGTTTACTTTCTTTTCTTTTTTTGTTATGTTGCATAGTTTACCACTGTTTTGTTTACAATATCTGAAGAGCCGATTTTAGAAGATGAAAGCAAGAGAAATCGTAAGGAGCCGGAAGTGACATCATCGAAAGATTGCAGATTGATTTATAGTGTTCAGCGATGTGTGGGCGTAGTGTAAATGATGAATTATAATGGTGTATTTTGATTACTTTTCATCTTGTTTAAAATCATACAAACCTGCTTGATTCACACGGGTAGAACATGATAATCCAATTCTGTTTAAAGTGAACGAATACACAACTGTGACAATTCTGAAATGAAGAAAAAAAATACAACTTGCGAGTGTGAAATTATCCATTTCCGCTACGTCATTTCCGGTTTCTTAACATTAACTTAATAGAGGTCAATGGACGTTGGTTCTTGTACACAAAATCGAATGATTACATGCTTATTAATCAGAACAGATAAGAATATTTAAATAAATTGACTATCTGAATCGACACAATGCAATGAAATACAATCGCTTTAGTAATTTACTACAGCTCAGACGTAGGCACAGTACGTTGACCTCATCGAACGCGAACCCAGTGACATTGTTCAAGAGCAAAAAAACATTGTACATAGAATGAATAGCTAAAACGGAAATACAAAAAGGGGGCGTTGCCCGCTTATAGCGATTCATAATTACAAAGTCGGAACACGCACGAGAGAATGCAAGTATTGATGGCGGCAAACCATTTATCTACTCTTGTTGGTATGGTTACGCTATGGTTCATTTGTCAAGAAGAAACAATTTCATTGATGTGAGCATTTTCAAAATAATAAAGGGATCGAGACTGAAAACAGTCCATTTTTTTCCTTTGCGTGTGGACCACTGAAAATCCCAATCTGACAAACAGTAAACTTCAAATCAAACATGCATTTTGTAGTTGATACAATGTTTTGCACTCAAATATTATTTGAAATGACCTATAATTGTCTATAATTTTTACTGCTTTCGGATTTAGATAAAGTTTTCGGCTGGTACAATAGGTTTGGGAACTCAATACAAAACCTATCGCTGTGTTTAGTAAATTGGCCTTCTTATACCTGAATGTGCCGCGTCTAATACAGTAGAACCTCCTTAGAATGCAAGTTTTTCGAAAAACAATGGAAATGGGGATATTGAATTATATTGTCAGTAGGCTAACGGCGGGACGGTTGATTTTATTTGAACGTATTTTATTGTTTAAACACAACTGGATTCGGCACAAGTTTTTTTAACAACTTAAAAAAAAGCCCTCTCTCCACAAATGGTTACATCAAGGTTTTGTGTAAAGTTAGAATTGAATGGCGTCATATCAAAGATTTACAGAACAGTGGCACGGAGACAGGTGTATGGCATTATATCGAAGTTTCATGATATGGCATTATATCGAAGTTTCATTGTATGGCATCATATCGAAGTTTCATTGTATGAAAACATGGTTGCTCATGTTTCTCGCATATTTTTATCTACCAGAAATTCATAGGAGCTTTATGTGTTGTTAGCAAATTTCTACCCATACTAACCACACTTGATAATGAAAACGTGCGCACAACTAATCTTTCAAAGTTTCAATATTACCATCAATTTACAAGTCATAAATATTATATTTTTTCTAATTGTTATATAATATTCTTCGAATGAGGAAGGTGCTTGTTTTCAGGGAACGAACGAAGGGATACATGGAAAATATAATATATAGAGATTTCATGTATATAATTACTATTGAATATTGTGTTTTAGCGATTCTCAGCTATGGTATTGTTTATAATTCATTTATAACAGTGAAAGGTTTAAATTTGAATCGGCAGTACATGTTTATTTGCCAAAACTGATTTTAGAATAAATGTATTTTACATGTTCTCACGAATATATATTTTTTTTTTTTTTAAATCAGATAAGCAAGACCAAATTTCATTTCCCTTGAATATCAAAGTCGGTTCCGAAGAAAATTATATCCTATTCTTTAATATATCTTTCAAGTAATGATATAACTTATTATCTTATTTTATTTTGTTGAATACCGAAACCGTTCAAAAAATATTTACTGACCTATAAAATGCAGCAAACAACGTTAAAACTACCTTTCGAGGGCACGTCTTGTAGAAAACCAAAGATCCGCTATCCTATGCTCAAACGTTCCAGCAGTCTTTGTGCGCCTGACCTCAAATGTCCACAGCAAGAATATCTAAAGAATTAAACGTATTCAACCATAAAAATCTGAATGAATCCATTATACAATTACCATCGAGCCTTTAATTTTTTTCTTGTCGATTAAGAATAGATACATACCGTATTTACGCGTATTTACACAATGATATTTGCACGCTACCATTTCAAACAGGCTGGAAAAAGATTCAGAAATAAAACATATATTTGCATACCCATTTACGTGAATTCTTGTTTGCGAACACCGCTGGGATCAAAATATAATTCTAAAAAGTGTTTTTGTTGCCTCTGACACAAATATTTTTTCAACAAAGGTCTCCGATGATAAGGTCAAGGTCACAGGGTTTCAGATCGAACACGCCCCCTACCGGAATGCTTGGTCAACTTACAGGAAACACGTCTTCTTCAGTGCGCTCGGCTTGGTAAATGTAAAGGGTACTGATCATCTTATCATTAAAACCGCCATAAATAATCATTCAGCCACGAACTAACCATCTATATATAGCAAACTTTGCATGTAGGTAACTTGACACTGGAAACAGTAATATCTTATCGTAAAGGCCTTGTGAGTTTCTGTGCTATTCGGTATCTGCTTTCCAGGTTCCATTGTCTATCTAGCACTGTTTTCCATTTCTTTTGTAATGTCTAAACAATAAAAGAAATTTGAATTTTAAAATGCTTAGTAAAGACTTTTTGGATATTCGAACGCTTAATACAATTTCACTTCATCATTCCGGATGGGAGGGGGAGGGGAGGGCCCCTCCCATTCAAATCCCCTCAACACAAAAAACCCACCAACGACACCATACAATAACAGATGCAATATTAGCTTTCCCATATTTCTGTAAAAATAAAAACGGAGGATATTGAAGAAGCCAAATATCTATAATTAATTTCTACCTCGACACACCATCACTACCATAACATGAACTATTTTCTCTCATCTGTTTGGCTGTGAATGGCATAAGTGAGTTGCTCGATAATATGGATTTCATTATTCAAAGACAATTAAGAAATGATGCATAATGTACAGTATTTATATTATAAAACACTTTTTGAGTCGACGTGCATGAAACAATTTCAAAACAGGCCACCCTTTGATAAATTAATACATGTATATGTATAGACTAAGCGATATCGCAGTTGAAATTGTGAAATAATTGGTAATGTTGACGAAATGTCAAAACATATGAAAAGTGTCATGAACCTTTTTAGTGTCAATCAAGACAACAAAGCTTTAGCAGGGAATCATTCTCATTGGTAGTTAGGTTACGTCAGAGTGGTACGATTTGAATACATGTTGACATTTCAATATTAACAATTTAATTGGGTGCGTGAACTGTTTGCTGATCGCTTATCATTTAAATATGTCATAGAAAAAAAACATAATTGGGATCAAATCGTTTATCTCAAATGAGTGTACCCTTAAAAGGCGCTTTCCAAAATACACAGAGTTTACCTATCAACCGAAACTTTGATTTAATTGATTTGAATCTCAGTATTATGGAATTTGTCGAGAACAGCGTTCAGTTTCAGGTACGTACACTGTTTAATACTATGACACCAATGTAAGTGTCCTATATCGTGCAAGTGTTATCAATTAAAACCCAAAAACTTTGACAATTTCGATAACGAAACTCAAATACCTCGAGAAGAATGAAGACCAATATGGAGAAATATTGCATTTTACTTAAGGCGCTATGCTACCTCGATGTAAGACTATTTCATTTTCAAAAGATTTCGTCATTAAGGAAAACTGAAATGTTTTAGGAAGAGAGATATAGATGTGTCAATAATGATTCTTATTCATTTCATGAAGGAGAATATTTCTGACACAAACCACGTGTATGACTCAAAATCTAGCATATACCCTTAACTCTAACACGAACTGTTGCCGTGATGTTAAGGTAGCATATATCCTTAACCAAAAACAGAACCTTCGGATGTTTTATGTAAGGTAGCATATACCCTTAATTAGCTCTTATAAACATGACATGTATTGTATATGTAAGGTAGCATATATCCTTTAATGACTCATATAAATTTTTAATTTACCACAAATCACAGGTATCAAGTGAAAGGTAGCATACATCCTTAATTTACTCATACAAAACCATAGGTAAAATGTGTAAGGTAGCATACCTCTTTAACACGATTTCTTGAAACCCCAAATGCCAAGTGAGATACCCAAGGGATAATAATTGGCCCACAAAAGTCCGGGAGGGATGTTCTTGCAATGTTTCAGTAAAATTGTAAAAGGTCTATTAGGATAGTATGTTTCAGGCCTCGTCCTAAATTTCCTAAATGTGTTGATGGGACGTTAAACGATTTACCCAGCAAACCTTCCATTTCGAAATATTTGATGTTGTCCATATAATATAAAATTATGCAGCCAAACAGATGCTGTAAAAATGAAATGAAAAATATTCTTATTTCATAAAAAGGCAATGCTACATGCTCCCTTGCCCACACCCATTCTCATCAGCCTTCAAAGTCCAAACTCCCACTCTTTCATTCCTCTCGACCTCTTCCATTTCCAACTTCATCTATTCTTCCTGTGGAAGGAGGGAAATTCATAAAATCAAACTTGCGTTCCGTTTTATTTCCAAGTTTGTTTTTTCTGACGTCCGTCTTGCGGATGCCCCGGTGTTTGTGATGACGTGTGCTTGTTTGTACAACCCTGAGTCGTAGACGGTTTCCGGAACGGCCAGTCTTATAGCGGTGGCGCTGATACTTCCAATTCTATCAACTGACAAGCCTAATTAAATATTTTATCTTTACAGTCTAAACGAAGCAGACTTGTTTTACAAACAAGAGGATTTTCTTCACATTTCATATCATCAAAATATACAATTCTGTGGCCATGGTTTGATATGATAACGGTAGTGCAGATATCCGCTGTGTGATCACTACACCTTATTTCGATAAAACTACACCGGGAGATACCTAGGGAGGCTATAACAATTATCTACAGTTGACTCTGGCCTGGTGTGGTCATCCTTTTCGTAGAGTTTGTCAAAAAGATTAGGATGAACTTCCGTGAAGTATGACACTGATTCAAAAACAACATGGCGGTTTGTTGTATAGACCCTATCAGCTTATAGCATGTCTTATTGTATAATCTCATGTTCAGTTGCTGTTGTTGTTTATTTTTGTTGTTGTTGTTGTTGTTGTTGTTGTTGTTGTTGTTGTTGTTGTTGTTGTTCATTATTAACATTTTCATTCATAAAATAAACAAGAAATATCTTTAAAAAAAGATAATCGGCATAGTTTTAATGCTTTTGATTATAATGTAAATCTGCTGTTGACATAAATTAACGAACGAACGAATGCATTTCAGCACGGATAACAAAATTATATCAGTTTGAATCATTTTTGGTGATAAAAACACTGCATTTGAATCAGGAATACAATTTTATTAATATGTCATTTGAAAGATACACCCACTTATTCAGCTTGCATTCAATCTTAACTTTGTTTCGTTTTTAACTGCATATCGACATTTTGCATCTACCGTTACATTGACCAATCACATACTGCATCTTGACCAGTAACGCCACCTGTCGCGTCATATCCGGAGCCAAAAGAATATTATACGAAAATATCTTACACAGCTTTTTGTTACTGTTCTAAAATGATATGGACATAGATGACATTATAGAATCTGTGCTCTGGAATAAAACATCTTCACACAGTACATTGTCAGAACGCTACCGGAATGACTTTGAAATTTATTTTCATCTCAAGTGTAATGATATCAACTATTTCACGAACAAATGTTAAATTGTGAAGCAGTTTTAGGAGAGGGAGGATTGAGGCTACTCTATACTGAAGATTTAAAGGGAAAAAACTTTTGAAATAAAAATGATTAAAACATATATCTACAATTTACATTGACATACGAACTCTAAGGTGACTGACTAGAATTCCAGAAGTCGGAACTACTTAGTGTCGTGGCCTATTTATCTTGTTATCCTACTCTCGCGTGCTGACCCCGTGACCCCAGAATAGGTCTGTAGCACTAATATAAGCCGCGAGGGTTACGGACTCGGAGGGGGGTATAATTACCGCGGTCTCAAATTCGCCTTAAAAAATACACGCACGGGAAACTCTTGTTTTCAAACTCATTTCTGTAGCCTTGTCAAAACTTCATCGTCAATGTTGTTTATTTGATTATGTTTATCTTAAATGTTAAACATCAACTGTGATTTCACGTAGAGTTCACTCGGTATGGATTCCAAACGTGTAAACATGTTTTAAATTATCTACACTGTCTTCCTTTATAAATACACAAAATTAATTAGAAACAGACTAATAATATCATAATTGACAAAAAAAAAAAAGGTCAATAATACAAATAACATAATTTTTAATCTGTTACCTTTATTGTTTAGAAACGAATAGCATTATGATTTCGTTTGTATTAATATGATATAGTGGTCAAAATTTATAATACGTTTTTGTCTGGAATACCCTGCGGAAAAAAATATTCAATTCTCTAAATGAACACATTATCATTCAAGAATGACAATTGCCTTACCTATCCCAGCTTAATCTGAATCAGTTTAACCTAAAAATCAGATTGACCCATGCCGTCATATACATTCACACAGGGACTTGGTATAAAGTAACAACTAAAAATCTATATAATATTCAAACAACTCGCAACTAATTTTCTTTATATTATATATGTTCCACCAATGTTTCTAAACTGACATATCATTTCTTGAATGCACATCTTATGTTTTAATACATTTCCATTTATAAACCTCCTATATAAATTGTAAAAAGATTAAGCAGTTTTGTGATTGACCATTATGCTAGACAAAGGAATGTTGAACTTCGTAGGAAGATGGATAGATTTAAGTTTTAAGCTTGTTTCCAGATCCTATTGCAAATCATAATTTTTTGTATACAATGTCTATAAATTAAATAAAATACTATCTAAACTAAACTGTCCATATATGATATATACATATATATCGAACATTGGTTTGGACGTTGTGTCAAATCCCTGTGCCCTCATATACGCACGTCCATGTTCAAATCAGTATTGCTATTTGATCAATATTTGGTTCTCTAATGGCCAGTCTGTTGACTGCAATATGGATACCGGACACATATGTGCAACAGAGGACACTTTGAAGAACAGAAAGAGAAATGGACAAAGAAAGAGTTTGCTCTTGGGAGGTTGCGCCGAATGTTCAAAGATGAAAGCAGCAGCTTGACCATACAAAGTATATCAAAATTTAAAGTGTAAATTCAATCGCCCATACGCATGTATATAAATAAGATATTGTTTACTAAAATAATTTTCCAAAACAAGCTTGGATAGAATATCTGAAATACTCCATTTAAACAAGAATTACATTTGAATTCAAATCGTTTACTTAACCAAACAAAATATAGAATACCAAGAAGCTTTATTGTAGTAAAAACGTAGATAAAACGCCCTTTCTACGAATTGGTACAGAATATTAAGTTGTTTATTTCTATTATTTATTTATCTTTATTTATTTTTTTTTTTTTTTTTGTTACGAATTAAGAATGTTGAATTAAATATTCAGTGTTAATAATAGAGCGCTGTAGGAAATACAACTGTTCGTATGCTAATGTACCTGTACTAGAGCTCCGAGCATGAACTCCGGAAACAATATATACCCAGTTGACCCCATAATTACCAGGCTATCGCCGTCTGTGTAGATCTGTTCGGGCCGTACAATGCAATGTCTGGTACCACTAGAAATCACTGCATTGAAGGCTGGCGTGAAATGGCCTCGGTCAGGCCAACGAGTTGGCAGAGGTTCACAGCTCTTGTCAACAGCTTCAGCTCTCCCCAACGCTGTAAACCACCGCTTGACAAACATTCAAAATAGTTCACATTTTTGAACTTGCCATCGTGTTCGTAAAGTTTCCATTACAAGCTTCTGGGCGGTATCGGTTCAGTTTTGAAACGTTCCAGTGATGTGGATCCAATGGTAACATGCAAAACGACTCTTGACTTCAGTGCACGGACCGTCAACACGACACATAATTACAAAGATGTAAATGTTTTGTGTTTTTCTCCGAATATAATTGAATCAGAACTGAGATTGTTTAAAACTATAAATCTATCTTTTTACCATAGAGAAACAGAGCACATCAATCTATACAAGCACGTGCTTTAGCATCCAGCGTCTCGTGCATATAACATTATTTGTTTCTAATGATAAAAGAGCTCCACGGAAACAAGGAACAATTTGCCGGACCTCCACATTCAGCTAGAAGACAATGATTTTGGCGTTAGTGAGAACACAAAGCATTCTTCCTCTGACCACGGCCGATACAAAACTACCACGAAAACAAGGGTTCCTTTTCTTGACCACAAGTCCACAAGAAGACAAAATATCCTTGACTAGAACAATACACTGGAACACAAAACAAGCCCTTTGAACAGGGACGGGATAATTCCAAACGTGTCCGAATGTCCAGATTTTTCGGACAATTGTTCATTGGTACAGTATATGCCTTGTTCCATGAAAGTAGATTCTACAGCCACGAGCAAAGATTACTCTGAACTTCTATAACTTCTGCTCTATATATACCGTTAGTCCATTTCCATGTCCGTTACGGCTGACTGCACACATTAAACAACCCTTCCATTACTACTGTACGCTATTTCATTGACTACAGTTTAAGGGGCGGGTCTCTGATTTTTTTTTAGCCATTTGAAATAATAAAAATAAAAAAACATAGAAGAACAATGTTTTTCCGTATGACCCAATCGTATGTCCGGATTCCAAAACAGACCAACATCAGGTAAAAACGGAAAGATCGGTCGGTGGTTAAAACTAAATATAAAAGAATGGCTGAACTTGCTGCAAAACTAGAACGAAACATTGATCAAAGACAGTTAAGATACGTCAATACTGTTTTGTCGGCATGAACAGTTCTATATAATAGGGGTCAAATAAAGCATCGAGAAAATTCTCCCATTCTTCATTGTACAGGTAAATTATATTCAAAGGGGGAAAAGGTCATACATGTAATTCAGTATCACCAAGACGAATATATTCTAAATGCTTTCAATTTCTGTATTTATTTTAAATGTATATGTATTTTCATTCAATAGAAGAAAGCATAAATTATGCTACAGAGAAGTTTTTGTATAAGTAACATGAGCATTATGCACGTGGATGCCACACGCATGCTCACGCTATGCGCATGCAATATACAAAAAAAAAACGATACGAATATTGAAACCTTGTAACGATAAGTATTAATATAATCAGACACATCACTATCAAAACAATAAACCTAAGCACTATTTAATAGCTTCTAGGTCAGTTTCATCAATGAATGTTTCAACGTATATATGAAGATAGAGACATACTTGGATTGGTTGTAACATAATAACCTCAAAACAATAGCTAGTTTACTTAGACAAACGCTTTATGTAAAACATTGACATTTATTTAAAACTTTCCAAGTTTGGAGTTTTCTTGAATAGAAGCCACATAGTCACTCAGAGTACCAAATAATTACGACGATGTTTTTTAACTGATTGTATTAGGAGTGATGGACGGATTATGGACTTCGTGCTTATGGGGTTATTCCTTTTATGAGTTTCAAAAAAATGCACAAAATTGATTATATTAACCTTCTCTATTTTGACATTTGTGTAAGCCTCACTTTGATTTGGCTAACCTTTTAAATCATTACTGGTCCAAGAATCTTGTTTGTTTGTTTGTTTGTTTTACGCCCATCTGCAGCTATGGTCATTTAGGAATTTTGATTCCCATGTATGACGTCATGTAAAATAATAAGATCGTTAATAACACGACAGACCTACTTATCGGGATGGTCCTGAAATCGGAAACAGGTTCATCGTGCAGAATTCACTTCCGGGTTCATCGCAGGCAAGGTCAAAGTTGCAAGGGGAGGTAACTCGATCGCATGGAAATGATACATAGGCACAATCATGATTTTCTTGGGTCATCCAAAACGGTATAATTTGTTGTGACCTCAAAGTTAAAACAATGATCATTACGGCATTACACCATTGCGTCATTATGACGGACACAAGAAAAAAAATCAGCATGGTGACGTTGAAAAATCGGGAAGAATCTGCCATTTTTACAATGCACATATTAAGTTACAGTACATTATAGATATAATGGACAAAATCTTTGAATTCGTTTTACTTTTAAACAAGAATGATCAAAATGGCGACCGTTTCGAATTATTTTCATGCCTGAAAAAGCCTGTGAATACCCATTATGGTGCAACTTCTGTAATTGATATATTTTGATTCAACACCATGTTTTTATCAATTTTAAAATCAGTGTCTTGTATTGATATGAAATGCTCTTGAAGAATCGTAATTATAAATGAACAAACTTATTAAGCAATTAAGACCGAAATGGCGACACATACGTCAACTTTTCTGTAGCTCTGAATTATTGAAGAAAGAAAGAAAGAAAGAAAATCCGTTTACCTTGACATATTCTTCTTGCTGTAAAAGAGACCAAGCGTTATTTCGCATCCCTGTCATATGTTTATAAACCGTCGGAAGTGCTCCTGCAATTTTCTATGAATGACAAATGTCTGGAGGCGAAAATGGGCCTGATTTGATAAAACCACATGAAGGCCTTGAAATAACGCTAGTCAGTGGTTTCTTGGAATCCGTCAAAAGGAATTCGAATGATTAATGACTGGCTCGGAGTCAAGTGTTCAAGTTGTATCGTAGTACTAGGAATTCTGGTCAAACAAGATATAGACTCAAATAGACCCACACACAAGAATATATCGCATTTAAACATACAATATTAAGGTTCCACAGTCCATCGTCCGCAAACGGTCAACATTGTTTTTTCTTTTGATATTATACTTGCTACAACTTGTTCTTGCCGCCAGTATACATCATAATTGTCCGTTTCTTATTCAAGGCTATCGCGAAGAATTATGAGACAGGTCAAGAGTATTTCGGACATATTGACCACAGATGGTCACATTGCGAAGATTTATGGGTGGCGGTCAATGTTTATCCCGACATGGGATATATACATGTATGTCTGTTACTTCTACATGTACACGCACAATACAAGTACAAATAAGGTAATGACCTTTCCGAGTGGAATCAGTTTTGATTTCTAGGAAAATTATAAAACAAAAAACAAAAAAACACTACTTTGACAAAATATATTTCAAATGCAGTGTCAAACAACACCTTAATGAAATGAAAATTATATTTTTCCGTAAAATACAACAACTATGAATAGAAGACGGACATATTTTTCGCGGATTTCTGCATATTCTCATCTTCAAAAGACCTTGTAAACGTGAATGACTTGCGAAAAAGAAGATGCCTACAGATATTTAGAATTGTTTAATGTTCCAAGAATTCATTTAGGTATATATTACACACTGCGGTAAAAAGCTTGCTAATGATAAGTAATTTATGGGGTTGTTTTTTTATCAATACAAAGGATTTTAACGGAGTAATTAAGCAATATAAAATGTCAATATCATTTTTAATTATCAGATACAATTAACAAGGCGAACTGTGGATAATTGTTATGTTTATTTGTTTATTTATGCCTTATTTAAATTTCCAGTGTTTCTGTTTTTTGGTGTGTGAGTTTGAATACAAGGTTTAGCTGTAGTTTAAATGATCGGAACAGCGAACAGTTTGATCCCCTCTGCCCCTCCTCTCCGTTTAGATTGCCGTAGAGATAAATCGTTAATTAGCCATCAGCTGATTAAACGTGAATTAAACATGGACAATAGAAGGATATGTAGTCTTTTTTCTATCAATCCTGTTAACATTATTTATAAAACGATACATGTATCCAGTGGCCATTTTTATCTGTACATTCAGGGAGAAGACAGGGATGTCCACTTAATTCCTCATTATCACGTCAATCAATTTTTTCAGTATTTTATCTTTGAAAGATCTTACTGTTTACACTGCTGTGTACAGCTGGTTAGTAAGAAAATAAATTATTGTTGACATTTTAACAGACAATGGAACAATTACTATAGACAGATGTTTTAATCTACACTGTATACATGTGCGCGCGCATTCTTTTCCCCCCAAAAATATCCAATTCTACTAGGGGACTGCGTACCTCTCCTCAAAATATGAATTTAAAACTTAGAATATGGAATACCCTTCCTGGTGACAAAAACTGAATGTTCCACCAAGCGCTTTCTTTTTTTTTACTTTCAACTGATTTGGAATTATCAGATAGATGATAACGTTTTATTTTAAAGATGTTTTTTTTTTCATCGTAGAAAGCCGTTTTAATTTATATCACAATAATACTGGGCGCCAAACAGTGAAAAAATAAACATTTGTCTTTAATATGATTCAAAATGGGGATCGAACTCTCGCCTCATGGAACGGAAACTTAAACAGTATTTGAACTATTGCAAATTTACGTGTTGAGCCTCGATTAGTCTAACATCGTTTAGATGAAATATAATCTACTGCATGGACATGGATGATGTAAATATAGACGTTTAGACGCGTGAACTTTACTTACGTACTTGTACATATGTTTGAACTTAAAGAACGAAGTTAAGATACATAAACATAAAAAAACGAACATAACTCATCAACAATGATAGAATCTCCTGTACTAAAACACAGTGTAATTTATATCAGAAACATTATCTACAAGGGGGCGTAACTCCGTAAAATCAGTGCCATTAAAGTCTATTCTTTCACACCTGACTTTACGTCAGACCTATGCTGACATTTCCAATAAATTACCCCTTGTTATTTTCTCATTCATTTAAAAACATTATCAATTCAACACCGTTTTGCTCTGAGCTTCATAGGATCAGTGCCAATAAAGGGAGGTCACTGTGTATTGTAAATTCGATTTAAGGTCGCGCTACCCAATTGTTTCTAAAGAATTTGACTCCGTCTAACCTATGTGATCCCTGTGGCTCTATCTTACATGATCGTTCCCTAAATAGTACAGAAACACATATGTCTTGTTGGTTTGTAATACAAACAGCACAAAACCTCAAAGATTTGAACTCGCAATACGGCAGTTAGCCTGTCAATTAGCCAATCTAGAGCTGTACGTCCAGACTTTTTTCCAATTAAAAGGTCACGTGATTTCATCTGGTACCATCGCGTACCATGGAGCCGTGTATGTGAAAACTTGAAAAAATTCCAATTTACAATAAAGATTTTATGATTAAAATATATTGTCATTATAAATTTACGCCCCATTTATTTCACTAATATATCAATGTAAGAGCGCTATTCTTTTACAAACACACCAATAAGCAAATACAAATGTGTAATTGTATTCCTGTATCGCTTGGTATTTCGATGTTATTCTAAATGTGTTTTAAAACTTTTCAATGCAGTAAAAACATTAGTCACGACCGCTTACTGAATGAGAAATATATGTCTTTTTATTTAATAGTCAAACGAGGGTTACAAGCGACAGAATATTGGCCACAAATTATTAGATCTTATCTTAAAATGTAATGAAAATATGGTCTCGTGCATATGCCATGATAAATATTCATATTCTCATGATACGTACTAGGCACAGAACGTCACGAGGGCACGCGGATATATATACTAAGACAATAGCTTGGTTTTAATGGGATATCGATTTCCAATTAACGGACAAAAAATGGCCGACCCCTGACATGATGTTTGTATTGTCAAGGTGAGCATCAATGAAATCACGTCTCGAAGTTCAAATTATTGAGTGATTTATGTGAAAGGTTTTTAGCCATAAAAGTCCAAATTGGGTATAACTGCCCGTAATAGGATTTGACATATGTACAATTACATTGCGACTTTTGAATAAAAACAAAAACACTTTTAACTTGCGTGCTTTAAAATGTAGTCGACATGTGTATAGAATAGCTTGTCAGAGTTCCAATCATTAGAATACACGATACAACATTGCTCTATCTATACACACTAAAACAATAATTAGTTAAGTTTTTTTGCTTCTCGTGTACTTCGTACATGTAAAACGTATGAAATTAAACGTTACATCGTGTATAAGAATAATTCATCTGATTAATTTATTATCTCAGTAGTAATGACATTATTTACGATAATAATATCATTCCGGTAGACATCACTACTATAACCACAGCACTTCCGGTAGACAACGCAGCTGTAATAATTGTACTTCCGGTAGACATCGCTAATATATAATCACAGCACTTCCGTTAAACATCGCAGCTGTAATCATTGTACTTCCGGTAGACATCGCTAATATAATCACAGCACTTCCGGTAGACATCACTACTATTACCATTGCACTTCCGGTAGACATCGCTTCTATTATTACAGAACTTCCGGAAGACATCGCTGTTATGATCATTGCACTTTCGTTATAAACACCCATACAACTTTACCTATAGATTACATTGTTTTGTAACATACCTACGAACATTAGGATGTTTGTTTCCGTGAAATTTAATTTAAAAATGGATTATGCTAATCCATTTATCATAACAATATGCATCCTACTCAAATTCAAGACATTGCGACAGTAGGACAGGGCTGAAATCAGCCACCATACTGCGAAATGTAGGTGGAACGGCAAACCAAACTTAGTATACCAAGGCCGGGATTCAAAATAAAGTTTTCAAATTTACAGATTAATTTGATTTAAACATTTTAACAACAGGATTGGATACAAGCTTTACATCATATTCGACACCTTTGAGGTTCGTTTTACCATACAACTCTACAAATTATGTCCAGAAATAAACTGGCTACAGTCTTAATGTCAAGCTATAGATTATCATGTCTGCGACACATTATGACGTCATTCAGCGTGAGGATATCATAATAATATCATAGGTATCAACAGTGTTATAATATATACATGTACATTAATTTTGCTATCATATTGAATAATGGCCGCCATATTGTATATCATCTGCCATATTGGATAATGACCGCTATATTTTATGTTACCGGCCGTATAAGATAGTGACCGCCATAATGTATCTTATATGCCATATTGGGTAATGTCCGCCACATTGTACGATGTATATATTCGCCATTTTGGATAATGGTCGCTATATTTTGTGTTACCGGCCGTATTGGATAATGACCGCAATATTGGAAAATGTGGAGGATTTTACATAACTATATCAAACAGAGCGTTCACCGTTGTGTTTAACTAATTACATATAAGATATGTGTTCAATTTTCTGAATTCCGGATATCAGTTTGATTATGTATGTTATATTCGGCAAAATGTTGAGTGCGTTGAAAAGAAAAATCCTTCACAAAGAAAACTTTATAAAAGTTAGTAAACTTATCTGGTTATTTCATTTTACTGGTTTACTGTATGACGTCATATTTTCACTATGAAAACAAAATTACGAGTTTGAAAGCGAGAGGAAAAAAGTTCCTGGTATAATCTACTCGTCAAAGATCGTTTGTTTCCGCCATCTATCGGATATTCCCCTGTGTTACAAACACACGCATATGATACAATGGAAATTAACTGAAGTCGGGTCGATTTATCAATTAACGGCTAATATTCAATACGAATGATTCCCACTGCCGACTTTTCTGTGAATTTAACTGAAGCACGAAGGACATCCGTGCAATTTAAATGACGTCAGAAGTATTGCGACATAAGAATATTACGTAGTATGTTTTTTGTCAATCAACGGTAAATATTGGTCTTTTTTACGGAATGTATCGCTTTAAGGAAACGGATGTTTTGTATAGAAATTGTATATTTGTAATACATTACAAGCGATATCAGTTTGAAACTTACGTGCATCTCTATGAATATATGTTCCTGAAGTTTTATTATATTCAAGACGCGAGGTGAAATGTCGTTAATTTTCCTATCTTTTTTCATAAGTGTATTTACACACGAACCCTACCGCTACTTACAAAGAAATGTGCCAAAACCTGGCTACAGGCGGGGTTAAAGGTCAGGAAATACATTTCTACGTGAAATCAATTACAGATAAAGGGACATATCCTATAGAAATGTGTGTCCCGGGGCAACACCTTGATTCATGAATATTCATTAGCTGCAAGTTTACCTCCATTACAATCGGTAGCTAGGTCCTGACCGAATTACAAGAAAAGACAAAATAATTTTTTGAATAACTCCATTGAAATTTAGGTATTCTTTTCGAAAAATAATGTTTTTGTTTTCACATTTTCGGGCGTCATTTTAAATAAATATTTCTATGAATATTCAAAAGCTGTTGTTTAAATACAAATGATCAGCCTTGGTTTGAAATCTCAAGATGTATATTTAAATTGTCAAAAACTTTCAAGAAATAATCAGAAAATTTCAACAAAAGAAAACTATCAACGGGTAGAAAAGTGTATCTTTATATCTAGAATTCCTTCTAATAAATGGCAGAAAATCGAAAGTCATACTGTTAAAACATCACTCGTAATTTCTTTTTGTTTTCTTTCCGATGAACACACAAGGATACCGACAAACAATGCGGTTTGAAATAATATGTGTTATCTTAAAACTATGAAAACCAGTTATTATTGTTTCATTTTAAACTTGATAAAATATACCATTTGTATGCCAAGTGGAGTGGTTAAACAAAAGTTATTAGATATACATGAAACTACACTGGTTAAGAAAATTCTTTGAACAGTGAAAAAGGTATGAAATTTATTTAATAATATACAAAAAATCCCGAGAATAAATCTTCATTTTTACATATTTTTTTTTTAATTTCAATTTTGACCGGATATATATATGTTTATCTTTGTTTATCTTTCTGATTTCGACGAGAGAAAATAAATCATTATCATCATAGGAAGTTTAGAACTGGTAGAGATGTCAACACTATACTTGTGACGTTTTATATGTAGAATTAGATATGGGACTGTCTGTTTATCTCGTATCATACAACCATTTGTTTGTCTGGACTCGACAAGGCACAGGAGACATGGAAATCCTCAATTCTCGCTCATTACCTGTTAAATGCATTCCCTTAAGAGATATTTGGATTTCACAGGCATTAATTTAACAAGTTAAGTCCAAGATATACCACAAAAGTTCACGCCTAACCTCAAAGTCAGGTCGCCATATTCGGCTGCTCTCATAATCGAATTGGGATAAGATTAATCCGAAAAGTATACATTATACATAATGTCTCTGAAATGTACATTTCATATTGAAATCTACACGCTTGCCCGACACACACGCTAACAGTGTCAATTTCACATACCCGGGTGTATCTCACAGCCGATAATTCAACTGAGATAATTTCATTATTTAAATCCTTGTAGACATTAACCTATTTATAGATAACTTTCTAGTTTAGGTCCTTCAACATTTAAACATTTATTAATTCTTTTAAATTTTAAAGTGTTTGTCTTTGTTCCATTTTTGCTTCGACACTAAAATATTCACATTATTTATATATATACTGAACCTATCTGCTCACATACCCGCCGAACTACTCTTTAACATAACAAACACAGGTAAAAATTCTTTAACAAATCATATTAACACCTTTTTGATATCGACGAAAACCTCAGACGGGTAAATTGCACTGAGTTCGTCTGTCTGTGCTTTCTGCACCCCGCGTGTATTTTTCACGACTTTTGCGACAAAGCAAATCCCAATATATTAGCCGCTTTGATTGAATGGATATCTCCACCGGTTTTGGTTTCCCAATGAAGTTGTCCAATTCATTTATCCCACGGCTTAGAACGACCCAATGGTACCTCGCTGATTATCCACTAGTCTTACCGCTAGGGGAAGGGTCAAGTCTAGCTACCATACCACAGGACTTATTCAGCGTTAATTGAAATAAATCCATTTAGCCCTAAGTTTTTGTCCGTCTTTGCAAAATTTCAACTATCTCAATCTTCGAGCGAGCAGGAAGCTGAGACCTGGCTTAAGTCTCGTCGCCATTTTGAATCCCCCTGTTCTTCTTTGTAACGACTAGGACGATTTCCTGGCCAGTTTTGGCTCATCGCTGGTCAAACCCGTTTCAGGACCAAGTTGTAATGGACGTATTTACGTTTCAACGTTAATATTTGGGACATTCTCCAGAATTTTTTAGACATTTAAGTTGTGTATTGGTGATATCAAGCTATAGATGACTTTGTTTACTAAACTTGAACAATAAACAAGCTACACGGTGTCGCATATATAAGGTGAGTCTGTATTCTATATATATGTTTATATGTAAAATTATCATATTTTTTATTTTAATTTGTTTACATAAATAAATAAATAGTCTTCACTATTAAATTCAGTTTAGTTATCTTACGTTTTTTTCTGTCTGATATTTATAATTCTGTGTATTGAAATGAATAAGGAGGAACGCCGGGTTTTCGCGGTATCCGTTTTAACAAAATCACCGATTTTTCAGTTGAAAAACTTTCAAAATCATTCCGGCGTTCAGCTGGGAAAAAATTGCAATCAAATTGTTTAGAGAGTAATGAAAATAACGTGGATTTATTGGAAATTCGACAAACTGGAGCAAAAAGTATGTGTCATCTCATTACACCCTCTATTGATTTTTTCTAACAGAAATAAATTCATTCGTTGAATATTCATGTTTGTTTATTAAATTGATAACCGTGGGTATCGCCAAATAATTTAATTGAAAATTTTATGTGCAAGAAATAAATCGCAATAATCTTCACCTACCTTTTGCCTGGATTTTCTTTCCCTTCTCCTTCAGCGAAAATCCCTTTTGAACCCCTTGTCGCCATCTTGCATTCAACGGCCATCCACACATATCGCTCACACAAACAGGTGTACGGTTTCAAAACGAACGAAATTCCAGGCGCTGCAGAAATTAATTAATGTTTTATCACTTAAATTTATCAAATAGCATTAGTACAATCAACACATCTTCTTAGAATTTGCAGCTATTGTTTATTTTTCGCGATATTTGCTCCAGAATTCATAAGCGGTCCTCCCAAAATTGAACATTAAGTAGCGGCGCCATCTTGGATCGATGTAGATGTGGTGGAATCTACTACCGTCCTTGTTTTTTTCTGGTTTTATGAGAAAAACTCACTTTTTCGGGAGCTCAGCATAATTCTTTTAAGGTAACTTAAAAAGCTTCAAATTAAGTCGTTAAGAAATTATACATCTAAAATGAGCTACAGTAAATATTGATTTTCGTTGTTAAATTTTTTTTGGCTTTTAATATAAAAAATCGTTATTACTAAAGATTAGCATGTAGAAATATAATTTTACATATGTCTACAATATAGGTATGTATACCTACTCTAGACACGTGTTAAAATCGCCCCAAGGTTGACCTAACTCGGGTCTCAGACAGCGAAAACAACACCCGGTATATCATTCGCGGGTCATCTCGATTGCAATTAGGGCGGCGGGCCAGGTGAATTACTCTGACCCTAGAATGTTTTCGTGTAGGTATCTTGACCTCGTGCTCAATAATTTCCAAAATATTAAGTCTCAAGGAGCAGAGTATTAAGCAATATGTTTTGTTATTAGACGTGCGTCAAGATTAAAATCGACAGTTGTGATTAATACTTGGAACTCCCGGACCATAGGGAATTACTATTCACCTGTATTGCCTAGTTTATCAAGGTATTCCCGAATTTCGTTTCAAAAAGGTATTTATTTTTCATTTTTTTGCTGTTAATTTTCTATGTTACCTGTGTGATAAATTATGTCTCGTTTTGTCTATTTATGCACATTTCTAAGTTATTTACACCTATGTTTACAGTAAAAAGATAAATATCAGATAAATTATAATATATCTATTTAAATTCGTTTTATAATATGGCGTTATTTTGATATGTTTTCTTTATTTAAAATTAAATTGTATTATATATTTCGCATGCTGTTTATGAATATCTACAATATGATACATACGTATCAATTTAATATAG
Source organism: Pecten maximus (assembly GCF_902652985.1). NCBI lineage: Eukaryota > Metazoa > Mollusca > Bivalvia > Pectinida > Pectinidae > Pecten > Pecten maximus. The sequence goes on along the minus strand of NC_047015.1, from coordinate 56,574,135 downwards.
CATCATCTTGTTTTTTTATACAAATCATATATTTTCACTTAAGGCCAGAATCGTTATAATTTTAATGTTTATTGTTAATGATATATTTATACTTGCGTAAATTAAATATAAGAATCTTCATGTTTATGTATAGATTGATCACCTTTAATAATGAACTGGAATTTAGAAGAAACTTACTTCATAAATCTATATATGATTATTTATAGTGTATGACCTATATTTTTTAAAGCAAACTATTAAACGTGTGCGTAAAACATTAACATAAAATATGAAAATGGTTTTGTTTTGCAAAATATCATCTTTATTTATAGAATTTATGGAGCAAATAGATGTTAACTACCTTTAAAAGTTTTAGTAGAGATGAACATCAAACGGGCGTAAAACCGTACTGAAAATCCAAATTAATTCATCCAGTAATTATACATTCTCTCGGCCAATATCAACACTAATTAGCCTGAAATGACCACACGAAAAATCGATAATGCTTCCTTTATTTATAGACAGTAAAAACATATTTTTCTGGCACGGGGCGAAGATTTAGATTATTTTCTCCGTAAACTAAATCGGTATTTTTCAGATTTTCGCACCGATTGAAACCGTGCACTTATAAAATAACCAATATTTTTAATTGAATTTGCTAAGGCTTGAATTTGAAATACAATTTAATTGTTTCAGAAGTTTGTTTGTGATGTTCATGATATTTATGTGGGCGTTAATACTTTCTAAGAATACAAGTTAATATTTATAAGAGTAAAATAAATTTTGTATTATCTGAAAGAACACAAACAAGTCAGAATAAACAGTAAGGAACAGTTTTAAAATGAATATTAAGATGATGATTCTATTTTCTATTGCGCAAAATTATGTTATGTTTGGAATTAAGGGCTTAAACGGTATAATACTAAATCGATACCTTCTATTTATGGACGGAGGAAAAATCGATTTCCGTATAATAGCATATTTAGGACAATAACTAACACGAATTCACATTTTAATCACGATTCCTGTCAAGAGGAAAAATAGCCAAATTTCACAAATTGAAAAATGAAACATAGCAGAATAATTGACCTATTAAGAGGTCTCACTTGATGAGGTTTGGGGGAGGGCGAGAGGGGTAGCGTTAAAGTACAAGTACATTTTCTATTCTGTTCAAGATTTTCTCAAACATATGTAGTACATGTACATTCCTATGAAAGTATTACTTAAGATACGCACGTCATTATTAGCAGAACTGTTTAATAAAAACTCTTTATCCTGAAATAAATTAACAATATTCATGATATTTACATAAAGATTGATTTTTGAAATATTTATTCTATGTTAATATATCATAATTTATTTTGAAAATATTACGCTTTTATACGATAGCATATTTACTTCAACTAATAACTGTTTTAACAATTAAACCGTAAAAACTACCTTTTGATATATTTCACTATTGATTATAAGCAAAAAGAAAATTATAAATTGTATAAATTACCAATTTAGACTCTTTGCTTCAATTGATTATTTTTCTTTTAAAAGAAAAATAATCTATTGCTACACGGAGTCTAAATTGGTAAACAAACCGCCGGTTATTCGTCCGGCAAATAGCATGCTTATTTATTCTTTACCAAGAAATACTATTATAATTATTTATATGATCATTAATGAATTATCTTAACTTTAACATTGATGGTTGATGCGGCATATTATGATTCATTATTGAATTACACTTCAAAAAATGGAAAACGTAATACTAAGCAAACACGGAGAAATTGTTGACAAACAAGCTGCCCTTTTAAGTCACAAATTATTTTGTGTGAAACATATATATAAAACATAATTGCAGATTAGTTTTGAAACTATGATAACCCAACTGCCTTAAAAAAACTAGAAACAAAAACAAAAAAATTGAAATAACTATTTACTATCAATACAGTTTTCAATATATTCACTAAATTATTTACGTTAGAATATTGCTAAACTTCAATAGATATTTATATATTTATATATAGGTGTCAGATTTATATAGGTATTTTGACGCTTGTTTCTAATCCCTTTTGGTATAATTTTTAAATTGTATATATATCGTTAAATGGAAATTGACAAATAAAATACAGTTTAAACTAAACTTTAAAATATCAATAGATTTTTAATCTCTTAGGAATTTTTCTTTTCAATCTTTTGACCAGGAATAAACTACACGCCGACAAAATCTGTTTTATGCACCCTCATGAATTATTTATATACCTTAGCGAATGATACTTCGGTTAAAAGTGGTATAGGATTAAAAGGATATAATAAAAACAAATTATATTGTTTTCGGATCAATTTTCTTATTTACATGTATGTGGTTTTACAATTAAACTACAATTTTCTTATTTTGCTTATCTCTGCGTTTAAGCTATTTAAACAAACAAAAACAACAGAAAAAAAGACAGAAAAATTGAGAAAGAAATTTATTTTTTAGAAGATAACTTCACTTTTATAGATATATGATTAATTTTAGATATTTTCTTTATTTATTGTGTCACAGATATATATATACTATTTTTCAATTAAAGCAATTTGATTCTGGTTTTATTTCTTTCTAATATCTTATCCCCGCTATCGATTCAATATAAATCTTGCATTTCGTTTTTATTTTAGAGTTTTTTATCACCTTTTAATACTTTTATTGCTATCATGTTACAACATGTTAAAAAGTGTGATTGCATGTGTTATAAATCCTACTTACAGGCCAAATCACGCGGGACTGTTGTCGCGGCATATTTACAACCTTAACGGTAAATTTTATATTTCGCCAAAAGCATAATGCATTGAATTACTCAATCACCTGCACATTTCATCTACACGATAAACAACACCCTGTAAATCCCAATTTTATTGACTGTCAATACTTCATTTTTAGACGGCAGGAAGAAGTTAATATTTAATTATTTTACACTTAAATTGATTTATTGAATTCGCATAACTATGATAATATCCAATGGTAGGATCCAGAGGGCTTCCGAAAGGCTTATCGGTTTCAGCTGCCGAAGGTGTCTCTCGAGACATATCGTCCCATTTTTCAACATCCCTCTCATCTGATCCCAAAGTATTACAAGTTAAGCCAAACATCAGGTTTGCTTGTTTGTTTTCTTTATGTTGTTAACTAGACACACATCATGCTATGAAGTATGTTAATTAATTCTAATCAACAATAGCATGGCAATTATAAAACAACGGAATAAAGTAATTAAACATTTGTAAATAAAAAATGAATATTCATGTATTATATGAATAATTCATTATACGAGTCAAAATAAAATTAATACAGTTATATATCAACTAAATTAAATGTATATGAAGCATATTTTAGAGCCGTGTGCATTATGTTATACATTATATATTAGATATGAAATATAAATATCAAAACAGTATAAAAACTAAATTTTCACATTAATGAAATATTCGTTAACATGAACTTACCTTTATGTAAATGTCAGTATTGATTGCGACCGAATTCTCCTCTATGTTAACATACTGTGTTTCGCTTTCTGCAATGGCTCAGAATATGACAGAAGCTTCTGTGGTTGTATCTCGATTCACTGAACATACATACTTAAAATATCCAGATCGCCGTGTCATCTTTCTGAGGCATTTCCTTCAGGGAATGGTCAGCCGAATTTAAGACCACACAAACTAAATGTATACATTTCTATAAATAAACATAATGAAAAAAAAATATATTCACGAATATATTAGATTTTAGATAATACATTACCATCCAAGTAGTTTTTTCCTTTAGGTATTTGTTTTTAAACAGCAGTGAACAAATGTATATAAACAGCACACACATGACAAAATTATGTTGCTTCTAGGAGAGAAAAATCTAGGATCTAACACAACTTGGATATCTGAATATGTAGAAAGCATTTCCTGAATGAGTTGTAAATATATTTTTTATTCAATTTTATCTATTCTTAAAATCTGTTTCCAGCGACCTCTCGATTGTGCTTTCAAGTTGTTTTTATCTATTTAGTACTTATTCATGAATATCATATTTCGTGTACGGTACTTGACATTCAATACGAATAGGTTTAAATGGTGATACGTTTGGTTTTTCAATAAAAGAAATCAGATTTCTTAAACTATGTATGACCTATTCCTGGTAAGTGTTAAATTTTCCTTTTTACTTTCTTTGAGAAAACGTCACTCTTGTGAAATCACGCATATTCCTATGTTTTTTATTTAAACTCAGAAAGGATGATCTATCAATATTATAATTTGATATTCAAATATATCCATTCAAAGTGTAAAATGGATCGATTCATACGATTTATAAAAGTTGAATTGCTCGATTTCACTTGATTTATTCGTCTTCTATCTGCGTTGGAAACCTTTCGGAACTTCATATATCGAAAATTCATCCTTTGTATCAAAATACTTTCATTAAATTTTGATTTTATTAAAACAGAATATCAGACAGGTGTGAGCTTGTTTGTATCATGTGACTATATGACAAAATATCAAACATTTTCATAACATATCCTACTTTTAAACACTACTTATCCTGAATATTTGTATTGGCTTCACAATCTTGTTCTAACGTTGTGGAAACAAAAACAAAAAAATCCAATCTAAATTCTGACTCTTCTTAGAATCAATCTAGAATAAATATAACAAACTTGTTATGTGATTGTCAAAATGTATAATTCAATTTAAGGATTTAGCAATTTTACAAAGACGGCTTATAAAACCATAAATTGGATTAGCAGGGAAGTAAACAGGATCAAAAACAAATCTGATAAAATTTATTTACATAAAAGTTTGGAATTCGCTGTTCTAATAAAACATTAATAAATATTTTACAATGGAATTAATCCAATGACGAATCTCCATGATGTTTTGGTTTTAGTTTCGACCCCTTAAGTCTTTTTTCCAGTTCTTGACGTGTGGGTCATTACATATATCTTGACACCAAATAAATGGGTACGTACTTGCCAAATGGGATATTTTTATCCAATCAGCGCTCGCTATTCTAAGCTTGTTATGTAAATAATTGTAATAGGGATTTGCGAGTCAATGCAAAATGGCTGGAACATTTTTCTTCTCATTTGATGGTTTAATCCCTGTATATGTGAGTTTCTTTGACACAAATTCAGGAAAAGAGCCCCTGGCTAATACTATTCTGCTATCTAAGGATTTCATCAGAAGTCCTTCGGGGTTAAGGCTTTTAGAATATTTAGTTATTTTCAGAATATGATGTTTGATTTAATGTTGTCTTAGAAAATGTTTTGCTTATGTCAAGTGAATTGAAACAAGCCCAGAAATATTTGATGGTGTAAGATTTCTTACCTCGTACTTGATTAAGTTCAGAAATTTAATCCTTTAACAGGATTTTCTTTACCCCAGTAAGTAACATTTTAAAATGAAATTGGATATCTTTGAACTTTGATAATTTTATACTAACACTTTTATATATGTTTTGCAAATTTTTATGTTTATTTTTCATTCGTGATAAAATGTTAAAGAGAATGAAATTGAGTAAAAATTATTGAAAAGATTGATGAAATTATGATAAATCTTATGCTTCTACCGCTGATGGAAAGATGTATTTAAATTTTACGTGCCAAAGAAATGATCAATCATAACTCGAAGAAGTGTTGATATATAATTTGTGGCGGAGAGGTGAATAAATATTTCCTGTCACTGATGCGGAACCAATGGGACATCATTGTGTCTAAAACCCAGTAGAAACCTTGACACACATAAAATATCACGTTTCGTTCCTTGCAGAATTCGCAAAATGTGGTAACTTGGGACCCCACAGAATGTAACTACTCTGTCACGTGGTCACAATACATTCATTATAGGTCGGTACATATATCGGATTTCACTTTACAAGATACTTGTGAAACGATCATGCGATCTCTTCCTTTTTTTCTTTACTCGGGGCTTCTCTAAGAGCCCGGAGTAGTTACGGCTGGCCTTGCGATCGAGAAGTAAGCGAACCGTGATGGGAACGAAGCGGATTTGTTCTTATTCTTCACACAATAAAAATGGGGAATTGAATGTGTGTAGATTCTTAAAACACCATTATTGCGCTACATCTCGACAACAATAAAACTACAAGAACGCTGTATAGGCAGACTTCAACATAACAATAGATGCTCGCCTGACATAAAGTATTTGTAGGAAGGAGTGCAAGTGTTCTTGACCTTTTCCTACAAAAGCATGTATATATTTGTAAATGATGCTTTTTGTTGAAGTATATTTAGCCAGAATGTTCAACGATTTGATGTCAGATGACATATATATCTATGTGGGGTTATTTGTTGACATAAATTCAGAAACAATCCAAAATAAGTAAATGGTATTAATAAACAAAAATAGATCATAGAAATAAAGAATTAAAAAACAAAAAACATCCATAATTGCTGCCACCCCAGCTACTATCCCTTCATAACAAACAACCTAAAAATGGAAATTGATGAACATTCACATATAGTTCTATGCATTTTTTTCTTGACATCGAAGATTAAATTTAGTGTCCTTTTGAAATAGGTTTGTTAACATTGTGATCAAATAACTTCAGTAGATTTCACACTGTTAAGTATTACGTATATGTATTAATCTTATGCTTTAATTGTGTCTTTTCAGGGTCAATTATACTTACAGAAGATATATTTACATCTAATTCTGAGCGTGCACATGCGCAAAGAAAATACAGCTGGAGAAAAGGTATAAAGATTTATTTTCAATTTTGCTTTTTCTTTATTATACAAAAAAACCAAATAAATATCAAGTAAAGTGCTTTTATATTCGTATGTTTTAATTGAGATATCCTTGATCTTTATTAGAATGCTTAATTGATGCATTGACGACATACCATTTATGACGTCTAATCATGTGACAGGCAACTGCCAATCGATTTAGTATTTCTAAATATAGCAACGTATAGAGAGCGGGAATCAACAATGGGGGAAGCCCTAGAAATTGTTAGCAAATATTATACTTTGTTAAACAAACTGTAGCTTAACCTATTCACTAAAACATGCCCATTTATATTTATTATGTTAGGGAGACTATTTCTAAAAAACAAAAAAATATTTTATATGACATATACGCAGTCAATGAAGCGAGACAATTTTTACAAATTTGCACACAGATCGCAAGCCTAAATATGGCATAAATATACAGTACAAAGCAACAGTAGGAAGCACACAAACAAATATGCTATATATGATTTGCTTAAAAAGATATGAATACCTTATAATGAATTATTTTCCTTCTCATTATTATGTAGGCTATTTACACATATTCGATGTTGTAATTAATTCATATTCATGATTAATTGTCAAATAAACATACATCTAGAGCTTGATAAACAAATATATTCCAAATGAAAACAAATGCTGAAAAATGAATCCTGTTCCACGTATTAGATGTAAATACTGTTTGTTCAGATAAAAATCCAACTTAATTTTTCGAAATCATATTAATTAATCAACGTATGTCAATTTATTTCAATTAAAACAACAATCGTCAAACCAATTTCCTTTCTAAAGTATCCGTCAGCTTTCAAAACTATTTTTACATCTTTTTGAACTGACTTTTATTGATGGATAAATTTCTTTGTATACCATTGTTCAAGTAAACTTTCTGGCTGTACCTTTATCTTTCCATTACAAGCCACGCGAGCATACAATTTATTATGGTATAATGAAATAAGATGTTTTCATCTCTAAGATAGTCCGCAAGCTTCATTTGTCGGGTTTTGTTTTCATTAAACTGCTTTGAAGGCAGTCACAAAAAACTACAACTATCAATTATCATTTCGCTAACACCTGCAAATAGAAATAACAAGCGTTTGACTCTTTGTATTAGCATTATTTAGAAGTCAAGTTTACCGACACTGAAAAATTATCCTTTCAAACATATCATGCAATGAGTCGCCACAACACCCAGGGGCAAGGTTCAAATGGATGACTTGTTGGTATCCTGCAAGACTTTTGAAGTTGTTTGTATTATAGTGTGTATTCCTACCCGAGACATCTGTTTCGGGGGTAACAGACATCGAGTACAGTCACGTGCTAGGGTGGGTGTCATGGCCGGTCGGTTATATCAACCTGTTTGTCCCACACGTATCAGAAATATCAACACACGTTACATGAAGACTGCTATACCAGTTTGTATATCATCGCAAATATTAAATAAAAATACATAAAATTGACAACAAATAAAAGCAACATTTTGTATACAACCTGTGGATTTGTATGAATACAGCTTTTGAAACATCCAGCTTTTATTACATTAATATGCAAATACAATAAATAATCTCTAGTTTCTGCGTTTCATTACCGAAATAAAAGCAATGTTAAAATGATTCACTGACTTCATTCAGAACGAAAGAACACGCGTTGTTATAAGGCCATGTGTTTTCTGCTGTCGTGTTATTATGGTTGAATGTAATAAAATATATAAAAAGATGTTTATTTCATTACTCAGATTATTTGTGATAATGTATTATAAGCAGGGTATACCGACATGAAAAGAGAATTGTGATGTAAAATGCACATTCGATTCTCATGTCTCAAAAATGTCATGTCAGAATTTTTTTCAGTTTGCAAAATGTTTAAAACAACTATACAGCTGGATTAGATTTCAGATTGTATTTCAAAAAATAATTTACTCTAGCTCGGTCTGAAGAACATTTTGATATTTCCCCCTACTTTATAAATTACTGTCAAAATCTATTTTCGCTGCAAATCAAATATACTGACACATTTTTATAATTCATAAATCAACTAAGCAATAAAATAGTCATTTTAAAATGGTATGAAAACAACATTCACTTTCCCTCAATAAACATGATATCTTACCAAATTTATGTCACTCTAAACTTCGGTTTGCGTTTGTATCATGGAAAACTATCCAGTCTTCTGGAACACCGTCACTCCCCGGCGATATAAACTTGGTACTAGACCTGTCCTGCTGTTGTCACAATATAACATACCTTGCAATACATTTTGACATATACACATTTAACTTCAAAGCATAAAATGATAATAGCAGCTATGAAAATATTTTATGATTCGTTTTAAAATTCCTATATTTATTTTTTCAAGGTTATGTATTTTTATTAATCTTAAATTTCGCATTATTCTTTTCAAATATGCTTTATATTTTGTTAGAAACGAAACATAAAATTCTCAAAACTGAATAAACAAATTATCCGGGGTATGCATCCAAAGTGGAACTCTCTCTGTTGGAATTCAGTTTAGTCACTTGATACGTTACGGTTCAAAGGACGAGCTTCAATGGCGGACATTGAATATTCACACTGTGACTTAAATTGCCTCCTCCATTTTCAAGGTTTGACTTTGACTTTTGTACTTCTTTTCATAAGATGAATAAATTATTCAAATGGGAAATACATTAAAATAATGTGTTTTTGGTGTGAAAAATGTACTGGTGAAAGGATGATGAAAGCTATCTATAGAGATATGGAAATTATGTGAAAACGATTATTACCAGGGTATACATCAGATATATCTGCCATGAATATGTCTAGCAAACCATTCTTAAACATTATACATAATGAATAAATGCATAAATTAGCCTTCTCTACTTCTACGAAAGTATCAAACTTCCTATCGTAAATCAAACAACCACGACAACATGGAACAATATATGTTTACATGTATCTGATAATTTTCAAAATAAAAAAAATTAAATTAGGAAATAAAATATGCCACATCTTCTGAATACCAATGGCTTGCAGCAACTTGTGATATGTTCATACAAACCTGTTTAATCTGACAATCTGTGTAGAACGGATTACACAACCTTTGGTGTTGCACATTAAGCCAAGTATATATTGAAAATGTATTTCATTAGAAATAGAATGTTTTCTGTGTTATTTTCTTTTAATCAATAACCATTGTATTCTCTTTAGGAGTCAATGCACTGTTTAACATGACTCATCATTTTTGTGCTCTACGAACATCCGCAATGTGATACATTCCGTTGTGAGGCCCTTTCTTATATCGTCCCCGGTTAACTCAAGAAAGAACGACAACTCTGTCCTAATTAGATTTTCTTCCTTATCGCCCTTTGACAGTTTGTCGACACATAGATTAGCACCAATGAACAGTCCGGGCAACCTGCTCAAGTTCGCTACTAAACTGTTTCACAAATCTTGCTTTCAATTACTCTATTGTGACAAGCGAACTTTATTGTATACATGACTTTTATCAAAAAGAAATTAATCTCTCGATTGCCAGATCAATTCCTTCATTATTTTCCATTTATGGACAAAGGCCGCCACATAAGGTTGCTATCCAGCGAACCAGTTTGTTATTTTACGCGGCGCAAGACATGTTGTATTTAACTTATAAAATATGACTCTTTTGTTATCACATATTTTACGTATTATATCACATTTGAGACCATGGCGAGAACGCTACAACCAATTTTACCCCGAACAAAATCTAAATGTACACAAATACGAGAATGATATATCTGACATAGTGAGTTCTAATGCCACAGTAAAGATAATGGTTTAGAATTTCTTAACAACGTTATATAAATGAGCAGGCTTACTCACTCCTATGGCTGGCAACGTGCTGAAAACATGGCTATTAGTCACACCACACATACCATAGTGAGATGTTGAGTGAATTAAATACCCCTGTCATCCGTCACAGGTTAATAAGGACGGTATAAGCCATGGCATATCAGGATTAAACTACTAGAAGAAACTGTGGCAATGATCAGCATACATGTACTTAAAATATAGTTTGAGCAAATGTACTTATAATGTATTTATTAGCCTAATCAGTATAAGGTTTTCATTTGTTCTTACTGCCTGATTTTTTCTTTAAGACAGGTGAAAAAATAAAACACAGCTTTGGAATATGTTAATGAAGATATGAAGAATTTGATTCCATATAAATACCATTAACGTCTTAACGAAACTTTGGTCTTTGATCAAGGAACAAATCTCAATTATTTCTAATTTTGCGTTTTGAGTTTTCAAAAATGTAAACACGGAGGAAGGCAGTCATATGATTCCTATTCAACCCTATCAATCTGGTACTGAATAAAGACACTCATCAACTAGACATTAACGCGAAATACTTATATTGACATGCATTTGTTATGTTACATTTCACGAAAAAAGTATTATTGAAATTCTGCTAGAGTCACACACAAACGTTTACATCGTAATTAATTTTGCTACATAGCAATACATAGCAATCACTGATGTTTGCTATTTGATTTATGTTTTTTAAAGTTTTCAGTATCCCGGTAAAATTGATTGATTTTACCTACGCCAACAGCAAAAGTTAAAGACAATATGAAAACAGTTTTCACTCATAAGAAGGTTACATATTTTAATATCTTCTTTTGATATCATATTTGTAAAAATATTAATTGATCAAAAATATCATTCAAAACCATTAAATTAAATATTAATGTTTTGAGTAATGAAGGTTAAATGTTGTCGTTTAAATCAAAATGTGCTCCTTTTTATTTCAGTCAATTGATTAAATACATTATTGATAAAAGAACTTTACAAAACTTCTTAGGTGTTGATAGCTGTTTATAGTTATAAAACTCAATATCTGGTCTCACAATGAAAAACAATACCCATGTAATGTATCGGTAGAAATTAAACAAATCAATAAGTCTGCCACGTGGTATCATAAAACGAAATCAACATGCAATAGACATCTGGAACACATTTCTTCTAACGAAAACAAACAAATAAATGTCTAACATCTCATGGGACAAAAACATGGGATTCCTAGCCCTGTTAAAACTTAATTCCTATGCAGTCGGCAACTCAAGCAGATAAATACTTACATTTCAAGCACAGGACACACAGCATGCAGCCCAGTATACAAATCTTTGTGTGACTGTTGTGCAGTACGTACTCAATTAGGACGAGATCTTACCATCTGTCAATTACCTTTACTACACTTAAAGCGATGCATTTAAGGAATTAGGTAAAAAGGTCCTTTGCCTACGAGAAACCTCTAACTTGTGAGGGTGTAATTTAACAACACTTATACGATACAAATTGCACATTGACAATAGACACCATTGCATCTTTTGACGATAGCTATCCATTTAAATGTATCATTTTCTTTTAACAAATATGATATCACCTTACACCGTGGTAGGTAATTGAAAAATATTGTTTATTTTTAACTTATCGTTAACTATTCTGCAAAGGAATATTAACTTTGAATTTAGAAAAGTATTGCTCAAGTGCGTATACAAAAAGATTGGTTAGCTTGACCTAACAGGGATAACTTCATTGGCAAATATAAAGCATGCACTTTCAGATCAAACTTATATTTCATCATGATATTTGCCTTCAATTATAATTTTAAATACTAGAAACGGCAAAGACAACTACTTGCACATGTAATTCTTAAATTATGAACACAAATATATAAAACCACTGTGAAATATCATATTTTAATAATATCTATTTCAAGAATATGATTTTATATTTGCTCATCGTAAATCAAACTATGTGAAACACACGTCTTAAGAAAAACCTATATTTATATGAAGAGCAATAATCAAATATGATAGTGATTTTATTACGTTTTTTCTTTCAAATAAAGTTTTCAGTATCCCAGCTACACTAATTTTACGTACAACAAAAGTTTAAAACAATGTGAAATAGTTTTCACTCATAAGAAGGTTACAAAGTTTAGCTTTTTTTCATAATGTGAAACAAACTTCAGATATATTTGGAAATTGCGATTGTCTTCTTAATTGCATCTATTACATATTCATAATTGCAATATCAAAAGCCAGTATGGATATTACAAATCTCATTTGCATACCAATAATACATACAAATGTACATTATTGATAAAACCAAAACCCATTTCGGCTGCTATTCCAGTTAATTACATTTAAAAAGCCCTTTTTGATGAAGTGACTAATCTAACAACATAATAATAAATAAAACTATATACAATTATATATCTATCTATCATTCTATAACTAAAATACTTGCAATTGTGTGGATTTTGTTTGTCTGTATTTTACTGTATTTTAGATAGTTTAGCTTAATAGCTTTTGTTTAACGTTTGAAAAAAACGGACGTGACGTCTGATTTCTTTGAAAAAGGTAGATGACACCTGTTCGACTAAAAAAAGTATTCAACACCTGCAATGAAGTCATCACTTAACCTATACGTTAAATCTAGACATAAAGGATGTATACTTTACCTCTCAAGACCCAGCCGCAAATGGGTTAAAGGGAAAATCTCTTTATGGTTCATACTGAATCATGGCGACGGTTGTTGTAGACTAAACCGGGAACAATGTTTTAGCTTTGTGTCGCATCCATTGGGGGCTATAACAGGAACAACTGATTGCTTTTTACCCTGGACCCTACCGCTACCTTAACAGCAACTGGCCCCTTAATTGTTATTATTTCCTAATATAGGAATGGCAAAGAAATCAGATCAAACGATTGGAGGAAGTGACAGACATTGAAGATGGAATTTCTTTAGTAAATGCCCCATATTTTCTGTTCTTTGTCATATTTACATACTTCATTATGCATCCATGTGAAATTTGATATGTCCCAGCTATGGTTTTAAAAGGACGTTTAAGTACTGGCCGCTGATGCTGTTAAGTCCCTTGTTGATAAGTAATGGTATGTTATGTGCACAGAGAGTAATGTGAATCCTATAGAATACATCACGTGACACAAAGATAATGATTGACATCTATTAAGGGACAAGCACATCGGTCGTTCCGCTTCGATATATCTGTCGTACATTTCGTTGTGTTCCAATCGAACATTCGAAAGAGATCCCACGTGCTAATTCAGCAAGTGCAAAAAGCAAAACAATATAAATCATTAAGCACACGACTGGAAAATTGGTAAATTAACGAATTACAAAGTCATTATTTGCTTTGCAACATAATGCGTCTACAAATTTATGTTTAATCAAAATGTCCTGCAGGATGAAAGCTTTATCAACCCAATTTTTCATTTAGGAAACAAATGCGTTTTTTAATATCAAAGCTTCCATATCAGATTATTAACAAATGTTAAATAGAAATAAAAATATAAAACTGCTTCAAGACACGAGGACACATTATATCAACACACATGGAATGCATACAATACCTCAACATACATTGATGAAACTAAAAAAACATGACCTCACAAATATACAAAACCTTCAGGACACAAGGACACGGTATGCAATAACTTCAAGCCAGGATGGCACAATATACAACGGCATCAACCTAAATGGGCGGAATTTACCACAGTGTCAACACAGAAGGATACAATAGACAAGGGCGTCAACACACCAGGACACAATATATATTGGCGTCAATACACAAAGGCAAATACACAAGGGCGTCAACTCAAGGACACAATAGACAAGGACGTCAACACACAAGAGACACAATATGCAATAGCTTCATCATTCAATGACACAATATACAATGGCGTCAGCACACGTGGACACAATATGAAATGGCGTTAACACACATGGACACTATATACAATGTGTTCAAGACACAAGGACATACTATACAATGGCGTCAACACACAAGGACACAATATAAAAGGGCGTCAGCACAATGCCATATACAATGGCGTCAACACGAGGACACAATATAAAAGGACGTCCAAACATAGAAGGACACAATATACAATAATGTCAACACACAAAGGAACAATATTGGTAGTTCCAGTTTAAAAAAGATAACTGATACCACTGTCTTAATATAAAAAGACAAAACATGTCACTGCGTTAACACACAAGGGTGAAAGATGGAACGTTAGTAAACATTGTAAAATGGACAGGCTTAAAATTTTAACAACAGCATCAATCCACAAAAAAAGTACGAAATATAAAACGCCAATTTATGGAGAAAAATATCTCTACGTCTCATAATAACGGGGCAAAATACACAAAAGAGTAACCTACATCACATATTAAACACATTAAAATTTCATTTATCTTGCCGTAAACATACCAAATTAGGGACAAATGAACGTAATAGTCAATAAGACATCAACAGAAAGTACAAAAGATACTTTATAGAAGATATATCCATTAGCTAAGACCAACTAATTATGTACAATTAAGAAAGGGAATTGACAGAACCTTTATTTCATATTTTTCTAGATTTAAAACATGAGGATAATCCAATTCGTCTTTCCTAAATCGCTCACAATATGTTTTATACCGCTAAAATGACGCATTTAAGAAACAAAAGTAAAAAATAAAAGTTTTATATGAATACATGTTGTCCAGTTTTGATTAGTTACAATTTATAACGCCTTACCTTTCTCTTTATGCTACAACCAGTGTAAAATCCATGCTTTTTTCTGGAAATTTGCAGTAGTTTTAAGTTTTTGAATATTAAATTTGAAGGAATAAAGGAATAACATAGATTGAAAATTAACACCAGGACGGCATTTTTAACAAAAAAAATCACGAACACTTCATATTATATCCTTCGCTGTTGATTACATGCAGAAGGAGATTACAGATCATATGCAACGAAACCAAACACAAAATTACCAGATGTTTTGAAAGCATTTCAGATGTGCATCAACCCATTTCGTTAGATACAAATATCCCTATGAATAAAGTTGAATGTAAATGATATGACCACCAAGCAAGACTCATTATTTGTGTTCTAAGAGAGCGTTCAACGTACCATCAACCGAGAACACCTTTGAAAACAGTTCTAGAGATAACTTCTATGCTATTACCAGCAACAAAATACCTGCCTTGAGTTGCCTTACTAGCAATCAATCAATCCGACATCAGTAGTGACTATCCTTAGACGATCAGCTGTATCTTTTTCAGCCCAAGTCTTTTGAAGAGGTTTCCATATAATTAGAATTTCTACGCTAGAGTTGTTTAATAACTTCTATATCCGAGAAAGATTTTTATGGTTTGCTGTTAAATAGATGATTTATAAATATTTCTAATATGAACTCTACTGAAAGCAATTCGATGCCAAGTAAAAATGTTTGAATTTTAAAAACTTTTAGACAGAATGTTTTCAATCAAAACGGGACATTCAAATTCTATTAAAACTTCGTACTAGAAAAAAGTCATGAATTATTATATCGATTGGCAATTTAGTACGACTATCTCAATATATTCAAAACAAGCTGGATATATTTTTTCTGGGACATTCATCAATAATGTAGGGTACATTTCATATATTTCTTTAACGTCTTATACAAAAGTGACATATGACATTTGGCCAAGATTAATACTTTTTTTATAGTATTGTATTTAGAATGGTGATGTTGGTTTCATTAGTGATGTTGGTTTCATTAGTGATGTTAGTTTCATTAGTGATGTTAGTTTCATTAGTGATATTGGTTTCATTGCTGATGTTTGTTTCATTGCTGATGTTGGTTTCATTAGATTGCTAAATTTAGCGAATGTTGATTTCATTTTTGTCTGAAACTTATAAAAAAGATATATTTGAAAAAAATACAGAGTTTATAGCCTAAGTTGCAGAACAAATGTTTTTCTTTCTGAAAAAATAAATGAAATCTAGCTCTTTGTGTCCAATATAAGTTGATTAATCGACTTTTGAGATGAAATGGAATTTTATCCTTTGCATCTTCGTATTTCTTCCCACTTGGTAAATTGCTATATGTGTTCCATCAAATATGTTTTCTCGTTTGAAAAATGGGTTTCTGTTAACACACTCTTTCGATCTTAATGTTTTGGATGTTGTTGAATTAGTAACAAAAGCATAGTGAAATTGTGAACCCAGACCAAGGGGTTTTATTTATACAAATGCATTTCTTAGGAATTTTATAATATTTGATGATATCAATATCGAAAATATGTAGTATATCATTTCATTGAAGTTGCCTTTTTAAATAAAGTTTATAAGAAATCTTAGACATTTATCAAATACTAATGTTGTGACGTCACTGTTCATTGAAATCATATGCAAAATCCACATAAGATGTGTTTCATCTTCTGAACATGACATATCATAAAACATACTGTGTATATTCTGAGCAGGTGCTCTCTTGCTATGAAATTGGGCTTTTTCTTTTTCCATTCAATTTATTATATCGGTTTCATTATATTGATAAAGTTTGACTATTTTGTTAAATCTATAAGCTAAAATCAACATGTGAAGGGGGGATAACTCATATTGCAAGACATAATCGATTATAAAACAATGAAATAGATAAAAATAAATAGATAAATAAATAAAAGTAGTTTCATGCTTATGCTATCTTGGTGTTACCAAAGAAACATTATAAGCATTAAAACGAATGTTTATTTCTAATCAGACATCATTATTGATCTGGAAAAAAAAAATTAGTATATAAAGAACAATATAATGATATCAGTTTTGCCACGAAATCAACCCCAGATCGCACACACACATATATATATAATTATATAGATATAAACACCATATACTACACTTATTCGAGAAGCGCAATATTGATAGTGGTATATAGATATATAAGACAAAATATTATTAGACAGTTCAGAAATGATACGTTGCGCTCAAGTTTAAGTCTGCATAGACTTACCTGAAGATATTGAGGTCAAGTACTGACCTATCAGTGGCCAGCCGTAAGCACTGACCATCAGACGATCGTCGTCAGTAGGTCGACAAGTGTCCATCCCCTGACTGACCTTGGCCCACGGGTGTACTGTTCATACCGTAATTTGTCTTCCTTGGCAATGCACCAAATTAGTGTCTTCTTATATACAGGAGCAAGTCAGTTATGTTTTCACTTCAAACACCCTCTTGGCCAATTGTGCTGCACTTGTATATTATTAAACAGTTCTTTATGTTCGCAATGGGCTAGGCAATGCGGTCAGGCTAATATGATGTAGAATATGATGTGACCTGACAGATGCTATATGGCGAAATCATAGTTTCAGACAGTTACACTAACATTCTGATAGCTGCATCTTTTACGTCAACATCACAACAGGTGAAAATACCTATAACGAACTTTTTTGGTTTTCCGAAATAAAATTATAAAATGAGGTGCCCAGCAATAAGGATGACGTTTAAATACGTTGGAGGAAATTGTGAAAAAAAAATTATAAGAGAAATATACATGCATGAAGAAATATATTCTTACCCGTAAATTATTACCTAATTGAAGCATATAGATAGAGTGAAAAAAAATCTGCCACTTAGGGAAATGAGAAATGTGTTCTGTCAAAAGAAGACGGGCATTTTAAATGTGTTTAAAATTATCACGATTCATATGACAGAGAAAAAAATCCTGCTCATGAAATATCTAGACAAGTCTAAATGCCTGCATTGTATTTCCACATTTCAAGCGAAGGCTTTTCATTTTCAAGGTCGGTTATCGTGAAGCTAAATACCCTTTTTATGCTCTCGGCGCAATTGACATAATTACGAGATCAGTTTACATGCAAGAACCGAAATTGTATCAAAGAAAAACTGTCGAAATCATATCAATGTTATAAATATGCACGTTTAATATGGTAAAACTTAAAAAAAATTAATTCATAAGTTTCGTTGTAATGCCGCCTCAATTTCATTGTGTTGCTATCATTTTTTTGTATCAAGTTCTAGATGTTGTTTTCAATAGTGATGTTGGTTTCATAAGTGATGTTGGTGTCATTGGTGATGTTGGTTTCATTAGTGATGTTGGTTTGGTTAGTGATGTTGGTTTCTTTAGAGATGGTTGTTTCATTAGTGATGTTGGTTTGGTTAGTAATATTGGTTTCATAAGTGATGTTGTTTTCATTGGTGATGTTGGTTTCATGACTAATTTAGGTTTCGTTAATGATGTTGGTTTCATTAGTGATGTTGGTTTCATTAGTGATGTTGGTTTGGTTAGTGATGTTGGTTTCTTTAGAGATGGTTGTTTCATTAGTGATGTTGGTTTGGTTAGTAATATTGGTTTCATAAGTGATGTTGTTTTCATTGGTGATGTTGGTTTCATGACTAATTTAGGTTTCGTTAATGATGTTGGTTTCATTAGTGATGTTGGTTTCATTAGTGATGTTGGTTTGGTTAGTGATGTTGGTTTCTTTAGAGATGGTTGTTTCATTAGTGATGTTGGTTTGGTTAGTAATATTGGTTTCATAAGTGATGTTGTTTTCATTGGTGATGTTGGTTTCATGACTAATTTAGGTTTCGTTAATGATGTTGGTTTCGTTGGTGATGTTGGTTTCATAAGTGATGTTGGTTTCATGACTAATTTTAGTTTCGTAAGTGATGTTGGTTTCTTTAGAGATGGTTGTTTCATTAGTGATGTTGGTTTTATTACTGGTGTTGTTTTCATTGATGAGGTTTGTTTCATTGGTGATGTTGGTTTGGTTAGTAGTATTGGTTTCATAATTTATGTTGGTTTCATTGGTGTTGTTGGTTTCATTCATAATTTTGGTTTCAATTGTGATGTTGGTTTCATAAGTGATGTTGGTTTCATTAGTGTTGCTGGTGTTGTTAGTGATGAAGGTTTCATTGGTGATGTTGGTTGCATTTGTGATGTTAGGATCATTTTTGATTTTTTGCATTGCTTTTGGTGTATTGTATTGTTTGTTGCAGTGTTCCTTCTTTTTGTTTGAGTGTTTTTCTGTGCCTCTTCAATTAAATGACTCCTCAAGTTTTAAAATTGTGTCCATTTTCGTTTGGTATCTCGTTATCTTCTGTTGCTGTCTTCTTCTTTTTTTATTTGATGTCCTTTCAGGTCTTGACGTTAACTTTGTTTCTGACTTCCTCAGGTTTAGATATCGTGTTCAATGTCGTGTTGGTGCCTTCTAATTTCTTGATGTTGTCTCCAATATTTGGTGTATCAGCATTTCTTTATCATTTATGTATTTTTCATTCATTCATTTTTTTCCTGTGATCTTTGATTTTGTTTAGAATCATTTCAGTTCTTGATCTTGTGTTTAATTTCACTCGTTTCTTTCTGCTAGATATTGAAGTTTTCTTTGATTTGTTCTTGTATCTCTCCGGTTCCTTCTATCTTTTAAAGAATCCTCAGACCAAATGTCTACTCCCTCCAAAATAATTTTCGATGGGAATTGTCATAATTATCTTTTAGATGCTACTTATCATCCATGTCTGTCAAGCGGTTATCTGATAGAGTACAGAGACTATATAAATGCAGCTTAAGATATTACTTTACCCAACTGGCGAGCTGCATCCTTACCCCACATTTATTGCTTAATTGAACCATGCTGATTTGCTGGACAAGGTATCAACCACTTAGTAGCAAGATTAATGTGTTCTGTCAAAAGCGATATCATTGTGCACAGTTTTTTAAACTCATACATTATTTCTATTCAGTCTTCAAAAAAACATCTCGTTTCGTATGACATTTACACTTGAAATATCTGAAAATGCCTAAAGGATCGCATGATTATTTTATCATTTCTAGTCTTGACACCGTTTAGGTGGCCGACAGTCGACTCTTGTTTTGTTTGACAATCACCTACAGCTAACATAATCGTTATATCAGTTAGCTTCTGTATACTACAAAGTTATCTAACAACACATCTGGCATTTTATTCAGAATGCAAATAATTAGATATGTTCAAAATTCAGCAAGACAAGAAATGAAAGTCTTGAAGGTCAATTATCTCTCCTTTTTTAGTTATCTACTTGTAGTGTTTTCTCGTACAAAACCTTATAAGGTTAAACGATTCTGCTTGTGTGGTAGCACTGCAATATTTAACTCTGGAATAAACAAATCCATAGATTTACGTACATACTATTATATTGCTTATACAAAAAGCGTTGTCTTATGTTCAGAAAAAACTAACAGGTTTCAGCTCGCCAAGGACATACACACGATAAGGTGACCTGATTTGAAAACCGATTACAGATCATTAACATCAACAGAGTTCTACAAACTTCTGTTCAAATCCTTTTAGATGTTTAAACGGTTAAAAGAAATGGACCAGGTTAATACAGATAGTAAAATTAGAAATAAACATCCGTAACATACATCATAGTCCTTAACATACATCATACCTCAGTAACATACATCATACGTCAGTAACATACATTATACGTCAGTAACATACATCATACATCCGTAACATACATTATACGTCAGTAACATACATCATCCATCCGTAACATACATCATACGTCCTTAATATAATCATACGTCAGTAACATACATCATACGTCCGTAACATACATCATACGTCCGTACCATACATTATACGTCCGTAACATACATCATACGTCCGTAACATACACATACGTCCGTAACATACATCATACGTCCGTAACATACATTATATGTCCGTAACATACACCATACATCCGTTATATAATCATGCATCCGTTATATATATCATGCAACCGTTATATACACCATACCTCCGTTATATACATCATACATCCATTATATACATCCGTTATATACACCATACATCCGTTATATACACCATACATCCGTTATATACATCATACATCCGTTATATACACCATACATCCGTTATATACACCATACATCCGTTATATACATCCGTTATATACACCATACATCCGTTATATACACCATACATCCGTTATATACATCATACATCCGTTATATACACCATACATCCGTTATATACATCATACATCCGTTATATACATCATACATCCGTTATATACATCATACATCCGTTATGTACACCATACATCCGTTATATACACCATACATCCGTTATATGCATCATACATCCGTTATATACATCATACATCCGTTATATACATCATACATCCGTTATGTACACCATACATCCGCTATATACACCATACATCCGTTATATACACCATACAACCGTTATATACATCATACATCCGTTATATACATCATACATCCGTTATATACATCATACATCCGTTATATACATCATACATCCGTTATGTACACCATACATCCGCTATATACACCATACATCCGTTATATACACATACATCCGTTATATACACCATAAATCCGTTATATACACCATACATCCGTTATATACACCATACATCCGTTATATACATCATACATCCGTTATATACATCATATGTCTATAGCATTTGTTTCTCGTTTCCATACTACTTAAATTCAACAAAATACTGCAAATATATTCATATTGACTATTTACATTCATTTTGTTATAATGTCTTGACTTGGGTACATTAATCCAAAAGAAATTGAAAGAAAAATAGTTGATGAAACTACAGCTGGCGATGATAACACAGTTCAATTAACATGACACGTTATGCAATTGTACTTGTGTGTTAATGTTAAATTCATATTTGGAAATGTGAGTTGTGCATCGAATACAAGTTGTATATTTTCGAATATGTTATTATTATCTTAATATAAAGAAATATTTCAGTTTTAACAACACATCTTGTAATCTTTGAATATATTACTTCTTGAAAAAAATTAATGTTTTTTAAAAATGCCGAATATATTATATAAAGAATGCTATCAATGTCTTGCACATCGCTGTGCTCAACATAAATCTTCCATAGCATCCATTATATCATTTGTCTAAAAGATGATGCATGCTATGCACCACAGAACATATTTTGCACATCAACTGCATATTACGTTGTCATTGAGTGATGCAGATAGCGAAATCTAGATTAATGTTTCATACAAAGATGTTATCAACACTTAATTGGCAATAGCGGAGCATCCCAAAGGAAACATCATCCACTATCTCAAAGTGAATTTTGAAACATGATAATCAACATAATGTTTCTTGGGGTGTATTCAATAGAAAGAGTTTGGTAATCGATATCTTTTTACACTAACTTGATATATGAAAGGTTACTAGCAATAAATTTAAGTCCTTCAAGGACGTTTTTTTTTGTTATGATATGGCTTTTTTTTTTTACAATGCTGTATTTTGCAATTACCGTAATTGCCAGTCTGATCAAGCATCTGTAGATCGTACACGATAATAAAGGAAACCTTCTTTATACCACCAACTTGTAGAAACCTTCTATAAACCGTCAACTTTAAGAAAGATTTCTTTATACTGTCAACTTCATGGAAACCTTCTTTATACTGTTAATTTAAACGACACCTTCCTTATACTATCAACTTTTCGAAAACATTCTTTATACAGTCAACTTAAAGGACAACTGTTTATACCGCCAACTTAAAGGGACCCTTCTTTATACCGTCATAAACCAATTGAGAAAGCCTTGGCGGTAGTCGAGGTGCAAACGAATATATACGAGATATCATAACGGAATGTTCTTAATTCACTATTGTTCTATACTAGCACATATTTTACTAACCAGGTGAGTCATTTTGTCAAGATGGAAGAAGACAATAAAAAATACTTTTTTTCAAATTAGGTAACATAACATGCATATGTGAAGATCATTTCATCTTAAAGGCTCACGGGAATGTAGATATAATATTGTTTTTAACATTTATCAAATATGGGAAGACTTACTTGCAAAATATATGATATGGTAAAAATAACATTGACATTTGTCCCCAAAGTGTGACGTCATGCTTTTAGATTAAAGGAAAATGGTTAAATTTTGAGAGCTGCAACAACATCTTTTCGAATTTTTATCTGATACAAAATTTCTACGGAGAATTCGGATAGGCATTTTTTCCTCTTTAGCTGAGCGATATATTGCAGCTGGTATTTACCAGGATTTCATACTCCCCCTCCAGAAAAAGACTCGTTCTCGGGTATTTCCATAGGTAATAAAGCACATGTCCTGTTAATTTAAATCATTGCCTCAGTAAGGAATCGAACCCGGACCTCTGGCTTACTAGTCTTCAACCGAGTAAGCTAAAGAGAAGATAACTGAGTGGCATATTGCGGCAAGTATTTACCAAGGTTTACAGTATGTATCTGCGTGTGTGTGTTTGGGAGTTGCAATGTTCCCTTTCTCTAATAACAAGGTACATTCAAGTAAACAGATGTCAAATCACCTTTCTAATTACGGGTAAGGCTTCTCCACGTTTTCACGTTAACATCTTTTTTTTACATTATCTGATTAATGTCATTTAAGATACCTAGCAACAATTCTACACCTGTCACAAAAACATCTGAGTTGATGACCCGAATTTGTAGTAAACAGTTCCTTTAATGTTTCGCCCAGGTAAATGACCTACATAAGAAGAGGCTATCTTTCATGACATTCTTTAACTACATCACACATACATTACTGTGGAATGTTACCAATATCTTCTCTTACATCTAGTTTGCACTATGAATCTTTATATGCAATCACAGTTTCCGGGTTTTGTTGAAATGAACAGAAATGTAACACGCATGTTTGAATGTATCCAAATTAACATATCATTATCTAAATACGTTTTATATGGAAACCTGAATGTTACAGGCACATACGTAAGATATTAACTTTTTAAAGAAATTCATGTCGCGTTCTTCTTTATTCTACAAAATCTATATTGCCTTACGTAAAAATTAATATGCATTCCTCTTAAAGAAATCCTCCTCCTCCTCCTCCTCCTCCTCCTCCTCCTCCTCCTCATCATCATCATCATCATGATCATCATCATCATCATCATCAGTAGATTATCGAAATTATGCCAGCATGCAATGGTTTTTATCCAAGCTAACAATGCTAAAGTTTTACAGAAATTGCATTTGCATTTGGGCGTCTATATTTATTTACTCAATATACCACTTGTAAACAGATACAGGAGATCACAGTGTGCTAAAACGGTACATAGGTCTCGGAAGGTTTCAACATTTCTTGTAATTAGCCACGTGGAGGCTTAAAGTGTTAAACCAGTACAATGCACTAAATCCTAGCTTAAATGATAAAAAAGATTTGTCAACGACATGGTATAGCATTCACATACAACAAACATTGATGATTTTCCAATACCATGGTGATAATGCTTAGCATATTATCATATTCTTTTATTTAATGTAAATGTATTACGATACATTATGTTCATTTTCATTATTTTTTCTCTCAATGTCTATTTAAGCACACCATTTTAGTGTAACAAAACTAATTTGACACTTAAGATATATTTAAATGTTTAGATCAATCATAAATTGTATTGCATGACTTTCTGTACTTTCGATCTGAGCCTCACTAAAGAGTCCTGCGTAGGCGAAACAGTTGTATGATGTTGATTTTTTATGGGTTTTTTTCCTACAAATATTGTATATAATACTAAATAGTAATAATACTGAATGCTAAAGTATATGCATTAGAAAATCTAACAGTATAAGCTGAATAAAAAGAATACTTTTTTTCTCATACAGAAGCATTGCTTAGAGCTTTCTGCTGCGGTGTACTCTATCTCGAATTCTGATACCAAGATTTTTTTAAGCATTTTCTTTTCCCACTTCAGATTAAGTAGAAATAACAAATCTTTATGAGTAGAAAAAACCTGGTTGGTGGTTAAGGTTGTGTTGGAGCAATGACCAGATGTTCAGAAAAAATGATAATTCAATTAAATAGTTCACTAGATTATTCGTGTTATCTTAAAATATATAATACAGAAGAAGATAATTATGGCTCAGTTAATGGCATGTTATAACATCCAATTAGCAGCTTCCTCATTTATGAACTAATGTAATTTGCGAAACCACTGTTCATTGGAATTGTTAAAAAAAATTCTCTGTTTTTCATTGAATGCGTTTATCCATTAAAATCACATTTATATTAGTCAAATTTGTGGCATACAGGTTATAAGGCAATTTTCGTGAGCAAAATAATTGTGAGTTTTCTTTTTCAAAACCCTTCCCATCTGTCATGACAAAAATTTAAGAATTATAAAGCAAACATTTTGTTCTCGATAACAATAATAATATTTCTAATATGATGATATTATTTCCGAAATTCGTGTCAAATCTTTTGCAATGAGTAAATGTGTACTGTAATTTGTTTGGGTGATTGATTGATATTTAACTTTTCTTACCAAAAAAAATAACCCAAGGAAAAAATTATGAATCTGCAAGTTATTGAACAATGCTACTTAACCTGAGTATGTTTCTCAAGGTGAAATCGACATCAATCATGTTACTTTAATTATACAAGTTAAACAGTGTGATTTTAACAAATACGATATTACTCGAATGCTTCAACTCCTTATTATAAATTCAATGTTGACCCAATGACATAAAAATTTAAATTCCTGAAAGATCTTTCACCCTACCTGTTAAAAGACCGACCTTCGTCTCATAATGTAGGTGTTAACATTTCCACTGATGTCAAACGTCCCACAAAGTTCACACGAGACCTGGTCATTAAGAGAGAACTTGAATGACACTAACTACTTCATATTATTGTAAGCGTTTTAGAGAAGGCGTGTAATTAAACAAGTCTTAATGGAAAATATGAGGTTTTAGCTAAGGTGAACCACACAGATATTTCCCAATGAACATTCCACTTTGAAAGATAGTGAATTTGATTTGCTTAAAACCATAGCTACGATTCAGTAGGCATTATATGCGTAGATGTGCTTATGTTTGTTTAGAATTATTTATGTAATTAATGACAGATTTCAATATCATATGAATGATATTTCTATCGGGAAATATACAGAAACCACATTTTTGCATTGATATTTCAAACCACAAGAATCAGACAAAATATCAATTATATTGAAATAATAAAACCAAAATGGATAAGCAACTGATGTTTGGTACTATATTAAAAACAATTAAAGTGAATTTTTAAAGTTTATATGATTCAAAGTCCTTCCTCGCCTTATAAGGTTTGTTCAGGTGGATGACTTTTTAATTTTAGTTGATATTACTTATGTCACCTCCTCGTGCGGAATAGACTTTAAAAAAAAAAAACGTTCGTTTGCATCTTGCATCTTATTGATGGTGATGTTTGTCATTTTCTCATGTAAGCATAAAATCATTTCACCTGCAAACTTTGAATGAAATTAATTTCCTCTCAATAAGGGTAATTACTTCAAATACATTTTACAGTGATCGAGATGTTTGTTGTACTTTCTTCTATATCAAATTACACTTAAACCCGACTACAATATCCTAACATTCAAAGGGAAATTAGGAATGGGTATATATTAATGGGTAACAATACAATTCACTAGTAATGATGATGAAGGAATCCTATTCATTATACAAAGTATTGCATAACATTATTAATTGGTCTAGGGAAAGGGTGGATAAGGAGGGGGGGGGGGGGGGGATTTGCCGGAAGAGCCGCGGAAATCATGTGTAGAATATCGCCAACTTTAGTAATAGCAAAGCACAGGTATGTATACCCATCAATACAGAGAAATTATTGATCATTAGATCTGTAAAGATTATAAGTGAATGACCAAACCAAAACTGATGATATAACCAGACTCAATGTCAATTGCTAATGCAGTACAACTTCCTTATACAATCAGAAATACAATTTGCTATAGGTTCTAACGAACAGATGCCTCTAGTCTCATGGAATCCGATATTAACAAGTATTATTATATCATATATATATGTTTTTTTACAATATTCTTAACAAGTGATATCAGCATATCTTGTTTGGAATGTCATACTCAAGGAGGTCAGAACCATTAGGGGAAAAAACATGCAAATATGAGACAATATTTTGCATTTTCTCCCAGTGCAGTGGTTATTTCAAATAGCGCCTCGATTCATTTTAACACAACATAGAAACATTACGTGTTGATTTAACGTGCACACTCGAAAACATCATTCAATTTCACACTATTTGCTATATTCATATTAGAACATTAGGTATGTCTGGATCTAGAAATAATCACAATGTTTACTTACGTAATCCTTATATTTACGTTATGATGTAATTGTGGTATTGTCACTGACAGTTGCCATTGATTTTGCATATCAAATGATTTCATATCTACCTAGTATGGATCAAAACGGTAACGAGTAAATATCATTCTCTCATTTCATTTTACGAGTGTTAACAGCTGTACATGTCGTGGGATATTGTGTTCGAAATTTGTCTGACGCGTTAAGGAAATATCTTACCCAGGCTATTTTTTTTATCTTATGACATCATCACTGAGATAGATTTTTGTGTCAGCAGCCAAGCTTTGCTCCTTCTAGTGGTCAAGTAGCTTTTTGTCCATCTATTTCGCTGTTGACACTAAGCCTATTAGTGAGAAGAGATCCAAATAGCCACTCATGGACGCTGTAGTGCTCTGTTCGTAAAAATCGAGTAAATATGGCGTCATCTTAAAGGCAGATGAATGTCAGGTATGTATTAAGATTTCAAGGAAGATTTCAGAATATGCAGACATTTTTCTTTTATCGATTATCGACACATCTGAATATTCATTCCTTTGTGACGTTTGTAGCAGATTAACACTAATTAAGTCACGTGATTATTATCATTCATTAATTTTTCATGTTCTATAACAATACTGGTTTATGTGTAGATCTTATAACATCAGGTTGTTTTTTTGTTTTAAACACTCACTTTATTATAATTTCTATTGATTTTTATTTGACCCATGCATTTGATCTTTTTAAGGTATTTTTTAAATTCACCTTTATAAAATTTATTTGAGATTTCCTGTTTCCAAAAATCTGGACCAAAGCTAACCTTTTTTTGTAAAAGATGCAATTTAGTCCTATATTACAAAATTTTTATCAGATAAACATCACATGGTGACATTTTTATTTGATGACTCTTTTCTTGTGATAGTGAAACTTTATCAATCATCATCGTGCATCAATGCAGGATATGTCATTACTTCTTCGTGTTTTACTGTCTGTATAGAAATCGACTATATACATCAAAATGCTGCTTGCCTGATCACGACAAAGCGATAATATTAAATTCGAGCAAGGCTGATATCGAAGTAATTAAATGTTGGTTTATGCAAAGTCATGTTATAAATCAAACGCTAGTTCCAAGATACTTAAAACGTGACATATCATTTTACTTTCTCAACATAAAAAAAGGAAAAGAAAGTTGCCATGGATCAAATATGTGTATAAAAATGTTTATTTTTATCATTTCTATTATTTACATATTTAAGATTCAAATAAATTATTCTTTAGCATCACTGCAATGATATGATACCTATCATTCGTATTAATAAATTCGATTAAGGTAACTTGTATGACGTTAAATTCTAAATAACAGTATATCATACCTTGTAAACATATAGCAGTACAGAGGAAGTAAAGCCGCAGTGGGCTGCCTTCACTCATTGACATTATATAGATTTTTATTTGCCAATATACCGAGGGAAAATAGAAAGAACTGCAACTAACATACGACCTTGATACATGTGAAAAGGAAACTAAAGAATACGGATTAGGAATTCTTTTCATTTTGTTGTTGCTTTATATACACCACGCTCAATATGAACTAGCGCTGTGACCAGTTATTATTTAATTGTGACGTCATTTGAAAGGACACATTTCATAGATATTCACGAACTGAAATGATGCCTCATAGACTTCAAGCAAATGCGTAACAAAAACAAGTCCAAAATGTAATTGTCTTTACATTCATATAGAGTTGTTTCTGAAATGAGGTATAAGGGCGAAATAATTAATGATATAATTTAACAATACATATTAGACAATGTCTTTTTTTTCTTTATTGACATAATATCTCATTTCCCTGTTGTGTTGTCTATCTGTAACAATTTCTTCATTTCGCCGATTATTTTGTTAAATTATGTTGACATTCTTTTTTGTGGATTTTGTTTTCATCCATCTATTCATTGCATAAGTTTAATCTTGTACAATAATAAAACAGTACATAGCAATTGTTCGAAATAATTTAATGTAAACCCGACATGGAAACAAGAAATTAGAAACATTTGATGCCAACGCATATCTTCAAAACCTTCCTCTCTCTGACCAATGCCACTTCAACAAAGTTCTAAGATGAAACTGTTTTGTCAAATGTACCTTACTGACTCTATGTTTTTTTATTCACAATCAGGATAATTGTTCTTTTTTGAATTCATCTTATGGCTCTTGCTCTGATAGCAAGACAGCAAGAACATTGTCTTGCTTATCCGAAGTCTGTGCAAGAAACATTGACGATCGATTACGTGTGGTATTGACAAATTGAGCAAATAAAGGGATCATCCACATGACGCCCTCGGGTGGTAGCTCAGCCAAGGACTAGAAACCAATCACGGTGATGTGACCTTCACGCGTTGTCGGAAGTGTCATCGAATCGATGATGAATAGGGAACACACCAGTTCTATGCCAATTCACCAGGAAAAGGCAATGACGATCACTTAATAGTATTTGTGGAATTTATCTTATCGAAAATTGCTTTACGGTGTTAGATAACCCTTCACGAGAATCATTGTTTCTAAAATTAGGTATTTTAATTTGACGCAAAGTAAAATCGTGTCTGTTTAAACCGGATCTTGCATTACGTTGATATCTCTGTAAATCGACCGTCAATTATACATAAATTATTTTAAATTCTTTGTTTATGGCCTTTTTATGTAACCAATTTGGACAACCAAGAAAATATTTTGCATCACTTTTTACATCATATACTCAACACATTGAGCACATATGGTATTTTGTCCCATGCAAATGTGATTAGTATAGTTCCAGTTGTTGGAAAATATTCTATAAACTATAAAAGATATCGCCCAATCTTAGATGAAACTTTAAGGTAGTTTGGTGGTTGCATATAAAGAGTCGACGATCTAATGAAATTTAGGTGCGACTTTATATATATATATATATATATACACTGCCCTCCAAAAGTTCTGTTACACTTGGAACGTTTAAAATCGAATGGCTAATTTGAGAAAAAAAATGCTGTAATATCTGTAAGATAGTCCATTTGCAAGTGACGATTGCACATTATTTGAAAAAATACCTCACTTCTTTGAAGTTTGGAGAGGGAATGGAGGGTCCTTTTTTCCATAATGTTCAGAAATGAATAAAAATATGGGTTTTTTTACTGTCACAAATAAAAGTAGTTATTTAACTGATTAACGTTAAAAAAATGTAAGAAATGCATTTTTGAAATGTATACTAAACAAAGAGGGAAATTGCAAGAATGTTGCATTTGGAGGATTTCCATTTTAACAAAACATATGCACTGTTGAAAAATGAACATGAACATTTGAAATCATGAACAAAAACATCATAAGAAGTTATGATTCTAACAAACTGTAATAAAGACTTGATATTAACTTCGCTGCATTTTACGTAATAATTGTAACAGGACTTTTCGAGGGCAGTGTACATTCTCAATAGTTGTCAAAGCCCTATCCGGGATGATTGAGTTTATATACACACTTTAACCAACATGATAAGGGATCTTCTGTTTTCTGACGATAGAAATTGCTCTGCTGGTATGAATAGCATCGAGGAAAAGGAAAATAACCTCGGCGAGAATGTACATTCAGGTGAATCCGAGGGTACCAACAGGGACGCTACCAATTGTTCTTTAACATTATAGTCCGGAACTGAGACTGTGGATGAAATGGTAAATCCATTCACCATTGGCTGAACCAACGCTCAACGAAGGTGTTTGAAGGAAAATGGAACTAACATATTTTTATTACTTTTAAGGAATGACACATGCAATAAGTTTTAAACAATACAGTTTTTCTAAACTAATTTAAATTCATGCCGATCATTATTTTCTCCAGGGGTTGAATATTGGTATCATAATTTGAAAGATTTGAAATAGACAAGACACTTTAATAATCTGGTTTGAGCAATAATGTGATGCATGCTATAACAACTATCGTGAAGTTTGATGTCTAAATTATAAATATGCACATTGCTGGGACGAATATAAGAAACAGATTCTGATGATATTGACAAGTTTGCATTAATATGTTGAGAATGACATTTTAAAAAATTCACATATGGACAAATATACATGTATACGATATACACCAATTTAGACAAATACATTGTATATAGTTCATGAAATCAAGATACACTTTATGCTTATATTATATCGGCGAAACAATGCAAATGATTATGAATCATTGAGAGGAAAAATATTATTTGTTCTCACCTTAAATATTATATAATACAATATTGATTTATCAGATGCAACGTAATACTTTATTGGCGAGAGAAAGAAATCAGTTCTACAACGAATTGGAAAACAAAACAAACAAAAAATCTACAACGGGATGATAATTATTGACGGGTCGTTACCGCAAAATTCTAAAATTTATTAAAAAAAAAACAAAAACACTTCCCCATTATATGTCGGCTGTCATCATCAATGCATTAGGGACCGCTAGGTAAGGCTGGATATTCTTGTTACAAGTGGAAGAAAACAAGAATAGTAGCACGTGACTATATGCACGAACATTCTCCACGACACTTCGTAATCTATTAATTCTAAAGATAGCCTCTAAACCAAATTAATGTCTCTGACTTTACCGTTTACCTGCATGCTTAGCTTAAATGTTTAGGAATAGTGACACATGATCAGTGTTAGTGTAACCTTATATTAATATTATTGCAACCTTATATTAATGTTAGTGTAACCTTATATTAATGTTATTGCAACCTTATATTAATGTTAGTGTAACCTTATATTAATGCTAGTGTAACCTTATATCAATGTAAGTGTAACCTTATATTAATGTTAGTGTAACCTTATATCAATGTAAGTGTAACCTTATATTAATGTTAGTGTAACCTTATATTAATGTTATTGTAACATTGTATTAATGTTAGTGTAACCTTAGATTGATGTTAGTGTAACCTTATATTAATGTTGGTGTAACCTTATACATATGTGTATTGATGTTAGTGTAACCTTATATTAATGTTGTGTAACCTTATATTAGTGTTAGTGTAACCTTATATTAATGTTATGCAATATCCTTCTTAACTCGAATGTATATTGTACAATAATCTTTTTTATTGACATGCGTTGATCAGAAAAAAAAAAATATATATTATATATATTTTTCAAAAAAGATGGTATTATAATCAAATAATTCTGGGAGATTATGTTGTATCTTGGCAAATGATACCACAGTTGTCTCTCAGAAACGCTGAACAGCAGCATCTGCGGCATTAAGTGCTTTCGTGTATTGACTCTTTATTCATTAGAAAATCACATTATAAGCTTACTGGTTACTTTACAGAAGCCACAAATACGAATTCTTTGTCCTAAATAGCCTAATCTTTAAATTAATATATATACTGATCTATTCATATATAAATTGCAGTCGGCACCCCTTTGTATATGCTAATGACAAAGCCAACTTATTAACAAATGCACAATTTAGAATACGAGCTTCACTTATCTTTCGAAAATCCCAGAAACTTAAAGGGATTTGATTTCTTTCAGATAATGACAGAACACGTTGAGGTACAAATTGGATTGTGAATGCTTTGTAATGAAATTCTACAAACAAATTTTCTTAAGACATCGGTTAGTCGTCAATTGTAAAACAAGATAAGAAATATGAAAATGACAATAAACATGAGAAGAATGGTACCGCTGTTTGTTCTAGGTTAAATGTATGTCCAAATATGTTATATTGTGTGGGAGAACGCGTCAGAAGTTAGAAGCTGCTGATTGTCTTTATCTCTGAACTGTTATCACTTCCATTTCACTAACGTGAAAACCCGTAAGAAACTTTATTGAAATGGTCACTTGTGAAGCACTTATCAGGGTATAGCTGTTTACAATATTAAACCTGTCGGCCACACAAAGGGATTTATTCCTATCTCCCCACACTGTAGCAGGGGTGTAACATTTCAATTCCTCAGCCAAGTTCCGCGCTCTATAATGGCTTATTGAAACCAACTTTGTAACATGTTGTCGTATTTTTTTAGTTACGAAGATATTTTCCCATTAGTTATTTGATAAATAAATTTGTCAGTACAAAGTCGATGTTTTCAATATCGCTTTCAGAAATGAGATTGCTTTTCTAATTAAGGAATGTATGGGGTGAAAATGGTGAGAACGATGGTTGATTTTTAAATTATGTCGGATTTAGTATTTATCTAGAAATTGCAGTTAACAATGATATGATAAATCCTAGGGCTTTTTATGCCTTGTAAGGCCAATCGATTCTGATAAAACGGTGCAAATGTCAAATAAACAGATTTAGAGAGCCTATAAAAATGTTCAATGACAAAATTAGCAAAACAATCACGACACTTCGAAGCCGATATTAATTGGTGTAGGTCTTGTAAAACATACGAAAATTGCATTTCGTTGAATATTTATTTGATAAAGAATTCGTTATGAAACAATTATTTGCCGAAATATACAATTTTCTCGAAAAGAAATAAAATTAATGAGACTAATAAAAAAATAAAATGATTTAAGTACATATTGACAACTTAACTTTTCTTCATGCCTTTCAGCATGTTTATAGGGTTATAATTATTGTGCCATTGAAACAGACCTTTCTAAGAGCATGGATGTGGCGCAGTGGTAAAAGCTGCAAGTATTTGTGGCTAAACGCTTAGATGTCGTACATAGTGAGTTCCAGGCCCAGTCAGGACACGAGTCAAACAAAATTGTCTTCTTTTGTCATTTGTGTAAGCATATGATATATCACACATATAACACACTGTACCATAATATGCACTATGCGTTGTTGATCCGAAGGTTGAAGATTTTAATTTCCAGTCGCAATAAATATATAAATATATAGAAATATACTGTTTTGAGTACAAATACAAATATGTAAATATATTTGGTTTAAAATAACATATATATTTGTCATCTTCGACACCTTGTTTATACAATCATGAGTTGTAAACAGGAAGTTCGATGCAGAATGATAACGTTGTTCCAAAATAAATTGAAACATAACTCAATCATAAAATTGAATTATAGATCATAAATTATATATTTAAACAAATTTATTTATTTAATGTGTAAACATACAGCAAAACAACGACTTTACTTTCCCTGAAAACCTTGATTCTCCTCCCGTATATGTAGGTCATGGTGT